>NC_072414.2:44245000-46645000 GCF_028858775.2 Pan troglodytes
TAAATAGTTTTGCCTGGCTGCACAGAGGGTCTGTATCCAAGAAGGGCAGTGAGGCTCACACATTGGCAGGTGATTCAAAAAAGATGAAATAGATGAGAGGGTGTGATTTCAAGATTTGGCCACAAGGTGGTGCAGTGACCCAGCGTGAGGCTCCTTGCATAAAAATTTGCAACCTCAAGAAAGAAGAATGCCTCTTTCCACGAACACACACACACACACACACACACACACACACACACACGCGCGGCTGAGAACTAGTCAAGAAGGCAGAAAGGTCACCTACCATGTTAAACTGTTGTTGCAGTTTTTCATTAGCGTAATTGATGCAAAATTGTTCAAAGCTGTTCACATCAAAGGTTTCAAAACTGAAATACAATTTAAACAAGTTAAAATATAACCTGAAGCAAGACATATGCATTTGTTTATAGATATTTTTTGACACTTAAAAGCTTAAACGTTTGCTATGTCTTCTACAAGTTTTAAATACCCCTCAAAGCTTCTGGTTTTAATGATATCCTAGTAGTCAGTTTATAAATAACCCTTTTCCTGGTTGTCCCCTGGAAGAAATCTGGTAGGTATAAAACACCTACCTCAAGCCAGGCATTAAAATAAGCATGTCACCATATGGTGTAGTCCGCACAACAACAGTGATATTGGCAATTATTATTCTGACTTTATAGGTCAGAAAATAAGCCCGAAAGGTTAAGAAACTTGCCAAAGGTCACACAGCTTGTGTCAGAACTTAGCTGCGAAGCTGCCTGACTGTGATGCCTGTGCCTCCAATGAGAAGGCAATGTGGTTTCCTATTCTCTCCTTGTCTGTTGAGGGGAGGAGCAGCACAATTGCAGCACAATTTTGCCTCCCTAAGGGGTGCTTTCATAGTTCCTAGAGGAAAAGGGCAAAGTCATTTCATATCCTACAGCCCAGCACACCCCATCAGGGACGAGACAGACATGGCTGGCTTCCATATTCAGACTTTCATCAGCTGCCTCTGCAGTTGCCTTGGAGTTGCAAGCTCAAGAACTGAGAGGAGCCCTTGGGGAGGCAGCTGCTACTCAGCTCCTGCCGGATGTAGCCATGCATGAATGCGGCCCAGGATGTTAGATTAATTGATTCTTAAGAAAAGTCAGAAAACTGGGACTTTTAAGTGAATAATCCCACTCTGCAAAACATGGCGTGGGCCGAACAAAACAGAGGCACCAAATTTACCACCTGGCCAGATGAGCTCCTGCTGGAAGGCAGCTTGCTGAGCACTTTTAAGGTGTCAGCATTTATGCACGTCACCTCCTATAACCCTAACACAGCCCTATGTGAAGGGCTCCTGTGACTCCACTGTCACACACGAGGGTCAGAGAAGGAGTGACCATGGTGAGGACCAACAGCCAGCAAGTGGTGCCAGAAATGCAATTCGACCCCAGTGCTTGGTGCCTCCAAAGCTTTGTTCTTAATCGCTCTAATCCTGAGAGGTTCCTGCCAGCTCCTACCACAGGTCCCCTGGGAGTCTCACTTGACTGAGCTGGTTTGGCTCAATCTGGAATTCCTGGGCAGGGTAAGAACCTGGACTGTCCTCTAGACAGCTCCAGGGTGATTCATAGCAGCTCTGACAGCCCCATTCCACACGTAGCCTTGGTGGCTCAGAGATTCGGAGGCTGGTCTGCTCATGGAAGCAAGGCCAGGGCTGGGCCTGGGGGAAGATTCAAAAGGGTCTCATTGAGCTCTGCAGCTCACAGCTGGGGCCAAGGGCAGGGCTTTCTAGATCCTGGCAAAATGTCAAACATCAATGCATTATTTTGGGGCACAAAAATCTGAAGTTTAGGACCCATGGAAAGACCTAGATCTGTGACTTAAAATGCTAGAGGCACATTGGCTATGAAAACACTTCACACTGGAACCATGCTTATGGTTTTCAAGGTACCTGCATAATTTCTTCCATCGTATGTTCAAAATCACCCTGCAAGAGAGGCCCCATCTTGTAGATGCAGAAACTAAGGCTTGGAGAGGTTCTGTGACTTTCTTGAGGTCACGTAACGGTATGCTACGGAGCTCATTCCCAGGGGTCTGACCCCCAGACCCGGGTTTTTCCAACTCTGGGTCCAAAGAACATAAATACACGACAGGCTGGGGAGTCACCAGCCTTCATTCACTCTCAGCTTAGACCTTGAAGCTCACAGCTTCAGCTTTACTTGCTTTCAAAGATGCTAAGTCTTCCTTTGAGGCTTCCTTATTTCCAAGTCAAAAAGAGCTTTCTCAAAAGTTGCAGGTATGCCTAGGCGAGGGTTAGCCTAGAAGCGAGGCTGCTGGAGGGGGCAGGAAAGGCTTGGCCCCTGGCTGCAGCCCTGCTGCCTAGAGGAAAGCTGATTTTTTTGGAGGCGTATCATGAACTTAAGGGTGGCAGCAAACAGGCTATTGTTAGAATTTTTGAGAGGAATCTTAAAATAATTTACTCTAACAAGTCTTTGTGAACTTATAAATACTCTTGTCTCAGGTTTTTCCACATAGCTGAAAAATTCAAATTCCTTATTACAGTGGTTCTGGATCCTGCCTGGGGGCCACCGTCCAGCTCACTACTCCTTGCACATGGCTGCCCTTGCTCTGTCCCCACCCTCTGCTACCCTCCAGCACACCTTCCTCCCTTCCCAGGACTCATCCTAACCTCTACTGCCGGCCTGCTGCCCTCACCAGTCTCAGTCCCACGGTGGCAGGAGCCGTACATCTATGCTGTTCAACCACTGCCTCCAACACAGTGCCTGGGACATAAACATCTGTTAGATAAAAATATGAAATAATGGCTGGGTGCAGTGGCTCACGCCTGTAATCCCAGCACTTTGGGAGGCCGAGGTGGACAGATCACAAGGTCAGGAGATCGAGACCATCCTGGCTAATACGGTGAAACCCAGTCTCTACTAAAAATAAAAAAAATCAGCCGGGCGTAGTGGCAGGTGCCTGTAGTCCCAGCTACCCAGGAGGCTGAGACAGGAGAATCGCTTGAACCTGGGAGGCAGAGGTTGCAGTGAGCCGAGATGGTGCCACTGCACTCCAGCCTGGGCAACAGAGCAAGACTCTGTCTCAAAAAACAAAAAAAAAAAAAAAAGAAAGAAAGAAATAATATACTGTTAAAATAAAGGACTGTCATTTAAAAATACATTTTAAAAACACCCAAAAGAACAGGGAATAACAGAATAATTACGTATTTCCACCACAATGAAACAGGACTATTTTTAATGAGGACTATCCATTTTTAAAAGTTCACTTAAGCTTTTAACTGGCTGCTCAAACACTTTCTGGGAAGAAGACAAGGTAAATAATTGACTAGGCTATCCCAGTAATGTATTAAGCATTTTATAACTGTTGACACGTACTATTAATTGGGAGCCATATGTATTAACTTAGGATCTAAATTAAACAAAGCAGCTCCCTTGAGGCACTGTCTCCCATTTGACAGCTATGGGAAAAGCTGCCTCTCCACCTGGGTGCAAGTCCAACAGCGTGGTGTGGCCCTGTCCCCCTCCTCCCCAGGAGGCAGCAGCAGGGCCGTGAAGGCCAGGGCTCAGCTCTCCCCTTTGCATGGGGAATGGGGTTGAGCTGCTTTTTGCCATGGTGTGGGGAAGATCCCCCAATCCAGGTGGAACACTCCAGGATGCCTTTCATGGGTCAATCTTCCCCTTCTCCTGTTAAGAAACCAGGGTGGGTCCCAGGAGAGGGGCAAGGGCTGGGCACTGGGGCCAGCTGCTAGAAAAGCCTGAAGGATAACAATCTCTGCAGAGCCCTTCATGCCAGCTTCCACTCTGGTTACTCCATAGCTGTTTCAGCATGAGCTGAGCCTGGGGTTTAGAAAAGGAGGCCCAGGCAGAGAGAATGAAAAAGAACCCAACTCCAGGGTGGGATGAAGGGTAAGACCTCCTGGAGGAGGGCTGGGGAAAATCCAAGACCTTCTCACCCAAGAACGGAAAAGGATTGGGGTAGGGGGGTGGTTGATCAGAGACCTGGGTTCAGTCCACCTCTGGCCGCTGGGCTTGGGCAAGGTGCAAGCCTAGGTGACTTGTCATCCCCTGTGATTCGAATGGGAAGGGACCTTGGGGCTCCACACCTCAGGGGCCTTTGGTGGGAAAAGCAAAAGCAGGAGCCTCACAACTGTGCTGGGTTCTCCCACCAGCGGAGCAATTGTGACGAAGTTATTGAGTCTTTCTAAGCCTTGGTTGTTGCAGCTCTACAACGGGGATAGTTATAAGGTTGTTTAAGAAATTAAGTGAGAAAGCCCATGGAAGCCAAGCAGCCTCAGAGCTGGCACACAGTAAGCTCTTGACATTGGTCATTCCTAATTCAGCATCTCTTTAATGCACTTTGAATGAATGGCACCATAGCCCAGGAGAGTGTACTTAGCATCTATAGGGGCAAAAGCAGAGAATGTTATCTTTCTAATCATGTGAAATACAAAAGAACCAGAACAAAATGATCTAAAAACCATGGGGCTCTCAACATTTAAAGGAGGAAAGACAGGCTCACTGAAGAGAATCTTACCCATAAATGTCCAAAACACCAATAAAAGTGTGCTGCTTGCCTGAAAACTGCAACGCTTGGTTAATTCTCTCCACAATGAAGTCGAACAGGTGAGCATAGATCTTTTTGGCCAGTGCATCCCTGGCATTGACAGCCTGAGGCCTGGTCATGGGTTTTACCACCGTCTCAGAGCTTGTGACGATTTTGCGATTGCACAGCCACTGAGCAACTCTGCCGCTCTCCAGGCCCAGGAGCTCACAGAACACCTTCAGGTGACTGTCATCCTCCTTCAAAAACAAGCACAAGCCCCGTCAGGTGGCCCAGCCATCCAAAGACACACAATCCCACCCGGCCAAGGCCCCCGTGCCCACACTCAGGCCTGTGCAAGAGCTGAGTAGTAGCTGGCACAAGGACGCCCAGCCTCAGGAGGTGGAGATAGACCTGGGAGTAGAGCAAGGGGGCTACAGCAGCACGGGTCCTGCACCTGGCCCTTGGCAGACCACCCCTGCAGCAATGCCAGGGAGTCCAGGGCTGCGTCCCACGTTGATTTTTCATTTTAACCAAAGAATGTCAGCGGTGACTAAGGCCATAGAGGCCACCCTCTCTAGACCCTGCCCTGTTCCTGTGGATGTGGATGCAGCCCCCTCTCTTCCCTTTGAACCATCCTGGGCCACTTGTCAGAGTGTGCACTCACCCTGCCCCACCTCGTGTGGCCAGGGGTTTGCCTGGATGGTTGGTCCAGGAGGTACCCAGGTGTTGCTGCCAGGCAGAAGCTGGTGGGAGTCCCATGGCTGAGCTAGTGCCTCAGCTGACACGAGGGCTGGGGTGGGACTTTTCCTGAATACACAAAGTGAAATCTTGCTTCTCCCCCAAGCCAGGGCATGAGAGCTGCCCCGCTGGTCAGCAGATGAAAAAAGGGAAGAGGTGCTCCCATTTCCCTTCAGCCAGTGTGGACAAAGGGTTCCTGTCCTCAGGCAAGGATGTGACTCCCAGCTCCTCTCTCAGGCAGAAGAACTCCCAAGGCAGGCTCCCCTGCGGGCACCATTCCAACCCACCAGGAAATCTACACGATTGCACTAAAAAGCCTCAGGACACAGTGTAGGAAGCCATGGAAACAGTCCTGCCCCTCCCTGCGCTCTACCCACACCCCCTGCTGACCAATATCACAGTAACACAGAGCTGGCTTTGACGTGCCTGACCTCATAAGGGAAGGGACTGGCGGTGGCATCTGGTTTCCTTCCTTCTAAGAAAGAATGAAACCTTCTGAGTCAAAAACAATTCAGCTGCAGGTGCTGCTATGGGAAAAAAATGCAAAGGGGCGGCAGCTTTTCAAAAAGTCCGATGGCTTCGTCCAAATTTAACGCGTCCAACATTTCAAGTTCCTGATACAAATGGGTGGAGATGGATCCCAAATCTAGGACCAATAATTATAGGACTGGGAATTTTCTACAAATATTCTTAGAAGACTTTCCAAAGGATTTTCAGTCAATCAATTTTAATTCCTCCTCCAAAATGCTACCTTAATAAGAAGCTTCACGGGAGAGGGCTCAGTGTGATGGCATTTGTTGGGTAGAAATCACATTTTTAATCTATGGGGGTTTGGGGAAAAAAGGGCAGAAGCCCAGCTTCTCTGAGGTAACTGAGCAAGGCAACAGAGGGGGATCTGCCACTTCAGACACACCACACTCTCCCCCAGGCCTCTCGTCACCTCTCTCCCTGCTTTCCCACTTGGGGAATTGACTCATTCTGGGAGGTCTGGACACTGCAGGCAGGATGGGATGGACGCTGAGGTGAAAGCTGGAGGAGAGGAAGGAGAATTACTTCCTGGTCATGGCAAAAGGTCTAAAACGCTAAGCCCAGGAGCTCATGCTCCACTCAGCTCTGCTCTCTCCCCAAACCGTTGGTAGCAGACAGCCAAGAACTCACCGGTTACACAAAATGATCAACTATTCCCATCAGTTATTTGAGGGACATGAAAACAGACATTGTTACAGACTGAATATTTGTGTCCCTCCAAAACTCATATGTTGAAGTCCTAACCCCCAACGTGACCATATTTGGAGATGGGGCCTTTGGGAGGTAATCAGGGTTGGCTAAAGTTGAGAAGGTGATGCCTGCCATGATGGGATTAGTGTTCTCGTAAGAGGCATCACAGTGTCTGCTCTCTCTCCACCATGAGGACACAATGAGAAGGTGGCTGTCTAGGAGCCAGGCAGAAAGTCCTCACCAGAACCGACCAGGCTGACACTCTGCTCTCAGACTTCCAGCCTCTAGAACGGTGAGGAAACAAATGTCTATTGTTTAAGCCACTCAGCCTGTGGCATTTTGATATGGCAGTCTGAGTTGACTAGGACAGACATGTTATTGTTAATGCAAAGCTTTACAGGTGTGCAGATTCTGCGTTTCATAGAAACATTTTTTACTTGTGTTTGTTTTCTTCTTTACATGGACATTGATGAGACTACTTAAACACATACCCCTCCCCCAAGAATCACTACTCATAGTATGTGTCACAGAAGAAACACATATCAAATTAACTTGTGCCCATTAAATAAAGAAATCTTTCACAAAACTTACAATACATTCCCAGGAAGCCAGCACCACTGATGCCTGATTCAAGCAGGTGTAAGGAGGTAGTGGGTGTCCTTCTGCTGAAAACTACCCAGTGCCCTTAAGGTCCTATGTGGTCTGCAATCCCCCTCCCTTCTCTGGTCTCATCCACACCCTCCCTGTCACTCACCCTCTGGATACATGGACCTTCGTGCTGTTTTTCAAATGACGTCTCCTGCCTGCGGGTTTCTGCACTTGCTGTTCTTCCCCCATCCACAGGCACAACCTGCTTCTTCATCCCCTGCAGGCCGCCGCCCACCACCTTCTCAGAAAGTCTTTCTCTGACCACCCCACATGAAAGACACAGCGCCTCTGCATGCCCCCTCTGCTTTACTTTCCTCTGTGCCAGCCGTCAGCTGCCGGAGCCCATATTTGCTTGTTGTGTCTCCTCCCTACCACTGATCATAAGCTCTCTGAAGGGCTTCTTGCTTTGTTTTGTTCACTGCTGTTTCCCCAGATGCTATGACAGTCCGTGGCACTTAGTAGGTGCTTCATACATACTTTTTGAATAAAAGAAAAGCACACAGAAGATCCATTTCCCCTTCTCTACTGTTGCAAGGGGAGGAGGCTTTACTCTTTGAAGGCAAGCCCTGGAAACCCTTGCCGCCTGCCTCCTGTTAAACCAGTCTACCCAGGAGGCCGACTATATCTGGTGCTAAAAAGCAAAGGCAGGTCAGCTGCGAGCCAGTTCCACTATGACCCTTAGACAAAGGAAAAGTAAAACAAATGAGCATCTCACACTAACTGAGGACCTCTCGTTGCCCACCGCAGTGATCTGCACGTTGCCCAGATGTAGGATGGCTGCCAGGATTTTAAAAACGTCCATCTGAAAATCCTCCTTGAAACCTAAAAACAAACATTTTCCCAGATTAGAATACTGCATCTCTTCTCTGACTAGTAAGACGGGCACCTGGATTCATTCAAGATATGCAGGTAGCATCAGTGCCAAGCTCTGGGACAGGAATGTGAAGTGGGCCCCAGGGGCATCTGGGGCACTGTTCCTTCTAGTCGACCTCTGTAGACACATACCATATGTGTCTATACACAGGTTTCCCCTTTGCCATGGCTGCTAGGAAGTCAACACAAAAATTAATATCCCAGTAATCATTTCACATTAGGTTCCTCGGAGAGTCATCTTGCCTTGATTCTGTGCTTGATTTTGAATGTTTTTCATTTTTCTTTTTGCTCACAAGCTCTCTGAATCCCTGAATTATTTTTTAGGTGGGATTGCTGGAGGGATTCCGTTTGCCCCTCCAGATTCTCTGCTCTCTGCCCCAGGGGACTTGGTATAAACCAAGGCGATGGCCTTTCATGCCCTCTGGCCTTTGATTGGGTTTGATTCATGGGGAGCCCTGGCAGGAGAGCAGAGAGAGGAGCGGAGAAGGTTCCGAGTGCGTCCTCCCCAGCCCCCTTCCCTGCGAAGCTGCCTCCAACTGGCTGCATGGCCTGACTGACAGAAGGTCACCACTCCTCTGGGGCTGACTTTACCCAACTCTCCTTCTAGGCTCCAGAAACACTTGGATGCCCACATGGGAAAGAGCAGTGAACAGTTCTGCTGCTGCCCCCCAGGTGCCCACTGCCCCTTGTATTAATAGCTTCCCTAGACTCCACTCACACCTCTGTAGTTGTAAATAATAAATAACCCCTCCCTCTTGTATTCTGTTGTGAGCCTGCCCCATGTTTCCCATTGTGACTTTGATTGCAGTAAGTAGAATATAAATTATGACTACATACCATATTCAGTCACCATGAGGGGATTAGCACATTTCCTGGAGCCAAAAAGAAAGAAAACCAGCTGCTAGAAAGGACTGTGTTCAAACCCTGTAAATCACAGTGTAGACCCACACGCTGTGAGCCCGGTTTTGCCAGGTCGGGATCCCCCCAGTGTGTGTTAATGACACTGTGGTGACTTAAGCAGCTGAGAGATGCGCTCGGGCTGGCAGGCAGGCTCATTCACACCAGGCAGGCTGCCTGGTCCACCCTGGAATGGACACTGGAATGGAAGCCTATGACCCCTCACTTGAGGATACCTGGAGTTTCCATTAGCAGGTAGGTCATGTTCTTTAACAATTTCAAAACCTACAGTTTTTTTTTGTTTTTTTTTTTTGAGACAAGGTCTCACTCTGTTGTCCAGGCTGGAGAGCAGTGGTGTGATCATGGCTCACTGCAGCCTCGACCTCCTAGGCTCAAGTAATCCTCCCACCTCCGCCTCCTGAGTAGCTGGGACTATAAATGTGCGCCACCACGCCCAGCTAATTTTTTGTAGAGACGGGGTTTTGCCATGTTGCCCAGGCTGGTCTTGAATGCCTGGGCTCAAGTGGTCCACCCTCCTTGGCCTCCCAAAGTGCTGCGATTATAGGCATGAGCCACTGCACCTGGCCCAGAGTCTCCTCTACTACAAAGATTAAATAAAATCAGTCTCAAAAGATTTCAATCCAAGAACACAGGGAAGACTCCAGCTCCAGCTGAGTCCAGGCACTTGCTGCCTTTCCATTTGGAGGTAACTCCTCCATCCGAAGGACAGATGTGTCCAACAGAAATATACCCCAGGCCTCCACCACAGTAATGACAGGTAAGTGATCATGAGCAGCAACTAAAAACGCCAAGTGCAGGAGCCTCCATTCTGGCACTCCTCCCTGCTTTCTGTGATCCATAACTAAACCCCTTAAACTACTCCAGGCCTTCCAGAAACACAAAAGGGAGATGACAACTCCAAAGCAATAATACGAAAGAAAGAACTCAAGACCTGCGTTAAGTAATCATCCTTAGTGAGCCTGTCACACAAAAGCAATGCCAGCCTGAATCAGATTTCCAGGGGGAGCTCACTGGTCAAGTTCCTAGAGCCTGAGGTCCCAGGGACAGCCTGATTCCAAGGTGTTCGTCCCATCAGAGGGCAAGGATCATAGCAACACTCAAATGGCAGAGGTCAGTGGATGAATCACACGAGAAAGACACAGCAGAAGAGCAGAAGAGCAAAGGGACTTTTTAATCTAAATGCCTCCCCTCGCGCTTCTCCAGGGGTAATCTCGCTGCTAGCTGAGGGATCTCAGCAGCAGAAACGGAGGGGAAGGCGAAGGGAACACTGCCTCAGGCACTGTCCTTGGTATTTTCCACACATCAGCTCCTCTCATGCTCACTACAACCACCCGAAGGAATCCTAGTATTGTTCCCATCTCACAGAGGAGGAAACTAAGGCATAGGAAGGTTAGGGAACTCACCCGAGGTTACACTGGGTAAGGTATATCTAAGCAGTTTAACACCAGTGCCCACCGCAATATGAGAAAAGACCCACAGCGTTCATGAGGCCATCTAGCTTCGCCCTAGCGTGTCTAAACAGAGAAGTCCCTGATGACCTCGTGCAAGGTGAAGGAAAAGTTTGAGCTGAGGTACCCTCTCTTGAAGGGAGAGTTGCAGGGAAGAGGTGCAGTGGCCCCAAACTCTTACCACCTGCCCACTTCACACAGCACAGCAGGCAGCCATCACCATTAAGAGGACACGGTACTCCACCTCTCCACAAAACTCCAGAGGGCTTTGTCTAAAACTTCTAAGTCTGTGCACAGGCTAAGTGTCCAGGGCCAACCCGGCACATGCAGGGCCCTGAGAGTGAGTGCCTGTCTTGTCTCGTCCCAGTCTTGGCCCTGGGACTGAGGAACGTGATGTGGAAATCTGTAAACATAACCTAAGTTGTGTGAAACATGGGGGCAAATGGCTGCAAATTGCTGATCTCCAACAATCAGAAAAGGTTTCATGGAAGAAGAGATGGTTTTACTCAAAGTATGGTGAGGGTTTGGACAATTGGGAATGTAGAGAGCTAGCAGGCAGGGAGTAGCAGTTACCATGCACCTGCTATGTGCTTGGCCTGGTGCTGGGGACTTTTACATATACTTCCTCACGAGTTGTCATGAAAGATAAGGTGCGTTGCCACTCACAGATCAAGACACTAAGTCTTGGCTGGACATGGTGGCTCATGCCTGTAATCCCGGCACTTTGGGAGACAGAGGCGGGTGGATCACCTGAGGTGAGGAGTTCAAGATTGGCCTGGGCAACATGGTGAAACCCCATCTCTACCAAAAATACAAAAATTAGCTGGGGGCAGTGGCATGTGCCTGTAATCCCAGCTGCTCGGGAGGCTGAGGCAGGAGAATTGCTTGAGTCCCGGAGGCAGAGGTTGCAGTGAGCCGAGACTGCACCATTGTACCCCAGCCTGGGTGACAGAGCGAGACTCCATCTCAAAAAAAGACACCAAGTCTCAGAGTGGGTAACCTTAGATTCATACCAATTAGGATTTGAATTCACATTCATTTGATCCCAAAGCCTACTCTATTTGCCCTACATTATCTTGCTGTGAGGAGGAGGACATAATAGAGGTGGGAGAGAGTAGAAGGATCAGGGAGATGAGGGTGGGCAGGGCAGGGCATATCCTTCAGCCCAGCCAGAGCTTGGCCACCTATCCCCTCCTCACGCACCAAGCCCCCTCTCCATGGAGTACATTATACAAAGATTGAAATGATGACCATAATTATTTTCAGCAAATGTAAGTCAGTGCCGAAAGTGTTTATCTTATTATTATAAAATGTTTAAACTGCCTTTCTCCTTGAAGCAGGTTTGAGGGAACAGTCTGATGGTGATTCTGCTTAGAAAACCATCTTGTTTTCATTCTCCATTATCCAGCTGTGATCGTCTTGCCTATTCCTTGGACATGTTTAACCTGAAACTCTTAGCTTTTTACATTCAGATACAGTCAACCAGGCCACAAGAATGAAAGCACTTAGTATGAATCGGCGGGAGATTTCAGCAAGAGAGATTTCAGCAAGACGTAGAAATGGCTGGCCGGGCGCGGTGGCTCATGCCTGTAATCCCAGCATTTTGGGAAGCCAAGGCGGGCGGATCACGAGGTCAGGAGATTGAGACCATCTTGGCCAACACGGTGAAACCCTGTATCTACTAAAATACAAAAAATTAGCCAGGTGTGGTGGCGTGTGCCTGTAATCCCAGCTACTTGGGAAGCTGAGGCAGGGGAACCGCTTGAATCGGGGAGGCAGAGGTTGTGCCACTGCACTCCAGGCCAGCCTGGCGACAGTGTAAGATTCTGTCTCAAAAAAAAGAAAAGAAAAAAAAAAAGAAAGAAATGGCCGATGGCCTCACCCTGATCAGAAGCTTTGACTGGCAGCTTCATGTGGATGTCTAGACTCATACAGAATGAGAGAGTGGATGCCTGTTTTTATAAACACCATCTGGTAGACAGCCTTTCTGAACATGAGCTCTGTGTGGGAAAAGTAAGGCGAGAAGGATTGGGAACAACTGGCTGTGCTGTGACAGTCGTGCCTGCTCCACCTGTGCCGGCATCTGAGCAATAGAAGATGGGGTTTTCTGTACCAAATGAGATGCTTGAAGACCCTGGAGTGCAAAAGCCAGTTCCACTCTGAATCAGCTGCCTAACCTTGGGTAAATCACTTCCCATCTCTGTGCCTTAGTTTCCCTCTTGTAAAATGGGAGAAACAGCAGCACTGACTTCCTAGGGTGGTTGTAGGGATTGAATGAGTTCACACAGAGTTATAAAGTGCTTAGGATGGTGCCCAGCACATTGTAAGCTCCAGATGAGTGCTCACTATTTTACTGTCATCATCAGGAGACCTATGAAGGCCACAGAGGGCCAACGTTCCACTTCTGAACCGAATTGGACCTTGGCTTTACCAGTCATTCTTGTACTCAGCCTAGAAGAGCTTACGGCAGTCACAGGGCTTGCAGCCCATGCCTCTAACAGCCGAGCCAGGAAGGCTGAGGAAAAAAACAAATTAATTTCTAGCTCTTTTAAGGGAAAAGCACAGTCTTGACCACTTAGTCTCCAAATATGTTCTGATGTTTTGTCCTAAAATTAGAATTGATTAGGAGCCTTCAGAATACACATTTGCTGGGAATCCCCACCTTTTAATTTTTTTTTTTTTTTTTTTTTTTTAAGAGAGAGTCTTGATCTGTTGCCAGGCTGGAGTGCAGTGGTGTGATCTCGGCTCGATGCAACCCTCTGCCTCCTGAGTTCAAGGGATTCCTCTGCCTCAGCCTCCTGAGTAGCTGGGACTACAGGCACCCGCCACCACGCCTGGCTAATTTTTCGTATTTTTAGTGGAGACAGGTTTCACCATGTTGGCCAGAATGGTCTCAATCTCCTGACTTTGTGATCCGCCCACCTCAGCCTCCCAAAGTGTTGGGATTACAGGTGTGAGCCACCACGCCTGGCCTTAATTTTTTTTTTTTTAAGAGAAAATGGCTACATACTTGGATGGGATATTTTCCCTTACCCAGAAGCGCGAAGGTCTTTTGAGTCTCTACCATTTCAGCTCGATCATTCACACCCTCAATGACAGTATTGCCTCCCATTCTTGTATAATTAAATTCTTCGGCACTCCCTGAAATCAAAAAGTAAGATTTGTTATGTCTGTAACACAGAAATTTGGACATACACATTTATCAGAAGAAGGGAAGTTCATACTCAAAGAACTGTGTCATGCACTTTACACAGTTTATTCCATTTATTCCTTAGAACTCTGCATTACAGCCAGGTGTGGAGGCTCATGCCTGTAATCCCAGCACTTTGGGAGCCTGAGGCAGGGGGCTTGCTTGAACCCAGGAGTTCAAGACTAGCCTGGGCAAAAGGGCAAAACCAAATCTCTATAAAAAATTAGCTGGACATGGTGGCACATGCCTATGGTCCCAGCTATTCAGGAGGCTGACGTGGGAGGATCACTTGAGCCCAGGAGTTCGAGGCTGCAGTGAGCCGTGCTGGCGCTACTGCACCCCAGCCTCAGTGAGCCTGTCTCAAAAAAACAAAAACAAAACAAAAAAAAAAAAAAATCCTACATAACAGACACAGAAGCTGAGACTCAGAAAAGTGAAGTGACTTTCTCAAGTTCCAATAGCTGATGGCACACAAGAATTTAAATGCAGGCCTAACTCTAAAGCTCATGGTTTTTGTTCCTGCACCTAACATTTTTATATAGCTTTACTGAGGTTTACTGAATGTACAAAAAACTGCATATGTTTAACACGTACTATTTGATGAATTTTTGACATGCATATACTCTTATAAAACCATTAGCACAATCCGGATAATGACTCTCTCTCTCTCTATATATATATATGTATATATACACACACATTTATATATGTATATATATATGTATGTGGGTATATATATATACACACACACATTTATATATGTATATACGTATGTATATATATGTATGTATGTATACACATGTGTATATATATACACATACATCTAATGTTTAAATAGTAGAGGATCTTTCAGAAAGCCCTTCTGCAGGTTTGCTATTCACATTCTGTTTGGTAGACAAGGCCAAGGATATTACCTTCATGTGAAATCTGGAGAAACTTAGATTCTAAGAGTACAAGCAACTTCTCCAAAATTAGAGAGTGTGAGTTCAACTCCAACATACTAGAAGTTATCTCCAACAATTCTCATCTACCAGCATAGCACAAATGGCTAAGGCAGGAGAGCCGTGACAGCACGGGGCTCGGGGCCTTTTGTACTGAAGGACAAACAGCCCTATGTTTTCACCATCTCTGGAATATAATTAATTATGACTACAAGTAATGAATGACCTTGAGCCATCAAGGAAGGTCAAATTATGATACAGGTGGTTTGTTTTAATAAGTGGGTTAACATGTCATGTTCAAATAAAATGGAAAGTTTGGTGACATCATATGTTCCAGCTGTCAGGAGGTCTTATTCAGGTGGTTCTAGCTGGAGGACCATAAATACCCAATGAGCTTTTTTTTTTTTTTTTTGAGACGGAGTCTTGCTCTGTTGCCCAGGCTGGAGTGCAGTGGCGTGATCTCGGCTCACTGCAACCTCCATCTCCCGGGTTCAAGCAATTCTTCTGCCTCAGCCTCCCAAGTAGCTGGGACTACAGGTGCGTGCCACCACACCCGGCTAATTTTTGTATTTTTAGTAGAGACAGGGTTTTGCCATGTTGGCCAGGCTGGTCTCTAACTCCTGACCTCAGGTGATCCACCCTCCTCAGCCTCCCAAAGTGCTGGGATTACAGGCGTGAGCCATCACGCCAGGCCCAATGAGCTTTAAAAATAACCCTCAGGCTTACGAGTGCCCCCTCTTTCTAAACTCATCCCCCCGGCCCTAATCCATCCCCTTAATTAGATGCACCAATTCTGTCCCTGAAACCAAAGAATCTTGTATCTTTGGGCAAATACTTAAAACAAATATATTACTATAAGAAGAAAGTTAACCTAGAATTTAAGCCCTCCATAAAAGAGAGACCCTTTCATACACGATCCATCACATACCCAATTTAAGATGTTTAAATTCCGACTGCTGTGCAGATGCACAAAGCTGATAGAAAATGTGGTAATTTCGTTCATTTTCCGACTGTAAGATAAAGAAATGTCCTCAAAATTACACCAAATCCTTACAAGCAAAAATGCCAGGTTTTTAACTAGAGGGTCCTAGATATCTAATCTGGATGGATAATTCTCTGTCTGGGATGTGATCTGGCCAGTTCACAAGCAGGCCCTTCCTCTCAGCTGAGAACTGGGTGGCCTGAGATGGCCTTCCAAGTAATGAGCAACCCAGAGAAAGTGTTATTAAATGAAAACGTCCTATGAAATGGGAATGGCGTAACTCATCCTAGTGAAATTTTTACAAACTTCCAGCAATACAAGGCTTACTGTTGCTCTCCTCCTGGGCCAAAACGATGAGAAATTTCTCCATTTACTGGCAGAAAAGCCTTTCTTTTAAAACCCCCTCAACAGCTCTGATCCCATTCCCTTCCTGATAGGAAAGCCAGTCTGTCAGCTTAGCCTATTTCAAACAGTTTTTGTACTCTAGAAAGAGATACTTGCTTTTTAAACTATAAGGATTTTGTAAATCCCCCAAATTAAAAAGTCATTAACCTTTTCCTGCAGACATACAACTCACCTGATATTACACCTATTCATCCATCAATTTTTAATAAACAGAAAAAAGAATCCAAACTGCAAATGAAAGACAAGAAAACCCTACTCTTCAACTCACAGCATAGTGTAGCTTGCCTGAGTATGTATAATAAGTATGTAAATGTAAATAATGCTCAAAAAGTTGGGGAAAAGGAAATTTAATACTTACTTGAAAGACAACTCTGGATTTCTCCAGGAGGTAAGTTCTCATGTTGGCTCCTATAATTTGATTTTGTTCATCAAAACTGATTTCTGTGTATTTCCCAAACCGACTACTATTGTCATTGCGGGTGGTCTTGGCATTTCCAACGGCCTAAAAAAAATAAGACTCTATTGAAATAACAACATTAAAAGATTTTTGCCTCAAAATTATTGGAGGGGTTTTTAGTAAAAGGCAATCCTGTACCCTAGGGGAAGGTCTGATTGGCAGAGGGAAGTCTGGGGAAAGAAAGCAACCCCACACTGGCAGGGAACATGACAAATCAGAACATGAGCCTGCTGCTCAAGGTTCTCCTTGGTCCCACTGGCAGATAGTGGGGAGGGCCAGAAAGAGCACAGGTTCTGATGTTTCAGGGTCCTGGGTTCTATCTTTGCTATCTGTGTAATGTCTTAAAAGTTAATTCACTGGCTAGATGCGGCGGCTCACGCCTGTAATCCCAGCACTTCAGAAGGCTGAGGCAAGAAATTCACTTGAGGCCAGGAGTTTGAGACCAGACGAGGCCACACAGTGAGACCCCGGTCTCTACAAAATATAAAAAAAAAATTAGACAGGCATGGTGGCGTGTGCCTGTAGTCCTAGCTACTCAGAAAGCTGAGATGGGAGGATTGCTGGAGCCCAGGAGTTGGAGGCTGCAGTGAGCTATGATTGCACCACCGCACTCCAGCCTGGGTAACTTAGCGAGACCCTGTCTCAAAAACAGACAAACAAAAAAGTTAATTCATCTTTCCAGGTCTTAATTTCCCTATCTGTAATATGAGAATCATAAGCAACTCACTGTTATGGACTGAATGTTTGTGTCCTCTCAAAATCTTCATGCTGAAATCCTAACCCTATGTATTGGTATCAGAAGGTGGGCCTTTGGGAAGTAATGATGTCACGAGGGTGGAGCCCCTGGGAGTGGGATTTTAATGCCTACATAATAGGGATCCCAGAGACCTCTCTTGCTCTCTTTCTGCCATGTAAGGGTACCGTGAGAAGACAGCAGTCTGCAACCCAGAAGAGAAGCCTCTCTAGAACCTGACCCCTGCTAGCACCCTGATCTTGGACTTCCAGCCTCCAGAATTGCGAGAAATAAATTTCTGTTGTTTATAAGCCACCTGGTCAATGACACTAAAGTATATTATACTAAAGTACATTATATTTATTATTATAATAGCAGCCCAGACTGACCAGAACACTTACAGAGTAGGGAGGATTAAACGAGAGAATATGAGGTGCCTCAACTCATTCAGGCCCCAAATACCTATGATGCTCAATTAGAAGTTCACATCTTTCATCCAACCTTTATTCCAATCCCTACTCCTTACTGCTTCCCTACTCAACCAAAAAACTGCTCCTTCCCATCCCTCACACTCTCTGGGCAGGATTTTTGCTTTTTACTTCTGTTCTTCAATTTCATCTCTCCTCTGCCCCTCCCCACCCTCTCCTGAGCACCCTGTTTCTAGATGGACTCCTGCCCAGGTCATCATGCTGCCTGCCAACATGTCTTTACTGAGCACCTACTATGTGCCATGCACTCGGTAAACAAAGGTAAACCAAATAGATATAGTCCCGCCTTCATGGAGTGTGCAGTCTAGCAGAGGAGACAAACCCTAAATATTTACACAAAATTATCCACTGGGCATTTAACTTGGCACTGGCTCTTGATAACTTTTATTTTGAGACGGGGTCCTGCTCTGTCATCCAGGCTGGAGTGCAGTGGTGCAATCTTGGCTCACTGCAACCTCCACCTCCTGACTCAAGCAATCTTCCTACCTCAGCCTCTTGCGTAGCTGGGACTACAGACATGTGCCACTATACCTGGCTAATTTTTTGTATTTTTGGTAGAGATGGGGTTTCATCATGTTGCCCAGGCTGGTCTGGAACTTCTGAGCTCAAGCAATCCACCCACCTCAGCCTCCCAAAGTGCAGGATTATAGATGTGAGCCACCGCACCCAGCCTTGATAACTTTTCTATTGGTATCTTGGATTGTAATTTATGTTTCTAAGTAAGCCTATGCCTCTGAATTATGAGCTTTGCAGTGTTTCTTAGTACCCCCCCCCCCGACATATGTTTCTATTTAATTTTAAAATATTCTTACATTAGGTTAGAAGAATCTTACACTTGGAGATTGGGTCTTATTCTTTTCCATCACTTCCCACATTAGCTAAGCAGTGGCTTCAACAGAGTAGATTGCCTGATAAATATTCATTGAGGATTTTGATTTGAGAAAACAGGGAGAAGAGGTCTAGTAGTCTAATGTTCTTAATTTTTTGCTTTGCTTCCAAATAAATTCAAATCAATCCTCTTCCCATTTTGCGGGGCAGCTGGAGTTGGCTTGCAGGACCCTCCTCTGTGCCTTTTGGGTGCCTCTTCTTCCTTGAGGGCTGTCTCCTCACCCCCCTGGGCACTGTCACGGTTGGCCTTGCCCACTCTCTGTCCCAGTCAGTAGTGTGCTGATGAACTGGCTCTTGGGGAGGGCAGGAGGAAGAGTCTTGACATGTGGCCTCTGCCAAGGCAGAAGGTATAAATACTTCTCCCCTGACTGATGTCAAACTACCAAAGGTTTATCAATCAGCTTGCCAAATTCCTGAATATTTTAACAATCAGCTCATGAATGCTGATGCCAGCTGGGTGGAGAACACCAGTGATTTCAGTGTACCAGTGATGTTTGGTTTCCCCTGGGATGTAAATGTAAACAGAGGACTCCTGAAGTCTGATGGTAGATTTCCAGCCCAGCAGGTAGAGCAGAAGAGAGCCTTGAAAGTAACAATTCTGCCCCCATCTCCTTCAAATCCCACCAGCCTCCCGGGTCTTTCCTGCCCTCACTTCTTTAGTCTTTAAAGGGTGGGAACTTGAATTAGCCAGGAGAGCACACAAACCAACCAACCCCCATTTCCATCACCAACACCCAGCTGCCTTCCGCAGTGGTACGCACCTCGGTGATGGGATTGGATGCCAGGACCTTGTCTTCCACATGAGCGTTGCTGCCCGATTTGCTGACGGTGGCAAAGTACCTCATGGCATAGCGAGCCGACACTGTCTTTCCAGCACCTGACTCCCCACTTACAATTATGGACTGGTTTCTGTTGTTTCTAAAGCAAATAAAAGTTTTCAAATATTAGTTTCTTCCCATTAAAGAGGCAACATGTGCTAATTAAGACAAATGTGGACAAGACAAAAGAGGGAAACTGTTTTGTCACTCAACTATTTTTAAATCTCAATCAATTTCCTTCTAGATTTTTTTTTCTATGTGATCGTGCAGAACACACAATTTTAAAAGTTCACATCTTTCATCCAATCTTATTCAAATCCTTACTCCTTACTGCTTCCCTACTCAACCTTTCCACTCAACCAAAAAACTGCTCCTTCCCATCCTTCCCACTCTCTGGGCAGGATTTTTGCTTTTAAACTCTGTTCTTGAATTTCATCTCTCATTTCATCTCTCCTCTGCCTTCCCCCCCCCCTCTCCTGAGCACCCTCTTTCTAGATGGACCCTGTGCAGGTCATCATGCTGCCTGTCAACATGTATTTATTGAGTACCATGTTGAGGGGCCCCAAGACCAACCTCAGGTTCAATGACCCAGTAAGAGGACTCTCAGGACTCAGCATATAGTCATCCTCACAGCTAAGACTGATTGCAGCAAGAGGATACACAGCAAAAGCAGCACGGGGAAAAGGCACACGGGGCAAGGTCCAGTGGAACACGGGTGCAAACTTCCAGGGGTCCTCTCCCAGTTGGGTCACACAGGACACATTCAATTCTTCCAGCAAGGAATTTGACAGCACATGTGAAATGCTGGCTGCCAGGGAAGCTCATTAGAGATGCAGTGCCCACCTTCTGCCTAGCATATGCCAATATTCCAGACTCCCAGAAGGAAAGCAAGTATTCAGCATAAAGCACATTATTTACACAAACAGCTTGAGTTTAGGTAAAATGAGCCACTTTTTCAACCAAGAAATGTCAGGAACCGTCATGAAATCAGAGGCTAGCCATGGGCCACCTTGCAAGCAGGCCTCTAAAGATAGCAGCCTCAGGCCTTATGTCAACTCCTTTCTGCACATCCCACTTAAATATAAAAACATTTCAAGGACATTATTTTGAGAGCAATTATTCAAAAGATGCTCGGGAACATATGCGCTCTGTAAGCCAACATGCTCTGTTATATAATTTAGAGATTTTTTAAAAATGCATTAAACTTTTCATGTCATAAGACTGTGATGGTGGAAGCTTCTAACATGGCTCTGTGGATGTGGCACCGCTCACATGCCAGGTGCTGGGTGAATACAGATTCTCATTTAAGCTTCACAAAAATCCCACGACATAGATATCTCTTTTACAGAAGAGTAAAATGGTGACTCAGGGGTGGAGTGACTTGACCCAGAGCACAGAGCCACAGCCTCCCATGTAAATGCTAGAGGAGACTTTGGATACAGAGCCCCGGTCCAATATTTTCATTTCAAAGAGAGAAGATGAAGACTCTGAGAAGTGAAATGACATGCTCAGTGTCCCTCAGGGCATAGAACAGGGCTTTAGTAATCCCAGCCCTGTTCTACAGCCCTGAGGGACACTACCTGTCTAGCATCAAACAAGGCCAACACGAGCCTGCTTTGGGCTCCGTTCTGTTATGGCAGTTACACAGACAGACCTCCAAGGAGAAACTGGCTCTTTAGGGCTGAAGTGAGCACAGCCCTACAGTGCCAAAGAGCTCATCCCACCCATACCCAGTCCCTAATCACCATGATACCTGGGAGACCTACAGGGAGCCAGGGAAAAATCTCAGAACCACAGGGGTTTTAGGGTTAGAAGGAATCTTGGTGCAGCAGAAGCTGCTAATTCTCTACCCAGTATGCATTTGCATTCTCCTCTTCCTTCTTAGGGACTAGGCCCCAGTGGCCAGGCAGTGCCCCTCTGTGCATTTGAAAGACTGCACATCCCAGCCTCCCTATGTGAGTGAGGTCTGCCCGACGAGCTGTGAGAAGTGCTTTGTGGGGCTTCCAGAAAGTCTCCTTAACCTGGAGGGCCATACCCTTCCCCTCATATGCCTTGTTACCTAGAATATGGAAGACAGAGGTGAGAACTGGCTTGTCCCTGAGGATGACGGCCCCACCCCAGGGACAGGGAGCTGCACGGCACCGGGTCTCTGATGACTCTGAAGAAGCTCGGTCTAGCCCCAGACTGCCCATCAGACATCTGTGCAGGAAAGCAGCACGTGTTCTACCTCATGTAAGCACCACCTGCTCCCTCATTATAAGCAGCAGAACCAGGAATGGGTGCCCTCTGAGAGTCCAGCTCACAGACAAAGACATAAAGCGGAGGGAGCTCAGGAGCTGCGGCTGGGGTTATGCAGTAAAGATTTAGCTAAAGAGTCAGCAGGTCCAGGTCCTGTGCCTCAGATTTCCCATCTGTGAAATGAGGGCAATGAAGTCAGTCAACTTCACAGGAGTGCTGTAAGACTCAAGGGAGACCACTGTATGTGAAAGTTCTTTTGCAAACTGTAAAGGCAGCTACAAAGATAGGGTGGTGTTTTTATTCTCCATACTTTACAGATGAAGACACTGAAGCCAAAAGTGATAGTTATGGGAAAAATAAACTAGAGTTTAAAAATCTGAGCACAAATCCCAGATCTGCCTTTTACTTGCTGCCTACCCTGGGTTGGTTATTCCCTGAAGCTGTTTACTGCCCAGAAATTTGCATCATGGGCTATTCTGAGGCCATCCCAGATGACATATGGGAATGTGTGCACGGTACCTCATTCACAGGAGGCTTTTCATACATGTGCACTAGTGAAACGAGAACTCCACAGGGCCCTACAAACACCTAGCAGTGAAATTAGGATAAAATTCCAAGTCTCCTGCACCTAAAACCTCCTGCAGCTAAAAACCCTGTCATCAGATCCTACTTCCTTGAATGGGTAAAAAAAAAAAGCTTAAACGTCTCATAGCAGAGAATAAATCAACACTCCTCCAACCAAACACACTGCAAGAAAAGCATCTGCTATTCCCAGACTGGTAGGACTGACTTGACTACCTTGAAGGAACAAAACCCAGGAAACTCCAGTCTTGACAGGTCAGGTACATGGAACAGTCGTTTGCTATTCATTCCAGGTAGTCGGCTCAACAAAGCACCACCTCTGGCCTATCTCTTTTAATGAGCCCAACCTAGATATCTCCCCTCCACTGTGATGGTCTGGCAAATGCAGGGAGCATTGGCAGAGCAAGGGGAAGTCCAGCTTGGCAGGAAGCTACCTGGCCATCTGCTTGTATGCCTCTTCTGCCACGGCAAATATGTGTGGGTCCATATCGCCCATGTTCTGCCCGCTGTAGGCGTGGATGATGGCATCTCCGTATATTGGCAACTGCTTGTAAGGATTCATGGCCACCAAAATGATTCCTGGGGAAAGATGTTAGATGCAGTTAAAAGACTCTTACTGCCACCTGCATCTCCAGTTTTTTTTTTTTAAGAAACCCCAGCTCTGTCGCTTATTAAACCTTCTGTGTGACTTTGGGCAAGTCACTTCATGCACTGAATTAATTCCCTGCCAGTCACCTACACCCTCGGGCTGTTCTGATGGTTGGTTGACAGGACAGGTGGAAATGCTCGCAAATGGAGAGGTTTTTGCAATTTGCAGTGTAAGTAATATCATTGCCCCAAATAAGTAATAAATGTATGAAATCTGATGAGAAACTCAAACACGAGCTTCGTTACATCTCTTTTTCTCGGTAGTCCAGTCTTAGTTCTTGTTGAAGATTCTCCCCACCCAGACACTTCTTTTTACAACAAACTCTGGGTGCTCAGTATAAACATAAAACAACCAGGAGGCTCTAGACAGCAAGCTTACATTCCAGTGCCATTCCTTACTTCCTAGAATTGCTCTCCTTACCACTGTAGGTGTAAATGAGTTTGGATTCTGCAAAGCGGATTCTGAGGTTGTGGAGCACCGCGGGCTCGTGAAGATAGCTGAGAGCCGTGAGGTCATTCTCGCCCACGAGGATGTCAGGATTCCGAAGTGGAGGCAGAGATTCTGTATTGACAGAATAATCCAGCTCCTATGGACAAAGATAAAAATTAAAGCTCTGGAAATAAAAGATTTTTGGTGTTTCTGTTGAAGCACTGTCCTTTGTCCTATCCACCCCTCCATCAGAGTCATCACTGACATTAAAAAGCAAATGTACGTATAGCAACAAGAAAATCTTCACAGCTGACTCCTGGAATAATGAAAAGTAGGAGCAGGGGACTAGGGCACTGGCTACGTGCACTGGGGCAAGTCACTCACCCTCTCTGGGCCTCACTTCTCTCATCTGCGAAGAGGAGCTAGAGCAGGGGTCCTTAGATCTACAGAGGCCTCAATAAGGGGTGTTGGGGAAGCTACAAGGGCAGAGATCCAGGTGCCCCATTCCTGAATCTCCCACAGGGGCTCTACCTATATGTGGTTTAAATGTTGAGGCCATGCAAGTTTTCATTTGAAAACAAGATGCTGCAGCTAAAATGACACAATGACCTATGGTCTCTTTAACTCTAAGGTTGTTGAGTCTCTGCTCAAAGTTGACATACTTGGTGGTGACAGATACCTAAAGGAGTCCATGCAGGTGGTGGTCTCTCCGTGAAAGGCCCCTGGTGCAGGTGTCTCCTGTCTGCAGTTGCCCACATGCCCGAGGGCTCACAGCTCCCCCAGCAGGGCTGTCTATTCCTATCATTCTCAGCCCTGGGCCAAGGAATTTTCCCAGGCTTGCTCCTCTTCTGCTAGATTTAACCTAGTATTCCTAAAGCAGCTGCCTTAGCAGAACGAAGGTGAGGAGAGCATGCCCCGTGGCATCTGTGCCACAGACGACTGGGCCTTTCCAATGTCAGAGTATTCTAATTCCTACACTCCCATTTCACCACTGGGGGAAGTGAAGCCCAACTAAAGCGACTTGAGCAGGTTACCCAGCATGCTTGTTTCTCTTCCACCTTCCTAGGCCGCCTTCCTGGTATTCAGTCAGTATCTCTGGATTCCTTCTGATCTCCGGTCCCGGACCAGCTCCACAAGGTGGCCCAGCTGCCCTTCATCAACTGCCACTGTGCAGACCCCATGCCAAGCACTCAGCATGGATTGTTTCATTTAATCCTCAAAACTGCCTTCCAGGGAGGACGTGACTACCCCAACCAAGAAAGTCAACGAGACAGGTTCAGAAAGTTGGAGTTTGTTGTCCACGGTCACACAGTTAATCTGGGCCTCACTCTGAAGCCTGTGCTCTCTCACTAGCACAGTGCTTCCTTGTCCATGGCAGGGGTTTTGCTGGCTGGTTGGTCTGTTCTGCATAAAGCGAGCAGCTCAGGGCAATCCACAACTGGACACGGATCCTCAGGACAGCTCCTGCTCCCCTGTTACCAATGCAATTGTATTGTGACCTAACCCCGACCAGAATATTCTCAACCTAAACATTTTTGAAAATAAAATCAGGAAAAATGCTTCTCATACATACTGACTTTCCTTGTCTCTGTTTTTCTGTTGTAAATCCACAACCCCCACTTCTGGTTTGGCCTCTGTGTGTGTTATGTGTGAAAGCAACAGGGAGACAGAAAGGACAGACAGTCTTTGGGGGAGGGGAGAAAATGTAATGAACATTATGTTGACAGGTGGAGGCAGAGGTGACATTTTCCTACAGCACACAGGCCTTGTCTCTTACAGTACTGACAAAGGGTTGAGCTAAAGAGCGGTCTGGCTGCCCGCCATCCTACTCACCTCTGCAGCCGGGTCAAGGCCGGGAATGTAGCCACCTGAAGCCTTGCAGATATTACCAAAGCAGCAAACTGCCACTGCAGCTGCTGCCTTGAGATTTTCCTTCCCAAACAAAGCCATCTGATCCCTAATCAGAACCTTGTGCACAGGAGACACTCAATAAAAACTGCGAGGAGCTCCTGTTGGAAAGGGAAGCCCCGGGGAGCAGGAGCCTCTTCCCAGAGCTCCTGCCTTCAAACATGCACACAGGATAGTCTCATCGCACTTCAGCAACCCTGGGACGGTGCACAGTCATTACCTCCTTTGTACATATGGGGAAACTGGGGGCCTGGGCCAAAGACTTAACAAGTGGCCATGCCAGGATCTGACGCCAGACCATCTGATTCTAGAGGGTGTGTCTTTAACCGCTGTGTTCATCTGCCTTCCCAGGATCTCAGGAAATGTCTCCCAAATCCAGGACAGTCTGATTAGAAGTAGTGTGTCCTGTGTCTGCAGAACCCATTTACATGCTTTGTCAATTAATCCTCACATGATGTTCCCCAGACCCACCTCTGGGATCTAGATGGAGCACAAATCCCCTGCCCAGTTCTCTACCCAGATACTTGATTCTAAACCCGTCCAGTCACCCTAGGCTACTAATCCAGTGGGATGTCACTACAGCAATGGTGGGCAAGGACAACTCATGAGGGACACTTAGAGCAAATGCAAAGTCTTCAGAAGCTGCGTCATCAGAAGGCACATGCAGCCTTGCAGGGAAGCTCCTCAATAGCTCATCCTACCACAGGAGCAACTGCTAAAGTTCATCCTCACCTCCCCCTCACCACACCAGCACCAACAGAGGCACCTCATAATGTCACACAAAGCTGGGTGTCCATGTCTTCTTGTCCCTGCCACACTCCCTCCCTTACACATTTCTATATATCTGTGGACCGACTCCCTCCAGTCTCCTCCCACTCCTCCCTCTCCCTGCCTGTTTTCTATCTCCCTCTTCTCATTTTCCTCCCCTTCACATCTTGATGTTTTTCTCTACCAGCGTATGCCTTGGGCTCAAACGACTTCTCACCAAGTTTTTCATCTTTGCCCAATCTCTGGGCTGAGACTCAGGAAGCCAAAATGGCGAATCACTTTTCAGCATTCTCCCAGTAATGCTGGGTGCCTGGAAACGCAGTGCCGTGGCACAGACCTGGCTCCTGCAGCTGGGCCCTCATTACAGAGAGAGGCCCGGTGGATGCAGGGCAGCACAGGGGCGGGAGGGAAGGAGTACAGACACATCAGTGAGTCCTGGCACCAGGGGGCCATTTGGGGATGGTGCTGGTGCCCACTCGTGCGCCCTCCCCTGGGTGCCTCCCACGGGGTCCACGTGCTCCCATCCTTACACACACCCCAGCTACCGCTTTACACATTGACGTAGCTGTGAACAGCAAGGACCCTCACCGTTCCATCCTCCAGCAGGAGTCGCAGGACCTTGTCACCAACTCTGTAGTCCTTGGCTATTTCAGCAGACTTCCAAACTTCTTCAGGATCGGGAATCCAGACCCTGTTGTACTGACCAACAGGATGAGAAAAGCTGAATTTCAGGACTTCCAAAATTATGGATCAATGCATGGTTAGACACAGGAAGGTTTCTTTCTGTCCACTAGGTCAGCTCCTTCATGAGGAATACGTCTACCTAATTTTGCTTATGAGGTGATCTTTCGTGCATCTGTGATGCACCAGGCCTGGCTGCCTCAGTTTACAGGCAACAGAACTCCCAAAGCCTCCTAGATAAACCTTGAACGCTGAAAGCCTGTACGTGGGAAAGAAATCCGCGAGTCCCTTAATGGAAACATCTCACGGCTGTCTACAGGGTTAGAGGAGAGGGATTTCTTTCACCACTGATTTGACTATGGAACTCTGGGCCAGACACTTAACTTCTAGTGCCTCATTTTTCTCATCCATAAAATTGGCACAACAATACCTATTTTCACCAGTTCCCTGGGAGGTTAAATTAGACTTTGTACTTGAAAGAACGTTGTAAAATGCTACGAAAGTATTGTTACAGCAATGTCATCATAATCTTATCACACTGGTGGGCTGCCAAGGATTCCCACAGTGGGAAATGCAGAAGTCCAGACACAGCCACCCAGCTCAATTCCCAGCAGGCAATGGCACGCCTGGCTCAGCGCCGATGTACAAGTCTTTAGGTAGAACCACGTTGCTGTGGGCTGAACTGTGTGTCCCCCAAATTCATATGTTGAAGCCCTAACCCCCAACTGACTGTATCTGAGAAGGATCTTCAGAAGGTAATTAAGGTTCAGTGAGGTCATGAGGGTAAGGCACTGACCCAATAGGATTTTTTTTTTTGAGATGGATTTTCATTCTTGTTGCCCAGGCTGTAGTGCAACGGCACGATCTTGGCTCATTGCAACCTCCACCTCCCAGGTTCAAGTGATTCTCCTGCCTCAGCCTCCCGAGTAGCTGGGATTACAGGCACCCGCCACCATGCCTGGCTAATTTTGTATTTTTAGTAGAGTCAGGGTCTCACCATGTTGGTCAGGCTGGTCTCAAACTCCTGACCTCAGGCGATCCACCTGCCTCAGCCTCCCAAAGTACTGGGATTACAGGCATGAGCCACCACGCCTGGCAGGATTTAAAAATTAGTGTCCTTATAAGAGACACCTGAGAGTTTGATGTATTTTTCTACAATATGCATCTATTACTTTTACAATCAGAACAACAAATATTAATCTTTAAAGGCAAATATCAAAATATAAGCCCCCCCCCCCTCAAAGAATGGTACATAAATTCTGTGATATGGGACATAGTAACTTTATTTATAGTGGCCAAAAATTGGAAACAGTCTAAATGCCCATTAATGAGAATTAAAAAAAAAAAACACCTGCAGAATACCCATACAATGAAATACAACTTACCCATAAAAGGAATGAACTACTGATGTAAGCAAAAGCATGGGTGAGTCACCAAAGCACGCTGAGTTAAAGAAGCCTTACACAAATGAGTACCTCCTATGTGAGTCCCTTCAAATCAAGTTCTGGAACAGCTAAAACTAAAGCATGCTGGGAAAAAATTCACAGCAGTAGTTGCCTCTGAGGGTGGGTGGGGCCAGGGAGTGACTCCGAAGGTGTATGAGGGGATCTTCTGGGAGTGATGGTAACATTCTGTATCTTGATGGGGCTCGGGTTACATAGGGGCTAAGCACTTTTCAAACCTCAGACAATGCAGACTTAAGATTTGTGCATTTCATTTTCTGTAAATTTTACACAAAAAATTAAATAAATATGGAACTCTAGTTAATATGCATACTAGAATATTTAGAAGGTGTATTGATATATGGCTTACTCAAAGATGCTTCAAAAAAGTGAGATGAATTGAAGGTCAGATAGAAGGACAGAAAGATGGATAGACATGGGATACAATGAATACGGTAGAATGTCCACACCAGAATCCAGGTGGTAAAACAGGTGTTCACTATAAAATTCTTTTTCTTTCTTTCTTTTTTTTTTTTTTTTAAGAGACAGGATCTAGTTTTGTGGCCCAGGCTGGAGTGCAGTGACGTGATCACAGCTCACTGGAGCCTTGAACTCCTGGGTTCAAGTGATCCTCCTATGTCAGCCTCCCAAAGTGCTAAGATTACAGGTATAAGCCATCATGCCTGACCTGTAAAGTTCTTTCAACATTGCATTATGCTTAACATGTTCATATAAAAATGCTGGAGGAAATAAAGAATAAGAATAAAACAGGCTGGGCACGGTGGCTCACACCTGTAATCCCAGCACTTTGGGAGACCCAGGTGGGTGGATCACCTGAGGTCAGGAGTTGGAGACCAGCTTGGCCAACATGGTGAAACCCTGTCTCTACTAAAAACACAAAAATTAGCTGGGCGTGGTGGTGCATGCCTGTAATCCCAACTACTCAGGAGGCTGAGGCAGGAGAATCGCTTGAACCCAGGAGGTGGAGGTTGCAGTGAGCCAAGATCGCACCACTGCACTCCAGCCTGGGAGACAAGAGTGAAACTCTGTCTCAAATGAAAAACAAACAAACAAACAAAGTTCACAGTACAAGTACTAGACTAGGACAATGCTGGATGAGGAACCTATCTATTAGTTAATATAAATCGCCTTACTTAATCAATAAAACAGAAAAGTCACTGGATGGATATCAATCATGACTACCCCTAAATCATTTGAGTTGCTTTAATCCTTAACAGCTAGCAAAAAGCAGAAGCTTGCCGAAACGTGACATGGATGTGTAAGTTTTGAGAGAACGAGAATGGAAGAATGACCTGGCAGGCAGTGACACACACTCTTGTGCAGATAGGACGATGGAGGCCTCATAAAGAAACACACAGACACGCCTGTCTCAGGCACACACACCCACACCCATCCTTGTTGCCACGGGCTACACAGCTCCTACCCCAGGTCTGCTATTGAAAATATTTATTACTAACGTCATGAAGCTTACTTCATTAAAATGGATTAGGAATGGGGTCCTCATAAGAGACACCTGAGAGTTGGATGTATTTTCTACAATATGTACCTATTACTTTCATAATCAGAACAATGAATGTTAATCTTTAAAGGCAAATATCAAAATATATGCCCCCCAAAAGAATTGTACATGAATTACCAAATTTATCAAGAATTGGCCACTACAGAGTCTCAGAACTGATTATCTACTCCAAGTTGTTTGTCAAACTCCTTTTTAGAGCTGCAGAAAGCCTACTTCAAAAGGAAGTTCTGGCCAGGCGCGGTGGCTCACGTGTGTAATCCCAGCACTTTGGGAGGCCGAGGTGGGTGGATCCCCTGAGATTGGGAGATTGAGAATAGCCTGACCAACATGGAGAAACCCCGTCTCTACTAAAAATACAAAAGTAGCTGGGCGTGGTGGCGCATGCCTCTAACCCCAGCTACTTGGGAGGCTGAGGCAGGAGAATCGCTTGAACCCGAGAGGCGGAGGTTTCTGTGAGGCAAGATCTTGCCATTGCACTGCAGCCTGGGTGACATGCGTGAAATTCCGTCTCAAAAAAAAAAAAAAAAATTAAGTTGTAACAGCTGGCTAAGCGAAGCAGGTGAAAGCGGAGGTGTTCTGATGGGAGCTGGAGCTGAGAGCCATGGGGGCCTTCCAAGGAAGCCTGGGCTCTGAGAAGTAATGTGAAAGTCACTAGGCCAATCAATCCTTTTGTTTAACAGAGCCCCTAACTGAAGCCCAGAGAGAAATAACTCACCAAACAGCAGACAGAGTCTCAAAGGACCAGGACTCCAGCAGAGCTAGGGCCTGTGACTCCTAGTTTGAACTCCATGTTAATTAAGCGAATCTGGCCCTGAAAGTAATCCTGAACTCTGAACTGCAACCATCTACTTGAGAGTCCGTGTGCTCTCCTAACTATAATTTAGGATTGGTTTCAGCTAAAAGTGGTATTAAATGGCAGGCAGTATTAGGACATACGTAACCACTGACGGCTTCTCTTCTGAAGACCAGTGACTCCTCAGCCCAGTACCCCAGGCCGCCCACACCCTGCGATCCTGGTGCTTCTGCTGGCATCAAGTGCCCTGCAGCTGAAACCCAGCCTGGTAAGTAAACAACGGTGAGTTTACTCAGCTCCGGGTAAGTTCCACCCATTCATTCCTGTCCCCTCCTCCCTCACATTCCTCTACCCACAAAGCAATGCTTCAAACTGGAGGAAGAGTTAACTTTACAGCATTCATCCAAACAGATGCAGTCCGCAGTCCATGCAAACAATGTAACCAGCTGTCAACTGACCTCCAGAATATGGGGCCTTCCCATGAGGCAGGAGTCTGTGGACTGGGATGGAACGGCTTGCCAAGCCCTTCAGCGGAGCCAAGAAAGAGAGGGCCACCTCCCAACTTCCCTGAGTGCCCTCCCCATGCCAAGGCGCCAAGCTGAGGCAGAGGCTCGGGACCACTGAACCTTATGAGCTCAAGACCATGCCAGCCACCCCCCCAAGGCACACAGGTGAGATGAGAACAGCATCTTCTCACGCCACCTGCTTTTCTGAGGGATCTTCTGGCATGAGCCACAGAAATGACTTGAAGACTTATATGGAAGATGGGACAAGATGGGACAACGTGAGTTTCCCTCCTAGAACCGCTTTCTGGACTGGGAGTGTCCACACTCCAGGTCAGCCAGGCCAGATTGTCACACCATGCCCCTCTCTTCCTCCTCCTCTTTATTCGCTCCTTATGGGCCCCTCCCCTGGCTCCCCTGCCCCTCCCACTCCCCACCATGTCCGTGTCTCCCAAGGTCCTTCCCAGCCTCTTCTCATGATAGGCTGTTTCTGGAGAGTTCCACCCAATTCCACAGCTTCTGCAACCGCCTGGCACCTGTGCATCTGAGACCTCCCACCCAGATCGTGCACTGGAGCTCTACACCACATTTCCAATTGCCTCCAAGATGTCAGCCCCTAAATGTCCTCGTAGACTCATAAATTCCAAACTCCAGTGATGCTGACGCTCCTCATTCCTAGCTCTCTTGCCCCTCATGTCAGAAGCCTGGGACAGTGCTGGGCACCCCTCTGTGTCTCCACCCCAACAGCCCAACAGTCACCAGGTGCTAGAAAAGACTGCCTTTTAAAAGCCCTCTCCTGTCCGCCCCTGCCTACCAGCCCCCTTGCCATGGCCATAAGTCAGCCCCCAACCCTACCCCCACCAATCTTCTCTTGACTGGTGCAGCAGCCCCCGGAGGCTTCCTCAGCCAGGCTGAGCACCAGGTTTCTTTGGGCAGACAGACTCTCTCATCCGTACATGATTGGAATTCCTGTGGGTGGGGCCCGGCAAGAGAAAAGCTTTGAAAATCAACCCCCACATGGGTTTTGAGGAAGAGCCAGGCCTGGGCAACCAGCATTCTGGCCAATTTTCCTACTCAGGACTCACCCTCTTTTCAATCCACCCTCTGCCTGTGGCCACCCAAAACCACTAGCACTTTCTGGAACATGGCAGGCCTTCTTTGGCTTTCTGCTGTGTACTTCTGTTCCTTCCACCCTAGCCCCACCCATCCTCTCCCCATCCAAGAGCAAACAGCTCTGAACAGTCTGGAGTAGCTGGAGACACTCCTCATCTTGGCACTCTCCTTGTCACTTGCCATCTAGCAGAGCTGGATGCTTCCCTTGAGCGCTCTCTGCCCCTCCCCCAGGTATCTAGGCTGCCTCCCATCTCCCCCACTGGCATTTGAACTTTAAGAGCCTACTCTTTGTGCTTGGAATCCAATGCAAAGACTTCCCATAACTAGCACTCCATAAACAACTTTTGAACAAAAATTCAAATTCCCAGTGGTTCAGTTGCACCAATTAAAGACTAAGTATTTCAGTCTTTTCATCCCTTTTTTTCTCTTTGAACTACCCATACATAATACAATGGATACATTTAATTTTCCAGAGTTGTTAATGGTATATAGAAGTCTAAAAACTATTTAGAATTAGCCAAATTAAAAAAAAATCGTTACACTGAACTTTGACCTCATTTTAGACAGGGGCCCTGGACTGCTAGTCAAGACATTTCTTTTGACCTTGCACATCTGAGTTTCAGCAGAACTTTGAAGATATTTGTGAGTTCCTCTTGCACAAGTGAAAGAAACAGATGGTGGAATGACTGTAGTGAACCTGTCACTACACAGTCATAACCTGAGTTCTAATTAATGGGCAAGAGCAACCTTTAGGAAAAAAAAAAAAAAAGGTCTCCAGAGGCACGCCACAGAGCTCTACCGCCTTCCCTTTCATTCAACACTTTCACCAGTATCGTAGATGAAAAAACAAAACACATGTATCAAACAAGCAGATGAAATGATTGATTAGCTAAAGATGATCAAGATTCAAAAGGTTTTTACAAGCTACAGAAACGCTGGGCACTAAATAAAACGGAAAATTTTATAGGGATAAATGTAAAGTCTGTATTTAGGTAAAAAAATATCAACTGTATTATAATAGCATCAGTATTTGAGTAATCTTTATTAAGCATTATGTGTCAGGTGCTGTGCTAAGGATTTCACACGCCATTAATCCTCATAGTGACCTCCTCAGCTGGTGAGCATGATTCAGTCCATTATACTGGTGTGGAAACTCAGGTTAAGTAACTTGCCTGGTGTCACCCAGTTAGTAAGGGGCAGGACCAGGACTTGATTTGACCCACCAGGGGCAGAGTATGTACCAGCTCTGCTTAAAGCACTAACATAATGCCAGGATACACTGAGGGATGCTCACAAGAAGTTGCACCGTACTCATGGCTGAGCAGATCAAGGCTAGAGAATAGTGCCACTAAAATGGGCGTCAGGGTGTGAAAATTCACCCAGAGGAAGGTGGCCTGGATGCTGAGGGTCTGGAATGATGCTGTCAGAGAAATGGTTGGTGGCACTGCCACTCTCCTCAAGCCGTCTGTCCTACCCACCCTTCCTGCTCAGCAGGTGTCAAGCTCTCTGGGCTTTCTTCCTTCTCTGTCAGTATCTCTGTGCCTTCAACTCCTGCCACTGTGGCCTCAGGCCCTCACTCCTTTCTGAGGTTAACCCATGCCTGGTGCCTTTCTTACGTCTTCAAACTGCAGTCCTCTGCTGGTCTCCTCCCTTTCGTGGGTCATGTCAGACTTTCCCCTTCCCCTTCACAGTTCTACCCAAACAGAAACGACGCCAGGGACCAAACCTAGCGGCCAAACCTAACAACCCATCCCCAGCATTCATCCTTGTTGACTTCTCTGCAGCTACTAGAAAGAAAGACTGTCCAATCTTTAGGCAGTGATATATGTGGTCTTTTTTCTTTGTTTGCATATTTTATGTTGTTGTTTTTTTTTTTTTTTTTTTGAGACAGAGTCTCGCTCTGTCGCCCAGGCTGGAGTGCAGCGGCGCGATCTCGGCTCACTGCAAGCTTCGCCTCCCGGGTTCACGCCATTCTCCTGCCTCAGCCTCCTGAGTAGCTGGGACTACAGGCGCCTGCCACCACGCCTGGCTAATTTTTTTGTATTTTTAGTAGAGACGGGGTTTCACCGTGTTAGCCAGGATGGTCTCGATCTCCTGACCTCGTGATCCGCCCGCCTTGGCCTCCCCAAGTGCTGGGATTACAGGCGTGAGCCACCGCACCCGGCCGCATATTTTATATTTATCCTCATACAGTATATAAACTGTTGTGCCCCATTTTTCACATAACCATGTTTTCATGTTATGAACTCTTCAGAAATAGTACTTTTAATGGCTTCATGCTGTTTTACCATGTGAGTCTTCCATAATTTACTTAACTTTACCCCTCTTGCTGGACACTGGGATTGGTTCCAATTTAGTTATTATAAGGAAAAATACAAATAAGCAGGTGTCAGGAAAGGTAGATAGAAAGTGGATGAACTTCTCACAAGCCCACTGTGTGCGGGGAAAAGGTCAGATCCCTTGAAGAAGAGGAAGATAATAAAGGCGGTTGAACCAAGGTGGTGGTAGTGAGAGACACTAAGAAGATAGGTTTTCAACTCCGGCTCCATCACTTGTATGTTACCTTAGCAACTTACCTGACCTGAGCCATTTCTAAAAGTGTGAGATCATCTAACACACAGAGTTGTTTATTCAGATTAAATGAGAGGGGGCACATGAAACTCTGAGGATGGCATCTAGCACATAGAGATAAAAATAACATCATCCATATCATCGTCTCCATGGTCCTAGCTATTTCTGTAAGCAAAAACGTTCAGTCATGCACACAGGTGCACATCAAACATTTATGAAGCCCCCACTGTCCCCCGCTCACTGAAAGCTCTTGGTCAATAGTGGAGACACAGAGTTCACGAGCTGTTACCGGGCAATATGGAAGGCACCGTGTGGAGGGGCTAGCTGCAGAGGCTTTCTCAGAAGAGGTCCTGCTCAAATTGAAGGTGGAAGGTGCAGGTGCCAATGAGCAAAGGTGACAGACAGAGGCTCAGACAGGTGGAGTTCGTGTGCCAAGGCACGCAGTGGCAACGTGCAAGCAAGGCATTGAGGGAATGGCAAGGAGTCTGGCAGAGCATGAGCCAGGTAAGAGCAGGAAGGCAGGGAGAGAGGCAGGACCTCGTGGCTGGTCAGTGAGTCTGAAAGCAATGGGAGCCTCTAGAGGTGGTAGAGCAGAGAATGCCAGACCGGCTCTTCTTAGAGAGATTTCAAATAGGGGAACTGCTGCTCTGAACATTTCTAAGGCATGGCACCTGTAGCTTTTCAAAAGAGATGGATGATTTTACACCTCACCTGGCAGCGATTTCTCCCCTCACCAAGACTTCTCCTGGAGTTCCCTCTTCCCTGTTCCCACAGGGTGCCTTCCAGCTCCCCTGTTAGCTCCTCCTCTGGATGGCTCCATCTCAGCCCTTCTGCTTCCTCTCACTCCTTGCACAGATGCATTCCCCGCTGGCCTGTCCCTCGCCCTCTTCTCTGTCTGCCTTCTCCCACCTTGGTGGGACCCTCAGTGTCTTGTTGGCTTCAGTGAGCACCTCTGGGCAGAAGACCCTCGGCAGGGCCCATCCCCTCCCTCTGACACCTCCCACCCTGCAAGGCACCTTCCCTTGGAAGCCCCCTCAGCCCTTCAACCCCTGCAAATACAGAACTTGCCTGATGACTTTCTTAAGAAATATTTCCTCCTCATGCCACATCCTTAATTCATTCAAGGGCACCACCCTGCTGTCTCTCATACAGACTCTAACCTCAAATGTCATCCTTGGCTGGTCCCTTCAACCCCCACCCCACTCCCCAGTCCAGCCTCTCAGCCTCACCTGCCTCCACCCTCCATGGCCAACACTGCAGCTCTAATTCTTTTCCAACAGCTGGAATGACCTGAGAATTCAGCTACGTGACCCCGGCCTCTCTCCTCCACAGCCCAAGGGCGCTGCTGGCATACATAGCAAATCTAACAGTCCTAACACACCACCCTTGATTCTGCCAGCCCCCACTCAAAACCCACACTGGGGAATAAAGCCCTGACCTCGCTCTCTGGCTGCCATGGCCCTCCCCTTCACACCTCTAGAACAGACAAAATGGGGGCTAACTGCCCACCAGGAAGGGAGGTGGCAGCCTAGGAACACAGGTGTCTACGTGGACACAAGGTCGGTGGGGATGGCCATCAGGCTGCGTCAGTCTCTGGGATTCTCAGATTCTCATTCCCTCCAAGCTTGTACCTTTAAACTCCTTCCTATCAGTTTTCTTACATTGTGCCTGGTACTTACTAGACATTTAATAAATATCTGAGGTTTGAGGCACCTGAAAATAGGGGTGCTTGCACCTGTGTGTTTCTGCTTCTGGAAATACTGTCACCTCAAATAGGTTCAGCAGCAGCATTTCTCTCTGTCCTCCAAAGTATCGTCGAAGACTAGTCCAAGACTTTTCTTTCACTTCCAGTAAACTGAAGGCTGAAGAAGCGCTGTTGGCTGTCTGGGGGCTCACAGTCTCACTGGTGAAAATATTCTAGAACAAAACTAGGGCAATTCAAACACTGTCCATTTAGAACTCCAGTTAATGGAGATGGAATAGAGGAGAAACTACAGTTCGGTTGCTTTGTGTCCGGACTGTTACTAAGTAATCAAAGTAGAAGAAAAACGTTTGCTTAAACCATTGAAACATGATTTTTTAAATAACTATCTTTTCTATCTACAGCAAAAGCATCTTTTAAAGTAGAAAGCTAGAGCATGTGTCCGGGGAAATGGATGGATTCTAGTTCCACTCGTCTGAATACTGAGGTCTCTAGATTTCCCCAACTGGTGTATAGGAGGATCAGGCTTTATGGCTATTCAAATGGATTTTTTTTTTCCAAAAGTGCTAACACTGTCACACTCTTTATCCAAATAATTACCCAAGCCCATCTCAGAGGGTTTGGGGCATATGTGGGAACGCTGCCCTTCCGAGGTAAGAGGTGGAGCCCCAGCCAGCAGAAAGGAAGCTTCTGAGGAATGCTCTAGTGTTTCCCAGAGTCAGGGTATATGAAAGGCGCTTTAGAAACTGTGGTGTTTGTACTGTTGCTAACAGTACAGATGTTAGGCAAAGAGCCTACGACTGCACCTCGTGGCCCCTGGGCTCCCCAAGCGCTTGGTGCCACTGCAGTGCCCTCAAGCCTGTGACCCAGGCTGCTTCAGCTTCTGATGAGCCTACATGCACGTTCACGCAGTTTGAAGACACAGAATTCTAGAAAGCAGCCCGAACACTGCGGCCATAAGCGTCTATGCCAGCTCGTTCAAGGGGGTCCCAGGAGGGGCCAGGAGACTGGCCGGCGTCTCAGCTTCCTACGTCCGCATGGGCAACTCTGATTCCACCCGTGGTGTGGTAGGAAGGGACCGAGGCGCTCCAGTCCCGGGAGATGGGGACGCACGCGCGACCCCTGGGCACTGGGGATTCTAGGCCCGGAGGCCGGAGCGGCGGAGGGGGCGGCCCCTCCCACAGGGTCTTCCCACCCACAGGGCACCCAGGCGCAGCGGAGCCAGGAGGGGGCTTACCCGCAGGCAGGGACGGAGCACGCCGGGGCCCTGGAGGGGCGACGCTCGCTCGTGTCCCCGGTCCCCGTGGCCCCTCCGCGGCGCCTCCGCGGCCCCCAGCGCGCGCCCGCCCGCCCGCCCTGCCGTGTCAGGTGCGCAGGTGTGGCCCGGGCGCCAGGTCGAGTCAGCGTTAGCAGGGCCGGCTCCCCCACAGCGCTCCCAGGAGCCCAGCGGACCCTCCTACCTGCGTGTACAGCTCGGCCACCGCCATGGGCAGGAGGGGCCGGGGCCAGGCCGGGGCTGCCGAACGTGCGAGGCTCGGGGGCTGGGCCTGCGCCGCAGAGGCCGGGCGCAGGAGAGACCGCCGCGGAAATCACCGCCGGGCCATCTTGCCCAAAGTTTTCCAACGGCCTCCTGTTCCCGTTCCCGAGTTGGCGGCGAGGGGAGGGGGCAGCGGCGGGATTGGTCCCTCCAAGCTTGGCCCGGCTAGTCGGCGCTGCCATTGGCCGGGGCCGGGCGGCTGCACCTGGCGGGAGCGCGGGTGGAGAAGGTTGGGGCCCGGGGCGCGCTGCCAGGCAGGAACAGATGCATCCGGAGGCTGCCCGGCCCGAGTGTTAGCTCCTCAGAGAGCAGAGGATACGGCCATTTAAATGGAAGACCCAAGGGAATCAACGTACTGAACACAAAGAAATGTGTTAAGAGTCCAGCAAGGTCATCGTATTCAAAATCAAATACAAAAATAAGTAATGGTCCTTTATATGAGCATTACAATACAAGATATTTACAATATTAGTGAAAATATAAAGTATCCAGAGATTACACTCGCAAAAATGCCCTTGGCCTTTGTGGAGAAAATGTTTAAAATTCTCTTAAAGAGCTTAAAAGAAGGCCCAGGTAAACGGGAGACATGCCATTTTCCTGGCTGGGAATATTTAATATGGTCAAGGTGTCACTTCTACCCAAATCAATATATATGCCTGATATATTGGCGTCAGAATCCTACAGAACTTTTGGAGAATTGTACAATGATTCTATATTTCATATAGAATAAAAGCCCTGTATAACTAAGACAATTCTCAAAGAGGAGAGATTTGTCCTGCCATATATTTAGGGACATAACAAGGCAGTAGTCATTAAAACAGTGTGACACTTGCATGAGAACGGATACGTGAGTAATGGAACCTGCTGGAGCCCCCCAGCAGGGCCCTACATTATACGGTAGCCTTAAGGACCAGATAGGGAAATAAAATAATATTTATTAGATGGGCCCGTTATATGGAAAAACAATAAAAGCAGATCCATGGCAAACACTGCATCCAAAAATAAGCTCCAGATGGATTCACGATTAAAACTTAAAACCGGGAAATTATTAGGAATAAAAGAGGGATAATATCTTTAAAATGTTGGGTTATAGTAGTTTCCATATAGAAGAATTGTTAATCGGTTAAAGAAAAGAAATCCAATTTTTAAAACTGACAAAAATTAATAGGCAATTCACAGATGGGGACACTTAAACGGCTTGTTAGCATATAAGGAGATGTCAACTTTAGCAGTAATCAGATAAATACAAATGAAAACAACAATGAGATATTGCTTTATACCCATCATACTGGCAAAAACATTTAGGTTAGACAATCTCAGATACTGCCTACGATGTGAGAAAATAAAAACTTTTTTTGCTTACATAACTGGTGGGAATATACTGCCATCCTGGAGAGCAATTTGAGAATAGTTATGAAAATAAATGTAGGCAGAAAAATTCTCACATAGTCACCCAAAGAGACAGTTAAGTAGATGTTCATCACAACATAGTTATAATATCAAAGAGTTGGAAGCATCTAAATATCAATAGGGGAATAAATAAAATAGTATATACATGGCAGACAGCAGAGAAAAATAAAAAAAGAAATAGTATATACATGTAAAACTACAGCTGTTAGTAGGAATAGACATGATCTACTTGACTCAGAAATAAAAAACAATGTTGAATAGATGTCTAGCCCAAGTCTTTAATATTTAAAAACTCACAAAAACTGCAATACTGAATATTGTTCATGGGTACAAGTATGTGTGAATAGAGGTAAGGAGGATAAATTACAAAGTCATTCATTAAATATGCAAGAGTGGATACCTATGAGGGAGAGAAATGGAATCGGAGATTTCAAAAAGGGGATCAAAAAATATAAAGAGAGGCCTGGCATGGATCAATAATGATAAATGCCACAAAGAAAGGATCATGGTAAATTTAATTTTGTATTTATTTATATACAAAATTATTTATATTATTGCCCAAATAATTCTATTTTGTATAAAGAAAAAGAAAAGCTATAAGGTGAGTAGTGACAGCTGCCTGATTGCTCAGAGTTAAAAAGAGAATCTAGCTTTTTTATTTAAAGAAAATTTTTATTGAAGAATAAAATTATATACAGAAAAGTGTGCAAATAATAAGTGTACAGCTCAATATATTCTTATTCATGGAACACATCAACACACCAAAGTAACCACTGCCCAGATCCAGACGTAGAACATTACCGATATCCCAAAACTTTCTCTGTTTCTTCAAATCATTTTCTCTCAAAGATAACCACTGTTCTGATTTGTATCACCATAGATGCGTTTTACCTGTTTTGGATGTTTTTAATAAATGGAATCACATGTGTAACTCTTGCATTTGGCTTTTTACATGGTATTTATTCATCTTGTTGCATGTAGCTGTGGTTTGAGGTCTTTCATTCCTGTCTAGTAGTATTCCATTGTATAAATATTCTACAATTTATTCATTCTCCTATTGATAAATATTTCGGTTGCTTCAGTTTACACCCACTATGAATAATGCTGCTATGAACATTTTATGTGTGTCTTTTGATGCACAAATATATGTATTTTTGTTGGGCACATAAACAGAGCAGAATTGCTGGATCACAGGTATGTAATGCTCAACTTTAACAGATAATGCTAAAGAGATTTGTAAAAAATTGTTGTATCAATGTATACTTCTACCAGCAGTGTGTGAGACTTTTAGTTGCTTAATATCCTCACCACTTGATGTGGTCAGTTTAAAAAATAGCCTTTCTGATGAGTGTGTTATGATGTCTCACTGTGGGTCCAACTTGCATTTATTTCTATGATGACTATTGACCACTTTGCTATTCTCTTTTGTGAAATGTCTGTTCAAGTCCACTTGAACTGCTATTTAAACAGATTTTCAACCAATTCCTGTGTTTTCAGCTGCATGCCACTTTCAGTGTCACCTGCTGCCTCTGAACCTAATTCCTGAGCTTTTTGGAATTATGTAGTGCAAACTGGATTGCTTCTGGGCTTCTGCCTGTCCCGGGTTAGGTTTCAGTTTTCTTTACTTGTGAAAATAAAAGACATTTATCCATCTGTTTTTCATCTTCCAAGCTGTTGCTGTCATTCCTCATTCATTCTGTTTTCCTTTGTGAGTTTATTGTTACTTACCGGAATTTCAGGAGGAAGGTTGAGTAAATACAGGTATTGAATCTACCATCTTTAAACATTTTGATCACAAACCCTTTACCGATATATGGTTTGCAAATATTTTCTCCCAGTATATGGATTGTCTTTTCATTTTCTTCATGGTGTCTTAGGCAGCACAAAAACTTTAAATTTTGGGGAAGTCCAATTTATCATTTTTTAATTTTGTGGATCATGCTTTTGGTGTTGTTATCTAATAAATTTTTGCCTAGCTTAAGCTCATAAAGATTCTCTTCTAGATGTGTTATAGTTAGAACTCTGACATTTAGGATATGGAATTTTTTTTTTTTTTTTTTTTTTGAGACAGAGTTTAGCTCTTGTTGCCCAGGCTGGAGTGCAATGGCGTGATCTCGCCTCGGCCTCCCAAAGTGCTGGGATTACAGGCGTGAGCTACCACACCTGACACCTGGCCATTTTATTTATTTCTTTTTCTTTTTTTTTTTTTTTTTAGAGATGGAGTCTTGCTATGTTGCTGTGGAGGAAAAGTTAAATATCAAATTGAACATGGACACAAACAATGGTCACCAAGTCCCAGAATAGGTTGTGTGAGCCCCTTAAGGCATTCATCCAGCACTTTTTTGGAGAAATCCCCATTTCAATCTATTCCTATACGTTAGTTATTGAAAAACAACAATTGCAAAAAAAAGTTGACCTTTTTGTGTTCCTTGAGCCCAGTCGCAAAGGGCCTCCTGATTGGGCCTCATGCCAAACAACTTGTTACAAAAAGAGCTTGGGTCCCAGACTGCACTGAAGCTTCATGAGACCTCTCCTCACCTACACCAGTGAGTGGCCGACTCTGGAGCCCAGGCTGTTGCTTACCGGTCTGGTGGTGAATTCTCCATAGTCTGGTGAGTGTAAATATATATATATATATCTTATCCTTTCTCCCCTTCCCATTGCAATTTGCTTATTATATCAATTTGCTTATTATATCATTTGCTTATTATTATCTGCATTGCCATTTACATGGGATAAAGTTGTTTACCCTTAAAAGTATTGTGTGTGCCTTCTCCCCTCGCAGGTCTCCCACACAGAACAGTTGCCCAGGTTGGTCTTGAACCCCTGGACTCAAGTGATCTTCCTTCCTCAGCTTCTCAAGTAGCTGGGATTACAGGCATGCACCACTGTGCCTGTTGTTGTTGTTGTTTGTTTGTTTTTGTTTTTCTTAAATCCAGTCTGATAATCTCTGCCTTTTTATTGGGGTGTGTAATCCATTCACGTTTTATTGTAGTCTTTGATATGGTTGGATTTATGTCTGCCATTTGTTGTTTTCTATATGGCACATGTATTTTTCTCCCTCTGTTTCCCCTTTCTTGAATTTTTTGGTGATAGTTTTTATTAAGTGCATAATTTAAATTTCCCCCCTAAAAAGAACTCTATTTCTTGAGCTAATTTTTCAGTGATTCTTTAGGGATTAAGTAACATTCCATTATATTAATCAATTAATGGATATTTGGGTTGTTCCCACCTTTTGGCTATTAGGAGTAATGTTGCTATAAACATTTATGTACAAGTTTTTGTATGGACATATATGTCTTCATTTCTCTTGGGTATTTCCAGGAGTGGAATTGCTGGGTCATAGGGTAACTCTGTTCTTTAACTGTTGGGGGAACTACTAGATTGTTTTCCAAAGTGGCTGCACCATTTTACATTTCTACCAGCAGTGCCTGAGAGTTCTGATTTCTCCACATCCTTGCCAATTCATGTTATTACCTTACTTTTTGGTTCTAGGCATTTTGGTGGGTATGAAGTAGTATCTCACTGTGGCTTTCATATGCATTTCCCTCATGCCAGGCATCTGCATCTTTTCATGTGCTTTTGTGTATCTTCTTTGGAGAAATGTCTATTTAGATCTTTTGTTCATTTTAAAATTGTCTTTTTATTATTAAGTAATAAGAGTTCTTTATATATTCTAGATATGACTCCATTATCAGATATATGATTTGCAAATATTTCTACCTATTATACAGGTTGCCTTTTCATTTTCTCGACAGTGTTCACTGAAGCACAAAACTTTTCAATTGTGATGAAGTTCGGTTTATTTTTTCTTTTGTTATTTGTGCTTTTGGTGTCATATCTAAGAATCCCTTTGTCAATCGAAAGTCAAGAAGATTTATCCTTTTGTTTTCTTCTAAGTTTTATAGTTTTAGCTCTTACATTTAGGCCTGTGACCCATTTTGAGTTTTTGTTTGTTTTGTTTGTTTGAGACAAGGTCTCTCTCTGTTACCCAGGCTGGAGCACAGTGGTATGATCATAGCTCACTGCAGCCTCAAATTCCTGGGCTCAAGTGATTCTTCTCTTTGGCCTCTGTAGTATCTAGAACTTCAGGTGCATGCCACCATGCCTAGATAAATTTTTTTTTGTAGAAATGGGGTCACTACATTGCCAAGGCTAGTTTTAAACTCCTGGCCTCAAGTGATCCTTGTACCTTGGCCTCCCAAAACACTAGGATTATAGATGTGAGCCACTGCATCCAGCAGAGTTTTGTTTGTTTTTTGTATATGGTATGAGATAAAGGCCTAACTTTATTATTTTGCATTAGCTATTCAGTTGTGTCAACATTATTTGTTGAAAAGACTATTCTTTCCCCATCGAATGGTTATGGCACTCTTGTTGAAATCAATTGATCATAAACACATAGGTTTATTTCCCTACTCTAAATTATATTCCACTGATGTCTATGTCTATCTTTACTTTCAGTGCCAGATGGTCTAGTTTGCTGTTGCTTTGTAGTAAGCCTTGAAATTAGAGTCATCCAACTTTGCTATTGTTTTTCAAGAGTGTTCTGGCTATTTGGTGTCCCTTGCAATTCCACCTGAATTTTAGAATCACCTTGTAGACAACATATAGTTGGGTCTTGTGTTTTGATCCACTCTGACAATCTGTCTTTTAATTTGTGTACTTAGACCATGGACATTTACACAGACTACTGATAGATTTGGATTAATATCTACCATATTTGTTACTGTTCTATTTGTTGCCCTTGGTCTTGTTTCTATTTTTTGTCTTCCACTCTTTTTTCTGCCATTTGTGGTTTTAACTGAGCATTTAATGTGATTCAGTTTTTTCTCTTTTCTTAGCATATTAATTATACTTCTATTTTTACTTTTTATAGTGGTTGCCCTGGAGTTTGCAATACACATTGATAACGAATCCATGCCCATCTTCACAGAACATGATATCACTTTACAGTGTATAAGGTACAGTACAAGTACCTTATAATATCAAAAGGTTCCTATTCCTGCCTCCTGTTCTTTGTAGTGTTGTTGTCATTCATCAAATGTATTCTTTAATCATAGTTTCCTTTAGTTCTTTGAATATATTTATAATGGCTGATCTGAAATCTTTGTTAATCTAACACCTTGTTATTCTTATAAGCAGTTTCTATTGCCTGATTTTTTTTCTGCTTATAAGTCATACTTTCCTGTTTCTTTCCATGTCTTGTAATTTTTTGGTTATAATCAAGATATTTCTGATAATGTATTGTAGAAGCTCTGCACACTGGTCCTTGTTTTTGTAAATAAACTGGGCTTGTTTATGTTTTAGTGACCAGCTGGCTTATTTCAATAAGATCTATTTGGCCCTCCTCCACCACTCCATAGTGGGAAGCCTCTGATGCTGCTTCTCAGGCAGTGTAGCCTGCTAAACCTGGGATGACAGTGGTTTTGGCTAGCTTCACTTTGACTGTGTTAACATTCAGCTGTTAAACTCCACCAATTACGATTTTCAACAATGCTATAAGGAACACATTGTTTCACAGACAGTATCTGATCAATTTTGGGCTCCTTTGAAAGGATAGTTCTTGAGGTCAATGTTTGAGACTTGTTCTGATCCTGCAAAGACTCCTCCTGGCTGTCTCTTCTCCCAGTTCTCTCCAGGAAAGTTATAGCCTAAAGTTCAGCCGATAACTCTAATGAATCTACCAATCCCCTCCCAATCCCCAGTCATTGCAACCTTCACTGTTTTTGAAACGCCCTTAGGCTTGAACTTCTCCACACTCTTTTGCAAATGAAGTCAGTTCCTTTAGGAAGTAATTTGGAGCTTTCTGTTTTACGGCCTGCTTCTGCTCCTGGTGAAAATCTCTGAGCCATTGTTCTGGAGCTGGGGATGGGGACAATGGCTTGCATCTCTTTGAGTGATGGGAGCCAAATGCTCGGTGGATGGGGGATAGTGGCCTTAGGTCTTTTTGGTTGGCCTTTCCCAGGATGAGAGCACCACCTTACAAGCCTGAACAAGATGCACTGGGGTCCCAGTATTTTCAGCAGTGATGTCTCCAAGGTAGAGCCTGTGAGCCATGAGTAGGGGCTGGGTAGAAGGGACCCCCCCACCTGTTGACTGCATTTATTTGAAACTCAGCTTAAGCAAGAGGTGGCTGGGAGCAGGATGACAAGTGCTGACATCCTGCCCCTCCCAGGAAGACAGCCCTCCAACTGTGAGCTGGCAGAGAGGAAGCCCTCAGTTCTTGGCTATACCAGTCTAGAGTGGAGTTTTTGTCTCATTGACCTGGAAGATGGAAGGAGGGAGGAATCTTGGTTCAGATACAACAAGCTCATTCTCTTTATCAAGCTTTAGTATGTTTTCTTGAATAAGCATTTCTTCATTTGGTATATGCCCTTAGGACCATTTCTAGAGACTTTAAAGAATTGGGGGTTTGGTTTGTTTTTAAAATAATTCTCACTGGTTTCACTGGTTTCCCTTGGGAGTTGTCTGCAAAGCTCCTCATGCTATCATGTCAGAAGTGGAATTCCTAAAAGCTACTTTTGAAATGTGAGAAATATTTCTCCTGTTGTATTTAATGTCAACTCAAGAATGGTTTTCCATGGGCTTTTGGCCTGTCTTTCTTTGCCCATCTCACTTCTGTTGACCAACCCCATTCCTACCTGTATTTTCCTCCCTCCCTTCTGTTTTCATGAGGTTGTTTTTAACAGCTTCTTACTTCCCTCCAAAAGAAGCCCCATTCTTTTGCACAGTAATCACCATCCTAGCTACGGTCATCCTAGACACAGGCCATTCAGCCTAGAGACCTATTTCTAGCAGACCATGGGTGTGCTGTGAAAAGAAACCATTTGTCTTCCTAGATTATAACCTGAAGATTTGATACAACCCAGATCTTCTCAGTAGAAATTTTTTTTGGTCACAAGTAGCATTGACCAAACTCTCTTCAAATTCATTGAGCTTTCTTGATAATACAGACTCTTAGGAAATGAGCTTCAGATATATATGGTTGACGACATAAACTAGTATTTTCTTTCTTTTCCAGTAACTGCTGAAATTTCAAAATATGTCTGTTTACCATATTTAAGTTTTGGTAAATAGTTCATGTTTTCCTTATCTGTGCCAAGCATAATTTTTTTTCTTTTATTTTGAGATGGAGTCTCACTCTGTTGCCCAGGCTGGAGTGCAGTGGCGCAATCTCGGCTCACTGCAAGCTCCGCCTCCCAGGTTCATGCCATTCTCCTGCCTCAGCCTCCTGAGTAGCTGGGACTACAGGCGCCTGCCACCATGCCCAGCTAATTTTTTGTATTATTTAGTAGAGACGGGGTTTCACCGTGTTAGCCAGGATGGTTTTGATCTCCTGACCTCATGATCTGCCCGCCTCGGCCTCCCAAAGTGCTGGGATTACAGGTGTGAGCCACTGCACCTGGCCCAACCAAGCATAATTTTTTAGCACTTGCCCACATTCTTACCTTCTTGGCATTCATTTCTCTAGGCCCAATTGTCTCAGGATTTTCAAACCATTCTTATGAGTAGTATCCTTTTCCTTCAGTTATCTCTTATTCTCTTCTGAACCTCTTATATTCCCTTGTGTTTTGTTTGAAACCCAATGACCAGAACTGCCCATAGCTGGCCAACATGGTGCTAACGAGGTCTGTATGGCAGGTTTTATTTCTCTCCTTTTGAATAATGTCCATCATATTTTGGTTTCAGTAGCAAGGTGATCAATGTGAACAAATCACGTCTTCGCAGGTCCCTTTCCGGGGTGGTAAATGTGATTTCAAAATTCTTGTTGTGTAACACTTTGCTTACTTCTTTGTGCACTTATGCTGACTGCTAAGACCCAGGAAACCCACCCAGCAGCTCCACACTTTCACATGGATAGCACACTCCCAGTGCTGCACACAATTCGTGTCCCTTTCTTTCCCATTCAGGAGAATGCATTACTGTAGACATGCATTGCTTTCATTTCCTCTGCTAACTATACCCTGTCTTTCCTCTGGTGAACTCCCACTACCACCTAATCAATCCTATGTTTTCTGTGAATTACCCAATTTTTAGTTTCAGTGGGGGGTATGTCAGGCTAGGACAGTCAGAGCACTCCACTCCTCTGGACACAGTGATTATTCTGAGGATGGAAGTAGGACTTAAGCCAGTGAGACTCCATCCTGAAATGTCTTACTGAGAATTACTGAAGGCAGAGCCATAGAATGAAGCCAAACACTACTGAGGGCCATCTTTGTCACTTGAGGGAGAACATGACTAAGAATGAAGCCAAAAGTAAGGAAAGAAAAGGAGATCCCTGATGTCAATGTTTGGGCACCTGGATATATCTCTGAACTTTAATTGTGTTAGGTAATACATTTCCTTCTTGGTTGGGTCAGTTTGAGTTTGATTTTTGTCATATGCCCCAGAAAGAATCCTAATGATCATACCAAAATGCAACTGGACGAGAGTGATTTTATTATGGGGAAATAATCTTGACTTGGTTCCAATTAATTTAAAAAAGAAACTGTTGGCTGAGCACGGTGGCTCACACCTGTAATCCCAGCACTTTGGGGGGCCAAGGCGGGCAGATCACGAGGTCAAGAGATCGAGACCATCCTGGCCAATATGGTGAAACCCCGTCTCTATTAAAAATACAAAAATTAGCTGGGCGTGGTGGCAGGTGCCTGTAGCAGCTACTCGGAAGGCTGTGGCAGAATCACTTGAACCCAGGAGGCGGAGGTTGCAGTGAGCTGAGATCACGCCACTCCAGCCTGGCGACAGAGCGAGACTTTGTCTCAAAAATAAAAAAGAAAAAAAGAAACTGTTTGCAAATTTTGACATTTTATTACTTGTAACATACTGGTGTTCTGCTGTAGTTCATGGGGCCAGTGATTGAATTTAATTTGGAAGATGCTATATTTCAAGGGCCTGTTGCGGTGCCCAGAAAAGTACTTAATAAATGAGTTGAAAGAATGTGTCATGGAAGTAGGAAGTGTATAATCTACATGAAAACCATGTACAGTCATACAGTCATGCATTACTAACAAAGGGGATATGTCCTGAGAAATGCATCATCAGGCAATTTCATCATTGTGCAAATATCAGAGTGTTCTTACACAAACCTAGATGGTATAGCCTACTATACACCTTGGCTATATGGAATAGCTTATTGCTCCCAGGCTATAAACCTGTATAGCACATCACTGTACTGCAAATTGCAGGCAATGGTAAGTACCTGTTTCTCTAAACATAGAGAAGGTAACAGTAAAAATACAGTATTATAAACTTATGGGTCCACTGTCACATATGCGGTGCATTGTTGACCCAAAATGTTATGTGGTACATGACGATATTAATTTCTCCTTATCATAAATAAAGATGAGACTAATTCCACCACAGATCTGAATAACTGCTCTGTTTCCTTAACCAAAAAAGCACATCTGCATACTTCTTTGATCTATGTCTTATGCCAAAAAATGTCTACTGTCCCACTATATTAAAAGTAGAACTTTTGACACAAATGACACCCTCAATCTTTTGAAAATCTAAGTAGATTATGCATATCAAATTTCCCTTGGTTATGTCTATTTCTCTGTCAGAGAATTCCAATATATTTAGGCATGACTTTCCCTTGAAGAAAAGACACTACCTCTTCTTCAGCTGTTTCTGTTTGCTTAAGTGTTTGGCAGTTCTCTTCTTTATCATATATATTACTAGGTTGTCCAGTATAGGAGGGGAACTCATCAACTTTTAAATTTCCAAGACTTCTTAGAATATTCTCATGGGGAGGGATTATATTTACATTCACTAGTCTTCAGGAAAACAACTTGTTTTGTTGTTTTAAAATGTGCAGTGGATTTACTTATAAGACACTGACAAAAACTCTTTATATCCATATCTTTATTTAAACAAGTTTCCATAATAGCTAGGAGAATACAGCATTAATGACACACATTTACTAAGCACAACATTGGACAACTACAAATTTAGAGCATAAATGTAATTCTGACATTGTTTTGGTTTTTATCTTAGCACTAGGTGATATCTAGTGAAAACCCATGTTTCAAAGGCTTTTGTTGATATGAGATGAATTATTAACTTATTTTTAAAAATTGCATGTGAGATATGCTAGAATGGGTTCTAGAGTCTAGAGTTAGTTGATAATGCCTTTCATGTCTCAGTATTTCTGCTTCCTTTTTAATGGGTAAATGTTTCACCTAAGAACTTTCAAAAAATTGTATCAAAATTTTCTATGCAGATCAAAGTAGAATTCCTTTTCCAGACCCAACAAGGAAAAATATTTGAAAACTGCAATGTTCAATTCCATTTTAGTTAAAAGGATGTCCGTTTCATAGTAAATTAATACAATTAATAATTAAAATACAATATGTTAAATGGCATGAACTCATTTTTGCGCAACACTGTTAGCGCAATTTAAATCTCCCAAAGACACAAAAAAGTCAATTTTACTGCAGGATCCCACAAAAATACATAACCAGGAATCATAAATTACAACATATATATCCACATTTAAAGAAAAAATTCACCATTTGTTGGGAAAAAATAATGGCTCAAATGATTTACGGAGCCTGAAATGTGGGCTAAAATTTTATAACATGATAACAAAAAGATTTGAAACTGCTGACTCTGAAAAATGCATAAAAATATACTGACCTGCCAAGCACTGAATTATATATACCAGTTTCAACTAAAAAACAACATTTTTTCTTTCAAATATTTCAAGCATTACAATACTGAGGAAACGTTAGTCATATGAATCCAATAACGCCCATTAAGTTAAGCTAACGAACATTTTAGATAGACCAAATTACAAATAAAAAAAGTATAAAAAGCATTTTGGAAGATATTTTACATAGTATTTTTCAGTTCCTCATCTATTGAGAAATCTACTATAATTCAGGTTGGTTTATCTAATTTAGGGTAATACAACAGATTTGAACTTATAGCACGCTTTCCTGTTTTTACTCAACCTTTTATAGTACAGGGTTCTTAAAAATTTTTGAAAAGAATGTCCACAAAAAGTTTGAGTTATACCCTTTACCTTTAGTAACAAAAGGTTAGTAGAAAGCAAGACATTTAAGTATTACCAAGAATCTAACTTATCTCCATAATTTCTTTCATATATTCATTTGCTTACTTGTGACACAGAGTCCCACTAACTCAGAAGCATTCTCTAAGCTGGCCTCTCACTGGCTCTGAGACTGTTGCTGCCACACAGTTCTAATTCCCATTTGGAAAGGAAAGAGGAAGTACAGGAGAAGGAGGGTCATGCAGGGCCACATCCAATCAAAACTCTCACAAAACCTTGAGAAACAGGGCAAGATATCCCTTCCAGGCAAGATATCCTTTACAGAAGAAAAGTTCTGGAGAACTTAAGGCAGCTCTAGAAGGGAAGGGAGCAAGGGTTAAGGCGGCCCTCACAGCACAGCCTGAGAACAAATTACAATGCACTCATCCATGAACAGAGGTCACGGCAATACAGATCCTCTTCAACGCGCATGCACACGACACCCCTCCTAGCACCCATCAACACCTACGGCATGCACACACTGCAGTGCCCACGCACACACTGACTTGTATATGGCCTGCCCAGTGACAGCCCTCAGAAGGTACCCAGTGACTTGGGCTCCCCTGTGCTGAGGACCTAAACTGGGAAGGTGGCCTATAGCTGCAGGCCTGTCCAGGCTGCACAGCTCACCTGGTGGTTCCAATAAAGACTCTGATGGGTGTGTGGAGAGTAACTTTCCTCTTAATTTCAGAGAGGCTTTTGCTGTTTCCTGTCTTTTTGGTTGAGACAACCTGCTACCAATTAATGCCCAAACAGAGTATTGCATCCTCCCAGAGAGCACTGATTCATGACAGAAGTCAAGCTGAGTTATAGCAAGTAACTATGACAAAAAAGAAAACCACCTGGCGCTGAGCACTTGGTCTCCTTAAAACAAGTAACTTGGTACTCAGCACTTGCTCGGTTCCCACATGCCAGCTGCCAACTCTGATAAAAAAGCACCCCTTGCTGGCCAGGGGCATTCCACACATACCAGGAGGGGCAGCACGTGACCTCACGACATTTTTAAAGTCTCCTGCCTCACAGGTGCCCACACCACCGCTGCTCCATATGGGAAAGCAGGACAGCCGGAGGGCTGTGCGACATCAGGCAAGTCACTGCCCCTATCTCTATTCCCAAGCTATCATCAGAAATGATTGTAGAAGCGACCCCACCTACCGTCCATGCTGCTGTGAGGATGAAACGAGGTAACAGAGGAAAGCGCCGCAGGAAAGCATATCTGGACCCAGGTACTGTTTCTGCATTACTTTCAACAGGATGCACTAGTTTTGGCTCTGTTTTATCACTAAGCAGCTGACATTACCCAGAGGATCCTTAACTATGCCTGCTAAGGAACTCTATGAATTAGTGATGGGTGTGTGTGTGTGTGTGTGTGTGTGTAAGAGAGAAAGAGCATTGTGTGAGGACTTCTCAGGATGGTGGCAGGTGCCCATTTTCCTAGGGTTACCATGAAAGTTATTTCTCACAACAATCACTGCACTGAAATCATAATAATATAGTATTTTCATAGCCTCCCCTAACATGTAGCTGTAACCTTACTAAAAGATTTGATCTATATTACACGTAATTACCCAGAAAGAGCCAACTATAAGCTATCCATGGAAATGAAGAAATAACACAGCAAATTCTCCAAACTGACAATAATCCCCAAATTCCCTATCAGTTGGCTTCGGAATATGTTTTCGTGCTTCTGCACCTGACAAAACAAGCATCAGATATGTGGAAATTTTTTAAACTTCCAAAGGAATTAGAAGCTACACTTTGTGGATTTTATCCCATATTTATCTTCCCTCCTTTTAGAGTTACTCTCAGGCAGATCAAAGCCTTAACCTGAGGAAAAGCTGCAAAAAGGGAAATTACTTTTAAATTTTCAGCTTCAGGTTGTAAGGGTGTGAGGTGAGTCTGCATGTAGTAAGGTGAATGGGGAGGGGATTATTGAGATAAAGAACTGTTGTGACTTTTAAGATCTCTTCCTTTGAATTCCCATTGTGTGTCACAGAGGAATTAAGAAAAAGTTGATGACTGATCTTCTGAAGGAATGTATGCAGAGAAGTAAGAACAACAAGGACTGTGCAAAGATTGGGCTGATGGTAAGCACCAGGAAGGCCAGCAGGGGCAACTAAGGACTGACTCCATCCACCTGCCTTCAGTGCACAGTCAAACAGCAGGCAACGGGATAGACGATTAAGTTGAGGGAAGGGGAAGAGTGAATGAGTAGGGGAAAGGCTGGCAGGGTGTGTCTGAAGTTGGGTGAGAAAGTGTGGCTGACAGAGAGAAAGAACCTCAGAGGGAAAGCAATCCTCAAACTGGCCCAAAGATCCCCATAGTTGGCAAAATCTTCTTGTGCCTTCAAGAAAATGGTATACAGAATCATTTACTGGGCCTTGGGGTTCCCTGGTTACAAGGTATTCTTGTGAATGACTAAAAATCTCCAGGCCACCAAGAGAGGTTAATTCAGACCCCCATCTGGAGCTCTGGGTAGACCTGGGGGGAAGCTGGAGCCCTGGAATAGCAGAACCTTTGTGCCACCATCGCTGAACAGGAGAAACCACCAAGGGCGGCTGTAGGAGCTCTGGCTCCAGCACTTGACAGGACAAAGACAGGAGATGGGAGAGAAGGGCTCAGACCACAGCCTTTCTTTCATGACGCTTCAGTACATGAGCTGTCCGGAGTAAAAAAAAGGGCTGCATGGCAGTGACAGCTACAGCATGACCTGGAAGACCTGAGAAGATTCAGGGTGCACGTTGAGTCGTGCTACACAGGATGAAGCTGGGGGAGGTCTGGGAGATTTCCAGGGCTGAGGCGGACAGCCTGTACCATGTTGCATTTTCTTAGCAACTCCCCAACTTACAGCCTATCGGATGCTGTTAGATTCTGACACATTTGGTACGAACCAAATGGCTATGACTTAATTGTGCATTGAAAACCGCATTGACAACCAGGAAAAACTGGGAGAATTTAATGCAATTGGTAGTGTTTCTGGTTGATACTGCAAATAAATAAATAAATGTATTCAAACTGAATAAAGCAATACATGATGTAATAAAAATTACTTAAACTAATTATAATACAAATATAGTAGGACCTTCTAAAAGCATGTACATAAATCATGTACATTTAAGAAAGGTTACAGCTACACAAACTTGTGATTTTACATTTGATTAATCCTAAGGAATTGACAGGCACTACACACTGGTCTTTCCATCAGAGAATGGACTTACTGAGTAACTGCAGCTTTTTCTCTCTAGAATCTAAGGGCTGAGAAGAGAGAATTTTAAATGTGGAGGAGATGTTAAGAATCAGTGTCCAACTCTCTTATTTTATAAACGAGGAACTTGAGGCCCATGTAAATTAACAGACAGTATTTATCTTTTAATAACAATCTTTATCACTGATATGAAGCTGTTTGACTTCCATAAATATTGCACATATTTTAATAAGATTTGTCATTTTTATAGACCATCTAACAGTTAAATTATATAATCTATGATTGTAATTCAGAACCAGAGTTTCTAATGAAAACTAATAATTTGCTTTTGTGCAACCTGAAGGATTTATTGTATAAGATTCCTAAGAAAAATGGTGAATATGTTTAACTAGAATTTCAGAATGAAAACTTACAGAATCTGGGTCTTAATGAACCAAATCCTCTGTAAAATTCAACAATCTTCTATTTCTTATATAAGTCTTCTTAAAGTATTTCTAATATGATGCTTTTAAAATTATCTAGTGGCATCTGAGAACACTTATAGAAGCTGCAAAGCCTTAAAAACTGAATCATAATGAAATATTTATTATATACCTTCTTTTGCATAATCAAAGTTTCAAGACCTGAATCGTGAATATTCTGACAATCCTTTCTAGATAGTGAGTGAGATTCTTTTTTTTTTCCAAGGCAGTGTCTCTCTCTGTCACCCAGGCTGGAGTGCAGTGGTTCGATCTCATTGCAATCTCCGCCTCCCAGGTTTAACTGATTCTCGTGCCTCAGCCTCCCGAGTAGCTGGGATTACAGGCAAGTGCCACCACGCCCGGCTAATTTTTGTATTTTTAGTAGAGACAGGGTTTTGCCATGTTGGCCAGGCTGGTCTCCAACTCCTAACCTGAAGTGATCCGCCCACCTTGGCTTCCCAAAGTGCTGGGATTACAGGCGTGAGCCACCGCGCCCAGCCGAGATTAATTCTTAATAAATTAAGAAGAGAGAAAACCTGTCAAGGTTGAAAATATGCACTGAAGGAATCAGATCTGGTAGTTAAAAATAAGTCACTTCACAGAACACTGTACCCTGACGCAATATCCACCCAGGGAAAATTAATGAGCACATCAATGTAATACATCCTGAATAAATAATGACATCAACAATAGCCACTTTGTCTAATCCTACCCCTAAATGTCAAGCATTTTGTCATATTACTACATGACTTTCCAGTGTCTGCTACTTGTGCAGGTGAATCTGTAGGTATTTGCATATAATCCAGTTAAAACTGTGATCTGATTGAATTGTAAACAGAGTTGACAAGAGAAACTTATTGTAGTGCCTAATATCACTTACATTTTAAGAAGACAGTATGTAGCAGCAATTTAAAATGCTCAGTAAACTATAGTACAAATGGACATCTATACTATTTAGCAAACCAACATTCCTTTAATATCTCTATATCATAGTGACACAAATGAGGAATTACTTTACATATTGCCAGTTTATTTCTTTGAACCAGTTTAACAATATCAACATAATTGATTCCTAAACTGACATGATATGTACTCAATGGAGACTTTTCTTTCCATTCTCCTGTTTAGTGCAGAGGAGGTTCTTTGGTGCCTTCCTAACAACAGCTCATCTATGGAAGTTATACTTTTTATACCATTCAAACGCAGTGCTAAGGATTTAAAATAAATGCTGCCAGCTGAAGACACATTTTTCTCCTCCTTTCCTTCCTCCCTTCCTTCCATCATTCTCCTGTATGTAAACTCACGGTACCTAGTTGGTTAAGGATGAGTGTTGCTATAAAGATAACACAGCACGAAAGAGCCTATCTTTGTTTCCAAAGTGATGAAAGTATTCTAGGGAGATTTCCAGTTAATGACTTCTCATTCGGGAGATAATCAGTACTTTCTCTTTAAAAATGTATTTTCAGTAGCTCACTGGAAATAATGGGTTCTTATTTCGGGCAAGAAATGTATTGTCAATTTTTGCCTGGACATCACTTTCAGACCCGTGAAATGAAGCCCAGGCCAAGGCTGGCTGGAATCTGGATGGTTTCTAGCGCGAGGGAAGATGGGTTGAAAGGAAAGGTGACAGGAAAGATGTGTTTAGCATCCATGAGCAGCTGGGGAGAGTCTTTCCTGTCTCGTAAACGCATCTGAGAAGATTAAGAAAAAAAATAAACAGAGCATCAGTTCTTTGAATCTAAAAGAGTTTTTTCTACTAAAATTTCTACCCTCAAATTCTCAACTAATGAAGAATGTTTACTTTTGTTTTAAACTCACTTCATTTTCCCAATTAACTATTATCAAAAAAGTTAGTGCATTGTAAAATAAGATAATAAAAGATAACACATTATCCTTCAATAAATTACAAAATGTCCATTCAAAAGACTGTGTTGGTGAATCAAAGAAGAAGATGGGAGCTCTTACCTGTATAGTACGAATGAACGACACAGAGACTCTTTCTTCAAACTCATTAACTGGAGTATACAAATTCAACACTTTCACAATCTGTGAGAAATGAAATGATCAAAGTTTTTGGCATATTATCAAATACACACTGGGTACCTATAATCTGGAAAATTAAAAGGATCTGTGCGTACAGATTTCAGTTCTACTCAGGGGTGGGCTGGGACAAGAAGGAAGGAGGAGCTGGTCTGCACATTTACCTTTATCTGAATTTTTACAAGAGAATGTATCAATGTAATGTTTGTGTAATATTGTAAGAAGCTGTGTAAATTTCGAAGATATTCAAACAGCACAAGAGAATAAAACATGAAAAATAAATGTCCGCACTTCCATCCTTCCAGTCTCCCAAAGTGGCAATTGTTAACCATGTCCTGAACACCCCCTCTAGCTGCTATAAATATTCTAGTTCATTTTATTTTTATACAAATGGGATTCATTCTATTAATACTATTCTGCAACTTTTCTCCATATAAAAATGTTAGCCGTATTAATACAATTATCTCTTTTGAATGTTTTTTAAATCATATTTTTATAAAAGATCATAAATAACGTGAATAACAAAAGCCCCTAAAGAAATTAATCAATTAGAGAGTATGAAGTTCTTTTTTAAAAAGTTCAATAATTTTTTTTTGTAAAATGGTCATGTCTCTTTTCTAATGAAAATAAATCATCGTCTATATAAGGTAGATATTTCCATTTTCAAGGTATTGTCTAAACCTGTGCTGTCCAATACAACAGTAGTAGTCACTAGCCACATGTGGCTATTAACACAAAATGAAAATAAAAGTTGAATGCAGGACAGTGCTGATCTATAGGAAAATAAATTAAGCACCAGAGAACTAGAAAGTGGGCATGTTGTTATCAGGTCTGTGGGTGACAAACTGAATTAGGGATCAGTCTCTCAGAGGCAAGTATTTGAATTTTAAAAAGTGGGACCACTTTGTTAACTAATATTTGCTAAATAAATAAACTGCAGGTCTGCCTCACTCTGTGAAATATGCTTAAAGTATATTTAAGTATTAAAGTATATTCTTTAGAAGTTGAATGCCAGCCAACTTCTATAAAGTTGGGCTTCCTCCAGGGCATTCTTACTTTCCACACTTGCAGAAACTGGGAGGAAATCTCAGGACCATTGTTCTGTCAGACAGTTCTGCTTTATTCTTAGTAAGAAGTTATGCAAACATGAATTCAACATTAAGAAGCTGCAAGTCTTGATTCTGATTGTCTACTGATTGACTTTTTTTTTTTTTGAGATGAAGTCTCTGTGCAGTGGCACAATCTTGGCTCACTGCCACTTCTGCCTCCCAGGTTCAAGTCATTCTCCCGCCTCAGCCTCCCAAGTAGCTGGGATTACAGGCACCCGCCACAATGCCTGGCTAATTTTTGTATTTTTGTAGAGATGGGGTTTCACCATGTTGGCCTGGCTGGTCTTGAACTCCTGACCTCAGGTGATCTGCCTGCCTCAGCCTCCCAAAGTGCTGGGATTACAGGTGTGAGCCAGCACGCCTGGCCTACTGATTTTTTCTGTTGCCCAGGCTGGAGTGCAGTGGTGCAATCTTGGCTCACTGCAACCTCCGTCTCCCAGGTTCCAGCAATTCTCCTGCCTCAGCCTCCTGAGTAGCTGGGATTACAGGTGCCTGCCACCATGCCCGGCTAATTTTTGTATTTTTAGTAGAGATGCGGTTTCACCATGTTGGTCAGGCTGGTCTCAAACTGATTGAGTTTTAATTGTATTGGGCAAAACTGAAAATTTCGTATGTCGTAGGATATATGATGAACATTAAGAAAGTTGGCCGGGCACTGTGGCTCACGCCTGTAATCCCAACACTTTGGGAGGCTGAGGCGGGTGGATCATGAGGTCAGGAGATCGAGACCATCCTGGTTAACATGGTGAAACCCCATCTCTACTAAAAATACAAAAAATTAGCCAGGCGTGGTGGCAGGTGCCTGTAGTCCCAGCTACTCCAGAGGCTGAGGCAGGAGAATGGCGTGAACCTGGGAGGCGGAGCTTGCAGTGAGTGGAGATCATACCACTGCACTCCAACCTGGGCGACACAGCGAGACTCCGTCTCAAAAAAAAAAAAAAAAAAGAAAGAAAGAAAGTCTAAGAGTCAGCACAGAAAATAACTGGGCAAAAGAAAATTGGGCATGTTCATGCCTGTGCCTTGCTTCATGCTGTCACTATAATCCTCAAATGCCCTTCTCATTCTTCCACTTCCTTAAATTCAATGCCCAGATTAATGGGACCTTCCCTGAATACTGCTATCTTCCCTCAGTACTTCCTTTAGGCATCTTACTACAGAATTTGCTAGAACCTCTACGGTAGAGTCAGTTGGATACGACTCTGTCTTCCCTACTGAACTGTAAGCTCCTTGAAGGCAGGAATTTTTCCTTATTTATTGAAGCATCTTCCCCAGCAATAAATATGGTGCCTTGAGATGGAGGCTTAATTAATCATCTGTTGAAGTAACAAGAATTATCTGTCTCTAAAAACAAAGTCACTATTTGATAATCCAGTCAATTATCAAATAAGATAGAAAGCTATTTTATGGAATATAAGCTGCATAGACTGTATACTCCATGAGAGCAGAGACTTTGTTTTGCCTATGGGTGTATCCCAGTGCCTTCAATGTTATATAGAACACTGTAAGTACTCAATAAATATTTGCTGAATATTAAATATATTTATACTGTAATTAGCACTGAAATGTATTAATTTCTGGCAAAATCTCCTTGCTTTAAGATTGGTAGAGGCATATATCTTCTTGAACACAGATGAAGTCAGCTCAGAGATACAAGCAATAAGTAGAGGACTTCTTTACTTCCCTAAAGATCATCTTTGATGAATGTTAAATTATTTCATAACAGGGAAAGTTGCTCTACCTGGGCAGTAGTTAAAGCATTGCACATAGAACAAATGGCTTCTGCATCATCATCTGTTTTCTTTTTCACTTGCAAAAGTTGAGCAGCCTGAATGAGAGGTTCCAGGGTTTCTTTAGCCCCACTATTCATCAGATTCTTGTCACGCAGCCATTCTTCCAGTTGACTGACATTGTACCTATGAAAAAAAAGAGATACAGAGAATGCAAATTTGCTGAATTTTGTCAAAAATGTCTTAATTTTTTTGTGTGCAGCCTTGTCAGGATTTATGTTAAAATGACAGGCAGTATTTTTGTTCAATTTTCTTAAATCTCATCAGCTGTGCTTAAAAATTTATTATAGTCATGAGGATTATAATCACCATTATGTAAGATTAAATGACAAGATAATGTAATTCTCTTTAATGGAAGATGGAAATGAAGTCATTACGGCAAAAGTTATTAGACTTGCTAATAAATAAAATAGAATAACATAATGTAGCTCTGTCTTTATTGGGGAGCTGGCCAGAAAACACTTTGTAGCTTCTCTTACAATTTCAGAGCTGGGTTGCTGTTGCAGGGTGAGACTTGATAATCCTTGAAGCACTCTCTCTTAAGGCAAACTCCAAATCAGGTAACTGAATAACCAAAAGCCCCACATATACCTGTGCTAAAGCCTTAAGGGAAGAGCCTAGGGGATGAAGATGGTGGCCTGAGAAAGCTCCGGGATGAAAGGAGAGAGAGGCAAGGGAGGGCCACTGGAAGAGACAAAGACTCCAAATGGTGACACAGACAAACTACAAAGACATTGAGGTTTCACAAAATAGCCAACCAAGTGGCAGCAGTCCTAAGACTGAGGTCAATGGACACACAATCAGCACTTAGCAACCAGGCAAATAGGGGCCAGCATAATATTGCGACAGGTGGCTCCACATTTCCATGCAGAGCTTATAGAGAAATATGCTCCACTATCTGAGAGGAAGGCATTATTGTCTTAAAATTCACGACACTTCAATGTAAGTCAGGATGGAAAATTTGAAAAGAACACTAACAGTTCCTGAGATTGAGTAACTACTAAGACTTTGATAGGAGAAATCATTTTTCCCTCCTCTTGGTGAATATTCTAGCTGTTTTAAAATAAAAAATTTGTGGCCCAGCACGGTGGCTCACACCTGTAATCCCAGCATTTTGGGAGGCCGAGACAGGTGGATCACCTGAGGTCAGGAGTTTGAGACCATCCTGGCCAACATGGTGAAACCCCGTCTCTACAAAAAATACAAAAATTAGCTGGGTGTGGTGGTGCATGCCTGTAATCCCAGCTACTTGGGAGGCTGAGGCAGGAGAATTGCTTCAACCCAGGAGGCAGAGGTTGCAGTGAGCCGAGATGGCGCCATTGCACTCCAGCCTGGGCAACAAGAGCGAAACTCCATCTCAAAAAAAAAAAAAAATTTGCAAAAAAATTATGTTACAATAATGAGGTTATGCTGAGGAGTATTGGGCATAAAATTAAGTGCAGCTTTTCTTAAAATATAGAGGGGGGATATTTTAAGAATTAGTAAAAGATCTATCAGACCTGTTCTTGTTGCCATAGGTACAAAAAGGTATTTTTCCAAAAATATATTTCTAAGAGCAATCAAACATTAGAAATCTTCATTATTATAATTTAATAATTTCTTATTGTATAATTAAAACACACACATAAGGAGAGGAAGCAGCTATCTCATCTTTGTGTATTTTTGCATCATCTCTTCACTCCCCTAAATAAGCAAGCTTCACAGTGGAAAAGGGTTTCCTATCAAGAATGTGAAGAACCTGTTGGCAGGGTACAGACAGGGAGCAATAATGAGATGTGGTGAAATCCAGCCAGGCAAGGGAAAGTGGCTCCGTGCCAGTTTCTCCCTTGCTGCTTGGCCGCATGGCACCAGACATGAGATGCAAGAACTGAAAACAAGTCATCAGGTCTCCACAACCCTGGCAGGCCAGCTGGGCAGCAAAAAGACACTGTCGCAGGTGTTGGCATTTGCTCACCTGATCTGCATGCCTTTACTCCAGGAGCACATGTCCTTCCGCAGGAGAAGGTTGTTCAGGGTGATGGCCCCTATGATGTAGAACATCTGCTTGACCACCTGCTTGATCAGTTCGGGGTCCATGCCATGCTGACACATGACCGAGTGGAAGGAGTTGAGCTGCCGGAGGATGGAGTCCAGTGTGTAGGTGCCCTCATCGGCGATACTGGAGGTTCGCTTTCTCAACCCTGTGGGCTTCACCCCAGACACGCCCTGAATCGTTTCATGTTCCAGCATGCCTGAGACTGCAGGAGTATTTCAATTGTTAGAGGAGATGATGTGGAAGGGAACCTTTCATGTGCACATATCCATGTGCACAAACACATGCACATTCAACTTAGGAAAATTAGCTGGGCACGGTGGCTCACATCTGTAATCCCAGCACTTTGGGAGGCCGCCGAGGTGGGTGGATCACTGGAGGCCAGGAGTTCAAGACCAGCCTGGCTAACATAAGGAAACCCCGTCTCTATTGAAAATACAAAAATTAGCCAGGCGTGGTAGCGTGTGCCTGTAATCCCAGCTATTCAGAAGGCTGAGGCAGGACAATCACTTGAACTTGGGAGGCAAAGGCTGCAGTGAGCTGAGACCACACATCTGGGCTCCAGGCTGGGTGACAGAGAGAGACTCCATCTCAAAAAAGAAAAAAATGATCTGGGTGCCAAAATAGAGAGAAAAGGAACTTCACTACAAAAGGGCTTCCGGATTTTAAACTTTACTGAAGGAATAATTCTTAATTGCAAAAATTTACTATGAATCTAAGTAAACTTAATGGTGTCTTTTCTAAAATAAGAAGCGTAAGAAGCAGTAGCCTTGTGATAGAACAAGTGTGTGTGTGTCTTGGGTGGGCTTTTGAGAGTGGTAGGTAGCAGTTCGGGTTAAGATAAGCATTCTCCATGTTATCTGAGCCCCAGAGGCAAAAACAGTAAGAAAAGCAGGGCACTGACAACCATCTTGGAGAAAACGTGGGAGAGGGGAGTGGTATGGGTCTGGAGAGCTGGGCCCTTCCTTATTCTGGGTTTCCCACAGTAGCAGTGGGCCCTTGGGCTGACCTCCATCTCCCAGAATTCGTCTTCTCACCTGTGGCCCGGCTGCTTCCCTGTTGTGCTCTCTTAGCATTTGGCTTATGCCTCCCTTAGAATGTTTCTGAGATGTCCACTCTCTGACAGCAAGCCCCTTGAGAGCAAAGGCCACGTCTGGTTCATCTTGCTATTTAATTGTGCTAAACACAGATTCCCTAGAACCGGCAATGTTTGTTGTTGCTGTTAAATGACTGGGAGATGGGGGTAAGGATTTAGATTGGGGCTTCTTTGAGGCGAACTTCTTATTCAGCCAATAGAAACAGGCAAAGCAATAGAAAAACTGGCTGAAGTTGACCTTGGTATCTGTGTTACCTCCTAAATTTTCGCCAACCTAGGGTGCTTTAATGACGTTTTAAGGGACATCTGAAGAAAACATTGCCATCTCCCATGGCTTCCTCAGCTTTTGATGTCTCAAATAGCTAGTTAACTGTGGCCTATGAAAGCAAAGGGAACACTATGAGCCCACAGAAGGGAAATGAAGAAGTTGTGGAAACATGGAAAATGCATGGATGGGGAAAGAAAGTGTAGCTGGAAGTAGCCTTAAGAGCCTGCTGATAGGCTGGGTGCAGTGGCTCACACCTGTAATCCCAGCACTTTGGGAGGCCGAGGTGAGTGGCTCACAAGGTCAGGAGATTGAGACCATCCTGGCTAACACGGTGAAACCCCGTCTCTACTAAAAATGCAAAAAATTAACTGGGCGTGGTGGCAGGCACCTGTAGTCCCAGCTACACGGGAGGCTGAGGCAGGAGAATGGCGTGAACCCGGGAGGCAGAGCTTGCAGTGAGCTAAGATCGCGCCACTGCACTCCAGCCTGGGCGACAGAGCGAGACTCTGTCTCAAAAAAAAAAAAGGGGAGCCTGCTGATAATTTGCTGGAAGATAACAATGTTTGGTAACTTAAGACAATTTTTTAAAATTCAATGCATTCAACTGAATTTAAACAGTAAACATTAGGGAAGGAAACCATATACTACTGTTTCAGTCTTGTGGAAACAGTGATTTCGATGTATCCCAGTTAACTATGGCTGGGTTTCTGGGATTCCTTGGCTAATTTTAGCCCTGTATCTTACTACTTTATGCTCCCCAAATGAATACCTGCCCTGAAACATGTGCCACTGGTGGCTACTTATTGATGGGCATGAATGATAGGCAGGCTGCAATGCCCAGTGGGGCCCTGGCCTTACCAATCATTGGCTGAAGGATGTTCTCCAACACCCGCACGAGCTGCTGGTAGATCTGAATGGCCAAGTCACTCAGCACCTGCCGATACTCAGCCAGGTCAAAATTGGTGAGGCAGTGTTCATTCTGGCGAGATGTGTTGTGCTTCATAAAGCCCTAGAGTCATAAGGCAAAGTTAATGATACACATGAAGTAACCTGTCTCTTCAGTTTAACTATCTCCAATTTGATCAGCATCTTCATGCTCTTTTCTGCTCTGTCCAAGGAGCTTCCCCACTAACGCCAGGACTGACATTCTCAAATGCTGATGTGTGTTTGTTTGCTTCCATCATAACCCCCTCCAGTTCTTACTAGCTTTTGAACAATACCTTAACTTGGCAACCTAGCATTTAAGTCTTCCCAATAGCAATGTCAATGAAGCAAATTGGAGGAACTTAACTAAAAAAAAAAAAAAAAAAAATAGAGTGTTTCACTTCTGAAACAGCAGGTTTACTGTCAAACACTAAATTATCTAAATTATCTCTTAACTTCAGTTCATTATAGTCCTATTCTTAAAAACTACACCCAAAGGACATATATAATCTTGAAATAGACCAATTTCTACAGAGACTAGTGAATACATACAAAAAGTTCCCTCTACTCTATTTCGTAGTACCCACACCATGGTTTTCAGTCAGAGGTTAGAAGGGAATCTTTGGTGGTATCTGTTAAAATGGAACTGAATGGGCGGCACTTCTTCCAGTCACTTTGCAGTTTAACACGTTGCTTGCCTGATGCTACGTGATAAAGGCAAGTGCTTACTCTGAGGATTCTCCCTACAGTCAAGCATCTGCCTCCTTACCACCTACTTAATGACTGGTCCGAAAGTGGGGACTGATAGGATGCAGTCAACGACCCCTCTGAGGGATTCTGGTCTGTTGGCCCCATCTTCTCAGGGACTAGGCCTTGCTCATCTCTGTGTTTCCCATCATCTGCCTGTCAGTGCTCAGGAAGTGCCGCTGGGCACCTTCTCTGCTGCCCTCCTGGCAAAGGGATGGGAGGCATGGAGGGCAGTTGGCTAGGGTCATGGGCCCTCAGCGGTGCCAGACCCAGGATCCCAGCTCTGCTCCTTGTGGCCAAGAGAACTTGGGCAAATCAATGAGCCCCAGTGAGCCTTGGCTTCCTCATCTGTAAAACTGGACTATAATTCCTACCTCACAGAGATGCTGTAAGAATTAATGATCATAAATAACACCATATACAGTAAGTGCTGTCTGACACATACTAAAGCAGCCCTTAATAGTCATTATTAATATTCTACATAGTTTTGAAATATTTGAAGTCTATCAAACAACTAATGAACACATCCCCACAAACAAAAACAATAGAGTTTTTTTGGACAAATCGAAAGACATGATTTTTGATCACCCTTTTTTTTTAGAGTTAAAGGATTTTAAGGTCCTCTTATTGTCCAAGAGTATTAATATTAAATTTTTCTTTTTTTTTTTTATACTTTAAGTTTTAGGGTACATGTGCACAACGTGCAGGTTAGTTACATATGCATACATGTGCCATGTTGGTGTGCTGCACCCATTAACTTGTCATTTAACATTAGGTATATCTCCCAATGCCATCCCTCCCCCCAATTTTTGATCACCTTTTAATGTATTGTGGCAAGCCAAAATTGATTAATTTCTTTAAATAGTTCACTATTCTGATATTAGCTCTTGAAATGCCCAGTAAAACATACTGACAAAAAGTTTTACTTCTGGTAACTATTCACTGACCAATGCTTATTTTATTTTTCTCTATGCTTTCTCACAATGTAAAGAAGAAACTGTCATTCTCCAAATCACTGCTTCATAGATAGTGAACATCAAACAAAACAAGAACTTCCAAGCCACCTCTGAATTTGGGTTCCTAAATAAAGAAATGGTTAAACATTTTGTGCTTTTACATTTTTTCCTTAAAAAGGTCAGAGAAAGTATAGCATGCTGGTTTTGTAATCAAGGTTTTCTCACCTCTTCTCCACTGTACTGTTTCAAGCAGTGCAAAAATCGGCATGTGTTAGAGAGCCAGAAGGAGACGGTTTCAAAATCATCACCTCTTTTCTGAAAGAGAGAATAAGTCTAAACTTGCCTTTTCCTTAGGGAAATAACAACCTAAAAAAAATTGAACAGATACCAAAAGACCCATTTCTTTCAGTTACCATTATAAACAATTATAAAAATAAATCACATTACATTGTAAAGTCTTATGTCATTGCTAGCAGAATGTCAGCGACCAGGTTCATCAGTTTGTTGCTTTGCTTGCCATTCACTTTTTTGGCATAGAAAATTAAACTGATGCGAATTTAGCTGTTCCTTTAAGCAGAAAAAAATTCACCCGGCTGGGCGCGGTGGCTCACACCTGTAATCCCAGCACTTTGGGAGGCCGAGGCAGATGGATCGCCTGGGGTCAGGAGTTGGAGACCAGCCTGGCCAACATGGCGAAACCCCGTCTCTACTAAAAATACAAAAATTAGCTGGGTGTGGTGGCATATGCCTGTAATCCCAGCAACTTGGGATGCTGAGGTAGGAGAATCACTTAAATCCGGGAGGCGGAGATTGTAGTGAGCCAGGATTGCACCACTGCACTCCAGCCTAGAGACAGAACGAGACTCTGTCTCAAAAAAAAAAAAAAAAAAAAAAAAATCACCCAGCTACAGCTAGCCCAAATTCATGTCCCCCGTGGGGTTAATGATGGGAATCAGAACTAAAAGCAGAAAGAGGAATACAAATATTGTGATAAAGAATATGAAAAAGAATTTGAAGCACTTAAACCCAGACTAGATTAAAAATCTTGTTAAGGGTAAGATAAAATTTCTGAGCTGTGAATCCAGAAATGAGAAGAAGGAAGTCCTGAGCTGGGCAGTACAGTCAGGGGAAAGCTGGTTGGCTCTTCACCAGGACTGGGCCACCGTGGCAGGAAGAAGAGAGACTCATTGTGCCTGAAAAAGATGTGAGGGCTGGGAATACTTCCCAGGGGCTTCATGGCAGACATACTTGGAAGGACTATGCATTTGTAAACTAAACCATTTGGATGAACTAATCCCAGTTTGTATATGGGAAGTCACAGAAATATCAATGTTTGCCTGCACTTTTTCTCAGAAAACCTTGCAAAGGAAAACCAGAATAGTTTACCTAGGACAGGTGCCTAGCATTAAATGGTCTTAGAAGCTAATTTTTTTTTGCATGAAATCATTTATTCCAATAACTCTACTACTATATCACAACAAAACCCAGGTTGTTAGAAGCTGTATGAGAATATCTGCCTTTGGTTTCTTAGCAGCGGCTTTATGCAGTAAAAGTGCACAGGATATATCATGGGGAAAGACGGGTTTCTCATTATATCATTTTTTTTTAAGTAAATAAAATCACCTTTTTAAGAAAGTACAAAACGCCCTTAAATTTTGTATAATATTCCCCTAAAAAGACTTTAAGAAAAAAAATCCTAGAGGATATCAAACCTAACTAAGTCTTTTCAGCTGAGACAGAATTACTGAGTTCAGGTCCTGACTTTACCACTAAGTAAATATCTGAAAGACCTAGGTATATAGTCTTCCAATGTAGGAGGATTGTGAATAAAATAAATTAAATAAATTATTTACTGCCAGTAAATACAATTTTATTACTTTCCCAAACACAGAAAATCATCCTATAGCTTAAGTGTAGATTTGACTAAAAATAACTCTGCCTCTTCCAAAAATCTGGATTACAACTGTTCCTAGTGGAGGCTCTGGGCTAAGCTGACAAAGACAATGAATGCAGATTGGGAAACTGTGCTGGTCACTGTCGGGCTATGGGAGAGTGTCACTAAAGCACCAATCTAGACTGTCTTCACTGACGTCTACACAAGTCAAACTGCAGAGATCCTCAGAATAGTCCCAGCTGGATGTAACGGCACCTATACTGAAGAGTTACCAGATAAAGGTGATTAAAACCTAAGGAGAAGACTTCATTCTAGAAATAATCCAGCATCTGTTTTCATTAGTGGGCTCTAGCCTTTGCTAAGCCCCCCACTTTTTTTTTTTTTTTTTTTTGAGACAGAGACTCTTGCCCAGGCTGGAGTGCAGTGGCGTGATCATGGCTCACTGCAGCTTTGACCTCACAGGCTCGAGCGATCCTCCTACCTCACCTTCCCAAGTAGCTGGGACTAAAGGAACATGCCACCATGCTTGGCTAATTTTTTTATGTTTTATAGAGACAGGGTCTCGCAATGTTGTCAGGGTTGGTCTCAAACTCCTGGGCTCAAGCAATCCTCCCACCTCTGCCTCCCAAAGTGCTGGGATTACAGGTGTGAGCCACAGCACCCAGCCCACTTTTAAACAAAATAACTCAACAAATACAATTTGAACACTAAGGGTATCCTCTGTCCACATGAAAATGAGATACTCTATATTACTTCAAAATAAAAGAACATTTGCTTCTTTGGAAATTAAAAAAAATATTAAAATAGAATGCCAACTCTTTACCTAAGAGGTTACTAGATTGAGTTTGCCGTAGTATTTTTTGCAATAAACAAGCTGTATTTGATCAAAATTAATAAATCCATGTTAGTTCCTACTCTATCCCATAGAGAAAACAAGTTGAACTCAAAGCTATTTGCAGTTTTTGATTTATTAGAAATGATCATAAGCTAAAAACTGTATGGATTCTCTGCATATCTTTGGCTAGTTATGCTGCTTAGGGCCGATGGCAAAAAACCAGGTGCCAAAGTTGAAACAGGTATGCAACACAAACATACGATTCAAAACTGGGATGTGAGACAAATGCACATTAATTTTAAATGGTATTAAAGAGTGTTGTGTTCTAGTGCCCACTCATTTTTAATCTTTACAGAATTTGGTACAATAGTCAAACCAGATAAGTATCTTCTTGCAATTATTATGAGAGAAAGAAAACTTTATGATTTAGTTTTTTCTCTCTCTAGGAGTTGGCCTAAGAAGTAGCAAAACTTGTAGTTTATCGAAGTACAATATTGCATCAACACACTAAAAATAAAATGAATTATGTTGGGAAGACATTCATCAATTTTTAAATGTTAAATCTTTAGAAACTCCATGCTTTAGTAACCACTGTAGAATGTTAACAACAGAAAGTATCTGCACAATAGGGACCAACAGAGAACCAGCATTTATCAAAAGTTCGCTCCCCAGGGCTGAGGGAGGGAGGAATGGGGAGTTAGTGTTTAATGGGTACTGTGTTTCAGTTGGGGAGAATGAAAAAGCTCTGGAGATGGATGATGGTGATGGCTGTGCAACAATGTGAACACACTTAATGCCACATAACTGTACACTTAAAAATGGTGAATATGGCAAATTTTATGTTATGTATGTTTTACCTAATTTTTTTTTAAGTTCATAAAAGAAGTCTTAGATTTGAAAGAGTCCACTGGCATGTTGACTATCCACTTATCTTTACCCTAAAAGCTCTCGTTAAGTTTGATAATCCGAAAGCAAAGTACCTGGAACATATGATCTTAGCTCCTCACAGCAACACTGAGTTAAAACTAAGCCTGTGCTCACTGTTTCTCTGGAGTCAAGAGGGGGATTATGCAAGGTGACTCAGTGACTACTGAGTTGTGTAGGCTTTCTGCTCAGTTATATAACTTGGCTGTCTTTTCCAAGTCTTTCCTCTCTGATTAGCATCTGTGTGTTGCTTCCCACATGGAACCAGGCATTTTAGGTAACAGGGAAAATTATGGGGTGAGGTGGAGAAAAAGTTGGAAGAAAAATTGTAATGTTTTATCAGACATCTTTTTATATGAATGAGCCATATCTTAAACTTATTTAACATCTATTTTAATTTCAGCATCACGTTCCCTGTATATATGAGCTCTACTAAATATTGTTTAGTTCTAAGTAAAACCTCAAACTATATCTGTCCATGAATAAACTTAGTTTACTGCACAATTAAAATGCAGTTATGTCAAGTTAATTTTGATTACTGTTCAACTTGAGCCCTGTTTTGAAAGAAGCCAGATAGACATGTTCAAGGAAGAATGTTTCTTCCAGTGGAAGTTTTCACTCAAGACTGAAAAGTGGCTGGGTGCAGTGGCTCACACCTGTAATCTCAGTATTTTGGGAAGTTGAAGGGGGAGGATCACTTGAGCCTAGGAACTGGAGACCAGCCTGGGCAACATAGTGAGACCCTGTCTCTACAAAACATAAAAAATTGGCTGGGCATGGTGGTGTGCAACTGTGGGCTCAGATACTTGGGAGGCTGAGCTGAGAGGATTGCTTGAGCCTGGGATTGCACTGGGGCTGCAGTCAGCTGAGATTGCACTACTGTACTTCAGCCTAGGTGACACAGCAAAACCCTGTCTCAAAATAGACAGGTAAGTAAATAAAAATTGGAAAGTTTTAATAACAAGCAACTTAGCTAAACTCTAAGGAAGGAAGATCAATCAGTGCAGATTCTGTCATCATTAACAATTCATGATGAGAATTTTGCTGAACAGGAACTGACCTTCAATACTTTTTTGATGCTGTTAATTGTTGATGTTAGCAACGACCTTACTTTCTGATCATCATTCAGGTAGTCAGCATGTCGAACACACATGAACAGGATATATGCCGGTAATCCTGGAATCAAATTGACTGCTACACCACGTGGCTTCAGTTCTAAAAAAGAAAAAATAATAATTTTATATAACATGGAAAATTTTCACGAGGCATGCATTGTGAGATATAAAAACACAGTTGTCATGTAAGAGTTCAATCATCCAAGGTAAGTAGGTAATATAAAAAGTGTATTTTAATAGCTCTTTAAGTAGAAAAATTCTGGAATGTGGGGCATGTCCATATAATGACAACTCCCAAACTGATATCTCCTGCACTGACTTTTCCCTTGAATTCCAGTCTCACTATCAACTACCTTCTTGGTAACTCTGCTCAGGCACATGAAACTAAGCCTCTCCCAAACCAAATTCTTGCTTCTCTAAGGAACCTACTTTTTTGGAAGTTGTCCCCATCTTAGTAAATAAATAGCAGCTCCAGTCTTCCAGTATCCTAGATTACAAACCTCATCCTCATTTTTGACTCCTTTCTTTTCTCATACCACATATCCAATCCATCAACAAACCCTGTTGGCTCTATCTACAAAATACATCCAAAATCCAGCTACTTCTCACTGCTTCTACCAGCTACAGATGTCCCATGGAGGCCACCATCATCTCCTGCTGGGCTGCTGCAATAGCCCCCTAACTGGCCTCCCTAATTCATCTCTCGCTCCCCAGTACTGCATTTTCCATACAACAATCAGGGCCATTCTTTCGGAAAATGTTGGTCAGATCATGTCACTCTCGTTCTGAGAATCCTCCAAGCAGCTTCTCATGTCATGCATTTATAAAAGCCAAAATCCTCACCATAGCATAGGATCTGGCCCTATTCCCCTTCCCCACTCCAGCTCACTCTGCTCCAAATGGGTCTCCTTGCTGTTGGTTAAACATGCCAGGTATGCTCCCTGCCCTGGGCCTACGTGCTTACTGTTTTTCTGCCTTGAATGTTCTTTCCTCAGATATTAGCATGACTTGTTAGCTTACTTCCTTTGGTGTCTGTCCAAAGATCACCTTACCAAAGAGTGTGTCCTGACAATTTTACACAAACCAGTATACCTGCCTTCACTCTTTATTCTTTTTACTCCATCATATATTTGTTTATTTTATTTTCTTTATTTCTCCCCTGGAATGTAAACTCTGTAAGACTGGGTACTTCACTTTGCTCATTACCTAGAAAATGCTTGGCACATGATAAGAGTTCATTAAACATTTGCTGAATTGATAAATCTGTTAATTCTTTGCTGAATTGATAAATCTGTTAATTCTATGCTTAAAAACCAGTGGCTCCTTAACATTTTTGCTAAATGAAATTCATGTTGAAACTTAAGCACCTGTGCAACTATATATAGTACTAAGTTTAATGCCAGGAACATTCCATCAGGTATAAGTGCCAATCACATTGCTGTCACCCTGGCACCTGGCGGGAGGAATGCTGTGCAAAGGCTGAAAGGAGAGGTTTTTAGGATTTTCACTTCACAACTTACGGTGTGTACACTCTAATCATTTACCACCACCCTCTAAAAAGTTTTCTTGCAAAGCCAGTGGGCTCAGACCCAATCTTAAAGGCAGTGTGCTGCCCTGAAATGCTTCTTCCACTCTCATCTCATTTATTCTGTCCATTCCTTCGTTAGAATCTTTTCCTTTTTTTGTTTCTTCCCTATTATTACACTGCCGTCCTTGACCTATTTAGTTGCAAACCTTTCTAGGGGAGTAAGGAAAAACTGAAATTCAGGAACCTAAACAGCCTAGAGCAGTTGTGCTCAACTGTGGTTACACTTGAGAATCCCTTAAGAAGCTTTTTATTATTTTTGAGAAAGACTCTTGCTGTGTAGCCCAGGGTGGAGTGCATGGTATAATCACAGCTCACTGTAGTCTTGAACTCCTGGGCTTACATGATCCTCCCATCTCAGCCTTTTGAGCAGCTAGGACTACAGGCATGTACCACCTTGCCTGGGTAATTTTTTTTTTTTTTTTTTTGGAGAGATGCGGTCTTGCTATTTTCCCGAGGCTGGCCTTGAGGGTTTTTTTTTTTTTTCTTTTTTTTTTTTTAAAGTACTAGACATTGCCAGGCTCTTCTCTCTAGAGATTTTGATTTAACTGGGCAAGAGGGAGAGAGATACATCAGTATGGTTCAAAGCTTCCAGGTGATTCTAATGTGCAGCCAGGGCTGAGAAGACCTGATCTTGAGCAATCCTTGTAGGTGGGTCTGAGGCATGTGTCCCTGCAGTTGGACTGAAAGTGCTTGGTGTGGTCAGAACTCTACTGCAGCACTAGAATACATGGTATGTGATGATGACTAATGAAACCTACGCTGAATATCTCAAAAATTATTGACTAGTTTTTCCCACCATTAACCCATGTGCCAGAAGGAACTTTTATCCAATGCAGAAAATACTTGCCCAGAATCAGGTTCTTAACAAGTTTTTGCTCATCCTCCTTCTTGTATTCCAGCATCCCTTGGAAATCCTTTTCTTTCCTGGGAATGTTGACTGGTCGGATGGGTTCATCAATGATCTGTCCTGGGGATATGTTCTCCATCTGGCCCACTTTATGAGAAGTAAGAAAGGAGGAGAAAATGTTTTCCATATAAAAAACATGAGAGGTCTCCAAGTTCCTATAATTTTGAATGCATTCTACAACAACCGAAACTTGCCATATTTGCCACTTAATTGCCTTCTCTTAAAATAATTTTTTTCTGTTAAAATTGGGTGAACAGATGGCAAAATTATATGGTAATCTTACTCTGAAAGCCACTCCTGCCTAACTGTAAATTAACATCAAATAACCTTACATGACTCAAAACTTTTTTATATGTAATAAGGCTTACTTGTTAATAAGATTAAATGTCCAAAAAGTAAGTGGTTTAACAGATTTGTTAATTAATTGATACTAATCAGAAATGGTTAAACATATTTTGACTTTAATTCACAGGAGGAACAATCAATATCCTACAAAGGGGCAGAAGGAGCAGAAACAATTCCCCCTTGCTCTTGGCTCAATGACTTTAGCCATTAAAAGCAAAAGAACATTTACTTTAAATGTATCATTACAATCAGTTCAAAACACATACAGATAGCTGGTAGAAGAGTGTTTCTTCATACCACTTGGTCCAAAATGTATTATTTTTCACAAAGGCCTCATATGGCAAAGACCTAATTTTCTCCTGCTATCCTCATTCCCAGAGAAATCATGAACAGATAAACTATCTCTATGTAGTATGATTTCCTAAATGTTATTATTTTTTGTTTATTTCTTTTTAATAGAATGTTAAAAATTCTACTTATAAAGTTGCAATCAATGAAGTACAACCACTGGTTTACAATGCTTTCAGATGTTAAAAATAGTCACTATTGTCAAGGGCAGCAGCTAGAGAATTATGCTAAAGGTTAAAAAAAAAAAAGTCTCCAATTTCATCTCAAAATTGAGACTTGAGTGGGCAATCCAACAAAAAGTAAAGGGACAAATGAGTTACCACAGCCACTGTGGAGATACACGCTAGTAACCAGGTTTTTTATCCTTTTATCTACAGGGAGGGAGAGTGGTTAAGAGATTTGTTTAAGGGCAGATTAAGTTTGAGTTCTGAGATTGCTGTCAAACAAAATGCAGATCAGATGCAAAAACATTAGAAAGCTTAATATTGCTGACTCCACGAGGTGTCAGTAGTGCTTCTTGTGTCACTCTGGGTAATTTCCTGGGTTAGTTCTGAGAAGCCAGTCCCACAGGAAGAGGTTATCACAGAGAACATCAGTACCTGCCAGTGCTCTTGCTTATGTGGCATGGAGCCTGGTGACACACCGTCCACCTCATGCTGCAGCAGCACACACTGGGACTATCAGCGCTGAAAATCTGGTTTAGGTGAAGTCACCACCATCCAGCAACACTATGATATCTAAAGAGTGGTCAGATTGTGATTGGACAGATCAGGGCTATGGCCATCTCCCATAATCTAGTTTTTCATATGCATGATCCAGTATGAAAGCCACGGGACTAACTCTAAAGTATATTCTTCCATGCAAGAGAAAAGGAGACTCAAACTGTTTGGTTTTACATAATTTCTGGTGTCAGTTTAAACACAACACCACAAGGACCTCTGAAGCAGCACACAGTGGCCTCTACAGATCATAAACCTGCAGCTGCATGTAAAAAACAAAATTATAAAACCCCTGCCATCTATGCCACTAGTAAATTTTAAGCCGCATGTACAATTCCAAAAGGGGAAACTGGGAGAAAACAAGTTCAGCATACTAGGTTTATCAATAAATGCACATATTTGGACTCCATGTAACCCAAAGAGCATATTTTAAACCCACTGATTTATCAAATCTACGATGCTATCGGTTATGAAATACAGTATTTTATGTAACACTAAAAAAATTGCCAACTAAACTATAACCCATCAACAATTGTAAGATACACCCCAATTTCAGAGATGTTGAAATGGGAAACACTGCATCTCAGAATTTGTGAAATACAATGGATATTTTTACTAAGAAAGTTTATGTTTTAAAAGGAAGCTTCACCTTCCTTTTGCAAAATCTCTAACCAGGATATTTTTGGTACTGTATAAAAATGTCAGATAGAATGTGCCATACTCTCACTAAAAACTTTCTCTCTGCCTCTGAATTCTCCCTAGGGACTTAAGTCTTTGCAAAGCTCACAAATGAAATTTAGATGTCAGTTCAACATAACCTTGATTGATTTTGCAATATTATCTACTAATTAAAATAAAATGTTGGCCGGGCACAGTGACTCACACCTATAATCGGAGCACTTTGGGAGGCCAAGGCGGGCAGATCACCTGAGTTCAGGAGTTCAAGACCACCCTGACCAACATGGAGAAACCCCATCTCTACTAAAAATACAAAAAATTAGCCGGGCATGGTGGTACATGCCTGTAATCCCAGCTACTTGGGAGGCTGAGGCAGAAGAATCGCTTGAACCTGGGAGGCAGAGGTTGCAGTGAGCCGAGATCACGCCACTGCACTCCAGCCTGAGTGATGAAAGCCAAACTCCATCTCAATAAATAAATAAATAAATAAAGAGGCAACTAGCTAAGCCTTTTGCCCTTCCACCTTCTGCCATGTAAGAACACAGAGTTCGTCCCCTTCAGAGGATCCAGCAACAAGGCACCTGCCATCTTGGAAGCAGAAACCAGACCCTCTGAACTTGCCAGTGTCTTGACCCTTCAGAACTGTGAGAAATAAATTTCTGTTCTTTATAAATCACCCATTCTCAAGTACTTTGTTATAGCAGCACAAAGGGACTGAGGAGCCCAATGATCCATTCTTCTAGGAAGACCTGAACAAAGACTCTAGTTTCACTTTCTAGATTCTTTATAAACTTGAGGGAACCTTTTTGTCTTCAAAAAGGAAAGAAAATTGGAAAGTTTTTAAAAAATTTACTTTTGGCACCAGGAAGATCTTGATCTCAAGTTTGAGACAATCAGATGAATTCCTAATAAGTAGAAGATTTCTGTGGGAAAATTTGACACAAAGGAGAGAAATCAGTGGCCCTTAGAAGGTATGTGTTCTAGTCCTGCCATCTCACCTGCTGCAACCATGGGTCACTTACAGGCCTTAGTTTTTTCCTCTTATGAAATAACTAATTGATTTCTAGAATCCTTTCAGGTCTTAATTTCTTGATTCCATGAAAATTAAGATGGGTGAAAATATAGCACAAAGCAGATCAAATTTTGAAACATTCTCCATTTAGCTATATAGTTTCTGCCAAAAATTATATATGCTGGCATTTTTTTTTAAAGTCTCTGTTGGCTTTTTAAAAAGCCTCCTTAATTAAATGTAGCTTGTAGGAGGAGGCAAGAGTTGTGCTATTTTAAACCAAAAGGATTTAAGTGTGTTGCAATACATTTAAAGAAAAGTATAAGACAACGTTTAGTTATTAGAAAATAACGTATCTGCCTGTATTTTCTGTGTAACAGGCAGATACGAGGATGAAAAGTGTCACCTTGATTCTCTTTATTTGGGGTAGAAGCAGGTACACTGCACTCAGCAAGTGCCCAAGTCACATAAATCTATTTCATTTCATCCTCTAGATATGTATCACTTAACTCAAAATGTAACTCTTCTTAAGAACTATTATAATGTCTTTTTTGTTTGATCTATGAATTGCTATTCTCAAACGCTACTTATGGCTTTACAGCTGTCTGGATAGTTTAAATGATGAGGTTGATTTCTGATTGACAATGGCTTAAGATTAGTAATATCTTAAAATAGTCTAACCCATCTCTTCAACTAAAAAATATACATATCAAAGAAAACTAATAAAAATTATGTAAAATAATGAATGGCTTTTCTGTTTATCAAAATTTACTAAAGTATGGCAAAGGAATCATTAGGAGTTGAACAAAAAAAGAATCTCACATGTTAATACACTTAAAAACTGTTTTTTTCAAACAAATACTCTGCTGTCTGATTATCATCTCATGATATAATTGGTGCAAAGTGCAAAAAGTTCTCTGAATAAAGATTTTTAAGTTCTGCTAATAGACATTATAGCTCGTGTGTGTGTGAGTGTGTGATGTGGAGGCTCAAATTTTAATGTAATATATGACTCATGTAATGCTAAAGGATTATATATAAAGTGTGACTATAAAATAATCTTTCTGATTTCTAAACAAATATTTCAGTATTTGTACATCCAACAGAGTAATATCCTTTACAAAGTAAATGTCCATGTTGCCATGTTATAAATATTTCTGAAACTTACTCATTCACTCAGCAAACATTTATGGAATGATTATGAGATAGGTCAGACACTATGCTAGGTGCTGTGAAAGCAAAGGGAAACAGAGATGTTTTCTATGCTCAGGAAGCTCAGAGTCTATTATGGAAGCCAGTAATTCAAACAGAAAAATTGCTAAAAATATGACATAGTGAAGACCATAAAAGATGTCAGCCAAACTGTGGTACACAGAGAGCAGAACCATAACGTCTGTCTGGAAATCAGGAAAGGCTGCTCTTGAGCATGTGACATATGACTCTGGTCTCAAAGGCTGAGCAGGACTTAACCAGGAGAAGCAGGATGACCAAACAGAAGGAGCAGTTATGACAAGGCCTGGCATGTTGGAGGAATGAAAACCACACTTGGAGTTAATCATGATAGATTCTTTTGAACATCCTCAGTGATGGGGAATCTTCACTGTTTGAACCAAGCAAGAATTAGATGCAGAATGACAATGAGAGAAAATGATTAACCGTTCACACAGGTTTGAAGGCTACTCCAAAGAGTGTCTCAAAATCCCTTAAGCAGTGAGAACATTGAAATAAGCTTAAAATTTGGCTTTAGGCTGGAAGCGGTGGCTCACGCCTATACCCAGCACTTTGGGAGGCTGAGGCAGATGGATCACGAGCTCAGGAGTTCGAGATCAGCCTGGCCAACATGGTGAAACCCCGTCTCTACTAAAAATACAAAAATTAGCTGGACATGGTGGCATGCACCTGTAATCCCAGCTACTCAGGAGGCTGAGGCAGGAGAATTGCTTGAACCCGGGAAGCAGAGGTTGCAGTGAGCCGAGATTGCACCACTGCACTACAGCCTCAGCGACAGAGCAAGACTCTGTCTCCAAAAAAAAAAAGGAGTTTGGCTTTAGCCTTGTTCACTGCTAGATCCCTGTACCTACAACTCTTAACAAATAAACACATAAACACACTAATAGAAAAGATAAGATCCATTTGTATATAAATAATAACAACAACTGATATTTGGTTATTTCTCAAGGAATTTTTTCATCATCATCATATAGAAATCATGAGATGTTTTTAAAAATCTTATTTCTTTATCATCATAATTCATATTTTTCTTTTTTACTTCTCTATTTTTCCTCCATTAGACTGTAAGTTCTTTGAGGACAGACTCTATCATACTCATCTTAGTATCCCTAATACTAAGAATAATGATAGTGACTAATAACTAAGTCGCATGAAGCATTTTTACTATGCGTCAGTAACTTTTCTAAGTGTAATATACTTATTAGGTTGATGCAAAGGCATTTGCAGTTCCTGCCATTAAAAGTAATTGCCTTTGGACCAACCTAATAGCTCATTCAATCCTTATAAACCATGTCAGATAGATGCTATTATCTTTCTAATTTAACAGATGGGAAAGCACAGGCATACAGAGGTTCAGAAACTTGCCCAATATCATATGATTAATAAGTAGAAGAGCTAAGATTTGAACCCAAGAAGCTTGACTCCAGAATCCACATTCTTAACTCCTATGCTATACTGCCTAGCACATTGTCTGGCATATAGAAGATATTCATTAGATGCTTACAGAGTAAAATCTGTAAATTATTACTACCCATGAAAAGAACATTTTTCCTCATCTAAAAATGTAAATTTCTACTCAAAAGAGGTTAGGTTTGCCAAAAGTCATATTTTGTTATTATCCTTAATATTTGCATGCAAACCTCTATTAGGCCACTTATATAGCCTAGTCTTTAGGCCAAGACTCATACCAAGACTCAGTGACCGTCTTGAAAAAAAGGTTTAAATACCTTCTAGTTCACCAATTTTTTTGGCAAATACTTTCAGTTGTTTTTTCAGTTTACGGACCGTCTTATCCTGTTTTTCAAGTTGTTCCATCAAATCCTAAAGATCAAGAAGAGAAATATATTAGAAAAATCGAAACAGGCCTTCTAAAATGCATCAAAGGAAAATAGACACAATATCACAGAAACAACACGTTAGTTTTACATAAAAGCTCCAGAAGAGCTCATTGGTGGAGCCACCACCTGGCTAAAATTGGCAGGCATGGGAAATGCAGCTACAATAAAAGCCGTATGTTAAAATATACAACGCAGTAAAATCCTTTACAGCGTGATGGACAGCAGGCTCACTGCAGAGTCTTTCCAGTAGACTCCATGTGGGAAAATCAACTGAATGCTTTGTAGAATGTATTGGTATTCCAGTAGAATGCTTTCTTTTAAAGGAGGACTGACTAGGCAAAAATAAATTTTGATGAATGCACAAAAAGGTTTGTGGAAAGAATGGTTGAACTTAGGTAGGAACTGACACTCCCCATGTGTGAAGCACTGTCTCTATAAGAGCCACCCTATGAAATTCTAAAATTAGCCCTGAAACTTAAGAATAGTTCAGAAGTTTTGGGAATTAAAAGATAAGTTGAAAAAAATAATCACAAAGAACAGGATAAAGAGTGGTCTGCTTACCTAGGACCAAAGTGGCAAGTGGCATAAGGCATCTATAAAATCTTGCAGGTGATATAATTTTGCTTATACAGAAGAAAGGGGTATTTATGAATGCTTTATGCAAAAACAGAAACAAAAGCAGTACACTTAAGGAGGAAGGTAAAAAAAAGTCCATGATTATTGGCTATTTAATAAAGAATTTGCTCAAATGACAGACATGGTTAAAAACTCAATCAAAAAGAAAGTGGACAACAGTAGGCTCAGTAACAGCTTAGAAGGGCTATGAGTCAGCAATGTGTGTGGTCTGTTATTCAGGTTATGGAGAAGAAAGGCATTCCAAATACAAATATTCATTTTCCAGTTTAGACAAGAGTAGATTTAGCTACTAGGCCAACCATTCAAGGGAACAGTTGCTATCTCTTCAAAGCGTTAAGTTGTACTTCTTGGATTTTACGTGACCTTTCAAATCACATTTTGCTTCCATCACACTGTAAGCCTAGTGTTAATAACAAACCAAACGTGACAATGGACTCAGGACACTGACAGAGGTGACACCACTGGCTAAAAGACAGCTGTGGGGAGAAACAGGTTTCGTGAAAATTTTGAAGAGACTTCCTGGGAGGGGGCAGGCAGCAGTGTGCTCTTCAGTTACAGAGGGCTATAAGTAGCAAGGAAGACAGCAGAAAAGCACTATGGTTTTACATACAATCATCCGTTTGTAAAGGGAAATCCGATATGATTGATACTTCTTAGGGTCATCTGCATATAATTCCTCAAAATACTGAAAAAACAGGCACAATGGATATTTGTTTTTGTCTGTGTGTTTGAGAGAAATGCTATCTTTCAGCAAAATCAATTTTAAAATATTTTAAAATACAAATAGTGAAACTATATATACTTGAAAGGCTCTGATTTGTCACCTTCCATTACCCTTTTATCTTTCTAGTATAGATTATTCTAATTACATATGTACAGATGTTTCTTGTGTGAACAAAGGAAAGAGGCTGTGGCCAGGATGCCATCACTTAGCAGGCCCAGATAAGGCTGTCATTTCCCTCCTCCAACCTCCTGCCTTTTTACTCCCAGCCTCCCCAACACATGATGCTCACAACTTGCTGCACTTTTTTTTTTTTTTGCCGCCAGCAGCAGTGGCAAGAATAGGGGAGGTAAATATAATAAAAGTGAGAATAATAGCAATGTTAGCTTGTGAAGCTGGAGAGGCTGGTGGGAAGCTGTGCATCTTCCTTCGCTGAAAGACAGCACGGGGGAGGCCTGTGAAGCCTATTCACTAGATGAGGTAGAAAAATCATTTTTGTGTTTTGTGTTGGTGGTAGGTAGGTGGGCAAGGTAGAGTTTCAAGAGCACTAAGCCCAGGTCTCCTGCTGGGCTTTAATATCCTACTCAAGTGTTTCTTATAGAAATGCACAATTAAGATTGAGAAAACAATGATTTTGAAAAAGTCTATCATTTCCTGTACTTATGTTTGAATCCATCCTCCTGAATTAGTAGTCAGTGTGATGGCAGGAGAAGCAGCTGACCTACAAAAGGTTTTCCCCAAACTCAAATTCATTAACTGGGCTCTATTAGCTTAGAATATAGGGGCTTAGTCTATTTTTTGTATTAGCTATGAAAAATTGCCAAGAAAATTAATATTGCAAACAAGGTTGCAAGAGAAATGTCTGACCAACTTAGTGAAAAAACCCTGGAAATCTGCCACCCAGAAGCATCTTTATTTCACGATTTCACCTTGTATTTTAAAACAATAATTTAAAGCACAGAATTTGTATGCCAATCAATCAACTTATTATATTATTCAGTATATTTGGTAATACTTAGTCATCAAAGCATTGTTAGTTTAATTTAAGCAACAGTATACTTGAGCTTTGTAAAATAACACTTCAAAAAATATTTCATGATTCAGAAAATTTTCCCCACAAATTAGTGAGATTTCAATCACTTTGGAAAGAGCCCACACACTGCCCCCACCCTCCTCCCTCATTCCCATGGTGGAGCCTCATACAGACAGACTGTGAAAAGCATACCTTTGCGTTTTGCTTCTAATTCATATAAAAGATAGTTGAATAAATGACACTAGAAAACTGTTTGTAATGTAAATTATCACAAATGGAGTAATGGAGGGATAATTCAGATTGTTAAATCTTCAGAGAAAATTCATACTATTTTATTATAGGTCATTAAAAATGTTAATTTAAAAAAGACACAAATCACCACCAATCCTAAACAACTTTTCTCAAAATCGGGCTAGCACTACAATATAGACTTTATATAGAAATGTGAAATTATCACTTTTTAAGGATTTTTAATATAGTAAATATATTTGTCAAAAAACTGTAAATCAGTAATAAAAGTTATTATGTGACTGAGAAAGAAATATTTTAGAAAATATTTTTGGCAAAAGAAAAAAAAAAGGAACAAGGCAAAAAAAAAAAGAAAACAGACTCCATGCCAGGGTTTAGAATCTGACAAGGAAAAAGACAATTTCCTCACTTGTTATACAAGTTCTGTTTTAAAGAACAGAAAATATGTAAACCTGAATCCTAACACACACCTCCCTGACCTGGGAGCTCCATCCAACATCAACCAAAAACCCCGGCTTAGTTTTGCCAACCGCCTTTCTCAACCTCAACTCTAACCCTACTTGTCTGCTAGAGGTGGAGCCTGGGATGGCCTCAGTGGCTGCTTGGGGACAAAAGGTAAAGGAAGCCTGTCCCCAGTCTCAGTTGTGACAATCACATAATAAACCTAGGATGGCAGAGGATCTGCAGCTGAAATGGAGGAAGCAGATCACCTGCCATCAAAAGCCCAGCCTGCACCCAGGTGGTTGTCTGCCTCCAGGGCAGGTCTAAGAGCACACAGCCCTCCGTGATAAAGAGAACCTGTGCCTTTTTCCTTCCTACCAAAATATTTGTATTTTCCTTACTCTGTCTCTGCTGGAGTAAGAGGGGTAACAAGTACAGAGGGGTGAGTTTTTCCCAGCAAGAAAAACCCGTGTTTGATCAAAAAGAAACTAGACTGTCGGGCAGGCTAGGTTAAGAAGCATGTGGACCCGGCAGCTCTCCTTACCAAGTTTTCGTTGGTCAGCCGGGTGATCTCGTGCTGCAGGCTGGCCTCAATGCGGGCCTCTGGGGGCAGCTGCAGGTTCTGGGCCAGCAGCTGCTGCTGTCGGTTGTTCTCCTCCTTCAGGCTCTGGATCTCCCCACGGAGGGCCTCGGCCTCATTCTCATGGCTCCTCTTCTGTGACTGCAGCTGGGATTCCAGGAGCCTGCGGAGAGGACACATGGGTCGGAAGGGGAGATGACACCCCGAGTCGCTGCCTAACGGGTGTAAGGCATCGTGTTCACTTGCAAGAGTAGGAAAAGCAGATATTCTTTAGTATCTGTGTATCTTCTGACTTGATTAAAGTCAAGAAACTAAAACAAGAAGCAGAAATAGAAACGGGTGCTCTCACATTTGCGTCTTTCTGCATTATATAAAGTTCTCAGAGGCCCTAAGAAACAGGAGAGTTTTAGTTCTCTTGAAAGGTTCATAGGAGGCCGGGTGTGGTGGCTCACACCTGTAATCTCAGCACTTTGGGAGGCTGAGGCAGGCAGATCACCTGAGATGAGGAGTTCAAGACCAGCCTGGCCAACATAGCGAAACCCCGTCTCTACTAAAAATACAAAAAATTAGTCAGGTGTGTTGGGGCATGCCTTTTGTCCCAGCTACTCAGGAGGCTGAGGCAGGAGAACTGGTTGAACCCAGGAGGCAGAGGTTGCAGTGAGCTGAGATTGCACCATTGCACTCCAGCCTGGGCAACAAACAAGAGCAAAACTTCGTCTCAAAAAAAAAAAAAAAAAAAAAGAGGGTCATAGGAAATGAGGATGTAAAAAAAAAAAAATCAATTAAAAAAAACAGCTTTAATTTGCCTTGCATTTGCATTTATAAATTAGCATTTAAATTGGCAAAGACAGTACACCTTTGCCACAAAACAACTCTGCACTATAAAGGCCAACATTATAAACTTCCAAATTAACTAAATGTGCCTTCAGAACTACAGTTACTAATTCCAGGCAGAGGGAATTATATTCTACTCCTATTCTGAAAGACAGAAAGGCTGGAACACCACTCCCGCCTTATATATACAGATTTACCCGAATCCACACAAATAGCTCTGAAATTTCCTATATATATTTTAGATCTGTCATCTTCTCTCTCTGCATAAACTTACATATCAGAAACAGAATCCTAACAAGATGTGGTTTTAGAACACAAATATTAATAGGACCAAAAAAGTGGTTATTGCTTTTCCAAGCAAACGTACAGCCAGCTGTGCCCACAGAGCAGACCAGGCATTGGCAGTGAGAACACCAGAGTCAGAGCATCCTCCCTTTGCCACGCACCCCTGCTTCTACAGTCACTCTCTTCCAAATGCAAAGTTATGGTTAAGAACTAACTAATGTGAAGAAAGAAAAGACATTCTTTTATTCCAGTCCCTTGGTTGCCAACTGCTGGGTAAAACTTAATGATGCCATTGCAAGCAAACTGTTAATAGTGGACTAAAAATATTTTAGTGATTAAAACATTTCAAAAAGATCTGCAGCAATAACACCCCAAAGTTAATGACAAGCGTTAATGATAAGAACAAACAAAGCAGAATAAGCAGAAGCCCCTTGAACAAACATTTGAGTATTTTAAAAATTTAATCACTAAAATGGAATTTTAATGAGATTTTAAAGACAAATATCACTAGAGCAGATGAATGTCTGTGTTAGAAAGGTGCTGCTGTTTCAATTTTATTTTCTCTCCTCTGAACATATTTAACGAGTTGAATTTGGGTAATTATTCTGAGCTATAGCAATGCAGAAAACTCTCCTGATTTGCTGTTTCACAAATGTGAATTTCATAATAACCACACAGAGTGCCAAATCATGCATTTCATCTTGCTTTTAGACAGCATGATAATAATATATAAGAAGGTAGGCTGGGCGCAGTACCTCAAATCTGTAATCCCAACACTTTGGGAGGCCGAAGCAGGATTGTTTGAGCCCAGGAGTTTGACACCAGCCTGGGCAACGAAGTGAAACCCTGTCTCTACAAAAAATAAAAAAATTAGCTGAGTGTGGTGGCACATGCTTGTGACAGTCCCAGTTACTCAGGAGGCTGAGGCAGGAGGATCGTTTGAGCCCAGGAGGTCAAGGCTGAATTAAGCCATGATCATGCTACTGCACTCAAGCCTGGGTGACAGAGCAAGACCCTGTGTCAAAAAAAAGAAAAGAAAAATGTAGCCACATTGCCATAGACACATATATCCTGTAGATCTATCTATAGGATATGAGAAGCCACTGTCTCAGTAATAAATCTTAATCTCTCCCCCAATAGTTTGTGCCCTAATTGAAAGATTATGTTTTTCTTTTAACTCCTGGAAGAGAGAGATTCACAAATTTTAGAGTCTGAAGGGAAGTGTCTTATATTCACCACCATTCAATTTTAGCTTTAATAGTATCTTGTAGTGAAGGTTTTTAAAGAAGGTGTTTGGACCGGGTGTGGTGGCTGACGCCTGTAATCCCAATACTTTGAGAGGCTCAGGTGGGCGCATCACCTGAGGTCAGGAGTTCGAGACCAGCCTGGCCAACATGGTGAAACCCCATCTCTACTAAAAATACAGAAAATTAGTCAGGCATGTTGGTGCACGCCTGTAATCCCAGCTACTCAGGAGGCTGAGGCAGGAGAATTGCTTGAACCCAGGAGGCAGAGGTTGCAGTGAGCTGAGATCGCACCACTGCACTCCAGCCTAGGCAACAGAGTGAGACTCCGTCTAAAAAAGAAAAAAAAAAAAAAAAGGTGTTTGGCTGAATGTTCTCAGTTTTACTGAAAAGCTTTGGACAAATAACACAATTACTAACACTAATTTACCCAAGAAGGCAATCAATGCACAAGAAATACAGGGGTGAAAGTCAGGAGGTCACTGTTAGTAAGAAAAACAACAAATTAATAACATTCCATTTTGAGGAGACAAATATAACCTGTTGGCTTGTTTTAACCCTTCATAAACCAGCCACAGCTCTCCATCCTCATTCAACTCATGGTAATCCAGAGCAGATGATCTTCCATGCAAAAGGAACAACAATGCAAAACACAAAAGGATACAGGATGCTGATGAGGTGACGATGGTCAACAGCAGCATGCAGTATTTCAACATTTTATGTTTGTTTTTATTCATTATGACAACTTTAAGACATTACCACAAAAATTATTTTTGGTTAATTTTTAAAAATGAGTAACATGTAGCATCACATGTAAATGGGTAGAAATTAAAGCAAAATAATCAAGGATGTAGAGCTACTTTACCTGCAAAATAAGAAATGACTGGAAGGTGAGAAAGAGGTTCTGTTTTTGATGTTTTATTCAGCTAGCAAAGTGATCTAATACATCACATATTGTATTAGAGGTTATGACACATATAGAACAAAAACTTCAGCTACTGTCTTTGTGTGGCAAACTTCATAATATTTTTCAAGATGAATTTTTAAGTCTTCTAGGTAGGAACGTTTTTAGCTTAATAAAACCTAATTTCCCACATTAAAAAACCAGTTTTAAAAATTCTTATAGCAGTAACATAAATCAGAACATGTCCAAGGTTCTCAGCTTTTATGACATGATTTTTAAAAGCTTTTTTGTGTCAAAAATTAATTGTATGCCTGGAAAAACTGCTATATTAGAGATGTATCACATCTTATTAAAAACGTGTAATTAGTAATGATAATGTTAGTAATCATTTATTTTCCACTTAGAATATAAAAATAATATTTTTTGAGTGTTTGCTCAGTGTCAGATGCTGTTCTACATTCTTTCCACATGTACTAATTCAGTTTCCCCAGTAACCCAACAAGTCATTTGCCACATTGCAGAGGAAGACGCAGAGGCTTGGAAGTAAGATACCCATAGAGGTTACACAGCTGGTAAGTAGTGGATCCCAGCACTGACTCTGGAGTCCAGGTTCTTACTCCTGCTATATTGTTGTTATGTTTACATAACCCAAATTCCAGGCATTGTCTTCTACTTTACATCTAGAGAGTTCATATCTCTCTAGAGAATTCACCTATTTACATGGTTTCCATTGTATTATTATACTCTGATGACTTCAAAATTTATATCTCAGTACACACATCTCTCCTGTCTACAGATTTATATACTCAACTGCCTAATAGATTTCTTTCTCTGGATGTTTTCCCGGCTCCTTAAATCCATATGTATAAATCTACTGATCATCTTCACTGTGCATTTCCCCACACTCCAGTCCCACGATCACAAAACGGTATCACCACACCTAACCAAGATAGCAGAAACCACGGAGTCACCTTCAGGCTTCTCCATCCCTCGCCCACACATTCAATAAACCAAACAGCTTTCTGACTTCGTCTTCTTATGTATCTTTCAAAACGTCCCATTTCTGTCAATCCTAACTGCCACCAGCCAAGCCCAAGTCACCATAATCATTGGGTTACAGGAATACTCTCTGGCCTTTATGCTTCCAATTTTGTTCTACTGCAGTCTGTTCTCTAACATAACAGCCAGGGCTAGCTTTCCAAAAATCAAATCTCATCACACCATTCTCCTACTTAACACCTTTCAGAGGATTCCATTATCTTTGGAATAAAGTCCAAACCCTCTCAGCTGTCTCCCCAGCAGCCTATAATCTCAGTGAGAGTAGGAACCGCATTTATCTTGCTTATTACTGTATTCCCAGTATGTGGCACAAGGCCTGGCATGAAGTAGGCACACTGGTGATAGAATAGCTAAGTGGATGGAAGAACATTGTGATACAATACAGTTCTTTCTATATTAACACATTCTTAGATATAACATATGTTTATAATTTAAACTGATAAATTAAAATTTAAGTATAACCAAATACTTTTATAAGCATTCTCCACCCTTGTCCATAAAAGAAGATAAGAAGCACAGTCATCCTTCAATATCCATTGGGTTCCAGGTCCTCCCCCGGATAGCAAGATCCACAGATGTTCAAATCCCTTATATAAAATTTGCATACTATTTGCATATAACCATGTACATCCTCCGTACACTTTAAATCATCTCTAGATTACTTATAATACCTAAAAACTTGTAATATGTAATCTCTAGACTACTTATAATACTCTGTAAATAACTGTTACACTGTATTGTTTAAGAAATAATGATAGGGCCAGGCGCAGTGGCTCATGCCTGTAATCCTAGCACGTTGGGAGGCCGAAGCGGGTGGATCACCTGAGGCCTGGAGCTCGGGACGACCCTGGCCAACGTGGTGAAACCCCATCTCTACTAAAAAAAATACAAAAATTAGTCGGGTGTGGTGGTGGGCACCTATAATCCCAGCTACTCAAGAGGCTGAGGCAGGAGAATCGCTTGAACCTGGGGGGCGGAGGTTGCAGTGAGCTGAGATTGCTCCACTTCACTCCAGCCTAGGCGAAAGAGGGAAACTCCATTTCAAAAAAAAAAAAAGAAAGAAAAAGAAAAGAAATAAGAAAAAAGTCTGTACATGTTCAGTACAAATGTAATTTAAAAAATATTTTCCATCCTCCATTGGTTGACTCCACAGATACGGATCCAATGGATATTGAGGGCTGACTGCACCTTTCTTTTTGTATGGCAATATTCTTCAGTTTATAAAGTATGTATGTTTACCAATCCTGAAACTATCCATCAAGAGACCCAGACCAATAGACTAAGGCTTTGCTGGGAAGGAGGGTGGTAGTAAGGCCAAGGGGAATTCCAGATATGAGCCTTCATTCTTCTATCCTAGAAGTCATGGTGCCCTTTTAGAGTTACATGGCCAACACTGAGTGATTCCAGATACCTCATCACTTCTTTTCACTCTTAAGTTTCAAATATTGAAAACTGCAGTTGCCCCTACAAACCTTCACAAATAACCATCCTGAATAACAAATGAAAGTGACTACCTAAGATTGTATGACCTGAGCAGGTAGTTTTCTTCTCAAGGCAGCCCCTTAAAGCTAAGACATTAAATATTTTTAAAATCTTGCTTTGATTTAAAGCACATTTTCCCTGACACCTTTTGTCAATACTATTACCTTATATTATAATGAAGATCTTAACTAGAAATACACTGGAAATCTTGGATTCCCTTTGAAGGCCAGTTAATGTCTAATATAAAGGAATGTATGAACACTTTTACTGTACAAGAGGCTGGCTTGAAGGCTAAAGATCAATATAATTAAACCAAAATGAATAAAAGAAGGATCAACTTACCTATTTGTTTCTTTCAAACCAATGTATGCTTGTGCTATTTCACCTTTATCTTTCATTTTTTGTACATCTTCCAAAAGTATTGTGGAATCTGTCATTGTATTCTGAGAGGGAAATAACACATTTACGCATTAAGATTCAACTCAAAAGCTTTGGACATAAAACACATTTATTTGGTATAACTGGGGGGCAGTGGTTATGTGCTCCACCATACCTGTGACCCACCAAAGCATCAGCCCCAACCTCATGTAACTGCAGAGGGGAGTTTGGCCCAGGTAGTTGAGAAGAGGTACCTTCAGTTTTTCTCCTGAGAAACACTAGCACTCTGCTACAAAGGTGGGAAGATTCTACAATGTCACGGCCCTGTAAATAAAATCACTGATGGGCCATATATGTGTTTTACATTATGTGAAAAAAATATATATATATATTTTATAAAGTATATAATATAGTATATACAGCATTAGAAAAATAACCAGGCACCTATTTAATGGAATGTACAAAGCCATTCTTTCTACTACTTCATGACTAGTTACAATGAGCAGATGCCCCAAAACACTGAAAGTCTGACATAAAGTTCACTTTTTCATTAAAAACTCAGAAAAAGAAGGTAGTATTCAGATTATATGCTTCAGCAAAATTAAGTTTTTTTTCTCACATTCAGTTCTCTTTTCCTCTAGTGTAATATAACATAGTACTTAAGCTTTTGAAATAAACATCTGGCAGGTCAGAATTATTAATTATTTTATATAAGAATAACTTTTTTCCAACATTTTAATTTTCTTTTTAATTTTCTCCGTTTAGTCAAATCTGTCTGACAAGCAATGTAATTTCAAAATCTTCTTCTATTCAGCTACTCTATCTTTCTAGACAAGAGTAAGAGATAAGAATCACTGCTGGCAAACCACAATGGAACATAGTTCCACACATGGAACTATGTAACAAACCTGTATATTCAGTACATGTATCCCAGAACTTTAAGCAAAAAAAGAAACCCTGCTGTGTAGCCTCTAAAAAACAATATACTTCAAAACCCAGTGGCTTTGTCTAAATGGAAACATTTCCACATAAAATTCAACTCAAAAGCTTTTGGACCACATATTTGTCTAAATAGTATATGTCTGATTCTTTAGTAAACATGATCTAAGCTCAGGCCTTGCAATGAAACAGACTTAATAAAATACACTTCAAATACCATGATCTTAAAGACAAGTTCCAAGATAACTTTAATGCCAATCAGAGACTTACAAATGCTTGTTTCTGAATTTCAATGTGTATTTTAAAAATCCTTAAAAAAAATACCACTTTTCTCTTAATGCTATCCTTTTGTAAGTTTATAAATGCTTCCTCTGAGAAGATCAACTATAATCTCATGAAATATACTAATAAATAGTTTACATTTTATTGAATTTTAAAAATCTTTCCCATTAAAACCACAGAGTATTTTTTTTTAGCTATGTTTTGTAAATATTTTAGTACCTATTTTACAAAGAGGTTCTTTTTTCTCTTTCTCTGAAAGGAATAAAATCTTTCTGTTTTATAAAGGGCCATACTCAGATTTTTAAGACCCATAAGTAATAACTTTCAAAGACCCAAGTTTTTACATCAAATAATGCTATCTGTGTGCTCTGGTATCTCAGGACTTACATGGTATGGTTGTGAACTTTTAGCAAAGGAGGTAACTTGATCAAATTAACTAATCCAAGAGAAGAAAGCCTTCTTAGTATGCTTCTCTCCTGGGTAGTAAGTCACCAGTTCTTCCCTCATTCTGACTACCTTAGCTAAAAAGTGGCACTTGGGGAATGGGATCAGATTTGGGCCACCAGCATTCAGGAAGTTCCTGACTCACTGCTCAAACTTTGTCTCTCTTAAGCCTGTGACCAGAAGTTCTAAAAGGGTTGTGCTATATAGGAAAATTCCAGCAATATCTGTCACTCAGTACATAGAGAAACAAAATATGGTAGAGAAATTTGACTTTGCAACCTCGTCAACGAGCCACTTTTCATTCTAGCTGTGGACTCTACACTCAGGGAGATGAAAATGGCAGCAAAGAACAGTGTGCTCAGCTCCTCAGGCTCCTCTTCACCCTTAACCAACAAGCCCGCCACTGGTAGATATGAGAGCTCAGGAGAGCCTGTGCTTTTGAGTGTACTCCAAGTTAAGGGCTTCCCTCCCCAGCCTGTGGACAGCCTACCAGAACTACGGCAGTGAGTTATAGAGCTGCCTATGAATTAGAAGTCATGGAGTCCCCTCTATAATCTAGACTGGAACCTACTATAACCACTGTTTCCCTACTGACTTCCCAAATCAGAAGGAGTCAAATCGGAAATTCACTTACAAATTCAAAATATCAAAATAGACTTGGTCAGAAAGCATCAATTGCCTTTATTGGGGGATACTTGTAAACTAAAGTTAGGATTAAATAGAAGTATTTACTAAAAAAAAAAAAAAAAGTATAATTACCTTGTCATCCTGAGAATCACAAGTCAGCAAGCACAAAAAACAGAGAAAACAATAAACCCTTAGTTCCATAAATAAATTTCATCAATGAGTTCCTATTATAACAGATAAAAGCTAATTTAAAAACAGCCATGAGTTGTTTCTCTAAAATTAACTGTATATATACATTAACATTCCTGGAACTGTCATAAAACAGAGACTAATATATATTTATATGTTGACAACTTCTATTTCCAGGAACAAATGCTTGAAATTCTTTTAAAATTGTTTTGATTTTTCTGGTTATAAAATATCTTTGAGTATGTGAGAGAATGACCCTCTTGTTATTTGTGGGTGAAATTCTTATCGTAGGTCTGTGGAGTTAAAGTTATGTCTCTCGCAGAAGTCATTTGTCCAAGGGAAGATTCCCAGAATACTCTAGAGGTGGAGCCAATACACAAGACCTGCCTGGGCTGGATCATTCCCTAGCTCACAGGGTGTTGCTCACCACTGCCCTGCAATGGAGTGGTGACATGATGTGTCTCTCAGACTAGAAACTGAGTGGGACAAACAGCCCTGGGGAGTCTGGAAGATCTTAATTAGTGTCAAGGGCATTTCTCCTAGGATGGGACACGAGTGCTACCATGTTTAGGCTGGGAGCTGAGGAACTTAGGTACCTCAGTTGGACCGGGTCAGCCCATTAGGGTCAGGAGAGCAGCTGTCACATGGGGTACGTGAGCTGGGCAAGGGAGAATGTGTGATAGCAGAACTATGTGCTCTGTTAGCTGGACTGTTTTTATGTCCTTTGCTTCATTTTTCTTTTCCTTTCTCTTGATTTTTACTAAAATTTCTTGTGAGATTACCACATTGCAACCCCATAAATATATACAATTATTATTTGTCAATTAAAATTTTTTTAAGAAAGAATACTAATTTGTCTCAAGAGAACTAGAGAAAGGAATCTTGATTTTGGACTCTGCTCAAGCTAGATTGCAAGCCTTGTTTCTTGAGGCCCAGCCACAGTGGTAGCCAAGGGAACCAACTGTGACAGCCCTGGGGTAAGGTGCAACCTATACGGCAAGCCAAAATGGGGGCTCTTCTCATTTCTGGCTTAAGGGGTTTATGATTATGATTATGATTATGATTAGTTTGAGACAGAGTCTCGCTCTATCGCCCAGGCGGGAGTGCAGTGGCACGATCTCGGCTCACTGCAAGCTCCGCCTCCCAGGTTCACGCCATTCTCCTGCCTCAGCCTCCCAAGTAGCTGGGACTACAGGCACCTGCCACCACACCCGGTTGATTTTTTGTATTTTTAGTAGAGATGGGGTTTCACCGTGTTAGCCAGGATGGTCTCGATCTCCTGACCTTGTGATCTGCCCGCCTCGGCCTCCCAAAGTGTTGAGATTACAGGCGTGAGCCACCACACCTGGCCTATGATTTATTTTAAAGTAAGAAAGCCCATTTCTCTATATAACTCCACTATTACTGGAATTTTATTCCCCCAAATTAGTCAAACATCTTGTTTTTAGAATTTGATATTTTTTGGACCAGTGTTGATCTCAGGTGTGAGTTGCCTTCATCAAGTCCGATTATACGTGCCAGGCACAGTATCTAAACTGCATGCAGAAATATCATTTCTAAGAGGAGTACTCTTAGATTTTCAAGCATCCAGCTCATTATAGATCATGGATTTTTTTATATGACACACCACACAGTTGGGATGCTTGATTGCCTTGAGTCCTGTGATGCTCTGCTGTGTGCACAAGGGCAGGGAGGCAGGCCAGGTTTTCAAGGTGATCACTCAGATTCCCTCTGGTGGCAAATGACAGAAAGGCCCATCTCTCTTCAGCATATGGCAGCACTGGGTCTCAAATGAAGGCAGGGAAGGACTTCAAAGGGCCATCTATATCCTCAGTGCAGGAGTCCTTTCTGTTGAATCCTTAAACAGCCCCTCCCACTGGGACATCACCCTGCTACTAAACAGAACTGCCTAAAGTGAGCAGAAATCATCTCCATGTAACTTCCACTCACTGATGTCACTTCTAACCGGTTCATCTGTTACTTCTCCAATTAAACCAGCTATTTTTGACAAATGATTTTAAAGTTGTATTTAATGCCTTCCCGCAGTAAGAAAATTTAGAGATTTTTGTATTTAATAAAATTTTATTTTAGATTAAAATTTATTGTGGCCAGATTACTACAAAAAGATTAATTTTAAAACTCATGAGAGATGAAACTTTGTGTTCATTTGGGATTCCCCTGGCTTTTTGCTCATTCCAATTTATACTTACAATAGTTTTAAACAACACTGGGATTTTTTTAAAAAAATAATGAATCCTCAATTAGATTAAAAATGCTCTTAAGTGTTTGCTGCATTATGAACTGGAGGGAAGGGATAAGAAGATATTGAGGCCAGTCCCCGAACACCCAGTTTAATTGTGTGCTTGCGCTTACCTTGGGTTGGATGGCCTCTTTCTGGCTCACCAGTTGAGACCTTAAGATGAGGACTTCCTCCTTGCGGACATCAAGCTCCTCGCTCACAGAGGTCAGCTGCTCCATGAGGACACGGTAGGCAGGTGCACCTGGGGCGGTCACCTCTGGGGCACTTTTCTCACTGAGGGCCTTGCGCAACTCATTTAGCTCATTCTTCAGTTTTTTGTTTTCTGATTCTAGTTCTTGACGCTGTATGAAAAGACAAAGAAAAGTTCACTGCTGTCATCCTCAACTTTACGTTGGATGCTCAAACTTCTCCCAAGCCGGTAGAAGAATTCTGCTGAAAAAGTTCATCAGAGTTACCCTAGTGAATGGCTTCCTAGGTTCTGCCAGGAGCCCTGCTTTGCAAATTAAGGAAGTCTGACATCAAGTAGAATTGAGCAAGGTCAATGGAAGTTTGCTTCATCAGCCCAAATTCCAGAGTCAAATGTAGTATTCTGGCCTGCCCAGGGTGTGTTCACTGGCATGGAGAGATTGCTGAGTCCCAAGGGGTGAGTTTAGCCAGTGCTATGGAGCCTAGCTTTTGTTTGCAGATAAATATATGGGAAATCTGAGGGTCCAGCTGGCCAGGATATTTCCAATGAATGATTCAGATGGGTGGATCCCTGAAATCTTTAGTAGTCTCCTCTTACTTCCTTTATAAAGCAGAATGGAAAGACTATTGAAATGTTAGGCTTTTAACTTCTAATTTAAAAAGTTTACCATATCATTCAAACTGGTAAAACTCCCTTTTGTGTCTAAATGACAACAAATAGTGTATTTTTCAAACTTCTTTTCTGTGTGACGCACTTGTGACATTGTGGGCAGAGCCTTGGGAGGCAGGAGGCAAGGCTGAAGGCCTTCCTCCAGCCATCCAGAAGGATATGCACATCCTCATCCCTCCAATAGTTCATGTCTTACCAGCCAGCCCCTGCCACCAGTTAGTGCTGCCCACTCCATGCTCTGTTCAAACAATGGCAATAGGAACCCAGAATAGAGTGCCACCGACACTAGAACACAAGTGTCACAAGATACTGGTTGGGAAACACAGATGCAGACAGGCACTTAAAAGCACCATGGCGCCTCATTTAGTACAGGACACAAGGCCTGATGATACCGAAACACTTGTGTATAAACATTGAATATTTTATTGTTTCTTCCCAGAGACAAAACCTTAGGTTTGTAGCACTATATCAGTCCTTTCAATGTGTTATATTAAAACTATTTAGGCTGGGCACGGTGGCTCACACCTGTAATCCCAGCACTTTGGGAGGCCGAGGCAGGTGGATCACGAGGTCAGGAGATCGAGACCATCCTGGCTAACATGGTGAAACCCCGTCTCTACTAAAAAAATACAAAAAATCAGCCGGGCGTGGTGGCGGGCACCTGTAGTCCCAGCTACTCGGGAGGCTGAGGCAGGAGAATGGCATGAACCTGGGAGGCGGTGCTTGCAGTGAGCCAAGATCACACCACTGCACTCCAATCTGGGTGACAGAGCGAGACTCCATTTCAAAAAAAAAAAAGAGAAAAGAAAAAAAACTATTTAAAGTCCTTCTTTTTTCTAGTTTAAGAATACATAACCCTTTCTTTCATGAATTAATCTATTCTTTTGTAAAAATGAATGCTCTCTCCCTTCCCTGTTCTCCCACCAACTGGTAATCAGATTCTTATTGCTCATTTCTGTAACAGAAGACACATAAATGTCATTACTTTGATGTGTAAACTACAAATGTTTCCCAAATTTACTGTGTATCAGAATCACCCAGAGGTCTTGTTCAAACACAGATTGCTGGGGCGCACCCTCGGAGATTCTGATTCAATAAGTCTAGTAGTGTGAGGCCTGAAAGTTTGCATTTCCAACAAGCTACCAGGTGACATTGATCCTGCTGGTCCAGGGACCATATTTTGAGAGCCACTAATCTAATACTTTGTGAATCCAGGCTTCATTCACACTACAGAGAATGTTTTTATTCATTCATTATTGTGTGAAGCAGGAGAAGTCTGGAGAGTAGATTCCTACTCCTATGTCTGGTCTGCCCCATCATACCCAATCGGATTTTTATAGTGGCAGATGCTAGAGTCCACGTCCTTTACTACCACAGCCTCGAACAGCAGCTACTTCTCCTGTTCCTGTTAAGACTAAAGTCTAGCTTATATGAAATGGAATTTATAAAAAGAAACAACACAAGAAGTAATGCTGAATAAGGCTGAAGCTAGGACCTCTGGTGCAATCTCCAACCCTTAAGGATGTTCTCTGAGAAAAAGAGAGGCTCTGAGTGGGCCTCTTGCCAAAACAAAATATTCAAAGTCTTGAGCAGAAACTCCCCATTACCTTGAGTGACTCATACTCCAGTTCTGCACCTCTAATTTGTGGTCTTTCTTCTTCCTAGGGAAAAGTTAAAGTAAAAGTTTTATATTTTAATTGTCACATTTTTACTCTTAAAATATTTACTTGCTCTACCGAAAACAGTGAAGAGAGTTTAGCCCTCACTACTTTAACCAAGTGGTGCTTGGATAGGCTGGGCTGAGTCTCCACTAAGGAAGAGACTGCTGAAATGGACATAAAGCCCAGCTTCAGCTCTGCGGATGGGCTGTGCTGCGCACCTTGGCCTTGCTGCGGAGCACCTGCTCCTCCTTGCGGTCCAGCTCATCCTGCATCACCTGCTTCTCCTGCTCCAGCTCTGTGACCCGCTTCTGGAGCTTAAGGAACAATGACATGTCCAGAGGTACCTTCTTCTCACTTGGTTCCTAAACCCCAGGAATCACAAAGATGGTCAAGACAAGCCAGAAGACATAAAAGCCAATGAGAAAATGACAAACAGCTCAATGGAAAAATAGGCAAACTTACAGAATAAGAAATACAAACATCTAGAGAATATATTTTAAAAATGCTCAACCTAGCTAACAATGAGAGAAATGCAAATTAAACAACAATGAGCTGCTACTTCTCCCCTATCAGACTGGCAAAGACTAAAAAGATTCATAATGCTCTGCGTTAGCCACAGTGTCTCATATGATATTGGTGGAAGTAAAAGTAGGCCTTTGAAATGGGCAATTTTGCCGAACTTACTAAAATTTAAATGTGCATACCTTTAACCTAGCAAATCTACATTTAGGAATTAATCCTACAGAAATACTTACACAAGTATATAAAAATATATGGAAAAAGATGTTCATTGAAGCATTTTTTTTGTAATTGCGAAAAACTGACAATAATCTGAATGTCAGTCAATAGGACAGTTGCTTAAATAAATTATGGTATAGCCAAACTGTGAAATATTTTTTAGCTGTTAAAAAGAATGAAGTAGGACGGGCACGGTGGCTCATGCCTGTAATCCCAGCACTTTGGGAGGCCAAGGCGGGTGGATCACAAGGTCAGGAGTTCAAGACCAGCCTGACCAATATGGTGAAACCCCATCCCTGCTAAAAATATAAAAATTAGCCGGGTGTGGTGGCACACATCAGTAATCCCATCTACTCAGGAGGCAGAGGGAGGAGAATTGCTTGAACCCAGGAGGTGGAGGTTGCAGTGAGCTGAGATTGCGCCACTGCACTCCAGCTGGGGCAGCAGAGCAAGACTCCGTCTCACAAAAAAAAAAAAAAAAAAGAATGAAGTATATCAACATGAGCAGATAAATATATCTTAAAGTATTACATGATCACACAAACTGTAGGACAGAAAATATATCTTGTTTTTGTTAATAAAACACAAACATATGTGACTTTTAAATGTATACCTAGCACATGCATATAAAAATTTGGAAGGCCATCAATGGTTATCTCAGAGGACGGAATGTACTATGGGAAGGTTTCATTTTTTACATTGCACATTCCCATATTTAAATTGTTTACAATGGGCAGATTCTACATTTACAATCAGGAAGAATGATTTTTGAAAATATGAAATGCCAGCATAAATATATTGAGATCACACAGAGAAAACTGAAATCTGATAAACCAAACATATACAGTCAGCCCTCCATATCCTTGGGTTCTGTATCTGTGGGTTCCACATCCTCTCAGATTCAACCAACTGTGGATCAAAAATATTCCCCCCCAAAAAAACTCCCAAACAATAAAAATGATAATGATTATCACATTTTTACTGTTAGAATATTTACTGCCTCTTCAGAAAACAGTGAAGAGAGTTTAGCCCTCACTACTTTAACAAAACGCTGCTTGGTTAGGCTGGGCTGTGTCCCCACTAAGAAGAGACTGCTGAAATAGACATAAAGCCCAGCCTCGGCTCTGCAGATAGACCTGTGCTGCGCAACTTGGCTTTTTATTACAAATAAATAGTTATTATACTGTATTGTTTACATAGCATTTATATTGTCTTGGGTATTACAATATTCTATATTTGTCTTAGGTACTAAATAATGTTTTATTTAATTATATATTGTCTTAGGTATTAAATAATGCTATATTTACATAGCTTGTCTTAGGTATTATAAGTAATGTAGAGATGATTTAAAGAATATGGAAGGATGTGCATAGGTTATATGTAAATACTACTGCATTTTATATAAGAGACTTGAGCATCCTTAGATTTTGGTATTCATGAAAGTCCTGGAACCAATCCCCTGTGGAAACCGAGGGACGACTGTATAGTTCTTAATAAACTGAAGGATAACCTAATAACATTTTTAAAATGTGTCAACTGGTTCCAAAACAGAATCACAATGAGACCTACTAGGATAAATAAAGGTACACTAATTAAAGCTAAAAAGAATGGAAACAACTAACCATCATAATGGAAGTTGTGGATGCCATAATTGTTTTAACATGTTTACCTAAGGTTTTAATTTTTAATGAGGTAAGAAGAGAAATAATTGTACTATTAGAATTAATGTGGAAGATAAAGAGTCCCTTTGTTAGAGAGAGACAAGCGGGGCTGGAGGAGCAAGAGAATGGCAACAATCATTTATTTAACTAAATGGTCAAAGTATAATTCTTAAATGATTGGTAAATCTACCCAATTGTTTAAAAAGAGAATGTTTACTTTTGCTTTTCTGATATGAGAACAGAATAAGCTTTTACAGAAAATTTAGGAAATAAGAAAAGTTCAAAGAAGAAAAACACAGCCATAATCCTATCGCCACAGAAAAACTACAATTTTTTCTTAGTCTTTTTCTCTATGCATCTATAGATTTAAAGAATTAGAATAATAATGTCATTATAATTTTATATGATCTTTTAAACTTGGCATTGCATTGTTTCCCAAATTTATAATATGATATTTCAATATATAGACAGGTGTGTCACCATTTGCTTAGCTATTATTTTACTGATGGGTGTTGAAGTTGTTTCTAATTTTTTGCTATTGGAATATTACTAAAATAAACACCCCAGTATATAAATATCTAAACACTAACTTCTTAAAAGTCCATTAAATTGGGCCAATTTACACTTCTATCAGCAACCATCACCTTGCCTTCAACAGTAGTAACTGTTATAATTAAAAAAAAAAAAAAATTAGCTCAGTTAATAGACCAAAAGTGGCACTTTGCTGTTGATTTAATTTGCATTTCTTTGACTTTTTTTTTGGACCGAGTTTTGCTCTTGTTGCCTAGGCTGGAGTGCAATGGCACAATCTCAGCTCACTGCAACCTCTGCCTCCTGGGTTCAAGCAATTCTCCTGCCTCAACCTCCTGAGTAGCTGGGATTACAGGTGTCTGCCACCACACTTGGCTAATTTTTTGTATTTTTAGTAGAGACGGGGTTTCACGATGTTGGCTAGGCTGCTCTCGAACTCCTGACCTCAGGTGACCCACTTGCCTTGCCCTCCCAAAGTGCTGGGATTACAGGCATGAGCCACTGCGCCTGGCCTTCTTTGACTTTTGATGAGATTGAATAATTTTTATTTTCAGGAATTGTATATTAATTAGCTACCTTTGGTCTTTCATGAATTCAGAGGAGTGTTAAGTGTTATTCCAATTCAAAAACAACCTGAGAAGAATCAATTGAACAAAAAAGTAGGCATTTATAGGCTGTCAAAGTCATTTGTCCACAAATTAATTACACCTGAACTTTTTCTTTCTGCCTACTTTGTAATACTTAACAATTAGAAAAAGTTTTAGGTATATAATCTTTATAATAAAGTCTGTCCTGACTTAGCAGAACAGATATAACATCTTGCCTCAACACGAAATCACCACAGAATTTCATTCATATAAAAATTCTTCTCTATACGTCCCCCATAAAAATTAAGCATAAAATACTTATATTGAAGCTTATTTACAATTTAAACATTCCATATTATATATTTTAATGTTTGTTCATTTATGAATGATGTACATGTCCCTGAAATTTTAAATTATTTAATCTTTTCTTACATTGTCATAGAACCTTTCATTCTAGAAATGAATATAATACTTCATTCATTATACCTAAAATATCACTTGGAAATCCTTCCTTTGAGCCTTGAATGGGCACTTTTAGTTTAAAAGGAATCCTCTTATTAAAATGGGATGGTGTTTTGATAACTAGAACTAGCAAAAAAAAAAAAAAAAAAAAAAGAAAAGAAAAAAATGTGATGGGGTAACTCTTTAGACATTGGCTAATACTATATAAACAACTAGTTGATTGCTGGACAAGAGCAAAATTCTGTGGATAAGAATATTAAAATAGAAGGTGGAAGATCACAAAAGATTACATTTGAAAAATGCAAAATGACTCGAGGCATAAAGATTGGTAATTATTTAAGAGTGCTCCCGATGGTACCCATTCTGAGCCCGGATGACACATCTAATTAAAGAGATGCTATCAAATTAAAGAGCTGTCCTCACTATACCCCATGAGCAAGAAGGAAGATTGGGCCATCTGTCACAGAGAAGTTTCTGAGGTTTTGTTTCGCTTTTTGCCTTAGTAAGGACTTTGTCACCCAGGGCTTTTCTAAGACAGCGAAGCTTTTTAACTGACCTAAAAAATAACACTAGTCTCTCATCTGAGGAAAATCAAAATAACTGAATTTATTCACAAAATTACCACCACTACAGGCCTGGCAGTCATTCTGAAATAACTCCTAATGATAGCTGAGAAAGTTCTGGTGACCCTTCCCCAGAGATGAAAGGTGTGAGAAAGCTTGAGAGCAGAAGCAGAACAGGGATCATCAGTCAAGGGCTCCTAGAAGAGGTGCACACCAAGCAGGAGGAGCACTGGTTCCAAAGCAATGTCAACCCAGCCCATGAAGATCGGCAAGCGTGGGAGGGCTGCAAAACAAGTGGGACTGGCAGGCGAATTATCCAGAGAGCTACAGACTGGTTTCCGGCAAGCACACCCTTTTTATCATGGCTTCCCCCTACCAGCAGAGCTGCTAAAGTGGTACTACACTGGAATGGGCAGCTTGTAAATGTACTTCCCTCCGACTATTGCAAGTGAGTACTCCCACTGAGATCAACAGGATGTAATCCTAAAACCTTCCTGTCTACTGAAGGCTCAGAAGTCCTAATTTTTAAATCTTCAAAGTCTAACTTTGTGGTATTCTCCAAAGATGGCACCAATGATTCTTCTCAACATACAAGTATTTCCTCCCAACAAGAGATGGAATCTATCCCCTTTGCCTTGAATCTGGGCTGACCTTGTGATTTTCTTTGATCAGAATGCAGCAGAACTAACACTGGGCCAGTTCTGGGCCTAGCTCTAAGAGGCCTGGCATCTTTTAGTCTGTCACTCTTAGAACCCACCTACCTGCTGCTGAAGAGAGGCTACATGGAGAGGCCCAGGGAAGAGAAGCAAGCACTCTACAGAATGCAGCTACATGAGGCACTCCGACCACCACCACATGGAACAGAAGAACTCCCCAGTCAAATCCCACAGAATTATGAGTAATAATAAATTACTGTTTTTTAAAAAAAACACTAAAATTTGAGATCATTTATTACATAGCAATAGATAACTGGAAAAACCTCTATCCTGCTATATCCTGGCCATACTGTTATATCCATGGGCCCCAGCCAATGTTAGCTATAGATAGAAAAGGGATTGGAGAGTTGCAGTATAGAATCCCTGGATGGAAGTCAGTAGAATATAATGGCTTAAGAACATGAATTCTAAAGAGACAAGCCTCAGTTAGTATGCTGGATCTACCATTTACAAGCTGTGAACCTGGACAAATTACTTAGCCTTCTTGTATGTATGATTCCAATGATATGACATTCCAACTATATAACATTTTTCTTCAAAATTAACAGAATGAGATGGCAGAAACTTCATTCTTAAGTAGAACTAAGACAAGAAAGGAAAGAATCACTCAATTTCTCTAGCTATTCTACCAGAAGCAGTCTATTTCTGATTTGGCCATTTTCAAAAAATATAATATAAAAATAGGACAGTTGTGCCTGAATTACCCATTATTGAAACTATATCATATTTTAAAAGATCTTAGAATTGGTTGGGAATAATCTAACTAAAAGTCACTATACTCTTGGAGTTACAGTAATACATCATTTTGGTTTCATACCACAAAACACAAAACATTAAAGCAGATTTCTAAACTATTTTCCATGCATTTTGTAGAAGAAAGTTACATTGGTAAAAACTGGCATAAAATAGAGGCAGCAGTTTTGCTAAACTCTGGGGCACTGGTGTTTATAATATTCAAGGACAAAGGGCTTACTTTAAAAATAATTTACCTCTGTCTACAGCAGTGGTCCATAGATATAAAGTAAATAAATAATAAATAAAAATAAAATAATTTACCTCAGTCTGAAATAAATTCCTGTAAACATATCATGTTAGGGGTAAAGAGAATTATAAAAATAAAATCTCACCATCAAAATTGCATTAAAAATTAAAATTAAAATTTGTATTGACAAAAAAATGCAATAGGTATGTATGTACACAGCACTTAAGTGTACAAAAATGTAAATAAGTTTGTATCTACAAGTCACTTATGAAGAATAAATGATTCAAACAAATACTATGTTTATGGCCAATTGGAGTCTGCTTTGCAATGGAAATGTTCCTTGTTAACAACAGCATGCTCATATCCTACTTTCAGTGACAGATGTCTAAACTGTACCTCGGTCCTCGATGGAATGTCTTCCATTTCTGCAATTTCAGAGCTAAAGATATATTCAGACTCGTTGCTGCTGTGGGTGGAGTCTGTTCTCTTGTGTCCAGGCTTAGGCACATGCTGCAAGGCAAATAACCCAGGTATAATTAATGCAACATAATTAGTCTAGGCATAGTTAAGACAGCATCCACCTTGACTTGGTTCTTATTCCTACTTCCTGACTTGTATTGGTGCCCAAGTGATTTGTTCCATATTGTTTTGACCAAATAATTACAAAAAGGTCACCGCTTCAAAGAAAAAGGTACACTGGCATGACAGGACAAGAAAAGTTGCAAAACCAAATGCCCAAATGAAAACCACTTCTGATTATTTGTCGAGTCCCCTTTGGGTGTTGAAAGCTTTGAGCGGTCAGTCACACTGGGTGAAGCAGTGCTCAGTGAAGCACTGGGTGAAGCTTCCAAGCACTGACTTTTAGTGCCATAATCAAATAAAACTTACAAAAACCTCATAAAATATATTGAAATGGCATGCACAATCATTTTACTGCATGGTAACTAGGCATAAATGGTTTAAAAGAAAGATGAAGGAGTTCACATAGGCAGCTCTAACTTCTGTCACTTTAGTACGTGAAGTTAAATCTTTGGAGTGAGCAGTGGGCAGGATGGACAGTACACGGGAGGTAAGAAAGCTGCTCTAGTAATCCTCTGAAGAGCCCTCGGTTATTACCTCAGGGCATCCAGGTGGCATTTTTATGACATGTAATACCTAGGAAATTAGTGTTGAGAAAGCTCAAGAGGAATAGAAAAGTTTAGCAACGACACACCCTTCCCTCCTGTAGGAGAAGGGGTTAGAGAATAACTTGAGGGAAGAAGGAATTAAAAGGCTGGGCTCTTAGCATGTCCCCAGCAGGAGAGGTGGAAAAGATCCAGTGGCTTAATCTTGCAGTGTTACAGTCCTGAGGGCTTCAGAAAGGCCTCTGAGAGCTTTCTCATCTGTCCAGTTTTCTTTGTACCTTTCCCCAGCTGCTGGAAAAGAGCTAGAAGCCACAAAGAGCTTCTTTGTCTCTTCCCTTCCAACACCCAGGCTTATGGAGAGCAGACTCATCCAGAGGCACTTAAAAGTCTCCCAGGCCAACCCAACCTGTACTGCAATGTGAAGGGAAGATCCAAGAACACCAGCACCTCTGAAACGATCCAGAAGCTGGGGTGCACACTAAAGGGGACAATCATCACACATGAAGTCAAAGGCACTCAAATTCACTGTCTGTTTACAGACACAGGCACTCTTGCTTAAAGTTTCCAGCCCAAGCCCACAGTTGTAGGAATGGCATTTATTTAATAAACTGGTTGTATCACTAAGAAAAACAGGTAGTCCAGATAAACACCAGGACAAAGATTTTTAATAAGCTTATTAAAAATGAGAGAGATCCCTGTCTTCCCACATATGTCTATCATTATACAAGGAATACCTTAAGGCATTAATAGAAACAACATTGCTTTTTGCTATTTAATGTAACTTTTGGATACAGGGCAGTGGTTAAGTGCTCTGGATCTGAAACGAGAAAGAGCTAGGCAGGAATACCAGCTCTTCCACTAGCTGGTATTTTCATCATCAGGAAAAAAAGGGTACTAATTTCTATCTCATAGCGTCTGTGTGAGGATTAAATAAGAGTGTGGAAGTAAAGAGTTTGGCTTGGCATAACAAGCATTCAATGAATGTTAACTTCTGCTGCTGTGATTGTTAGGAGACTGCAGTGATTCAGCAACTTCCTTGTTGGTAACTTTTCAGTTCTCTGTTTTTAGGATTTTGTTCCCCCGTTTATATGTTTTTCAATTACAAGGATATATATTTGACTGGATCATCACGTTCTCCTTCAAGATCTGCACCTCCCTCCTCTTCTGCTCCTGATTTCTCCCATGATTCCTTCTTTTCCAGAACATGTTTTATCCCTTTGTCAAGACTAATGACCCCACGATTGACATGCTGGTTTCCCTCCCCTCTCTGGAATTAATTTATCTTTAAACACTTCATAAACCTGGATGCCCATGCCTCATGATCTTTTCATCATTGGCTTGAAACTCCTTAGCCCTGGATTGGTCCTTCCTCTTTGCCTCTGCCCCTATATTCCCTGGACAACCGAATGTTCTTGGAGAAAAATGCTACAATACTTCTTGTACTAGGGCCAACAACTCTAGAGGCTGGCAATGAGTGACACTATTAGTGTTCTTTGGCCCATGTATCACAAAGGTTATGGGAAGCGCTAGAGGCAGTGTATCAAGTCCCCTCCCTAGAGTTTCCTCCATTCATATGACGACTCTGTTTACAACCAAATGCTTCATTACTTCTGGATTGACGCAGTGAGAGTGTCATTTACAGAACAGTGTCAGTCTAATATTAGTCAAGTACTCATCTGTTAGCTGTTTAGTTGTACCTAAACATTAAAATAAGATATTGTCACTAATATTTTAATTGTCATGGGTTAAAAGATCAAGTTTTTTATTCTCTGCAATTCTGGGCAAATATTTTCTGCAAAAACTGTCATCTTGATTATATCTGGAGCTAGGAAAAGGAGATCTAGTGAAGAAATGAGTGGGAAGCAAGTGAGCTCTGATCTCCCTTCCTCTGCTTTCTCCTTTTCCCTTCCTCTGACCATTTTGTCTCCCAAGAGGAATGACTGAGTCACAGGCATACAATGGAGAGGACACATGACTGAGAAATAAGAAATTGAGCAACTAAAACTACCTCTAGAGCACTGCTGGGAACAGATGGAGAGCAGGCAGACTTGCTTAGCAGGAAGGAGGAGCCGTGTCAAGCTGCTGGAGGAGGCGTCACTGGAGGGCCTTTCTAGAAATGGCCACCTCCTCGACTAAAGAGACCCATGACCTCCTCACAGATGGATATCTCTGGAATATGCTCAGAGAGGGATACATGTATGGCACCTGCTTCTCTCATTTTATTTTCTGAAATTCATATTGCATGCACTATTAAAGAATCCAAGAAATTCTCCAGAAAAGACATTTGTTTATCTCTGTTTAACCTAGTAGATTACCACATTTATTTTACCTAAGAATTTCTTTTCCAATCCCACTTATTAACATCCCAAATAACTAGGGGGTCTCAGAAACACCTACTGGGTTATAAAGCTTAGCTCTAACCATAACTGAAACAGAGATTAACCATAAATGTTGGCATTGTCATCTAATAAATAGAGTGAACAAAAACACACCAAAGAATGGAACTGGGGAACATGAACACTGAAAAAGAAGAAAAGGATTCAAGAGAAAGCTAAGAATTACAGAATGTGAAGGAAGAAAGGTTTCAATGGGACCAACGGTAGCACGGTGATCTAGGAAGATGAAGCTTAACAAGGGTCTTTAGATTTGTCAATTATAAGAACAGTTATAATGGTGACTTGCATCTACTTCTAATTTCTCTTTGTCACACATAAATCAGAGTAGTGAGGGTTGAAATAATGGTCCAATGTGGGATTTATATTAGCTTTTTGGTCTCTTTTAGACAGGATTTTCTCATCTGCAAGGTGATGAGAGCCTATCTTTTGCATTACACGATCTCTTTTATTTTGACTTTTAAGTGTCATATTGTAATGAACTTTGTCAGTAGGTCCAGATAGAAGCAAAATTTGAAGAAAATACTCTGCTCCACAGATACTGAATTATCTGGCTTTTTATGAGATATTTCAGGGCATTTCTGGTCATTTGTATAATTAGGTTACCTTTAAGGCTGGTACTTGTAGGGATGCTTGGGAACTCTTTGTTTCCTGATAGCAGGATACATGGAATGGGGAGGATGTGCAGAATTATTACAAGTATGAAAGGTACATTGGCAAATGCAGAAGAGTCCTTGAAATAGATAATTCATTACAAATGGAGTCTGAATTTTCTTTTCATAGGAATATATCTTCAAAATTATAATCAAAACCAGTCTACATGTAAATTTTACATTAGGCCATTCAATATATAAAACAAAGTCCAACTGGCTGGGCGCAATGGCTCATGCCTGTAATCCCAGCACTTTGGGAGGCCAAGGTGGGTGGATCATGAGGTCAAGAGATCGAGAACATCCTGGCCAACATGGTGAAACCCCGTTTCTACTAAAAATACAAAAAATTAGCTGGGCATGGTGGTGGGCACCTGTAGTCCCAGCTACTCGGGAGGCTGAGGCAGGAGAATCACTTGAACCTGGGAGGCGGAGGTTGCAGTGAGCCAAGATTGTGCCACTACACTCCAGCCTGGTGACACAGGGAGACTCCATCTCAAAAAAAAACAAAAACAAAAACAAAAATCCAACTTTACTGACTTTATACTATCACATAGCCCAGTCTTTAAACTGTTTGACTTTACCGAAGTACTTGTGAATAAAATTATATGATTTCTAAGATTTGCTTTAAAATAATCCAATCCATTGGATGGAGTGGGTTGGGGAGATGGAATGGGAGGTGAATATGTGTTGAACATTCTGGAACTGGGTGGTAGGTACACAGAAGATATGGAGGTTCATTCTACTATTCTATTTATTTTTGTATATGTTTAAAATTTTTCATTAAAAAAAAAACAAAAGTGTTTGACTCACCACCATAAGGGTCATCTCTTCCTTGAGGTCATCATATCTTTCTTCCAGGCGACTGAACTCATTCAGAAGGTTCTGATATCTCAGCCTTTCATCATTAAGGTCGAGTTCCAGTTGTTTCGTTTCTTCTACTAACTTCTTCTCCATAGTTTCTGAAATTAAAAAAAGGATATGCATACTAAAGATGGCCCCTTGAGAATGCAATTGTGTAAACATGTATACTGATTTCCAGTTTCTCTGCAGGCAATTTTACTTTTAGTATCACTGTGATCCATGAAGAGTGTCTTAGTAAAATTTAGGAAAAGAAAAAATGACCAAAAAATGAAATAATTTATTAATAATAACAATCATCTACTGAGTTATTCCATGTACTCTGGCCTTAGTACCACTAATTGATACACTGGTTACAGCACATCCTTGAAAAACTTCCACTAGTCAGTCATTGTCTAGTAACTAAAGTGTATGTATTTTTATTCCAATGGTATTCTATTCATAAAATTATTTTGCCCAAAGTAGTGTACTCTCTCAAAATGACCTCCTCACGGATATTTCTCAAGAGAGATATTTCTCAAGAGAATGGCAACTTTTCAGTGGACCCGGTTGTCCTACTCTACAGAGTCTCTCTTAATTTACCATCTCACAGTTCTATCTTACGTTTTCTACGACTTTAACCTCCCCTGCTGTCCTATTACTTCCCAGCTTCTAACCAGATAAAATGCTCAGGCCTGGCCAGCTGTGTTGTGTGCTTGTTGGTCATCCCCCACGCGCTGCTGAGGAAACCTTGCCTTCTCCATTTACCTACACCCTCAGCCCTCTTTGTGGCTGTGGTTTGCTTTTGTCTAGGACATGATCTGGAGATTGGAGATTAGCCCTTGACTGCAGGCAGATGAAGTAAAGTAACAAAACCTCAAATCTCAGCTATATGTCTTAACTCAATCAGCCAACCAGTCACATTTATAATATTAAGCTTCCACCACTTTGCTCCATGTTACCCATATATTTTGAGGCTAAATCTTAATCTGCCCTGCCTGCTTCTATTGCTTCACTACTGCTTTCTCTGTGAGCACGATGAGGCAAGGGCTACAAGTGTCTTGTCACAGCTGCTTTCCTGGTGCCCACCACAGTGCTTCCCTAGAGTAGGGCTTTAATAATTTGTAAATGAATGAATGAAAGAATTTCTTCTCTCTAAAACATTCTACAAGTTGCCTTTTATTCTCACCAGTTTGCAGAAGCTGCTCTGAGGCTACCAAAAAATTTTCCCTTGACAAACTCATTGTCATTTCTTTGTTCTTACAGTTCACTTTCAAATAACATTTTATATTTTCCTAGAAGATTCTCATCATTCTGGATCCTTCTGTTACATGCTGCCTCCCAGCAGCCTTCTTTCCAGGGCTCTGTTTTCTCCTTCACCTCTTAATTTTATTTTCTGGCTCCTTTTCTTTACCTCATCCCTTAGTATGGTCATTAATTCCAGGTTTTCTTCTCTTTCCTCAGTATTATCCCCTTCAACTAGGAGAGGTGAGGCAGTCTCTCTTACCACCACAGTTTTAATGGGTATCTTTAGGCTCCCTTCTTATTTTTTCTCTACTCTTTAATCTGGATTTGCTTTCTGAATACCTCCATGTTGAGGTCCTAGCTGACATATCAAACTTAACACTCCAACAATTGGCCTCATTAATTTGCCTCATAAATGTATACTTTTTTCTCAATATCCGTATTACTAATAACATACCTTTATTGTTTTGTTATCTCATTGTAAAATCTTAGAACATTTTTGCCTTTTTTGAATACCAGTGTAATCAACAGAATGTATATGAAAATGTATTATTTTCATATAATATATCCCCATTCCAAACCATCTTTTCTCTTCCATTTCCACCACTAATTACTGTATAGATCTGTATCTTCTTACCCCATATTTATATATATGTGGATTCCTTATAAACTTATCACCATTCTAACCTACCCCACAAACAGAAAATAGAATAAATGTCCATATCTAGTTAGTTCTCTATTTTAAAAATTAGTTTTTTTTTAGACTAGCAAAGAGTGGTGAATCTTAGAATAACATCCATTGATTTAGCAAAAAAAAAAAAAAAAAAAGACAATACACACACACACAGAAATATACACATATCAGCTCAAAAATTCTTACTAAATCATTAAGAATCCTATAAGCCTTAACTAGTAAATCACACATGCAGAACAAATTAATTTTTTAAAAAAATTACATATGACACTGACTGAACCGGAGTTCACATTTGTACCTAGAGATACCAGATTTACAAGTTTATCAAGCAACGAATTCAACCAAAATATTTGATCTCTTGCCTCTTGGAACTTTATAAATTTGCTGATGACAGCCTCAACTTTAAAAAATATTTAAATTCTAAATAATGTTGTGTAACTCATCAAATGACATTGTAACTTACATAACTTTGGTGTGAGGTTGGTTGGCGTGTAGTACGCATATAAGCTTTACCTGTCATCTCCTTAGCCTGCTGCACGATGCGGTGATTGAGGGCTTCTTTTTCTTGCTTCAGCAAAGTATTTTCTTCCTTCAGATTTGATACCAGCTACGAAATGAAACAATAAACTGAGATGGTTGCAATGGACAGAGGAAGCCTGATGACCAAGGATAAAGACCATAAGCAGTCATTCCTTACTTCCACCACCTCTGTGCTCCCTGTCTTTGCCTGGTTATGTCTAGTCACCTTACAAACTTGCTCAAGCATTACTCCCTCCCAAGAGCCTTCCTGAAACCCCCTTCAATTAGCTGTCTTTTCCCTGTGCTACTACAAGACCCTGTATATGCTCTTTATATCCGTTATAAATGATTTACTTTCCTCTTTTCCAGAATAGACTAGAATTTCTTGAAGGATAAGGATGGTGATGGTTTTTTACTTTACATTAAACATTAAAACATTAAAGTTTTACTTTACATTAAACATTAAAAAATTGCCTGGCACTAAGTCAGCATTTGCTCTCAAAGGTAATTGATATTACCTTCTCCTCTCAATGCTTTCACACAAAGCTTATGTGTACCCATGATTCAAGTGGGGAGATTAAGGAGGTTAAGAAGGATATGAGGATGTTTAGTTTGGGAAATTCACTGAAGAGCTTTTGATTCTCCCATCTATGTCAAGAAAGAGAATTTCTCTTTCATCTCCCTTTAAGAGTTTTACAAGGCTGAGAACTAGTCCTTTTATTCCATGTTTAAATAAGCATTGACATTACAACAATGTCAATGTACTTAATGCCACAGAACTGTCCACTTAAAAATGGTGAAAATGGTAAATTTTATGTCATGTATATTTTAACACACACACACACACACACACACACACACAAGTTGACTCTTAACTTTCTAGTTCTTTGCTGGATAAGGATTCCCAGGAAGGAAAAGTTAAAACCAAAGGTAATTTTGCAAAGTACATAATTTACTCAGTTCATCTTTGGAATAAAGTGTGTGCTTATGATGAGTAAAATCTGAATTCCTTTTTCTAAGCTAAAGTTTAAGGAACTCTGAAAACAAGAGCTTTAATAATAGGGAGAGAATTGGCAGGCAAATCTCTTGTCATGTCAGGGGGTTTAGGACAGGAAAAGAGGGCTCCAGGGAGCAGGAAAGTTGGATAACTACACTGTGCCACACACAGCAGACATCAGTCCAGAAGGTATCCCTTCCGAGGGCTCAGTCTTTTCCCTCTGGACTGACCTTGCCTTAACATCCACTCTCAGTAAAAAAAGCCCCAGCTCTCTGTGGGCTTTCAGGAGAGGCTCTTGTTTGGTAGGGGTGCACAACCAATCACCTATGGTGCTTTTTCAAAATAATGTGCCTAGCCCACACTCCCAGAGTCTGGATAGCTCCCTTTTTATATAAAAACTCCCCAGCAGTTTTGATAAATGCTCTTGGTTAGGAACCATACATAACTCTACTGTAACTTCTGGGCTCCTTGATCAGACTGAGAATGTCATTTTCCTTACCATGAAGCTGACTGTCACAGTGAAATGTTTTCATTCTTCCCCTATCACTACATTCCATCAAAAGAACTAATGGGGCCAGGCGCAGTGGCTCACACCTGTAAACCCAGCGCTTTGTGAGACCAATGTGGGAAAACAGCTTGAGGCCAGGAGTTCAAGACCAGCCTAGACAACATAGGAAACACCATCTGAACTAAAGGTAGTGCCTACAGCTATCTCTGTGAGAAGTGGGAGAAAATGAAATGAAATGAAAGAAAAAATCTGAATCTGCTTGTGTGTTTATTCTATCAGACTAGAAAGGCAAGAACTTGGCTTTGAAAAGGAAAGGAGAATCTTCCCACCACACTTAACTACTGTACAGATTCTGAGGAATCCGAAGCTGGAAAGCTTCCGTGGTTTGGGGAGACTTAAAGGGAAGAAAAGAGATCTTAAACATTCAAGACTATCTTTTTGAGTGCACGTCTTAATTCTGAGAGAACAAGCTTGCTGTATCAAAACAACATTATATAAAACAGAAAAGAATCTCACCTTTTGGCACTGCTGTTTCTATATATAGAGTACAGATCTAGAGATATAGGAGGAATTACTTTACTGGAACCTGTAATGCCATGGAAGGACTGCAATTTTACCAGCCACCCTACCCTAACCGACCTGCATCTAAGTTCCTGCTGTAGTTCTCACTGCATATGCTGATATTAACATTTAGAAGTCAGTACAGACAAACCATATCAGGATTCTTGCCAGCAGTTACAGCTGACACAGGCAACTCTGTTTTCATTTAAAGATGGTAATACCAGCGGAATCTCTGAAAATCAATTACTTTTTTCCAGGAAGCCTAATGTTGAGGTACTTTTACAAATGTTTCAGCAGTACATCTCATTACTACTTGACAATCTTAATGTCTTCTATACTTAATAAAGTTTTGATATGTTAATACAAATTTGAAGCATGCAAGTACTGGTCAATCTGAAAGCATTTTGTGGGGAGGGTTCCATCTGCGTAAAGCTGTTGGTTGCAATCACTGTGCAGACATTTAGACTTCTCCTGCTTGGACTTCTTAATACAGCCTTAATGCAGGCTTCAACAAGGATCCCTACCATCAGGTACTAAATATTATGTCTAATGTTCCATTATTAGAGCACTAAGCATGTGGGAGTTATTTATATTCTACTGCTCAAGGTCATTGCCAAAGACTGATTTTACAATTCAAAAAATTGCAACCTTAGGCATAAATGGGTTAATCACATTAACCCTACTGAAGAAAAAGGAGTCTACGCCCCAGACTGACTTTTTTTTTAAAAGGAGTCTATGCCCCAGACTGACTTTTTTTTTTTTTTTTTTTTAAATATACAAGTGTTAGTAGGTACTTGGCCATTCTCTCCTAAAAATACAGCTTTGCCTCTGTTCTTATTAGAGTAGAAAGTTCTACTAAAAGACCTACAGCCTACTCATTGATAATGAAAAATAAATGCTTGGGAAACAGTAATAATGAACAGTAATTCAACTAAAATTTGTACTGCATTTCTAATAAAACCAACAGTGAGTCACATGGACCAAGTCATGATGACAGCACCTCTCCTTTGTGTACGGAGTAGATGGGGATATGGACATTATTCCTACCTGCTCTGTTTCTTGTTTGTATCGATCTGCATGTTCCTCAATGCATTTTTTCTCTGAACGAGTTTGCTCTAGGTCTTTCCGGAGCTTGGCAATTTCTTCCTGCAGACTAAGGACCCGCCCAGTGGCAACTTTCGCTTCCTCTTCACTTAGCTGAAGACGTTCTAAGTCACTTCGTAGTTTCTCAGTCTCAGAGTTGTATATTCCTTCCAGATTGGTTAGTTTCTCCACAAGGCATTTGTAGTCTTTGTTCTTTAAACATACACATAAGTAACAATAAGTAAATACACATATCATCAAATGTATTTAGTAAGAAAACCATGTTTATTCATCATATTCATGCTATATCATCATAACATTGATATAGTATCCAACCAAAATACTACAACATTTGCAATAGCACAACCAATACCTTCTAGGTGACACAAACAGAGAAGAAAACAGGCACAATTAATTCAATTCTGTTTGATGTGGTAAGCAAGATGGATGTGATTTTCTCATAGTCACAGGGTGAGTTACATAGTAAATTCTTAATTTCCTGATTCTTAATTCAGAAATAGGAGGATCTATACTTGTTTTTGAAAACAGATCAAAATGTTGCTAAAAACCATTTACTAGCTTAGTGATGCGTAAGAATGATTAAAACAGCCTCAAAACCCCAAGTTGGCCAGGTGTAGTGGCTCACACCTATAGTCTCAACACTTTGGGAGGCCAAGGCAGGAGGATCAAAAGAGGCCAGGAGTTCAAGACTAGCCTGGGCACATAATGAGACCCTGTCTTTACAAAAAATTTAAAAATTAGCTAGACATGGTGGTGTGTACCTGTAGTCCTAGCTACTTGGGAGGCTGAGGCAGGAGGATCACTTGAGCCCAGGAGTTTGAGGCTGTAGTGAGCCGTGATTGCACTGCTGTACTTTAGCCTGGGTGACAGGGTGAGAATCTGTCTTAAAAAACAAAAACAAAACAAAAAAAACCCTCTCCCCACACACACACACGTTTCTCACAAATCTTTATGTTTACTACCTCAAAATTTCTCCCTCCCACTCAGAAAATCTTCCATCCCATTTCATTCTGATCCCTGTTTTGCTTTGCTCTCCTTAGCATTTTTATATTCTTAATTACCTTTATATCATTTACATGTGCTAAAATATTAGTAACTATCTTCAATTAAACAAACTTTTATCTCTGCAACAGATTGCAAGTTCATCAGAAGCATCAACATTTTCCTGATGCTTTTGCTATTTCAATGCTAAACCAACTTATATGTAAAATAAACATGATACCACATGAAAATAAATGATAATTTTGATAGAGCATTGCAAAGTACAAAATACAGTATGCCTGGTTCAAGCTGGTGTTTGAAAAATAAGTAACATACAATATGACTCTTGGTCATAAAGGTTTGAAGCATTAGTAGATCTCTGTTCTCAAAAATAATTTCCTGCCAGGCATGGTAGCTCATGCTTGTAATCCCAGTACTTTGGGAGGCTGAGGCAGGAGGATTGTTTGAGGCAACAGCCTGGCAACATGAGACCCTGTTTCTACAAAATAAAAAAATTAGCTGGGTGTGGTAGTACGTGCCTGTAGTCCCATATACTCAGAAGGCTGTGGTGGGAAGACCACTTGAGCCCAGCAGGTTGAGGCTGTAGTGAGCTGTGACCATGCCACTGAACTCTAGCCTGGGCGACAGAGTGAGACCCTGTCTCAAATAATAGTAATAATAATAATAATAATAATAATAACTTCCTGCCTTAGTTTTTGCAATTGTGATCCACCTTATGAGTTCATAAGTACTTCCATGCTCATTATGGAAATAAATACGGTCATAATTTTACTTTTTACTAAGACCGAAGGGTAAAGTCAAAGAAAAACAATATTGAAAATAATCCTGGTGGATTTCTTCAGGCATATTCTACTCTCAGGGCCCCTTTGTGAAACACACCTGCTCATCAACTTTGCGCTGCAGCTGCATGATCTTGTTCTCCATGCCGATGTGCAGCTTCTTATAGCGCTCCACTGAGCGAGCCTCGATTTTGAGCTTCTTTAGCTCACGCTTGGCCATCATCCGCCTGAAGCAGCACTGAAGGTAGATGATGGCATGCATGCTCCTCTTGTAGTGTGTGCGGGCCAGCCAGCCCCGGACTCGCTTCTGAATGATGACTGCTTTGTGCTCACGGAGTATCTGCAGAAAAGGATAAGGGCAAGCAATGTCAAGACCCTGGACTACACTCATGATTATCAATCTATGTCGGGCTGAAAATCCACACATTACCTAGAGGAAAAGACATAAAAGTTGAATTGACAATGTACTATGTAGATTATACATATCACAGATATATGGAGGCTACAAAATTATTTTTAAAAGTGATTTGAAAAGTAGACTTTAGAAGGTGATTTCAGAAACATACATAAAAATGTGTCATATGCACATATTATGTGTATAATTCTAAGCAGAATATAGAGTTGGAAGCTGTCTAAATAAAAAGCACCAGATTACCAAAAGAAAAACAACTATAAAAAGAAACAAAAAATACATTAGATTTCTTATTAGTATATGTTTTCTGTTGGCAACAGATGATCCTCTATAAAATTAACAGAACCAGGCATCCTGTAAACTATGTGCTACTAAAATAAGAGATATCCCTACCACCCTGACTGCTGATACCACCTCACTATGCATTATTAGGCCCGTGCATGAGGACACGGGGTATGGGCAGCAAACTGTCTGTAGAGGCCAACACTTGGGGTACTAAAAAGTTTGTACTGATTTATTGATTTTTTTTTTTTTAGAAACTAAAAGATGACACTCTTGTTTACCACATTTGAGGAATACCATTCTAGTGAGGATTTTCCATTGCTATTTCAAATGTAGCAAGGATCCACTTTTGGGATTCAAAGGTAGGAGGGATGGGGCTTTAAAATCAAAGGTAAAAGTAACAAGATGTGAAACAAACTAATCTTACTTTTGATTTTATATTACATTTCCTAAAAAAAACATGATATTTCCCTAAACTTATAAACAAACAAAAGTTTGCCTTATTAGATGAATTTGTTGTCGCTAAAGAGCACCAAAAAGACACCGTGTAAACATTTTCTAGGAAAGATGGAGAAGAAATTCTTGAATTTTAAGAAGAGGTAGCCAGGCACAGTGACTCAGGCACTTGAGGAGGCCAAGGCAAGTGGTTCACATGAGGTCCGAAGTTTGAGACCAGCCTGGCCAACATGGTGAAACCCCGTCTCTACTAAAAATACAAAAATTAGCTGGGCGTAGTGGCGGGCACCTGTAATCCCAGCTACTCAGGAGGCTGAGGCAGGAGAATAGCTTGAACCCAGGAGGCGGAGATTGCAGTGAGCCGAGACTGTGACATTGTACTTCAGCCTGGGCAACAAGAGTGATAAACTCCGTCTCAAAAAAAAAAAAAAAAAAAAAAGAGAGAAAATAAAAGAAAAAGTAAACTAGAAAAATCTGGCATCTGCAGATTTTTATGTTTATAATTTTATGAAGTAACTCCTGTATGATATAAATGATACTTAAATATTATATACTTAAATACTTGTTGGTGATTATTACAAATGGACACAATGTACCTCCTATCAAAGTCTTTTTTTTTTCTTTTTTTTGAGATGGAGTTTCATTCTCGTTGCCCAGGCTGGAATGCAATGGCACAGTCTCGGCTCACTGCAACCTCCACCTCCCAGGTTCAAGCGATTCTCCTGCCTCAGCCTCCCGAGTAACTGGGATTATAGGCGTGTGCCACCATGGCCTGCTAATTTTGTATTGTTAGTAGAGACAGGGTTTCATCATGTTGGTCAGGCTGGTCTCAAACTCCTGACCTCAGATGACCCACCTGCCTCGGCCTCCCAAAGTGCTGGGATTATAGGCGTGAGCCACTGTGCCTGGCCTTATCAAACTCTTAAAATGTAAAAACCTCTGAAAGCATCTATCCACATATATAGCAGTTTAATAAGATCATTAAAAGAATAGTTCCTATTTTTAGGTTACTGTACTTGAAAAAAACAATGACTAAAATGTGCCATCCTAGAAGACACATTTAAGAAATAAGTGGTTAACTTTAAACCATCAAATACAAAATGAACACAGTTGTTCAGGAGATCTGAGTAGTATCTTTGGCCCCCTCAAGCCTGCCTTCTGTGGCTGTTTTCCTAATGCTAAGGTAGCCTTCAGTTTTCCTTCAGTGTAGTCACTGCATCACGCTGCACTGAGGTTGGGAGTTCTGAACGTTCACTGAACATCACAGTCTGGAGGGAGGCCTTTGTCTTATCTGGATGAGTAAGGAGCAACTGGATGAGTCTCAGTGATAGCAAATTAAAGACTTTCAAACTCAAGCAGCACACAGTGGCATGTGTGCTAAAAAAAACATGATATTTCCCTAAACTTATAAACAAACAAAAGTTTGCCTTATTAGATGAATTTGTTGTCGCTAAAGAGCACCAAAAAGACACCGTGTAAACATTTTCTAGGAAAGATGGAGAAGAAATTCTTGAATTTTAAGAAGAGGTAGCCAGGCACAGTGACTGGATAAATAAAACTATTAATGCCAATTTTCCTGTTCCATTTGCTTCTCCCATGTAACTTTGGACATGGGTCCATTTTTGTAATTTTAGTCAAATGGAAACAGCATTTAATCAGAGCTTCCATTTTCAATCTCACTTTCATCATGAGTGAGAGAAATTAATCAACACCTGTACTCTCTTTAAGACCCCCCCCCCTCCAAATCTCATGAAGGGGAACCTTGGACCTGAAATACAGCTAGAAGGAGCACTAACGTGATGGCTGTTGGCTTACATGTGAGCAAGCCTCTACGCTGCCACCTTCCACCCTGTCCAGTCACAGTGGGAGCCTGAGCTGGCCGGAGGCTACCACTGCTAAACCAGTGACCTCAAAACCCAGCTCAGATGTTCCTAAGGAGAGTAGTGAGGAACACAGGAAGGTAACTAGTTTGGTGTATCTGAAAAGCAACTTCAAACCTCTTTCCTCCCTAAAATCTCACGCTTATATAGAAAGAGCATGAGACTACATAAAGGAGGGGTGAGCAGAAAGATCTGGAGTAGCTATCTTCAAAACACAGCTATTAAATACACTCATTCAAGCCTCACCAGTTTCGAATTTTTTGTTGTCTAAAATCACTTCAAATAAAAATAAATAAATAAATAAATAAATAAATAAATAGGGCCTAGGTCACACCCATATACTGTCTGTGCTTAGAGACCCAAATCACCCCATTAATGCTCCTTCTAATGGTGATGTCCATAGAGCTCTAATATCCAGGCTTGTATTTCTCACTGATTTGAAATATAGCCTATAGGATAGACTCCAAACCTTGCCAAAATGAAAGAGATAAAAATCGTTCATCAATGGTCACAGGTGATAATTAAGACTACTCTGGTGACCCCATTAATTATTGCTAGATGTAAGATTATTTGTCAAAAACTTTTGGAGCATTGTATCTGTCAATACAATTTTAACCACATTAATGTTATAATTTGCCTCCTCTTCATCATGGTAAATTCTTCCAAGGTTGTCTCATTCTTGGAATAACCTTTAACCTGTTTGTCATATATTCTATCTATTCAAAGTTCTCTGTAGTCATCTGAATAGTGGGCCCCAAGGAAATTAGGTGCTAATCCCTGGAACCTGCAAATGCTATTTATTCAGAAAAAGGGCCTTTGCAGATGTGATTAGGTTAAGGGTCTTCAGATGGGAGGATTATCCTGGATCACATGGGTGGAACCAAATTCTATCATAATTATTCTTATAAGAGGCAGATAGGAGAAGTCAAGTCAGATACACAGAAGAGAAAATGCTGTGAAAACAGAGGCTGAGACTGGACTGATGTGGCTACAAGCACAGGAACGCTGGCAGCCACCAGAAGCTGCAAGAGGCAAGGAATGGATTCTCCCCTGGAGCTTCTGGAAGGAGAGCAGCCTGCTGACAACTTGATTTTGTCCCATTGATAATGATTTTGGACTTCTGGTCTCCAGAACTCTGAGAGAATTAATTTTGGCTGTTTTAAGGTAACAAGTTTGTGATAATTTATTATAGCAGCCACAGTAAACGAACATACTTTTTTTTCAAATTATATAAACAAAGAGAAAGAAGGAGGTAAAAGTTTTTTTCCCATTGTTTTGTTAATAACTATATGTGATTATTTAGTATTTTAAAATGCATTTCAGGCTGGGCATGTGCACAGTGGCTCACACCTATAATCTCAGCACTTTGGGAGGCCACAGTGGGAGGACTGCTTGAGGCCAGGAGTTTGAGGCTGCAGTGTACTATGACTGCACCACTGCACCCCAGCCAGGGTGACAGAGCGAGATCCTATTTCTAAAAAAGAATTTTTTAAAATAAATAAATATGCATTTCAATAGCTGGTTGTCCCCATACAGTTCCTACCTTCATTGTAGCCCCTGTGGTACTCTGTACAGATGTGAAATTTGGTTAGTGCTAATAGAATGAATAAACAAAGTTGAAAATAATGCCTCACCTTGCGATACCTATTTCTGGCCAAGAAGCCTCGCAAGTAAGACTGAAGAACAATAGTGGCAGCTCGTCTAATCTTGTACCTCCTGCGGACCACATACATGCGCCAGTACTTTTGAACGATGGTTGCTGCCTTGGTTCTGCGCAGAAACTTAGCATAGCTGGCCAAAGAAAATAACATTATGTTGTCAGTAATCAGAAAAAAATGCAGGAATACATGTTAGAGAAACTTAAAGAGTGTCACCGTTTTAGGCATAAATAGTACCTCCATTGTATTATTCTAATAATGTGCATGCTAAGTCAACATTTATATTTACTTACATTTGTATAGCAATTTATAGTTTCCCAAAGTATTTTTGCATTTATTATCTCATTTGAGCCCTCCCTAACTCTGGAAAGTAGGATGGCCCACATTGCCAGATTTTACAAGAAAGCAAAATTCACAAAAGGTCATTCTTTCTACAACAGGATCCATTTACCCCAGGCCATGCCTCTTTATAGAACAGACAGACATACACAGTAATCTCATATTTAGTTATCACCAGCTTTCTTGGATCTAGCCATTATTCATCTACCATATTTTTCCTGATTTTGTTAGGCTATAAGCTCATGATTAATTCATTTCTACTTATACTTCTCAATTAAAATTAAACTAATAAGTAATCACACTAAAGTGTAATTCTCTTCCAGACCCTCTCAGTTAATTGCTCCCAAAAATTATTCAATGAAGTCATTATTAACTAGCTCATATTCACGACTGTTTTAATTGATACATGATTTCCTCAAGCCCAATATAAAAGTATCAAAAATAAAAATTTTGAGGACATAAGTAAGCAGCAGTTTGTAAATGTTTTGAAGATAAATCTGAATCATTCATAAGGCTGAGTGAAATTTTATTCTATTTAGCTGTCCTATGAGTTAATTTGTTGTCCCTTGGAACTAAGAAAAGGTGAGGTGTTATCTTTTCAGGTACGGTGACCAGTCAAAACTGTCCTTGGTTGGACAGTGAATTAGATGGGCACTCTACTCTGTCCCCAGGAGACCTACCATCGGGCCTGGTAGCCCCGCACGTATCTCTGCACAGTGATGGCTGCCTTCCGCATGCGTAGGTACTTCTTTCTCAGCAGCCACCCTCGGATGGTCTTCTGGATCCGGATGCAGGCAGCTCTCAGTTTGTCGGCTCTCAATTTTTCTAGATAGGCCACTTGACCGGCACGGAAAAAGATCTTTGTCTTACCAAACTGGTATTTGTCCTTGTCCTATTTTTGGAAGAAATTGTATATTCAGAAATAATAATCATATAAGTGAAATTTAAAAGAAAAAATGTCTAAAAGCAGAATCAGTAAAGGAATGACTCTATTAGCTAAAACTTGGGCTACATCACAATTAACTAATGGAGCCAGATTTTTAATCCTATGCAAGTTGAGCAAATAGAAGGGATTTTAAGAAAAACTGCAGTTTAAGAGTTATTTTCCAGAATTATTCTACCTGGAATTATTATCTGAGGCCCAAAACTTGGTTGTGGGTTATAGGCAGTTATTATTTGCTTGTTTGTGTTTTAAACATCTCAAGGAAATGGAGATGCTGACTCTCTCTGACTGACCCAGGTTGTAAGGATTACAGCGGGCTGTATATTCCATGAGAAGCTGAAGGGACAAAAACACCAGTGTGAAGAATAAGGCAGGAAGAAACGTTTATGAAATAAAATTCAAAAACCAAAAACCAAAATCCTTGGGTATTCATATTGAGTTATGTTTCTAAACAGTTAGCTCTTGGCTTTATCAATAATATCTGAAAACAAACTAACAAAACCCCATAAATATGTTTAAAATCCTACAAATTGGCCGGGTGTAGTGGCTCACGTGTGTAATCCTAGCACTTTGGGAGGTCAAGGCGGGCGGATCATGAGGTCAGGAGATCGAGAACATCCTGGCCAACATGGTGAAACCCTGTCTCTATTAAAATACAAAAAATTAGCCGGGCATGGTGGCATGCACCTGTATTCCCAACTACTTGGGCGGCTGAGGCAGGGGAATCGCTTGAACCCAGGAGGTGGAGGTTGCAGTGAGCCAAGATCGCGCCACTGCACTCCAGCCTAGCAACAGAGCAAGAATCCGTCTCAAAAAAAAAAAAAAAAAATCCTTTCAAACTCCTTTTACAAAAACATAATCATTTATATTACATTGTGATTCACCTTATCTAGAAGTATGCAAATCATTAATCATTCTTGCATCAAAGAATGGAATTTATATATAAGAATCATTACTGTGATCTGGAATTCTTTTTTTTTTTTTTGAGATGAGTCTCGCTCTGTCTCCCAAGCTGGAGTACAGTGCTGTAATCTCGGCTCACTGCAGCCTCCGCCTTCTGGGTTCAAGTGACACTCCTGCCTCAGCCCCCTGAGTAGCTGGGATTACAGGTAAACACCACCATGTCCAGCTAATTTTTGTATTTTTCGTGGAGACAGGGTTTCACCATATTGGCCAGGGTGGCCTCAAACGCTGGGCCTCAAGCAGTCCGCCTGCCACGGCCTCCAAAAGTGCTGGGATTAAGGGCGTGAGCCACCATGCTTGGCCATGTGATCTGAAAGTCTAAGGGAAAACAGAGAAAATCATTTTTCCCTATGAGTAGATATCTCATATTATCTCATATATGAAACCAAAAAATCTGACACATCCACATATATCTAAAAAATCTACAATTATTTCAATTTAAATCAATAAAGTTTACACAGGAAACCTAGCTAGAAAAGTGGTCCTTACCCCCATCCCGCTTCACACTTCACACCAACCCTGCCTCCATCTTTCAGCCTCCTCTGCCTAACTAAATTCCCACAAAGCCCTGATCCAGGCCTGAAATGGCCTGGGTGAGAGGACCAGGAATAGGCCTGTTCCTACTTTCTGCTCTACATTCCCACCTGAACACAGGTTAGAAGGGGATTGGGCAGGCTGGGCGCAGTGGCTCACACCTGTAATCCCAGCACTTTGGGAGGCCGAGGCGGGCGGATCACGAGGTCAGGAGTTCAAGACCAGCCTGGCCAACATGGTAAAACCCTGTTTCAACTAAAAATACAAAAATTAGCTGGGTGTGGTGGTGCGCACCTATAATCCCAGCTACTGGGGAGGCTGAGGTAGGAGAATGGCTTGAACCCACGAGGCGGAGGTTGCAGTGAGCCGAGATGCCACTGTACTCCAGCCTGGGTGAAAGAGCAAGACTGTCTCAAAAAAAAAAAAAAAAAAAAAAAGAAGGGAATTGGGGCAAACTCAAAAAGCCCCAGTTAAAAAAAAAAAAAAAAGCATTACTGAGGAAGTGGCCTTAGCTCTTTCAAGGAAAAAATATTATTAACAAAAAAAAAGGCATCACATTTAGTTTACAGCTAGTAATTATGATCAATTAGCTCGAAGTGAGGTACTCCATCTAGGATAGTGTTAACCAAGTGAAAATATTATTTTAAAAACTTTTCATGAATCTTTAATTCTCTAAGACCAAGATCAGTAGTTCTCAAAATATAGTCCTCAGACAGCATCGGCATCACCCGGGAAATACAAATTCTTGGGCCCAACTTCAGACCTACTGAATCAGAAATTCTGATGGCGGGGCCCAGCAATCTGTATTTTAACAAGCATTCCAGGTCACAGTAAAGTTGGAGAACTCTTTAGCCTGGTCTGCAAGACTCTCTGTAACACCAATCTACATTTCCTAACCATTTCTCTACTGTCCCATACACAAATCTCACACTGCAAAAAACTGTTTTCTGAGCAAACCCTATGCTTACCCTGCTCTTACTCCCTCTTATAATAGTCTCCTTCCATTTTTGCATAACCTTACCCATTCTCAGGGCCTGACTCAAAACACACCTCTTTGATGAAATCTCTCCTTCCCATAGCTGGACGTCGCTTTGTCATCCCGATTTCTTGTTCCATTCATTCAGCATTTGATATAGGCACTACAGTTAAATATTATACTCGTCTTTAAAAAGTATTACTTTCCAAGTAAGACTATATTACCTGAGAACAAGCTTTATTTTTTCTTAATCACACAGCATTTGGCCTGGTGTCTTCTAGAAGTAAGTACTAGGTACACTTTTATCAATAATAATCAAGCTGTCTAAGAAGAATGTGTTTCAAATGTGGGTCCAGGCCTCACAGCTCTGCCTCCTGACGGTGGACTATCATCCTCGCTAGTTCCAGCATCCTAAACACAGTACTGTGCCCCTCTCTGATCCCACCCCGAAATGATCTGGATTAGTAAAATGTTATACAAAAGTTCCCGGGGCTTTCCAAGGTCAGAACCACAAGGCCTTCTGCTCAGATGACGGTAAGCGAAATCTTTCTCACCAGTATCAGTTTCTCTAACACATTCTTGCATGTTTGCTTTCTGTCACTCAGCACATCTTTCTGCTTCATTAGGACACGGTAGCGGCTGAAAAATTCTTGGTAAGTCCACCTATTAAAAGAAAACCATCTGAGTTTACTTAAAGAACTAGGATCTTCTCCCATTAGGATCCCTTACATCTGAAAAATGCCAGGCTCACCGTGAGGGGAAACCGGCCGCACTGATTCGGATGGTTTCCAGGACACCACATGCTCTCAGCTGCTGCACTGCCCTCTTCTCATCAAACCTACAAATAAAAATCAAAGCTGTTAGTCCACAAAGAACCTGGCTGGTGGCCACAAATTACTCTCCTCAGTCAGGGTGTAAATTCTTTCGTAAGAGCAAAATGGATAAATCAGAAAAGAAAGCTTTCAGAAGTCGGAGCAGTGATCAAAACGGAAAACTATGAGAGAATGGGGAGGAGACGATAAGCAGTAAAAATAAAGAGCTGTAAACATTACCTGCAACTCAAACCACAAACTCATAAGAGTGTGCTGGGCGAGGTAGCTCACACCTATAATCCCCGAATTTTGGGAGGCCCAGGAGGGTAGATCACCTGAGGTCAGGAGTTCAAGACCAGTCTGGCCAACATGGTGAAACCCCGTCTCTACTAAAAACAGAAAAATTAGCCGAGCATGGTGGCATACACCTGTAATCCCAGCTACTCGGGAGGCTGAGGCAGGAGAATCACTTGAACCTGGGAGGTGGAGGTTGCAGTGAGCCAAGATCGCACCACTGCACTCCAGCCTGGGTGACAGAGTGAGATTTTGTCTCAACAACAACAAAAAGAAAGTCCACTGAGCACATTTAAAACAACACAACATGGCTGGGCGCAGTGGCTCACGCCTGTAATCCCAGCACTTTAGGAGGCCAAGGGCAGGCGGATCACGAGGTCAGCAGTTTGATACCAGCCTGGCCAACACGGTGAAACCCCGTCTCTACGAAAAATACAAAAATTAGCCAGGCATGGTGGCAGGCGCCTGTAATCCCAGCTACTCCAGAGGCTGAGGCAGGAGAATCGCTTGAACCTGGGAGGCAGAGGTTGCAGTGAGCCGAGACCGCGCCATTGCATTCCAGCCTGGGTGACAGGGCGAGACTCCGTCTAAAACCAACAGCAACAACACAGCACTCCTTTGCACTTTGCCCATACTCATTTCATGGCATGGCCTGACAAGAAGCTCTCAGAAGTCATTAGCTCAGTATACAGAGCTCCCCTGGAATAAAGACTGGTCAACCCTGGAGATTTCTCTAATAGGAAGCACAAATTAAATATGCCCCATACGGTTATATATTTTTAAAAATTACTACTGTTCTAAACATAGTGTCTACATCAATCAACAAGATTTTTGTTTTGTATTACATTTTGTATTTATTTTACTCTAGGCAAATGGCATCTTCAAGTTAAAATGGCACTGAAGAGGAAGTAGAAAGGTTTCCCTTCAGCCAAATGATTGCTACTGTGACTCCCATAGTTAAGTTCTGAGCGATCCATCCGGGCCTCCCCTGTGCTATCTTCTCAGGTGTTCTGTTGGTGGTGGAAGAGCGGGTTGGTTGATAAAAGGTCATGGTCCTGAGGGCTGTCCGGGACAGAGGCCAAAGTGTAGCAGCTTCTTCCTGCTTCCCACTTCTTCCAGAAAGGACTTCTTGGTGATGAAGCAGAGAGAAAGACAGCAGTCCTTCAGAACTGTGCTCCAGTCTAAGGCAGAATCTCCAGACAGCAGGACTGGCACGGGGGTAGGGAAAAGGGCACTCATACACTGTGGAGGGGGTGAGGGGTGGGAGCTATTACAACCTTTGTTAAGTGTGCCTGGTCTTTGACCTATAAATTCCACTTCTAGAGTCACATTATCCCAATGAGATAATCAGACAAATATACAAAAATGTTTGGCACAGGATGTTTATTATAGCATTGTTGGAACAACTTAAATGGCCATCAGTAGGAACTAATTTAAATAAATATACTATGTCTACACAATGGGATACTCTGTAGCCATTATATGATTATGTGACTTTTTACTTACCAAAAGGGAAAGTGTTCACAATCTGTCAAGTTAAAAGTAAAGACTAAACAGCAATCATAGCACAAGGCCCCTCCTTTTGTCTCTCTCTCTCTCTCTCTCTCACACACACACACACACACACACACACACCCACACCCACACCCACACACACGGAGCATGGAGGGAAGGGAAGGTGGTTAATCAAGAACAATGTATGACAGTTAATACCAGTTATCTCTCTGGGTATGATGGATGCTTTTTCTTTTCCTTTTTTCTTTTTTTGAGATGAAGTCTCGCTCTTGTCCCGCAGGCTAGAGTGCAGTGGAGTGATCTCGGCTCACTGCAACTGCAGACTCCCAGGTTCAAGTGATTCTCCTGCCTCAGCCTCCCGAGTAGCTGGGATGACAGGCGCCCGCCACTACACCCGGCTAATTTTTGTTCTTTTAGTAGAGACAGGGTTTGACCATGTTGGCCAGGTTGGTCTCAAACTCCTGACCTCAGGTGATCCACCCACCTCGGCCTCCCAAGTGCTGGGATTACAGGTGTGAGCCACTGCACCCGGCTGACGGATGCTTTTTCATTTATTTTTATACTATTCTGTATTTCCTGAAAACTTTCTTTACAATGTACATGTATTACTTTTAAAATTAGAAAAATAGACTGGGCATGGTGGCTCGCGCCTGTAATCCCACTGGGAGGCCGAGTGGGGACGGATCACGAAGTCAGGAGTTCAAGACCAGCCTGGCCAAGATGATGAAACCCTGTCTCTACTAAAAATAGAAAATTAGTTGGGCATGATGGTGCATGCCTGTAATCCCAGCTACTCGGGAGGCTGAGGCAGGAGAATCGCTTGAACCTGGGAGGCAGAGGTTGCGTAAGCCGAGATCGCATTATTGCACTCCAGCCAGGGCAAGAAGAGTGAAACGCTATCTCAAAATAAATAAATACATACATAAAATTAGAAAAATATTTCTGTTTTGTAAAAAAAACTCCAGAAAGATTGATTCTCCCTTCATGCATGGTATCTGAAGCAGGAGGAGGTGCTGGTGAAAACAGACACCCTCTGATGATTTCAGCAGTGGAGAAGCAGCAGGTAAGCATTCGCCAAACAGCCTTATCCCAGCCAGTGCTGGTTCCACCTAATGCCCAAATGAACAAAAATCCCAGAGAGATCAATTGAAGCAAATTCAAAACAGAAAACAGAACCAGAATGCTTGGTTGACCTCAAGTTTTCAAATCTTCAGATGGCTGCTAATTTACTCTCACATTCTCAAAAGGGACAAAAACTGAAAAAATAATCTACTGACTAGTGGTTTTCCTCTACAAGGCATGAAGACTTACCCAAATATTTTTTTCCTTATAAAAATGTAAGGAAAATATTAGTTTGCTTGGCTGGTTTGGCACTTCTTATAAGATACGTACTTTTTCACTGGGTGGTTCAGAAATACTTACGTGAACGGGAACTTGAAGTCATTAGGCTTGATACAGCGCACATAGTGAGGGGTAGTGGCATTGAGTGTCTCCATAAGCAGGTGCAGGGAGTTTCTGAACTGCATGAAAAAGGGCAGAAGAGGGTATCAAGGCTTTGTCCAAAGTCAAAGTGAGGTAAAACAATGGGAAATTCCCTTCCTATGACACTAATGGAGAAAACTTTGCCACTTATAAACTTGAACCATCTTCAGAAGAGGAGCTGCCACAAAACAAGAATGCTAGGGCTTTTGGTTAAAATTTGCCTAAATTCTACCATTTTCATGCTTACTCTGCTAAATATAGATTCCTATACTCCCACTCCTTTTCCCCACAGGAAGCTACAGAAACCTGTTATGAGCTTAGTCATATGTAACTAACAATATAACCTTGCTTTAAGGCTATTTAATCACATAAAGTGGGAATTTTGATGGAAGATACTGGAAAACGTAGCAGATGACTTAAAAGAGTATAGGTAATGAATGAGAGAATGACAAAGGATAGGCAGAGAGGAGTTAAAATTAGGGACCTAGGATCAGGACTGGAGGCTGTGGACCTGGGTCAGGCCCTGTTTCTGTCTACACCAGGCACAGGGTCCCATGCACAGGACAGCAAGCTGAGGAGCGCTCAGCCTCCATTCAAAGCCCTACTCCCTGTTCAGGCACTAAGCATGTATGTAACATTTCCCACTCTCAGAGAACATAAGACATCAAAGAAAGGCGAGGGCCCTGTTCTGAAGGAGCTGACCGAGGCACTGTACAAATATAGAGACAAAACAAACAGAAAACTAAGCAAAGATGGGGTGGTCTGAGAGACGATATGCACGAGAGAATTAAGCTGTAGAGAAAATTACTTCGGGAAAGGCTTATGCAGAGTCACAGGTCTAAAACTGGGTGGAGAAGAGTTTTAGTGGATGGTGTCGTATGATCTCACAGTGAAAGCTCTAGGCTCTCCTCACCTGAGGATCCCACCTGGGAGGGTGAAGAGGGAAGATCTGAGGTTTCAGATGAGCCAGAAAGGAAGGAGCATGGCAGCGGCAGCTCCCTGAACTCACCTGATGCCCCACTGTTTTCTTGTGCTCTTTGGCCATTTGGCCTGGTCTGCCTTTGGTGGGCTTTGCAGGAGTGCGTGTGAGGGGTGTGCGCCCTGAGGAGGTGGCTGAGGTTGGACTGATGGCCTTCTCATCATCTTGAAATAGTTCTGGTAGCATCTTAAACTAAGTCAGAAACAATATAAAGAAATTACATTCTAAACCAAACTTGAACGCAAACCTTCACAAAAGAAATATTACAGAGATTCCCTTCCTTAAGTAATCACTGTCAGAGTCACACTCCAGAAAGAGTCAGTATCTGTGCTAAGAGCCAAGAATATGAGAGGAAGGTGAGGTAAGTGCTATACAAAAATAACATGGAAAAATGCAATAATTCTACAACCATGTCTGGGGGAAAGCAAAGTCAAAACTACTGCACCCGGACTTGAAAACCTAATCCACAGGAAGTGACAAATCTAAATATATTAATGGGCTTGAACTATAATTATTTTACGAGAAAAACAGTAATTGAAAGTCTTATTACCTCAGTTCCACAAACTGTTTTAGCATCAGGTGGAGAAAAACACTAGTCCAAGTTTGCAAGTTATTTATCAAGTGTCTACTCACCTGCTTTATTTGTCTACCTACTAACTTAAGTGCTGAGCACTAACTCAAAAACATCACCGAAAATCTCAGCACGAAAGGGTCATAAACAAATTCTACAATATTAGAGGGTTTTAAAAGTTATGAATAATAATTTTTGGAAGATAATTTGGGTTACAGAAAAAAAAGTTTAAAACCCTACCCATATCCTGTACATTTGATATTTGTTTTCAAGGGATTTATAACTTCAACAAATAATTCCTGTAATCAATTTTGTGTTCTATCAGGTTAGCAATGTGAAAGATTATTAAAAGATCTGGTACTCAATAAGTAGGTAGATGATATTAGTCAATATGGTTGGGAGAAATTTTATGGAAAAAAAGAGACTTCAAATGAATCCAAAGGAACATCTTGATGTATGTACATATCTTTACAACAGTGCCACATCCCATATAAATAAAACCAGTTCTTCTAATTAGTCAAGCTATATTTGCAACTATAATTATATATCTATTAACCTTAATACAACCTATTTAATCTTCATAACAATTCCATAAATTAGATGCTATCATGATTCTATTTTATAGATGAGAGATCTGAGGCATAAACTCAGTAGATGAACTGTGCTTCCCCTTATTAATCAGCTATACAGAAAGTAGAGGGTTAAAACTCATTTTAATGGTATTTGGTAGAACTGAAATTTAGTGGTATTTAGTCAAGTTGCAATTTATTTATATGCTTCCTGATATTAGATGTGGCCACAGAAGATTTCCTTATGGTGGAAAAATATCAAATAAGGCACCTTCTGATAAGTTTATAATTCCATATATATATGTATTTTTTAAAATTCCTTTTCAAGTTGTAAGCTAGAGGCTGCAGGAAAAAAAAGACAAAACACATAAATACACAAACATACTCCACACTGTATTACTACAAAATTAATTCTACTCAAAACACATAACACAGATATTAATCTTCTAAAATTAGTACTTCCAAGAGAACACATTTACACTATGTGGTACTGGCTTCTATCAGATGCAGTGAAATTATGAAGTTGATACTCCTAGATTGGGTTTCAGCAAAGACCAGCAGCAGAGGAAGCCTCCAAGCTATGTTAGGTAAATCACACACTGTCCCCACTTCAATGGAAACAATGTTACACAGACTGGCAGTCACTGCAAATGATTTGTCAGAATGCATACCCACCTTATGATGACTAAGGACTCAAAAGCCAATTAGAAAACTAAATCAGAATAAAGATAACTGATCAAAGATGCCTCAAGAATGAGAACCTGGCCAGGTGTGGTGGCTCACACCTGTAATCCCAGCACTTTGGGAGGCCGAGGTGGGTGGATCCCTTGAGACCAGGAGTTCAAGACCAGCCTGGACAACATGGTGAAACCCCATCTCAACAAAAAATTAGCCAGGCATGGTGGCATGCATCTGTAGTCCCAGCTACTTGGGAGGCTGATGTGGAAGGATCACCTGAGCCAGGGAGGTCGAGGCTGCAGTGAGCCCTATGATCATCACATCACTGCACTCTAGCCTGGGTGACAGTGAGACACTGTCTCAAAACAACAACAACAACAACAACAGCAAGAATCAGATGAAAACCTGTGAATGTTCTGTTTCAGCTAAATTACTTTGACAAAGTAATAAAACTAGAATTTTATCATTATTTATAAATCAAACCAATAAAGATCTTTAACTGAATAATACTTAGAGATTGGCATTGTGGGAATTTTCTCTTACATATCAATCCTGTAAACTATAAACAGTTAATGCCCAGTGCCTGTTAGACACTTTAACTCTTTTTTTTTGGAGACAGAGTCTCGCTGTCTCCGAGGCTGGAGTACAGTGGCACAATTACGGCTCACTGCAGCCTCAACCTCCCAGGCTCAAGTGATCCTCCCACTCAGCTTCCCAAGTAGCTGAAACTATAGCCATGCACCACCATGCCCAGCAAATTTCTGTATTTTTTTGTAGACATGGGGTTTTGCCATGTTGCTCAGGCTGATCTTAAACTCCTGGGCTCAAGCAGTCTGCCTGCCTCGGCCTCCCAAAGTGCTGGGATTACAGGCATGAGCTACAACACCTGGTCTCGACTTATTTTCTGAAGGTTAAAACTGGGATTTGGTCTTCATGTAATCTTTATATTATCAAAATAACTGATAGTAAAGGTTTTTATTCTAAAAACAACAGTCAAAATATTCATATACTATTCCACTGAAGTTAAAAAGATTCTCTTAGAATAAAATAGAAAAACAAAGACTGCCAGTCAGTAATCTAGAAGAATTCACATGAAAATTTTTAATTTTTAGCTGAATACCTGAATATTCATTTTGCTGACCTAAGTAACTGGCTTCCTGCTCTGCTCTCTGTGGGATGAACATGAGCCATGTTCCCCTCCCCATTCTTTCCAGATGGAAGGTCAAGGGATGGAGGGGATCAACCTAATCATCAATACAATGTAGCCATCGTAGCTCTTACCATCTGGAATATTCTTTTCCCTCTAGAAAGCAGTGTCTCTAGTACCTATGCCTAAGAAAAATAATTTCAAAGTGCTTTGGGCAACACCTGGAACTGCACTCAGTGATGATCCAGAGATCAGTCTCCATCTGGATGGAGTGCGTAAGGCCATGTTTCTAGTACCTCCCTTCAAACTGACAGGGCAGAAAGACTGTTTTCTCTCATGGCCTCTCACCAAGGCACAACAGAGTCTAGAACCACTGTGGAGGCAATAATTTCACACAAAACTGAAAGAAACATTGCACAGGAGTTAAAAGCACAGACACAGCAAGACAGCCTGGATTTTAATTTGGCTTGAAAACTCAGTAGCCATGAAGTCTCCGTGTCTCAGGTGCCTCATCCATAAAATAAGAGTCATTAGATGAGTTAGCATTTTCAATACATTTAGAACAGGACCTGACATGCAGCTAAATTACTTTGACTAACACACTAAGTGTTATATATTTGGTAAATTAAAAACTGAAACAGATTTTTGTTAAAAAAAATCATTTTTATTGTTAAAAAGCTAATGCTTTGAATACATCCTGGATTAGAGTAAGCCTATCCATAGTTACCTTGCTTGATTTAAGAACTTTAATTTGTTCTTCAAAAACGGTGTCTTTATTCTTTTCGAGAAATCCTTCACACTGGTATTCCACCTGAAAACACATGGAAAAATCTCCTTAACCGATAAAACTTTTGAATAGATATTATAATCATCAATAATAAGAATCTTTATTAGTCTCAGGCTATATGATCAACTCTCAGCAAACTGGTATTATCAGTCTTTTCCAAGAAACCAAGGCCATTCCTGGTAAGAAGTATGTTAACTTTAGAGTAAAACTCCTCAAATATCGTTTTTCCTAGGAAACAGTGGTAGCGCTGATTGTGATCTAAAAGATCCTCTCAGTTAGTGGGTGAGCAGATTAGATCCTCTTCTCCCATGCTGGCCAGAGAGTTCTTCCAAGGCTGACTCCTTGTATCTCCTTCCAACCTAGGTTACCATCAAGCAGTTGTGTTTCCTCTTACAAGAGATTACAGCAGGAGTGAGAATCAGAAGGAACAAATGAGTGTCTGATGGGGACAGAGGTGAAAAGCTGCTGATGGATGAAGGTGAAGGCTGGGGAAATATTGTATGATTTGGTAAAGCAGGACTACTTGAGAATGGACTATTTCTTTTCCAAAACTCCAGCAACTTCAGTTGTCTGCCACTCAAGGGGGTCAAAGCTTGCATGACAAAACCTTTAGGTGGCCCTAGGGTCATCTCAAGGCCTCTAGATGGAATTAGGGCAGACTTAGAAAGTCCTCAATCCCTAAAGGAGACCCTGTGAAACTTACCCCAAAGCCTACATCACAGTCTCCTTGAAATATAAATTACTCTCATTGCTTGTGATTTTCTAAGTACACTATAGAACTTGTGAAGCAGTAAGACAGTATGCCTTATTAGAAGGGACCCAGTGAATCAATCGCAGAGGGTGACACAAGTCCACAATTGCTATTCTGAAACCCTTGAGATCAGCTATGCTTTAGGACTCAGAATTTTTCAGGCATTTAGAGATGTAGTATGTACATACACCATTTTTTCATATTTCCAGCAGAATGGAAGGCAATGATCTACAACAAAACATATTCATATTTCTATAGTGAAATATGAATATTTCCAGCCTAACTGGGATAAAGACAGACTATAAATAATCTCATGTTAATTCAGATCAGAGATCAGGTTTAGCTAAACGAGTTATTAAAAAAAAAACAGTTTACAGAGATTCCTGGATTTCAGAATTATAGACCCATACTTATTTCACAAATAACTCAATTTAGGTTAAAGGAAGAGAAAACCAACATGTCAACACTAAAGACTGCTGTCCCTTGAGCCCTAAAGAATGCAAACATCAGCAAAAGAAAAAAAAAGATACCTCCTGACTATTGGTTTTTTTCCACGTTTAAGTATTCAAAAAGAAAAACTGATATAAAGCTTCCTTACTTTGTCAGCAAAATGTTGGATGATGAAAGCTTTGTTTGATAGACGAGGCTTTTCAAAGAGTGCACATTTGTTCAAATGTGTGTTGTACAATTTTTGGGCCCAGGTGTCATCTGTGCCTTTAGGCATCTATATTCATGGGAAAAAGGAAGAAAGAAAACAAGGTAAATACTGTGATTCCTCTAAAGCATCAACTGTCAAAAGATCTTTTTTTTTTTTTTTGGCTTTACCTAATAACTTTTACAATTCAATTTAGGAGTTCATTCCTTCCACATTTCATTGTTAGAGGCCAACAACCAATTACTAATGAATAGTATGACTGAGACCTTCTCATGGGCAACCCAGCCCAATCTTCGGGCAGTTCAATCTGCCTATATGAAAAATCATCAAATAAATCTGTTGTTGTTGTTGCTGTTTTTTAAACAACAAAAGCTGGCCGGGCGTGGTGGCTCATGCCTGTAATCTCAGCACTTTGGGAAGCCAAGGCAGGTGGATCACCTGAGGTCAGGAGTTCGAGATTAGCCTGACTAGAATGGAGAAACCCCGTCTCTACTAAAATTAGAAAAAATTAGCCAGGCGAGGTGGTGGGCACCTGTAATCCCAGCTACTCAGGAGACTGAGGCAGGAGAATCCCTTGAACCTGGGAGGCGGATGTTGCAGTGAGCAGAGGTCACACCATTACACTCCAGCCTGGGCGACAAAAGTGAAATTCCGTCTCAAAAAAAGAAAAACAAAAAAGCCTCCCAAGTTAAAGTTGAAATATCAGGGCTATTATGTACGTTTTTAAAATTCTGTTAAACAGAAAGACAAACATCACATGTTCTCATTTATTTGTGGGATGTAAAAATTAAAGCAATTGAACCTATGAAGATAAAGAATAGAAAGATGGTTACCAGAGGCTAGGAAGGGTAGCAGGAGGTTGTGGGGAGTGCAAATGGGGGATGGTTAATAGGTACCAAAAAATTAGAATGAATAAGCCCTAGTATTTGATAATAATTTAATTATACATTTAAGAATAAGAGTATAATTGGATTGTTTGTAACACAAAAGATAAATGCTTGAGGGGATGGATACCCAATTTTCCATGATGTGATTATTATACATCGCATGCCTATACCAAAATCTTATGTACCCCCATAAATATATACACCAACTAGTACCCACAAAAATTAAAAATTAAATTTAAAAAATTCTGTCAAATAAAGGTAACATCTGTAGTTACATAGTGAAACATTTCTATAATTCAGAAAGATATAAAATGGAGAGTAGTCTCCTCTTGCCATTTCCTCCAACTTAATTATTTCTCCCTCTCTTTTTTTTTTTCTTTTTTTTTTTTTTGAGACAGGGTTTCACTCTTTTCACCCAGGCTGGAGTGCAATGGCACAATCTCGGCTCACTGCAAACTCTGCCTCCCAGGCTCAAGTGATCATCCTGCCTCAGCCTCCCAAGTAGCTGGGACTACAGGTGCACACCACCATGCCCAGCTAATTTTTTGTATTTTTTTGTAGACGGGGTTTCACCATATTGCCCAGGCTGGTCTCAAACTCCTGAACTCAAATATCCACCCACCTCAGCCTCTCAAAGTGCTGGGATTACAGATATGAGCCCATCATGCCCGGCCTTCTTTAACTCTCTTTGAAGGCATGTATGTGAATAGGATAATTCTACACACTCATTGCATTTTTTTCAGCTTTGCAACAGTAGTATTCTCTGCATTATTTATGGCTACTAGGTTGTTACTGATTTTTTTGTTATTACTATGACAACTGCCACAGTTTTCTTCTTATATGTATATACCTTGGATACTTTTGCAAGTATAATCAAAGGTGGAATTCCCAGCAGTTCCATTCCTGGGTCAAGGGTATGTAGTTAAAATTATGATAAATGTTGTCAAATATCCTACAAAGTATGTTGAATGAATTCACGCTTTTCATCATGAGTACATATGCAATATTCATTTAGTATTATCAAATGAAAATTATCAAGTTTAAATTTGCCTACTGGATGGGTAAAGAGCGGTGTACCATTTTTGCTTTGGTTTGCATTTTTTAAAATCTCAAGTGAGGCTGAGAACCTTTTCATCACATGCATCCTCAATGTTGTAGGAAGTCTGGATGCTTAGGAGGGTACACCTGTGCTAAAATGTGACTTACTGCATATAAACTAAAGAGAAATAAAGTGAAAGAATAGGTTTGCCTACGATCACTCAGTGGTAAAGCTGGGGATCTAATGCTTTTTTCCAACATGCTGCATCTTTAAATATTAAAGATACAACTCCATCCCTCTCAAATATGTCAGTAATAAGGAACAACTAGTTAGTTTTACAATTACAACTATTTAGAACTGTTATTCAAAATATCTTCTGCACAGTTTCTTGCATTTCTTTAAATTCTATCGCTGACCAAAAAGTACTAAACAAATTAATAACAAAAGTGGCTAAAATTGTTAGTATCTAACATCAATTTTTCATGTAATTTAGAATCAGCTGAAAAGAGGAGGGAAATTCTCCTAGTTTCACTTGTAATTAGAACCCTTGGGGTCTAGTGTCCCTTTGGAATGAAAGCATAACCCCTACTTGTCACCACGACAGCATTCCATGATATACTAATGAATCTCTCCTTGAACCCACTTATCTTCTGACCTTGATACATCTATTTTGATAAACCAAGTACTGCAGGAAATCATACTTACCTTGCATTCCTCATCCAGTAAATCTAGAATGCCTAGTTTTGATTCTATAAGATTAATACAAGGCTGATTATCATAAAAATCTATGAGTGTCCATGGAATTTGTTCCTTCATATATTCTTCTTGCTCCAATTTGAAGACATGCTGAAATGAAAAAGAAAAAATGCAGTCATTACTGGATTATTGTAACAAAGAATGTAGTCAAGATGATACCAACATAATTTGAGATAATCTGTGGCTTTCAACAACAACAACCTCATGGGAGAAGCATGATTTACACACAGAGAAAGCAAATAAAACAACAGGAAAACCTCAGCTATGTAGGATTCTTGGTAAACAAGTAAATCTAGGTATATAAATATTTTAAATAGCTGATCAATGTAGCAATCTTTGTGATCTTTTGATTATGTATATTTTCAAAACTGCACTATGTACTTTTGGCTTCTTAAGTTATCGCAGAGTGCTGCTAACAACATGGGACACAGGAATGCCTTAGCTGGCATTTAACAACTATGTTGATGCCCTCCAGGCTACTGAATCATGCTGGGCAATGCTTTCAGCATAACAAAGTACTTCTCCTAAGGGACTGTGGTGCTGAAGTTCACGTGGCTCAGAATTAGTTAATGACTGGTCTTTCTCCTGACTGCCCTGATTATCTGTGATAGTCATGGAGTCTACGACTCACTTTTCTGGTTTCCACATTAAATTCTGTTAGCAACTGCAACTGCTAGTCCATTGCTATTTCCGATGAAGCCTTCAGCCACTGTCCTCACCATTGCTTCTCATCTCCATTCACATAAAATTATGTATTAACTGTCTACCATGTGCCAGTCACTGCACATGGGCAACAACACAGATGTGGATGTTGCCCTCATGGAGCTTGGAGACAAGTGGGAGAAGCGGACAGAAACCAAATAACCATAAGGAATATAATCACAAGCTGTAGTAGTATTACAAAGGAAAATAACGTGAACTATAAGAGCAAGAGTCCTCATCTAGTTTGGACACAGGCTGGTCAGGGGAGGCTTCCCTGAGGAGGGCTGTGTGATCTAGTCTCTAAAGATGAATGGCAGCCAACCTAGTCCGGGTGGGAAGGGCAATCCAATCACTGCCACAGCTCCTGTTTCAGGCTGCTGCCCAGCCACTGCCCAGCCAATGCAGCTGACACCACCACTTCTAGTCTCTACAGATGCTAATGACTGCTACTCATTCTTGGGGAGTTTCTGCCTTCCTTTACTTATCTCTTTTGTCTCCTTTGGTTCTTTCACAAATCTTGCTATTTTTGTGGGAAGAAAAGACTTTTGTGGTGATGATCAAATGACCCATATTTTCTAGGACCCCACGCCCTGTGAAACTTATGTGCCACAAGATTTCCAATGCATACTCTCCTCATGTGTCTGGAACTTTCCCACTGTATTCTGTACTTATTGTAATGCCACTCTTGGCTCATTTGCAGTGTTTTTTTTTTTTCTTTTCTTTTCTTTTTGAGACAGAGTCTTGCTCTGTCACCCAGGCTGAAGTGCAGTGGCACGGTCTGGGCTCACTGCAACCTCCACCTCCCGGGTTCAAGCGATTCTCCTGATTCAGCCTCCTGAGTAGCCGGGACTACAGGCGTGTGCCACCACGCCCGGCTAAATTTTTATATTTTTAGTAGAGACGGGGTTTCACCGTGTTAGCCAGGACGGTCTCGATCTCCTGACCTCATGATCTGCCTGCCTCGGCCTCCCAAAGTGCCGGAATTACAGGCGTGAGCCACCGCGCCTGGCCTCATTTGCAGTGTTTACAGTCTAACGAGCTATTATAAGCTTTAACAAAAAACAGTCATCCATATGAATATTTATGTCATGCTAACAAGAAAGCAAATTTCTTCTGTTCTTTTGATTAATGAGAAGGCAAATAGGGCACCATATGTCAGCAGGACACCCTGACTGATGGTAAGAGTATCTTCCAAAACAATGTGCTCTGTTTTTAAAAATTTCATTAATTTATATGTAGTCTCAATATTGACAATAGAAACACTGCTCTAGACATTAAATAGAGCATATTACTCACACACATCTCCATGTCTAGTTTGGAAAAGCTCCTGGGGTCTTTAAAATTTGGGATGCTCAACTGTCAAAGAATATGGGCATGAAGTTCAATATGGCAAGAGATTCTTGGTCAATATAGTAATGCCTTCAAACACTAAGCATGCCAACCACGGGGTTTCTCATGCTGACTGCCCCCACCTACATCCCCAGATCAGGTAACAGCCCTATGCAATCAAGTTATTTATACTGTGAGACCCCACGTTCCTAGTCACAGCTGACTAAACCAGTGTGGGTACATGAGGGCAGTCTCCTGCTAGAGACCTCTGATGAAAAAATGAACAGTGTTAATCAGATTCTCTCTCTCAGGTATTTGAACTGGGAAACAAGAAAATAATGAGGCAATTAGTAGTGGGAGTTGAAACTGAAAGAAGCCAAAATGAATGGGAGATAAGCAAGTTAAGAGGACGAGAAGAGCATTCCAACCACTGCTGGGTTCACAGGAAGTTTAAAGTGAGTGAGAAAGGAGAAAGCTTGAGGTGGAGAAGATGTATACAGACTAGAAGGAAAGAATCTGACATTGGATAGGAAGAGGGGGCAGAGCAGTTGTGCAGAATCGAAGATGCAGAATGTAAGGGGGTATGTGAAGAGAGAAGGAGAAACAGGTGGATAGAGACAGACAGCAGGAAAGAGGAAGAGATGCAAGAGACCAAAACACACATGCAGACAGGAGGCCCCTGAAAAACAGACAAACTAGCCAGTTCCTAAAGAGGCTGGCATTGCTTCCTTACATTCCAGTCACTCTGTGTGGAAACACAATGGGAAAGAGTGGAAGGCTGTGGCATTAACTAAAGTATTAAGAAACTCAGGAACACCTTGAGAAACAATAATGCTCAGTTTAGTTTCTGATAAGTTTTTATTAATGTTCTTTATGCAGAGATGCAAATCATATTAGTAGTCATCTTATTATGGAAATAGTCATAAGCCTAAAGTTTTAAGATCACTTCTACATTATTTCACTGTGGTAAGAAGCTTAATTTGCTAAACAAAGATGGTTCAAGTTTTTTCAAAGTATATGGAATATTTAATCAAGCAGTCTAAAAGGTTTTATAATGACAAGTAGCAATTCCTTGTCCCATCTCTCCCCAACCCCAGTCTCGCTCCCTGGAGGCAACCATTTTTAATTCCCTTAGGTATTTCTTCTGATATTTACCTACATATTTCTAAAGAGTATGCTTATCAACTACCTTCTGATTTATCACTATGAAACACCTACTGATTTCGTTATGACACAAACAAGGCTAAATTCACATACACCACCTCCTTCCCGCTCTTTCACTATTCTCCCTATATTACTATTTTTAGATCCTCTTTTGTTTTTTAACCAAATTTGTAACTTGCAGTGTCTTTAAACATCTGGTTTTTGTGCATCAACTACAAACCATACCACTTGACCTCTCTCTTTACAAGATGAGGATTTATTAAGGGTGTCTTTCCTGCCCTTGAGCTCTATCTTCTAATTCCTATGGGCATCTCATTTTAATATCCTCTTTCATCAACACTAAGAATCACTCCCACTCTTGCACTTAGAACTGTGCCTGGCACATTATGGACCCTTTACATATTCCAACTCATTTAATCCATAAAACCACACACAGAAGGTACTATTATTATCTCCATTTTACAGATGAGGAAGCTAAGGCCCAGGGAGGTCAACTAACTTGCCCAAGGTCTCCTAGATAACTGACACAGGGTAGGATTCCAACTCACACAGTTCACCTCTGGGCTCCGTGTCCTTCACTATTACAATCTGCTGCCCCTGATTTTTAAGCATCTCTGAATCTCCCAAAACCACAATACTCCTCTAAGATATTTAATATTACTACTTCACGAGAGCCACTCAAAATATTCACTTTGCCATTGTCCCAGTGAATGTCCCAGACTGCTGAAAAGAGAATATGTAAAATTCTGCTTTTTAGTTCTGACATCTTGCTAATATAGCAAGTAAGCATTAAGATGGTCATAATTCCACATACAATAAACTTCAAAATAACAAACTGAAAGATATCCTTGGGCTTAAAGCTTCATACTCCCAAGCAATTACCTAACACACTGCCTGCTTCTCTCAATCTATTTGTCCCAAATTTTCGTTATTATCAGACTGCAATCCAAGGATAACCTTGAATACCACCTGGCCCATAAAACATTTTTCTAATGTTGTACCATTCATTAATCGTCAGTTCTAAGTTCCATATAATAATTTTAATTCACAACTTCATTCCAGGGATAAGCTTTTAAACAAAGACTAGGAATTCAAGAGAATAATTTATAGCAGAGTATTATTCAAGGAAGAACATTCTTACCATATTGAATTGTTGCTGTAGTTTTTCATTTGCATAATTTATGCAAAACTGTTCAAAACTATTTATCTCAAATGTTTCAAATCTGTAACCACAAAAACAATATGAAAAGGGGAGAAAAGGAACAAAAAGCTTTTTAAAAATATTCAAAATATACACATTAGGAAGAAAGAAGTGGGACATTCCCCAACATTGTAAAACTTTCTTTCCATATCAGTGAAAATAAAGATTTCTAAGTCAGTAACAAGGAATATGTACCCAGCAGATGAGCATCAGCCATGCAGCAGAGAGGTTTTTTTTGTTTTTTTTTTTTCCAAAGGCCCCAGCATGCAGAGGTGTTCAACACTACGAGTTTTTGAGGGCTCATTCACCCCCAAGTGGGGAACATCAGAATTATAATAAAGCCATTGCTCTTGTCAATATACTGACTCACGGTGTTACACACATATAGGAGGGAAATAGGAACAGAGATCCTACAGGTTCTTTTGAAAAACAGAACCAGAGAATGAAAAATTAAGTATGAAGCAGGCACAAATATGAAGGAAGGATTTTAACAGCTAAAGACAGGTACCCAAATAAGGCAAACTAGCAAATAAAATTAGATTTTTAGAATTTCAGTGATAATTTACCACATGAGCATCTGAAAACCAATTAAGTCTATGCACTAGCTAAGTAAATTAGCTCTGGATGTGAACTATTTTTTTTTTGTTTTAGTTAAATTTTAAGCAACACGCAATTGCATCACCATCATCAAGGTATTCTTGAATTGTCATAGGCAAAGTTTCCCTTCTCTTTACCAGTAGGAAACAGAATCAAATGCCCACTTAGAGTTACTAGATAAGTTCTAGAAAGAAATGTTCTCTGGCAGACCAATTAGCCAAATATACTCACCCGTAAATGTCTAGCACACCAATAAAAGAGTGCTGTTTGACAGCAGAATGGAGAGCCTGATTGACATTATCTACAATCCAGTTAAAGAGCTTGGCATAGATGTGCTTGGCCAAAGCATCGCGGGCATTCGTGGCCTGCAGCTTGGAGATGGGCTTGATGTATGTCTCTGTGGCAGTAGCCAGCTTCCGATGGCAGAGCCAGTGACACATCTCCTCATAGTCCACACCCATGAGGTCACAGAAGATGCAGAGAGGTTCATGCTTGGGCTGCCAAAAGATAATGAGTTATTTCCTATGACCAGATAAATCAAGTAAGAATCTCTCGGAAAATGTTAACAAAGAGTTAACAAATAAAATTCAGCAATGTCTTTGTTATAACAAACACCAAGATCACTCAAAGTTGATTAGTGATAATAATCACATTCATCCATTAAACTGGCATCTAGGCAGCATTTTGCAATCTCTTCTGGGGCTCACTTCAAAAATTCCCTCTTCCTTTGACTCTTCATAGTATTTGTTTGTATCTCTCTTAAAGCATCTTCATTCATTCAATCAAAAAATCAGTCAGCTAGTCAACAATTATTTACTGAGTGCTACTATGCACCAGAAAACAAAAACAAACATGGTCCCTGCCCTCCTAGAACTTATAGTCACTCGGGGAAATGGGTATTAATCAAATGATTGCTCCCTAAAATGAAAAATACCACAAAGACCAAGGACACTATGCTGAGTCCATGTGAGAGGAATATGTTCTGTTTTGGAAGCAGGAGACAGTTGCCTTGAGAAAAGGAAGGTGCTAACTGGGTGAAAGGAGGAGAAAAGGATTTTCCAAGCCAAGGAAACAGCTGGCAAAAACATTCTGTGGTGGGAAGGAAATCATCAATAGGAAGGACTGAAGCTGAATGAGGGAGAAAATGTGAGTTGAAATCACAGAAACAGACAGAGGCTATACCCCAGCTGGTCTTTATCCTTGAAGCAATGGTAGGCCACTGAAGGATTGTAAGCAGGTAACTTGATAGTTATTTGTGTGACTTTTTATATTAGAATGACTTCCATGATTTACATATCCCTGTACCCCCTAGAATATCTTCCATGAGACTTGCATGAGTAGATGTTTGATAAATACTTGTCTAATTTAATCCATGTTAGTACATTATATTTTTCAACATCTTCAATCACATGTATCAGTCAAATCTGACATTCCTGGGGCATAGGGAGGGTGAACATTGTCTCTGGTGGATAACTGAGGAAATAGGACCCAAGAGAACAAATAGCTTGTCAAAAATCAGCTGGCAATTGATGTCAGAGTTGGCATTAGAACCTGGGTCTCCTTGACACCTTCATCTCTAGACTCTTCACACTCAAGCACCCCTTCCTTCTTTCATCCCCCTTTCTCCCAAGTAATCACTTTAGATACAAATCAGCACCACTGCCTGCTCAACTCCCTTAAATAAGCAGCCATATATATGTATGTATTTAGAATTCGGCATCATTTAAAAGTGGGTCAGGCTGGGCGTGGTGGCTCACGCCTGTAATCCCAGCACTTCGGGAGGCTAAGGCAGGAGGATCACCTGAGGTCAGGAGTTTGAGACCAGCCTGGCCAACATGGTGAAACCCTGTCTCTACCAAAAATACAAAAATTAGCTGCTTGTAGTGGCAGACACCTGTAATCCCAGCTACTGGGGAGGCTGAGGCAAGAGAATTGCTTGAACCTGGGAGGTGGAGGTTGCAGTGAGCTGAGATAGTCCCACTGCACTCCAGCCTGGACAACAGAGCAAGACTCCATCTCAATTTTCTTAAAATTAAAAAAAAAAAAAAGGTGAGTCAGCACTCTGTAAACATATTCTACTTGAATGTTGTTACCTTATTGTTCTATTACATTAAGATTGTTAACTGTTTGGTTTAAATTCTCCACAGCTTTACTCATTTTTGGACTTCACTTATCAATAATTAAGAGAAGTCAATAATCTCCCACTCTGATAGCAAATTTGTCTCTTCTTGAGGTTTCTGTTGATTTTTGCTATATATCTTTCGAGGCTATGTCATTAAGTATATAGAAGTTTAGCACTATTTCATATTCCTAGTGAATAAAATCTGTTCTCTTCAGAGATGAGATTTCATTCTGTTGCCCAGGCTAGAGTGTGGTGGTACAATCATATCTCACTGTAGCCTCAAACTCCTGGACTCAAGAGATCCTCCTGCCTCAGTCTCCTAGGATTACAGGCACACACCATGCACAGTGAATAAAATCTTTATCATTGCAAAGTCACTTTATTTCCCTCTAGCACTGCTTTTGGCCTCAAAGTCTATTTTGTTCAATACGTGCACAGTGTTGCCAGTTTTGTCCTAGCTAGCATGTCTTTTCTAAACTTTTTTTTTCAAACTTTCTGTATCTCTATATTTTAGGAATGCTTCTTTTAAAAGTATATACCTGAAACTTTTTTTTTCTTTTTTTGACTTGTATTTTAGAATCAGGGGGCACATGTGCAGCTTTGTGCACATGTACACAATAAAGGAATATTGTGTGATGCTGAGATTTGGAGTATGAATGAATCCATCACCTAGGTAGTGTGCATAGCTGCCAATCGGTAGTTTTTTTCAACCATTACCCTCTCTTGTATTCCCCTGTGTCTACTGTTCCCATTTATGACCATGTGCACCCAACGTTTAGCTCCCACTTATAAGTGAGAATATGTTGTATTTGGTTTTCTGTTTTTGCATAACTTAGGATAATGTTTTCTAGCTGCATCCATGTTGCTGCAAAGGGCATGATTTCATTCTTTTTTATGACTGGGTAGTATTCCATGGTTATATCTGAATTTTTTTAACCAGTCTAACAATCTAAATCTTTTAGCTGGAGCACTTAGTCCATTTTTAATTATTTCTATCTTATTTTGTTCTTTTGGTTGTCCTACTTTTCAACATTTGTTTTTCTCCCTCTTTCTTGCTATATTTTGATTTTTTTCAATCCATTTTCCTCTCTACTAGTTTGAAAGGTTTACTTTGTTACTATTTTGTTTTATAATTAACATAATGTAATTAAGTAACACTAACTCCAAACATCCCATTCCAATTTATCCTCTGTTATCCAATACTTTAGTTCTACCTTTTGTGTGAGGGGGCAGGGTAGGGGACTGGAGATTCATTTTATATTTTAAACTTTTTATCTAATTTTAGACTAACAGAAAAGTTGCAAGAATAGTACAAAAAATTCCCTTCACTCAGATTCCCTAAATATTAACATTTTACCACATTCCCTTTGTTGGCCTAACAGTGCTCTCCACAAAAAATAATTAATTTTTATGGTCCAGGATTCAATCCAGGATCATGCATTGAATTTAGTTATCATGTTTCATTAGTCTCCTTTAACATGAACAGTTCTTCATTCTTCTTTGTCTTTTGTGACCTTGACTTTTTGAAGACTCCTTCAGTTTGGGTCTCTATGATGTTACCTCGTGATTAGATTTGGGCAGAAATACCAGAGAAGTGGTGTTGCACTCTGCTCAGTGTGTCATATCCAAAGCTATGTGATATTGATTGGTCTAAATATTGGTACTATCAATTGTGATCACTTGGTTAAGGGAATGTCTGCCAGGTTTCTTGACTGTAATGATAACTATCTTTCCCTTTGTAATTAATACATGTCTTGTGGGAATTCTATCTTTTACCAGATCAATATACTATTATTATTCTAATTAATCAAATTTTATCTACATTTGCCCACATTTTGCTAACTTCTTAGTTCATTTCTTCTTGCATCTTAGATCTTCTAACTGGGATCACTTTCCTTCTGCCTAAACTATATCCTTTAATATTTAATATTTCCTTTAGTGAGGGCTCACTGGCAACAGCAGATTCTCATAAGCTTTTTTTTTTTTTTTGAGACAGTCTTGCTCTATCCTCCAGGCTGGAGTGCAGTGGCGCGATCTTGGCTCACTGTAACCTCCACCACCCAGGTTCAAGCACTTCTCATGCCTCAGCCTCCCATGTAGCTGGGATTATAGGCATATGCATGATGTCCAGCTAATTTTTGTATCTTTAGTAGAGAGAGGGTTTTGCCATGTTGGCCAGGCTAGTCTCAAACTCTTAGCCTCAGGTGATCCACCCGCCTCAGCCTCCCAAAGTGCTGGGACTACAGGTGTGAGCTACCACGCCTGGCCTCTCATAAGTTTTTAATTGTCTGAAAATGCTTCCAATTTCAATTCATTCTAGAAAGATATTTTAACTGGATATATAATTCTAACTTAATAGTTTCCACTCTAAGCACACTGAAGATATTATTCCACTGTGTTCTGGCTTTTATAGCTGCAGCTGGGAAGTGAGCTATCAGATTAATTGCTATTTCTTCAAGGGCAGTCTCTTAATCTCTCTGTTTTAAGTTTCCTCTGTCTTTGATATCATTATGATGTTCTTAGGAATAGATTTCTTTTTATTTATCCTAACTGGGATTTTCTGGACTTTCTGAATATGTGGGTTAGTCATTTTCACAAGTTCTTAAAATTTTTTAGTAATGATCTCTTGGTATATTATGTCTGCTTCATTCTCTCTCTTCTCTCCTTTATGAATTTTCATTAAGATTAAAATTAGACATTATTACTCTATCCTTCTTCTCTCTTAACTACTGTTTCAAGTGCTCTGTCTTTGGGTCCTATCTTGCATTTTGGACAATTTCTTCACATCTACCTTCTAGCTTATCAATTTTCTCTTCAGTTGTGCCAAATCTGCTGTTTATTAATTTTGGCATTCTTAGCAGGTATGACTCTGCTATCTGTCGTTTCTCCTAGCTCCTTCTATTTTGTTTCATTGGGGGACTTGTGATTTTTGACTGTGAGTCAATATTTCTTGTACCTTTTCTGATGGGACTCCACTGAGGCCTAGACTGAAGGTGGGTCCTCCAAAGTAGATTTGCAGTTGCTTCTGTCAGGCACCTAGGCCACTACCAGCCCAGGATCAATTTAAGCTATATTTTCTGTATGTAGTTTTTTGAGACCTTCCAGGAACTATGAAATCAGTCTGGGAATGAATATGTGTGAGAGTCAGTTTGTTGTTATAAATTTTTAGGGAGCTAGTTTTCTGCCTCTACTTGGCACCGAAGTGTGGGTCAGGTTAAGTTTTCTTTATACTCTTGGAGTGGGTGGTGGGCAAATTGATTACTAGCTCCCCACTTAGGGTCTCAGCTTTAGGCAGGAGTCTTTGTGTTCCCCTGTTTATATGGGTCCTGTGTCTTTGCCTTCTGTAGCTCACTTGGCTATGAAACCCAAAGCTCAAGGTCACTGGGTTCAGCAAATGCCTTCAAGGTGGGGCAGAACTATCAAATAGAGATGTCTTACCAGTAACTTTTAAAGCTCATTTAAGGCCAGGCGCAGTGGCTCATGCCTGTAATCCCAGCACTTTAGGAGGCCAAGGCAGGCAGATCACCTGAGGTCAGGAGTTCGAGATCAGCCTGGCCAACATGGTGAAACCCTGTCTCTACTAAAAATACAAAAATTAGCCAGACACAGTGGCACACACCTGTAATCCCAGCTACTCGGGAGGCTGAGGCTGGAGAATAGCTTGAACCCGGGAGGTGGAGGTTGCAGTGAGCCAAGATCGCATCACTGCACTCCAGACCAGGCGACAGAGCAAGACTCCGTCTCAAAAACAAAAAAACAAAAAAACAAAAAACAAAACAAAACAAAACAAAACAAAAACTAACTTAATCTCCACCTACCCCAAATAGTGAAATTGTAGTACTTATAGCTATCATCAAATCAACAAAGTTGACAAGCACCGGTTAGAAAATAAAAATCATAGAATTACAAGAACTGGATGGAAGGAACTTCTGGACATTATAAGTACTATTTCTCCAAGATGATATTAATAACTTCCAGACATCTCAAATAGGAAAACAGTACACAAATTTTAGGTAAGACTCATAGTGAAGTGATATACGTGACATAACATTAGTCATGACTTTCTTGATTAGGAGAAGCTTGACATTTGGGGAAAGGTCACAAGGGCAAAGAGGAAAGATGGTGATGCAGAAATCAGAGTTCTTTTTAAAAAATCCAGTTTGTATACCAACATTCAGAGTAGTGTTATTCATAACAGCCAAAAGGTGAAACAACTCAAATATCCATCAATCAACCAGTGGATAAACAAAATATGGTATCTCCATATAATGGACTATTATTCAGCTGTAAAAAAGAATAAAGTATTGACACGTGCTACAACATGGATGGATTTTGAAAGAAGCCAGTCACGAAAAACCACATATTATATGATTCCATTTATATGAAATGTCCAGAACAGGCAAATCTATAGAGGCAGAAAACAGATTTATGGTTGCTTAGGGGTAGGGAAATAGACACATAGGTAACAATAAGTAAAGGGTACTGGGTTTCTTTTTGAGGTCATGGAAATATTTTAAACTGACTGTGGTGATGGTTGCACATATCTGTGAATATACTAAAAGCCACTTAATGGTACACTTTAAATGAGTATGATATATGAATTATATCTCAACAAAGCTCTTTTTTAAAAGACTAGCAATGTTTCATTAGAAGAAATCAGGGTTTAAATTAGAATCATCATTTTGCCTTTTACAAAACCACCATTAGGAAAAGAGGCTGGGGGAGGGGAGGAGGAATCATGCATCTAAAATTAGGACCCATGGCTTAGGAAAATTATACCTCAAATATTCATAAAGAAAATCATGAGGATCAAGCTTTCTGTAAACCAAACTGTCTGCCCATCTAGCTCTTGGCCCTTGGACTAATAAATAAGTTACAGGGCTGGATGTGGTGGCTCACACCTCACACCTATAATCCGAGCACTTTGGGAGGCCAAGGTGGGCGGATCATCTGAGGTCACGAGTTCAAGAGCAGCCTGGCCAACATGGCAAAACCCCATCTCTACTAAAAATACAAAATTAGCTGGGCATGGTGGTGTACACCTGTGGTCCCAGCTACTCAGGAGGCTGAGGCAGAAGAATCGCCTGAACCCAGGAGGTGGAGGTTGCAGTGAGCCGAGATTGCATGCCTTTGCACTCCAGCCTGGGCGACAAGAGTGAAACTCCATCTCAAAAAAAAAAATAAATAAAAAGTTATGGAACAAGTCTTCTCTTTAAAGCATAAAGTCATTTATTTTATATTATATCATGTCTCACACATCTAATATAGTATCAAAGTACTATATCCAGAAAAGACAAGAAATAGATTCTTTTCTTACAGGAGTAGAGAATCTGTTTTTACACAAGAGGCTATAGATCCAGAGAAAAAAGGCAACTAAGTGAGTTGAATAAACACCATTTAAATTAAGGCCTTAATTAAGAATACCACAATGAATAGCATGGCTCTATCCACAAGGACTTCAAATCCTAGTGGGTAAAGGCAAGCAGGAGAGACCTTTATAGAACAATGTGATTTGAGCTACAATAAAGGAAAGCAGAAGGGTGAGTGTGTATCTAAGAAGAGATGCTAGAGATCTGCCTGTGAGAAGTGAGTAAGAGCTGGCTAGGGAAGAAGAGCAATGTACGTACCCCAGCAGGGAGAATCTGAGCAAAGCCAGGAGAGAGAAACAGCCTGGCATGGAAATGGCTGGATGTAGAGTGTGAGAAGCAATGAGAAAGAAGCTCAATAGGAAGTCAGGGGTCAGTCATGAAGGCCCTTTCATGTCATATCATGCCAAGTAAGGTGTTGGGTCTGCTTCTGAAGGCAGTGGGGAGTCCTGAAACATTTCAGTAAGGGCATGATATGATCCCTAATAGCTTTAACTTCCATGAGTTTCTGATCTTGTGGGGCCACATCTGCATTATAGTCACTAATCTCATCTATCCAACCCTCTCTCTTTCTCTCTCTCTCTCTGTCACACACACACACACACACACACACACACACACACAATCACTATGCACCAGAGATTAGAATCCATATTTCTTTATTCTCAGTTTGAGATTCTCCTTTGGATAACATATGTCTTTGATAATTATATTTCTGATAATATTGATAGAGAGACTTAAACTATATTGCTTCTTTAAACAATCTACAAATCTAAAACATAATTCAACTGCCATCCCACTAAAGCTTATTCTGAACTTACAGGTATTGTGCAGCTGTCTGCATCTCGGGATGTAAATCCAACATTGCCTAAGTGAAGGATGCCAGCAAGTATTCGGAAAATTCCCATTTGATGAGATTCACTAATTCCTGAAACAAGAGAGTGAATGAACAAGTGATTAATTTCAGAATAGAAACTAAACAATTACAGCAGACAATTTTAAGCCTATTGTTAATTCCTGAATATTGCCAGATGTTGTGCATATTATAATGTGTCATAGCTAACAACACTTTCATCTTCGTTGACATTAACACATTAGGCAGTTTAGCATCATGAATGGATAACATGGCTGCTGACTGTGGCTGATCTGGCTTGAGACCTGGCTCTGCTATGGACCTATCATCTCAAATGGACAGGTAGCTTCAGTATTCTATGCTTCCATTTTCTCATTTGAGATATGAAAATAATAGTGACTACTTCAAAGTATGTGAAGATTAAATGAGATTAAATGTACATAGCATACTTAATACACGACATGACACACAGTAAGTGCTAAACAAATTGTTGTCATCATTGTCACACACTGGCTTTAAAATTAATAGTATTACCATTTCTATTTATCTCTGCTCCAGATACAGCCCAATAAAGCTGTTACTTCTTAAGGCTGTTTAAAAAGTAATTATTTAATTACTTCTTTAAACTACAGACCAAGTATAAGTCAAAGAGACACCAAGATTAGAAGCGTTTAGGCTGGTGCTATATCCCAGCCTGATGAGTATGCGTCCAAATACAGCATCAGAGCAGAACTTGAAGGATAAGGCAGGATGAGAAAGCTGGACAGCTTTCAGCTTTTATCAGATCTGGCTTCATTTTTAAATAACATAAGAATCTCCAGAAAATTAGCTATAATTACATGCAAATAGAAGCAGTGAAATTATTTCCAAATATGTAATCTTAGAAAGGGTAATTCAGTAATGACCCTATAATTAATGTTTTTTACCATCTCCTGCATTATGGCTTTTTCTTTTTTGCTTTTTTGACACACAGTCTCACTCTGTCACCCAGGCTGGAGTGCAGTGGTGTGATCTCAGCTCAATGCAAACTTTGTGTGGCTTTTTCAAATTCACAAATTTACTATTTACAAACAGATTTAGCATGAGAAGAAATGCAGTGATTTTCAAACTTTTAATATGCATATGAATCACCAATAGATTTTGATAAAATGCAGATTATGTTTCAGTAGGTCTGAGAAGGGATTTGAGATTCTGCATTTCTAGCAATGGTCCTGGTCCACACTGTAATTAGCAGTGCTTTTAAATGAAGTTAACTCACCTGAGGGTACTACTCAAAATGCCATCATATGATTTTAGAGTTACCTATATTCTGAGGTTTTTTTTTTCTTTAAGTTGTAGATGACAAGTTCTAAAGATTAATTTATTCACATGAAGGCCCAACATTTTTTAAATCCCAGAAACAAGATAGTGACATCTGAGCTGCTTCAGAAATGTTGGAACAGAAAAAAAATGCTGGAATAAACTACATGTAATGGAATATTCTGTCATGATGCCAACTCAGCCACATTTCCCAGCCACAGAAAGATCCCCAAAACCAAACAAATAAACCAATAGCTCCTACAAAATGCCAGCTTGTAGAGGAGCCCATTTCACTTAGCTTCAGGTTTCAGATTTTGTAAAAATTTAAGCAAAGAATTACAAGTAGCCCTCCCCTGATGCCCCAAATATCTATTTTGAACAGTTTTATTGAAGGCTAATTTGCATACCATAAAATTCACCCATTCAATGATTTTTAGTAAATTTACAAAGTTGCACAACCATTACTACAATCTAATTCTAGAACAGTTCCATCATCCCAAAAAGAAATCTCCTGCCCATTTGCTGTCTAAATGTGTTCTATGTGGAATATTAAATCTTCTAGCAATACTTGCCACTTAATAAAAAGTCAAGCCAATATTCTAAACAAAGGTTGCTTGAGTAAAAAAGCTATTCCTCATAAGAGCTCAAGAATAAAGTGACATTACCTAGCAAAGTGCAGGCCTGCCTAGTATGTGCCATCTCCTTTGCATCATCCACTCCTTCAATCACAGGACTGCCTCCTTGTTTTGTGTAATTAAAGTTATCTGCATTTCCTGTAATGAAGAAAAATAAAAATTTTCTGGTTTATGAAAAAGCCTTGCCTTCTACCCTTATGTCCACTCTGAATCAGAGGTGGTGATAGCACAGTTGAGTATACAGCATCTAGAGTTTGACTGCCTGTGTTTTCAATTGTATTTTAATAAAAAATTAAAAATTCAATAAAATTTAATTAAATAAATGGGGTAAAATATTTATAGTTTATTTATGTTAATTGGTAAAATAAATAGTCCTTTCCTAAAGGTTTTATTCCAATCTACACACTAGAATAATTTCCTCAAATCCTTTACTCCCCTCATAAGAAACCCTACTGGCTTCTAACAAATCAACTCCTTTAATTTTTTTTTTCCTTTAATCAAAGCAAATATCAAACACATACAAAAGTAGAGAGACTAATAGAATGAGCCCCTAGGTACTCATTACTCATCTTAAACAGCCATCTAAAATCACCTCCAGGCCAATCCTGTTCCATTTATACAGCCACTTACTCCTCCTCTACCCCCATGGGTTATTTTGAAGCCAAGGGCTGACTTTTTATCATATTATCCACAAGTATTCCAACATGAGATAAGCTCCTTTTTAACAAGTAAATTTAGGAACTTGGAAATTAACAGAAAACAATACCAGAACAATAAATTTAATGCCATATTCATACCTAATCGTAGCATTTTAAATTCAGGTAACTTTGCTGAGGCACAAAGCTGATAGAAGATATGATAGTTTCTCTCCTCTTCTGCCTTCGAAATAAGAAGAGTTTTCAATTACAGCATTTTAATCTAAAATTCAGGGAATTCTATCATAAAATAAGATTTTAATATTTAATTATCTCAGTTGGTTAAATAAATTATACTTTCCTATATTTCCTAATACTTATTTCTGATTATTAAATCTTATGATTTATAGTCTATATGCATATGTATGAGTATGTGTGTGTTGCTCAAATTCAACATAAAGTATCGGATAGTAATGCTTTCTGAACTAGTGAACAGCTTGATATATGTCCACAATCATAAGATAATCAGTGCTTTTGGGGGAAACTAAAATCATTTTTTTTTGCAATACTCAATACTATTTTCTAATGGTACCTCTTAGATTCACAGTCTTCCAAATGCTTTGAAAAAAGAATAATCCCATTCTTGCCATATTGTAGACTGGACCATCTACTGTGGTTATTTGTAGGAAAGTCACAAATGTACATCTTCTATATCATTTTAGTTTATACATTTTAAATCAATAACTGTTTTATAAAATAGAAAATAAATCACATATAAATTCTAAGATAATTTTTCAGTATTTCCTGAGAGTCTTTTCCACACATATATCTAAAAAATACAGTTGCAATAATATTGTTCATACACCTAATAGTTTATCACTATATCCTTCATTTTTACAGTATACTCAGTTGGCTAATGAATCGTATTAATAAGGCCAAGGTCAGGTTTGATGCCCACAGGGGGCTGATGTCTGGAAAAGAAAACCTATTATAGGGACAGAAGCCACTGAACAAATTACCAATATACCAATGACCACAAGCATGATTAAACAGGAGACCAGGTGGTTCAGCATACAGAAACTAAAAAAGCCTGTGAGTCTGCAGAAATGCTTAGGTCCTCTTTGTACATAAAGGACAATACAAGTATGCCTTTTCTGATTGTGTGACTCATTTTGACAAGCCAAACATCCTTGACATTCTATATCACTGGAGACTGGGAAACTGCTAGAAATGGTTCAGTGTCTCTAAACAAGACAATAAGGATTGGGCTTTACCATTTTGTATCAAGCACTACTAGCCTTTGGTCATGTACTGACCAAGGACCATCTTTCCTCCCTGCTTACTCACTTACCTATCAATCAAACCTCTACTATTTGAACTCTAATATTTGAATCTTCCCTTAGATCTACCTCTGTTTCACCCATTCTTTCTTCTGGTTATCAAAGTAGACACTTTTCAAAAAAACCTATAGAAATAGCCATCAGCATAGTAACACTGTTCTGTATGTAGCTAGATATTAAATATAATACTTCATTTGTAATGCCTTACTATGCAAATCAAGTATTATATTTTAGGTGGCCACAAATCAGGCACAGCCCCAAAGTCAAAGCCAGAGCAACTTCAGACTGCTCAAATTCTCAGACACTTTCAAACCTATGACAGACCTGGGCTATGGAAATTGTGGACACTGTTACATGGCAGTGTCAAGGGTATTTGAACCTCAATGCAGTGGGCATGCAGTTGAGGCTAATGAAACCCAAATCTCACAGCATGAGGCAAGCAGTAGGTCTACAGAACTGACAGTGTGTGATAAACCCATACCTATAAATATATAAATGTATGCCTGCTAGTGATGGAAATATATAGTATCTCCCATATCTCCCACTTACCAATCAAAAGGGACCAAGAGCATACATGTGGATGTAAACCCTACAGAGATGCATCAACTGTTTTTTTGATAGTAGTTCACAATTGGGTTGTGAAGATTTTTTTTTAACCCTCACTATTCTATCTAAACAATAATATATTCTGAAAGAGGAGAAGAAGGAAGGAAAGAGGACAAGATAATTTTTTTTCTTGCACTGAGTTCAAACTGTAACTTATTGAGAGCATGGAACAATGCCTTCCCTATCATTTGGAAATATGAGAGACAAGACTAAACCAATAGCACCTGTTCTCAACTAAGCTTTCCCGCAAGCACCTGTAGGAAAAAGTCAAACCTAAAAGTGACCAGTCCCAAAGACTATTAGCATTTAAGTGGTACTCCCTTGCCTCTAACAGGCACCATTTTACAGGCTTCAGTCCAAGTGTGGTTGGAGGTAATATTGTCATAATATGCTCAAGAGTATCTTGAAATAAAATGCATACCAGCAAGCATGGACTCAACAATTATACAGCAATCTAACACAAGTACATATGTGTATATGGCCGGCTTACCTGGAATACCACTCTGGATTTCTCTAAAAGATAAGTTCTCATATTGGCACCAATGATTCGATATCTCTTATCAAAACCAATCTCAATATACTTCCCAAAACGGCTGCTATTATCATTCCTGGTTGTTTTAGCATTTCCAATGGACTAAAAAGCAAGGGAGAAAATAAGATTTTAGAAGTGTAATTCATAACATGACATTTACAGAATCTTCTCAGAGAGAGAAAAGATGGAGTAGAACACAGGTCCTTAAAATTGATTTTTTTTTTTTTTTTTTTTTTGAGACAGAGTCTTGCTCTGTCACTAGGCTGGAGTGCAGTGGCACAATCTCGGCTCACTGCAACCTCCGCCTCCCAGGTTCAAGTGATTCTCCTGCCTCAGCCTCTGGGATTACAGGCACATGCCACCACGCCCAGCTAATTTTTGTATTTTTAGCAGAGACAGGGTTTCACCATGTTGGCAAGGCTAGTCTCGAGCTCCTGACCTTGTGATCCACCCACCTCGGCCTCCCAAAGTGCTGGGATTACAGGCGTGAGCCATCACACCTGGCCAAAACTGATTCTTTTAAGAACAGAACCACTTTTGCCACTGCAGGCACAGGTGTATGCTTTGCTCACTGCACAATCACACAGATATATACTAATAGTTCTTATTTGTCTTGTTATTCTCACAAAAATGATTTTCAGAAACAGCAGACCTGAATTCAGAGGTTAGAATATTTTCATAACACCTTTTGGGTTATCTGAACATTCATGCCAGCAAAGAAAGAGAACAAACGAGGATGGGAGCTGCCAAGGCATAGGCTTTGTTAGGTAAGCTTCAGGTTTTTATTTTTTTCCAAAAAACTTCACCTGCTTTACATAAATAAGATGGTTAAGACCAATGAATATTTCCTGGAAATGCTGCTCTGGTGTTCAGGGTCTCTTTAGCCTGATGTTTCTATCACCTTATCCTGTGGCAACAAAGGTCCAGTTAGACTATTTATTAGCAGAGTATTAGTATTACCCACTCAATTTAAAGGTCATTTTCAGAACCAGAAAAAGTAAAATTTGGCTTTGGATTTTGATAGTTAAATCTAGCTTACAAAATATCTGCTACAGAATGCAGAGAATATAACTTGCTGCTAAATGTTTTATATAACCTTAAAAATTTTAATGACATATGTCTTTCTGATTTAGGTAACTCACTTCTATAAATTTTTTTAAGGCAAAGCAAAAAAAAAAAATGTAGTTAGAAAACCAAGTGTTTACATAATGCATATATTAAATGTTTAATAAGCAAATTTCATAAAAAATTAATATCTTTCACTTGTGTAAAGCCTATGTCAGGATTAGTAAATTGAAACCACAGCAGACAGAAAGATGTGAAAATACAATGTAGTTTTAAGAGTGATACAAATGTAAGTAATGAAAACAATAGTAACATAGCCATACAAGTCAACACATTAGATTCTTTGATCAATCACAGAAAATATATTTTCACTTTCTGAAATAGAGTGTAGATATCCTATTTTGTTTTGGCAGTGAGGACACTGCTATATTTTAGATTAACATTTTAAATGCTTTTCTAGAAAAATAAGAATAAGAATATCTTCCTGGCAAAATTACAGAAGGATCTAATGTAGCCTCAGATAATTTATCTATTCATTTACTCAGATGTTACCCCTCTTGATATTACAAAACACCACAGCAAAAAGTCTGTATATGGTCTCACTATTTTATTTAGAAAAGCAGATTAATTATAAATGCAGACTTTTCTCTCAACACAATATATTCTTCCGAAGAGCAAATGAAAGATTACATGTAGTAGAAGTAGCAGCAGCTACTCAATAAACACTCAATAAATATTAGTAACTGTCCTAAGCACTTTCCTGCCAGTAACTAAGCAAGTGGAGGAAGGGTGGGCCACAGCTTCTCCTCCTTCCTCAACTCTTACCCCACCTTCCACATATCATCTCTCCCCATCTACTCAGACTGGGCGTCAGAGTGACCCACCTGCCGAAACACCACCACACTGTGAGAAGAGGCAGGGATTGGCTAGAATTGAAGCAGATCCTTTTGTTTTCAAATAAAATGTATTTAAACATAGACAAACAATGGTAAAAAGAACAAATGAATTAGAAGCCCGAAGACCTATCAGACCAGGCCCTATTATCAACTTGTCATTATTTAATCTCTTTGAGGAGCATTAGTATCCTCAAATGTAAATTGACTAGGATAGTGGAGCTCTAGGGTTCTTTTTAAAAAATAAAATTATTTGATTCTAAGTTCTGAAACTGATAGGGAAAGAAATTTCTATACATAAACAGTATCTTTTGTCCACTCCCTCAATTGTTGCCTCTGCCATATAAGCACTGTATTCACAAGAGACTCCCTAATACTATATGCACTTTAATCAGCAAGAAGCCACTAAAGGAAAAAATAAATTTTGTGATCTTGGTAGTCTTGGTTTTACTATTTTAATGTAATGATGCATGAGTCACTCTTTACTAAATGGAGATGAAAATCTTCAATTATGGTTATTGAAATTAAAAAAGAACAACTGGCTGGGTGCGGTGGCTCATGCCTGTAATCCCAGCACTTTGGGAGGCCAAGGCGGGTGGATCACCTGAGGTCAAGAGTTCAAGACCAGCCTGACCAACACGGTGAAACCCCATCTCTATTTAAAATACGACAGTAGCTGAGCGTGGTGGCATGTGCCTGTAATCCCAGCTACTCGGGAGGCTGAGGCAGGAGAATCGCTTGAATCCAGGAGGTGGAGGCTGCAGTGAGCTGAGATCATGCCATTGCACTGCAGCCTGGACAACAAGAGCGAAACTCTGTCTCAAAAAAAAAAAAAAAAAATTAAGATCCAGGCCTGGTAGAGTGGCTCACACCCATAATCCCAGCACTTTGGGAAGCTGAGGCAGGAGGATTGCTTGAGCCCAGTAGTTCATTTGAGATCAGCCTGGGACAGGCCGAGACAGAGCAAGACCCTGTCTCTTAAAAAAAAAAAAAGTTTCAGTGTGCTATTCCCATCTTATGATGAAAATTTCCAGGAAAAAATGAAAACATGAAATGGAGCAAATAGAATAATTATCTGTACATCATTCACATTTTGCAAAAGAAGCCTATGTTGAGAATGAGGAGCTTCCTTTTTAAAGAATAATGTCCATATCTCTTTAGACCCTGGATTGTAATGTTAACCATGTAGGATGCTCATTATCCTATGAGGAGTTTCAGCAGATCACTGGAGACGCCGATATGCCTTTCCTGACATCTCAGCAAAGGGCTCTGATATAAGGACATAGTATTGAAGCGATTTAAAGCTACAAATTTTTCAGACTACATACTCAATATTTTACCTATGTTTTCTTCCAGCAACTGATCTTCAGCTCCATATCACATTTCCAACTTTCAAATTGAGATGCCCTTTTTTGTAGTTATTGAAAATTAGTTGAACTCTTTACCAAATTTTTCTTAATCCAAATTCTTATAGATGAACAATTTCAAATTATTTAGACAGACTAAATAATAGAGAAGGAAGCAGGTGAGCATAGCTGATCCCTTTATCTTTTATGTTCATCCCAGCAAGCAGGGCATATTCTTTATAATTGCATATTGTAAGTATTATCTTTGACTGCTGTGGTTTGGATATAACGTGTCCCCACCAAAATTTATGTTGAAATTTGATCCCCAATGTGAAGGTGCTGGGAGGTGGGGTCTAGTAGGAGGTGTTTTGGTCATGGGGACAAATCTAGAGTGAAAGCCTTGGTAAAGTTCTCCTGTAGTGAGTTCTCCCTCTGTGAGACTGGATTAGTTCTCTCGGGACTGGATTCATTTCCACTGGAGTGGGTTGTTATGAAGTCGGGAGGCCCTCAGGTTTCCCGTTTGTGTGTGTCCACTTGCCCTGTGACATTCTCTGCCATGTTATGCAGCACACCGGCCCTCACCAGAAGCCTAGCAGATGCCAGAGCCATGCTTACTGTACAGCCCACAGAACCATGAGCTAAATAAATCTCTTTATAAATTACCCAGCCTCAGGTATTCTGAGGCTATAGTTATAGCAACACTAAATGGACTAAGACAGTAGCTATTCCAAATTTTTAATATATTCCTACTAATACAATTCAAATCTGTGTTGCAGAAAAACCAATAAAGCTGGTTTTTTTTGAAAGCGGTCATAAAATAGTTCACTCAACTCATGAAAAATTCTAGAAGGTTCATTCTAGACTTAAGTTATCTTCAAAGACAACTTCAAATCCTAGTATTATATGGTTCAGGCACGGAAGAAATGGGATTACCTAATGCCATCACATTCAAGACTTCGGGATATTCTAATGCTAGGGACTAAAATGGCTGGAACTGTTGTCAAATACCAAGAATTTGTCATGACCAAAACCAGTCAAAACAACAACAGCAAGAAAAGAAGCCCTGTTGTTTTCTGACCCCAAACCAAAAACTGGCTCCACAGATTCTATTTCCCCAGTATTAACACTAGTGACATCCAGCAGTGTATCTGTAGCTTACATTCTTTCAAAATCTTAACATTTGCTTAAAATTTTCACTACTCTCTTTCGGTGCAAACATCTGTTTCTTCCTGTTCATCCTATTTCAGAAAGTATTCCCAGTATTTTTTTCCATAGCACATCCAGCCCATGAAGCCTCTGAACTTCCCCATCATATCTTGTTTTTCAATCCCAAAAAGTAGAAGTCCTGCTGCTCTAGAGAGCAGCCCTACAGATAAGAGGTCATGGCATTCTGTTCTGAAGTGTCACACGCAGCACCGCAAACCAAGCACAATTACCTCTACATAGATTATCGCAAAAACCACTTGTACCACAGGTGCACCAGGCCGATTTTAACTCCATCTGTGTTTGGGTGACAAATAAAGCTTGACAAAGGAAAAAGACAGGAATAAAAAAATGCCGATTTGAATTTTTAACAAGGAAGGTTTGCTTCCGCATGTCCAAATTAATTTCTCTCCATTTAACAAAAGTAATTTTTCTCCATTTAATAAGTCTTCATATAAAACTATAACTTTCCAAAAATCATATTAATAGACAGATAATTATCTACAAATCCTAAAATACTCAAATTCTCACACAATTAGTTCCATTTTCATTGGCACAGGCATTTCTACTTTGTATATGGTGTATTCAAGTTTTGAAAGCACATTTTTTCATAGTTCTTCCCCTGTCAAAACCTTACAGTTACTGTCTTTTATGAACCTATAGCTGTGTTATGTGCTTGACAGAACAACAACAACAAAAAGCTTATAAAGATCATAGTTTAAGTTTGTAGTTCAAATCTGGAAAAAAATTAAAACTTTAGCTATATTAAAATTTAAGCCAACTGAGGTTGGACTAAGTACAGAAAATGAAATATGGGCAAAGGAATAATGAAACTCATTCATACTTGAGCATAACAAATCTTATGTTTTAGAAGGAGCATAAATAAGAACTCAGGACTTGGGGGAAATGAGTAACTTGTACTTCTGGTACAAGGAAAGGAACAATAGACATGAGTCAGTTAATGAGGAGAAGGAAACTTAATTGCTGCCTGGTATTTAGGGGCAACAATTTCGCTGGTAGGTCAAAAATTCAGGATTATAGACTAAAACAGATTCCGCTATAGCTGGGCTTTACTAAAAATGTCTACCTTACCAAGTTTTTACTTTTCCTAGATTTTTTATAAACATGTGGAAAAGTATTTTCTTAATTTTAGTGGCTAGGAGACCCCAGGCTTTCTGAGACATGCTGTATCAATCAATTTTTTGAGCATGTTTCTTATCAAGAGAATATAGGAAGAAAGCCGAAGACTCGCTGTCTTACCTCCATGATGGGGTTGGAGGCCAAGACCTTTTCCTCCACATTGGCCTCACTGGCAGAACCACTCACAGTTGCAAAGTATCGCATGGCATACTTAGCTGAGACTGTTTTTCCTGCCCCAGACTCTCCACTTACGATGATGGACTGATTTCGCTCATCTCTGTAAAATAAAAATTTTTTAAAAAGTAACTGCCAGTGCTGCCTATAGCAGGATTGATAAGGGAAACTATGGTCTCTATGGAAGTAGGCGGCTAATTAATGGATTTTTTGGTCGATACTGGTGCTTATAACACCAAGGTCTCAGGTTCAATCCCTATACTGGCCACCAGAAATGTTGCAGGATTTTTTTTTTTTTTTTTAAGGAATCAGAGAGACCGATGGGGTTGAGGAGGATATTTATTATTTAGGTGCACCAGCCCAGTCAGATTAACATCCAAAGGACCAAGCCCTGAACAAAGCGTTAAGTTACCTTTTAAACATTTCATGGGGTGCGGGGGAGATCTGTGCAGGGGGAAGCATATTACAGAAGTAAGAAACAAAGACAGTTATTCAATTAATTGAGACATGCATTACATCATTTCTTTTCAAGAAAAAACATGTTTTATGACTTGGGTTTATCTGTCTAGTGACTTTGCAGCTGCACAGCTAGAGAAACAGGGTCTTCACAATGCCTGGGAAAGGAGGAGAGATAAGGCTCACTAGCCAAAGAAAACAGGCAGTTAATTTTTAAAGGACTCCAGCTCTTTCTCTTTCTCAGGGGGAATTGGATTTTCTTACATACAACTGAGTTTCTGCATACACATTCTTTAATTTCTTTTAATTCCTGTTCCACTGCCCACTTGGGAATGTGATTAACATTATTTCTTCTGTGTTCTTTGTGATAAGGCACAGTGAGTTTTTGCTGGTTCATACATGCAACAGTGTGGAAAGGAACATAAGAATGATATTTCCTAAAAATAATATCTACTTATAAATTAAAAAATAACACAGAGGAAGAAGATATCAAGCATTAAATTAGAGAGCATCACAACTAAGGATGAATCTGCAATAGAGGGCCTCTGAATTCTTATGTGTACAAATCTCAAACATATTATTTTATTCCTAAAGAATTACTTCAATATCTTACAGTACTGTTGTCAACCACTTCAGGAGATACTCTTTGAAGCCACAGCAAAGAAATTTAAATTTACAAAGAAATTTAATTTGTTTAATTAAAGTTACAAAACCATTTAAAATATTTTAAATTACCAGCTAACAATCCTCAAAATGGCATCTCCCACAAACTCTAGCTCCTACTAAAGTATCCTCATCACTAGAGAAGAAATAGTCCATTTGCTGGCTTGGCTTCATTCAACTAAAAGTTAAATAAGTCATGATCTGTATCCTCATGTGGTTGACGGATGTTGTGGTTTGAATGTTCTCTCCAAAATTCATGTTGAAATTTAATTGCCAACATGATGATATTGGGAGGTGGGGCCTTTAAGAGCTGATTAGGTCATGAGGCCCCTGCCCTCAGGAATGGATTAATGGCATGAATGCAGGAGTGAGCTAGTTATCACGGGAGTGGGCTCCTGATAAAAGGATGAGTTTAAGCTGATTTCCTCTCTGCCTCACACGCTCATGTGCCCTCCTACTACTGAATGACCTTTGCCAGATGCCAGCGCTGTGCTCTTGGACTTTTCAGCCTCCAGAACAGTGAGTCAAATAAACTTCTGCTCTTTATAAATCACCCAGTCTGTGGTATTCTGTTATAGCAGCAGAAACTGGACTAAGACAGTCATCTAATAGGAAAGACAGGCCAATAATTCAAGACTGTAATACATGTGATGGGGCCGTAAGAGGAAGAAGAGGTTATCAGGGAAGATTCCCTAGAGATGACAGCTGAACAAGGTCTACAAAAATGAGTAAGGGAAAGCAAGCAAGGACTATAGAAGTCGGGAAGGGTACATTCCAGGCAAAGGGGATAGCATAAATGAAGGCTCAGAATCAGAAGTTTGGAAAGAGCAGATAACTCAGCTTAGCTGGAAAATGGAGTAATGACAGATTTATGATTTCTGGTTTGGCCAGTCCTTTCAAGGGCCTCCACAATAATCCTAAATAGGCTGGGTACTGGGTGCTTTGGAGTGGAGGTGAGCTCTTCTGACCTGTTTCCAGAAGGTCTAATGTGAACTAAAAGCCCTCTTAAAAATACTGCTTCATTCGTTCATTTAACAAACACATAATAAGCAGCCACAATGCGCTAATCACTTTATGGAAATAAAAGACTCTAGGGTCATAGTCAATTGAGAGAGACTAGAAAGGACACAGTTAAAATGCAGTTGGAAGTAACTGCTATAAAAAAGGTCTATCTAAGATACTATGAAAGTAGAAAGGAAGGGTATGGAACCAGTAGGAGATGTGAGGAGGAGATGTCAGGAAAGCCTTTCCAGAGAAGGTAATACCAGAATTGAGAGGGTAATACCAGAATTGACTCATATATATGATCATTAGGAGAAAACCAGGTTCTGTGAGAATAAGGAAATGGAGTTAAATTATGTAGAAGCACTTGAAACCCCAGGAAACAATTATTCAAGGATGAGCAAGAGAGAGATACAGAAAGAGAGAAAGAAAGAGAGAGAGACAGAGAGAGAGAGAGTCGGGGTGGGGGAGGGTGTCTGTTAGCCTTTATTTTCCTCTTATGGTCATCAGTGACCTTATATCTATTTGGTCTGTCGGGTCTTTCCTTACAGTTTTCATTTTGTATGAAATGTATTATTTTACAGATTTTCCTTTTGAATTTTACCCTTTAAAATATGTAATCTCTCTAGTTTATCATGGTCATACCAAACACTATTCATATCTTCCAAGATCATCAACTTGTCCTCTGTAAACTTAATAAACATACTTTCAATTACATCTACGTCATCAACAAGGAAATTAAGCAATGCTTGCCTCAAACCTGAGTAATGTATAACACGATTTAATATCCCCATCTATGTTGATGTTAACTCTCTGATAACCACCCATTGAGTGTTGTCATGTACCTTGATGAAGTGTACATGCACCTGCACCTAGGTCTAAATTTTTAGCTTATAAACAAACATGGCCATGTGCAACAAAATCTAGAGCTTTACTTTTTTGCAGGCAACCAATCTAATTGTTTCTCCCTTTATCCGATCCCTTGTTAAAAAGAGAAAATATTGTTAGTGTAATAAAATGCTTTCTTTCAAAACTGTGTTTTTACCGTGGTGTCTTAAAGATGTGGCTTCATTGAGACTTTAATCTCTCTCTTGTTAGAGAGATGCTAAGTTTTTCTACATCATCACTCATCAAAATCAAGCTGCTCTGCTCTCTGTGTCTCTCTGATTCCTACTTTTAATTAGTCTCAATAAGAAAATGCTTAAACCCTAAAGTTAATACTAGACAATGAGTTTACAATTATAATATTAATTTTATTTTTGAAGCATAAATATTTACTATAAAAATGGTTGCTGGCACTGTTGAATGCTGTGCTTTAGAGAGGCAGACAGACTTCTCAGGAAATGAAAACAAGTGTTTCCTAGAGATACTTGCTGAGGTCACTCAGTTCCTGGTGAGAAGCCTGTCACATGGCTATCAGATCCTCTCAAATCAACCTGAGTTTTCTGTTCCATCAGTACAGAGCCTATGCATTATATAAAGATGCTAGAGCAGAAATAGCCAACTATATTTGTTTATAACTTTTACATACTCTAGTTCTCTAATATATACTGTATTTTATTCCTGCTGCAACCTTCTGGGGTAGATAATATTCAGTAAGTCCCAAACTAGCAGTTTAATGTTATGGTTTGAATGTGTTCCTCAAAGTTCATATGTTGCAAACTGAATCCTCAATACAACAGCGTTGAGAGGTGAGACTTTAAAATGTGACTAGGCCAGGCATGGTGGCTCACGCCTGTAATCCCAGCACTTTGGGAAGGTGAGGCAGGAGGATCACTTGAGCTTAGGAATTTGAGACCAGCCTGGGCAACATAGTGAGATTCCATCTCTACAAAAAAGAAAAAATTAGCTGGGCATCACTGCATATGCCTGTAGTCCTAACTACTTGGGAGGCTGAGGTGGGAGGATCACTTGAGCCTGGGAGGTTGAGGCTGTAGTGAACCATGACTGTGCCACTACACCCTTGCCTGGGTGACATAGTGAGACCCTGTATTACAAAAAAAAAAAAAAAAAGGTGACTAGGTCGTGAGGGCTCTGCCCTCATGGATGGATTTATGCAGTCATAATGGAAGTGGGTTAGTTACTGCAGTAATGGCATCCTGATGAAAGAATGAGCTTGGCCCCCTTCCTGTCTCTGTCTTACATGCTCTCTTCCCTTCCACCTTCCACCATAAGATGACGTAGCAAGAAGACCCTCAACTAGATGTAGCCTATCAACCTTGCTCTTTCCTGCATCCAGAACAATGAGCCAAATAAATTTCTGTTCATTATATATTACCCAGTCTGGTATTCTTATATACCAGTATAAAACAGACTAAGATACTCATATAATGGAGAATTCTAAAGAGAAATCATTTACTGTGAGCTGGGGTCATCTGAAAGTAAAATCTGAGTGGGATAATGAAGTATAAATATAAATCAGACAGATAAAAAAGCATGGAGCAAGATATTCTAGGCTAAATAAAAGATGTAGAAATAGAACTATGCCATCTTAATGTGAGGGAACAGATCTGTTAGAATAGGGCCAGGTAGTTGAAAGTAAGAAAACTAAATGACAAAGAAGAAAGGCTTCAGAGTCTCAAAGCTGGATTCAAATCTCAGCTCTTAGATACCATTTATTAGCATATGGCCTGGACAAGCTACTTTCCTCACCTGTAAAGCAGTGGTGATCTGCTCCAGGGATATAATGAGGATTACATACCTGGCACCATGTTTGGTACACAGTAGACCTCAAATATGGTAGATATTTATTAATTTAAGTTAACCCACCTTTATATAACACATATAAAATTATCCTTATGAGGAACCATGTATTACTTAAAGCGTATTTGCATAAATAGGATACTTAGCATCACAGGGCAGCTGAGTTTCAGCTGAAACAGAAGAGATTTTATCATCTGTAATAGTTTGCAGTTAGCCAGTGAACCTCTGGACAGTGGCACACCCTGAGACCACATAACCAAATGACGGAAGGGGCCACCCTAAGGAAGGGCCTGGTAATAAATTAATTCAGAAATAATAAAACCAGATGAGAGGCTCAAGTCAATGAAAAGAGAAATGTAGACATAAGGCCACATAATGATGACGACTATGATGATAAGAACAGCTTATATTTGAATAGAACTTAGTATTTTTCGAAGTGTTTTTGTGTGTATCACCTAATACAATTTTCACCTCCAAAGTAAGCAGGAGAGACATTATATTCTACTCTTTGGAGGAAATAGTAACACCAAGAGGTTAAAAGGCTTGTCCAAGCCTGATGACTGGCATAGAGTAGAGCTGGGTTGTTACACCCCACATCTCTTGATTTCCAGGGGAAAGTCTACACAATGCTTCTTCTGCTTTGTTACACAGCTCCCTACCATGGTCTCCTCTCAATTAAAATGTTTATGCATTAGTTCCCATCAAACATAAAGATAACAAATGCATACCACAGAAACCTGTACATGTAAAGCTAGATCATCAGTGACACTGTTCCATTTTATAGATGATAAAACGGAGACTCAGGGAGACCAGGAGATTTGAGCTTATATGGTTAGTTATTGGTAGATATGTGACTAGTACAGATGTCTTTTTCACTAGACCAAAGTTAATTGCATATAACTTATTTCAAGCAAATTTAAATAAATGAAACTTAGTCAATAAAACTGATTATCACTCACAGTGGAGAGAAAATATAGCAAATTAAAGCCATCAACACTACCTGGTTTTAAGGAAACAACACAAAACAAAACAAAAATCCTAGTTACAGCATGAGAAAAGACTGGCAAGAATGTCAAACAAGAATAAAAGAAAAAAATAGGCATGGCAGTCCACTGAGTGTTTCTCCATGGTAAGTCAACAAGGACAATTAAAATTAAAAGGCTATTCTAGGAAGGTATTTTATGAGGGCATTGTACTCTCTAAGGAGCATGTTTAAAAAGAAGCCATGAGTCAAGGATCCAGCTCAAGGATCCTGGTTATTGCTGATGTCACCGGACATAGATCTGCTTGGAAAGAATTCCTAGTATGAGTTTTGCTTTTAGGATAGATGTCAAAAACATCTTTTCAACCTTAAACATCTAAATTAGAACTCTGCTCCTTTCCCCCCTACTCCCCACCCTACAACACACACAACCTGCTCTTCCTGCCATCTTCTACATCTCAATAAACAGCAACTCCAACCTTCTAGGTGCTCAGTCCAAATCCTTACTGCCATCCTTAACTCCTCTTTTTCTCAAATACCCCATATAAGCAAGCCTTTGCCAGTTCTGTCTTAAAAATATACCCAGAATCCATCTACTTTTTACCACCTCCACTAATTAAATGATCATCTTTTGCATGGATCAAGGCAATAACCTCCCAACTAGTCTCCTGGCTTCTACCCTTGCTCCAGCACAGTATGTTCTTTCAATTTTTTTGTAACTTTACTTTTTTGTTGTTTTTGTAGATAGGGTCTTGCTCTGTCACCCAGGCAGGAATGCAGTGGCACCATCTTGGCCCACTGCAGCCTTCAACTCCTGGGCTCAAGCGATCCTCCCACCTCTGACTCCTGAGTAGCTGGGACTAAAGGCACAGGCCACCATGCCTGGCTAGTTTTTGTATTTTGTTTGTAAAGGCAGGGTCTCACTATGTTGCCCAGGCTGGAGTGTGGTAGCACAATCGTAGATCACTGTAATCCTGAACTCCGAGGCTTAAGTGATCGGCCTACAGACGTGCGCCACCATGCCCAGCTAATAGTTTCATTGTTAATCATGCCTGACTTCGTGGGGTAGGAATTCCTGTCTATTTAATTTGTATCCCCCATGCCCAGAACAGTGCCTGGCGTTTGGACGGTGTTCAATAAATCTCTATTACATGAATGATGAATTGTACCTTCCCTGAAGACATGAGGGATCCCTAGAAATGGTGATAATGTGAAACACCAGGATTTGCATCTAGAAAGATGACATCTTTGTTTGACAAGAAAACAAGGGTAAGGCTGGCTGGGCGTGGTGGCTCATGCCTGTAATCCCAGCACTTTGGGAGGCCGAGGTGGGCGGATCACGAGGTCAGGAGATAGAGACCAACCTGGCTAACACAGTGAAACCCCGTCTCCACTAAAAATACAAAAAATTAGCTGGGCGTGGTGGCAGGCGCCTGTACTCCCAGCTATTCAGGAGGCTGAGGCAGGAGAATGGAGTGAACCCGGGAGGCGGAGGTTGCAGTGAGCTGAGATTGCGCCACTGCACTCCAGCTTGGGTGACAGGGCGACACTCCGTCTTAAAAAAAAAAAAAAAAGAAAAGAAAACAATGGCAAGAAATGATCCTGCAGCAGTTATTTCTGACTGTAAGCCTAAATAGATACACTCTATTTTACTGCTGTGGCAGATGTTATGGGTATAGATTTATTTATATAAATGGTAAATATAATACCATAACTAATTGAGGCATATTTTAAAGCTGTCTGAAAAAGAAAACCAAGCCAAAGGAAAAAAGACAAAACAACCCTTCAGTTGAGAAATTACCTTGAGTGACTGAGTCACAACAGATAATAATGAGAAGAGAAAATTACAGGAAACCAAGGTAAATCTAAAGGTAAAAAGCCATAAATATTCATATAAACCTAATACTATCTGTGAATGACCAGTAACAAAGATGGTAAGAGCTATGCTTTTGTATTTAAGAATACTATTTTCCAAAGAGTCATATAATTCTCTGAGCACTATATAATTTTCAGAGATTATTTTTAGAGTCTAGCCATCCATGTGATTTTTTCTCTGCCCAGTAGTTCTCAGGTTGTACTAAGTGGTGTCGAAACTGTACTGCAATGCTCTGATACTATACAAATCAACTACTGGTAGATTTTTCCAACTTAAGGGAAAAAATCATACCAATAGATGGAATTTTCTCAATTTTAAGCTTAAAAAATAACTTTTCTTAAGCTTTGAACACTAATTACTATTTTACAGCAGAAGCTGGCATATTATGACATGCTTTGTAGTGCTAACCTATGTTTAGTCATTTTATATTTAATACATTAATATTTCATAATGTCAGACTAATTGAATTTGAAAACTGGTCTTCCTAGTTATGTGACCTTAGAAAAGTTACACAACTTCTCTGTGCTTCATTTTTCTCATTTGTAAAATGAAAATTAATAATACCAAACTCAGAAAGTTGCTATGAGAATAAAATTAGTTAAAAATGGAAAGCAATTAAATAATGCCCTTCACAGAGCACATGTTAGCTGCTATTAGAAGTATCCATATTAATATTATTTTATTATTAAAAGGGCATAATGATTTCTAGGGTTTTGTCCCTGAAATAATTCTAAAATTCTGTCACATGCTGGACCAATCATGTATACTCTCCCTGGCTGGAGAGGAGAAAATAAAAACCTCTGCAGTATTAGTTTTCTTTCCACCTTATAAATTACTCGTGGGTTTCCCATATTATATTTATAATGTGTTCTGCTTTGTAGGCTGAAGAAATGAATTAAACTTAAACTATTCTTCTACACCTTCACAGTTTTATATTTTATTATATTATTAAGAGCATAATCTAGTCTTGAAAGTAACATTTTCCTCCCATTTTCCACCCTCAAAATGTTAGGGTTCCATGGTTAATATAAGAGACATTTTGCAGATGCTGTTCAGGATAACTGATGCCCTATCATATAATACTAATGTTAAAATTCACACTTTCAGTTGGGCATGGCAGTGCATGCCTGCAGTACCAACTACTCAGGAGGCTGAAGAAGGAGGATCACTTGAGCCCAGGAGTTCAAGCCCAGCCTGGGCAACATAGCAAGACCCCATCTTGAAAGAAAAAAATTTCACACTTTCCTTTACATTTAATTCCCTAGGATTCAGAAAGATTTTTTTTACAGCTCCTAGGCTTTTTAGTTCTAGTCTATTACTCATTAGCTGACTGACATTGGGTAGGTCATTTAATACCACTACACTAATCCTTTCATCTGTAAAACATAACATCTGCATCTGTCTTTTCCTAGTCACAGGATCATGATGAAATTTCAAAGGCAGTTTTTAAAAACTCTATGTCCCTTTATAAATGTGAGGGGTTTGTTTGTTTGTTTGTTTGTTTGTTTTTGAGACAGAGTCCTGCTCTGTGGCCCAGGTTGGAGTGCAGTGGCACAATCTCGGCTCACTGCAACCTCTGCCTCCCAGGTTCAAGCAATTCTCCTGTCTCAGCCTCCCAAGTAGCTGGGATTACAGGTGCGTGCCTCCACACCCGGCTAATTTTTGCATTTTTAGTAGAGGCGGGGTTTCGCCATGTTGGCCAGGCTAGTCTCGAACTCCTGACCTCAGGTAATTCGCCCACCTTGGCCTCCCAAAGTGCTGAGAATACAGACATGAGCTACTGCACCCGGCCCACTTTATTATTTAATAATAATCTAAGTCACCTGAGACAAACTTGTCAAGGCTGCTTATTTAGTAATTATTTACAAGGTTGCCATTCACTTTAAAATATATGTGACTTAGCAAGAAGAAATTATCATATCTAATAACTGCCATAAAATAACAATGAAAGCTTCTACCAACCTGGCCATTTGCTTGTAAGCTTCTTCAGCTACTGCAAAGATATGTGGATCCATATCACCCATGTTCTGACCACTGTATGCATTAATAATATCTTCTCCATAAATAGGCAGCTGTTCATAGGGATTTATAGCTACTAGGACTATACCTGGGAATAGGGTGGGGGACAAGAAAGAAAAAGAAGTCAATGATACCCTAATGGGCATATCAAACTTAGTAAAGTGCGACTCACAGTTAACACAATCCTTCATTTCAATTTAGTTAATATTAAACCAATAAATTGTTCAAGGATCAAAATGTATCATAGCCTTTGCCTCTGAACCCATTATACATAGTTCTGCCTAAAACACCATTTAAAAACTGGACTAGGTGGCTTAAAATAATGTGGCAATGTTATAAGAACTTTAAATATCTTCATATATTTAATCCAAAAATTCCACTTTACTTCTACAATTTATCCAAATGAAATAATCAGAAATTCATGCAAAGAGTTTTTTTTTTTTCACAAAGATGTTTATCATAATGTTATCTGTAACAGTGAAAATGGAAACAAAATATATAGGGCAAGGAGACTAGTTGAATGCATTCTGTTACATCCATATGATAGACTACTAAGCCACTACCACAAATCATGTTTGTTTGTTTAATTTGAGATAGGGTCTCACCCTGTCACCCAAGCTGGAGTGCAATGTTACTATCTTGGCTCACTACAGCCTAGACCTCCCAGGCTTACGAAATCCTCCCACTTCAGCCTCCCAGGTAGCTGGGACTATGGACACGCAACACCATGCCTGGCTAATTTTTGTATTTTTTTTGTAGAGACAGGATTTTGCCATGTTGCCCAGGCTTGAACTCCTGGGCTCAAGTGATCTGCCCACCTCAGCCTCCCAAGGTGCTGGGATTACAGGGTAAGCCACAGCACCTGGTCCAAATCATGTTTTTGAAGGATATTAAATGTCATAGGAAAACGTAATACAAAACTATATATAGACTGATTCCAATTTTCTATCAACTTATGCATACAAAGAGAAAGGATGTAAATCAATATTAATACTGGCTATTTTTCAGTGGTGAGTTACATATAATTGTTTTTCCTTTTTTATACTTTTCTGTATTTCCTAAGAATTTTTCTGTAGGTGTATATTAACTTAATGAAGTCGTCCATTCAATAAATGTTTATTCAGCTCCAACTATGTGTAAAGTCTTTTCTAAATGCTGAACTTACAACAGTAAACAAACAAACAAACAAAAAAGACTAATCTTTACCCTCATGGAACTTAAACTGTAGTGGGAAATTCAGACAATTAACAAGATAAGTAAGAAAATATACATATACATAATCTCAGATTAAATTGTAATAAGGAAAAGAAGGCAAAAAATAATGCAGGGAAGAAAGACAGTAAGGAGGGGTTTCTGACTTGATAGGGTGGCCAGACAAGACTTCACTGAGAAGGTAACACATGTGCAAGGAAAAAAAATGGAAGAAAAATAACAATTGAGAAACAGAAATAGTTACCAGAAAGGAAAAGTTAGTATCAATGATATAAAGGATGTTAATTATTTTAAGAAGAAAAGGTGGCTGTTCCTGTCTAAAACAGGAGAGTAATGAAGAAATCATGAGCACTGAGTTGGATATACCACACGAATGAATGGAAATCCAGATTTGAGCTTCCGAGGACAGAGTGATTAGTGAAAGAATGGTAAGACGTCAGTGGAGAAAAAATAGCCAGAGGAAAGGGAGAAAATAAAAGATAAGAACAAACTGGGAAAGAGAGAAAAAAGAAGGAAAGCTGGAGAAGGAGGAAAGGAACACAAACACGCACACATGCAGAGGCTTTATTTCTTGGAGAGATAAAAAGCACCATGAGCTGGGTGGCTGGCAGCTAACACTGCAATGAGCAGGGGCCCAGGCAAGCAGGAGTGAGCAAGACAAATCACCACGAGTCAAGTTAGTTCTGCATGGCTGAGTAATTGACCACAAGATAACACTAAATCTCTTGAACCTGCTCCAAAGATAAGTCCTTGGACATCTACTCTTCGTGTAGTAGTTTTTGGAAGAGAAGAAAATAACTGGTGAATTTGGCACTAAATCTGACATATGACTTCTGTAAGGGGAAAAAAATTCCAAAAGATGGGCCCAGTCTTTTTATTTTTAGCAAAATTATGTAAGGTCACAAATGAGTTTATTCAGCATAAATGCAACTTGGTAAATCTTTCTGATAACGCTCAAGTGATTTTGTCTCTTAGAGAAAATCCAACCACAGCCTGCTTTCCCCATGTACAATATTTCCATGGCTATGTCCATTAGAGGAAAGAGTCCACAGTCTATTCGGAAAGCAAAGCATACTTACCACAATATGTATAAATAAGTTTGGAATCAATAAAGCGGACTCTGAGATTATGGAGCACAGCAGGCTCATGAAGATAGCTGAGGGCTGTGAGGTCATTTTCACCAACAAGTATGTCAGGATTTCGTAAGTGAGGCAGCTCCTTGGTCTTTGGATCTAGATGGTATTCCAAATCCTGAAAATGCACAAGGCACAGCATCTGGATGAATTATGGCAAGGACTGTGAAAGAGGCCCATGCATTTTGCTTACTTCCTATTCCTGATTTGCTTCTCAGCTATTAAATGCATTATTTTCCTAGCACCTTCCAATATCACAGAAACTGGTGGAGATGGAAACAATATGAAGTGCGTTTTCATTAGACATACCAACTTGTATTAACAATTTTTGCTAATATACTTTGAAAGCCATAGCCTAGACCTTTTTCACCCACGTACTGAATCAGAAGTTTTAAACTTTTAAATATGTTTCTCTCCTCCAACCCCTTTTACCTATAAAAAAGTGGCGGACAATATAAAAGAGTGGTCGAGAGCTTGGCTCTAGGATCAGATTGACCAGGATTCAAATCCTGATACTAATACTTACTTTTTATGTGGTCTTGAGTTACAGTATTTCACCCAAATCCTTCATTTGTAAAATGGGCTAACAGGGTTGTGGTAAAAAAGTAAATGAGGCAAGTCTGGCATGTGGTAAGTACTTAGGAATCCTTAAACCACTAGATACCCAAGAATCCCCTGAAATTATGTGCAACACTCTGTGTGTATGTGCACATATGTGTACTTTTTTTGAGGCAAGACAATTCATAGTTTTCATGAGATTTTTGTTTTGTTTGCTTTTTGTTTTTTCTGTGCATATGCTTATTCATTCATCAGATTTAGGCCGGACGCAGTAGCTCACACCTGTAATCCCAGTACTTTGGGAAGCCAAGGCGGGCGGATTACCTGAGGTCAGGAGTTCGAGATCAGCCTGGCCAACATGGCAAGACTCCGTCTTTATTAAAAATACAAAAATTGGCCAGGCATGGTGGCTCATGCCTGTAATCCCAACACTTTGGGAGGCCGAGGTGGGTGGATCACCTGAGGTCAGGAGTTCGAGACCAGCCTGGCCAACATGGTGAAACCCCATCTCTACTAAAAACTCAAAAATTATCCAGGCGTGGTGGTGGGCACCTGTAATTCCAAATACTCGGGAGGCTGAGCCAGGAGAATCACTTGAACCCTGGAGGCAGAGGTTGCAGTGAGCCAAGATCACGCTACTGAACTCCAGCCTGGGCTACAGAGCGAGACTCCATCTCAAAAAAAAACAAAAACAAAAACAAAACAAAACAAAACAAACGACATTTTAATGGGGTTCCTGGTCCCAAAAGTTAACAAGTACTATTCAGTTAATTTTTAATAGAGATGGGGTCTCACTATGTTGCCCAGGCTGATCTCGAACTCCTGGCCTCAAGGGATCCTCCTGCGTTGGCCTCCCAAATGCTGGGATTACAGGTGTGAGTGACCATTACTAGCCACTATTCACTTTAAAGTCACGGGAATACGGCTTTATGGCACAGCCAACCATGAATATTGTCACTTAACTATATAAAGGGGCAAATAACATAGGACAAGTGAATAGGAATAAAAATTCAATTTAGTTGTAGGGAGGGACAAGGTTTTGTAAAAAGCCAGTTATGGCAATACTAAAAATATATAGAGAGGTCAAATATTCAAATCATATTTGAATGAATTATGCTAAAGGAGAGAAAAATTAACAATTTACCACTCAGCATTTCTTGCTGCCTGTTTATCAGAGAATATCACCCTTGCCTGGGGCTGACTGGTCCTTGCATTGGCCCTGTAAATACACAATTGTCTGTTCTGGTATTAGCCAGAAGACTCCAGAATGGCAGAAGGGCAACCCAGAGCTCTTTCCTCAGTCTTCATTACAGGGTGGGGTTGTTTGTGGCGAGTGTGGGGAGAAGCTGAAATTGAAATATTAGAGAAGACACTAATTTGAAAGGTAGAGAAGATCTGTAACATCTTCACAGAAATTTCTTTCTTGGAGTTAGGCTTTAAATGGACATAACCTGCTCCTCTGGAATCACTGGACATCATTAAATAAATATACTCTTCTACTATTACAAAAGCCATGCTTTCTCTATTTTATTCTAGGACCCTAAGTGACTATAGTTTCTAAAAAGAGAATGATTCTTGAATAGTTCATGAATTTTATAATGTCTGTTCTTCTTGTTTGACCCCTGTCCCTAGTCTTGCTTTTATTAAAGGTATGTATCATTCTATTTCTAGATTTTTAAAAAATACTGAGGATTAATAAAATTAAACATAGACACTGTACTCTGGTTGTCAAATCTGCTTCTTATAGGGGTATGGATTAGCAATTCTGAAATAACTTTATGTCTATAATGAATAAGTAATATAGCTAATGAAAACCAAAAAGAGAAGTTATAGTACACATAATCAAAGGAAGAATAATAGAATGAACCTGGTGGCATTGGACTGGAGAAAAAAGGATCCCTATTAACTCACGGGTTTTATTTTTTTTTAAAAAAGTCAAGGCTGGGTGCAGTGGCTCATGCCTGTAATCCCAGCACTTTGGGAGGCCGAGGTGGGTGGATCACTTGAGGTTGGGAGTTCGAGACCCGCCTGGCCAACATGGTAAAATCCTGTCTCTACTAAAAACACAAAAATTAGCCAGGCATGGTGGCATGCGCCTGTAATCCCAGCTACTCAGGAAGCTGAGGCACAAGAATCGTGTGAACCCGGGAGGTGGAGGCTGCAGTGAGCCGAGATTGCACCACAATACTCCAGCCTGGGTGACAGAGCAAAATTCCGTCTCAACAACAACAAAAAAAAAGTCTAGTGCAGTAGCTCATGCCTTTAATCCCAGCACTTTGGGAGGACGAGGTAAAAGGACTTCTTGAGCCCAGCAGTTCAAGACTAGCCTGGGCAACATAGCAAGACAACCATCTCTAAAAACACATTATATATATAAAATACATACATACAAACACATACATACATATGTAAACATAGACATAAAGTAAGTATAGATGGTTGAGTATACATTAGTATAGTATGCATACATATTAGTATCTATCTATCCATCCATGTACATATTTTTCTAGCTCTCTATGCTAAGAGGGCTGAGAAGTGGTGTCATCTCAATAGCAATGAGCACACCTAGTGCTCAGATCTTGGTTGTCAAATACTATCCTCCAATATAAGGTAACAGGGCTGGGAAAGGGGAAATACAGGGTAAGTATCTTAGGGTACCAGGAGAAGTGCTATATCTTAAAAAAAAAAAAAAAAAAAAAAAAGCCAGGCACAGTGGCTCATGCCTATAATCCCAGCACTTCAGGAGACCGAGGTGGGAGGACTGCTTGAGCTCAGGAGTTCGAGACTAGCCTGGGCAACATATTGAGACTCCATCTCTACTAAAAAAATTTAAAAATTAGCCAGGCATGGTGGCTCATGCCTGTGGTTCCAGCCACTAGGGAGGGAGGCTGAGCCTGGGAGGCATGATCAAGCCACTGCACTCTAGCCTGGGTGACAAAGTGAGACCCTGCCTCAAAAAAAATAAAAAAGGATAGGGACCTGTCAAAAAAGTCAAAGGACCCAATCTAACAGAGATCTCAATGACCAAAGCTGGAACAATTTAATTGATAAAATAAATAATGATAGTAATAAAGAATAAAAGAAATACCCATGAGCCCATAATAAATAAATGATTAAAGTAATAAATAAATGGGAGAGGAGAAACAATACTTCCTTCCCTATAGAAGAATTCTAGTTAATAAGTATAGAAGGAAGGAAAGAAATGGAGAATCACCACTAGAACACAACGATATTTGCTGCAGGCAAGACACAGTAATGAACACTGGGCAAATATTAGCAGGCAAAGTTTAAGGAGAAGCAGGATATATGAGTGGCCTCAAAGCATCTGCCCCAACACAATGACATTCATTAATTACAAAGGGAAAACAGTAACTTTACAGTGGATAACATGGCAGACATCACCTTAAGCAACTGGTTATGGCCAGCAATCTGCAAAAATCCAATATAGTCAAATAGTATAAGCACTCATCTTAGAGTCATCTGTGTTCAAATCTCACTTCAAATTCCAAAAGCCACTTCCTGGCTGTGTGACCTTGAGCAAAACTACTTAATGACTTTGAAGTTTGGCTTTCTTATTTGGAAAATAGTGATTATATCACCTGCCAACCCATAGGGTTGGTGTGAAATTTAACATGAGAAAATTCACTCCAAAGTGCCGAACATTTTGCCTAACAAAGCAGATGACCAATAAATGTTAAATAAGTTAATTCCCTAGTTTGGTATTAAAAGCCCTCCTAATTGGCCTAATTCTTCCCCGCCTTCCTCCCAACTAGTATCTTCCCCTCAGTTTTGCTCTCCATGCTGCCACCAATGAGTCTCCTCTAAGACCTGGCACCATGCCTCTTTTTAAAAACACTACAAGCACTCCCCATAGCACACCAGTTAAATGCAAGAGTTTTAGGATTAGATGTGAATCTAAACCTGATAATCATAATAAATTCACAGGCCAAAATAGAAGCTTTTTAAAGTATCTGCTATTTTCACTAATCTATGCCATTAAAAACACTATCAGGATAGAAAACTGAGTTTGCCATTTTTACCAATTTAGTAAGTAAAAATTCTAGGTAAGTTCAAAATTTAACTTCCATTGGGAGTTTACTTCACAGTAAATTTACACTTTTGAACTCCCTTCACTTTATGCCAATGACAACAAATGAAAGTGAGATCTCACCTTTCCTTCCTCGAGGTGAAGCAGGAGGACTTTATCTCCTGGCTTATAATCTTTGAGCAGCTCTGCTGACTTCCAGACTTCCTCTGGATCAGGTATCCAAACCCTGGCAAACTAGAAGACAAAAAGAAAAAAATTTAAACTAGCAAATCAATTATTTTACAATAATATATAAACATATGATAACTATTTATAATTAAACAATTTATGAAAAAAGAAATCTTGGCCAACATGAAATTCACTTTTTTTTTTTTTTTTTTTTTTTTTGAGACAGAGTTAAGCTCTTGTTGCCCAGGCTGGAGTGCAGTGGCGCGATCTCAGCTCACAGCAACCTCTGCCTCCTGGGTTCAAGCAATTCTCCTGCCTCAGCCTCCTGAGTAGCTGGAATTACAGGCACCTGCCACCACACTCAGCTAATTTTTTTATGTTTAATAAAGATGGAGTTTCGCCATATTGGCCAAGCTGGTCTCCAAACTCCTGACCTCAGGTGATCCACCCGCCTCAGCCTCCCAAAGTGCTGGGATTACAGGTGTGAGCCACCACGTCCAGCTGAAATTTACTTTTTAAATTAGTAAACAAAAAATATTTTAGCTCTCATAGCACCACCATTCCCAAATTATATAAAAAGTGTGTTCTGAAAAAACAGTTATGATCAAAGCTTGACTTTGCTTTACACAGTAAATGCCACCTGAAAGTATAATTTTAGGTTAAAATGTACACATAAGATCTATTTTTGAAGCTATGGTGTTGTGGTTCTGCCAGTTTCAACAGCACAGCCATCTTTTTATGGCTGGGTTTACAATTTGGATTTTTTTGTTCTTTCTTTTTCTTTTTTTTTTTTTTTTGAGATACAGTCTCGCTCTGTTGCCCAGGCTGGAGTGCAGTGGCACGATTTCGGCTCACTGCCACCTCTGCCTCCCGGGTTCAAGTGATTCTCCTGCCTCAGCCTCACGAGTAGCTGGGACTACAGGCATGTGCCACTGTGCCCGGCTAATTTTTGTATTTTTAGTAGAGACGGGGTTTCACCATGTTGGCCAGGCTGGTCTCGAACTCCTGACCTCGTGACCCACCTGCCTCAGCCTCCCAAAGTGCTGGGATTACAGTCATGAGCCACCGTGCCCAGCCCACAATTTGGATTTTTTTATTGTGGTTTGCATCCTGTGCTCTGCAAAGCCTTAGTGATTTCTCAGACATCCTTCAGGAGCCATCACAGTAGGGAGAAGAGGAGAATAAAAATAACAGATTTTTTAAAACTGAAGAAACACGGTTGTTCAGCATTTTGCCTTCATTATTTTATAAAGATGAGTGGGAAATGGTAAAAATGGCACAGCCAGTCACTAATAAGCTTAGCTCCTGTAGCCTCAACATCATGAAAAAGGCATGGTAATCATCAGGGATTCCTAAAGCAGCAAATATTTTGCCTCAACTAGATACTCCCTGGACATAAGCCAGAAGATTATGTGGTCAATTTTGAAGAAAAAGAACAAAATATACTAACATGCATAAATCTTTCAAATACCACATTGAAGAAGTGTTTTTATGTGCTTGGACTCTCTGGGAAGAAATTTCCCTTTAAAACACGCATACACTAAACCTAAATGCCCATTTTCATGAACAAATCACATATGAAAACAGGAATCCTAGATTCAGCCAGCAAGGGAAAGACATGACACAATCAATCATGGCTGGCATGGGCCAGACTGAACCCAGTCTCTGGCCTGTATCTGTATCCTCATTTCATGTAAATTCACCTCTAGATTTCATTTTTAACAATAATCAGGGTACTAATTTACTTGGAGCTTTGAGAAGGAGCATTTGGATTTGAGTATGTTAAATATGGGGCAACTTCCCAAAGAACTGTGATAATGTAATGACTACTCTAAGCACTGGGCACAAAGTTCTGGAAGCTTGTAACAAGGTCATTCCCAAGTACAAGAGAAATTTATATGACCCAGTGATGAACTTACAGATAGGAGAAAGCGAAAAGAAAGTGGGTGAACGAAAGTACAGGTAGATCTGAGATTCAAGATAATTTAAATTAAGAAAAACATTTCAGCATGCCATGCCACTGTCCTGGATATTATGTTAACCTCTTTTTTTTTTTTTTTTTTTTTTTTTTTTTGAGACGGAGTCTCACTCTGTCACTCTGTCACCCAGGCTGGAGTGCAGTGGCACAATCTCGGCTCACTGCAACCTCCGCCTCCTGGGTTCAAGTGATTCTCCTGCCTCGGCCTCCCAAGCAGCTGGGACTATAGGCACGTGCCACCACACCCAGCTAATTTTTTTGTATTTTTAGTAGAGACAGGGTTTCACCGTGTTAGCCAGGATGGTCTCAATCTCCTGACCTCATGATCCACCCGCCTTGGCCTCTCAAGGTGCTGGGATTACAGGCATGAGCCACCATGCCCAGCCTATGTTAACCTCTTTACTGACAAATATTTTCAAGCCTTCCTATTGGGAAGCTGCTGTGGTATATTGCCATAGTTTCCAAACTACTAGATTTCATGGCTGGTAAAATTTTTTACTTAAAGTTTGGGGACTGATATAAGGTTATTAACTAACTTTTAGTCTTGACAAGTAAGATTATAAAACCATTAATTATTGGCAGCACTTACAGACAAGTAGAGGCTAAAGCCCTCACACTCAGCAGAGGCAACATAAATACCAATTTACTGTCTAATATCACCATCGTTTTATAAAATAAAGGACATTTTAACAAGAAAACAGTAGGACAAATAGCCATCACAGTTTTTTTTGTTTTCTGTTTTTCTGACACAGAGTTTTCCTCTTGTTGCCCAGGTTGGAGTGCAATGGCATGATCTCGGCTCATTGCAGCCTCCGCTTCTGGGGTTCAAGCGATTCTCCTGCCTCAGCCTCCCAAGTAGCTGGGATTACAGGTGCCTGCCACCACACCTGGCTACTTTTTTGTTGTTGTTGTATTTTTAGTAGAGACAGGGATTCGCCATGTTGGCCAGGCTGGTCTCAAACTCCTAGCCTCAGAGAGTGATCCTCCCACCTTGGCCTCCCAAAGTGCTGGGATTACGGCGTGAGCCACCACACCTGGCCTGGCCATCATAGTTAACATACAAATCCCTTACCGTGTTCTACAAGGGCCTTCATGACCTGTCCTTTCCTTCCCCTGCCAACCTCTAAGCCGGCACTATGCAGATCTTATTTTAGTTCTTCAGGAACACAGTTTTGTTTGCTCCTGTCTCTAGACCCTGGCTCTTGTTAAGCCCTCTATAATGTACTTCTCCCAGATCTGCTTATGTCTGCCTCCTTCTCACTTATATGATAGCTCAAATGTAAACCTCTTCAGAGAGGCCTTCCCAGACCTTTCTAGCGGAAATCAATCCAAACTACTATTACCATTCTCTATTTTACATTCTTCAGCACTCTTATTCACTATCTGAAATCACCTGCTGATATGTTCTTGTTTGTTTACGTATTTACTATCTCTCTTTCTTCATTAGAACATAAGTTCTGTGTCTGTGTTGTTCAACACAGCAGGCAGTACTTAGAACAGTACCTGACACAGAGCTGGTGCTTAGTAAGAACTTATCGAAAGAAGATCAGAATAAAAGGCATCTCTTTAAATTGAATATAAGTAGCATGATTAAAAGCTCGCTCAATTGCTTTAATTTTCTCTTATTATTACCAACACATACAAACTTTTAATCTAAACAGTTTGCAGAGGAAAGAGTATGGAATTAGACTATGCGTTCTAGTCCCAGGGCCACCAGATGGGCCTTGGCCTTTATTTCAGGCAACAATAAAATGAGGATGACAATAGTCTTCTAGTTTATTGCAAAGGCTTACGCACATAGAAACTTCATGAAAAGTATAAACCAATATATAAGTACAAGGTGGGGTTGTTACTGTTTTTCCCATAGGAAGTGATTTCTAATGTCATATATCAAACATGTTACTGAAATTTGTTTTACAACTTTTTTCCCAGGGACACAGTCCATAAACTGAGTAATATCTGTACATACCACTAAAGCCTTACTCATGCAATAAATATTTCTATGTACTAACTGCTCCCACTCTGAAGCTTACTTTACAAAGACAGCACTTTTGTAGCTTTCTCTGGAAGGCACTACTGGTTCCAGAAAAGATATATAAATATAAAGAGATTAAGAGTCGGGCTGGGCACGGTGGCTCATGCCTGTAATCCCAGCTCTTTGGGAGGCTTAGGCAGGCGGATCACTTGAGCTCAGGAGTTAGAGACCAGCCTGACCAACATGGTGAAACCCCACCTCTACTAAAAATACAAAAATTAGCCAGGCATGGTGGTTCGTGCCTGTAATCCCAGCTACTCAGGAGGCTGAGGTGGGAGGATTACTTGAGCCCAGGAGGTAGAGGTTGCAGTGAGCTAAGATCAAGTCACTGCACTCCAGCCTGGGCAACAGAGCAAGACTCCATCTCAAAAAAAAAAAAAAGAGAGAGAGAGAGAGATATTCAGAATCATGAAATGACCTATCACCTTGACTGATGAAAACACAAAAAAGGAAAATGGGTCCAAGTGAGTTTGTAGAAGCATGAGGAGACTTTAAATCTAGAAAGTGCCTTCATGTTCTGTGTTAGTAGGGAGCTCCAGCTCAGATTTCCACAAGTATTTTGCAAAAAGTAGATACTTTGCCAAAGACCAGATTTCCAAGGGCTAGATGTTAACAACACTTACAGATAAGCAGTGGGAGGATAAGACCCTCATATTCACCAAAAGCAAGATATTTAAACACTGAACACCACCCTGATAACCAATTTCCTCTTTATCTTAGCTTTACCTCTGAGGAAAGCATCCAAGGAGAAATAGGTCAGAAACCATTCTATTATTACCATTGCCTTTCTGTGGTTCTTTTCCATCTTAACCAATGAGATCAGTGACTCTGCAGAAACAACTACGCCAGAAGGGGGTCAGTTTGAGGATATATACCTTAGATGCTGAAACAGGGAAATCTCAACCTGACATGCCACTTCCTACTGCTTTCATCACTTCCAACCCTGCCTCCCACTCTTCCCCCAGGCCGCAAAGCAAATACACATGGCAGGAATAGAACTAAACTTGTCCAGTCACATCCGGTGAGAAGACTAGGGGAAGGCAGGCAAGAAGACAAGGCCACTGGAACGCATGAGGAACCTAGAAATGGGACACAGTGTGAGTCGGGCAGGAATCAAACAAGGATAGACACTGCCTACTTAGTCTGCAGAAGGCCCTCCTGGTGAAAAAGAAGCAGTTAGAAAACAATATCCCTGGCCAAAGTGAATCAAACTGGACACAGCCCCAGCAAGGCAAGGGAAAGCCCCTGTTGAGAGACAGGACTAGCTGGATTTCCTAGGCAGACTAAGAATCCCTAAGCCTAGCTGGGAAGGTGACCGCGTCCACCTTTAAACATGGGGCTTGCAACTTAGCTCACACCCGAGCCATCAGAGAGCTCACTAAAATGCTAATTAGGCAAAAACAGGAGGTAAAGAAATAGCTAATCATCTATCGCCTAAGAGCACAGCGGGAGGGACAATGATCGGGATATAAACCCAGGCATTCCAGCCGGCAACGGCTACCCTCTTTGGGTCCCCTCCCTTTGTATGGGAGCTCTGTCTTCACTCTATTAAATCTTGCAACTGCACTTTCTTTTGGTCTGTGTTTGTTACGGCTCCAGCTGAGCTTTCGCTCGCCGTCCACCACTGCTGTTTGCCACCGTCACAGACCTGTGGCTGACTTCCACAGGGTGGATCCAGCAGGGTGTCTGCTGTACTCCTGATCCAGCTAGGCGCCCACTGCTGCTCCCGATAGGGCTACAGGCTTGCCATTATTCCTGCATGGCTAAGTGCCCGGGTTCGTCCTAATCGAGCTGAACACTAGTCAGTCACTGGGTTCCACGTTTCTCTTCCGTGACCCACGGCTTCTAATAGAGCTGTAACACTCACCGCATGGCCCAAGATTCCATTCCTTGGAATCCGTGAGGCCAAGAACCCCAGGACAGAGAACATGAGGCTTGCCACCATCTTGGAAGTGGCCCGCCGCCGTTTTGGAAGTGGCCTGCCACCATCTTGGGAGCTCTGGGAGCAAGGACGACCCAGTAACCCTGTCATGTAGCTGGATTCTGTCATGATTAGCCAACAAAGGGTTAGGCTCTCTTTCAGTGATCCCCGTTTCCTCTTCTCCACTCACACTACTCTAGATCTAGTCCCTCATTATCTTGTGAGAGTCTCTCAAACATCTCACTTATGCTACCTGAAACCTTATTTTAGTTATTTATGAATCTACCTACCTTCCATACCAGACTATATACTCTTTCAAAGCCATCTTTGAATCCCCTTTGAGGTCAGCCAAGTTCCTGGCCCATAGTTTGTGGGCAGCACATACATGTTGATTTTATTTAAGACTGAGATAAGGTAAGGCAAGGAAAAGAGGTGAGAAAAATTGGCAACATTCCACAGGCTTAGCTCAGGATTTTCCATGAAGCCATACTAGAGTTTGAGGCCACCAAGCAGGGTTGAGATGGGGCATGAATCAGAGGCTTAAAGAAGAGAGACTCATGAACTAGTAGGTAAAGAAAAAGTAAATAATGATGTAGAAACTGGTAGGAGAAGGAAAAAGAGCCTGAGATTTGAGGTATTGTGATTAAAGAAAAAACCTAGGGAGGGAGAAATGAGAAAATAAACCTAAACTACATAAAATGTAAACACACATCAAAGATTTGTGACAATTCAAATGAACCACTTGACAAAAAATCAGAATGAGAATAAAATGAAGACGGACTAAATTTTATAATAGCTAAAATCTGAGAAAATAATGCTAGCACAGATTTAACCTGCATAATAGCTTGCAAGGAAAATAAAAGACATCTGTCCTTCCACAATACAATTTAATGAGGCCTGCCTGGCAGCAATGAGGTAATTTTGACAGAGTCTAAAAGAAGAGCACAAGAAAGGCACGTTCAAGGGACATGCTGGCACTGGAACATGCCAGAGAGAGGCACCAAACAGTGTTGGCTCACCCAGCACTGCCCTTGCACCTTCTTGGGGGTTACACCCAGCCTTGCATGTTTAAGGAGGCACCAGCCATCTTTTTTTTTTCTTTTTCATTTTTTTTTTTTTTTGAGATGGAGTCTTGCTCTGTTGCCCAGGCTGGAGTGCAGTGGCACAATCTCTGCTCACTGCTACCTTTGCCTCCCAGGTTCAAGCGATTCTCCTGCCTCAGCCTCCCAAGTAGCCGGGATTACAGGCATGCACCACAACACCTGGCTAATTTTTATATTATTAGTAGAGACGGGGCTTCGCCATGTTGGCCAGGCTGGTCTTGAACCCCTGACCTCAGGTGATCTGCCCACCTCGGCCTCTCAAAGTGCTAGGATTAAAGGCATGAGTCACCGCACCTGGCCCACCAGTCATCTTTCTTTTGGTATCTTACCACGATGACAACACTGAAGAGGCCCTTGATTGATGCAGATGACTCACTGGAAGTTTTGCTAACTTGCGTTTTGTCTGTCAAGGAACACTGAGGGTGTGGGCACCAAAAGCAGTTGCTTCTGATGCCCCAGACACTTTTGGGAACAAAACTAACAGCATTAACAGAGTAAACTGACCAGCCCTCAAAACCCAAAGAATTTGACCCATATGATCTTCTCTCTTCTCCCCCTAACTCCCATATACATTATTTGCTTTATAGCACATGTGCACATCTTTATTAGCTTCTGTATTAAATCATGAGCAGCTTGGCAATTCAGAATCGGCCATGGCTCACTTTCGATAGCCCATTGTGAATGTTTGCAAAAATGAGTGCTTTATGTCACAATTCAAACAAGCATATTACAAAAACTAAGTGCTCCTCTGGGCTTTGAACTAAAGCAGGGAAGAAATCCTGAAACGTCACCAATACCCCCTCCTCTGAAATCTGACATTAATGTGGATGTTCCACATGATTACTAAGTAATTCATATAGTCTTTAGAGCATGTTTTTGGTATAAAAAATTCAGGAACTACTATTCTAAAGGCACATGATGAGCTCCCCAGAAAAAAGGAAACAAAAATTATTAAAGAAACTAGGAAATCTAGAAAATTGCCCCCCTTAGTAATGGTGTATTTTGTATTTTTTAAATTTGTTGTGAAATATGTCATACAAGAGGATGTGTGTGTGTGTGTGTCTCTGTGTGTGTGTGTGTATACATAAATAATTTGTTGAATGAAAGAATGATGTAATGAACTTCCATATGCCCACCACTTAGGTTCATAAGTAGAACATTACTTACGCTATTGAAGGCCCTTGATGGAATATATTCTTAAACATTTCATCCCGCTACCCACCAATTTTCACTTGCCACTTCTATTCTCCAGTCACAGAAAACTATGCGTTTGCTATACCCTGAACAAGCCATGCTGTTTCACACTTGTAAGCCTTTGCTGTAGCTGTTTCCTCCATCTGAAACACAATCTCTTCCCTCTTCAGCAGCAAGCTCCTATTTATTCCTCAATTCTGTGTTCAAGTGCCACCTCCTCTAACAGGCTTTTCCTGACTTCTTCTCCTCATTTGGCTCTCCATTCTCAACATCTCTATTACCTTATACGATCTTCTGCTAGAATCCTTATCCCACTAAATAAAGACTTTGGGTGCCTATCTCTAAAGACTGTGAGCTCCTTGCAAGGAGAGCTGTATCTTTTTCAACTCTGTCTATTCAGCAGGGACTGCCCATAATAATTTTTCAAAAAACTTTTGTTATATGAGTGTTCTTAGCTTCCAAGAGGGTGGACAAAAAGAATTATCGGTCTTACCAAACACTCCCAAAATCTTCTGAAAGGCTCTGTAATTTCCAGAAACAGAGAATATGCATGATGCATTAGACAGTTATGTAAGAAATATTTGTGTGACAGAAGGAAAAAGAGCTAGGCATGTGGGGAGCAGAGAAGTAATGAGAAATCCTTTTCTCTCCTCCCACCCCCGACAAACCCACAACTCTTCCCTTCATGTTCATGTGTTTAGAGTGGAAGCTACCCCAAACCTCCAGAACAGAGATTCAGTCCCCACCCAAACCCTACCACAAATTCCTTCCTAAGAAGGAAAAGAAATGCTAGCGCCACCACCTCCACCAGCCATCTCCTGGAGCAGCAAGGAGGGGGACAGATGGGAAGAAAGGAAAGCCAGAGGGTCTAGATCAGGGCAAGGGGTCACAGTAAAATGGGTGTAAGAGAAAAAAGGGGTGTGGAGTGCTGAACACATGGTGCATTCTGGGTAGAGTCGAGAAGTGAAGAGCAGAAGTGTCCTGTACCTCACTGCAGCGTCACAGAAATGCTGCCGAGGAGCTGAATGACAACCAACTCTGCTTGACAGGACTTAGCAAAGGCTTATAAGGAACCAGAGCTAACATTTATTGAGCACCTTTTGTGTGCCAGTAGAGGCCCAGGTATTTTACATGTATAATTTCATTCAAATAATCACAATAACTAACCCCAGTACTAACCCATTTTAACAGCTATTGAGGCTTAAACCTTAAACATGATAGAGATGAAGTTCCAAGTCTACTCTAGGAGCCATACATTCTTTCTACTCCACTATGCCCACCCATTGTTAAAACAGTTTTGTTTTTTGTTTTTTTTTTGAGACAGAGTCTTGCTCTGTTGCCCAGGCTGGAGTGCAGTGGCACGATCTCGGCTCACTGCAACCTCCACCTCCCAGGTTCGAGCGATTCTCTTCCCTCAGCCTCCCAAGTAGCTGGGACTACAATACAAGTGCATGCCACCAATCCTGGCTAATTTTTAGTAAAGAAAGGGTTTCACCGTGTTAGCCAGGACGGTCTCGATCTCCTGACCTTGTGATCCGCCTGCCTTGGCCTCCCAAAGTGCTGGGATTACAGGCGTGAGCCACCGTGCCTAGCCAAAACAGTAGATTTTATTATGAAGGAATTCCCCTCCTCCACCCCCAAATTGTTCTTGGTATCATAATGAAAACAGCTATTAAACTGGCCCATGTCATCTGGTGAAACTTAAGAATGTCTCATCTAAGACAACATGTCAAAGCCATGCCAATCAGCTTGCCATCCATCCTGCAGTGTTCCAATGAGCTCTGACAAGAGAATGAAGGCTCTACCAAAAATGAGGTTAGTCAATAACAGCAAAAAAACAATCTGAGGATGCTGAAGACTAAAATTTTAATGAATGAGCTCAGGTTCATGAACTTCTATAAATGAACAAAATCATAGGGTTGACTTAAAATTTTTATTTTTTTGCTGACTCTGCAAGTTACCTTGCATATACTGTGAAATGTACCTGGTTTAAAAGTAAATCACGCTTCACTTTGGGAGGCTGAGGCGGGTAGATCACGAGGTTAGGAGTTCGAGACCAGCCTGGCCAACATGGAGAAACCCTGTCTCTACTAAAAACACAAAAATTAGCTGGGCATGGTGGTGGGCGCCTGTAATCCTAGCTACTCGGGAGGCTGAGGCAGAACTGTTTGAACCAGGGAAGCAGAGGTTGCAGTGAGCTGAGACTGTGCCACTGCACTTTAGCCTGGGCGACAGGGCAGGACTCCATCTCAAAAAAAAAAAAAAAAGTAAATCACACTTTGGGAGGCCGAGGCGGGTGGATTGTCTGAGCTCAGGAGTTCAAGACCAGCCTGGGCAACATGGTGAAACCCCGTCTCTACTAAAATACAAAAAATTAACTGGGAGTGGTGACACGCACCTGCACAGTCCCAGCTACTTGGGAGGCTGAGGCACAAGAATTGCTTGAACCTGAGAGGCAGAGGTTGCAGTGAGCCGAGATTGTGCCACTACACTCCAGCCTGGGCAACAGAGCAAGACTCTGTCTCCAAAAAATAAAAGGAAAATCAAGTTCAAGTCAGCTCCCTCCAGACACTGAAATTATCATTTTAAATTTAGGAAGAAAACAAGAACTTGCAAATTGATGGATATGCTTTGTCACCATTAAGTAGCAAAAATTAAATATTCTTATTTTTCTAAAATTTTATGTGAGATGACAGAGCTTTGGAATGAGTATTTTTAGACACTGTAGTTATTTAACATTCATGTAAAGATTATTTTCAGAACTAAATCTCACTTCTTAAGAACAGTGTTAATATGCATATCAAGAAAAATTAGTATTTCCATCTATAATTAGCTGGTGGTATTTTAAACCACAAAATTCTAAATAATTAAAATAATCGAAGGTAAAACAGAATCACCAACAGGGAAACGAACTATATAGGTTGTATTCATCACAGGACTTTGATCAGGATAAAGAAAAGTCCTAACTTTACTTAATCTCATAATATGCTTTATAATTATTATTAAAGAAGTTCCTTATTCAACAAAACACTTGAGAGAATTTAGATAACTTGCCCCAAAGTCACTCAGCTAATAAATGGCAGAAGCAGAATTCAAACCGAGAAAGATCTCTGATTTCAAAATGATTAGGTTGTATAAGGAAGAATAAGAAAAACACAATCTCATTGAATCACTTTCTCCTGATTGGGACCAAAGTTGCTCAACTAAGCAAAACAACTCACACTTTCCTATCATTTTCAACACTTGTTGTCAATGTAGAAAAAAGTATTAAATGGAAGTCATATTAAATATGTACAGGCCTCTTTATATAGGGGTCTTCCTCCCACATAGACTATCTATCACCCTGATAAATGATGTAGTGATGAAAGAAGTCATGGGTAATTTTTTAAATTTTAACTAAAATGTCTTAACATGGTAAGATTGAAGGAATCATGGCATTAAACATCAAACAACACATACATTATATAAGACAATATGGATAAGGTGCCAAAACAGTACCTGGGAAATAATAGACAGGTGCCGGTATGTATTTCCCTCCCACTTATAACAGGCAGCTCCCTTTGTGTTGCTCCCCAGCTTTGGGAATCGACACTTCTAGGTCTTTTGCTAACTTGGGAAATGACACAGTTTGGATATTTGTCCCTGCCCGAATCCCATGTTGAAATGTAATCCCCAATGCTGGAGGTGAGGCCCGGTGGGAGGTATTTGAATCATGTGGGCAGATCCCTCATGGCTTGCTACTGCCTTTGTGATAGTGAGTTCTCGTGAGATCTGGGCATTTTAAAATGTGCTGCAACCTCCGCCCACCTTCTCTGTCTCTTGCTCCTGCTTTTTGCCATGTGATGTGTCTGCTCCTGCCTTGCTTTCCACCGTGAAAGCTCCCTGAGGCCTCCCTAGAAGCAGATGCCGCCATGCTTCATGTACAGCCTGCAGAACCGTAAGCCAATTAAACCCCTTTTCTTATAACTTACCCAGTCTCAGGTCTTTCTTTATAGCAACGCAAGAATGAACTAACGCAAAAAATTGGTACTAGGAGTGAGGGATTGCCTCACATACAGATAACTGAAAATGTAGAAGCAACTTTGGAACTAGGTAACAGCAGAGGTTGGAAGCATATGGAAGGCTCAGAAGAAGACAGGAAGAAGAAAGAAAGTTTGGAATTCTTAGAGACTGGTTAAATGGTTGTGACCAAAATGCTGATAGTGATCCAGACAGTGAAGGCCAGGCTGAGAAGGTCTCAGACAGAAATGTGGAACTTATTGGAACTGGAACAAAGGTCACGTGTGTTATGCCTTACCAAAGAACTTGGCTACACTGTGGCCCCTGCCCTAGGGGATCTGTGGAACTGAACTTCAGAGTGATGATTTAAGGTATCTGGCAGAAGAAATTTCAAGGCAGAAAAGCATTCAAGATGTGGCCCGACTGCTTCGAACAGCCTACACTCAGGTACAGGAGCAAAGAAGCGACTTAAAGTTGGAATATATATTTAAGCAGGAAGCAGAGCATAAAAGTTTGGAAAATTTGCAGGCTGGCCATGTGGCAGAGATAGCTTTTTCAAGAGAGAAATCCAAGCAGGCTGTGGAGCAGCAACCATTTGCTAGAGAAATTTGCATAGCTAAAAGAGAGACAAGTGCTAATAGCCAAGTCAATGGGGAAAAGGCCTGGAAGGCATTTCGGAGACCTTCCCAGCAGCCCCTCCCACCACAGGCCCAGAGGCCTAGGAGGACATTATGGTGTAGAGGGCCAGGCCTAGGGCCCCACTACCCTGCACAGCCTCAGAGCTCTGCTTCCTGCGTGCTGGCTGCTCCAGCTCCAGCTCCAGCCAAGGGTCAAAAAAGCCGGGGTACAGCTCGAGCTGCCACTTTGAAGAATGCAAGCCATAAAGCTTAGCAGATTCCATGTGGTGTTAAGCCTGTAGGTGTACAGAATAAAAAGTGAAGAATGTTTGGCAGCCTCCACTTAGATTTCAGAGGATGTATGAGAAAGCCTGGGTGCCGAGGCAAAAGCCTCCTGCAGGGGCAAAGCCCTCATAGAGAACCTCTACTAGGGCAGTGCCAAAGGAAAATGTGGGGTTGGAGGCCCTATACAGAGTTGCAAGGGGGCATTGCCTAGTGGAGCTGTGAGAAGGGGGCCACCATCCTCCAGATCCCAGAATCGTAAATCCACTGGCACCTTGCACCTTCAGCCTAGAAAAGCCACAGGCATTCAACTCCAACCCATAAGAACAGCCCTAGGGGCTGAACCCTACAAAGCCACAGACAAAGAGCTGCCCAAGGCCTTGGGAACCCACTCTTCCTATCAGTGTGCCCTGGATGGGACGTGTAGTCAGACAGGATTATCTTGAATCTTTAAGATTTAATGATTGCCCTGCTAGGTTTCAAACTTGTCTGTAGCCCCTTTCTTTTGGCCAATTTCTCCCTTTTGGAATGGGAGAAATATCCATAACCCACGGTATCTTGGCAGTAGTCAACTTGTTTTGATTTTATGGGCTCAGAGGTGGAAGGAGAAAAGTCTCAGATAAGACTTTGGATTTGGACTTCTGAGTTAATAGTAGAATGAGTCAAGGCTTTGGGGGACTGTCGGGAAGGTGTGATTGTATTTTGCAATGTGAGAAGGACATGAGATTTGGAAGGGGTCAGGGGAGGAATGATATGGTTTGGATATTGGTCCTCACCCAATCTTATCTTAAATTATAATCCCTAATGCTGGAGGTAGGGCCTGGTGGAAGGTGTTTGGATCATGGGGGCGGCTCCCTCATGGCTTGGTGCTGTCTTCGTGATAGTGAGTTCTCACAAGATCGTTATCACTCACTCACACTCTCGCTCTCTCTCTTGCTTTCTCTCTCCCCAATCCTTGCCATGTGATGTGCCCACTCCCCTTTTGCCTTCTACCATGAGTGGAAGCTTCCTGAGGCCTCCCCAGCCATGGTTTCTGTACATCCTGCAGAACCATGAGCCAATTAAACCTCTTTTCCTTATAAATTCCCAGTCCCAGGTATTTCTTTATAGCAATGCAAGAACAAACTAATACAGAAAACTGGTGATGAGGTGTGGGGCATTGCTATAAAGATACCTGAAAATGTGGAAGTGGCTTTAGACCTGGGTAATGGGCAGAGGTTGAAACAGTTTGGAGTGCTCAGAAGAAGACAGGAAGATGAGGGAAAGTTTGGAACTTCCTAGAGACCTATTGAATGGTTATGACCAAAATGCTGATAGGGATATGCACAGTGAAGGCAAGGCTGAGAGGGTCTCAGATGGAAATGAGGAACTTATTGGGAACTGGGGTAAAGGTCACTCATGCTATGCTTTAGGAAAGAGACTGATGGCATTGTGCCCTTGCTCTAGGGATCTGTGGAACCTTGAACTTGAGAGAGATGATTTAGAGTATCTGGTGGAAGAAATTTCTAAGCAGCAAAGTGTCCAAGAGAATCAATCTGGCTAGATTTAAGAAGATGTATGGAAAAGCCTGGAAGTCCACACAGAAGCCTGCTGCAGAGGCAGAGCCCTCATGGAGAACCTCTAGTAGGGCAATGTAGGAGGGAAATGTGGGGTTGGGGCACTGCCTAGTGGAGCTGTGAGAAGATGGCTACTGTCCTCCAGACCCCAGAATGGTAAAGACAGTGACAGCTTACACCATGTGCCTGGAAAAGCCAAAGGCACTCAATCCCAGCCCCTGAGAGCAGCCGTGGGGGGGCAGAGCCCTGCAAAGCCACAGAGGTGGAGCTGCCTAAGGCCTTGTGGGCCCACTCCTTGCATCAGTGTGCCTTGGATGTGAGACAGAGAGACAAAGGAGATTCTTTTGGAACTTTAAGATTTAATGACTGTCCTGCTGGGATTTAATGACTGTCCTGCTGGGTTTTGTACTTGCATGAGGTTTGTAGGCCCCTTCTTTTGGCTGATTTCTCCCATTTGGAAAGGGAGTATTTACTCAATGCCTGTACCTCCATTATATCTTGGAAGTAACTAACTTGTTTTTTATTTTACAGGCTCATAGGCAAAAGGGACTAGTCTTGTCTCAAATGAGATTTTGGATTTTTGAGTTAATGCTGGAATAAGTTAAGACTTTGGACTATTGGGAATTGTATTTTGCAATGTGAGGACATAAGATTTGGGAGGCGCCAGTAGCAGAATGATACGGTTTGAGTCTGTGTCCCAACCCAAATCTCATGTCAAATTGTGATCCCCAGTGTTGAAGATGGGTCCTGGTGGGAGGTGACTGGATCACGGGGGAGGATTTCTCCTTTAGTGCTGTTCTTGTGATAGCGAATTATAGCAAGATCGGGTTGTTTAAAAGTGTGTAGCAGCACCTCCCACCCTCTCTTGTCCTCATGCTCCAGCTGTGCCTGCTTCCCTTAACCTTCTGCCATGATTGTAAATTTCCTGAGGCCTCCACAGCCATACATCCTATATAGCATGTGGAATCGGGAGCTAATCAAACCTCTTTTCTTTATTAACTACCCAGTCCCAGGTATTTCTTTTTTTTTCTTTTCTTTTCTTTTCTTTTTTTTTTTTTTTTTTTTTGAGACAGAGTCTTACTCTGTTGCCCAGGCTGGAGTGCAATGGCACGATCTCGGCTCACTGCAAACTCTGTCTCCCGGGTTCAAGCGATTTTCCTGCCTCAGCCTCCTGAGTACCTTGGATTACAGGCACGCGCCACCACGCCTGGCTAATTTTTGTATTTTTAGTAGAGACGGGGTTTCACCATGTTGGCCAGGCTGGTCTCGAACTCCTGACTTCAAGTGATCCACCCACCTCAGCCTCCCAAAGTGCTGGGATTACAGGCGTGAGCCACTGCGCCCGGCCTCAGGTATTTCTTTATAGCAGTATGAGAATGGACTGTAATACAGAATGTTACACATCTTTCATGATCTGGCCCTGTCAACTTCTCCAGTGTCATCTCTCACCTCTCCTGGCCTTGCATTCAACCCTCTTAACAACTGCAAACACCAGCTGGTTTCTCCGTATCTATCTCTACTCAAATTGCCCAGCAAGCCCTTTCCCCCATCCTCATCACCCATATAATACCTATGTATTCTTTAAGGGCTCACCTTTCAGCAGTGTTTCACCACTGACCCTGGCAGCCTACCTGGAACACTCTGGCCTGGCATGGTTCCTTCCTGCCTCTCTAATCATTCCTTTCCCATTTCCTGTGCCAGCTCTACCTTCTCTATCCTATCTGTAACTATTAGAATTGCCCAGACCTCTAAGCTAAGTCTCTTCTCTCTTTTAATGTGGTGTTAAGAATGCAGGCTTGCTAGGCACAGTAGCTCATGCCTGTAATCCCAGCACTTTGGGAAGCCAAAGGAGGAGGACTGCTTGAGTCCAGGAGCTCAAGATCAGCCTGGGCAACACAGTGAGACCTCACCTCTACAAAAAATGAACAGAATTAGCCAGGTGTGATAGCACATGCCTGCAGTCCCAGCTACTTAGAAAGCTGAGGTTGGGAGAATTGCTTGAGCCTGGGAGGTCAAGGCTGCAGTGAGCCAAGATCTTGCCACTGCACTCTAGCCTGAGCGACAGGGCTAGATCCTGTCTCCAAAAAAAAAATTGAATTCAGGCTCAGGCTTTAGAGCAGGGCGTGGTGATGTGCACACCTGTAAACCCTGGTACTTGAGAGGCTTAGGTGGGAGGATCACTTGAGATCCGGAGTTTGAGACCAGCCTTGGCAACATAACAAGACCCATCTCAAAAATAATAATAATAATAGTTCAGGATAAGACTTTCTGGGTTTACTAGCCCTGTGGCTTTCCTATGTATTGCCTACAATGAGGGTAATAATACCTACCACATAGGGGTATCATGAAGATTAAATCAGTTATATATGTGAAGTACTCAGAACAGTGCTTAGTACGTAGAAGGCAGTTGATATGTGAGCTATTCTCATTAATAATATTCTTTAAAAAAAAAAAATTAGAGATGGGGCTGGGAGCAGTGGATCACGCCTGTAATCCCAGCACTTTAGGAGGCTGAGATGGGCAGATCCCTTGAGGTCAGGAGTTCGAGACCAGCCTGGCCAACACAGTGAAACCCTGTCTCTACCAAAAAAATACAAAAATTAGTTGGGCATGGTGGTGCACGCCTGTAGTCCCAGCTACTCGGTAGGCTGAGGTGGGAGAACCACTTGAACTCAAGAGGTGGAGGCTGCAAGAGCCAAGATGGTGCCACTGTACTCCAGCCTGGATGACAGTGAGAACTTGTCACACACACACACAAAAAAAAATTTAGAGACAAGGTCTCACTGTCACCCAGGCTGGTCGTGAACTCCTTGGCTCAAGTGATCCTCCCATCTCGGCCTCCCAGAGTGCTGGGATTATAGACGTAAGTCACCACATCTAGCCTATGTTAATATTATTCTTATGATTAGATTGCACTACTGTGGGGTTTTTTTTTTTTTTTTTTTTTTTTGAGACAGGGTCTCACTCTGTTGCCCAGGCTGGATTGCAGTGGTGTGATCATGGCTCAGTGCAACCTTCACCTCCTGGGTCTTATTTTTATATTTACATTGTATCCCACCCACTCTCAGGAGTTTAAATGCCAATTTTTCCCAAATTTCTATCTCTACCTAGACTTTTCTACTGAACTCCAGACCCCTAGATCCACATTACTTCCTAAAATCTCTATTTAGCTGTCTCATAGACATCTTAAATTCAACAAGTCCAAAACAGAACTCTTCTCCTACCTCTTTTTAAATATGTCCTTCCTGCAGCATTCCCATCTCAGACAGGCACCTCTACGCAGATAGTTGCTCCTGGGAAACAAACTGATACTCAGGACTTCCCTCTCCTTCACTCCTGTAACAAATCCATCACTAAGTCCTACCTGCAATATTTTAACTAAATTTTGTCCCCCTCTCTCCATCTCTACAGCCACCACCAAATCCTAGCCAATATTCACTCTAATGCTAGAAATAGTTCTCTATCAAGCTTTCCTCCCCCAACTCTCTATTCAGCAGCCAGAGTGATGTTTTTGAAATGGAAAAACAGGATGAAAAATGGAAAAATGATGTCTCATCTTTGCTTAAAATCCTTTAATAACTTTGGCTAAAACATTCACATAACCCCTATGAGCCCTGCATTATTTGGCACTTGCCCTCAGAAGGTTCGAAGAACCAACCCCATCTCATGACATTCCCTACTACCTCACTGCTTAGCCCCTCTCTTCACCCCACCAAGGGCCATCTGCACTACCTGTCCTTTAACTGCTTAAACAATCCATGCTAGATCAAGCCTCGAGATTTTCTCTCTTGCTTTTTCTTGGCCTGGAATCCCTAGTTCACTTGTTTTCTGACTGACTCCTCCTTATCCTTCACATCTTAAGTTTTAATATCCGTTACTTGGAAAGACCTTCCCTGACGTGTCTATCTAAATTAAGCTCCACTGTTACGTTTTCTCAGATAACCCTGTACTTTTTCTTCACTATGAAAACCATGAAGATAGGAAGATGTCTGTTTTACTCAAACTGATGCCCACAGCCCAACATAGTGTCTGATCTATAATAGATGCCCAGTAATTACTTACTGAATAAATGTATATTTCATTAAATCTAAGAGACTATCAATAAGATGCATTCCTACTATAAAAAACAATGTGTATGTCAGAATTGAGTAAATATAGGCAGATTCTTCTCCAAAATGGTGGCACAGAAGCAAGCTGGTTTCACCACCCCCTCCCCCCACTGAAAACCAAAAACAAAAATATAATGCCAAGATTATCACCAGCAATATCCCAGAATTAAAATGAGAATGAGACAGTTCCCAGGGCCACAGAGAAGTATTAAAAAAAACTCTGAGCAGATGGTAAGATACTCAGACTCCTATATCAATGACGCAGCTCCACCAAATCTGTCTGGCACCAAGTGCAAGGAAAATTTCCCTCTGACTGAGTTTCTACACTGGAAAAAGTGAGATCAAGGTACAAATTCCCTGCCATCTTGGGTTACCTGACAGAAGACCTATCTTTGCCTCAACCCACAGGAAGTATCATGAGTGCCTGAAGGGTGAAATACCCCTGAGGACAGCCAGAAACAAAGAGAGGATATAGGACCATCATCCTGGGCCCTGGAAACTCTGCTCTTAAACTCAGAGGAGACTCCAAATCAGAGTTCAGCAGTATCATACTGTAGGAGGTATATTCCATAATTCCCCTGTGCCCAAATCCCTAGCCAGCCTTTCCACACTGACAGGATATTCCCTTTGGGACCATCCTCATTCAGGATGGGCAGCACTCAGATCATTTACTAGAGCCAGGCATGGTGGTGCACTCCTGTAATCCCAGCTACTCAGGAGGCTGAGGCAGAAGAATCACTTGTACCCGGGAGGCAGAGGTTGCAGTGAGCCAAGATTGCGCCACTGTACTCCAGCCTGAGCAACAAAGTGAGACTCCATGTAAAAAAAAAAAAAAAAAAAAATAGCCATAGGAGAAACAAAAAAGAATAAAAAGGAATGAAGCTCTGCCAAGGAGATATTGAAAACTACCCTAAAAGACTAAACCTAAGAATTATTGGTGTTCAAGAGGGAGTTGATTAAGAATGAGGGAAAGAAGGCTTATTCAAAGAAATATTAATAGTAAGAGAAAACTTTCCAAAACTTGAGAAACATATAAATATCCAGGTATAGGAAGGTCATAGAATACCACACACATTTGACCCAAATGAGGCTACCCCAAGACATATAATAACCAAATTCTCAAAGGTGAAGGACAAACAGAGGGTCCTAAAAGTAGCAAGGGAAAAGAAGCAAATAACATATAAAGGAGTTCCAATGCATTTTGCAACAGACCTCTCAAGCGAAAGTATATGGGCCAGAAGGGAGTGAAAGGACATTTTCAATGTGCTGAAAGACAAAAAAACCCTGCCATCTTAGAATACCATATCCAACAAAGCTATCCTTCAAACATGAAGGAGAGATAAAGTCCTTCCCAGAAAACAAAAGTTGAGAGAATTCACCACCACCAGACCTGTCTTATAAGAAATACTAAAGGGAGTTCTTCAATCTGGAAGAAGAAAAAAAAGCAAAACACTAATGTGAAAAAACAAAACATGTGAAGGTATAAAACTCACAGGTAAAAATAGGCACACAAAAAAACCTCAGAATAATTGAAACTGCAATGGTGATGTGCTTTCAACTCATAACTAGTATAATGTCTGGAAGATAAATCTATCAAAAAGAAATAGCAGCAGGAACCCGTTAAGAGATAAGCAATATTAAATATGTAAATTGAGACAATAAAAAGTGAAAACGTAGAGGGAATGGAATTAAATTATAGAGGTTTTTTTTAAAAAAAATATTTCTGCATTTCTGTCTTGTCTTTGTGATCTAAGATAAATAGTCATCTCCTTGACATAACTTATTACATCTATAAGATGTTTTCTATAAGTCTCATGGTAACTACAAAGTAAAAACTTATGAAAAATACAGTAAAAATAAAATGCAACAAATTAAAACATACTACTAGAGAAAACTACTTAACCACAAAGGAGGATAGTATGAGAGGGAGAAGAGAGAATAAGAAAATAACTAGAAAACAAGCAACAAAATGACAGTAGAAAGTACTTACTTATCAATAACACTGAATGCAAATGGATAAAATTCTCCAATCAAAAAAGATATAGAGTGGCTAAATCAAAAAAGAAACAAGAGTCAACTATCTGTTGTCCCTAGGAAACCCATTTTACCTATAAAGACATACGTAGACTGAAAGTGAAGGGATGGAAAGAGATATCGCATGCATGTGGAAACCAAAAAAGAGTAGGAGTAGCTATACTTGTATCAGATAAAATAGACTACAAGTCAAAGACTGTAAAAAGTAACAAAGAAGGTCACTATATAATGATAAAGGGATCAATTAAGCAAGGAGATACAACAAATATTAATATCTATGCACCCAACACCAAAGTACCCAAGTATATACAGCAAACATTAATAGGTCCAAGAGAGGGATACACTGTAATAAAATAAAAGTCAGAGACTTCAACACCTCACTGTCAGTAATGGACAGATCACCCAGACAGAAAATCAACAAGGAAACATCAGAGTTAAACTACAGGCAAACAGGCCTAACATTTACAGAACATTTCACCCATTTGCAGAAGAGTACACATTCTTTTCATCAGCACATGAAATATTCTCCAGAATAGAACATAACTTGGGCCACAAAACAAATCTCAACACATTCAAAAAAGGAGAAACCAATTATCTTTTCTGACTACAATGGAACCCTGGAAAATTCACAAATACATGGAAATTAAACAACATGCTCCTGAATGACCAAAGGGTCAATTTAAAAAATTAAGATGGAAATTTAAAATATCCTTGAAAATACAAAAACGGTAATATAACATACCAAAATCTATGGGATACAGCAAAAGCAGTACTAAGAAAGATGTTTATAGCAATAAATGCCTACATCAAAAAAGTAAAAAGACTTCAAATGAACAATCTAATAATGGTGCATGTTAAGGAACTAGAAGAGCAAGAACAAACCAAATCCAAAATTGGTAGAGGAAAAGAAATAATAAAGACCAGAGCAGAAATAAATGAAATTGAAACTAAAAAAAAAATACAGAAGGTCAATGAAACAAAAAGTTTACTGTTTGAAAATATTGACAAACCTTGACCAAGGCTAAGATAAAAAGAGAGAAGACCCAAATAAATAAAATCAAAGATTAGAAAGGAGACATAACAACTGAGACTACAGAAATACAAAGAATCATTAGAGACATTATAAAGTACTATACGCCAACAAATTGGAAATCCTAGAATAAATTGATAATTCCTGGACACATACAACCTACCATAATTGAATAATGAAAAAATTGAAAACCTGAACTAATAATGAGTAATAAGTAATAAGATCAGAGTCATAACAACAACGACAAAAAAGAAGCCCTGGATCTGATGGCTTAATTGCTGAATTCTACCAAGCACTTAAGGAAGAACTAATACCAATTCTGCTCAAACTCTTCAAAAAAATTGAAAAGTGGGGAATAGTTCCAAACTCATTCTACAAGCCCAGCTTTACCTGATACCAAAATCAGAAAAGGAGACAACAAAATAAGAAAACTACAGGCTAATATCACTGATGAATACAGATGCAAAAATTCTAAAAAAAAAATACTAGCCCAACTGAATTCAACAACACATTAAAAAGATCATTCACCACAATCAAGTGGGATTCATCCCAGACATGCAAGGATGGTTCAACATACACAAATCAATAAATGTAATACATCACATTAACAGAACGAAGAACAAAAACCATATGATCATTTTGATACATGTTAAAAAAGCATTCAATAAAATTCAACATCCCTTCATGATAAAAAAAAAAACCTCAACAAAGTGGTTACAGAAGGACTATACTTCAAAATAATAAAGGCCACATATGAGAAACCCACAGCTAACATCATTGAATGGGGACCATTTGAAAGCCTTTCATCTAACATACGCAACAACAAAAGGATGTCTACTTTTACTTTTATTCAACATAATATTGGAAGTCCTCACCAGAGCAATCAGATAAGAGAAAGAAAAGACATCCAAATTGGAAAGGAAGAAGCCAAATTACCCTTGCTCGAAGATGACATGATCTTATTATTTAGAAAACCCTAAAAACGCCACCAAAAAAAACTGTTAGAACTGATAAACGAATCTAGTAAAATTGCAGGATACAAAATCAACATACAAAACCAGTAACATTTATATATGCCAACAGCAAACAATCTGAAAAAGAAATCAAGAAATTAACCCCATTCACAACTGCTACAAATAATATAAAATAACTAGAAATTAACTTAACCAAAGAAGTAAAACATCTATACAACCAAAACTATAAAAACACTGATGAAAGAAATTAAAGAGGACACACAAAAAAATGGAAAGATATTCCATGCTTGTGGATGAAAAGACTTAATTTTGTTAAAATGCCAGTATCACCCAAAGCAATTTACAGATTCAATGCAATCCATTTCAAAAATACTAATGATATTCTTCACAGAAACAGAAAAACAATCCTAAAATTTATATGGAACCAGAAAAGACCTCACATAGACATAGCAATCCTGAGCAAAAAAAAAAACAAAGCTGGAGGCATGACACTACCTGACTTCAAAATATACTATAAAGTTGTAGTAACCAAATAAGCATGCCTGGTACTGGTATAAAAACAGACACATAGACCAAGGGAAAAGAACAGAGAATACAGATATAAATGTATACATTTACAGCCAACTCATTTTTGAAAAAAGCACCAAGTACATACAATTGGGAAGGACAGTCACCTCAATAGATGGTGCTGGGAAAACTGGATAACCATATGCAGAAGAATGAAACTAGACCCCAGTCTCTCAACATACACAAAATATACACCAAAATGGATTAAAGGCTTAAATGTAAGATCTGAAACTTGTAGAAGTAAACATTGGGCAAACATTCCAGGACATCAGTCTAGATAAAGATTTTATAGCTAAGACCTCAAAATTACAAGAAAAACAAAAATAGACAAGCAGGACTATGTTAAACTAAAAGGCTTCTACACAGCAAAGAAAACGATTAACAGAGTAAAGAGATAACCCACAGAACTGGAGAAAATATTTGCCAACTTTTCATTCAACAAGAGACTGATATCCAGAATATACAAGGAACTCAATTCAACAGCAAAACAAAACAAAACAAAAAACAAATAATCTCATTAAAAAGTAGGCAAAGGGGCTTGGTGTGGTGGCTCACGTCTGTAATCCTAACTCTTTGGGAGGCTGAGGCAGGTAGACTGCTTGAGCTCAGGAGTTCAAGACCTGCCTGGGCAACATGGCGAAACCCTATCTCTACAAAAAATACAAAAATTAGCCAGGTGTGGTGTAGTCCCAGCTACTTGGCGGCTGAGGTGGGAGAAGCGCTTGAGCCCAGGGAGGTTAAGGCTGCAGTGCACAATGACTGCACCAGCCTAAGTGACAGTGAGACCCTGTCTCAAAAAAAAAAAAAAAAAAAAGTAGACAAAGGATCTGAACACACATTTCTCACAAGAAGGCATATAAATGGCTAACAGGTATATGACAAAATGCTCAACACCACTAATCATCAGAAAATGCAAATCAAAACTACAATGAGGTATAATCTCACTCCCGTTAGAATGACTTTTATCAAAAAGGCAAAAAATAACAGAGGCTGTTGAGGATGTGGAGAAAAGGAAATTCTTATACACTGTTGGTGGAAATGTAAATTAGTACAGTCATTATGCAAAAGAGCATGGAGATTTTTCAAAAGTCTAAAAATAGAACTACCATACAATCCAGTAATCCCACTTCTGGGTATTTATTCAAGGGAAAGGAAATCAGTATGTCAAAAGCATATCTGCACCCTCATGTTTATTGCAGTACTATTAACAATAGCTACGATATGGAATCAACCTAAGTGTCCACCGACAGATCAACTGATAAAGTGTTATGTATACATAATAGAATACTATTCGGCCATAAAAAAGAATAAAATCTTGTCGTTGCAGCAGCATGGATGAAACTGGAGGTCATTAAGTTAAGTGAAATAAACTAAGCACAGAAAAACAAATATCACACATTCTCATTCATATGTAAGCTACAAAAAAGTAGATCTCACGGAGGCAAAGAGTAAAATTGTAATTACTAGAGGCTAGAAGGGTGTGTGTGGCAATAGAGGGATAAAGAGAGGTTAGTTAATGGGTACAAACATACTGTTAGAAGAAATAACTGCTAGTGTTCAATAGCACAATAATAGGGTGACTATAGCTAACGACAATGTATTATGTATTTCAAAACAGCTAGAAGAAGAAGATTCCAAATGTTCCTAACACAAAGAAATGATAAATGTGGCCGGGCACAGTGGCTCATGCCTGTAATCCCAGCACTTTGAAAGGCCGAGGCAAGTATATCACTTGAGGTCAGGAGTTCAAGACCAGCCTGGGCTGGTGACATGGTGAAACCCTGTCTCTACAAAAAATACAAAAATTAGCCTGGCATGGTGGCATCTTTACAAAAAATACAAAAATTAGCTGGGCGTGGTGGCATGCACCTGTAGTCCCCGCCACTAGAGAGGCTGAGGTGAGAGGATCATTTGAGCCCAGGAAGTCAAGGCTGCAGTGAGCCATGTTTGCACCATTGCACTCCAGCCCCGCACAAAGCAAGATTCTATCTCAAAAAAAAAGAAAAATAATAAAAAAGAAATAATAAATGTTCAAGGGGATGGATATTCTAAATACCATATTTGATCATTACACATTCTATGCATGTATCAAAATATCACAGGTACCTCACAAATACATACAAATATAAATAAATATAAAAACAAAAAACAAAAAGACTAACTTCATTTTATAACATTCTTTCATAAATTAATTTTTCAAAAGGTACCACTTTCAACTGTCAAATTTTAAAATATTAGAAATTTGAAAATATTGGCAAGGGCACGGGAATTAGGAATCTCAGGCACTGGTTTTTAGCATATAAATCTTCATAGCATTTCTGGGAAGGAAGCTTGACAATTTTTTTTTCAAATACCTTAAAAATGTAAAAATTCTTTTTTGGGGGGCAGGGGGAGAAGGGGTCTCGCTGTGTTGCCCAGGCTGGAGTGTAATGGTGCAATCTTGGCTCACTGCAACTTCCGCCTCCCAGGATCAAGCAATTCTCTGGCCTCAGCCTCCTGAGTAGCTGGGATTTTCCAGAAATTTTTTTTTTTTTTTTTTAGTATTTATTGATCATTCTTGGGTGTTTCTCGGAGAGGGGGATTTGGCAGGGTCATAGGACAATAGTGGTGGGAAGGTCAGCAGATAAACATGTGAACAAAGGTCTCTGGTTTTCCTAGGCAGAGGGCCCTGCCGCCTTCCACCTTCCACAGTGTTTGTGTCCCTGGGTAGTTGAGATTAGGGAGTGGTGATGACTCTTAACGACTATGCTGCCTTCAAGCATCTGTTTAACAAAGCACATCTTGTACCGCCCTTAATCCATTTAACCCTTAGTGGACACAGCACATGTTTCAGAGAGCACGGGGTTGGCGGTAAGGTTATAGATTAACAGCATCCCAAGGCAGAAGAATTTTTCCTAGTACAGAACAAAATGGAGTCTCCTATGTCTACTTCTTTCTACACAGACACAATAACAATCTGATCTCCCTTTCTTTCCCCACATTTCCCCCTTTTCTATTCGACAAAACCACCATTGTCATCACGGCCCGCTCTCAATGAGCTGTTGGGTACACCTCCCAGACGGGGTGGCGGCCGGGCAGAGGGGCTCCTCACTTCCCAAAAGGGGCTGCCGGGCAGAGGGGCCCCCCACCTCCCAGACGGGGCGGCGGCTGGGCAGAGGGGCTCCTTACTTCCCAGACGGGGCGGCCGGGTAGAGGGGCCCCCCACCTCCCAGATGGGGTAGCGGCCGGGAAGAGGGGCTCCCCACTTCCCAGACGGGGCGGTTGCCGGGCGGAGGGGCTCCTCACTTCTCAGACGGGGCGGCCGGTCAGAGACACTCCTCACCTCCCAGACGGGGTGGTGGCGGGGCAGAGACACTCCTCAGTTCCCAGACGGGGTCGCGGCCGGGCAGAGGCGCTCTTCACATCTCAGACGGGGCGGCGGGGCAGAGGCGCTCCCCACATCCCAGATGATGGGCGGCCAGGCAGAGACGCTCCTCACCTCCTAGACGGGATGACGGCCGGGAAGAGGCGCTCCTCACTTCCCAGACTGGGCGGCCGGGCAGAGGGGCACCTCACATCCCAGACGATGGGTGGCCAGGCAGAGACGCTCCTCACTTCCTAGACGGGGTAGCGGCCGGGAAGAGGCGCTCCTCACTTCCCGGACTGGGCGGCCAGGCAGAGGGGCTCCTCACATCCCAGACGATGGGCGGCCAGGCCGAGACGCTCCTCACTTCCTATACGGGGTGGCAGCCGGGCAGAGGCTGCAATCTTGGCACTTTAGGAGGCCAAGGCAGGCGGCTGGGAGGTGGAGGTTGTAGCGATCCCAGATCAGGCCACTGCACTCCAGCCTGGGCAACATTGAGCACTGAGTGAGCGAGACTCCGTCTGCAATCCCGGCACCTCGGGAGGCCGAGGCTGGCAGACCACTCGCGGTCAGGAGCTGGAGACCAGCCCGGCCAACAAGGCCAAACCCTGTCTCCACCAAAAAATACGAAAACCAGTCAGGTGTGGCGGCGCGCGCCTGCAATCCCAGGCACTCGGCAGGCTGAGGCAGGAGAATCAGGCAGGGAGGCTGCAGTGAGCTGAGATGGCAGCAGTACAGTCCAGCCTCGGCTCGGCATCAGAGGGAGACTGTGCAAAGGGGAGACGAGGACCGTGCGAGGGCGAGGGCGAGGGCGAGGCTCCAGAAATTTTTTGTAGGGTTATAGCTTAAAGAAGTTATCTAAGCTATATAAAGACTTTAATGACATAATTTCTCCCCCCACCCCCAAAAAAAGAAGACAAAAAGAAAACAACTGAAAGGACCAACAATAAAAAAAATCGACTAAGGAAATTCAGCGCAATTTTAAATAAAATAATATCATAAAATATATATGATCATAAAATATATGTGAGTAGAATACATGTGGTCAAAGGAAAGTGTTCACAATATATTTTTAAGTGAAAACAATATGCATTTTTGTTTGTTTTTTGAGACAGAGTCTTGCTGTTGCCCAGGCTGGAGTGCAGGGGCACAATCATGGCTCACTGCAGCCTCAACCTTCCCAGGCTCAGACGATCCTCCCGCCTCAGCCTAGTGAGTAATTGTGACTACAGGCACGTGCCACCATGCCTGTTTAATTTTTGTATTTTTTTGCGGAGACTAGCTGTCAACATGTTGCCCAGGATGATCTCCAACTCCTGGGCTCAAGCGATCCTCCTACCTCAGCCTCCCAAAGTGCTGGGATTATAGGTATGAGCCACTGTGTCAGGCCAATATATATGTTTTGTAAAAAGGAAAATGATATGACATTTAAAGGGCATACTTAAAATCTTAGCAGTGGTTAATTTTTGTTTTTGCAATTTTTTACAGCAAACATTGCCTGATGTTTTTGCAATTATTAATAAACAATAAATAATCTTAACATTAAAAACAAAAATACTGTAATTTGCTATCAACCATAAGCATGAGTGAAAAACAGACACCTAGTCACCCAAACTTAAAAACAGGCTAGCTTGCCCAAACAAAACAGCATTTCACAATAGGAAGTTATTTTGAAGGTGATGAACAGAACATGAGTAAGCATGAAGGGCCTCTAGGTTAGTAAAACTTATTCATATTTAAATCTTATATGCTACCTATTCCTCTCCCCATAGCTTAGGTAGACTTGTTCAGCAGAAACCCCATAAAAACTGTGTGATCAGCCAGGTGTGGTCATTCACGCCTGTAATCCCAGCACTTTGGGAGGCTGAGGTGGGCAGATCGCGAGGTGAGGAGTTTGAGACCAGCCTGGCCAACATAGTGAAACCCCGTCTCTACTACAAATACAAAAATTAGCCGGACATGGTGGCATGCGCCTGTAGTCCCAGCTACTCAGGAGGCTGAGGCAGGAGAATTGCTTGAACCTGGAAGGCAGAGGTTGTGGTGAGCTGAGATCGCGCCACTGTACTCTAGCCAGCCTGGGCAACACAGCGAGACTCCATCTCAAAAAACAAAAAGTTTGGGCCAGGCGCAGTGGCTCATGCCTGTAATCCCAGCACTTTGGGAGGCCGAGGTGGGCGGATCATGAGGTCAGGAGATGGAGACCATCCCAACTAACACACTGAAACCCCGTCTCTACTAAAAAAATACAAAAAAATTAGCCAGGCATGGTGGCAGGTGCCTGTAGTCCCAGCTACTCAGGAGGCTGAGGCAGGAGAATGGCGTGAACCCAGGAGGCAGAGCTTGCAGTGAGCCGAGATTGTGCCACTGCACTCCAGCCTGGGCGACAGAGCGAGACTCTGTCTCAAAAAAAAAAAAAATTTGATCAAAACCCACAATTTCTACTTTGTGGCATTAATATTTTTAAATATATACTACAGGTTAGGCGAATAATACAAGGCTGCAGTGTTCATCTGATATCTTGAAAGCACAACTGTATGCATACTAAGTACCAAAAAGATCACTGAGAGAAATCCTGAAGGAAGAAAAGAACACAGAAGTGGCATTAGACCCAAGCCAGCTGCTGGCCATGCTTGCACCTTGATCATGATAAGACAATTACTAGAGAATGAAGCAGCACAAATAATTAGATATTAAGGTTATTGGCCAGGCGCAGTGGCTCACGCCTATAATCCCAGCACTTTCGGAGGCCAAGGTGGGCAGATTGCCTGAGGTCAAGAGTTCCAGACCAGCCTGGCCAACATGGTGAAACCCCATCTCTACTAAAAATACAAAAATTGGCCGGGCACGGTGGCACACACCTGTAGTCCCAGCTACTCTGGAGGCTGAGGCAGGATAATCTCTTGAACCCTGGAGGTGGAGGTTGCTGTGAGCCAAGATTGTGCCACTGCACTCCATCCTGGGCGACAGCGAGAATCCGTCTCGGAAAAAAAAAAGGTTATGAAATTCTCATTCAGTAATTTCCAAACATCTAGAGAGATCAAGAGTACACTTTGCTTCCCTTAACTCTGACAGCCCTAAGATGTTGAGTGGTATGATTGAACTGATAGAGAAAATCATCCAAATTGGGTGGTCGGGTTCCCAGCATGACTGAGAGAAACTGACAGGACAATGGGAATCATAACAGAAAGATCAAAATTGATTGTCAGTCTATTTTAGGTTGTAAAAATCTCATGAACTAAAGGACATTTTTTCTTGAGTGACAGGTACTCCAACTGTATACGCTGAGAGGGTATTTTGAGAGAAAAATGCAGCATAAGCAAACAAAGATTCTAAAAGAACTTGTGCCTCAGCCTTTTCCCAGATGTCAAGCCGGCATCCTGGCAGTGACTTGACCACATTTTCCTAATCAAGATGGACTTCTCTAGAAATAAGAATTTCATTCTGTCTGTAAAAACTAAGAAAGGATATTATTTCCTTTACCCCTCTATAGTGGCTTTTCAGTTATATTAAAAAACGTCATCCATGAGTTAAGTATTTCTTAAGACATATAAAACTAAAATGTTTAAATATTATAAAACTTACAACTAAAATTGCTTTTTTTATTATTATAAAATTTCATTTTCCCTGTACTCATTTTTTCCTCATTTTCTTAGTTATTTAAACTTCTCTTACAGACATTTTCATCAGTATTTTAGTATGCTTTATACAGAAGAGGTTTTCTGTTTTGCTAACTTGTTCTACAGATTTCCTAAAAGCTACTGGAAACATTGTTAATCTGTATCTGAAATAATCAGCTACCAACTGTATCAAAAGCATTTCCTTTTATTTGACCTGTGAATTACTTATCTGAAGCTTCAAAAGATGCCCAAGCTATTTTTGTAGTGAATAAGTCAGCATTGCCCTCTTCAGGTGCCTCATAGTGTTAGAAGCTTCCACCAGATCAAAAGTTCATTCTTCATCTTTCCAGATGGAAGAAGAGCATAAATTTTTTGAACAGTGCCTCACATCCTCTTAATCATTCTAGCTTATTTTTAATTTTTCTGAATCTCAATTCCCTTACTTACAAAATAAACCAATTAGACTGTATATACAATTACATTTGAGAACATGGGCTCTGGAGTTAGACAGATCCAGTAGCTCCAATACTTTCCAACTGTGTGACCTTGAACAATTACCCAACTTTCTTCCTCAGGATTCTCATCCATAAAACTGGTTATTAGTAATACCTGCCTCAGAGAGTTATGATGCAGATAAATTAGATAAGGCTTAAAACCACTACACAGTTTTGTCGCCAGCCCAACCCCAGGCCAAACCCCGATTCAGGTACCTCATTGTGCTGCATCTGAATTCCTTCACTATACTCTACAATGTACTATGTGATCTGGCCCCTACCCACAGGTTTAACAGCAACTCACTGGGGTCTTCTCCCTTCCCCTGAGCTCTGGCTGTGCCAGCCTTCTGTTGTTCCTAGAACACCCAAACTACAAGTTCAATGCCATTGCTGTACCCACTGCCTAGAACACCTTCCCCTCATTTCCCATCTCTTCTTAGGACTAGTTCCTTCTCACTCTTCTGGTCTCAGTTTATATATGCGTTTTTCTCAGAAAAAGTCCACCCTGACTACTCTATAGATTGTTTTGGTTATGTGGGATTCTTTGTGTCCCTAACTAGCCAGAAAGCCTGTGAGGGCAGGGACAACGAACACCGAAACCTAGAACAATGTTTGGTAACTAGCAGATACTCAATAAATACGTGTGAAATGAAAGTGCTTAGCATAGTGTTTAGCTGACTGAAAAAATAGGTTAGGAGCAGGATGTGAAAGACCTCATGTGCCATGGTAGGCAGTTTGGCCTATATACTGCATGAGACAGGGATTCATCACAGGCTTTTAAGCAGAGTAATGAATGACCAGATGTTTCCAACACCCTAGTTCTAATTAGCAGTCTTTTAATCATAAACAAAAGCACATCTTGTACAACTCCTGCTTATGATTAGTCGTTTTCCTAGTTATGTATATATGACTGTCACTCACATTTAGCCTGTAGACAGGATTTATCTAATATACACATAATTGCTTCCAAAATGTCATCCATATTAGGCAAATAGAGACTGTATTGGCCACACTGGGAGTCAGCTTTACCTAAGGGCAGGGGCAAGGAGGGACATTTCACTGGTATTACCTCATTAATGATGAGCACTAGAAGGGAGATTCTTGACCTGGAAACAGCAGCCTTGGTAGTAAGGTCAGGGTAAGATTATTACGGAATTCTATAATGAGCTGGCTTTCAGAGGGCAAATGAGTAGGCCATCTTGCTGCTGGCTGAGACACCTTAAGCAAAAAAGCCCTGTTGGCCTGCATCTTTAAGTGGAAGTGTTAAACTTTGGGCTGCATGATGCTTTCTTATTAACTCCTCCCATGATCCCCTATCCTTGCCCCTTTTATTAAGTGTCCTTTAAGCTTAATTTTAGCCGAGAAAAGCAGCTATGAAAGTTGATCTAGGTTTTATAATTTTGAAAGAATGGTTGGTACAAAGTATTTTTCAGAAAAATAAAAAACTTCTGGGTGCCAAAATACATCATAAACAAACCCAAAATACAGGGTGACCAAAAATATATTTGTAAAAAAGCAAATTCCCTTAATGTATAAAGAACTTTTGCCTGTAGTCCCAGCTACTTGGGAGGCTAGGGCAGGAGGATTGCTTGAATTCAGGAATTCGAAAGTATAGTGCGCTATGATCATGCCACTGCACTCCAGCCTGAGCAACAGAGCAAGACCCTGTCTCTAGAAAATAAATAGAATAAATTTAAAAAGACTTTTAAAAAGAACTCTTACAAATCATTAAGAAAAAGATACATCTTGAGATTTTTTTCGCCCAAGATGGCTGACTAGAGGCTTTTCTAGCACACTTCATAAACTCAGAAGAACCAAAATAGTGTGTAGACAATCATACTTTGAACATATTATCCATGATAATATGTTTGACATGAAAAGCAATGAGTCCAACAGAAAAGCAAAAAGAAACTCCAAAATCTGAGAAGAAGGAAGGTAGGTAGCCCGTATGGCCAGGACCGGCCAAAAACCAGGAGTGAATCCCCAATATGGAAAAGGGTGGGTATCTCTCTGTGGTCCACTTTCCCACTAGGGAATTGAGCAATCCAGACCACAGGAAAGTACCTTGCCCCTTCTAAGCCCTAGATCTAACATGCGGAGCAGCCAGGAGACTGTGAGAAGGAACTGCTTGAGGAAGTATCCCAGGCATTCCTTCAGACTGGACACCTACAGCAGGACCCTATTCTCTTTCCTAGCTCTTAGCAAGCTGCACCTCACACGCCTGGGAGCTAGCCACAGCAGCAGCAGTCTTTGGCAGTAGAGAGACTCAGGCTGGGGCTTGGGGGAACTGAAACCTGTGGGAGGGGCTCCCACAGCCAGAACTGAGAAATGAGTGTGGTATGGGCTCCAGCTGCTGGTGCTGAAACTGGGCTCCCCCCAACCCCACCCATGGACCAGAGGAGGAGAAGTGCCAGAGAGGTGTAGTATTGAGCTGCACAGTGACTCCTATAGCCCAAGACTGCACTGCAGACGAGAAGCAAACTGTAGTGACTAAGTGAACAGCCAGACTGGCTAACATAGTTGAGATGGGGGCACGAACCTTGCCAAGACTGGGGTGTAAGAGGGAAGCAGGTCCCATGTCTGCCAGCCAAGGCTGTGAAGCTAGAACCACCCTCCCTTCCCAGGCTGAGACATCAGCATAACAGTGGTCAGCCCTAACCCAGGTATTTTACCAGAGGCCTAAATCAGGGTAGGTAGCCACTCCCATCAGGGTAGGTGGTCTGAGTGCAGGCCTAGCTAACTTAGCTCCATTCCAGCTTTGCCCCCCACTCCAAGATAGGGTGCAGGATCCAGGCCCCTGGGGGTTCCATGGCCCAATCCACCTTCTGGGACAGCCTGAACAGCCCACTGCAACAATTAACACAAGAGCACAGCACTTGAGAAAGAGAAGAGCTTCTCACAACTACTGCCCCTATCACCCATGCCATCACAGCTGCACAGGAAGTTGTGTGTCTGCTCACTGCCTGATACGCCACTACAACCAGCATTCAAGAAAGCTACCGCATTAAGGCTATGTATATCCAAGGAAATCATACAAAGTCTTTGTCACTTCATGCAGACAAATGGCCCTACCCAATCAGCATCATAGTCACATCTTCAGATACACAGAAATCAACACATAGGAAGTATGAAAAAGCAAGGTATTATGGCAACCTTAAAGGAACAAAATAATTATTTGGCAATAGATCCTAAGCAGAACAAAAATCCTTGAAATGTCGATAAATAATTCAAAGTATTGATTTTAAAGAAGCTCAATGAGATGCAAGAGAAATCTGCAAACTAATATAAGGAAAATCAGAAAATCAATTTAGGATGCACACGAGGAATTTACAGGAGACAGATTTCAAAAACAAACAGAAATTCTGGGTCTGAAAAATTATTGAAGGAATTACAAAATACATTTGAAATGCTTCAAAAATAGACTAGACTAAGCAGAAAAAAAGAATCTCAAAACTTGAAGACAAGTCTTTTGAAATAACATAATCAGACAAAAGTGAGGAAAAAAGAATGAATAAAGACATCAAGATATTAGGGTCTACATAAAGCAACCAAGCTTACGAATTATTGGTATTCTCAAGGAGGAAGAAAATGCAAAAAGTTCTGAAAACCTATTTAAGGAAATAATTGATGAAAATTTCCCAAGTCAAGAAAGAGATTTAGACATCCAGCTACAGGAGGCCCAGCAATCCCCAGGAAAATAAACTGCAAAAAAAACTTCACCACAGCATATTATCATCAGACTGTCTAAAGTCAAAGTGAAGGAAAAAAATTTTAAATCGGCAAGAGAAAAGCACACTTAGTTGCCTATAAAGGAAACCCCATCAGACTAATGGCACACTTCTCAGCAGAACTCTCACAGGCCAGAAGAGAATGGGATGGCATTTTCAAAGTGATGAAAGAAAAAAGAAAAACCTAGCAGCCAATAATTTTATGTCCAGCAAGATTAAGCTTCATAAAACAAAACCTCACATATCAGCGAATTAATAAGAAAAAGATAAACAACCTAGTAGCAAATAGGCAAAAGAAAAAAACAGGTAGTGAACAGAAGCACCATTTAAAAAGTTAAACAAAGAAAAGATGGACCAGGTGCAGTGGCTCATGTCTGTAATCCCAGCACTTTGAGAAGCTGAGGCATGAGGATTGCTTGAGCCTAGGAGTTGGAGACCAGCCTGGGCAACTCTCTAGACAAAATTGTCCCAACTATTCGGGAGGATCACCTGAGCTGGGAAGGCAGAGGCTGCAGTGAGCCAAGGTCACACCACTGTACACCAGCCTGGGTGACAGAATGAGATCCTGTCTCAGAAAAATAAAAAATTAAAAAGATGTGCAGTCTCACTAATAATTAAGCAAATGCAAATTTAAAATACAGTATTAGGCCAGGTACAATGGCTAATATCTATAATCCCAGCATTTTGAGAGGCTGAGGTGGGAGTACTGCTTGAGCCCAGGAGTTCAAGCCCAGCTTGGGCAAGACGGTGAGACCCCGTCTCTACAAAAATGTAAAAAAAAAATTTTTAATTAGCTGGGTGTGGTGGTGTGCACCTGTAGTTCCAGTTACTTGGGAGGCTGGGGTGGGAGAACCACTTGAGCCCAGGAGTTCAAGGCTGTAGTGATTTATGATCATGCCAGTGCACTCCAGCCTTGGTGACAGAGACAGACCCTGTCTCTATAAAACATAATAACAAAATATTTAAAAGTTGCAAATTAAATTTGAAAATATTTAAAGGATTGAAAATAACCTGTGTTAGGAAGAAAGTGGACAAACAGGTATTTTCATATATTGGTGATGGAATCAACAGGCACAACCTTTGAGAGAGCAATTTGGTAATTTCTTTAACAATGTGAAATACATATTTCAGGGATGCATACTGAAATAGGTGGTGAGGGAACCTTTAATTTTGTACTTTACATACTTCCATATTTCTCATTTTTTCATGAGTAAGTACTATTTTTACAATAAAACCAAAAGTTTTTAAAATATACATATCCTTGAATCAGAAAGTTCATATATAAAATTTTCCCACGGAGATACTAAAAAATACAAATAATTATTTCTAAAAATGTTCTGCAGCATTGTTTGTAAAAGTGAAAAATTGGAAATTACACAAAGGCTAATTCATATATGTATATTAGTGTAAAGGTTAACTATAATAATATACAGTTGACCCTTGAACAACATGTGGGTAAGCAGTGCCAATCCCCTGCACAGTCGGAAATTTGTGTGTAACTTTTGACTCCCCAAAAACTTTACTACTACTAATAGCCTCCTATTGACCAGAAGCTTTACTGATAACATAAACAGTTGATTAACACATATTCTGTATATGTATTAAAATACCATATTTTTACAATAAAGTAAGCTAGAGAAAAGAAACTTATTAAGAAAATCAAAAGGAAAAGAATATATTTACTATTTAGTAAGTGGAAGTGGAGCATCATAAAGGTGTTCACCTTGTCATCTTCATACTGAATAGGCTGAGGAGGAGGAGGAAGAGGAGGGGTTGGTCTTGCTGCCTCAGGGATGACAGAGGCAGCAGAGATAGAGGAGATAGAAGGGGAGGCAGGAGAAGCAGGCACACTTAGTGTAACTTTACAGAAATACGTCATAATTTCTGTCTTTTTTGCTTTTCCATTCTCTAAGAATGTTTCTATAAGGGTACCAATCCTTCTGCAACTGTTTGATTTTGTTTCAGTGCCCAAATCATAGGAGGGTTCATGTTGTAAAAGAAGTCAAAAGCAGTCTTGAAAAATCAGAACTCTTCTGCTAGATTGTCTAATGTCAATTTGCTTCCTGACACTGCTACTTCTGTATCTTTTTTCTCACAGTCTGGCACTGGTTCAGATGTACTCATCTCCATCAAGTTGGCTTCCGTTAATTCCTTTGGTGTAGTGTCTATTTGCTCTTGAATTTCTCCAAGATTCATAGCCCAAAACTCTTCACTCCCCACCCTTTTTGCCACATCCATAATCTCTTTCATGATTTCCTTGATTGGCACTGTTGTAAATCCTACGAAGGCATTCACAACATCTGGACGATTTTCTACAGCACCAATTTATTGTTTTGGGCTGCATGGCTTTCACAGCGTTTTCTATAACAATAATGGCACCTTCAATGGTGTAATCCTTCCAGACACTGATGACGTTCTCTCTGTTGGGGGTCTTCTTCCATAGCATTGACAATTCTTTCCACAGAGTACCATGTGTAATGAAGCTTAAAGGTTCTTATGACCCCCTGATCTAGAGGCTGAATTAGACGTGTTGTGTTTGGGGGCAAGTAGACCACTTTGATAGCTTTGGTGTTGAATTCATGGGGTTCTAGGTGGCCAGGGACATTGCCCAATATCAAAGGAACTTTAAAAGGCCATCCTTGGGCCAGGCGCAGTGGCTCACGCCTGTAAAACCAGCACGTTGGGAGGCCGAGGCAGGCAGATCACCTGAGGTGGGGAGTTCGAGAACACCCTGACCAACATGGAGAAACTCCGTCTCTATTAAAAACACAAAATTAGCCGGCATGGTGGCGCATCTCTGTAATCCCAGCTACTCGGGAGGCTGAGGCAGGAGAATCCCTTGAACCTGGGAGGTGGAGGTTGTGGTGAGCCAAGATCGCACCATTGCACTCCAGCCTGGGCAATAAGAGTGAAACTCCACCCCCCCCCCCCAAAAAAAGGCCATTCCTTACTGACAAGGTATTCCCTCACATCAGGGACAAGGCATCAATGGAACCAATTCAGAAAAAGGGTTCTTGGCGGGGCACAGTGGCTCACATCTGTAATCCCAGCACTTTGGGAGGCCAAGGAGGGCGGATCACTCGAGGTCAGGCATTTGAGGTCAGGCATTCGAGACCAGGCTGGCCAACATGGTGAAACCCCATCTCTACTAAGAATACAAAAATTAGCCGGGCATGGTGACAGGCGCCTGTAGTCCCAGCTACTTGGGAGGCTGAGACAGGAGAACTGCTTGAACCCGGGAGGCAGAGGTTGCAGTGAGCCGAGATCACGCCACTGCATTCCAGCCTGGGCGACAGAGCAAGACTCCATCTCAAAAAAAAAAAAAAAAAAAAAGGAAAGGAAAAAGAGTTCTTGTTGTCCAGACCTTCTTGGGGTCCACTTAAAAGACTGGCAGCTAGTATTTATCTTTTCCCTTCAAGGCTCATGGATTAGCAGCTTTATAGATAAAGATAGTCCTGATTATAAACTTGACTGCATTTGCACAAAATAGTACAGTTATCTTGTCCCTTCCTGCCTTAAATCCTGGTACTCAATTCTCTTCCTTACTAGTAAATGTCTTTTGTGGCATTATTTTCGAGAATAGGGCACTTTTGTCTGCATTAAAAATCAGTTCGGGGCCAGCTGCAGTGGCTCACGCCTTTAATCCCAGCACTCTGAGAGACCAAGGCGGGAGGATCGCTTGAGCCCAGGAGTTTGACACCAGCCTGGGCAACATAGTGAGACTCTGTCTCATTTGAAAAAAGAAAAAGAAAAAGGAAATCTGTTTAGCCAGGCATGATAGTGTGCACCTGTAGTCCCAGCTACTTGGGACACTGAGGTAGGAGGATCGTTTGAGCCCAGCAAGTTGAGGCCAGCCTGGGCAACACAGCCAGATTCTGTCTCTAAAACATACACACACACACACACACACACACACATACACACACCAAACAAAAAAACAAAAACAAAAAAAGCAACTTCTTTCAGGCAGATATCCTTTCTCCTCAATTATTTTATTTTTGGGGAGAGCTGGGGTGGGGTTGACAGGGTCTCATTCTGTTGCCCCAGGCTGACATGCAGTGGTGCATTCATGGCTCACTGCAGCCTCAACCTCCCAGACTCAAGTGATCATCCCTTCTCAGCCTCCTGAGTAGATGGAACTACAAGTACACACCACCATGCATGGCGAATTTTTTAATTTGTTGTAGAGTCAGTGTCTCCCTATGTTGCCCAGGCTGGTCTCAAACTCCCAGGCTCAAGGAATCCTCCTGCCTCGGCCTCTTAAAGTGCTAGGATTACAGGCATGAGCCACTGTTTCTGGTCCTCAGTGATTTTCTTAATGGCATCTGGCAACTCCTCTGCTGCCTCTTGGTCGGCAGAAGCGTCTTCTCCTGTTATCCTGACATTTTTTTTTTTTGAGATGGAGTCTCGCTCTTGTTGCCCAGGCTGGAGTGCAGTGGCAGGATCTCGGCTCACTGCAAGCTCTGCCTCCCAGTTTCACACCATTCTTCTGCCTCAGCCGCCCAAGTAGCTGGGACTACAGGCACCAGCCACCATGCCCGGCTAATTTTTTTGTACTTTTAGTAGAGACAGGGTTTCACCGTGTTAGCCAGGATGGTCTCGATCGCCTGACCTCGTGATCGGCCCGCCTCGGTCTCCTAAAGTGCTGGGATTACAGGCTTGAGCCATCGCGACTGGCCCTATCCAGACATTTTTTTTCTTTTTTTTAATTATACTTTAAGTTCTAGGGTACATGTGCACAACGTGCAGGTTTGTTACATATGTATACATGTGCCATGTTGGTGTGCTGCACCCATTAACTTGTCATTTACATTAGGTATATCTCCTAATGCTATCCCTCCCCCATCCCCCCACCGCACAACAGGCCCCGGTGTGATGTTCCCCATCCTGTGTCCATGTGTTCTCATTGTTCAGTTCCCACCTATGAGTGAGAACATGCAGTGTTTGGTTTTCTGTCCTTGCGATAGTTTGCTCAGAATGATGGTTTCCAGCTTCACTGATGACCCTACGAAGGACATGAACTCATCCTTTTTTATGGCTACATAGTATTCCATGGTATACATGTGCCACATTTTCTTAATCCAGTCTATCATTGTTGGACATTTGGGTTGGTTCCAAGTCTTTGCTATTGTGAATAGTACCTCAATAAACATACGTGTACATGTGTCTTTATAGCAGCATGATTTATAATCCTTTGGGTATATACCCAGTAATGGGATGGCTGGGTCAAATGGTATTTCTAGTTCTAGATCCTTGAGGAATTGCCACACTGTCTTCCACAATGGTTGAACTAGTTTACAGTCCCACCAGCAGTGTAAAAGTGTTCCTATTTCTCCACATTCTCTCCAGCACCTGTTGTTTCCTGACTTTTTAATGATCGCCATTCTAACTGGTGTGAGATGGTATCTCATTGTGGTTTTGATTTGCATTTCTCTGATGGTCAGTGATGATGAGTATTTTTTCATGTGTCTGTTGGCTGCATAAATGTCTTCTTTTTGAGAAGTGTCTGTTCATATCCTTTGCCCAGTTTTTGATGGGGCTGTTTGATTTTTTCTTGTAAATTTGTTTAAGTTCTTTGTAGATTCTGGATATTAGCCCTTTGTCAGATGGATAGGTTGCAAAAATTTTCTCCCATTCTGTAGGTTGCCTGTTCACTCTGATAGTAGTTTCTTTTGCTGTGCAGAAGCTCTTTAGTTTAATTAGATCCCATTTGTCAATTTTGGCTTTTGTTGCCATTGCTTTTGGTGTTTTAGACGTGAAGTCCTTGCCCATGCCTATGTCCTGAATGGTATTGCCTAGGTTTTCTTCCAGGGTTTTTATGGTTTTAGGACTTACATTTAAGTCCTTAATGCATCGTGAATTAATTTTTGTATAAGGTGTAAGGAAGGGATCCAGTTTCAGCTTTCTACATATGGCTACCCAGTTTTCCCAGCACCATTAATTAAACAGGGAATCCTTTCCCCATTTCTTGTTTTTGTCAGGTTTGTCAAAGATCAGATAGTTGTAGATGTGTATTATTTCTGAGGGCTCTATTCTGTTCCATTGGTCTATATCTCTGTTTTGGTACCAGTACCATGCTGTTTTGGTTACTGTAGCCTTGTAGTATAGTTTGAAGTCAGGTAGTGTGATGCCTCCAGCTTTGTTCTTTTGGGTTAGGATTGTCTTGGCAATGTGGGATCTTTTGTGGTTCCATATGAACTTTAAAGTAGTTTTTTCCAATTCTGTGAAGAAAGTCATTGGTAGCTTGATGGGGATGGCATTGAATCTATAAATTACCTTGGGCAGTATGGCCATTTTCACGATATTGATTCTTCCTATCCATGAGCATGGAATGTTCTTCCATGTTTGTGTCCTCTTCTATTTCATTGAGCAGTGGTTTGTAGTTCTCCTTGAAGAGGTCCTTCATGTCCCTTGTAAGTTGAATTCCTAGGTATTTTATTCTCTTTGAAGCAATTGTGAATGGGAGTTCACTCATGATTTGGCTCTCTGTTTGTTATTGATGTGTAAGAATGCTTGTGATTTTTGCACATGGATTTTGTATCCTGAGACTGCTGAAGTTGCTTATCAGCTTAAGGAGATTTGGGGCTGAGACAATGGGGTTTTCTAAATATACAATCATGTCATCTGCAAACAGGGACAATTTGACTTCCTCTTTTCCTAATTGAATACCCTTTCTTTCTTTCTCCTGCCTAATTGCCCTGGCCAGAACTTCCAACACTATGTTGAATAGGAGTGGTGAGAGAGGGCATCCCTGTCTTGTGCCAGTTTTCAAAGGGAATGCTTCCAGTTTTTGCCCATTCAGTATGATATTGGCTGTGGGACTGTCATAAATAGCTCTTATTATTTTGAGATACATCCCATCAATACCTAATTTATTGAGAGTTTTTAGCATGAAGGGCTGTTGAATTTTGTCAAAGGCCTTTTCTGCATCTATTGAGATAATCATGTGGTTTTTGTCTTTGGTTCTGTTTTTATGATGGATTACATTTATTGATTTGAGTATGTTGAACCAGCCTTGCATCCCAGGGATGAGGTCCGCTTGATCATGGTGGATAAGCTTTTTGATGTGCTGCTGGATTCAGTTTGCCAGTATTTTATTGAGGATTTTTCCATCGATGTTCATTAGGGATATTGGCCTAAAATTCTTTTTTTGTTGTGTCTCTGCCAGGCTTTGGTATCAGGATGATGCTGGCCTCATAAAATGAGTTAGGGAGGATTCCCTCTTTTTCTATTGATTGGAATAGTTTCAGAAGGAATGGTACCAGCTCCTCTTTGTACCTCTGGTAGAACTCGGCTGTGAATCCGTCTGGTCCTGGACTTTTTTTGGTTGGTTGGCTATTAATTATTGCCTCAATTTCAGAGCCTGTTATTGGTCTATTCAGGGATTCAGCTTCTTCCTGGTTTAGTCTTGGGAGGGTGTATGTGTCCAGGAATTTATCCATTTCTTCTAGATTTTCTAGTTTACTTGTGTAGAGGTGTTTACAGTATTCTCTGATGGTAGTTTGTATCTCTGTGAGATCAGTGGTGATATCCCCTTTATCATTTTTTATTGCATCTATTTGATTCTTCTCTCTTTTCTTCTTTATTAGTCTTGCTAGCAGTCTATCAATTTTGTTGACCTTTTCAAAAAACCTTTTCAATGGATTCATTGATTTTTTGAAGGGTTTTTTGTGTCTCTATCTCCTTCAGTTCTGCTCTGATCTTAGTTATTTCTTGCCTTCTGCTAGCTTTTGAATGTGTTTGCTCTTGTTTCTCTAGTTCTTTTAATTGTGATGTTAGGGTGTCAATTTTAGATCTTTCCTGCTTCCTCTTGTGGGCATTTAGTGCTATAAATTTCCCTCTACACACTGCTTTGAATGTGTCCCAGAGATTCTGGTATGTTGTGTCTTTGTTCTCGTTGGTTTCAAAGAACATCTTTATTTCTGCCTTCATTTCGTTATGTACTCAGTAGTCATTCAGGAGCAGGTTGTTCAGTTTCCATGTAGTTGTGTGGTTTTGAGTGAGTTTCTTAATCCTGAGTTCTAGTTTGATTGCACTGTGGTCTGAGAGACAGTTTGTTATAATTTCTCTTCTTTTACATTTGCTGAGGAGTGCTTTACTTCCAACTACGTGGTCAATTTTGGAATAAGTGCAATGTGGTGCTGAGAAGAACGTATATTCTGTTGATTTGGGGTGGAGAGTTCTGTAGATGTCTATTAGGTACACTTGGTGCACAGCTGAGTTCAAGTCCTGGATATATCCTTGTTAACTTTCTGTCTTGTGGATCTGTCTAATATTGACAGTGGGGTGTTAAAGTCTCTCAATATTATTGTGTGGGAGTCTAAGTCTCTTTGTAGGTCTCTAAGGACTTGCTTTTTGAATCTGAGTGCTCCTGTATTGGGTGCATATATATTTAGGATAGTTAGCTCTACTCGTTGAATTCAGCCCTTTATCATTATGTAATGGCCTTCTTTGTCTCTTCTGATCTTTGTTGGTTTAAAGTCTGTTTTATCAGAGACTAGGATTGCAACCCCTGCCTTTTTTTTTTGTTTTCCATTTGCTTGGTAGATCTTCCTCCATCCCTTTATTTTGAGCCTATGTGTGTCTCTGCACGTGAGATGGGTCTCCTGAATACAGCACACTGATGGGTCTTGACTCTTTATCAAATTTGCCAGTCTGTGTCTTTTAATTGGAGCATTTAGCCCATTTACATTTAAGGTTAATATTCTTATGGGTGAATTTGATCCTGTCATTATGATGTTAGCTGGTTATTTTGCTCATTAGTTGATGCAGTTTCTTCCTAGCATCGATGGTCTTTACAATTTGGCATGTTTTTGCAGTGGCTGGTACTGGTTGTTGCTTTCCATGTTTAATGCTTCCTTCAGGAGCTCTTGTAAGGCAGGCCTGGTGGTGACAAAATCTCTCAGCATTTGCTTGTCTGTAAAGGATTTTATTTCTCCTTCACTTATGAAGCTTAGTTTGGCTGGATATGAAATTCTAGCTTGAAAATTCTTTTCTTTAAGATTGTTGAATATTGGTCCCCACTCTCTTCTGGCTTGTAGAGTTTCTGCCGAGAGATCTGCTGTTAGTCTGATGGGCTTCCCTTTGTGGGTAACCCAACCTTTCTCTCTGGCTCCCCTTAACATTTTTTCCTTCATTTCAACTTTGGTGAATCTGACAATTATGTGTCTTGGGGTTGTTCTTCTCAAGGAGTATCTTTGTGGTGTTCTCTGTATTTCCTGAATTTGAATGTTGGCCTGCCTTGCTAGGTTGGGGAAGTTCTCCTGGATAATAACCTGAAGAGTGTTTTCCAACTTGGTTCCATTTTCCCCGTCACTTTCAGGTACGCCAATCAGATGTAGATTTGGTCTTTTCACATAGTCCCATATTTCTTGGAGGCTTTGTCATTTCTTTTTACTCTTTTTTCTCTAAACTTCTCTTCTTGCTTCATTTCATTCATTTGATCTTCAATCACTGATATCCTTTCTTCCAGTTGATCAAATTGGCTACTGAAGCTTGTGCATGCGTCACGTAGTTCTTGTGCCATGGTTTTCAGCTCCATCAGGTAATTTAAGGTCTTCTCTGTGCTGTTTACTCTAGTTAGCCATTTGTCCAATCTTTTTTAAGGTTCTTGGCTTCTTTGCGATAGGTTTGAACATCCTCCTTTAGCTCAGAGAAGTTTGTTATTACTGATCTTCCGAAGCCTTCTTCTCTCAACTTGTCAAAGTCATTCTCCGTCCAGCTTTGTTCCCTTGCTGGCAAGGAGCTGCGTTCCTTTGTGTTCCTTTGGAGGAGAAGAGGCACTCTGATTTTTTGAATTTTCAGCTTTTCTGCTCTGATTTCTCCCCATCTTTGTGGTTTTATCTACCTTTGGTCTTAAGTGATGGTGACGTACAGATGGGATTTTGGTGTGGATGTCCTTTCTGTTTGTTAGTTTTCCTTCTAACAGTCCGGACCCTCAGCTGCAGGTCTGTTGGAAGTTTGCTGGAGGTCCACTCCAGACCCTGTTTGCCTGGGTATCACCAGTGGAGGCTGCAGAACTGCAAACATTCCAGAACGGCTAATGTTGCTGCCTGATCATTCCTCTGGAAGCTTCGTCTCAGAGGTGCACCCGGCCGTATGAGGTGTGAGTCAGCCCCAACTGTGAGGTGCCTCCCAGTTAGGCTACTCAGGGGTCAGGGACCCACTTGAGGAGGCAGTCTGTCTGTTCTCAGATCTCAAACTCCATGCTAGGAGAACCACTAGTCTCTTCAAAGCTGTCAGACAGGGACATTTAAGTCTGCAGAAGTTTCTGCTGCCTTTTGTTCAGCTATGCCCTGCCCCCAGAGGTGGAGTCTACAGTGGCAGGCAGGCCTCCTTGAGCTGCAGTGGGCTCCACCCAGTTCGAGCTTCCCAGCTGCTTTGTTTACTTACTCAAGCCTCCGCAATGGCGGGCACCCCTCCCCCAGCCTCGCTGCCACCTTGCAGTTCAATCTCAGACTGCTGTGCTAGCAGTGAGCAAGGCTCCATGGGTGTGGGACCCTCCAAGCCAGGCGCGGGATATAATCTCGTGGTGTGCAGTTTGCTAAGAACGTTGGAAAAGTGCAGTATTAGGGTGGGAGTGACCCAATTTTCCAGGTTCCATCTCTCACAGCTTCCCTTGGCTAGGAAAGGGAATTCCCCGACCCCTTGTGCTTCCTGGGTGAGGCGATGCCTCGCCCTGCTTCAGCTCACGCTCCGTGGGCTGCACCCACTGTCCTGCACCCACTGTCCGACAAGCCCCAGTGAGATGAACCCGGTACCTCAGTTGGAAATGCAGAAATCACCCGTCTTCTGCATCGCTCATGCTGGGAGCTATAGGCTGGAGCTGTTCCTATTCAGCCATTTTGGAACCTTCCCCTCTCCAGACATTTTTAAAAGAGTGACCCTCTTTCTAAAACTATCAAACTATCCTTTGCTGGCATTAAGTTCTTCAGCTTAAGATCCTTCATCTGCCTTTTGCCTTAAGTTGTCAGGTTTACTGTATTGCACTAAACACAATGAAAAATACGTGAGAAGCGTGAGATCACTTTTTGCTGTGATATGCAATGTACTGGAGAGACAAACTGTTCACACGGGGATGGTTAGTGTCACACATTTTAAGGGAATACTCACAACCTTTTTAGCTCACTCAAGCAATAGCAACACAACATGGCTACAGAATTACTACAGTAAAACTGTAGTACCATGTGTACTGCAGTTAATTTTGTGTGGTTATGTCTTTATATTTGTTTACATTTCTCTCAACTGTGAACAGTGCCATGTGCAGTCTATGTCTGTGTAAGTTTTTATAAATTTTAACTTTTTTTTTTTTAAGATGGAGTCTCGCTCTGTCACCCAGGCTGGAGTGCAGTGGCATGATCTCAGCTCACTGTAACCTCTGCCCCCTGGGTTCAAGCAATTCTCCTGCCTCAGCCTCCCGAGTAGCTGGAATTACCTGGCTAATTTTTGTACTTTTAGTAGAGATAGAGTTTTACCATCTTAGCCAGGCTGGTCTCGAATGCCTGACCTCCAGTGACCTGCCCTCCTCAGCCTCCCAAAGTGCTGGTATTACAGGAGTGAGCCACTGCGCCCAGCCAATTTTAACTTTTTATAATAGATTTATGTGTATTTTATGGTAGTAAATGATAAAACAGACTAGTATTTACATATACTTTATGCATTCATGACATAACTTTTTCTTATTTTTTTCAGTATTTCTAGGCTACATAGTTCATCTGAGAATTTTTTCGAATTGTTGCAAATCTCAAAAAATTTTCCAATATATTTATTTTTAAAAATCCATGTGTAAGTGGACCCATGCAGTTCAAATCCAGGTTGTTCACAGGTCAACTGCATAGTTTAGAGGTTGTGGTGTATCTATATAATGGAATACTTAAAAAAAAGTTAGGTCTGTATGTGCTGACATGGAAAGATACTGTTAATTGAGAAACAGCAAGCTGTAAAACATCATCATTGTATGATCCTATTTTTATTTAATATATATTCATAAACTATATTCATATATCCATATAATACAGTAGCTTGGAATTCACAGATTATCATTTGTGGTTTCCACTCTTTGTGAACCATACTGAAAGTCCATGGCATCTGAACATTTATCATTCTGCCCAATCATGAAAGAGCCACACCTCTCTTAGACCTCTCTGAGTAAAGGAGAAAAGAGCTGGACAGTGAGTCTGGTCTTGCTCTGGGCTCCATCTCAGCATGCCTTTGCTCTTCTCCACCAGTTTGTGTGTGTATTCCTGAAGAGATATGAACTGAAGCCACCTATCTGCACCTGTGATGGAAGTAAAGATTATGTAAAGAGGTCTCTGAACGTGACTGATCTAAGCAATGCTGTCTCCTCTCTCCCAAACCCTACATCCCCACCTAGCATCACATCGTATACCTTGAATATATACAATTTTTGTCAATTATACCTCAATAAAACTAAAAAGAAATCAGTTCCCTTAATTTTCTACAACATGTCTACTTGATTTTTCATATGTGAAGGAAGAAATAAGAACTAAATACTAATTGCGATAGAAACTTGACTGGCAAACATCTACAAAGTCTCTAGCTAAAACACAAAGAAACTTAACTACACCATCTACAATTTGATCTATTTACAGTCAGCTTTTAACTCATCCAGGAAACACCTGCAGAATTTAGGAAAACCCGTAACTATTTCAAATCTTACAATTATTTAGCGAATGTAAAATCTCAGAATCAGAAGAGGGCTTAAAGATGATCTGGTCCAAACACCCCATTTCCAAGAAAACTAGAGCTCCAAGAACAAAGCTGGCTCAGACCAGAGCCCACACTAGACCAAGGATGTCCTGATCCCCGATCCTTGAGGCCCTCTCTGGCTCCCCTCTCCCTTCAGAAGCAAACATAATGCATCTGAAAAAAGTTGCACAGCTGCACAAATGGCAAGAGGAAAGCAAAATCAGGACTCAACTAAAATTCCATTTCATTGTAACACAACTTGGTTTCCCACATTCTCTTTTCCTTGGCAGTGTTAGTTATTACTGGAGAGTGTGGTATAAGGAGGAGTCCCATGAGAAAATTCTTCCTTAGCATTATCTCCCCTAGCTTCAATCCTTAGCCATGCCTCCAGCACAATCAAAATCTACAGTGCTACAAAGTGCCAAACCATAGCTTCCTTACATATAGCTAAATCCATTTACCCAAATGCAGTCATTCATTTAACAAGTACTTACTGAGTACCAACAGGCACAGGTCTAGTCCTGGGATACAGCATTACACTTGCAGCTGGATTTATGGTTGGGTTCCCTTATGCCTACCCATCTAAGATACCAGATTCTTTGCTAGAGCCATGGCATTTGGTAGTGCACTGGACCACACTATATGTAGGTATTATGAGTCTTCATAATCATGTCTACTGCCTGACTTTGGAGGTTAGAACTAGCATTATTAGGTGCAAGCACATTTATCTGCATTGCCAAAATCCCAGTCAGCCCCAGTGCAGTAAAAAACAGATGGTGTGCCTGTAACTCATGATTGACACATTGCTGCAACAGATGCTAGGTATGTCCTTGCTGAAGATCTAAGCAAATGGTCTCTAGGAATGAAAAACAGATTTTAATGCAAACAAAGATTGCCTAGAGATTCTATAAGATTTTCTATTTTACTTTATACCCTAACTAATTCTGTTTGGTTCCACAAGTATTTAGTATGTGTATATTCTATTTCATACACTGTTCTAAGAATTGCAGAAACAAAAATGGGTAAGATGTTTTCCCTTCCCTCAAAGTTCTGCTGATGAGATGGACACACACAGACACTGTCAATACGACACACAAAGTTCTGTGATGGAGGAATGTACAAGGTGCCATGGGAGCCCAGTGGAGTTTGCAAACCTCACCCGACTTGGGCAAAGAAAAATAGAGTACATGGTAACTTCCTAAAGGAGGGGGACATGGATTTGGGCTAGAAGGACAAATAGGAGTTAACCAAGCAAATGAACAAATTCATGTTCCAGACATGAGTGAAGACATAAAGATGTGGAACAGGATAAAATACACATGAGGAATAACAAGTAGTTTAGAATCACTGTAGCAAGAAATGAGAGGCCAGAGAGATTCCCAGGGCTCAGATCATAAAAGGACTGGAACATAGTAGTACTCAGTAAATACTTGATGAAAGAATTGGCTAGAGCTTTCATGAAGGAAAAGGTATAAGTATGTGGTTATACATGTTGGACAAATTTTGTATGTCCATTTTGTTAGTAGAAACAGGATATAATCAGTATTATTCTACATCAGTAGAATTATAAGAACATGATTCAGTCAGCAAGAACTTGGCTCACTCAGCATGATAACTGGAGACTCAGGCATAATAAAGAGGAAGTGGCTAGGCAGTTTTTATATTCTTGTGACCACAAGAGAGAGAAGAGCTAGAGTGGTATCTGCACAGACACAGGCAAAGATCATACGGAGAAAGATGAAAGGGGCATGCACGGGGTCTGTGAGCTTGAGAACTTCCTGCATATAGCAACCATCTCTTTTCTCCTATAGGCCATCTCTTTTTTTCGTTTAACATAAATAAACCAAGTATCTGTGACTCTACCTGACCTTCTTCACGGCATCATGTGGAAGAAACCCTGATCCAGAAGGGAATAGAACTCATATTCCTGGTAGTTGTTTTTTGTGAGTGGGCTTGGGCCCTTTGCTGCTGCTGAAGAGGGAAGAGGATAGCCAGAGCTGGGAAAAAGAGGAGTCAACATGATCCATACTCTAACAACTCCATGTTGAACATATTGAAACACACAGGAATCCTGCGCCAGAGTAGATTTCCAATAATTTTACAAAAACAGAAGCAATACAGACACCATAAGTACTGGCTATAAATTCTAAAAACTTTCATCACACATCAAAAACAACTCAACAAGGTGAAATTTATTCCTTTTGATATCCCTAACATTAATTTCCTGTTCATAATTTTTTTTTAATAAAAGGTAAGACTGTGGAGGAGGGCAATCTGCTTAATTTTGCTGTGAACCTAAAATGGCTTTAAAAAAATTTTTTTAAGTGAATCCGGTCCATTAGCAGAGGAGCTGCGGCAGCTCAAGGCAAGGAGCCTGAGGCCCAGATTCCTAATTTCTTGGCCCTAAATAGTAACTCTACCCCCTGATGCCCCTGGACTACCAACCTGCCCGTGGCTCTTCCAGGTTTCTAAGGTCTCCTGTGGTTGGGCTTCTATCATTGCAATGGACTGATACTCAAGCTCACTCAGGTGAAGGATGAGCAGGGCACACATATGAATACAGAGGAAACAACAGGATAAGGAACCAGAGAAGAGCTAAGTCACATAGAGGAAAAAACTGAAGCAAAATGTTGGTTCCAAGGCAGGCCCTGGAAGCCCATGAGTAGGAATTGGTGGCTTTTCTGGTACACCACTGCTAATGGGGTCAGAACTGTCAATGTGTCTACACCACTCCTCTGGTTTATCTTTTCCATACTTGTTACAGAAATTCCCAAAACAGGACACCTAAATGGCTCAGTTAAACATTGCTACTTCTGTTTAGACTGCCCTTTTCAGACCAGGCCACATCAAAAGGCCCTTACGAGTGAGCCATTCTCAGGTCAGGGCCTCCCCTTGTCCAATCAGCTTGGCTGGATCATTTGGTTTCTTAGCAGGGGCCCCAGGTCAACAGGGAGAGTGAGGGGTACAGTTACCCTTTGAAGGGACCGTGAGTATGGCAAGCACTGTGAATTCATTTATGATACACTGATGGTAGCAATGCCTTAGAAATTTCAGGAGTAGGGAAGAGAAAAAGTGACATCTGGGAGGCAGTAGAGACTCAGCAATATATTTTTTTAAAAAAAACAACAAAAAACTATGGGTGCAAGGACACGCCTAGAAATTTCTAAAAAACCCATTCTCAGCACTCAGTTTTCCTTCCCCATCCATTCCAATCCATAATTTGGAAAAACATGTCCCACTCCCCAACATTCTATGGATTAAGGTATTTAATTGAGCAAATGTTATGTTAAAAGACATCCTGGCAAGAATGCGAAGGTCCATCCCCAGACTAGATGAACTTCTTCCTTAGCTTATGGCTATGTCCACACCCTTATGACAGCCCTAATTGTGGTTCCTGAACTTCTATTATTATAACACAACGATTTAGAAAAACAGTCTGCTCTATACAGCTAATGTCACACTGTGGAAATGAATCATTCTGACCAAAAGCCTTGCTTCTGGCAGTGCCAATCCCTTCCTAAAGCAACTGCAAGCAGCCCACCTCCCAATCAGGAAGCATCTGGTAGCTGGGGCTCTAGAAGTATCCCTGGGAAGTCAGTCAGAACTAGAGAGACCACTAACATTTGTTAGGGGGCACTGGAATTGTTGAGCTCTGACACATGAACAAGTAGGCCAGGAAAAGTAACTAATCTTAGGAGCCTCATGTTAAGAAAGATTAAAGTGATTAGATCAATCACTAAATGACTATAAGAGCAGAACCAAAGTATTCTATGATAATTGTAGCAAGTTGAACGTATTACAGGTATGCATTACATTTTCCTGAAAATATATGTGAATTAGAATGCAAGGAACTAGAACACAAGAAGCCCTGGCTAGTTAGGTAGCTATGGTAGAAAATACACATACACACACCCTTCCTTTTTGTTTTTAGAAAAGAAGAATGCGGATCTGTTCCAGTAGCCAGGGAGGATAGAGTAGATATTAAAGACAAAAGTATTTTGCCCTCCTAATCCTTTTTATTACCAGAAAAAGGACAGAAGATGAAATCAACACTAACTTTAATCCTGACTTCTGTTTCACTCTTCACAGGATTTTGCAGATCTAAGTATTTCAAAGTGATCATTATATGAAATGCCATATATGTTCCTGAATTAACAAAACAACTTGGTAGAAGGAATCAAAAATTGCAGGTATTTCCTTATTCCCCCAAATGTTTTCTGATTTCAATGTTTGTTTGTTTGTTTGTTTTTGAGACAGAGTCTCGCTCTGTCCCCCAGGCTGGAGTGCAGTGGCATGATCTCGGCTCACTGCAACCTCTACCTCCCAGGTTCAAGCGATTCTCCTGCCTTAGTCTCCGAGTAGCTGGGATTGCAGGCACCCACCACCACGCTTGCCACCAGCCTGGCCAACATGGTGAAACCCCGTCTCTACTAAAAATACAAAGAAATACAATTTTTCACTGCTCCTGGATGAATTTTTTTGTATTTTTAGTAGCGATGGGGTTTCACCATGTTGGTCAGGCTGGTCTTGAACTCCTGACCACAGGTGATCCGCCCGCCCTGGCCTCCCAAAGTGCTGGGATTACAGGTGTAAGCCACCGCACCCAGCCTCAATGTTGTCTTTTTAAGTAAACTGTCTGTTCTTTTGAATAATTACGAAAAACAGTAAGGCAGAGTTAATAATTACAGAACTTTTAATAGCTAGGAAGTATGTAAGTCACTACAAATGATTTTCATTTCTAAACAATTTTCAACTAACTTCTTAATCCCTTAAATTATCCTTCTCTACTAAAGATCTGTAAATGACAGAACATAAATCTTTAAAAGAGAATAAAGAATTCACTATGTAAAAAAAAAAAAAACAAAAAAACAAGACTGTCAGGTGATTAATCACTTCTAATGACAAAAAGTGTTTTAGGGTATTGAATTTGAACAAAGTAGTATATATTCTCAAATACTACTGGAATTAAGGGGACAATTAGAATCCTAGAGAGTTCAAGTTTTCCGTCACATGAGTTAAGTAGCCTAAGTCAGTTGATCTCTGCACGAGACCTCTGATTAGATCATGAGATACTGAATTCTAGAATAACAAGGTCTCTTTTTAGAAATCCTTACTCTAGGTAGTACTAGATGAATGTTATTAAAATGAAATAAAAACATGAATCAGCATAATATTTACCCTTTTAAAAAAAGATTAAGTAACCTCTTGTATGGATAATATAGTTTCTACTATGCTAATGTAATTTTTCACATCATAGCCAAAAAGGAGTGGGTTTTACGTAGACTGTTAAAAAAGATAATAACATAAACATACACTTTTGGTAGAAAAAGCCTCAATAACTTGAACAGAAACGACAAGAATAAAGATTTTTTAGCATGATAGTAATATGCTAAATAATTAAATTTCTCAAATTTTTCTTCTAACAACACACAAACCTATTTGTCAGTTCAAAATGTTGCTTCTTTGAAAACACTATAGTAAATCCTTTAGGCTGAATCTTAGGATTTCAAGAGCCTGGCATTAAGCATCAACACAAAATTATTTTAAGTTGCTAATTATCACCGTAAACAAGCAGTCATGAGGGCACAGTTCTGAAACCCACATTTCCATAGTAAACGTTTTCATTTTTATGAACTGTTTAAATCACATTCCTCTTCTATACTTTTCCTATTCATTTTCAAATCAAATTCCAATTCAACAAGTATTTACCAAGTCCCTCTTATGAGCGAGGTTCTGCGTTAAGCTGGGGGTGGGGGATGGTGAAACAAGGAGGATGAGAGCAGAGCCTGTTCTCTGCTTGCCATGTCCAGGCGTCTCTTCCTGATCCATGTCAAAAGGAGGTCAAAGAGCCACGTCCATTTTAATCCTAATAGCCCTATCGCTGAGCATTATTACCTCAGTTTTACAGATGAAAAAACTCAGGTTGAGTGAGTCAAAGTAGCTTGGTCAAGATGACATGACTAGTTAAGTGGTGGAGCCAGGATTTGACCAAAGAATGTCTGGCCCCGACTTTCATTCTCTCTCCACTACACTGTATCTTCCTTATTCAAACCTCAGCTCAAATGTTACCTTCTCTGAGAGGCTGTGTTTTTAAATGAGTAGTTTTATTTTCTTCCCATTTTAAAAGAGATTAGACCTATTAATAAATTCTAGAAATCAGACTTTTCCAGTGGAAAACAAGAGACTCTTGGGGATTTTTTGTTTTAATATTGTTGTCACTAAGGTAAAAGTCTTTAAAAAGAGGAGAAATAAAGGAAAGGAAATAACACACAGGCAGAGAAAAAGAAAGACTATGTTACAAAGAAGAGCAGTATTACACTTTCTCCTTTGTTGCTTCACTAAAGGCAAAGAGGAGTGCGGCCAATTCTAAAGGCCAAGGTGTACACCTGCCTGACCACATCATGCCCACTGGAGTCATCAAAGGCTTACAACTGAGGCTCTATAGAAGATTCCCACAAGGACACACCCATGTCATAGGCACACGGGTGAAGGAAACACTCAGAGCTAGAAATGTCAGCATAAGGGATATGGGCTTTCTTAAGAAAAGAATGAGTTAGTATTTGTGTTATGTACAAATGCTTCTTAAATATCTTTTTAGAAGACTCTGTGATACAAGTTTTACGTTGATACTAAAAATTTGGAAGCTTTCAAAGAGGAGAAATAGGTCATATGACACAAAATTATTTCCTGGGGGATGTATGGAACACTGTGCTAAAATGGGTACTAGGGCCGAAGCAGCAGCTCACTCTTGTAATGCCAACACTCTGGGACGCCAGGGTGGGAGGATCGCATGAGTCCAGGAGTTCGAGACCAGCCTGGGCAACATAGGGAAACCTTGTTTCTACAAAAAATAAAAAAGTTAGCTGCACATGATGACACACACCCGTAGTTCCAGCTACTCAGGGGGCTGAGGTGGGAGGATTGCTTGAGGACAGGAGGTCGAGACTGCAGTGAGCCATGATCACACCACTGAACTCCAGCCTGGGCAACAGAGCAGACCCTGTCCCCAAAAAAAAAAAAAAAAAAATTAAAAATAAGGGCCGGGTGTGGTGGCTCACAACTATAATCGCAACACTTTGGGAGGCCGAGGCAAGTAGATCACCTGAGGTCAGGAGTTCGAGACCAGCTTGGCCCACATGGTGAAACCCCATCTCTGCTAAAAATATAAAAATTAGCCGAGCATGGTGACAGGTGCCTATAATCCCAGCTACTCAGGAGGCTGAGGCAGGAGAATCACTGGAACCCAGGAGGCAGAGGTTGCAGTGAGCCAAGATCACGCCACTGCACTCCAGCCTAGATGACAGAACGAGACTCTGTCTCAAAAAAAAAAAAGAAAAAGTTTTACACTATGACATTTCCTGGTTTCAATTTTGCATTATCCTTGGCTGATTGAGGAAACCAGCATACTTGTACGGCCAGCGTTCCTGATGCCCCTCACTCACTACCCTCAATCCCTATCCCACATTCCCAGACAGCTTTATTTCAGTCTGCTGAGATGACCTATCCACCAAGAGCCCATTCTTTGGGCTCCAGTACCTGACAATAGCAACATAAACACTAAGATGGAAGCTTTCTAATTCTGGGTGAGGCCTCTGATTATCTCTCATTTCAATGGCCATGTATTTGTGAATTCTTAACTTCTACATAGTACTTCTGTAGCAAAAAGTTCCTTTACTTTATTGAACTTTACTAAATTATCTAGGGTGAAAAAAAAAACCCATAAGGGGTTGAAAGAATTATGGATGAGGTGAATGCTTTTGTTGCATAGTATTCACCAGGACTCAAAAGACAGGGAAGGATTAAAAAAAAAAGAGAGAGAGAGAAGCTTATTTTTGTAATCTTTCCTGTGAGTTTTCATTCTAAGCCATTTGTAAATATATGTAGCTGATGTCTGTAAATAATGAATTCTTGGAAACCACATTTTAATGTGGAGGGCTGTAAAGCAGTTCATATTTCCCCAAAAGAGCTATAATTGGGGTCTGCATTTCTGAAGCATATGCAGCACATTAGTTGTACACATGATCAAATACATTCTATAAAGCAAATATGTGAACTCTAAAGCAATTTCAAATATCAAAATTCTGCTGCTGGTGCTAGTCCCTAGACCTAGGCTTTAAAACAACAAAATTAATTATACAAGAACTCTACCATAAAGTACATAGAAAGGCATACTCTGACATAACACACATTTGATCAGAAATGTCTATGTTTACCTTAAACATATGAGTGAAATAATAAAATGGTTGTGATTTGCCTTAAAATCTTTCAGAAGAAGAAAATGTTGGGAAAAAGAAGAAATGAAGCAAATGTGCAGAAGGCTGTTATTTGTTGAAGCTGCGGGCTTGGGGGGATTTGTTTTACTCTTCTCCTTACTTTGTGAATGTTTCAAAAACTTTTCAAAATAAAAAGTTTAAAAAGCTAAACTAAAAAGTATAAACGACACTTAATAACAAATAATATTTAACAATTTCTCTTTCTTAAAACTCAAAACTCTCTGGGGAAAGATGAGATAAATCAGTAACAACTGCCCATGGGAGGAGGCATTATAGCAAGATTTCCACAGCAAGCAGTTGTCAATAGCATAACTAAATTTAGAACCTTAACTTATCTTCTACATGGCATGTACATGCATCATTAGACCAAAGTGTAAAAGTGAAACTGCAGAGAATGAAGATAAACCTTCATTATACCACATAGAAAAATTAACTCAAAATGGACCAAAGACCTAAATGTTAAGAGCTAAAACTGTAAGACTCTTAGAAGAAAATACAGGAGGAAAACTTCATGATACTGAATTTGGCACTGATTTCTTGGAGCTGACACCAGGAGCACAGGCAATAAAAGAAAAAGGTAAATAAATTTAAAACCTCTCTGCATCGGCTGGGCGCAGTGGCTCACGCCTGTAATCCCAGCACTTTGGGAGGCCGGGGCGGGCAGATCACGAGGTCAGGAGATCAAGACCATCCTGATTAACACAGTGAAACCCCGTCTCTACTAAAAATACAAAAAATTAGCCGGGCGTGGTGGCACGCACCTGTAGTCCCAGCTACTCGGGAGGCGGAGGCAGGAGAACTGCTTGAACCCGGGAGGCAGAGGTTGCAGTGAGCCAAGATCGTGCCAGGGCACTCCAGCCTGGTGACAGAGCAAGACTCTGTCTAAAAAAAAAAAAAAACCAACCTCTGTGCATCAAAGGGCACAATCAACAGAGTGAAAAGGAAACCCACATAATGAAAGGAAATATTTGCAAATCATATATCTGATAAAAGATTCATACCCAGAATATATAAAGAATTCTACAACTCAGCTGTGCATGGTGGCTCACACCTGTAACCTCAGCACTTTGGGAGGCCTAGGCAGGAGGACTGCTTGAGCCCAGGAGTTCAAGACTAGCCTGGGCAACATAGTGAGACCTGTCTCTAAGTAAATTTAAAACAAAAATAAAAGAATTCTACAGCTAAACAGCAACAATGATGAACAACCTGATTTTAAAATGAGCAAAGACTTTGAATAGACGTTTCTCCAAACAAGATACACAAATGGCCAATAGGCACATGAAAAGATGCTGAACATCATTAATCATTAGGGAAATGCAAATCAAGCCTACAATGAGATACCATTTCACTCCTATTAGAATGCCTACTATCAAAAAACTAGAAAATAACAAGAGTTGGACAGGATGTGGAGAAATTAGAACGATTGTGCCCTGGAGAAATTAGAACCTCTGCACCCTGGTAATGTAAAATGGTGCAGCCAGTACGGAAAACAGTATGGTGGTTCCTCAAAAAATTAAATATATAATTTCTATATAACCGAGGAATCCCACTTCTGGTTATATATCCAAAAGATTTGAAAGCAAGGTCTCAAAGAGATGCTTGTACACCCATGTTCACAGCAGCATTCTTCACAATAGCCAAAGGATGGAAGCAACCCATGTCCATCAATGGATGAATAGATAAACAAAAATGTGGTGTATTTACTCAAAAGAATATTATTTGGCCTCAAAAGGGAAGGAAATTCTGAAAGATGTCACGACATGGATGAACCTTGAGGAAATTCTGAAAGATGTCACGACATGGATGAACCTTGAGGACATTACGCCATATGAAATAAGCCAGTCACGAAAAGACAAATACTATATGATTCCACTTATATAGGGTACCTAGAGCAGTCAGATTCATAGGGAGAGAAAGTAGAATAATGGTTGCCAGGGACTAGAGGGAGTGGGGAATAGGGAGTTATTGTTTAATGGGTACAGGGATATAGTTTTGCAAGATGAAGAGTTTTGGAGATTGGTTGTACAACAATATGTTGTTGTTGTCGTTGTTTGAGACAGAGTCTCATTCTGTTGCCGAGGCTGGAGTGCAGTGGTGTGACGATCACAGCTCACTGCAACCTCAAACTCCTGGGCTCAAGCAATCCTCCCACCTCAGCCTCCCAAGTAGCTATAACTAGAGGTGCAGCCACCACATCCAGCTAATTTTTTTATTTTTTGTATAGACGGGGTCTCACTATGTTACCTAAGCTGGTCTTGAACTCCTGCGCTCAAGGGATCCTCCTGCCCCAGCCTCTCAAAGTGCTGGGATTATAGGTGCGAGCACCATGCCTGGCCTGGTTGTACAACAATATGAATGTACTTAACATTACTGACCTGTACACTTACACATGGTTAAGATGGTTAACTTACGTTATGTGTATTTTACAATTTAATTTTTTTAAATTTAAGTATACATTTACATTCTAAATGTTTATTAAATGCCCAACCATCCAGCTGTTTCAAAAAAGGCACATCTCCAAAGATGACCTACGATGATAACTACATTGGGCCTTGGCTGTTGGATTATTCCTACCAAGTTGAATTAAGAGGGACTTAAGTAACTCATTAATTAGAACTTCATTACTAAGGTACTGAAGGATTTCATTGCATAGAAAATTAATGCATGTGGGGGTCTACAATTTTTAGTAGGGTTCTGATGTTTTCTATTAATATTTTGTTTTTATAGAGTCTTTAAAAAATAAGAAAACCCCACATTTCCACCTACATCATAATATCTGGTCACGATGACACTGTACCAACTCTAGATAATTAAAGCCAGCTTTTGCTCAGAGATCCCTGCCAGGGTTACCTCCTGAAAAGCAAGTAATGAACACTAAGCCATGTATTTTTTATTGGATTCTCTAAAGTAACATGAGTCAGGCTCCAAGTGTCAGAAGATCTGTCTCATGCTAACAAAAACAAAGATATTTACTGTTTAATCCCCTTTTATCCAAGTACATCAATGTTCTTGGCAAACATTAATCAAATGGAAATTAAGGCATATCCTCAGGATATATGAAGGCATTGGGCTTTCAAAAAGTCACACACGAAGCGTCTAGATCCAACTACTAATTTACAAAGCAACACATTGAACTACACCATGGCAACATAATTAGCAAAAACTGGACTGCGGGAAACTATGCAGGAAAAATGATCCAGTTTTTTCAACAAAATAAATTTCAAGGAAAAAAGAAAAGAAAAAGAGATAGAGTAGGAACCTATAGCTTGAGACTTAGAATAAGTGTCAACCAGTTGCAATACCTGAACCTTGATTAGAACAAAGTAGACAAAAAGAATATGACATTTATGAGACAATAGGAAATGCAAACACTGGCTTGATATTTGATAATATTAAGGAATTATAAACATTTTTAGGTGTCACAATGGTTTTGTGGTCATACATAGATATATAGATTTTTTTAAGTGCTTATGTTAGAGATAATCTGTCAGGGATCCCCAGACCGCACCCAGGTTTGGTGATTTGGTAGGAGGGTTCACAGGACTCAGCATATAACTGTACTCGTGGCCAAGATTTATTACAGCAAAAAGACACAGAGCAAAATCAGCAAAAGTAAAAGGTGCATGACATAATGTTTAGAGGAAACCAAATACAGGTTTCGAAGAGCCCTCTCCCAGTGAAGTCACACAGGATGGGCTTAATTCCCCCAGCGGCTAGTTACAATAATGCTGTCTACCAGAGAGGCTCATTAGGGACACATTGCTCAGTTTTTACTGAGGACAGGTTACATAGGCAAACTCTGTATAGCACTTACTAAGATTCCAGACTCCCAGAAGGAAAGCAAGTATTCACCACAAACCATGTAGTTTGCACACAAAGCTTAGGTACAGTACACTACTACTAGTTAGGGTGGTTGAGAACCCTCCCAAAATCCAAGTTCCCAGATGCTCGCCAAGGGCCAACCTTGTAAACAGGCCTTCCAAAGGATAGCATCAGGCCTGCTATGCTCTTTTCTGCACAGATACACAGTGGAATACCTGGGATGAATTAACAGTATGTCTGGGACTTGCTTCAAAATAACATGGAAAGGCAAAATGAGTGAGGATATAGCTGACATAAGATTGGCCAGGAGTTGATACTGTTGAAGTTGGGGCCCGGGCACATGGGAATTTATTGTACTGTTCTTTCTACTTTAGTATATATGTGAGATTTTCCCATAATAAAAAGTTTTGGTAGTTTTTAAACATAGGAGAAAACTCAGAGATAGTGCTTAGGCTATGAGTCAACAGAGCCTATAGGCTGGTGGGGATGAGAATCAGAGTTTATAGAACCCTTAGTCTAACACCAAGGCCTGAGGGAAGAAAGGTTGGTGCAGGCCATATGTGAAAAAGGCTTTTGATTGGGACTCTCAAGAGTTAGTGAACATGTTTTGGAAGATAGAAAAGGTAGCCTTTTGTCCAAGAAAAACTAAATCTCAGAGCCGGAAGTTTGAGAGTAATTTAATTATAGCCACAGATTAAGTGGCTAGCAAATGATCTTAAACAATCTATGGAGCATTGCAAATGAGATGTATAATACTTTGAATCATTAATTCCAGAGCTATAAAATAAATATGTAGCCACTCTTTCCCATAGCACATTAACAAAGAATGGAGAATGTTTCTTCCATTTCAAAAATTTATTACTGGAGCTGGGCATGGTGGCTCACACCTGTAATCTCAGCACTTTGAGAGGTCGAGGCAGGCAGATCACTTGAGGTCAGGAGTTTGAGACTAGCCTGGCCAACACCGTGAAACCCCGTTCTACTAAAAATACAAAAATCAGCTGGGCATGGTGGCGGGCCCCTCTAATCCCAGCTACTCGGGAGGCTGAGGCAAGAGAATCGCTTGAAGCCGGGAGGCAGAGGTTGCAATGAGCCAAGATCATGCCATTGCACTCCAGTCTGGGCGATAGAGTGAGACTCAGTCTCAAAAAAAAAAGAAAAAAAAATGTATTCTTTAGCACTGATACTTGCTTATACAATAATATTATACTCTAGAAGACATTAGGCTCAGTGTGTCTAAAACCTTGACAACAAGGTCCACACACTAGAAATACCGTGCATTCTGAGTTACTGTTACACAGCCTCCATAGACAAGAATTGAAGGAAGTGAGGGAAATATAGGAAAAGTATATTCTTTATCTGAAACTATAATCTGTATTCAATAATAAATTATCTGAAACAAAAATATTATGAAACCATATTTTAGCTTGTATCATACAAGAGTAGAAAAAAACAACTAAAAGCCCAAGAGCAAACTACGAGCACAGCAAGCTTCACTGTCTGGCCCCTCGCTCCAACACCCCACAATCTGAGATGTCGACCTGTAATAGACAGAAAAGAATGAGGCAGGGAGGACCAGAGCAAATCAGCAATACAGAGTCAAACATCTTCCCTATATCATATGAAGGAAATATATGTTTATCACTGAATGGTGTCATCTTTGATCTCCAAACAAAAAGCATTAATGACTCATCATCAAAACATTCCCTATTACTAAGGTTGGCTTTTCACTAAACCACCCATAATCTGTTATCCAATATGAACAAAAATATAAGATGAAATTTCTGGCTGGGGACCAGAACAAAGCCCACAGATGTACAAGGGACCAAGGGTCTTCTTGGTTCTGTGCTAACACCCACAGATCTTTCTTGCCAATGGAAATCATTTAGTATTGGGTTACAAATATACTATAGTATTTAGTCACAGAGGTCCTTCAAAATAACATTATGATTAAATAAAAGATCTAATGTTATTTCTTGTTTTTTGTTTTTTGTTTTTAATGCAGTTTTGCTCTATCGCCCGGTCAGGAGTGCAGTGGCACCATCTCGGCTCACTGCATTCTCCCCCTCCTGGCTTTAAGAGATTCTCCTGACTCAGCCTCCCGACTAGCTGGGACTTCAGGCACACACCACCACGTCCGGATAATTTTTGTATTTTTAGTAGAGATAGGTTTTTGCCAAGCTGGCCAGCCTAGTCTCGAACTCCTGACCTCAGGTGATCCACCAACTTCGGCCTCCCAAAGTGCTGGGAATACAGGCATGAGCCACTGTGCCTGGCCTTTCTTGTTATCTATTATCCTAGGTGCTAGGTGCCAAGCTATGGGCAAGTGTTAAGGATTCCGCTGAATTTATCTACCTGAGCACTTCAATACATAAGCAAGAACAGCTATTGCATAGACTTTACAATAAATGTTAAAGGTTGGCAATAACATAATTCTCAACAATGTCCTATTGGCAAATTAATTTTCCTTCTACTATCTACAAGTTTCAATGTTAGCTAGCATTCATTCTTGAGATATATGATATATATATCCATATTTTTTGACATATATCAAAATATATTTAAGCCTAAAATACTAAAAAAATAAATTGACTTTAAAATGGCCAAAATTCAACTATCCAAAGCAAACCTAAGTGTCCAGTAACAAATGAATGGATAATGAAAATGTACTATACATATACACAATAGAATACTACTAATCAGCCTTAGAAGGAAGTCTTGTCATTTGGGACAATGAATGAACCTGGAGGACATTATGTTAAGTGAAATAAGCTAGTCACAGAGATATAAATACTGCATGATTTCACTTATATGTGGATTGTAAAAAAAAGTCAAAGTCATAGAAGCAGAGAGTGAAATGGAGATTACCAGAGGCTGAGGGCCAGGAACATTGAGGAAACTACTGGTCAAAAAACACAAAATTTCAGTTAGACAGGAAGAATAAGTTCCAGAGATCTATTGTACTTCATGATAATCATGGTTAATAACAATATATTGTATATCTGAATATTGTTGACAGTAGATTTTGTGTTCTCATCACAAAAGAAAGTGAGGTAATGCATATGTTAAACAGCTTGATTTAGGTATTCCATAGTGTATACATATACCAAAACATCATATTGTAAGCCACAAATATATACAGTATTTACTTGTCAATTAAAATAAGTAAATAGATAGATAAATAGAAGTTTAAGAAGCAAAAATGGACTCTGAGTGGTCAAAAGAGAAGGCATAAAGTCCTTGCATGCATTAAAGCTTTTCTTGAGAGAGAATCCCTTGTTTTCATTCAAAAACTCTACCTCTAGTCTTATTTTATAATTTTATCTGTTATACAGTTTCCAAGTTCATCTGAGTTTAAGTTAGAAAATTCATGTTGTCCTCAGGGTGGGGAACATCACACCCCAGGGCCTGGCGTGGGGTGGGAGGCAGGGGGAGGGACAGCATTAGGAGAAAAACCTAATGTAAATGATGAGTTAATGGGTGCAGCAAACCAACATGGCACATGTGTAACAAACCTGCACATTGTGCACATGTACCCTAGAACTTAAAGTATAATTTTTTAAAAAAAGAGAAATGAAAAAAAAAAAGAAAATTAATGTTGTCCTAAGTAGCATAAACTGGCCTGAGTTAAGTTAAGGCAGGCAAAGAAGATTATAAGGATATAGGTCCCTTCATGAAGCCCAAGAACAGGAACAGTGCTTCAGACAGGACTGGAAGCAGGGCTTAGATGGCTCATCATCCCTCTTGGTTTCTCATCTCTGCTCATTTGTGTATATCTGCCCCCTGTGCTTTCTAGGCCACATGACTGGTAAAAGATGCCCACTGCATAGCTCCTGAGCTTCAAGTTTACAGGTGTAACTACAGAAAGTAAGCTTCCTCCCCTGGAAACGTCCCAGGAAATGGACACGGAATGACTAGGTTGCCACTCCTGGTCCAGTCCCTTGTGGCTGAGGCGAAAGAGGAAGTCGAGTTATAAAATGGCTGGGGATTAAAGAAGGTTCTTAAAATCTAGGAAGACCCTCCAAAGAGTATTCACTAAGGAAGAAAAGCTGTGAAAATACAGGGATCTAGAGGAGCTTTGAAAATATAACAAAAAGTAAGGGTTTATGACATTATCATGAAGGACGCAGGCCCTCCAAATATTTTGACTTGAGGTATATGGGCAAATATCCCATAACACCTTAGTAGACTATGAGGGCTTCATTGTACTATTGGACTATTGATGACTCAACACTGAGAAAAGTTTAAGTTCTATTCAATATACACTTTGAGAAGAATGCAATGCCTCCCTCAGTCAACCCCATGAGGTGCTGTGAAACTGGAATGCCCTTCCTTCAGGGTAGTCCTGAGTTGGCCCAATGGGGATGGGCCTTTACTAAACCTGTGCAACAACCAGTCAGTCACCGATATAGGCTGCCCTGCAAGAGGGTGTGATCTTAGTTGAAACAGCTTTTTTTTTCAGACAGAGTCATCTTGCTCTGTCACCCAGGCTGCACTGCAGTGACACAATCACGACTCACTGCAACTTCCACCTCTCAGGCTCAAGCGATTCTCCCACCTCAGCCTTCTGAGTAGCTGGGACTACAGGCATGCACCACCATGCCCGGCTAATTTTTGTATTTTTAGTAGAGATGAGGTTTTGCCATGTGGCCTAGGCTGGTCTCAAACTCCTGAGATCAAGGCATCCACCCACATCAGACTCCCAAAGTGTTGGAATTACAGGTGTGGGCCACTGCACCCAGCCCGAGAAAAAAATGTTAAAAGCAGCTGGCAGCAGATGGAATGAGGAGTCAGGATGGCAAGTCTCAACAAATTTCAAAAAATATACGCAGATAATAGAGTATGTTCATTGTTCACAGTGAAATTATGCTAGAAGTTGAGAGCAGATGTCCTGAAATAGCTTAAATAAATAAATAAATAAATAAATAAATAAAATTTAAATATTTAAAAGAAGAAATTGGCTGGGTGCGGTGGCTCACACCTGTAATCCTAGTGCTTTGGAAGGCTGAGGCGGGCGGATTGCCTGAGCTCAGGAGTTCGTGACCAGCCTGGGCAACATGATGAAACACTGTCTCTACTGAAATACAAAAAATTAGCCGGGCATGGCAGTGTGCACCTGTAGTCCCAGCTACTCGGGAGGCTGAGGCAGGAGAATCGCTTGAACCCGGGAGGTGGAGGTTGCAGTGAGCCAAGATCACGCCACTGCACTCCAGCCTGGGCAACAGAGTGAGACTCTGTCTCAAAAACAAAAACAAAAAAAGAAGCAGAAGAAGAAATTGAGGGCAGAAGGATAACTTAAAAACTGCCAAATTTTTGGAAATAAAGCAATTTCTTTATGAAATGATTCACAGAAAAACTATCAAGGGAAATTAATAAATAAATGAAAAATAATAAAAATTCAACATATCAAAACCTGAGGAATATAGCCAAAGTGTTGCTTCGAGGGAAATTTACATCCTTAAATCATATATTAGAAGCAAAGAAAGGCTGAAAAGCAATGTCTGAGCATTCATTCCAAGAAGCTAGAAAAAGAATAGCAAATTAAACTCAAAGAAAGTAGAAAAAAGAAAACAACAAAAACACATAATCAGCAAACTAGAAAATAATTGTACAATAAAGAAAAATCAACAAAACCAAAAATTAATTATTTAAGAAGACTAATAAAATTATAAAACACTAGTTTGTACAGATATAATCTATGTAAACAATTCCCTATTGCTGGACATCTACGTTATCTCCACTTGGATACACTATTCCACAGCACTGACATAATCATCCTTCCAATATTCATTCATGCTTATTTCCTGAAAATAAATCTTAAAATTATGACTGTTAGCTCAAAGGGTGTGAAAAATTCTAAGGCTTCTGATACATATATTGTGTTAAACTGCCCTATAGAAAGATTGAACTAATTTTACTCCCACTAGCAGTTTGTGATAGTGTTCATTTCCCTAAGAAATAAGTGTGATTTTTAAAAATATTTATTAATTTGTTTGGTTAAAAAAAAAACCTCTTCATTTTAATTTGCATTTCTTACATTACTAATGAGTTGAACACTTTCTCAATGTTTACAGGCTAAGTTTCTTTTGTGAATTGCCTTAGTGTTTTCTATTCTTCTATTAAGGTGTTAGTCTTTCTCACAGATACTATTACTTTTTATATATTGATATTGAGCCCTGAACCAAAAAATTAAAAATATTTTCCTGTTCTGTCAGATGGCCTATTAATGTCCTTTCGAACATGTTGTTGTTGTAGAGAGCTTGAAACTGTATATTCTTGTCAATTTTTTCCTTTATGGTTTGCCTTCATTTGATGTTTAGAAGTACCAACCCCATACCAAGATTATTATGTGAATACTCACCCATATTAACCCCTAATGGAATAGCAGTGGTAAACACTGATGAATTTCTACAAATGTCTTGCTGGCTCAGGAATGTAGTCAGGAATTCCATAAAGCATATCAAATGTAAGATATCATTTAAGATTTTTAAAAACTAGAGCTACTACTAGATTCTAGGCTTCGTGGGGCAGAGCCAAGGCAAGGCAAAATTGTGATGTGACTGAAATTGCTTTTAGTGGCCCAAAGTATCTCCTTTTTTCTTTGCCCTTTTACTCCTGAAGCAGCTTTTCCCCCATCCCCAGTTCTAGCTACCTATCTCATTCTCACTGAAGGAAGGACTGATACTTGTTTACCATAAGACATTAAAGATATTTAAGCTTTTAAAATAACAACTTGCAAAGAGGATGGCCAAGAAAAGTTTAGAAGATTCTGAAGCATTAATGGATTTTCTTTTTTTATTATTATTTTTAATTGTGGTAAAATACACATATTTACAACCTTTATCATTTTTAAGTATACACTTCAGTGGTGGTATTAAATACATTTGCTTTGTTGTGTAACCATCACCACTGTCTGTCCACAGAACTTTTTCATCTTCCAAAACCGAAACTCCATATCCATTAAATGAACGCCCCATTTTCCCCCTCCCTCAGCCACTAGGAGCAACTATGCTACTTTGTCTCTACAGATTGTACTATTTTAGGTACTTCATGTAAGTAGAATCACACAGTATGTGTCTTTTGTGACTGGCTTATTTCACATGGCATAATGTCATCAAGGTTATTCATGTTGAGGCGTCTTTCAGAATTTCCTTCCTTTTTGAGGCTGAATAATGTTCCATTGTATAAATATACCACATTTTGTTTATCCATTCATCCACCAATGGACACTGGGTTGCTTCCATCCTTTGGCCATTGTGAATAATGCTACTGTGAACACAGATGTACAAGTATCTCTTTGAGACCTTGCTTTGAATTCTTTTGGGTATATACCCAGAAGTGAGATTGCTGGATCATATGGTAATTATAAGTTTAATTTTTTTAGGGGGCCGGGCACAGTAGGTCACACCTGTAACCCCAGTGCTTTGGGAGAACAAGGCAGGGGGATCGCTTGGGTGATCAGAGGATTTTGAGGGTTACAGTGAGCTACAATCACCCCTCTGCACTTCAGCGTAGGTGACAGAGGAATACTGTCTCTTAAAAATAAAAAATAAAATAAATAAAAATTTGAGGAACTGACATACTGTTTTCCATAGTGGCTGCATTTTACATTATCACCACCCGTGCACAAGAGTTCCAATTTCTCCACATCCTCTTCAACATTGGTTTTTTTTTGTTTTTGTTTTGTGTGATAATAGGCATGAAATGATATTTCATTGTAGGCTAGATTTGCATTTCCCTAATGATTAATGATGTTCAGCATCTTTTCATGTGCTTATTAGCCATTTGTATATATTCTTGGAGAAATGTCTATTCAAATCCTTTGCCCATTTTTTTTTTTTTTTTTTTGAGATGGAGTTTCGCTCTTTTTACCCGAGCTGGAGTGCAATAGCACGATCTCAGCTCGCTGCAACCTCTGCCCCTCGGGTTCAAGTGATTCTCCTGCCTCAGCCTCCTGAGTAGCTGGGATTACAGGCGTGCGCCACCATGCCCAGCTAATTTTTTGTATTTTTAGTAGAAACGGGGTTCCACCATGTTAGCTAGGCTGGTCTCAAACTCCTGACCTGAGGTGATCCGCCCGCCTTGGCCTCCCAAAGTGCTGGGATTACAGGTGTGAGCCACCATGCCTGGCCTCTTTGCCCATTTTTCAACAGGGAGTTTAATAGGGTTCTTTGGTTGTTTGTCGTTGAGTTGTAGAAATTCTTTATGGATTTTCTTTTATTTGTAGCCTTTCTTAGTACCCTCCAAATCAGTTCATTCAGGTAGCTTTCTCCTTTTCTCTCCCTTCTCTCAAAAAACGTTCTTCTTAGTTCATGCCTAATCCAAGAGGCTAATCCCAACACCAAAAAATGGATCAGGAGTGAGGCATCTCAATTCTAAAAGCATCAAACAATGCTTTAAATATATTATAAAATATATTTAAATATTGTTTGTATTGTGTGTATACACAAAATCAGAAAACTTTTTTTTTTTTTTTGAGACGGAGTCTTGCTCTGTCGCCCAGGCTGGAGTGCAGTGGCAAGATCTTGGCTCGCTGCAAGCTCCGCCTCCCGGGTTCACGCCATTCTCCTGCCTCAGCCTCCCGAGTAGCTGGGACTACAGGCGCCTCCCACCATGCCCGGCTAATTTTTTTTGTATTTTTAGTAGAGATGGGGATTTACCTTGTTAGCCAGGATGGTCTCCATCTCCTGACCTCATGATCCACCCGCCTCGGCCTCCCAAAGTGCTGGGATTACAGGCGTGAGCCACCGCGCCCAGCCAGAAAACGTTTTTTTTTTTTTACTCAAAAATGTCTCTTTGAAATACCTTTGGCCAGGTGTGGTGGCTCATGCCTGTTATCCCACCATTTTGGAAGGCCAAGGAGGGAGGATCGCTTGAGCCCCAGGGCTCAAGACCAGCCTAGGCAACATTGTGAGACCCCGTTTCTACAAAAAAATACAAAAATTAGCTGGGCGTGGTGGTGTGTCTGTAGTTCCAGCTGCTTGGGAGACTGAGGTGGGAGAATTGCTTTAGCCCAGGAGTTCAAGGCTGCAGTGAGGTATGATTGTGCCACTGTACTCCAGCCTGGATGACAGAACAAATCCCTGGCTCTAAATAATAAAAATAAAAATAAGATAAAATTGAAAAAGGAATATATTTGTTTACACTACTTGAAAAAAGAAAATATTTGTTTTTTTCTGATTATAAAAGAATGTATGTTGATTATAACAATTCAGATATTACATAATTGAATAAAGTATTAATAGAAAATGAAAATCTCCCAAAACCCTCTTGCCCACAGAAAAAAATATTTTAAGCAGTCTAAACAGTCTAGTATAAACTTCCATAACATAGGCATACACACAGACACACACACACACATATACTACACACACACACACACACACACTGTATTTTACTTTTCTCTATTTAACAATATATCCTAGACATTTATCCATATTAATATGAGATGCTGTTAATTATCTTTTTTAAATAGTGGTCAAGATAGTATTTATATATATAAACTAATATTAAATTTTTGTTTGGGAGGCCAAAGCGGGCAGATCACCTGAGGTCAGGAGTTCCAGACCAGCCAGGCCAGTGAAACCTCGTCTCTACTAAAAATATAAAAATTATCCGGGCATGGCGGCGCACACCTGTAATCCCAACTACTCAGGAGGCTGAAGCAGGAGAATTGCTTGAACCTGGGAGTCAGAGGTTACAGTGAGCCAAGATTGCGCCACTGCACTCCAGCCTGTGCAACAGAGTGAGACTCCATCCCAATACATATATATATACATACATACATACATACGTACATAAATTTTTGAAATTCACAAAACCTGACAAAATGGATTCTAATTAGATCAGAAGTACTTCAGGGTCTAACACTGAACAACAGAGAGTAGAGACAAAATATAAAATAAAGCTCGTAATTATTCTGTATCATTTGTACATAGATCTAAATATTTAATAGTGCTGTAATTGCAGACTTGCCATATTTACCTATAGTGCATTTACAAACTCTCTTTCTCACTCCAAACCAGAAATAATAAAACCTCTGACCATACCACATCTATAGAAGTGTCTGATCAGTAAGGGCAGCCATTTCCAAAACTTTTAGTAAGAGAACAGAAAGGATACCAACCTAGTTGACAAATGTAAAAGGCAGATGAACACATACAGGGGTTTGCAAGTGTCAGCCTCCATTTAAAGTAATCAATTCTCTCATTGTGCCATTAGTAAATAACATTTTGGTTGATTTCTTCAGTTACACAAAGAATTAGTGTCTTCCTTTATGATTAAGGAAACAGAGATTGCCTTGTAAGTCTCAGCAAACGATACAAATTTAAGTACAAGTTGAAATCCTGTCATTTGGAGCAACATGGATAGAACCAGAGGTCATTATGTTAAGTGAAATAAGCCAGGCACAGAAAGACAAATATCACATGTTCTCATTCATATGTGAGAGCTAAAAAAGGAGGTCTCATGAAGACAAGAGAGTAGACTGGTGGATACCAGAGGCCAGGCAAGGTAGCAGGGAGGGGGAGATAAAGAGAGGTTGATTAATGGGTACAAATATTAATATACAGTTTGATAGAAGAAATAAGATCTAGTGTTCAACAGATCAGTGGGATAACTACAGGTTACAATAATCTACTGTATACTTCAAAATAGCTAACAGACTAATTTGAATGTTCCTAGCATAAAGAAAAAACAAATAGGGAAGGTGATGGCTATCCCAATTACACTAATTAGATCTTTACAAATTATATCAATGTATTAAATTACAACATTACCCGCAAAATATGTACATCTATTATGTATCAATAAAAAATAAATTTAGGCTGGGCATGGTGGCTCACACCTGTAAATGCCAGCACTTTGGGAGGCCAAGGTGGGAGGATCTCTTGAGTCAAGGAGTTCAGGACAAGGAGTTCAGCCTGGGCAATACAGTGAGATCCTGTCTCTAAAAAAAAAATAAAGAAATTTGCCAGGCATGGTGGCGCATATCTGTAGTTCCAGCTACTCAGGAGGCTGAAGTGGGAGGATCACTTGAACCTGGGAGGATGATGCAGTGAGCTAAGATTGTGCCATTGCACACCAGCCTGGGTGACAGAGCAAGACCATGTCTAGGAAAAATAATAATAAATTTACAAAAATAAATTTTAGAAACAACAAAACTGAATGAAATAAAAACTGAATCAAAAAAATTAAGTAAGTGGAAACTTATTATGTTCGTCTCCTGATATGGTCAAATTTTCTTAATTTCCTAACTACTTTTTTTCCACAAGGGTCCTATGTATTTTCTCACTTCTAAGAGGTATTATCTACCTCTACTTTAACTTTCCATACCAAATGAACAAATTTACCAAACATTTTATCATTAATCTAAAACTTAACAGGAATGGGTTAGCACATGATCGACGTTGCTTTACCATCAACTTCACATAAGTGTTCAGAAACCAAGTGGAAGTGAACCCCTAAGTTGAAGGAGCTTTTAACGCTTGCATGAAAATTTTCTAGACCTTCAAAGGCTGTTGCTGCTGTTTCTCCTTCTCCTTTTTTTTTTTTTTTTTTTGCCTTTTTAAATATCTTGTTCTCTTCTTTCCCCCACTGAAATTCAAGAATTTGCAGATACCATAAACTTGGGATATCCTAGAAACAACCACGGTTAGAAAACTGATATGTTTCTACACACTCATCCTTTAATTGATGTCCTCCACCCACTCACTCTTACTCATACCCAGCTTCTCCCATATTATTGAAACTTCAATCCTTGCCTCTGTCATGTTCAGGTTTCTAAGCCTGGGGAAGATAACACTTTAAAATGCCGTAAGTACAGTGGGAAAGGACTGAGGAGGTAGCCAGAAAACCTAGAAATTATGACTAGGACTGGATTCTTTGGCATTAATACCCATGTTTTGCAATGTCCAAAGCATGACTAGAATTGATCTTTCACCCCCGAATGCTGTCATATTCCCATATTACCTGTATTTCTGTGCCTAAATAACACCATATAGACAAATTCTCCAATTTTATATTAACTTTATTCACATTGAAGCTGCCACATCTTACATTAGGAATGCTTTCAGCTACAAGGAACAGAAAAGTCTGACAGAACGCTGGGCGAGGTGGCTCACGTCGGTAATCCCAGCATTTTGGGAGACCAAGGCGGGTGGATCGCGAGGTCAGGAGTTCAAGACCAGATGGTGAAACCCTGTCTCTACTAAAAATACAAAAATTAGCCGGGCATGGTGGCGGGCACCTGTAATCCCAGCTACTCAGGAGGCTGAGGCAGAGAATTGCTTGGACCCAGGAGGCAGAGGTTGCAGGGAGCTGAGATCGCACCACTGCACTCCAGCCCGGGCGACACAGCGAGACTCCATCTCAAAAAAAAAAAAGAAAAAAGAAAAGTCTGACAGGTAGCTTAAACTCTTAGGAGTTTGTATCCTTAACAAGAAGTCCAGAGAAGGTTATCTCGGGGCTATTCTGGCAGCTCAATAATGTCGTTAAGAACTCAGACTCGGCGGTTCCCATTATCTTCAGGAGCTGTGGAGGTAGGAATTTAAGACAGGCCCATTTTATTAATTTATTTTCAAATGCAACAAAAGGTCCAAGGACAATCTGTGGGCCACTTAATTCAGGGCCCTCAATTCGTACATGGAGAACTCTCAGATACAGCCAAAGCCATGGGTTTTGGAGACCTGAAAAGCCCCGCCGGCCTCCAGGTGCTCAATGATTACCTGACAGACAAGAGCTACATCAAGGGGTATGTGCCATCACAAGCAGATGTGGCAGTATTTGAAGCAGTGCCCCGCCCACTGCCTGCTGACTTGTGTCATGCTCTATGTTGGTATAATCACATCAAGTCTTACGAAAAGGAAAAGGCCAGCCTGCCAGGAGTGAAGAAAGCTTTGGGCAAGTATGGTCCTGCAGATGTGGAAGACACTACAGGAAGTGGAGCTACAGATAGTAAAGATGATGATGACATTGATCTCTCTGGATCTGATGATGAGGAAGAAAGTGAAGAAGCAAAGAGGCTAAGGGAAGAACGTCTTGCACAATATGAATCAAAGAAAGCCAAAAAACCTGCACTTGTGAAATCTTGGGATGATGAGACAGATATGGCGAAATTAGAGGGCATCAGAAGCATTCAAGCAGACGTCTTAGTCTGAGACTCATCTAAACTAGTTCCAGTGGGATACAGAATTAAGAAACTTCAAATACAGTGTGTAGTTGAGGATGATAAAGTTGGAACAGATATGCTGGAGGAGCAGATCACTGCATTTGAGGACTATGTGCAGTCCATGGATGTGGCTGCTTTCAACAAGATCTAAAATCCATCCTGGATCATGGCATTTAAATAAAAGCTTGAAAGATTAAAAAAAAAAAAATCTCAGACTCTTGGCTGGGCGCAGTGGCTCATATCTGTAATCCCATCACTTTGGGAGGCTGAGGAGGGCAGATATCTTGAGGTCAGGAGTTCGAGACCAGCCTGGCCAATATGGCAAAACCCTCTCTCTACTAAAAAAATATGAAAATTAGGCCGGGCGCTGTGGCTCACGCCTGTAATCCCAGCACTTTAGGAGGCCGAGGCAGGCAGATCATGAGGTCAGGAGATCGAGACCATCTTGGCTAACGCAGTGAAACCCCGTCTCTACTAAAAATACAAAAAATTAGCTGGGCATGGTGGCAGGCACCTGTAGTCCCAGCTACTTGGGAGGCTGAGGCAGGAGAATGACGTGAACCCGGGAGGCTGAGCTTGCAGTAAACCAAGACTGCGCCGCTGGGCCGGGCGCGGTGGCTCACGCCTGTAATCCCAGCACTTTGGGAGGCCGAGGCGGGCGGATCACGAGGTCAGGAGATCGAGACCATCCTGGCTAACACGGTGAAACCCCGTCTCTACTAAAAATACAAAAAATTAGCCGGGCGTGGTAGCGGGCGCCTGTAGTCCCAGCTACTCGGGAGGCTGAGGCAGGAGAATGGCGTGAACCCGGGAGGCGGAGCTTGCAGTGAGCCGAGATCGCGCCACTGCACTCCAGCCTGGGCGACAGAGCGAGACTCCGTCTCAAAAAAAAAAAAAAAAAAAAAAAAAGACTGCGCCGCTGCACTCCAGCCTGGCCGACAGAGCGAGACTCTGTCTCAAAAAAATAATAATAATAAAATGAAAATTAGCTGGGCGTGGTGGCACACACCTGTAATCCCAGCTACTCAGGTGGCTGAGGCGTGGGAATCACTTGAACCTGGGAAGTGGAGGTTACAGTTAGCCGAGATCGCGCCATTGTACTCCAGCCTGGGCAACAGAGTGAGACCCTTTCTCAAAAAAAAAAAAAAAAAATTCAGTCCCTTGGCCAGATGCAGTGGCTCATGCTTGTAATCCAGCAATTTGGGAGGACAAGGAGGGTGGATCTCTTGAGGTCAGGAGTTCAACACCAGCCTGGCCAACATGGTGAAACCCTGACTCTACTAAAAATACAAAATCAGCCGGCGTGGTTGCCTGCACCTGTAATCCCAGATACACAGGTGGCTGAGGCGTGACAATCACCTGAACCCGAGAGGGGGAGGTGGCAGTGAGCCGAGATTGTGCCACTGCACTCCAGCCTGGGCTATAGAATGAAACGCTGTCTCAAAATAAAAAAAAAGAACTCAGATTCTGTCTTTCTGCTCTACCTTCTTAGCTTGTTAACTTTTCATTCTGAGGCTTGTCACCTTATGATTACAATTTGGCTGCCAAAGACTCCATATATCACATTACATACTTAAGGATGGAAGAAAGAGAGTATATATACAAACAAATGTTTCTATTCCTTTTATGAGAGCAGCTACTTTTTTTTCCCCCTGTAGAGGTCTTCCAGAAGATTTCTGGTTATATCACATTAGCCAGAACTAAATCACACAGCTGGCCCTAACTGCAAGGGAAGTTAGAAAAAGGCATATTTGTCTTCGAACCTCTATAACAGAAGGAGAAATGGGTTTGGAACTGACTTTAGGATTCAAGCAACAGTTTGTGACACATGTCTATATTACACATAAAATGCTAATTATGCTAGTTAATTACAACTGGGTGCAGTACCTTTAAAAGCCCTCGTTTAGAATACAGTTCTCCTTTCTAGCAGAAAACTGGTTAAGAATGTTGATGAAGGAAACATTAAAAAGGGACTGGAATGAAAGTTACAGCTTTGTCAGATGGTGCTGACATTGCTGAGTTGTAGACAGATTACAATTGAAAGAGTATCCATAGCCAAATCCTAACTAGAATGAAGGGAAAATTTTAATAGTGTACATAGCTGATGTCCTAAAACGTTCCAGAAGCTTTAAGAGTGTGATAAGGGCCTGGTACAGGGACTCACACCTGTAATCCCAGCACTTTGGGAGGCCAAGGCAGGAGGATCACTTGAGCCTAGGAGCAGACCAGCCTGAGCAACATGGCAAAACCCCAACTCTACAAAAAAATACAAAAATCAGCAGGGCATAGTGGCATGCACCTGTAGTCCCAGCCGAAGTGGGAGGATCACTTGAGCCTGAGAGGTCGAGGCTGCAGTGAGCCATGATCCCACCACTACACTCTAGCCTGAGCAACAGAATGAGACCCTGTCTCAAAAAAAAAAAAAAAAAAAAAAAAGTGTAATAACTAGAGATATATCTAGGGCTACCACTTTTTAAAAATAAGAAAATAGATTTTTACAAATTATTTAAAATAGACAAGCCAATAATGCTACCTAAGAGTTAACATTAAGGGAATCTATTATCATATGCCAAGTACTGGGCTTTACATATATATGTATGTATCTAATCTCTCAACTGCCCTGTCAGGAAAGTACATTCACTAACTTGCTTATGGTCACACAAGGAGAAGCTCAACCTAACTCTAGAGATGATGCCCTTAACCATATTACATTACTGTTTGTTATTTTATTTGTTCTCCTTGGTGTTTCTTATTCATTTTATGTATTTGTTATTTAATCATTCAAATTTGTAAAGTTTAACTCTTGTTTATAAATTGTAAATTGTCTTTCTCTACTTTCTTTTCATAGTATTTCTGGTTCACACAAGTCCTAAAATGGCAAAGCTGTTTCAGTCATACCTTTCAAAAACTTAGAATCAGATAATCCAAGTGGATTTTGTAGCTAGTTTTATGAAAGCTTTGATAAAATTACAACAAACATTGTTAGGGTTTTATAAGGAAAAAAAAAAAAAGTAGAACTAACCTGACAAAACAAACCACCAAAAAAGGCATCACAACACACAATGTACAAACAACAAAAGTAGAAACATAAATATACATCTATATTAGTCCTATGTGTTCTAAATCCCTCCTTTGTTTCATCTACTGTGAGTTTGCTACCTCCATAGCACACTGGCCAAGATTACTTGTAGGCATACCATTGGTTCCCTGAATTATTGGGCTATTATTCCCCGCCTCACCCCCACCCCCTGCCAAAACATTAACCCTGTTTACTCCACACATAGCTGGTAACACACATGTGGTTAATTATACCCAAATCTCTAGTCTCAAACTACTGTACTTAGCTTTTTATTTTAGGTTTTTATGCTTCCCTTTTTCTTTTACTGTCTTTTTCTTTACATCTTTATTATTCTGTTCCCAGAAATTTAGCTCCTGAACATACATAAGATCCTTGCATATTTTCAACAATACAATGAAATCCGTACCTTCTTATCTACCAAAAAAACCGTAAGCCATAGGTTATACGTTATTTTCTCCTATTCTCTTCTCATGTGTTATTAAAATTGGAAGTGGATTCAACTTTTTTTGTAATTTTTTTTTTTTTTTTGAGACAGAGTCTTGCTCTATCACTCAGGCTGGAGTGCAGTGGTTTGATCATGGCTCACTGCAGCCTCAACCTCTCGGGCTCAAGTGATCCTCCTACCTCAGCCTCCTGAGTAGCTGGGACTATGGGCATGTGCCACCACACCCAGCTAATATTTTAATTTTTTGTAGAGATGGAGTCTCACCATGTTGCCCTGGCTTGGATTGAACTCCTGGGCTCAAGCAATCCACTTGCTTCAGCCTCCCAAAGTGTTGGGATTACAGGCATGAGACCTAGCACCTGGCCAGATTAAACTCTTTTTTAGTTTACTCAAAGGCGCATCCTCATATTGGGTTGGAAAACCAAGATGATCACATATAAGAAAGGATCTTCCTACTTGTCTCTCTACCTGTTTTTCCCAACTCTGGCTAATCTCTGTTTAATAATGCATCTTTCTTTAACTATTTGGAAGAAAAACAAAAACAAAAAAACTCCATGACAGCATGATCAGCTGACAGACAGCATGATTAATGAAGAAAACAGTGATGGGAACATACAAGCCTCTTCTCTCCCTTCAATAACCTGGCAGACAACCCCACCTGGGATTTGCCCCATACTTGTAACACACAAATGTTTGCTTGCTAGGTCAACTGTATTTAAACTAAAATATGACAGCTGTAAATAAGCCAATAAAATAGGGGCCATTTTTAGATTCTGACAAGCCAAAGATCAGGCACTGCTCTCTTGAAAACTGTCACCAAAGGCAAAGAGAGAGCAGCCTCAAGAGGAAATAAGAGAAAATCACTACATGGCCTGAATGATTCACGTTGAAATCAGAGGCATCAGATGAGGACTTAAGATGGATCAATAGCTTAAAAAGGTCTCAAGTGAACAATCGGTGCCATTCTCCTTCTCTAATCTCTTGGAGAAAAAAAAAAGAGCACAAAAAAGCTCTAAGGTCTTTTAATGAGACTATTATTCCATTAATTATTTGAGGCAGTTTTTGTTTCACTAGAATTAATTAACATAACCCTTCTACTTTCAGCTCCAGCTGCATCTGATGTCACTGCTATGGCAGTGAAGAATGAAAACCAAAGGACAACTGGCTACTTAAGGAATTAAGCGGACTAAAATGAAAACCATTCACAGAAGCAGTTCCAGTACTCTGGCTGAGACTCTGTTTTTCTATATATAGCCCACACATTCTGAATATACTCAAATCTACGCAATTTCAAACTTAGAAAACTTTAACTGCTGCCCCACTGAAGCCATTTTCAAGCTGGAATCATGTATAATAAACTACTCCATCTATTTCACCAATATATACATTTTAAAATAATTAATTTAGCCTCTACTCATTCAGATCTATTAAATTTCACCACTATGACAGTTACCTTAGAAAATCCTCTTAAACATAGCCAACAGATAAATCAAATAAGAATTTTTGGAAATGTTTAACCTTAAGGACAATATTAAGAATCTAGGTCAAGGGTCCCCGATCCCCGGGCTATGGACCAGTACCAGTCCCTGGCCTGTTAGGAACCGGGCCTCACAGCAGGAGGTGAGTGGTGAGCTAGCGAGCAATACCACCTGAGCTCCGTCTCCTGTCAGATCAGCAGTGGCATTAGATTCTCATAGGAGCATGAACCCTATTATGAACTGCACAGGCGAAGGATCTAGGTTGCATACTTCTCATGAGAATCTAACTAATGCCTGATTATCTAAGGTGAAACAGTTTCACCCCAAAACCAACCATCACCATCGCCACACCTGCTCCCCAGGTCTGTGGAAAAACCGTCTTCCATGAAACTGGTCCCTGGGGCCAAAAAGGATGGGGACCGCTGACCTAAGTCTAATGTATAGAATGGCACAGATTACAAATGAGTCTTACAGATTTGTGAAACAGTCACTGACTTTCATTTAATTGTACCCATCACTTTGATTTTTTGTGAACTCAGATGAGACATCCTAATCCTCAATCTAACCAGCTAAGCTGTACTATACAGGTTTTGTCTAGATCCTACTTAAACACACCCTAGTGGAGGCCCCAGCTCCAAAAGACAAATTGGACCTCAATGACTCCCACAGGCAGTGACTGAGGAGGCAACTTCTGCATGGTCCACAGACTATTCTCATTTTCCTGAGACAAAGGCACTGCTCCTTACACAGACTCAGAAAACTCTTCAACCCTAGGAGATGCCACCTCTGACCCAAGGGAAGTGAATGCCTTCTGAAGAACCAGGCTCCTTAAAACCCCTGGCCAGTTTCCCAGACACATTTCAGTTGTAAACTCATTATGAGAAACATTTAATTATGGAATTTGCAAACCAGGGGAGCTTATTTGAAATACATTAACTAAATAACTCCTTTTCAGATCTTTCCAGATCGCAGTCTGTCTCAGAGATTATTTCCCACATTACTTCTCCTGATTCAGTACATGTGTTTTTTTCTTGAATAACTGCCTCTGCTATATTTCTCCTTCCTTTAGCCTAAGTCAACCTTTCCATTTCTAAAGCCAACAGCTTCTGAGCAACGAGGCTATCATCCCATTAAATATGCATGCAAGAGCTTGACAAATCTTGAGTGCCTTTAATTACTCAGGGGTAGTCTCCTCAGCTAACATGAGAATGTGTAGGTTATAATACAACTCATCCTTATATGGCTTCCAAAATACTGGAATGGGAAGGGATCTTTTACCCTCTCAGGTTGGAGCTAACTGGCCCGCTGATTAATAATCTTAACCTATCTACCTCTGTAGTTTGGAGAACTGCCTTTTAGTAAGCTGTTGTGCCTGGCATACTCTGAGATCCCAAATATATAATTATTTTTAAGGATTTATTCCTGAGTTCTTTGATATTTCTGTTTGTTTTTTGGTCTTCTAAGATCTAACTAGATTAATCTTAACATTGATATCGGCTGGGCGCAGTGGCTCACGCCTGTAATCCCAGCACTTTGGGAGACAGAGGCGGGAAGATCATGAGGTCAGGAGATCGAGACCATCCTGGCTAACACGGTGAAACCCCGTCTCTACTAAAAATACAAAAAATTAGCCGGGCGTGCTGGCAGGCGCCTGTAGTCCCAGCTACTCGTGAGGCTGAGGCAGGAGAATGGCGTGAACCCGGGAGGTAGAGCTTGCAGTGAGCCGAGATTGCGCCACTGCACTCCAGCCTGGGCGACAGAGCAAGACTGTCTCAAAAAAAAAAAAAAAAAATTGATATCATAATTCACCAAGTTTGTGTTCCAATATTGTTATAGTAGAAAAATGGGATATTTTGCAATTACAGTTAAATTAATTAATGACTACAATTTATTTCTTTGTAAACAAACACACAAAGGCTTTGGTTATCTTCAGTTTAAATGTAAACTGTCAAAAAATTAGAAGTCCTTATCGCAAGGGTCTCGTTCAGTAACATATGACTGATTAATGCAATATAATACTCTGAGGTCATGAAAAAAACACACTGTAGAATAACACGTATTGGCATGGGAAAACCTTCACAATATACTTCTTAGAGAAAACAATCTTGCTACAAAATAGTATTCATAAAGTAAATCATTTCGCTAAAAAAAATATATATAGGGAAAAAGACAAGAAGGACATACATCAAAACATTAAGAGTATCTGAGGACAGTGAGATTACATACAATTTTTCTTTTGCATTTCAAAATGTTCCAAAATTCTACCCTGGGCATTTATTATTTTTATACCTTTTTAAATAGTTTATTTTAAAGGAAAAGAGTTCCCAAGTAATTTTGTGAGTGATTTCCTATACTATTTCACACCTATTATTAGCAAAGGTAATGGAACATCTTTTGCCACAGAAGACTCTCAATTATGTTTTAATATAAGTGAGGCAGTTGTTCCAGTTGCCTTTAAAAATAGCAAAAAGGGCCAGGCACAGTGGCTCACACCTGTAATCCCAGCACTTTGGGAGGCCGAGGTGGGTGGATCATGAGGTCAGGAGACGGAGACCATGCTGGTAAACAGGTTGCAGTGAGCTGAGATCGCACCAGTGCACTCCAGCCTGGGTGACAGAGCCAGACTCTGTCTCCACAGGAAGAAAAAAAAAGTATTCCAGATGATTGCTACACATAGTAAAGTCTGAGAAACTCCAGTGTTGTGAAAGATCAAGCCAAGACAGTAAGTAGGTTTAGAAAAAGATCGTAAGTCTTAATCACCAGGCTACAGAATAAGCTGGCCGGGTGCGGTGGCTCACACCCGTAATCCCAGCACTTTGGGAGGCCGAGATGGGCTGATCACCTGAGGTCAGGGGTTCAACACCAGCCTGGCCAATATGGCAAAACCCCATCTCTACTAAAAATACAAAAATTAGCAGGGCGTGGTGCCATGTGCCTATAATCCCAGCTACTCAGGAGGCTGAGGCAGGAGAATAGCCTGAACCCGGGAGGCAGAGGTTGCAGTGAGCCGAGATGGTGCCATTGCACTCCAGCCTGGGCAACAAGAGCAAAACTCCATCTCAAAAAAAAAAAAGGCATAGTTTTGCTCTTGTTGCCCAGGCTGGAGTGCAGTGGCACAATCTCGGCTCACTGCAACCTCTACCTCCTGGGTTCAAGCGATTCTCCTGACTCAGCGTCCTGAGTAGCTGGGATTATAGGCATGTGCCACCACGTCCAGCTAATTTTTTTTTTTTTAATTTTTAGTAGAGACAGGGTTTCCACATGCTGGCCAGGCTGGTCTCGAACTCCTGACCCCAGGTGATCCACCCACCTCGGCCTCCCAAAGTGCAGGGATTATAGGCGTGAGCCACTGCGCCCGGCCAAGAATAAGTTAATTCTATAGCCAATAACTAGGCTGGGGAAGTAAGTGATTGGGTACCACTCAGGGGTGTTGAGCTAGAGAGTAGCATGTTGAGATCTCTGACATGGGTCAGTACTGCTCCTCATAGCACGGGTTGAAAAAGAGAACTGGAAGCACTGGAGACTAAGGAAAGTCATCTATAATGACATGTTAAAACTGGCCAAGAGACTAAGGAAAGTCATCTATAATGACATGTTAAAACTGGCCAAGAGAAGAATAAAGTGGTTGCCTTCCCAGGTGCCAAAGGGAGGGAGCAGTAGAAGAGAGGAAGCACATGAAGAGTTACTGATAAATAAATAAGATGATTTGAATGATCTGATTCGTTAAATCCAAAAAATACAAAGAAGATTTGGAAAAAACTTTCCAATGATAATTTATTGTAATTCCACTCATTCATATGTTCAATCACTAACTTGGTATCTACTACATACCAAACACTGGTCTAGATACTGAGTCAAAAAATAAATGTGAACCATTGAATTATACACTTTATACAATGAATTGTATGGTATATGAATTACAGCTCAAAAAAGTTGTCAATAAAATGAAACAAATGAGATATTTTCCCTGTCTTTAAGGGGTTCAGAGAAGCAAAGGGGAGATAGACAACTGCAATGCAGTGCAGTAAAGGGTTAGGACAGAAGTAAACTGAATGGGCAATATGAACACACAGAAGGAACATCTTAGCCACACTGGGGTCCGGAAGAACTAATTCATGAATGAAAAGTAATCCAGGAAGGGGAATGCTGGAAATCAGAAGAAGGCAAAGTTGGCAAGCTCCTCACTTAAAGTGAAGACTGAATGCCAGGAGGGAAACATGAGAGATGAGGCAGGCCCAGGGCGAAGGCAGGTCATGAAGAGCCTGTGTACTACAGCCTCACTGCTCAAGGTGTGGTTCTCAATTCAGCACAGGCATCACCTGGGAGTTGTTAGAAATGCAGGCTCATGCCCTGTCACAGACCTACTGAGTCAGAATCTTCCCTTTAACAAGATTCCTAGTAATTCAGATGGACACCAAAGTTCAGGAGGCATTACACTAACAAATTTATTCTCAGGACAAAATCCTATGGGGAATCATGAAGGAATTTCAAGCCAGGCAGTGGCATGATCAGATATGTGCATTACAAAGATCTCACTAGTAACAGAATGAAAAAACAGATTATAGAAAGTAAGACCAAAGATTGCTTAGGAAGCTGTTTGAGGAACCAGGAAAGAATAAGGGACCAAGCTGAGTATGGTGGCTCACACCTCTAATCTCAGCACTTTGGGAGGCCAGGGTGGGAGGATCACTTGAGCCCAGGAGTTCAAGACCAGCATGGGCAACACAGTGAGACCCTGTTTCCAAAAAACAAAAAATTAGCTGGGTGTGGTGGCATGCAGCTACTATAGTGCCAGCTACTTGGGGGGCTAAGGCAGAAGGATTACTTAGCTCACAAGGTCGAGACTGCAGTGAGCTATGATCACGTCACTGCACTCCAGCCTGAGCAACAGAGCAAGACCCTGTCTCAAGAAAAAAAAAAGAAAGAAAGAAAGAAAAAAAAGATAAGGGCCCCAAATAGAGCAGTAACAGTACTAGGAAATGATAACTGATTAGGTGGGGTGCACGGGTGTGGGGGAAAGTAAATCAAGACGATTTCTAAGTTTTGTGTTTGGGTTACTGGAGGGATACTGATGTCATTCACCAGACAGGAAAAAGAAATAACAACAACAATGACAGTAGCTAACATTTCTTAATTTATGTGCCAGGCATTATTCTAAGTGCTTCCCATGTACTATCTCATTTAATCTTCATAACAACCCTATGAAGTAAGTATTATCCCATCATACAGATGTAGAAACTAAGACACAGAGAAATTAAATCAGGTAGGGTAGTATGAAGAAGGAGGGAGCAGATGACAATCGATTTTGAATATGCTGGGTTTGGGGGGCTTGTGAAGATGTCCATAAGGCAGTTGTCTGTAGGGATCTAGGTTTGTAGGAAGAGCAAGTAGGCTGGAAACAGGTTTGGAAGTCATCAGCACAGGGCTGGCACCTGACTCTTCAGGACTGGATCAGGCCACAGTGGGAGGGAGTGTAGGTCAAGGACAGAGCCCAGGAACATCAATATCTAAGGTGCAATAGGAGGTAAGTGAGCTTATGAAGATGAGAAAGCAGACAGAGAGAAAGGAGAATGACAGCTATAACAGCAACAACAGTAATAACTAATACTTGTAAGAATTTACTAAATACCAGTCACTATTCTAAGCATTTCTTAATATATTATAAGTCAGTCATCATTAAAACCACGTAAGGTAGGTTTTATTATCACCATTATAAAGATAAGGAAATTGAAGCATAAAGAGGTTAAGTGGCTTGCTTAAAGACACAGAGAAAGTAGAATAGCAAAACCAGGATTCAAACCAAGATCCAGTATCTAGGTGTGGATTCCATGCCCTTGACTTCTATGATGTACTGCCTCGCTTTCAGGACCCTGGGAGGGTTGGAAGGCAAGGAAGGAAACAGTTGCAACAAAGCCCTCAGAATAGTATCTGGCCTACAGTAAGGCCTCAGTGAATATTAATCACTATTATTTGATAATTTACTGCCATGGAACCACACATTTGACTGAGCCACAGTCTTTACAAGAAAACAAGTAACAACTATATAAGGTTAAAAAAAATCAAGGTTTTAGTGGAGGAAGAAAAGCAAAGAAACTTCCAAGGCTGCTAAGGCTTCAACTCAGTTTCCTATGCCTTTAATGTCTAAGGCTCCACACAATCAACCCTTGCCCAGGTCTGTGGCTACTGCCGTGATCCTAGTCCTTCGGAAGGGCTGCTACACACGGCAATGACCTGAAGGCCTCACTAATCCCAAAACACCTTCTGACTGCTATAAAGATTCCATTCTATAGTGCTCCTTTAGCATTGGGCATATTTTGCTCTATTCTAATTGTTTTACAAAGCAGGTAGTTGATGCTGAAGGACTCTCGGGTTCTCAACTGTCCCCGAAAGCAAAGGCATGGCCTCCTCCAGACACTGTTAATTTGTTCTAATTAGGAGGACATGTCTACAATGTCCTGATAACATATTATCAGGTAATTTTCAAACTAAAATTATATCATGTATAGTAATTTAGAAGCTTCATGTTTTTTCTCTTTTTAAAATTCTTTCTAGTTCAATTATTCTCTCTGGCACAGATTGATCCAAGATCAAGAAACAGAGTGAATAAAAGCAACAATAATGACAATGGTCAGAAAAAGAAGCAGTTTCAATTTTAAAAAGGTTAAATTTTTGAAATGAACTTATATGTTTCTAGTCTAAGAAAATTTCTCAAAACAGAATAAAGGTATTAAAAAGCAGAAAGCATCTTCTAGAAGTGGGACATCTGGTCACCCTATCCCTCAGGCAATGCACATAAAGAGTGCTATTTTTTAAATGAAGTGAATGTGAATGCCCTATCCTGCATAAATACAAATGCTAATTCTTGCTAGGGAGACTTGAATTCTAAAATTAACTAAAACTGACTAAGCAGACTTATGAACAAAGATGCTCACCATAGCATATCACTTCCATTAGTGAAAAATACCCAGCAGTAAATACATTTTGGTATACCCAGATGACTGAATATTATGCTGCCATTAAAAATATTTTCAGTGGGCTGGGGGCGGTGGCTCACACCCATAATCCCAGCACTTTGGGAATCTGAGGTGGGCAGATCACCTGAGGTCAGGAGTTCAAGACCAGCCTAGCCAACATGGTGAAATCCCGTCTCTACTACAAAAAATTAGCTAGGCGTGGTGGCAGGCACTTGTAATCCCAGCTACTCTGGGTGCCTGTAATCCTAGCTACTCCAGAGGCTGAGGCAGAGGTATTACTTGAACCCGGGAGGCAGAGGTTGCAGTGAGCCAAGATCGCACCAATGTGCTCCAGCCTGGGCAACAAGAGCGAAACTCCATCTCAAAAAATATATATACAGATATATTTTTTCAACGAATATTTATTGATATAAATTCTCACAATACATATTAAGTTTAAAAATCATTTTAAAAATCATTACCATTTGCGAATATAGACAAAAGACTTAACAAAGTAAATCAATAGTTGACAATGATTATTTCTAGGTGGTATAATTAGTTTATTTTAACTTTCTTCCTTTATATGTTCTGTATTATTCAAATAATCCAGATTAGCTACAAGGCATCACTTCTATAAGCAGAAAAAAATGCTTATAAATCAACTTTTTAAAAAAGTTTTCCCAATTAATTCTAATTTCCCAATTAACTTCTTCCTACTTGTTCTTACCCTAAGTTGAAGGCTTATCATCTAGTTTAGCAGTTTCAAGGGTTTGTGTGATTCTCCCCCATCCCCACCATCCCAAGAGATATCTAGCAATGTCTGTAGGCAATATTGGTTGTCACAACTAGGGATGGAGGGTGCTACTGGATCTCATAGATAAAGGGCAGAGATTTGGCTAAACATACTACAATACACAGGAGAGCCACCCCTCCCACAAAAAAAAAAAAAAAAAAAAAAAAAGAATTATCCAGCCTACTATCAGTGGTGCACAGGTTGAGAAATTTTGGTCAAGGATGAAAAAAATTAGTATAAACAGTAAGAGTGGGTTAAAATGCAATAGTAACTCTAAGGGGCTTAACATTTTCATTTCTTAAACAAGAAATACACATTCCGACTTTATGAAAATGTAATCTAGGTTGTGGACCAAAATTCCTTATTATTAAGATATACATTTCCCAATTTTACAGACAGCATCTCCAGAAAAATTCTGCTCCCAACCCGACCATGCTGCTTATCAAACTAGAAGATTTTTTTCTAAGCTTAAGCATAGAGAGACCAACCCTGTGTAAAAGTTGTTTAAGTACTGGCAGAAAAATGTTTTAAGGTGAGATCATATCTTTAAAGGAATATCTAGTCATCTTACTGTAATGCAGACCAGTATGGTAAGCTAAAAAACTAAGGTTGAACTAGTCTAGTCTAACTAGTCTAAAACTAGTCTAACACAAAAGTGTTTGTTTGAAACACATACACATGCTCACATACACAGAAAATGATTTATGCAAACTCATAAAAAATGACTTCCTTTGTGATGTCAGATCAGGGAGTGGTAATAAAGCAAAAACAAAAAGGAAGTTCCCTCCTCAATCTAAGTTATGAAAAAAAGAATCACTCTTTAGTAACTTATTTTATTCCATTATAGGTGTGGGATGTATATATACTTCGTTATAACAAATCATAACAGGGCATAAGGGGTGGGTAGATAAAATTAAATAGTAGGGGGATAAAGCAGATGGACAGGTGGAAGGAAGAGAACAGAAGACAGACTACCACTAGACATGAACAAGGGATGACGGACAGACAAAAAGAAATTGTGCACAATTCTTACTGTTGCACAATAAGAAATCGTGCAACTTATCTATGTATGAAAATGGGGGAAGAGAATAACGTATGCAAGCAAGGATGTGAAGAAAATAAGGGGAAATAAAATGCTGAGGAAATACGGTAGAAAGAAATCAGTAAGAAAGGTGACATAGGGTTCATAGCCCCCAAATTAAGACTGAAAAATGGCCGGGCATGGTAGCTCCCGCCTATAATCTCAGCACTTTTGGGATAATTAAGTGGGAGATTGCTTGAAGCCAAAAGTTTGAGACTAGTCTGAGAAACAAAGTGAGACTCTGCCTCTACAAAAATTAAAAAATTAGCCAGGCATAGTGGCATGCGCCTACAGTCCCGGTTACTCAGGAGGCTGAGCTGGGAGGGCTGCTTGAGCCCAGGAGTTCGAGGCTGCAGTGAGCTATGCTTGCGCTACTGCACTCTAGTGTGGGCAACAGAACGAGACCTTGTCTAAAATAATAATAATAATACATGAAAAATCAAAATAGAAGACTGAATAAATTTTCAAAATTTCAATTTCTAACACGCTATTAGTAACATTTGCTTGCACAGACGCTCCATGGCTTTTTTTTTTTGAGACAGAGTCTTGCTTTGTCGCCCAGGCTGGAGTGCACCGGCATGATCTCAACTCACTGGAACCTCTGCTTCCCGGGTTCAAGCGATTCTCCTGCCTCGGCCTCCTGAGTAGCTGGGATTACAGGCACATGCCACCACGCCCGGTTAATTTTTGTATTTTTAGTAGAGACAGGGTTTCACCGTGTTAGCCAAGCTGGTCTCAAGCTCCTGACCTCATGATCCGCCCGCCCTGGCCTCCCAAAGTGCTGAGGATTACAGGCATGAGCCACCGCACCTGGCCTGGCTTCTATTTTTCAATCCAAAATGATTCTCTAGGGGAAAGATACCTAATGTCCCCGGTCAAGCAAAATTTCCCATTCTTCTTGCTCAAAGATCAGAAAAGGAGGGGTAGAATTCAATGACTATCATTTTCAGTGACCTATTCATAGCATACATGGACTGAGGGTAGTTGTTTATTTTGACTACCTAGCACTTTTCCTTCCAATGGCGAACAGCTCACAGCCATCCCATGAGGTTGGAGTAGGACTATCAATCACAGTGCCCTGTCCTCCCCCTGGTCTCTGGGGTGAGCACAGACTTGACCACTCATGGTGCTCCTCACCTACTGCCTAGAGGCCCAATGAAAGGAGAAGGCACATGACCAGAATTCCTCTATCAGGCTCTCTTCCTCCAGGCCCAGTGCTGTAAGATCATGTGATCTGCAGGTGCCACTGACCATCTTTTCACCCCTAAAAAAAGCTGTCCTCAGGATGAAACCAATGTCAGACAGCATGTGGCTGAGCCAGGGGAATCGCTTGAACCCGGGAGGCGGAGATTGCAGTGAACCAAGATCGCGCCACTGCACTCCAGCCTGGCAACAGAGCGAGACTCCGTCTCGGAAAAAAAAAAAAGAAAAAAGTTACAAACCGTGTGTGGGTTTCAGGTTATACAATCAGAGCTGGAGGGGAGTGGTCAAGGATGAGAACTGAGATGGAGTGAAGAACTGAGAGTCAGTGAAGAGAGCCTTGATTCCAGCCATGCCTAGATTTTTAAGTCACATGAGCAAATAAACTCTTTGGCTTTGAGTTTGGGTTTCTGTTTCTTCCAACTAAAACAGCTGTGGCTGGTAAACTGACTAACACTGTTAAAGAGAGGTTTGGTAAGTCAATGTGCCAAACCTCTCATCCATAAATTACCCAGACCCTCTCTATTTACATCCTGTAACTCAGCTAATACCATAACTTGAAGTGATGACTTTCAGAAATGTAAAATGTAAATGTTTAAAGTAGAAATTCATTTAAAATGGCATATATTGATTTGTTTCAAGATCTAAAACATATCCCTACTAAACTGAGATTTGATGTTACAAACTTCCACTATTCTGGATGTCAAAGAGTCTACTATAGGGCTGGGCACAGTGGTTCACGCCAGTAATCTCAGCACTTTGGGAGGCCGAGGCAGGCGTATCACATGGTCAGGAGTTCGAGACCAGCCTGGCCAGTACTGTGAAACCCCATCGCTACTAAAAATACAAAAATTAGCCAGGGGTGGTGGCACATGCCTGTAGTCCCAGCTACTCGGGAGGCTGAGGCAGAAGAATCGATTGAACACAGGAGGCAGAGGTTGCAGTGAGCTGAGATCATGCCACTGCACTCCAGCCTGGGTGACAGAGCGAGACTCTGTCTCAAAAAAAAAAAAAAAAAACTCTACTGTATTCCCAGCTCACCTTCATCTTTCTAAACTAGAGAGTTCTACACCTTTAATCTGTCTAGCCTCTTCACTGCCCTGATCATTTTACTTCTCCTATTCTGAAATTTCTCTAGTTTCATGTACATTTGTCAAGAAGTAGAAACCCCAACCACACATGCAGGATTCCTGGCCAGGACTATATGTTTTTGTATATGTGACAAAAGATGGACAAAACCTATCTTTTTTGTGCATCCAGTCTCCCTCTAGCCCAGCATCTTGCCCACATTTTTGGCCACAGCAGTACATTAGGCCACAGGAGGTAGATACGTGGTCCTCATGAACACTTAGTGCATTATGTACAATGCACGTCTCCCTTGATTTCAATCAAGTTTAGAACCATTATTTTGAAATCAAAAAATAATTACATCATCCCTAAGTTCTACAATTGGCAAAAAGCCTTTGCTGTACAAGGAGATATTTAATGCTAATGCCTGCTAGTTAAAAAGAATTAAAAGTGAGGAGGGCTTAGAAGAGAAATGGAGAATGCCTGAGGCATGAAGAGCCAGGGATAAGTTTCTGCAAAGTTTAGGTTGTATCAGCACAAACTCAGACTGATATTACAACCAAGACAGATGGGGAAGAGGAACTGTTAAAGGGCAAAATTAACCAAAGGGCATTTCAGAAGGCATCAAAGGCAGACATCATTAATAAAGGCAAAGTGGTCAGTGTGTGAAGGAAAGATTAAACAAAAATCATCTAAACTCCTTTTATATCCACTTCCGCCTCCCACTGAAAATGAAACTCCACAGCCATGATCTCCAATGCCAGGCCTTTGTAATAAGTATCTCTATTGGTTGGGCTAAGGTGGAACCATAGCATTCATTTCGGAAAAACCAAAAAGAAAAAACTTCCTTCTGCCCTAATGAGCAAGCATAACTCCAGTAAACTCCCTGAAGATGTTGGGGAAGATAAGAGACAAAGCACAAGGGAACTTTTGGGGTGATGGAAATGTTCTGCTTCTTGTTTGTGGCGGTGGTTACATGACAGAATATATGTGTCAAAACTCATAAAACTGTACACTTAAAATGAGGAACTTTTCAAGTATATTATACCTCAATAAAGTTGATGAAAGATTGGGAGTGGGGTGGTGCTGGGGAGAAAAGGACAAACTCCCTAGGAAGATAAATAGAATAAGTCTAGGAAGACCACTGTAGGGTGGAGGACATGCCTTCAGGTGAGGTGGAAGAAGTGGAATTGCTCACATAATATTTTGCCTATGGCCAGACCTTACTCCATAGATCAGAAGTTTATACTTCCAACAGTACCTCATACTTCAGTGGGAATTGCCTGAAGTGGAGACAAATACATCCAAGTCTATCCTCTAGTGGACCACGTACTCCTGAATTCTCCCAATGGAGGCAAAATTCATCATAAAATAAAAAACAGAGAAACTAAATTACCTTCTGAGGTAAGAAGTAAGGCGGATCATCTTTCCTCTCCCACATTCTCCCATACACGAGTTAGCATTCCCTGTCACCCCTCCCCTGAGGTTACAGTTAAATCCCTGGAAGCCCATTCATAAAGCTTCCTCCAGTTCTCTTTCATTATTTAAAAAAAAAAAAAAAAAAAAGCTAAAAGTACCAGGAAGATCTAAAATATGTGGCAGCAGCAATTCTCATTAGAATCAGAATCTCTCTGTAATCTTTTCTGGACAATACACAAAACTTTCACACTTCAAGAAACAGTAACAAATTTCAAGAGGAAATAATGGGCATTTTGCTTTGTCAAGCTATGTAAAGAAGTATTTCTTAGTAGCATTCAAGTTCCACAGAGGCAGTCAAAATTTGTGATGAAACAGGAATTAATTTTCAGTTTCCAAGTCTGGAGCTACTGGCATTATTTCATACTACTCCTGCTCCTTCCCATCCTATATGTAATCCATCTCGGAGAGACCTGTCTCTCAGATTTATCCTCTTCTTTCCCACACCTTCTGCCCCTGCCTCAGTCCACCAGACCTTCACCACTTCACATTTTGTTTCCTGAAAGTTTCCTGGTCTCCCTGGTTCCCAGTTCTATTACTCATCCTGTTCAACATGCCTGAAAATGTGTTTACTTGTTTAACCACATCTTTATACCCTGCTTCGTCCCTACAAGTGGACTGATCATGCCAAACCATTATTTTCATCCCATCCCTCCCCTGCTTAAGTATTCATTCAACAAATATTCAATGAGCAGCTATTCTGTGTAACACTGGGCTAGGCTCTACAGGAGGTAAACAAAACAGCATCTCAGGGGGCTTAGAGTATCATGGGAGTGGTAAACCTATACACAAATACAGTAACCGTAATAAGACAGAAACATGTTTGGGACATTAAGACAGAGAAAAAGAGTACTAGTGGGAGTTCCAAATCTGAGCTATCAGCTGGATGTCAACTGAAATTAGAATTGATATAGAAGAAGTCGAATGTGAAAGACAAGAAAAAAGATACGGAGGTTTCCAAGCTGCGGAACTAGGAGAACAGCAAGTCGTTAACAGGCCTAGGAACACCAGGAGGAAATTCAAATGGAAAGGGCATGACAGGAGACTTGAGGACAGCTAACGTCCTTGCCAAACTCCAAGTCAGGGCACATGATCAGAGATGAGATTTCTGTTCCTCTTTAAGATGTTGGAAGCAGTCTGAGAAATACAGTCTCGACATGAAAATATTAGAATTTCCAAGATCAGTAGTTTGAAGAGACAGTGCCATAGAACATAAAAGTGGATCTATCCCAGAAAAAATCTAGGCCATGTGGCTCCTGTACATATGAGAGGATATGTTGGGAATGGAAAGTTACACATATACAATCTACTGACCTTAAGAGCTGTTTCATCTAGGCAAGTTAACATGCTTTGCAAATGTGGAATTTTAGATTGTCTTTGCACTGTTACAATACTCAGCATCTCAGCACACATGGGAACCTCCTAATCAAACAGCTTCAGGTAAAAACAAAACAAAACACAAAAGTAAACAAAAAAATAAAAACTTTTTTAAAATTAAAAATAAGCCAGGCATGGTGGCTCATGTCTGTAATCTCAACACTTTGAGTGGCCGAGGCAGGAGAATCATTTGACCTGAGGAGTTAGAGATCAGCCTGGGCAACATAGCAAGATCCTGTCTCTGTAAAAAGTACAAAAATTAGCTGGGTGTGGTAGCACATGCCTGTAGATTCAGCTACCCAGGAAGGTGAGGTGGGAGGATGGCTTGCACCTGGGAGGTCGATACTGCAATGAGCCATGTTCACACCACTGCACTCCAGCCTGGACAACAGAGTGAGACCCTGAACCTAAATAAATAAATAAATAAATAAATAAATAAAATAGGCTGGGTGTGGTGGCTCATGCCTGTAATCCCACACTATGGGAGGTGGAAGCAGGAGGATCACTTGAGTCCAGGAGTTTAAGACCAGCCTGGGCAACATACTGAGACTATCTCTAGAAGAAATTTAAAAATTAGCTGGGTGCATAGCTGTGGTCCCAGCTACTCACGAGGCTGAGGTGGGAGGACAGCTTGAGCCCAGGAGTTAAAGGCTACAGTGAGCCATGTTCATTTCACTGCACTCCAGCCTGGGTGACACAGTGAGACCCTGTCTCAAAAAAAATAAAAAATTAAAAAAAAAAAAAACCAGCTTCAGGTAATCTTGACCATTCTATAGCATGGATACCATGGTGCTATCCATGGTGTCTGGGAACATGATGACAGGAGGAATAGCATGCCATTCATTATAATGCTCCCGATAATCCTTCTAGGTCTAATTGATAAACCCTACTCCACAAATGTAGAACTGCTTCAAGTTACCAAAAGCACCTATGGATGATGTATGATATAGATATCCACTGGCAAGTCAAGACTAGCAAATATTTTCAAAATCAGAAGCAATGAGATATCATAGTTTCCTTCAATTCTTTTGGGAGCAAGGCAGGTTGACCACAAACACATCAACATACTACTCTGTGAATAAACCAAAAACCATTGAATAGTACACTTTAAATGGTGAATTATATGGTATAAGACATATCTCAATAAAGCTGTTATTTTTAAAAATCAACAAAACATGTTTTAACCAAAATATTTGTTTCCAGAAAAGTATCCCAAGAACCTAGCTATTGCCCTTAAAATGTTTATACTGCTGGAAAAACTTACAAAATGGAAGCCTTGTTAAATTGCTGTGACAAAACCATTACCATTCTGGCTAAAAAGAAGAAATTGAACAGTCTCTTGTCCTTCACTGTAATAGGAACTGATCTGTATCACACATTAAAATCTGCCCTTAAGATCTGAATGACATTTTTTTAAAGAGCATTTTTCAGATTTAACCACAATGTTAAATACCATAATTATGGCATATCACTAATACATCTTTCCTTGTAATCTATCCTAGAACTTCCTTCCTATAATCCTCTGCAAGGGGAAGATCCTTGTGCTTATCCACTGATAATACTTCTAATGATTTTCCTATTCCTCTAGTAATTACAATAGTAGTTTTTATCTCTGGAATCAGCCCAACCTTCCCCATGTCCCAACCCATTCCCTAACTTCTACTAATAAATATCATACCAGCTGTCTGCCTGCTGTTGAGGTAACAGCAGGTTATTTATGCCCCTATAGATTCAAAGTGGGTCAAGAATGTAAGAAGCAGACTATGAGCACGTTGAGGGAAAGGACTGTATCTTGTTCATTGTTAAATCCTCTAAACATTAAGCAAAGTACCTGGCACACAGGATGCCTGATAAGTATTTCTGCTTGCCATTAAGCTAAGGCCCATTCACAAAAAGAATTTGCCAACAAATAACTAAGTAACCAGATTATTAATTAGGCATAAGTGTATTTAGAAGAAGGCAGTGTAAGCCCCAACTTCAGTCTTGATCTCTAAGCTAGTCTGTCTTTATAATGACAAAGAGGTTAAAAAAAATTTTTTTTGACACACGGTCTTGCTCTTTTGCCCAGGATGGAGTGCAGTGGCACAGTCATGGCTCACTGCAGCCTCAACCTCCCAGGCTCAAGCAATCTTCCTGCCTCAGCTGATCATCCTGCCTCAGCTCTCGAGTAGCTGGGACCGCAGGCGTGACTACCACGCCCAGCTAATTTTTATTTATTTATTTATTTATTTATTGAGACAGAGTTTCGCTCTTGTTGCCCAGGCTCGCGATCTTGGTTCACTGCAACCTCCGCCTTCCAGGTTCAAGTGATTCTCCTGCCTCAGCCTCCTGAGTAGCTGGGATTACAGGCATGCGCCACCACGCCCAGCTAATTTTCTATTTTTAGTAGAGACGGGGTTTTGCCATGTTGGTCAAGATGGTCTCGAACTCCTGACCTCAGGTGATCCACCCACCTCGGCAACGTGTTGGGATTACAGGCGTGAGCTACCGTGCCCAGCCTAACTTTTTAATTTTTTTGTAGAGACCAGGTCTCATTATGTTCCTCAGGCTGTTAAAAGGTAAATTTTAAAATAGATTGTGATAAAGCTGTGACAGAAGCCCAAAACTTTACCATTTACAAATCACAACATCTTTTCAATTTTTTCTCCCAAATTATCTTGGGGGAAAAAAGCATTCGAAATCCAACAACAATTTATTATCCACTCAGTCTCTAGTTAAGCAGCCTCCTATTAGGTGACTCAAAGATGACTGCTCACCATATAGAACGGAGGGTGTCCAATCTTTTGGCTTCCCTGGGCCACATTGGAAGAATAATTTTCTTTGGCCACACATAAAATACACTAATGATAAATGATGAGCTAAAAAAAAAATTGCAAAAAAAACACAACAACCCATGTTTTAAGAAAGTTTACGAATTTGTGTTGGGGCACATTCAAAGCCGTCCTGGGCCCGCATGCGGCCCATGGGCTGCGGGTTGGACAAACTTGATGTAGAAGTGGAGGGGATGGGCTACACAAAGTAACCAAGGAATGTTTACAGACTGATTATCTCTTCATGTGAAAATGATTTTGATATTTCTTAATATCGACCTCATAAGTTCCTTATGAGGATTATGAGTTCATATTTTTAAAACGCTTAAAACAGTACCTGGCACATAGTAAGCACCATATTAAGTGTTTAAGTTACTTTTAATCAGTTTCCAATTGCATTCGTTCATATGTTAGAGATCTACAATGCCTAAAGAAATTACCAGGTTGAGAGAGAAGTTCCAACTGTACAGTCGTTAAATCTAAAACTAGAAAGAGGTCTCAGACAATGTTTCATGCAAGCTCATTTCATGGTTGAAGAAATTAATCATATATCTCATATTTGCAGAGAAATTCATAGGTTACAAAAAGCTTTCACAACGATTATTAAGTTTGATTCTCACAACAGCTTGTAAGGGATGCAAGGCAAGTATAATTAACCGCATTTACTCATTAGGAAATCGAACCAGAGATGTTAAGTGACTTGTCCAAGGTCACAGTTAGTAAGTCCCGGCTTGAATCCAGGTCTCTTGATGCCCAGTCTTCTTTCCTCTATAAAACACACTGCAACTTGGGCCCTGGACTTCAGTCACATTTGGAAACAATGATTCCAGTGATTACAGGACCCTAAATGAAAGTTGTGTTGCAAAAGCTAATGTGAAAAGGCAACTCTATTAACTGCATGTAGAAGTAATCAATATCTGGCAAAATATCTACCTACACATGAGTGTATAGTATAAAATGCCATGATTACATATATTCACAAAGGTCATCACAAATCTGCGCAGCACTCAAGTGACAGTTCTCCATAATATGTCATTCAGAGATCGCCAGACCCTGAGTATATTGATGTCAGTCTAAGAAAAGACTGCCACTTCCCTTAAACCAAACCCAGAAGGGAAAGGCTTGCCCCAGAGGATGGGAAAGACATGGAGCCTAACAAGGCTCTGCGGGATTACACGCAGGTTGCAAACTCCCAGCGATAAATGAGTACCGACCCTCCCAGCCGGTGAATCAGCTCGCGTTCATCCGGCAGCATCTTTCCCCGGGGCTCGCCACCCCCAGCGCAGCTAAACTGGGGAGCTAAAGGTGATACGGCCACCGTTTGCAGGATTCAAAATAACCTCACAGAAAGGCTAGCTGGCGGTAGAAGCGGCACTGCATACCAACACAAGACGTTATTTTAAGCGCGTGTCCCCACGAGAGAACCCATCCGATCTACTGGAGCAAGCATCTCCCACCCGCCGGGAATTTTCCAAAGCCAAGCAGGAGGGGAGGCACGCCCGCCCTGCTAAATCCACATGGGCCCCCTTTCCACTCCGAAGCCCGCTCTGCCCCCAGCTCGAGCAGCGCGGCAGGGGCCTGGGAGACCCCCGAGGCGGGCCACCTTCCGCCGCCTTCACCATCTCGCCCGAAAGAGGAAGGTGCCGCAGCGGGCGACCGGCTGGTAGGGCCGAGGGTTCTGAGGCGCTGAAGGGGATGGCGCTGGTGGGGCTCGCCTGGGCCCAGCGCTCCCGCCCCCTCCCCAGCCTGACAGCTGGCGGCGAGGGCCGCACAGCCCCAGTCCTCGACGCCGGCCGCGGGGTGCCTTACCTTTGTGTAGAGCTCCGACGCAGCCATGGCGGGCCCCGCGCGCCTACGCCCCCCGCCTGTGCGGAGGCCGCACCTCGCCTGGGCGGCCGCCCGAGCGGACTAGGAAGCGCCCGCAGCCGCCGGCAGGGAGCAGGGCAGGGCAGGGCAGGGCCGGGCGGGGCGGGCCGCGCGGGGCGGGGCGGGGCGGGGCGGGGCGCCTCAGGCGCTGGCCGCCCGCAAGGGCCTCGCCATCACTCCCGGGCTCGCCGCGAGCAGCCGCGAGCGCTCCACCTGCCCGGGGTCCTAGGGGTCGCCGCCGCCGCCGCAGCCACTTCGGCGGCCCGCGATGCTGCCTCCGCTGCCGCCGCCGCCACCGCCGCCGCCCTGTGCATTATGGGAGCGGGAGGAGGCTGCGCTCCAGCGCTGCCACAGCGGCTGCTCTGGGCTCTCTCGGGCTCACGCTGCCTCCCATCGGCTACGAGCACAGAGCATCATCATCATTAGCCTGCCAGCCGGCGCCGCCGCCGCCTCGCGCGCTGCCGAGGCCCGGAAACCCGCCCGGGACATGGGCCCCGAGGGCGCGGCACACCCCGGGCGCCCCCACCCCGAAGCGAGCCCGGGGCCCTCTGCTGCGGAGCCTAGCTCCCGCGGTAGCGCAGCCATGGCAGGGGCTGTTACTGTGTCCGAGTAAACGACGGGAGCCTCCAGGCTGCTCCTCCCGTCCTTCCAAGCATTCCTAGGGAGAGGATTTAGGGGAAGCCCTCTTGAAAGACTGTAGAATAACCCAGAACTGTAGAAGAGCCTTGTCAGCAGCAGTGACCCGGGAGATGGGCAATGCAGGACCGGGAATTTCAGGTTAAGGTTGATCACCAAGGTCATTCCGAGCACCTCGATGTCTGCAGCAAAGCCGTCTCCCGATACCAGAGGGCAAGGGCCGCTTCTAAGCTACAGAAACTTAAGTGACTTTGAAACGAGATAGCCCAGGGGACAGCCCAGGTGCCTCTTTCCTAGACCTGTGCCTTTGCGGAGATGCAACTACCCTTCTGTCCCAGCCTTCTTCCCGTCCTGTTCTCTCCTGGTGATTGTCGGCTTCATGGTGGCACCTGAAGTTTATCCGGTTGCCACCTGAAAATGACGGAGTACTTACATGGAAAATCTGTATTACAGTTTAACTCAGCATCAAAAGGGCAAAGCCGCCCTCACTCTCCTCACGGTGATCCTTGGACATCCAGCACAAGAATGTGGTCTTTCTACTCCCAACCCTGCGCTGTCTTCATCCTCTATCTTCTCCCCACCCTCATTGTCGTTTCTGGTTGAATAATCTTCATTCTTTGTTGTTGTCGTTGTTGTTGTTGCTGTTTTTGTTTGTTTAATCCCTGCCTCTTTGTAGTGCCCTCATCTCTTGTTTCTTTGAACTACAACTGGTCCCCAGTGCCTGTCATGGTAATCTGGTAGACCATTTCTATCACGAACAACTCTCATGGCTGAGGCCCCCGGTTGTGTGTGTTGTGTGCGTGTGTATTTGGAGAAAGACCGTTCACTGAAAGGAACAGGGGGCCAGTCCTTACTCCGTGGAACTCAGACCTCTCCTCTTCGCCCACAATCCCCTCAGAAATGCTAGAGGGAATGTCTACTGAGTCGAAAGTCCTACAGATTTGTCTCTGTTCCTTCCCATTGCAAAACCAAATCGCTTTCATGTTTCTGGGACCCACTCTTTCTTCACCCAGACATAAAAAGAGGAAACGTGTGCAGTGACGACCAGCGGAACGGAAGGAGCACTGGACTGAGATTTAGGAGGCCTGGCTCCTACGCCTTGCAGTTTCTTCATGTCGTGTGCAAGGTGGTAACCACTCTGTCTGTTTTCTCGCCTTCAAATAATACCTACCTCTCAGGACTGTCGAGAAATGCTGAGTATACTGAGAAAAAAAAAAAAAAAAACTAAAAAACTGGACGAGTTCTTGTAGGTGTGAATGCTTTCTTCGTTTTCTATTTTTTTCAAGTGATGAGGAGAAAACAGAAAGGGGAATTATCCTCTTATAAGTCCAGAACACATGCATTCAACCACTCAAATATTTGGGGCCATACTAAGAGGAAGGTAATGGAGATGAGGAGGAGAAGAGTTTTGTATTTTTATTTATTGATTGATTGATACTGAGTCTTGTTCTGTTGCCTAGGCTGGAGTCCAGTGGCACAATCTCGGCTCACTGCAACCTCTGCCTCCCAGGTTCAAGCAATTCTCATGCCTCAGCCTCCTGAGTAGCTAGGATTACAGGTGTCCACCACCACGCTCAGCTAATTTTTGTATTTTTAGTAGAGACGGGGTTTCACCATGTTGTCCAGGCTGGCCTCAAACTCCTGACCTCAGGCTATCCACCCGCCTCAGCCTCCCAAAGTTCTGAGATTACAAGAATGAGCCACCACGCCTGGCCGGGTTCTGTATTCTTGACCTTACTTTACTTTGTTCAGAAAAAAAGCAGAGTAAAAAGCCAGAAGCAGCAAAGGGAAGCCCCGAGGGGTGGCCTCCGCTAACTTCCATGTATGCGTTCATAGTCCCAAGCACCGTGTCACTAGTGAGGTGTAGAAATCAGCAATAGTTACAGCTTCTAAGGGTTTAGGATCCCCCTCTCAGAGTAGCCAGAGGGTAGTGTATTCTTAAGTTGTTAAAGTTTTCCGTTATTGCTTTATTATTGGGAGCATTTTTATGTAGGGTGTTTTCAAATGAAAACAATGTCTAGGTTTATATGAAAAATTCCATTCCTTATTTTCAACAAATATTGGGAGCTATCATATGCCAGACATTGTTCTACATGTTGAGAATTCAGGCATGAGCAAAACAGATGAAGAGCCCTGACCCCATGGAGCTTCCATTCTAGTCAGGGAGAAAGGCAATGATAGAGTTAGAAGGTAAAGTTGGTAAGTGGTGTATTAGTTTCCTAGGGCTGCCATGATAAAGTAATACAAACTGTGCTTAACCAACAGAGAGGTATTATCTCACAGTTCTGGGGTCTAGAAGTCTGAGATCAAAGGATTGGGAGGGTTGGTTCCTTCTGAGGACTGTGAAGGAGAATTTGTTCCTTGCCTCTCTCCTGCCTTCTGATAGTTTGTGGACAATCTTTGGCATTTGACATTTTTTAGCTTTTGCTACATCCCCCAATCTCTGCCCTCATCTTCATGTGGCAGGCTCCCTGTGTGTGCGCATGTCTCTATATCCAAACTGTCCCTTCTTATAAGGACACAGTCATAATTGAATTAGGGCCCAACCCACTGCCCTCATCCTAAGTTGATCATCTGCAAAGATGGTGTTTCCAAATAAGGTCACACTCACAGGGATGGTGGGGTGGGGAGAGGTCAGAACTTCAACATTTTTTGAGGGACACAACTCAAACCAGAACAGTATGCAATGAGAAAAAACATACAGAGAAGAAAGAATTTGGGGAAAGAAGCAATTTGAATTAGGGTAGTCATCAAATTCCAATTGAATTATTTTTAATTGAGGGCTTATTATATGTCAGCACTTAAGATAATAAAGATATAGAGATGAGTGAAACATGATCACTGGCCTGGAGGAGCTCACTGCAAGGGGTGGCTGGAGGGGTAGCAGAAGAGGCAGTCCTTGCTGCACGGTCATACAAAATAGTAACTAATTCTGTAAGATTGGCCCAATTCTAGAAGTAGAAGCCCAATGCTGTGTTACTGGTTATATATAGTACATCAGTTGAGATTGGCATATCCTAATATTTAATGCTTCAGAGGACTAGGTACTGGGCATAGGTGACATTTAAGTCAGCGAGAAAGAACTCCAAATAGTTCATTGAGAGATCTAAGTGGTGATATGGATGGGAAGTCGTTTGTGGTTGAAGGACATGTGGGGGAACAGCATGAGGAAATGAAGCTATGGAACAGAAAAAAGTCAAGAATACAGTAAGGCTAACTGAAAACACTTTTGAAAGATGGGAGGCAAGTATCAGGAACTGCTTGGCTTCCCACCTCTTCCCTTCCCCAACTCCAGCTAGTTATTCTAGCTGCCCCTCACCTGTGAGCTTAGGCAACCCTAGGAAAGGAGGATAAAAAAGTGCTGTACTTAACTCAAAAGGTACAATACTTAATTCAATATCAAATAAATAATATATGTGAAAATTTTATGTGCAAAGTATATTGTAAATGTAAATTATTTTATTTTTTATTTTTTGAGACAGAGTCTCACTCTGTCGCCCAGGCTGGAGTGCAGTGGCATGATCTCAGCTTGCTACAATCTACACCTCCCTCTCGGGTTCAAGCGATTCTCCTGCCTCAGCCTCATGAGTAGCTGGGATTACAGGCACGTGCCACCACACCCAGCTAATTTTTGTATTTTACAGTAGAAGCAGAGTTTCACTATGTTGGCTAGGCTGGTCTTGAATTCCTGAACTCAAGTGATCCACCTGCCTTGGCTTCCCAAACTGCTGGAATTATAGGTGTGAGTCACTGCACCTGGCCTATTACTATTATTTTTATTCCCGATACCTATTACTATAATTCTGGATTCTAATCTTGTGTGTCCTAATGTATCTGTCTGATCTCTGGTCTTTTGTACCCCAGTCTTCTAGCCTGTGTCCTGACCACCTGCTATTTGACCAGCTTGTGTATCTCTATGCTTAGCTCCATGGCACCTGATTGCTTCAAACAGTTGATTTTTTTTCTTGGATCTTTAAATACTTCCAGCCCAATTCCATAGACTTCATATTGCCTTGATCTTCCTGAATGACATCATGTTATAGTACTTGTGGACCCCTCTCATCCTGTACCTCCAACACCCACAGACACACACTTGCCTTACATGTCGTGGTGATGGAACCTCTTGAATAGTGAAAATGACTTAGATCCAAATGGCCTAGATTCTAGTCCCAGTTCCAACCTAGAGCAAGTCAGGGGAGCTTTTTTAAAAAAAAAAAAAAATAATAATAATAATAATAATAAACTTTTTATTTCAGAACAGTTTTAGATTACAGAAAAATTGCAAAGATAGTGTGGAATTCCCATATATCCTGCAACCAGTTTCCCCTATTATAAATGTCTTACATTTTTATGGTACACTTGTTACAATTAATCAGCCAATAGTGACTTGTTGTAATTAACTAAAATACATACTTGACTCAGGTTTCCTTAGTTTTACCTAATGTCCTTTTTCTGTTTCAGGATCCTGTCCAGGATGCCACATTACATTTAGTCGTCATGTCTCATTAGGATCTTCTTTATGACCTGAAGCCTTATTTAAATTAAAAAAAAATTTAAAAAGAACAAAAGATCTTCCTAGCTGACAGTTTCTCAGGCTTTCTTTGTTTTTGATGACAATTTTGAGGAGTATAGGTCAGATATTTTGTAGAATGTGTCTCAATTGGGCTATGTCTTGATTAGACTGGGATTATAAATTTGTTTTGCCTTTTTTTGTTTTTTTTTTTTGAGACAGGGTCTCACTCTGTCACCCAAGCTGCAGTGCAGTGGAGCAATCTAGGCTCACTACAGCCTCAATCTCCCAGGCTCAAGTGATCCTCCTTCCTTAGCCTCCCAAGTAGCTGGGACCACAGGTATATGCCACCACGCCTGGCTAATTTAAAAAAATTTTTATCAAGACAAAGTTCTACTGTGTTGCACAAGCTGATCTTGAATCTGTGAGCTCAAATGATCCTCTCATCTCAGCCTCCTCAAGTGCTGGGATTACAGGTGTGAGCTACTAAGACCACAGAGTAAAATGTCATTTTCATCACATCACCAGGGTCACACTACCAACATGACTTTCCATTGTTGATATTGACCTTGATCGCCTGGCTCAGGTTGTGTTTATCAGGTTTCTTCACTGTGAAGGTGCCTTCTCCTGCTGTTATGGGCTGAACTGTGTCCCCATCCAAAATTCATATGCTGAAATCTTAATTCCCAGTACCTCAGAATGTGACTATATTTGGAGACAGTGTCTTTAAAGAAGAAATTAAGTTACAATGAGGTCAATTGGATTTAATTCAATATGACTGATGTCCTTATAAGAAGAAAAGATTAAGACACAGACAGGTACAGAGGGAAGACCATGCAAAGACACAGAGAAAACACAACAATCTATAAGCCAAGGAGAGAAGAAACCGGAAGAAACCAACTCTGCCAACCCCTTGATCTTGAGCTTCTAGTCAGAACTGTAAGAAAATAAATTTCTGTTGTTTAAGCCACAGCTCTAGCAAACTAGTACCACAGTCCTCTTTTTCATACTGTGGTCTCGAAAGAAGTCACTATATGCAGCCCCCACCTAAAGATTGGGGCATATGCTCCACCTCCGTGAGGATGGAGTACCTAAATTATTTAGAATTCTTCTGCATGGGAGCTTTGTCTCATCTCCCCCCGTATTCATTCATTCAATCATTTATTGATATCAGTATAGACTTATGGCATTTATGTTATACTCTGGGTTATAATTCAGTACTACTCAATCTTGTTGCTCGGGTTGTTGATGCTATGGCCATGGGGAGCTCTTTCAGTTGGCTCCTATGTCCCTTTGACACCCTCATCATTGCATGTTATTTGGTTTTAGTTTCGTTTGTTTTTCTCAGAGTACTTCCTTACTTTCTAGAACTATAAGATGCTCCAGGCTCATTCTATATATTTTCTCATCCAGTTCTATAATCAACCATTTCTCCAAGGAGACTTTCATTGGAGAATGGTATTAGAAACCAAGATTTGGGTCTGGTTGCTACTGGGGTATTGTTGCTTCTAGGTCCTCTCAGCTACAGAGTGAGAAAATACTGTATGTATGTTTACTAACTCATGCATGTACACATATCTATAAGTATTTCTGTATGTGGCCCTGTGTCTTTATTAAGGTAAATGTGAGTTCACACTGATGTTTCCAACTTTAATTCATTACCATATGAATCATTCTAGCCTCTTCCCCTTGCTTTCTATAAATTCTCACTCAGTGAAAAACCTGAGCCTATCTTTTTTAGTCAGAGAAACCAACATGGCCAGGCACGGTGGCTCACGCCTGTAATCCCAGCACTTTGGGAGGCTGAGGCGGGTGGATCACAAGGTCAGGAGTTCAAGACCAGCCTGGCCAACGTGGCGAAACTCCATCTCTACTAAAAATACAAAAAAAATTAGCTGGGCATGGTGGTGCATGCCTGTAATCCCAGCTACTCGGGAGGCTGAAGCAGGAGAATTGCTTGAACCAGGACCCAGGAGGTGGAGGTTGCAGTGAGCCGAGATCACACCACTGCATTCCAGCCTGGGCTACAGAGCGAGACTCCGTCTCAAAAAAAAAAAAAAAAAAAAAAGAAAAAGAAAAGAAAAAAAAGAAACCAGGATACCTTTTATGTGTATTATTATTAAGGAGTTCAGATGAGATAATGAGAAAGTATGTTGGAAACCAGATCGTGCTATACAATTTTAATGTATTATTAATCACAGGTCTTTTGGGTGTTTTGTTTGTTTGTTTGTTTTTGAGACAGAGTCTCACTCTGTCACCCAGGCTGGAGTGCAGTGGCCCAATCTCAGCTCACTGCAACCTCCACCTCCCGGGTTCAAATTATTCTCCTGCCTTAGCCTCCTGAGTACCTGGGACTACAGGCGCCAGCCACCACGCCCAGCTAATTTTTTTTTTTTTCTATTTTTAGTAGAGACGATGTTTCACCATATTGACCAGGCTGGTCTCGAACTCCTGACCTTGTGATCTGCCCGCCTCGGCCTCACAAAGTGCTAGGATTACAGGTGTAACCCACCGTGCCCAGCCATTAATCATGTTTTTAATCCCACCTCCTCCTGCATATTCTCTCCATGCCCTGGACTGCCCGATTCTGTCATGCTGCAGGATCCGGTGGAAGCTGAATCAATAATTGAGTGGCTTCTGAAAGAGCACTTTTGATAGGGAACAAAATGAAGTTAGGGTCAGCCAGAAAGGATGAGTAACTCAAAGATTAGGACCATAAGAATGTATTGATATATTTGGGTATACAGTACTACCTGGCTGTAAGGACCTCTTTTAATAACTTAAGGCATAGCAAATCCAAATGAATAAGGAGATATTGGATTCTTTTTTTTTGAGATGGAGTCTCGCTCTGTCGCCCAGGCTGGAGTGCAGTGGCACAATCTCGGCTCACTGCAAGCTCCGCCTCCCGGGTTCACGCCATTCTCCTGCCTCAGCCTCCTGAGTAGCTGGGACTACAGTCACCCGCCACCACGCTGGCTAATTTTTTTGTATTTTTAGTAGAGACGGGGTTTCACCGTGTTAGCCAGGATGGTCTCGATTTCCTGACCTCGTGATCCGCCCGTCTCAGCCTCCCAAAGTGCTGGGATTACAGGCGTGAGCCACCGCGCCCGGCCTAGGAGATATTGGATTCTTATAACTCTCTGAAGTTCTCACACACTAAAGTGGGTGACTGACAACATTGCAGTGTTGTAGTGAAGAGGCATATCAGAAGGTGTGACAGCTGTCATATTTATGTTTGTCTGTCATCTTTTCTATAATTAGGGGAAATTTCTATATTAGTCCTGCCTCCTGATAGAAATATCAGACTCAAATTTTCATCTCTTTTGTAGCTCGATGCCGTTACATAACCTAGGCTCTAACAACCTAGATTCTAACAACCTTGATTCCTCTGTACAAGACAGGATTCAAAAGTGAGAAATGTGAGGAAAGTGGCTCTTCCCAGAACTTCCAATGAGCATAGCAGCAGAGATGAACAAATCTGGGGGATAACGGTGGTTACAGCAAGGTTGGGCTCCTGGCTTTCAGTGTTTTGTGGTGGCAAAAGCAGTAGCAGCAGCAGTTTCCATGATCAGACCATTGCTCTTACGTGTTTCTGGGGTTGCTCCTGGAATATTTACATAAAGCTGTTTCTCTAGCCTTTCCAATAATTTTGTAAGTCATCCAGTAACTTTTAGTTACTTAGTTTGTTTATTGAGACAAGGTCTCGCTCTTATTTATTTAAAAGGCCCTGTCTCACTCTGTTGCCCAGCTGGAGTGCAGTGGTGTGATCATGGCTCACTGCAGCCTCGACCTCGCTGGGCTCAGGTGATTCTCCCGCCTCAGCCTCCCGAGTAGCTGGGACTACAGGCATGCGCCACCACACCCAGCTAATTTTTGTATTTTTTGTGGAGATGGAGGTTTTATCATGTTGATCAGGCTGGCCTCAAACTCCTGAACTCAAGCAGTCCACCCACCTCAACCTCCCGAAGCGCTGGGATTACCGTCATAAGCCACTGTTTCTGGTCATGATCTGGTAACTTTTGATAAATCCTTTATCTGACTAAATGAGCCAGAATTACATATTTGTGATTAATAACCTGACTATTATAGAGTGGTATACTAGGGGTCAATGGAAATGACTATAATCTCAAGAATACAGTTTTGTCCAGAAAGTATTTATTGGGTACCCACTGTGACTTGGCACTGGACTGAGGGCTACAGCAAAATAGTACAACACTATAAGGGATAGTAATGGAAGGAAGGTACTTAAAATACATTGTAATTCAGTGCTAAAACAGTATTTCATGGAAATAGTTATTGTCTCAGAGAATGGAACAATTAACTTGCTATGGGGAAAGGAAATATTCAGCTTTCACGGAGGTGATGTTTAAGTTCTAAAATATAAGTAGTAATGTATAAACAGATATCACCAACTAAGGCAAGCCATGGATTGGAGAAAGATATTTATGATGCATATAACTATCAAATAATTTTTTAAAATAAAGAACTTCCACCACTTCTAGGCAACCTGACTGATATGGTTTGGCTGTGTCCCCACCCAAATCTCATCTCAAATTGTAATCCAAATTGTAATCCCCACATGTGAGGGAGGGACCTGGTGGGAGCTGATTGAATCACAGGGGTAGTTTCCCCCATGCTATTCTTGTGATAGTGAGTGAGTTCTCACGAGAGATGGTTGTTTGATAAGTGTCTGGCACTTCTCCCTTCTTGCTCTCTCTCTCCTGCTTCCTTGTGAAGAAGGTACTTGCCTCCCCTTTGCCTTCTGCCATGATTATAAGTTTCCTGAGGTGTCCCCAGCCATGTGGAACTGTGAGTCAATTAAACCTCTTTCCTTTATAAATTACCCAGTCTCAGGTAGTATCTATAGCAGTGTGAAAACAGACTGATACACTAACCTAAGACATGGACAGAAAGCAATAGCTGCCATTCATGTAATCCAGAAAATAATGAATTCAGTTCAGAGTTTTCTGTAGCAAAAACAAACAAACAAACAAAACCCCACAAAAAAACTCTAAAGATACTTGATACGATAGAAGGTATTAAAATATTGTGGCTGGCTAGGCACGGTGGCTCACACCTGTAATCCCAGCACTTTGGGAGGCCGAGGCAGGTGGATCACCTGAGGTCAGGAGTTCGAGACCAGCCTGACCAACACAGAGAAACCCCATCTTTACTAAAAATACAAAATTAGCCAGGCATGGTGGCACATGCCTGTAATCCCAGCTACTTAGGAGGCTGAGACAAGAGAATCGCTTGAACCCAGGAGGTAGAGGTTGTGATGAGCCAAGATCGCACCATTGTACTCCAGCCTGAGCAACAAGAGCAAAACTTTGTCTCAAAAAAAAAAAAAAAAAAAAAAAATCATTGTGGCTATGATGGAGGCCAAAAGTACAAGGGAAAAAAATAATTAGAAACACCAGGTGTGTTACTCCATTCTCATGGTGCTATGAAGAAATACCCAAGGTTGGATAATTAATAAAGAAAAGAGATTTAATTGACTCACAGTTTCACATGGCTGGGGAGGTCTAAGGAAAGTTACTATTATGGTGGAAGGCACCTCTTCACATGGCAGCAGGAGAGAGAATAAGTGCAAGCAGGGGAAATGCCAGATGCTTATAAAACCATCAGATCTCGTGAGAACTCACTCGCTGTTGCAAGAACAGCATGGGGGAAATGACCCCCATGATTCAATTACCTCCCATGGGGCCCCTCTCATGATGTGGGGATTATAGGACTACAATTCAAGATGAGATTTGGGTGGGGACACAAAGCCTAACCATATCATTCCACTCCTGGCCCCTCCCAAATCTCATGTCCTCACATTTCAAAACACAATCATGCCCTTCCAACAGTCCCACAAATGCTTAACTCATTCTAGCTTTAACCCAAAAGTCCAAGTCCAAAGTCTCATCTGAGACAAGGCAAATCCCTTCTGCCTATGAGTCTACAAAATCAAAAGCAAGTTAGTTAGTTCCTAGATACAATGGGTATACCTGCAATGGGTAAATACACCCATTCCAAATGGGAGAAATTGGCCAAAACAAAGGGGCTAGAGGCCCCATGCAAGTCTGAAATCCAATACGGCAGTCATTAAACCTTAAAGTTCCAAAATGATCTCTTTTGACTCCATGTCTCATATCCAAGTCACACTGATGCAAGAGGTGGGTTCCCATGGCCTTGGGCAGCTCCACCCCTGTGGTTTTGCAGGGTGCAGCCCTTTTCTCAGCTGCTTTCACAGGCTGGTGTTAAGTACCTATGGCTCTTCCAGGCACAGGGTACAAGCTGTTGGTGGATCTACCATGCTGGGGTCTGGAGGACAGTGGCCCTCTTCTCACAACCCCAGTAGGCAGAGCCCCAGTGGGGACTCAGAGTGGGGGCTCTGACCTCTGCACTGCCCTAGCAGAGGTTCTCCATGAGGGCCCTGCTCCTGCAGCAGACTTCTGCCTGGACATCCAGGCATTTCCATACATCCTCCTAAATCTAGATGGAGATTCCCAAACCTCAATTCTTGACTTCTGTGCACCCACAGGAAACTGCCAAAGCTTGGGGCTTGCACTCTCTAAAGCAACAGACTGAGCTGTACCTTGACCTGTTTTAGCCATGGCTGGAGCAGCTGGGATGCAGTCCAGAGGCTGCACACAGCAGGGGGGCCTGGACCCGGCCCAAGAAACCACATATTCCTCCTAGGCCTCCAGGTCTGTGATGGGAGGGGCTGCCATGAAGGTCTCTGACATGACCTGGAGACATTTTCCCCATTGTCTTGGTAATTAACATTCAGGTCCTTGTTACGCAAATTTATGCTGCCAGCTTGAGTTTCTCCCCAGAAAATTGGTTTTTCTTGTCTATTGCATCATCAGGCAGCAAATTTTCCAAACTTTTATGCTCTGCTTCCTCTTGAGTGCTTTGCCACTTAGAAATTTCTTCTACCAGATACCCTTAATCATCTCTCTCAAGTTTAAAGTTCCACAGATCTCTTGGGCAGGGGCAAAATGCCACCAGTCTCTTTGCATGGCAGGAATGACCTTTACTCCAGTTCCCAACAAGTTCCTTATCTCCATCTGAGACCACCTTAGCCTGGGCTTTATTGCCTATATCACTATCAGCATTTTGGTCAAAGCCATTCAACAAGTCTCTAAAAAGTTCCAAATTTTCCCACATTCTTTCTGTCTTCTGAGCCCTCCAAGTCTCCAGGAAGTGCCAAACTTTCCCACATTTTCCTGTCTTCTTCTGAGCCCTCCAAACTGTTCCAAGTCTGCCTGTTACCAGTTCCAAAGTCACTTCCACATTTTCGGTATTCTTTTTTTTTTTTTTTGAGGAGTCTCGCTCTGTCGCCCAGGCTGGAGTGCAGTGGCGCGATCTCTGCTCACTGCAAGCTCCGCCTCCCAGGTTCACGCCATTCTCCTGCCTCAGCCTCCTGAGTAGCTGGGACTACAGGTGCCCACCCCCACGCCCGGCTAATTATTTTTTGTGATTTTTTTTTAGTAGAGACAGGGTTTCACCATGTTAGCTAGGATGGTCTCAATCTCCTGACCTTGTGATTTGCCCGCCTTGGCCTCCCAGAGTGCTGGGATTACAGGCGTGAGCCACCGCACCCGGCCATTTTCGGTATTCTTATAGCAGTGCCCCAATACCTCAGTACCAATTTACTGTATTAGTCCATTCTCATGCTGCTATGAAAAGATACCAAAGGCAGGGTAATTTATAAAGAAAAGACGTTTAATTGACTCAGTTTTGCGTGGCTAGGGAGGCCTCAGGAAACTTATAATCATGGCAGAAGGCACCTCTTCACAGGGCTGCAGGAGAGAGAATGAGTGCAAGCAGGGGAAATGCCAGACAGCATAAACTGATCTGCAGTGACTTATATCAACCTAAAGATAGAAGAACTACTAATAACGGTTATAAGATAGAATGCAAATGTTATCAAACTTGATAATGAAATTGTAAAAACACACATGACAAAACTTAAGGATTGAGAGTCAAAGAGAAATAATAAGGGCCTTAATATTGCCATCTTATACAATAGAGAGCCAAGAAATACTGTCTACAGCTAATGAAATAAGAAAGATAAAACTGTATTATTAAATATTATAAAGGAAGCCTATAAAGGAATCAAAAATAGTGATATTATGATACTAAAAGAAGGATGGGGAAAAAAGGAGGTGGGAAGTGTTGTGAGCAAAATCATCATCTATCGGTCTGGAAAGCCATTATAATTAATTATTAATATTATTATGATGTATTTTTTCGAGACAGGATCTTGCTCTGTCACCCAGGTTGGAGTGCAGTGGCATAATCATACCTCACTTCTGCCTACACTCCCAGGCTCAAACAATTATCCTGCCTCAGCCTTCTGAGTAGCTAGGACTACACACCACCGCACCACCATGCCCAGCTAATTGGAAAAAAAAAATTTTTTTTTTTTTGAGATGGATTCTCACTACGTTGCCCAGGTTGGTCTGAACTCTTGACCTCAAGCAATCCTCCTACCTCAACCTCCCAAAGTCCCCGATTCCAGGCATGAGCCACTGCACCTGGCCCCCATTAATTTATGTCTAAAGTTAAATTAAGAAAACAAGAAACAGTGGTATAAAATACTATTGAGAGATGTGGAGGCAACTGCCAGAAAAAAAACCAAAAACACAAAATAGTTTGAGTCTTCCAAGTAGTTCTTCCCCTAAAGAGCTAAACTTGGTGGCAGAGAGGTATATTTTGTAATTCTTGGGTTTTCACAATGTCCTTCTATACTGTTCACTTCAGAATCACATGCAATAACAATTTTTGATGAAAAAGAAGAGAGGAGCGGAAAATGAAGTCCAATGGGAATTTAATGTGGAACCAAGTTTCCGTTCTATCATTCTATTTCATATTTTTTACCCTATGGTTGAGCCCCTGCTTGATGGCATTTGCTGCATTTGGTTCTCTTAAAAAAATAGTTATGGTAGTTATGAATTTAAACAATGATCCCAAAGAAACCACTTTTACATTTTGAGATCCTTTCTGGATCTGTTAATGTACTTACATGCTTTTACAAAGTTGTAAAGACCCTTCTGAACCCTCAGCACACTTCTCAAACCTCTACCCTCTTCCCTTCATACCCCACCCTGGAAAATGACCTTACCAACCTTTCTCCTATGGATGGGACTCAGGTCATTTAGCAGGCACTGTCCTCTACTGTCCTTTGTCCCCACCTGACCTCTAGTCACTCACCACTGACTGAAAGACATGCTAAGGCTGATCATCCCAGCACTTGCCCTCTTGCCTCCTCTCTATCTTTGGTTTGCCTTTCATACTTTTTGTTTTGCCTATAACCATAATCAAATCTTTCTTACATTTAAAATAAAACCAAAAACTGTTTTTTTCTTCTTGAGACAGCATCTCACTCTGTCACCCAAGCTGGAGTGCAGTGGTGTGATCATGGCTCACTGCATCCTTGACCTCCTGGGCTCAAGGGATTCTCCCACCTCAGCCTCCTGAGTAGCTGGAACCACAGAGGTATGCTACCATGCCTGGCTAATTTTTATTATTTTTATTTTTATTTTTTGAGACAGAGTCTCACTTTGTTGCCCAGGGTGCAGTGCAGTGGCACAATCTCGGCTCACTGCAACCTCCACCTCCTGGGTTCAAGCAATTCTCCTGCCTCAGCCTCCCGAGTAGCTGGGATTACAGGTGCACACCACCATGCCCAGCTACATTTTTGTATTTTTTGTAGAAATGGGGTTTCACCATGTTGGCCAGGCTGCTCTCAAACTCCTGACCTTAAGTGATTCACCTGCCATGGCCTCCCAAAATGCTGGGATTACAGGCATGAGGTGGGATGCGGTGATGTCTGGCCCTTGGCTAATTTTTAAAGTGATTTCTAGAGACAGAGTCTCAATGTGTTGCCCAGGCTGGTCTCAAACTTCCGGGCTCAAGTGATCCTCCCACCTCAGCCTCCCAAAGTGTTGGGATTACAGATATGAGCCACATCACCCAGCCCCTTTCACTAACTTTGAGCTTGGTTTGTTCATGCTTTTCTAGTTCTTTGAGGTGTATTATTAGATTGTTTATTTGGAAGCTTTCTACTTTTTTGTTTTAGGTGTTTATTGCTATAAACTTCTCTCTCAGCACTGCTTTTGCTGTATCCCATAGGTTTGCTATGTTGTTTCTTTTTCTTTCTTTCTTTTTTCTCTTTCTTTTTCTTTTCTTTTCTTTTTTCTTTTCTTTTCTTTTCTTTCTTTTTTTGACAAAGTCTTGCTCTTGCCCCCTAGGCTGGAGTGCGATTGGAGTGCAATGGCACGATCTCGGCTCACTGCAACCTCTGCCTCCCAGGTTCAAGTGATTCTCCTGCCTCAGCCTCCTGAGTAGCTGGGATTACAGGCGCCTGCCACCATGCCTGGCTAATTTTCGTATTTGCAGTAGAGACGGGGTTTCACCATGTTGGCCAGGCTGGTCTCGAACTCCTGACCTCAGGTGATCTGCCCGTCTCAGCCTCCCAAAGTGCTGGGATTACAGGCATGAACCATATTTTTTTTTTTTTTTTTTTTTTGAGACAGGGTTTGTCTTTGTCACCCAGGCTGGAGGTACAGTGGCTTGATCATGGCAACACTCCAGCCTCAACCTCCTGGACTCAAGCCATCCTCCCAACTTAGCCTCCCAAGTAGCTGAGACTACAGGTGTGCATCACTACACCTGGATAGTTTTTAAAATTTTTTGTAGAGATGGAGTCTTCACCATGTTGCCCAGGCTGGTCTCAAAATCCTGGGCTCAAGTGATCCTCCTGTCTTGGCCTCCCAATGTGCTGTGATTACAGGCATGAGCCACCTTGCCTGGCTGATATGTTGTGTTTCAATTTTCATTTGTTTCGAGAAAGATTTTGATTTCCTCCTTAATTTCTTCCTTGACTCAATGGTCATTCAGAAGCATGTTGTTTAATTTCCACTGTATTTTTATAATTTCCCAGGTTCCTCTTATTACTGATTTCTAGTTTTATTCCATTGTGGTCTGAAAAGATACTTGATTCCTGCAGAATGTTCCATGTGCTAATGAGAATGTATATTTTGTAACTGTTGGATAACTGTTCTGTAAATGTCTGTTAGGTCCATTTGGTCTAATGTGCAGTGTTTTTTTTTGTTTTGTTTTGTTTTTTTGAGATGCAGTCTCACTCTGTCACCCAGGCTAGAGTGCGTTGGTGTGATCTCAGCTCACTGCAACCTCTGCCTCCCAGGTTCAAGATTCCCCTGCCTCTGCCACCTGAGTAGCTGGGATTACAGGTGCATGCCACCACGTCTGGCTAATTTTTGTATTCTTAGCAGAAATGCGGTTTCACCATGTTGGCCAGGCTGGTCTCAAACTGCTGACCTCAAGTGATCCACCCACCTTGGCCTCCTGAAGTGCTGGGATTACAGGAGTGAGCCACCAAACCTAATGTGTAATTTAAACGCAGTTTTTAAATTTTCTGTCTAATGCTGAAAATGCAGTGTTGCAGTCTCCAACTATGATTGCATTAGTGTCTCTCTTTAGATCTAATAATACTTGCTTTATTAATTGGTGCTCCAATGTTGAGTATGTTTAGAACTGTTATATCCTGATAAAATTGATCCTTTTATCATTATATAATATGCTTCTCTCCTTACCGTTTTTGACTTAAAATCTGTTTAATCTAAGTATAGCTATTCCTGCATGCTTTTGGTCTCCGTTTGCATGGAAAAATCTTTTCCCATCCCTTTACTTTCAGTCTTATATGTGTCGTTACAAGTGAGATTAGTTCCTTGTAGGCAGCATACAGTTGGGTCATAATTTTGAATCCATTCAGCCACTTTACCTCTTTTAACTGGAAAGCTGTAATCCATTTACAAGATTATTGATATGTGAGGGCTTATTTCTGTGATTTTATTATTTCTGGTTGTTTTGTATATCACGAGCTGGTGTTGGCAGTTGCTGCAAGGGGCTGGGTTGGGCCAGTCCCCAGGCCTAGTGGTGGCATATTAGGTGGGTGCCCACTGTGGTGGTAGCAGCAGGTTCAACAGGACTGACATCAGGCCCCCAGGAGTCCTCAGAAGTCAACAATGGTGGACTCAGCTGGGTAATCCCCAGGGCCCTGGATGGCATGCTTGGACACAGGATGTGGAGCCAGACTGAGTGGACCTGTTCTCAAGCCTTCTAGTGGTGTGTGCAGGTGCTGACTGTGGCAGGCAGGGGGTGATCCTCAGGCTTATAGCAGGATGCTTGTGGTGGCGGTGGCAGGGCAGTGGCTACACTGCAGCTCTGACACTGTGGAGGGCAAGGTTGTTTTCAGTTGCAGCAGCCACACCCAGGAGGCTGTGAGCCTGTGCTTCACTCATGCATTGGCCCTGGTTACAGCAGCCTGCAGTCAGGCCACCACAGGTAGGGGAATTTGTCCTTGGGGCACATGAAAATGCATGGCAGCTTTACTACTGGGGCAGCAAGGTCTTTGCCAACGGCTGGGCACTTCAGCCCTGTAGGAAGCAGCCAGCTGTGATGGTGGCTATTGGTGGTGAACATCAATGAGGTTCTAGAGATGTGGAGATGCAAGTGCTGTAGGGCCTCTGGGCAGGATGCAGTTTGCAGGGCTAAGCTCTCAATATGGTGCCTTGCTGCAGCTGCTTAGGGCTTTGGGTGTGGGGATAGCATAAGCTCTGTCTCTGGAGCAGTATCTTTTGTGGTCTCCAGGCAGCTCCCTATGTTAGTCTTGGGGTCTGCGAGGGTCTAGAGGCTGTCCTGTGGCTGGGATGCAGGAGTCTGTGGTGAGAATGTGGACTTCTGGGAATCACTCATTTAATCTTTCCAGGCCCCCAGAAGATCCTGGCCAAGTAGGCTGCCTTGCTTCCCACTCCTACCTTAAGTGTTTCCTGTCCTTTTTCTGTTTAATTCCTGAGTTCTCTCTTGAATGATCTAGTTGAGGTGTTATCTCCTCACTATTGTGGCTCTTTGTAGAGAAGCTGAGTACCAGATGTCTCTAGTCACCCATGTTGAAGCCCCTCCTCTGTAATGTTTCACAAATAAGATGAAAAAGACTCACAATCTGCAAACATTTAATCCTACCTTAAGTACAAAGCCTTTACAAATGCAAAAAAAAAAAAAAAAAAAAAAAAAAAAAAATCAAAGATTACAAGTCAGTTTCTTTCTGCATACAGTAATAGCTGAAATGTAGAGATCAACTTCAGAAAAAATACACTGAAAAACATACCACTTTAATAAGACAAAACTGCAAATTAAATCAATAGAAATTAGGTAGATCCATTTATTTTTTAAATACAAGTATAATTTTGGAAGGGGTATTTGACAAATTCAGCATTAACTGCCAACTCTATAGACATGTTTTAACAAAAAGCAAAACAAAACAAAACAAAAAAACAAAAGAAGGCATTTACTCTTGGCCCTTTCAGTACAGGCGAAGTGTTCTATTGCATCACAAGTGCTAGTGATGCAGTAACAGATCCAAGGGCATAATATTAAATGTTTTTTTCCAACTGCGACTTAGTTGAAAAATAACATAATACAAACATATATTAATGGCTATCAAGACCACCAGTGATCTGCAGAATACCTAGAGGCCACCTAATTAGAAGATTGAAACTTAGTAAAACCGTATTAAAGTCAGTGTTTTTATTCTTAGATTAACAATGACAGAGTCAGATAGCTTTGATTACAATTTTATAAGGTGTGGTGGGGAATTGAGAGGAGACAGATATTGGGGAAGACTGGCAGTGTGTGCTGAGTTAGAGTTGGGAATGTGGCTCAAATTAGTCAATATTGATTAGGATATTGTTTTAGAAAATTTTAAATGTGTCCTAAATTGTGGCATATTGAAAACGATATTAAGGAACAATGATTCATTAGCCCTAAATACAATTTAATGAGTGCCATTGATGGGCTTAAGAAATAAGCAGGGATGGGGGATAGAGAGGCAAAATGAGGTGAAAGAGAAAATGGAAAGTGGAAAATATGCTTGAACATTGGAGTATGTGAGAAGGCCACCAAAGAAACTGCTTTAGTTATCACTCAGAAGTGCTCTTCCCATTGGCTACCTGCTTCTGATCACCCAAACACCAATTTTAGAGCACAGGAGCAGTAATCCCCTTTATCTGCAATTTCACTTTCTGTAGTTTGTTACCTGAGGCAACCTTGGTCCAAAAATATTATGTGGAAAATTCCAGAAATAAACAATTCATGTTTTAAATCATAAGCCAGCCGGGCATGGTGGTGCATGCCTATAATCCCAGCACTTTGGGAGGCTGAGGCGAGTGGATCACCTGAGGTCAGGAGTTCAAGACCAGCCTGGCCAACATGGTGAAACCCCGTCTCTACTAAAAGTACAAAAATTGGCTGGGCATGGTGGCGGACGCCTGTAATCCCAGCTACTTGGGAGGCTGAAGCAGGAGAACTGCTTGAACCCAGGAGGCAGAGGTTGCAGTGAGCCAAGATCGCACCACTGCACTCCAGCCTGGGCAACAGTGAGACTCCATCTCAAAAAAAAAAAAGAATAAAATAAAATAAATCACAAGCCATCCTGAGTGATGAAATCTCATGATCTCCTGTTCTGTCCTGCCTGGGATGTGAATCACCCCTTTGTCCTGCTTATCCACACTGTATACTACCTGCCCCTTAGTCGCTTAGTAGCCGCCTTGGTTGTCAGACTGAAAAAACATAGTTGATGAAGGGTTCAGTACTATCTGAGGTTTCAGGCATCCACTAGGGGTCTTGGAATGTATCTCTTGCAGATAAGGTGAGACTACTGTATTCCATTTCAGCTTCCATAAAACTTTACTAATTTGGATTAAGAACACAAGCCTGATTTAGTAAAAAGTATCCATAAATATTCAGAGGTATAGTTTTGTTTCATCAAGTAAAAAGAGCAACTAATTCCAACTGTTGAAGTAGTTAACAAGTAAAGGCTTCACCAGGCTTTCCTTGATGAATAGTTAAGACATATTTTTAGGTCATCAGCACAAGATTATTGAATAACTTGTATGCTACAAACATGCCACTTCCACTCATCGAAACAAGCCAATAATCCTTACTATTCCAACTTGCTGAGAACCATGTCAGATGCTGCGTTCAAGAATGAAATGTTCCTCAAAACTGTTCTATCAAATGTAGTAGCTATTGGACATAAAACAAGTAATTTATTTCAGACTTTAGTTTTCATGAAGTATTTATCAACAACTTCAATTTATTCCAACATTAATTTATGATAGGACAGTTATTAAAATTAACCATTTCTAAGACTGTAACTTTGAAATTGTTAAGAAATGGACAATTAAGCTCACTAGTCAAAATCTTGATTCAAGTGATGATCCAATAGCTTACAAATGTCTTCAATAAACTGAGCTTTGAGGCAGAAAAAAAAAAAAAAAAAAAATCTAAAACCTCTCTATCCCAAGCACCAATAATGGAGGCTAAGCAATTATACCTACAAATCCTTAACGACAGGTCTCTCCTAATGAAAAATCCTGAGATTTAAGCACTGTGACTTACAGAAGGCAGGTTGGCTTAATGAGGAAATTTACTTTTAATAAAAAGACAATCAGCAATATTTTGTTTTGGGCACTTAGCATTTCACAGATCCTCAATACGTTTTGAGGTAGGTCAAATATTAATTGTGTATTTTACAAACAAAACTCAAGCAGTTGTTTTATTACTTGTCCCAAACCACAGGAGCAGTTCTATCGTGGTCAGGAATAACATGGTCTCTCTGATCTTTCAGATTAATCTTTCATGTGTGAATTTAATGGTAATTACTTGCAAATATTCATAAAAAAACCAAAAGACTAGATATAGAAATTCTACTCTGGGATATTTTAAACTTCTTAAATTGATTCTATAATGAGTATATACTTGCTCTCATTACAAATATATATATATAACTGATCTTTACATTACAAATGACCACAGCAGTGACTGTGTTGCTTTTCTGCCTTTTGGGGTGAGTAGATCAGGAAGATAATCAGCAAGCTTTCCTCAGAGCACTAGGCAGCCTTTAACTTAAGGTGCTATGTTCGAGGCACCATTGACTATGATTTGGGGTCATAGGAGAGCAGGTATACTGATGGAACCAGGATTCAGAAAAGATGCCTGGATCCAAAAACGGGAGGCTCTCTGCAAGTCAAAGATGAAGAGAAAAATAGTAACATCTCAAGCTACTGATCCTGAGTATCTTGCTACAGCATTACAACTACTTGTGAGAGGAGCTCCTACAAGAGCAGTAAACTTGTCCCAGTAAAGTCTGTTAAGTTCTAACTAGATAAGCCACAAGTAAAACTAAATTGGTATTTTATTAAAGTGACATCTACAGAAGCAAACATCTAAACAGTTTTAATAGGAGTTTTACCTGTCATGTAAATTACTCTCATTGTCACAAGCCTAATTCAATTAGCTTGTCATAATTCCTAAAATAATTTACCAAAATTCAGCTCATCTTGACATAGGTTCTTGAGCCAGTATTCTGAACCGTTTCATTATAAAGTTCCTTTTATTTAAACAATTGTAGAATATTAGTAATAATAAAGGATCAAGAATAGTTAACTTGAGCCTAGGAGTAAGGTTGCAGTGAGCTGTGATTGCATTACTGCACTAGAGCTCAGGTGACAGAGCAAGGCCCTATCCTAAAAAAAAAAGAGAGAGGTTAACAACTGAGAAATTAGAAGGAAAACGCCATTATTGTCTTATATAAAAGAGTAAGGATATAGACACCTATGCTTCCATATACAACAAACAGCTCAATACCATTTGAGTCAAAGAACAAAGGGGAAAAAAAAGCAGGTGGCAGAGGGCATGGAATGCAGAGTACTGAAGCCTTTTATTCTAGGGTCTCCAAAACTGAGTGTGGAAGTAAAAAGTTTCTACATTTAAAAAGTTTATATAAATTACATGAATTGCAACTTTCATAAAAATCAAAATGAAAGGTTCTGCATAGGACAAAAGATATGCCTAAGCAACATATCGTATTTGCACAAGGCCACTGAATGTCATGGATATTAGTAACAAATGAAAAGCTTAAGTCTATGGCAGATTGAACTAAGATTTCAGTTTGGTATTCTATAAGCCCGAGATTGTAAACTACTCTTATTATACAAAAGCTATAATGATTTACAGAGTTTTGTGTAGGAACTCTTGTGCTTCTGGTTGGCACATTATCTACTTTTTAAGTATGTGAAATTAATACAGACATTTGTGAGAGGTTGTGCAAAACTACTGTATTTACAAAAATGGCACAAAAGTGAATTCAACAGTCAATGCACATGCATACTTCATTCACATCTTCAACAACAAAAGGTATTCTAACTCTACAGAACTGAATATTAGCTTCAACGGCAGCTGTTAAGCACTAGAGTCACATAAGTTACACCAGAATGGGCAAATATTGCCCAAGTAAAATTCTACTGTTAAAGCTGAAACAGGTTTAAGGCCATTCAAGTTCAAGCACAGAGATACAAATCTTTCAGAGCCCCATCTAGTTGTGTTTGAAATATGTGACCTTTCTTCTAACTTGTGGTCTTAAACTTCTGTTTTACAAAATCCAAAAGGTAAATACAGAAGAAATCAATACAATAGAGATTATATTAAATAAGAGTAACATACAAAGCTATAATTAAGATGAAGTAATGAAAGCCAAAACATTAAAATTTTAAAACTTGCTTGTTACTTGTTAGAACCAGTACTACACTAGGAGTTAGGTAATATATACAATTATTTTCAAGTAGTTTACTTATGTTGCTCTAACATGTCCTCTTCACCAGTGCACTGTTAAACTAATCAAAAACTCTACACATGTATATTCCACAATAGCAGCACACACTACTGCTACCTGCAAAGCTGTCAGTCTCAAATGACTAGTGAATGAAAGGAAATAAAAAGTAGATAAGTAACATATTAAGGAGAAATAATGAGATTTAGCAGATTCATGCACTTCAGCCTCTTAATCAGCCAGCCAGCTTGCTAGCAACGAGGGATGGCTTCCGTTGAGGAAGGTCCTGCGGAGTGGGAATGTGGTCACCAGTGACCTCCGTCTTATCAGGAGCTGCAGTAGGAAGTTGCTTGTTCTTCATTTTTGCTTTAGCCATGTTGTAATCCCCAGAATCAAAATATTTTTGCTATAAGTAAAAACAAAAAAAATTCAGATTAGAGCTTAGCAATTACTGATTTAAGATGTCAATGCAACCCCATGCTGTCCATATAAGGTTGGTCTAAAAAAATTTAAACAGGAATATTAATTAGATGAAATAGTCTCTGTACTGAGTTCCAGCATAAGTCAACAGTCGAGAAGCCCCCCTTCAGACTGGGCACAGTGGCTCACTCTTGAAATCCCAACACTTTGGGAGGCCAAGGCAGGCGAAACACTTAAGGTCAGGAGTTCCAGGCCAGCCTGGCCAATATGGCGAAACCCTGTCTCTACTAAAAAAAAAAAAACACAAAAAACAAAAAACAAAAATTAGCTGGGTGTGGTGGTGCACATCTGTAACTCCAGCTACTCCAGAGGTTGAAGCTTAAGAGTCATGTGAACCTGGGAGGTGGAGGCTGCAGTGAGCCAAGACTGCCCCACTGCACTCCAGCCTGGGCAACAGAGTGAGACTGTCTCAAAAAAAAAAAAAAAAGAACCTGCCTTCAGGCTTTCTTGAACCATTCTGGTTCTAATAAAGAACCATCAAGACTAATATAATATTAAGCTATTTGGGAAGTCCCAGACTCAGTGAAATAAAACCTTTCATTTACTAATGGAACAACCAGGTGAAACACTTGCTTAAATTATTTTATAAATAAAACACATAATTTGGCTGGGCATGGTGGCTCATGCCTGTAATCCCAGCACTTTGGGAGGCCGAGTTGGGTGGATCACTTGAGGTCAGAGGTCAGGAGTTTGAAACCAGAACGGCCAATATGGTGAAACCCCGTCTCTACTAAAAATACAAAAATTAGTCGGTTGTGGTGGCAGGTGTCCGTAATCCCAGCTACCCTGGAGGCTGAGACATGAGAATCGCTTGAACCCGGGGTGTGGTGGTTGCAGAGAGCTGAGATTGTGCCACTGCACTCCAGCCTGGGTGACAGAGCAAGACTCTGTCTCAAAAACAAAAAAACCAACCCCCCCCCATAATTATAGTTATTAAAACTATTATTTATAGTTCCTGGTATTGTTATTTAGAACAAGTGTTTCTGCAAGAATTTAAATCATACTTATTTGAACTAGAGCAGTTTACCAAAAATTAAGGTAAAAATATAAATATTAGAGTAATGAAAGAAATAAACTCACTAGAAATTATTACTTAAAATGCATATCCCTACTCCACACCTCCTCCATTTTTCACAGAGAGACATGAAGTATGACTACTGCTTTTTTTTTAGCTGCCCTTTACCACTAACATGCAAATTGTGATGAGATCTAAACATCAACCTTAATATAACTAACCTACTTGACTTCCAGAGTGAAAACATAAATTTGCCTGGGTTCTAACTTACACCTATCATGCTGAGCCCATCTTTACTGAGTGCCTGCTATATGTGAGGCACTATGTGAGAGCTGGAGTCAGATACAAAGAAGGGACAATAGTCAAGTAAATCAACAATTACAATACTGCCTTAAGCACACACAGTGCTATATGGTGTTCAAAGAAGGGGACTCTAATCTCAGTCTTGGGTTGGCAAAGGAAATAATCCAGGTATGAAACAAGGGCTTGGACAAAGGGTGAAGGGGAAGAAAACAGATAATATTTATGGAATCTTACGCTAATATCTTCAGGGATACTTCATGTGATAAAACAAAATAGCTAGGAACTCACAGCTTAGTATAAGACTATTGAGTGGCCTGAGGAAAAAGTCTCATTGGCTGCTTTCCTCCACCACTTTTTGATAAGCCAGACCTGGTCTATGGCCCAAAGGCCTAAAGACAGAAACTGCTTTAATGTATTACTATATATGTACCATACAGAACAGTAACAAGGAACCCTGGAACAGGCCCATCTAAAGCTTTCTGCAGCTTCACTTCTGTATGTTTTAAAATGAGCAGACAGAAAAACCTCAGAATTGTGATGCACTGTATTATATTAAAAAGCTATTTCTGAATTTTGTAGCCTCTAGAGGAGAACAAAGCAGCCTGCCAAACTTCTTATTTTGTCAGAAGCACATACTGAGAAATTTAACACTCATGTAAATTTTAGGCAGATTTTCCCCCAATGTAATAAATGCAGTTTCTAATGTAAGTAATTTTATAGTAAGCAAAAGTTCATCACAAGGGGGTCCCAATTAACTGTAGATTAGGCTACTCTGCTTGGGGGAAAGGAATTAAATTTAGTGTGACTAGAGATAAAACTAAAATCAATGCCTGACAATTAGAATTGCCCTAAAAAGGAAAAGGTTACTGCAAAAGGCAGAGATTCAGCAAAGACAATAAAACAACAAAGATGTCAGAGAAAGAAGCTAATGCTTTAAGATAGAGAAGTGAACTAAATTAATGTTTATCAAATTGGGATCCACAGATAACAACGATGATGATATGCCTTTAACAATCTCTAAATTTCATGAGTTTGTAATGAAAATATTTAAAAATTAATTATGATCTAGATGACAATCTTATAAAAGCCTCCTCTCACCCAAATTTATGGGCCATACTTACATCAGCATTTACAACTACACTGACACTAAGTGATCACCTAAAGTGGTAATGTTCAACTTTAAAGCCATGTTTCTTACAATTGGATTCACTGTTTTCTTGGGACTTCACAACCCCTACGAATATGAAAAAACAAAACAAAACAAAAAGCAAAAAGAAATAAAAAATGTAAAAACAGGCCACACAGCTTCTTGATATCCCTCCCAGCTCTGATAATCTATGTAGTCATGTGTACATGGTCATATTGTTAAAAGTCTAATAATAACATTAACCTCATAATAACATTAATGGGTACAACACAAGAAGAGACCTATTATAATAATCACAATATCTAATCAAACCTTCTCAAATTAAGAAGCTACTTAAAGATGCTAAGGTAATTTGTCAAGTTTGCTAACTAGTGATAGAGGAAAATTAAAACCCAGAACCCGTGATCCAGAGTTTTAAAAAAAATCAAAACTTCATATAAGATAACTTATTCACTGACATTGTTATAATACAGAATCATTAAAGAGCTCACTTCTCAAATTCTATCTACTTATTTCTTGATTCAGTGGCTTTCTTCATTCTCAACTATTTATATCTACAACACCAACTCCAAGATACAATGTATATGAAATCTGACTTGAAGATACTTAAAAATAAATAGTTCAAGCTAGAGAAAAATTACAGTGACAATTGGCCCAATATTGGAAGAAAGCCTATTAGCCAAGGTTATGCTGGAGATTAGCAAAGAAAACATTTCCTAAACAATAATCAAATCAAAATAATTTAATAGCCAAAGATTAAATAATTTATCTCATAACTAAAAACACAGTTGTCATTCTACTTCTTCTATTTATCCCCTATATTATGATCTTTATGTTCTAAAATAACCACATAATACTATTTTATTGACTTACTTCAATTTATTTAATCATTTCTCTGCTGTTGAATAGTGGTGCTGCTACTAATTATAGTTATAAGCTATAAGGAGGACCTTCCAACTTGGAAGACGTTTTCCTTGTACTGAATTATACCCTTAGATTAATTAATAAGAGATTATTGATTTGAAGAACATTTTTATAAACCTTAATCCATACCCTGTTCCGAAATGAGTAATAATTTTTAATGTTTAAACACAACAAAGAGCATATTAGTTTCATTCACTTCAACCTTAGCAACAGGTATTATTTTAAACATTTTTGCAATTTAGTTATATAAATACTATGATGTAATTTGCATTTCATTGATGTCTATAATATATAAACATTTTTCTGTTTATTATATTTCCTGTTAAAATCCTTTATCCAGGAGCACCTTAAGTGTTTTTCTTGTACACTTAAAAGTTTCCTTTCATATATTTAAAAGTTTCTGTATGTATTTTAGACATTAACTAACATTTTTGTAATAACTTCCCTACTTGATTATATATTTCACGGTACGGGAGTTTTACATCTTCATAAATTTGGTGTCATTATTCCATCATCCTACTATTTCAAAGCTGTGAATATTATTCTTTCATGTAAGATTAAAAATACCATTCTATTTTTTGCCACTTTAAAACAATCCATATGTACCTAGAGCTAATACACACACAGACATGTGTTTTAAGCAAGGAGCCAAAATCAGTATATGAATGTATTTAAGGAGAAACATGATTTAGCATCTCATTCAACAATTCTCTTCCATAAGTAATATTTCATCCTTCCCTGTATAGTAAATAATTTGAATATGCTTAAGCTGAAGATGGAACTCTCTTAATTTTTTACGGCAAAGGAAGGGGTCACAGGACAATACTTAGGGAACAAACAGGCCAGCATTATCTCAATCTCATTATTGAGAAATAATGGTATCTACCTCACAAAACATGGCAGGAATTTGAAAATAATATCTTCAGTAATTTGAACTATGATAATGAAAATGTTTAAATTGTATGAGAGTAAATCTGACTGTGAAACATATTACATAAAGGAGACAGCTGTGCATTTATTAAGTGATCATTTCATCCAAATAAGTATTTTAAGCTTTCGAATGTTGTGTGGGAATCACCTGCAAAAAATATGGAAGTTTCAAAATATGGGCAGAAGGATAAACACCAGCTTCTGGATAGTGGCTGCTTTTGGAGAGATAAGGGAAAGGGCTCATATTTACATATAGGGTGGGTTTCAACAGTATCTACAACATTTTCTTTCTTAAGAAAGATAAAACTGAAACCAACATGGCAAAATATAAACATTAAATCTGGGAAGGGGTATATGGGTTCTGTTATATCTGCACTAGTTCTACATGCTTTAAATAGTTTATTATTAAAAATGCTGAAGAGTTGTAGATTCTCACAATGCTTATTTATAAACTGCAAAATATTGGAAAAACCCATTACAGATACATATACACATATGTACATACCTGATAAAGTACAACGCTATACGCACAGATATTCGTTTCACAATCTGTCAGCATACTGAGTTTGTAGGGCTTCAGTATTTGGAAATTACCCATGAGAACTTACCCCTTTCTGCAACCGTTTCCTTAAGAAATCTGAACCTCCAGGCTTTTGTCCCAGATGAGGATATCTTGCTTTTAATTTTGCTTCTTCTGCTTTCTCTGGACTAGTCACTTTATCTTCCATTTCCTAAAATAATTTCAAATAAATTACTTCTCTATTACAACTCAGTTATTTAAAATAATTCACCTTTAAAAATCTGGATTCTGAATTCTAGTTGTTAAATGCCAAGTACCACAGCATCTGACTAAGAAATCAAACCCAGAAGCCTTTAAAACATCTCTATCTTGTTTTTCAAAAGATCCATGTGATAGCTCTATTATAGCTGTGATGCATGTGTAACACCCCACACACTGGATAAAAATATCAAGATAGCTCAGCTCTGAAGTCTTGCTTGCCATTACTTTTCCAGTCATGTATAATACATTTATAGTTAGTCACCTTCTATGGAACTCTTCAGTTCTTTGCCTATATTTAGAGAATCATCCTAATACTGTTAAAATATACAGGATTTTTTCTATTTATCTAAAATTATGTATGATTTGAAGTTACTTAGATTCTTTACTAGAAATTAACAGCAGCCTACTTATCAGTACATTTTTCTTGAATACAGATGATCCTGATATTTGTTTTTTTATGATAATTTTTAATATTTTTATTATTTTAAATAATAGAGATGGGGTCTTGCTATATTGCCTAGGCTGGTCTTGAACTCCTGGGCTCAAACAATCCTGCCTCGACCTCCCAAAGTCATAGGATTACGGGCATGACCCACCATGCCTGGCCCATCCTGATATTTTTAAAGAAGAGAAACATCATTTTTGTCAATCCTCACATCTATGTATTTCATTGCCTAACTCTCCCCCATGTTTAAAATGACAAACTCTGTTCATGTCAAACATCCTATTCTTTAATATATCAAAAACCTGTTTCCTGACAGAACTATCAATTCTTCCATCTATTCACTTTGAACAACAGTCTTGATTTAGTCTGCTTTCTTTCAAAGCGCTATATTTAATAGGGAAGGAGTGTTTATTACTTCATGGCAAGTACTGCAGAAGAATGAATCAAGAAAAACAGGCTAGGCACGGTGGTTCACTCCTGTAATCCCAACACTTTGGGAGCTGTGGGCGGATCGCTTGAAGCCAGTAGTTCGAGACCAGCCTGGGCAATATGGACAAAACCCAACCTTTGTAAAAAAGTTTAAAAATTATCCGGGCATGATGGTACATGTCTGTGGTTCCAGCTACTCAAAAGGCTGAGGCAAAATGACTGCTTAAGCACGGAAGGTTGAGGCTGCAGTGAGTCATGATTACACCACTGCACTCTAGCCTGGGTGCATACCCAGGTCTAGCGAGAACTTGTCTCAAAACAAAACAGAAAAAAAAAAAAAAAAAAGAAAGAAAGAAAGAAAAAGAGAAAGAGAAAAAGCTGTCTTGAGATAGATAAACCGGGCAGCTGGCAAGGCACATTTTCTAAGTAATGGACTCATTTCTGCACATTAAATCAGCAAAATCACATACCTCTGCCTATCTTGAGCCTTCCAGGTTACTTAGGAATAGTAAAAGCAGGAATGTTAAATCCATAAATGTCAAACCTATGTTCTTACATAGCAAGCAAACCATTTATCTATCTAAGCACTGAAAGAAAAAAAAACTTCATAAAATTTTGGCATATATTTCACTCAAAATTATATTCATACATTAAAAAAAAAAAAAGATGAAGATCCTGTTTCCCTTCCCTTTGTACCCACGGGGGGGGGGAAAAATTACAGGTCAAGCTATATTGCCCAAACTGGTCTTGAACTCCTGGCCTCAAAGCTATCCTCTCACCTCAGCCTCCCAATGTGCTGGGATTATAGGCATGCACCACCACGTCCAGCTCTCATACATGTTTTATAATCAGCTTCATTCACTTTATATATTATCAGTATTTCATCCTGAACTGCTTCTTCATTTGTTGTTAGATCTTCTCATTTTCAGTCTCGGAGAATTTTGAGAAAAAAGCTGCTTCTGTCAAATACTGTTTTCTGTGGAGCCTCTTTTTATGTTGCAGATTCATCCATTTATGTTATCTCTTTAGAGTGGCCACATCATTCACTCACTTGACATGCACGACATTCAATTATGTGCACTTAGCCAGAAATAGAGAATTTAAATAGTGGTGAGTCTACCAGTCATTCCATTCAAGAAGGGTATGCTCCAGAGAGGTAAGTGTGAGGTATGTGATGCAAACCTGCCATTCCCACGTTAGTCTCTCGTTAGGTATCTTGCAGAGCATAAGTACATCAACATGCTGTTTATCGCTGCAGTGTTTAAAATCTCAGCCCGTACAACACAAGCCTATTACCTTAGCTAGCACTCAACTTAAGAATCACCCTAGCCATCTAGCCATCTGTTCAAACACTGGACATAAAAGTGACTACCTGCTCTACTGAGAATTGATGGGGCAGTCTCCAATATGATTATGCCTTCTCTAGAATTTTGTCAAGGGTGATTTTAGCTATATGTGATTTTTTTCCCTTACTAACATTAGAACCTAACCCCATCTAAGATATGACTACACCATATTCATCACCAAAGCCAGAGAAATAAACATAAATGTAAGATTACCAAGTTTAATGTAGGAAGGCGGGCTGAGTCACTGCACAGCTTCGATGCGGCTCAGCCCTCACTGCAGATATCTACTGCAGCCCAAGGGTGTTCTCAGTGCTGCAGTTTAGAAGTGGATGTGGGAGGAGAGGCCTACTCTTGGGTTTCCCTGCACAGCTGGCTTCAAATAATATTGGCTGAAAAGGATCCCAAGCTAATTGTCACCCTTTAGTCCCTGCACCTTCAAATTAAGGATGTTACTGGAGTCCTACATTTCCAATAAAAATTCAGCTTTCTTGAGCCTAGGAAGTGAGAGCTCTCCACTTCTTCCTTTGATTTGAAATAGTTCTCCAAGTCTAATAGTTCCCTGAATTCCTTAAAAATTTTTAAAGGAAAATTGTATGTAGGTAGCAACTTACTCTAGTTTCCAGTGTTTCTGCAGGTTTCCTCCATTTGATATATAAAGGAAAATACCTTGTACACAATCCTGGCATTCCCTTATTTTTTCTTTTTTTTTTTTTTTGCCATGTTGGCCAGGCTGGTCTCGAACTCCTGACCCCAGGTCATCTGCCCGCCTCGGCCTCCCAAAGTGCTGGATCACAGGCATGAGCCACTGGGCCCAGCCGCATTCCCTTGTTTTCTTAATAAGGAATACATTGATATATCATATTAAGCATGCTTAACTAAATTAAAAAATGTTTTGGGCAAAACAGCATCTATGAGCTGCAAATGTCATTTATATTTAGAATGAATTTATAACATGTCTTAGAAAAAAACAAGCCAATTCTTGAACTTTCTTGCCAAATACATAGCACAACTGAAAGCCCCTGCTAGCTGCAACTTCCTAACTGGATTCAGAATTTCAGTCGGATTTAACAACAGGGGGGAAAAGATGACCTAATCTAGATTTTTAAATGTGGTAAACACCATTAAGACTTCCACAATACTTTTCATGAATCCTACAGAAACATTCTACAGAGGTAGGCAGTTCTAGGACCTTAATGATAAGTTAGTTCAAGTGCTTGGACATGCATTAATGTTCTGACAGTTACTGAGTTCTTATTAGGTTCTGTCAACGGCATCTATGCCGGATTAAAAGGCATGAAAGAATCCATTCTGCTCCTGGTGATGCCACCACCAACAGCAGACAGCAGTCGCCCCTGTGAGCTCCTACAGAGGGACATATAGCAGATAAACAGGGGCTCTAGCAGCAGCTACATGACAAGGGAGGCAGACGATGGTGGACTCTGAACAGTACTCATCCTTGCAGGGTCAAAGGCTTTCTGTAATCCTTACCTCTGGAAACACCATCTTCCTCCCTTTTGTTCCTCTATTCCTTCTAATAATTTGTAACCTCATTCCCTAAAAATCATATTCCTTCCTTTTTAAAAACATGCGAAGTGGTTTCTGCTCCTGTCTCCCAACAGGACACTGATAAAAGCAGGTAAAATAAGCGATTTATCCACAGTCATGTTCAAAAATGCAAAATAGAAAACAATTTGATGTGACTCCATGTTTCTGGACCTCAAGGGAATTCCTAAACATTTACTTAAGCTAGAATGAAAACAAAGGGGAGATAAGCCAATAGTTATTTATTTGTTTATTTTTTCCAAAAAGAATCACAGAAAGATTAAATCATAAACTAATCAAACTTTGGGTTAAATAGGTTAGGATGTAAGGGATAAAGGACAGGAATGACTATTACTAAACAAAGAAAATTGGTATATACATAAACATATACTGATAACAAGTCAATATTGTAATTTTAATAACTTTATCATGTGGAGTTAAGACAGAAAAGAATACTATATAACAGTACCATATTTTTAGTTTAAGTGTTCTATGGTCATGTATAATTTAGAAAAGGGTTTATAATCTTAATTTTTACATCTTGTTTAGTTAAGAATGCATGAAAAATTTCAAGGGGAACCAATTAAATAGCAGAAATAAAAAGGAGTGTTGGGGAGAGCAAGAAAGGAAGAAAAATAAAAAAAATTTTAAATACCAAAAAGAAACCAAAGATAAGGAGAAACAAATCCCAATATGTTAATAACCACAATAACCATACTGAAGCAACAGACTGTCCATTTAAATCCAGTGGCTGGATTAAGGAAAAAAAAAACCTAGCCACTTGTGGAGTACACATTTAAAAAAATCTAAAAACAAGGACATAGGTTGAAAGTAAAAAGACTGAGGGTGGGTGGTGGTGGTAACATACCAGGCAAAAAATCCTTACCAAAACAGAGCTAGTGCAGTGCACCTACTTTTTTTTTTTTTTTTTTTTTTTTATATTAAGATACGTGGTCTTCCTATGTTGCCCAGGCTGGTCTAGAACTCCTGGCCTCAAGCAATCCTCCTGCCTTGGCCTCCCAAAGTGCTGGGACTGCAGGCGTGAGCCACTGTGCTGGACTGTGCCACTAATAAAACGGCATGAAAATATACAAAGCAAAAATTGACAGAACTATAGGGAGCAACTGACAAGTCCACTACTATGGAATTCAACACACCTTCCTCAATTATTGATAGCTATAAAAGATAAAGTAGTTAAGACACTTGATCTTAATTTTACATCTAACAATTAGGGAATGCATAGTCTTCCACAAGCACAAATGGAAAAACTGACTAATACTAGGCCATAAAGCAAATCTTAACTATTTTCTTCCAGACCACCATCTATGACTGCAATTCATTAAAGTCAGTAACAACAAAAAAATTATAAATCTCTAATATTTAGAAATTAAAAACATACTTCTAAATAATTCCTGGTTAAAAAAGAAAGCACGAGTATTTAAAAAAAATAGGAGTTCTAGACCTACCTGGGCAACACAGTAAGACCCTGGCCTTTACAAAAAAAATTTAAAAATTAGGTAGGTGTCGTGGTAGATGCTTATATGCCTATAGTCCTGGCTGCTTGGGAGGCTGAGGTGGGAGGGTCACTTAAGCCTACCCTGGGAGACAGAGTGAGACCCTGTTTCTCTAAAAACAAACAAACAAAACCCTACAACACATACCAAAACTTGTCAGATATAGCAAGTATCTCTCAAGGGCTTATATCAGAGAAGAAAGCTAAATCTCAATGAGCGATGCATCCAATTTAAGAAGTTAGACAAAGAAAGGAGCCCAAAGAAAATGGAGAAATAAAAAGCAGAAATTAATGAAAAAGATACAATAGAAAGGGCCAACAAAGGGGGTGGAGATGGCAAGCTTAAGAAGTTTTTTTTTTTTTTTTTTTTTTTTTTTGAGACAGAGTCTCACTCTGTCGCCCAGGCTGGAGTGTGGTGGCACGATCTCGGCTCACTGCAACCTCCACCCCGCCCCACGCTGGGTTCAAGTGATTCTCCTGCCTCAGCCTCCCGAGTAGCTGGGATTACAGGTGCCCATCACCGCACCTGGCTAATTTTTGCATTTTTAGTACAGACGGGGTTTCACCATCTTGCCCACGCTGGTCTTGAACTCCTGACCTCGTGATCCATCTGCCTCTGCCTCCCAAAGTGCTGGGATTACAGGTGTGAGCCACCGCGAAGAAGTATTTTTTATGATTCAAATGTGGTTTTGCAGTTTCATTCTCCAAGAAGCCTTTGTGTTACACAGCAATTTTACTACATTTTAAAAATAGATGCTGTAATGTAAACGGATTTACTTAGGTAAGTAGCTTCTAAATTGATAATAGGGTCCGCAGAAGGCAGAATTCTGAACTTTTAGCTACTGGCTACAAGTTGGGAAAGGAACCCCAGGATATGGTAACAAAGATACATGTTTACACACAGATACATGTATACGATGTATGTATCCAAAAAACAAAAACAAAAATCTTAAGAACAGTATTTTTAATAATAGTTATTGTCTCGGCATGTGCATTTTTTTGATTTGTACCACTGAAATACATCAGAAATCCTTTCTGTGAATAGGTGGGGTATAAGTTATAAATATATACACGTAAAAAGGACACTCAAATAACTAAGGATTATTTTGTAGTCTATTATACACTGAGCACAATTATGTCTCAATGACTGATACCACTTTTCAGCCTTCGGCAGAGGAGGGTTATACAGCAACATCAGCAATAAAAATCTGACCACTCTAAGCAAATTCTCCTCTATCTGCTCAGCAACATGTTCACTGATGCACTGATTGACGAATAACTAGAAAGGATTAACGAAAGCCAACAAATCCTTTGGGATACTGCCAGGAAGGTACCAATACTGTATCAAGCTCTATGGAAAATTACTGTTGTCATTCTATTAAGTCTTTGTTTGCCTAGTGCCTAGCATTTAATGAATGTTCAATAAAAGTTCATTCATCTGAATGAAAAAATACAATGTACTTGTTTCCATAAAGCTATAAAGCTAAGAAACTTTCTCCACACTTGAGGATTTCACCATCAGCTCATCTTTAATATTTTATGTTATAGTAAACACAGCTTCAGGATTAGAAGTATTCAAGTCTTGCACAAACAAAAGAAGCAACCCTAACAAACTGTTGTATCGCAAACTGCTTAGACGGCTAAGAGAAACATTTAAAAACTTTTCTGAGGTTTACCTCTAGGCTGTTAGGAATCGATGGTTGCAGAGACCAAGGGAGCATGTTGTGTTCACTCTGAATAGAAATAGAAAACATGGATGAGGCGGTGGCTCACACCTGCAGTCCCAGCTACTCGGAGGCTGAGGTGGGAGGCTAGGTGAGCCCAGGAGTTCAAGGCTGCAATATGCTATCATTGTGCCATTGCACCCCAGCCTGGGCGACAGAGTAAGACCCTGTCTCAAACATAACAAAAACATTCTTCAGCCTTTAGGTAACCGAAAGTAGTGTCAAAAGAGCTCCTGAAAATACCAATATGAACTCCTATTTTTAAAATACTGGAAGCATGGGAAAACAATTTATATCTCTTTATGGTTGATATATTAAAATAATGTAGATAAAGGTTCTTTTCCTCTTCTACCACTCATAAAGGCACCAACCTGTATCTTTTACCTGACAAATAATTTCATTGACAGCTTTCCTGTAGGTATCCTTTCCAAGACATATTAGTTTGGTGAGTCTTATAACCTCTAGAAAACTTGCTATTGAGATCTTAAAAAAAAAAAATTAAGGCCACAACACAAACGAAAAAATATATACACACATCACTGTAGTTTCGTTCAAGAGTTCTTAAGTGGGTCTAAGCTAAGGTTTTCATCTTACCATGGTCTATTCTTCTCTATGGTACTAGCATTGTCATTTGTTTTGAAATAGTACTTTGGCAAAGGTTTTAAAAGAAAAGTTCTGAGGAATATCCATTCAACCATTTTGTAAATAATATCAAGCACAATGTTGAGTGCTGTGAGAGAACAGATATATAAACCAGGGTCCCTGAGCACAAGCTGCTCACAGTGCAATTAAAATTACCTTTTTTTTTTTTTTTTTTGAGACAGGGTCTCCCTCAGTCACCCAGTGGCGCCATCAAAGCTCACTGTGGTGCCATCAAAGTTCCCTGTGGTTTTGACCTCCTGGAGGTCAAGTGATCCTCCCCTTAGCCTCTGGAGTAGGTGGGACTACAGGTGTAGATTTATTATTTTAGAGACGGGGTTTTGCTATGTTGCCCAGGCCGGTCTCAAACTCCTGGCCTCAAGCGATCTTCCCACCTTGGCCTCCCAAAGTGCTGGGATTACAGGCAAGAGCCATGCTGCAGGGCCAGATTTATCTGTTTTAAGTTTCCACTTGCCTCTTCTCCCCTCCAGGACTAGTACACATGCCTTAGCTTACTGTTGATAGATTCATGAGATCTGTGCTCAAAACTTTTAAATGTTTTGTTTTCACTTCAGTGGTTATCTCAAAGGCAAATATAAGCATATTCTGGGGAATCTGAATCACCACGTTGCATCTAAGTAGTGCTATGTGGGTTCTGCATCTGAGCTTTCTTTGACAAAGACTCAGCAGGTTACTCCAACTGTCCAAGAAAATGAGAAAAGAATGGAGCTGAACTTAAAATGTGATTGTATCTATGACTCTGGAAACTTAGTGACCTCATAGTTTACTCTTAAAAGGGGAACTGAGCCACCACATGGCCTAGGGGAGTGTTTACTTGACAAACTCAAAAACTCCCTCAACTTTTAACAATTGCTGCCATATTCCAAATACACTGGAAATTTAGTTTCAGCAAAATACCAAGCACACAATCAAAAATTTAGACTGGCTTTGTTGTATTTAATCTGTTTTAGTTTAAATTTTATTTTATTTTTTTGAGATGCAGTCTCACTCTGTTGCCCAGGCTAGAGTGCAGTGGCACGATCTCGGCTAACTGCAACCTCCGCCTCCCAGGTTCAAGCAATTCTCCTGCCTCAGCCTCCTGAGTAGCTGGAACTACAGGTGCGTGCCACCACACCCGGATAATTTTTGTATTTTTTAGTAGAGACGGGGTTTCCCCATATTGGCCAGGCTGGTATCGAACTCCTGACCTCGTGATCCGCCAGCCTCGGCCTCCCAAAGCGCTGGGATTACAGGTGTGAGCCACCGTGCCCGGCCAAATTTTATTTATTTATTTTCTGACACAGAATCTTGTTCTGTTGCCCAGGCTGGAGTACAGTGGTATGATCTCAGCTCACTGCAACCTCTGCCTCCTGGGTTCAAGCAATTCTTATGCCTCAGACTCCCGAGTAGCTGGGATTATAGGTGTGGGCCACCATGCCTGGCTAGTTTTTGTACTTTTAGTAAAGACAGGGTTTCACCGTGTTGGCCAGGCTGGTCTTCAACTCCTGGCCTCAAGTGATCCACTCGCCATGACCTCCCAAAGTGCTGGGATTACAGCTGTGAGCCACAGCACAGGCCTTTAAAATTTTTTAAAAATATTTTAAAAGTAGCTCACTGTAGCCTCGAACTCCTGGTCTCAAGTGATCCTCCCACCTCAGCCTCCCAAGTAGCTGGGACTACAGGCCTACAGACATGCCACCACACCTGGCTAATTTTTATTTTATTTTATTTTATTTTGTAGAGACAGAATCTTACTATGTTGACTAGGCTGGTCTCAAACTCCTGGCCTCAAGCAATCCTCCTGCCTCAGCCTCCCAAAGTGCCAGAATTATAGGCAAGAGCCACCATGCCTGGCTGTTTTAGTCTTAGAGTGGTATACAAGTTAAGAGATAAGAGTTTATACTTATTTTTTATGTTTGTACATATTTAATTGTATACTAATACAAGACAGGAATCTATCTGGTTTTCTTCTCTTACCAAGGGTGCACACACCACTCAAGATAGAGAAAGTGACTTAGCTTTTACTCCATGCAAGGCCCAGCTATCTACCTTAATTCTTTAGCGGCAACAGGCAACCTACCAGTAAACTATAAAGGTATTTTTAGCTGAATACTTTGGCTTTAAGTGGAAGGTCAATTGGGTACACAGACAATAACTTAATTTTTTAGGTCATCGAACTGATCTTCCAAATAGAAGAAACAGGTGATTTGGCCCACAGGAACACAGAAGTGACTGTGCACATTTTCTTCATGGTTAGGGACACCATCCACGCCACAGGCAGTTAGCATTTACAGCCAATCCTCAATTTAAGAAGGAACATTATATTCCTAACACACTTTGGTTGATTTTAATGACAGCAGCTAAAACCAAAGCACCTTAAATGTTTAATGTAGACAATCAATAAGAGAAAACGTTCAAGCTACCCTTAATATTGTTAAAAGATACATTAGGCTTTTCCAAGTAAAAGTATTTACACTCTAGAAATCAACACTGCATACTTTGGCAACATACTAACAGAACTTATCAAAGAAAATTACATAGCATACTACTGTGCACCAGAAGTTAATGCTAAGTTTGACGTCAGTGTTTAAGGCAAAACACCACAGACAGGGACTTGTTATTTTGGGGGGCTCCTAAATTTCAAGCAATAATGAACACAATACGCATTTTACAATAAGCAGGTGATACTTAATAATACTGTTAAGATTGCAATCTTTAATATTTGTATTTTTGCCCCCCAAATCCATTTTTTTGGTAATGTGTAAATATATCTATTTTCACGGGATATTCTCAAATAATGTGGTAACTTGGACTTTTATCTATGCTATATGTTATTTTCTTGTTTTTCAATTACTTTAACATCCTAACAGAAGCACCAAACTTAAGAAAAGTTAACACGGTTTTAAGAACATATGGAATGGGCTTAGAACACTAATCCAATTCCCAACTTAATTAGGACATAAGTGCAACATTAAGCAGAAACCCGCACGAAGGTCAAGCAGTAGACCAAAATCGTATTTAACGGCAACACAACCTGATTTGTAAGAAAAATTGTTGATAAACAATTTAGGAGACAAGATACCTCGGGCCTTTCTCACTTCTCGGCCAGTCACACCTGCCTAGGAGGGCAGGGCGGTGGAAATAATTACAGTGGGAGAGACAAACACCAGCCTAGATAAATACAAAGGCTTGATATTCATAATTTGAACCACAGTGACACTCCTGGCCTATTCCCCTACATCAGGAAGACACAAGGGCGTTTACAAAATATTCCTGTTTCCAATAAAACCCTGATTAATTTCGTGAGTAAAATTTTAAAATTCCACCCTTTCGATTTTTAGTCAAGTACCATATTTGAGTCCCATCGACTGAAACCTTTTTGAGCACAGACTGCGCTGCACACTGCACCTGACTCACCTCCTCTAGGCCTCACCCCGCCGTGGGAGGCAAGCACCAGTATTCGGCCTTTACAGGTGAAGACACTGAAGGCCGGACTTTACTCACTGACCATGGTTACAAGGGTTGGCCCTGAAATGCCAATCCTGGCCCACATCGCGGCCCGCACACGAGGCACTGCTTTTGGAGTGAACCGCACGCTTACAATACAAGTAGTTGGAGAGTTCTTCAAAGGAAAAAATAAAACTTCCTCACCAAATTGAGGCTTACAGAAAAACTTAGGCTCTACGCCCAAAGACTGCGTCCTGGGCTCTCGCGTAAATATAAGTGACTGAGGAACACCGCGACCCACGGAGGTGTTACAAAAGGCACGATTCGGAGTCAACGCGGGGCACGTTGGAACTCCCAATTCGTCGGCGCACCAGCCAGCGACGGCGGGAAGCCAAAGGTGGGGCGCAGGAGCCTCGGCCTCCTGCGCCTCGGCCCCGCATCTCGGGCGCGCCCCTCCGCCTGGCGGGAGCAGGCCGCCCGCCAGACCCGGCCTTGGGCAGGGCCCAGGGCTCACGCCCCGCGCGCTCACCTTCTGCTCCTCCGCGGAGGCTGCCTCGGGGACTTCCGCAGACATAGTGCTCCCTCTGCAGACGAGACGCCGGGAAAAGATGCAATTAGCGGGTGGCCGAGGCCACCCGGCCGCCGCCGCCTTAGGCCCGCCCGCCGCCCGTCCCAGCTCTCCCAGGGCCCGCCGGGCCGCCTCCGCCCGCGAAAATGGCCGCCGCCTTATGACGACACGGAGCCGCGAAACGCTCCGCTGGCCAAGGCCCTCGCACGCCGGAGCCCGCCTGCCCCTCCCGCACCGCGCCCCTACCTACTTGACCCCGCTTCTCCCGCTCGCTGTCGTCCAAACACTTCCTTTTTTCCTTCAAAGGTCGCCGCTCCTGCCTCACCTCACATCCGTTTGTGGCTGCCGAATGCTTCCTGGGAATTGTAGTTTCTAAGTGGAACCGCCTCTCCCCGCCCTTTCCTGTCCACTCTGGTCCCCTCGTTCTAGGAGCTTTATTTTACTCTTTCCACGTACCCATCCTCGCCTAGTTCTGTTCTCCTCGCTCTCCGCTCTGTAGCCACACAGGCTGTCTTTTGGGCACGCCAAAAGTCTTGCTCCACTCTGCCACGCCTTCACATCTCCAGTCCTACGTCTCTGCCTCAGAACCTTTCCTTCCTAAACCTCTACACTAGGCCAGAGCCACCTCTTAAAGGCTGTCACAGCCCTGTACAGTTCCTCAACAACATGAACTGTATCATTACACAATTGTCGTGACTTTAGGTCACCTTTCCTTCTCAGATAAGCCGCACCAGGGCAGGGATCTCGTCTGTAATTACTTACATTTTACTCTGAGGGTCCAGCACTTCCTAGATATCTAACGAAGGAATTCAGATTCATTTGTCCACTCCCACAAGCTTACCGAAGCTGCTAGCATTGAGCTCCCCCAATGACCCTTTTATTTGCCAAGTCCTGCGGTTTCTTACTGAATCCTCATTCTACTTGATATCTGAATAGTTACTCGCAATGTTTGTTGGTTCCAACAAAGTGTCCCTCAGAAACTTGGAAATAAGATTGCCCTCTAAGAGTTAAACTAGTAAAAAGCCACAGAAAATGAATGCATTTCTGGGGGCAGGGGAGCAATTGAAGGACCCTAAATGCCTGGATAAGGAATTTGGAAACCATCGAAACTCAACCAGGATGTAGAATCTCAGACAGGAAGAATTGCACTGGAATTGCAACTAGAAAAACAAAAACAGTTAATATTGCACTCCTTTTGGAGAAACGAAGGAAGGCATTTGTCAGCCAAGGAAGTATTGAAAATAAAAGGGTTCAACAGGCCAACTGTTTGACAAAGATATCCCTTAAGAATGTCTCACGCTGGGCTAGCTGAGAAACTGTAAGATCCACGACATATTTGTTCTCCTTCTATACTCACAAAGTAACATACTGAAAATTTGCCTTTCCCTTAAGCAGAACTGCAGAGAGAAAGAAGAGCGCAGTAGTTAGGCCACTGAAGCATTTAACAGTTGTATTTTTATTAATAAATTGACCGACGTTCTAGTATATGTCCTATATCAATGTATTTGTGAACTTGGGTTAAAATCTGATAGACATACACTTAATGATGAAACTCAGCCTCAAGAAAATTGCCTGTGGCTGGGCACAGTGGCTCACTCGTAATCCCAGCACTTTGGGAGGCCAAGGTGGGCAAATTGCTCGAGCTCAGGAGTTCAAGACCAGCCTGGCCAACATGGCAAATCTCTGTCTCTACAAAAAGAAAAAAAACTTTTTTTTTCTTTTTCTTTTTGAGACAGAGTCTCAACTCTGTCACCCAGACTGGAGTGCAATGGCACAATCTCGGCTCACTGCAACCTCCGCTTCCTGGGTTCAAGCAATTCTCCTGCCTCAGCCTCCCAAATAGCTGGGATTACAGTTGCCCACCACCACACCCTGATAATTTTTTGTATTTTTAGTAGAGACAGGGTTTTGCCATGTTGTCCAGGCTGGTCTCGAACTCCCGGCCTCAAGTGATCCACCCGCCTCGGCCTCCCAAAGTGCTGGGATTATAGGAGCGAGCCACCACATCTGGCCTTTTTTTAAAAATTGGCTATGTGACCTTGGATAAAAAGAATCTGTTTCTGATAGTGACACTCGCAGAAGGGGAAGTTTGAATTTCTGGGGGCAGACTTTGGTCAAATGGAGAATTCACCATGGGCAATGCTCCACAATGAGGACCTGTCTGGAAAGCCATTCTTTCCCAACTAACACCACTCTGCATCATTATGAACCTTAATGTGTAAAACTGCACACTGGTCCCCAGCACCCTGTTTGTCAAAACTTCCTTCTCTTGATCTCCAGGATACTATTGTCTCATGGATTTCCTCCTACTTAACCTCCCTGTTGAATCTTAACCTGCCTCTTAATGGGAGGATTCTAACAGTTCTGTCCTTGGATCTCCTTCTCTTCTATGTTTACACAGCCTCCAGGAAATAACTTCCACCTTCATAGTTTTTTTTTCTTTTTTGAGACAAAGTGTCACTCTGCCACCCAGGCTGGGGTGCAGTGGCACCATCTCAGCTCACTGCAATCTGCCTCCTAGGTTCAAGTGATTCTCCTGCCTCAGCTTCCCAAGTAGCTGGGACCACAGGCACATGCCACCATGCCTGGCTAATTTTTGTATTTTTAATAATTGTAGGCCTGGCGCGGTGGCTCACACCTGTAATCCCAGCACTTTGGGAGGCCGAGGCGGGTGGATCACTTGAGGTCAGGAGTTCGAGACCAGCCTGGCCAACGTGGTAAAACCGTCTCTACTAAAAATACAAAAATCAGCTGGGCATGGTGGCGGGCACCTGTAATCCCAGCTACTTGGGAGGCTGAGGCAGGAGAATTGCTCAAACCTAGGAGATGGAGGTTGTAGTGAGCTGAGATCATATCACTGCACTCCAGCCTGGGCGACAAGAGCGAAACTGTTTCAAATAATAATAATAATAATTTGTAAAGACGGGGTGTTGCTGTGTTGGCCAGGCTGGTCTCAAACTCCTGGCCTCAAGTGCTCGGCCTGCCTCGGCCTCCCAAAGTGCTAGGATTACAGACTTGAGCCACTGCGCCCGGTGGACATTCATAGTTTAAACTGCCATCTAGGGATACCTTGTTTTTTGGGGCTTCATTTTATTGTACTTCTAGATACTGCATTTTTCACAAATTGAAGGTTTGTGGCAATCCTGCATCCAGCCTCTATAGGCGCCATTTCTGCAACACCATGTGCTCACTTTGTGTCCGTGTGTAACATTTGGGTAATTCTTGCAATATTTCAAACGTTTTCATTATTATTATATCTATTATAGTGATCTGTAATCAGTTATCTTTGACATTACTATTGTAATTTTGGGGGAGTACCACAAACCACTCCCACATAAGACAGTGAACTTAACCAATAAATGTGTATGCTCTGACTGCTGTACTAACCAGCATTCCCCTGTCTCTCTCTCCTTGGGCCTCCCTATCCCCTGAGACACAACGATATTGAAATTAGGCCAAATAATAACCCTACAATGGCCTCTAAGTGTTCAAGTGAAAGGAAGAGTTGCATATCTCTTCCTTTAAATCAAAAGCTAGAAATAGCCAGGTGCGGTGGCTCATGCCTGTAATCCCAGCATTTTGAGAGGCTGGGGCTGGTGGATTGCTTGAGCCCAGGAGTTTGAAACCAGCCTTGGCAATATGGTAAACTTCGTCTCTACCAAAAATACAAAAATTAGCCAGTCTCATAACCCGGTCTCTAAATAAACAAATAAATAGATTAAACATTTTTAAAAAGCTGGAAATGATTAAGCTTCGTGAGGAAGGCATGTCAAAAGCTGAGACAGCCAAAAACTAGGCCTTTTGTGACGAAGCGTTAGCCAAGTTATGAATGCAAAGGAAAGTTATTGAAGGAAATTAAAAGTGCTACTCCTGTGAACACATGAATGATATGAAAACGAGACAGTCTTATTGCTGATATGGTCCAAGTTTTAGTGATCTGTATAGGAGAGCAAACCAGCCACAACACTCCTTTAAGCCAAAGCCTAATCCAGAACGAGGGCTTAGCTGTCTTCAATTCTGTGAAGTCTCAGAGAGGTGAGGAAGCTAAAGAAGAAAAGTTTGAAGCTAGCAGAGGTGAGTTCATGAAGTTTAAAGAAAGAAGCCATCTTCATAACATAAAAGTATAAGGCAAAGTAGAAAGTGCTGATGGAGAAGCTGCAGCAAGTTATCCAGAAGATCTAGCTAAGCTAATTGACTAAGGGGGCTACAATGAGCAACAGATTTTCAATGTGGACAAAACGACCTTCTGTTGGAAAATGTCATCCAGGACTTTCATACTAGAGGAAGTCAATGCCTGGCTTTGAAGCTTCAAAAGACAGGCTGACTCTCTTCTTAGGGGCTACTGTGGCTGGTGTCTTTAAGCTGAAGCCAATGCTCATTTACTATTCTGAAAATCCTAGGGTTCTAAATCTGCTCTACCTGTACTCTGCAAATGGAACCACAAAGCCTGGATGACAGCACATCTGTTTACAACATGGTTTAGTTAATATTTTAAACTCACTATTGAGACCTACTGCTCAGAAAAAAAAAATCCTTTCAAAATATTGTAGCTCATTGACAATGCACTTGGTCTCCTAAGAGCCCTGATGGAGGTGTACAAGGAGATTAATGTTGTTTTCATGCTTTCTAACGCAACATCCATCTTGTAGTCCATAGATCAAGGAATAATTTCAACTTTCAAGTCTTTTTTTTTTTTTTTTGAGATGGAGTCTTGCTCTGTTGCCCAGGCTAGAGTGCAGTGGGTGCAATCTCAGCTCACTGCAGCCTCTGCCTCTCGGGTTCCAGCGATTCTCCTGCCTCAGCCTGCTGGGTAGCTGGGATTTACAGGCACACACCACCACAGCTAGCTAATTTTTTTATTTTTAGTAGAGATGGGGTTTTGCCATGTTGGCCGGGCTGGTTTCGAACTCCTGACCTCAGGTGATCCGCCTATCTTGACCTCCCAGAGTGCTTCAAGTCTTAATGGGAAATACATTTTGTAAAGCTATAGCTGTCATATACAGTGATTTGTCTTATAGATGTGGGAAAACTAAATTGAAAACCTTCTGGAAAGGATTCACCATTCTAGATGCTGTTAAGAACATTTGTGATTCAAGGGAGAAGGTCATTGTATTAACATTAACAGAAGTTTGGAAGAAGTTAATTCCAACCCTCATGGATGACTTTGAGGGATTCAAGACTTCAGTGGAGGAAATAACTGCAGATGTGACAAGAAGAGCAAGAGAACTACAAGTGGAGTCTGACAATGTGACTGAATTACTGCAATATCATGATAAAATTTGAATGGATGAAGAGTTGCTTCTTATGGATGAGCAAAGTAACTGGGTTCTTGAGATGGAATTTACTCCTGATGAAGATGCTGTGAATGTTGTTGAAATGACAACAAAAACTTCATTTGTATTCATTACCAACCTCTCTTCATCCTCCTCTCCCCTCTTCCTTCGCAGCTTCTGGTAATCACCATTCCTCTCTCTATCTCCATGAGATCCACTTTTTTTAGCTCCAATATGAGTGAGAACATGCTACATTTGACTTCCTCTGACTGTTTTATTTCACTGAACATAATGACCCCAAATTCCATCCAGTTGCTGCAAATGACAGAATTTCATTCTTTTTTATGGCTGAATAATATTCCATTATGTATGTATACTACATTTTCTATACCTATTCATCCATTGATGGACACCTAGGTTGACTCCATATCTTGGCTATTGTGAATAGTGCTTCAGTAAACATGGGAATGCAGATATCTCTTTGACACACTGATTTCCTTTCTTTCTTTCTTTCTTTCTTTTTTTTTTTTTTTTCAGAGAGAGTCTCACTCTGCCAACCCAGGCTGGAATGCAGTGGCTCACTGCAACCTCTGCCTCCTGGGTTCAAGCGATTCTCGTGCCTCAGCCTCCCGAGTAGCTGGGATTACAGGATGCATCACCACACCTGGCTAATTTTTAGACAGGGTTTCACCATGTTGGCCAGGCTGGTCTTGAACTCCTGATGACCTCAAGTGATCCATCTACCTCGTCCTCCCAAAGTGCCAAGATTACAGGCATGAGTCACTGCACCTGGCCAAGGATCTGAATTCTTTTCTTTGTTTTAATTAACATTTTTTTTTTGAGAGAGAGTCTCACTTGGTTGTCCAGGCTGGAGTGTAGTGGTGTGATCTTGGCTCACTACAACTTCTGCCTCCCAGGTTCAAACAATCCTCCTCAGCCTCCCAAGTAGCTGGGATTACAAGTGTGTGCCACCATGCATAGATAATTTTTGTAGTTTTTTGTAGAGAGAGTCTCACTGTGGTGTCCAGGCTGGTTTTGAACTCTGAACTCAAGTGATCTGCCCACCTCGGCCTCCCAAAGTGCTGGGATTACAGGCCTGAGCCACTGTACACAGCCATATGTCTTCTTTTGAGAAATGTCTAGTCAGGTCTTTTGTGCATTTTAAAATTGGATTATTTGGGGTTTTTTTTTGCTATTGTTTGGGTTGCTTATATATTCAATCTCTTGTTTGATGGAAGTTTGCAAATGTTCTTTGTAGCTTCTCTTCTCTTCACTTGTTTACTCTGCTATGCAGAAGATTTTTAGCTTGATGTAATCCCACTTGTCTATTTTTGCTTTTGTTGCCTGTGCTTTTTTTTTTTTTTTTCTTTTTGAGATGGAGCCTCGCTCTGTCACCCAGGCTGGAGTGCAATGGCGCGATCTCGGCTCACTGCTATCTCCGCCTCCCGAGTTCAAGCAATTCTTCTGCCTCAGTCTCCCGGGTAGCTGGGATTACAGGCACCACCACGCCTGGCTCATTTTTGTGTTTTCAGTAGAGATGGGGTTTCACCATGTTGGTCAGACTGGTCTTGAACCCCTGACCTCAGGTAATCCACCCACCTCGGCCTCCCAAAGTGCTGGGATTATAGGCGTGAACCATCGCGCCCGGCCTGTTGCCTGTGCAACACCTGTTGAGGTGTTACCTAAAAAGCCTTTGCCCAGACCAATGTCCTGGAGCATTTACCCAGTGTGTTTTTTTAGTAGTTTCAGGTCTTACATTTAAATCTCTAATCCATTTTGACTTGATTTTTGTATATGGTGAAAGATAAGGATCTAATTTCATTCTTCTGCATATGGATATCATTTTCCCAGAACCGTTTACCAGAGAAACTGTCCTTTCTGCAGTGTATGTTCTGGGCATCTTTGTCAAAAATGGGTTGGCTGTATATTTGTTTCTGGGTTCTTTATTCTGTTCCTTTGGTCTATGTGTCTGTTTTTGTGCCAGTACTATTCTGTTTTGGTTACTATAGTTTTGTAGTACAATTTGTGTAGTATAGAAATTTTAACAATATTAACTGTTCCAATCCATGAGCAAGGGATAGCTTTACATTTTTGTGTGTGTTCTCTTCAATTTCTTTCATCAGTGTTTTATAAATTTCCTCATAGAGGTCTTTCACTTCTTCACTTAAATTTATTCCTAGGTATTTTACTTTTTTTGTAGCTATTGTAAATGTAATTGCTTTCGTTTTCAGATTGATTGCTACAATAAAATATTTTAAAATATTACATAAACTTAGCTCATAAAGCAGTGGCAAGATTTGAGAGGGCTGACTCCAGTTTTGAAACCAGTTCTATTGTGGGTACGTAAAATGCTATCAAACAGCATTGCATGCTACAGAGAAATCTTGCGTGAAAGGAAGAGTCAATTGATGAGAAACTTCATTGATGTTTTATTTTAAGAAATTCTCACAGCCACTCCAACCTTCAGCAACCACTATCCTGACCAGTCGGCAGCCATCAACATCCAGGCAAGATCCTCCACCAGCAAAAAGATTATGACTCCTTGAGGGTTCAGATGATTGTTAGTATTTTTTAGCAATAGATTATTAATTTTTTTTTTTAGAGATAAGGTGTCACATTGTCACCCAGGCTGGAGTTCAGAGGTGCCATCATAGCCCACTGTAACCTTGAACTCCCGGGCTCAAGTGACAATAAACTATTTTTTACTTTTATTTATTTTAGAGACAGGGTCTCACTTGTTACTGAGGCTGGAGTGAGCTTGGCTCACTAACCTTGAAATCTTGGCCTCAAGTAATTTACCTGTCTCAGCTTCCCAAAGTGCTTGGATTACAGGTGTGAATCACCATGCCCAGCCCTATAATCTGTTTTTTATTTAGGGTATCTACATCTTTTTAGACATAATGCTATTACACACTTCTAAGCTATAATATAGTATAAACGTAACTTTTTAAATTATTATTTTGAGGGGAGTTTCGCTCTTGTTGCCCAGGCTGGAGTGCAATGGCATGATCTCAGCTCACTGCAACCTCCACCTGCTGGGTTCAATTGATTCTCCTGCCTCAGCCTCCCAAGTACCTGGGATTACAGGCATGTGCCACCATGCCTAATTTTTTGTATTTAGTAGAGACGGGGTTTCACCATGTTAGTCAGGCTGGTCTTGAACCCCTAACCTCAGGTGATCCACCTGCTTCAGCCTCCTAAAATGCTGGGATTACAGGGTGCTCGGCCAAATGTAACTTTTATATGCACTGGAAATAAAAAAAAATGTGTATGACTTACTTCATTGTTGTGGTCTGGAACCAAACCTGCAACATCTCCAAGGTATGTGTGTATTCTAGATTAGTGCTGTCTTATAGCAACTTGTGTGATGGAACTATTCTATATATGTGCTCTCCAATACAGTAGCCACTAGCTACATATGACTATTGAGCATTTGAAATGTAACTAGGGCAACCAAGGAACTGAATTTTTAATTAATTCTATTAGCCATAGGGAATAGAATCATGGAATGACCCTTTAGACAGAGATTCTCACTAAGTTTGGGGCAAGGTCCAAGAAGTGATGTTTAACCAAAGTTCCCCTGGTGATTCTGATGCATACCTGCACAAAATAGTTTTTTGATTTGGAACTTGATAGGTGTATAAAAGCTTTAAAAAGAACGGGGTTCTTTTTGAGGTTTAGTTGGCCTAGTTCAAGAGTTTATAGGAATAAGGAGATGAAGTAATGTCTCCCTCCATTCAATCCTCAAACAATTGAGAGAGGAAATTCACCTTTATCATCTGAGTGTAGCAAACACCAAAAACAGAATACATTTTGAATGAGAGGAAGAGACTGGAAAATCAACTCAGGGAAAACAAGTGAGATACTGAACACCAAAAATCCTGGGATGAATGGTGATTTCTATGAGCAAAGCCCAGAGATTGTTAACTGAATAAACAGGTCAGATAACTGTAAACAGCAGTTTCAACAACTTGCGTGTTGAAAGTGGAACTTAGAAAGTGGATGATCCCACTTCTCTAGAGACTTAGTGGTTGGAACAGGAAAATTTTGAATATATTAAAAAGAAAGGGCTGGGTGCGGTGGCTCACGCCTGTAATCCCAGCATTTTGGGAGGCAGAGGTGGGCGGATTACCTGAGGTCAGGAGTTCGAGACCAGCCTGGCCAACATGGTGAAATCCTGTCTCTACTAAAAATACAAAAATTAGCTGGGCATGGTGGCAGGCACCCAGCTACTCAAGAGGCTGAGGCAGGAGAATCAGTTGAACCTGCAAGGCGGAGATTGCAGTGAGCCAAGATCACGCCACTGTACTCCAGCCTGGGTGACAGAGAAAGACTCATCTCAAAAAACAAAAACAAAAGCCAAAACAAAACAAAAAACCAGTGAACAATAGGGTAAAAGGGGACCTGGAAGAGACTTGAAAAACTGAATCTTTACCTCATGCCTCCTGACAGTGTATTACGTCAAATAGCTTCTGAGTTGCATTAGGATATTCATTCCCAAAGTTGTAGGTTTTAAAAAAACTGGACACTTGAGGTAGGCATTTCCTTACTATATCTCACTTACCACATGGAAAGTTATTATCTTCACTTCCAAGAATATTGATGGAAAGTATATTTCTGGTGGAAAAATATAATGGAAATGAGGAAAAAAGGCAAAATATCACTGTAGTAGAGTGAAAAAGACAATCTTTAACCCAGATTGGAATTCTGGTTCTTCTACTTATTGCCAGTATGACCTTGGGCAAGCTTCAAACCCCCTTTTAACTGGAGAATAACTAGAATTTCCACTCTTTTTCCGAAGTATGGTTTTTAAGGACTCAGTGACATATAAACTGACTGTACAATGCCTAGCACATTGCAAGCATTCAGATATTCTCTTCCTTCTCCCCATGTCCACATTTTTGCCATATCTCCCACAGACAGCCCATGATGGAGTAGAATGGGCTGATTCCAGTGCTATATACGGATAGTCTAGGGATTTAGAGTTAATGCTCACCAATATGAAAAGCCTACTTCCGTTTAGATTGATCCTGTTTTCCTAGGTCTAGCAAACCATATGGTGTATCACATACCAAATTTTCAGCAGTCACCAGCCCTGTTAAAGCAGTAGCTGCAAAGGTCAACTTGAGGGAGGGGACTTTTACATTTACTTTATATACTTATATGGTGTGAACATTTTTTATAATAGACATGTATTTTATGTTTATAAATTAAGTTAGAAAAGAATCACCACTTTATTCATGAAGTTAATTAGGAAAGAGTGAGGATTTCAAAGATGAAGGCTTTGAAGGAGAAATTTTCCCCTTCTTTAGCCCTCAGGGAATGACAGATCTGGTGAGGGCAAATGGCAAGAGGGGAGAAACTTCCGTTGGGTATTTTCCAGCTAGACCTCATTTCATCACTTTGATTTTTTTAATTCTGACAGATTTTAGCATTCTCATCAAAGAAAATCTCCAAAGGTTATTTGTGATCCCATAGTTCCTTTTTTTTTTTTTTTTTTTTGAGACGGAGTCTCGCTCTGTCACCCAAGCTGGAGTGCAATGGCGCATTTTCGGCTCACTGCAAGCTCCGCCTCCAGGGTTCACGCCATTCTCCTGCCTCAGCCTCCTGAGCAGGTGGGACTACAGGCGCCCGCCACCGGGCCCGGCTAATTTTTTGTATTTTTTTTTAGTAGAGACAGGGTTTCACTATGTTAGCCAGGATGGTCTCGATCTCCTGACCTTGTGATCCGCCCGCCTCGGCCTCCCAACCGTAGTTCCTTTTTAAAGGGAGTTATCAGTTACGACTCATTTTACTGATCTGCAACACTGCCAGGTGGGCCTGCAGTAAGATCTCTCGTATCTATCACAGGTAACCATGTTGGTTGTCTGCTGGTATCTTTCTGTGCATGCCAACACTCAACTGTTATATAATCCAGTGACATAATCTTTGAATACAGATAATAGAGATGTGGTAATGCCTTGGCCTATAATTACACAAGGGTAGAGAAAGAACCAGCGTGATAGAGACAATGCCAGGGCAAGTGAGAACAGACAGACGCTGGGTAATTATACCTCACAGAGGAAAAACATAAGTGAAAAAGGCCCTAAGAAGTAGAGGAGCAAAAGGTCAGCACGTGCTTGCTCTGCACAAACTTTCCAGGAAGAAAGCACAGGATGCACCCAGGTGTTCCATTCAACTTCAAAGTTTCTAAAAAGTGCTCAGAAAGGTTGGAAGACTGTGTACTAGAAAGAATTCCGGTGTGGTATCCATGCAAAAAGACACCTGCACAGAAGTATGTGACTATTTTTTGGGTAAACTTTACTGGAGAGGTCAAAAAAAATTTAAAAATGTTTTTGATGTTTTTCAAGTTTTATATAAAATTATCAATATTGACTTTTGCCAAATGCCTATCTAGATTTATGTATCGAAATGCTTATTTCAAGGATTAGATAACAGAATTTAAGAAGAGAAGGCACATTAATCATATACTCTCACCACATTTTCTCAATCACACAGACCTGGAAACATTAGGGGATTCCTAGAGTCAGTTCCATCAGATACCATTAGAACTGGGACTACAATCCAAACCTTTGGGTCCTTGTCCCATCTGTTTTCCACACAGTCTAAAGATTGAAAACAATCTTCATAAATTTGCACCACTGAAATTTTTTTTTTTTAGTTTTATGGAATATAAATAGCCTTTTTTTCTTTAACTGATATTTTAAAAGAAATATATAAAAGGTATCTGCTTGCCATTCCACAGCCTGCTGGCCTGCAGCCACACACTCATCACCTGGACTGATAGATTCTCTTAAGCGGTCTAATGCCTGGGTCCAAAAGTAGACTTTCTCCTTTCCCAATTCCAGACTGCTTACCAGGTTCTAGATTCCCAGGTCTCCTGGGTCTGGCCTACTTGAGTGGTCTTTTTTTTTAACCTGCGGTCATAGATTTCTACCAGCATTCCTAGTATTTTTGCCTTGTTATTTAATCTGCTGTTGCCCGCTGTCTGAGCACAAACATCTAAAAACCACCCTGTTCTTTCCAAGGGTGTTGGAAGACAGACTTCTGATGCACTTAGTGATAAATTGGGAACAAGACTCAAGACATCTTCCCCCTCCCTCTTTGCAGCTGTAGAGCTAGAATGAAAATGTCTAATGGCTAATTCACTCAATCACATAAATGTCTCATCTACAAATAAAAGCCAAGTACACGTTTCTTAGTTTTTTTTGAATATATTTACAATATAAATACTAATTTGTTTCCAAAGTACATATTCTTTTAACAATTTGAGAAAATTATCTAGCATACAACAGTAATTTAATGTAAAGACTCTATAGTAGTGATTAAGGAAAAATAGAACTGTTTTGGGGATAAGGAATCCTGGCTATGAATGGGCATGATGATCTGAACTTGCAAAGGGAAAGTGAAGCAGCTTAGTCCACATTGCACTGCTAATACAATATGTTAAAGGACTACTATGTGAGATAGCAACCTGGATATGGTGTTATAAAAACTAAACATGAGAGATATAAAAAGTACACATGCTTGCATAGTGTGTTACTTTTAAAGAAGCTCAACATTTTATTCTCATTTCCAATAACTTAAATGAACAGCACTTAACACATTACACAAAATTAAAGACTTGTGCATATATTTCAGATTTCAACATTAATGTCAAAAATACATAGTATGATTTTACATAGGATTTGTGCTACATTAGAACACTAGAGACAAACATCACTTGAGTATTAAGGAAAACATTAAATATTAAATAACTGAGAAAATGTGTAAACACTAATCTAACTGGGGGTTTTGCTATTGCAACATGTCCAATGAAGTGGTTTCAACAGTACAAAAAGGATTAGGACATGAGTTTTTCCAGTCTACATGGAATATATGGATTTCATTTCAGGAATCCTTTCATAAAAACTGGTCCAGGGTAACAGGAGAGGATCCACTCTCCTGATTGTTAATTTGGTACACTCCATTCTATGCTAATTTTTACTTGCAAACTTGGGTACTGAGTAAATACTTTAAATCATCACTCCTTATCAACATCTTGGTGAAAACTGAGGGTTTGTTGGTGATTCAGTGTAAGATTTGAGTTCATATGCAGCACCGCTATCAACCTCCATTGACTTTCTAGAGAACAGGAGCCGTACGTCTCTATGGAGGTAGATCTTTCCAGATTTAGAACTCTGGAACCTAAACAAATAAACAAAATATAAAACATTTCAGAGAACGAGTCTTTAAAAGAAACTAGAATAATTAAAATTTGAAAGTAGGAAGAACTAATCTTGCTACAATATTAGGTCAACACTAACTCTTTAACATGATATTTAAGATCTTTCTAAAGACCAAAGCATATGCTTTTATTTAAATGCTGCTCTCTTACCATTCCCTAAATACCTCATACTCCTTTTCCTTCCCTCAGTGCCTGAGATGCTTCTTCCTGTAAATCTGAGTGTCAAATAGAATCTTACTTTTCCTCCCTGACTCCACAGTACATGCACCTTTCCTCATCTGCAGGTTCACGTGGCAGTTCACTCACATTACTCAATAACATTACATTTGGGCTCTGTAGCCCTGGCATCTTCTAGCTCCATAGACTGACCCATTTCACACAGCTTAGCCTCCCATGATTTGGGGTAGATGATAAAAAACTGCTATAATCAGCAGTGGCTAGGCTAAGTAAAACCCAGCCACCATCAAAAGTCAAGAGAAAAGTTAGCAGTAAAATGAAAATGGCTATCAAAACTGTATATGAAACTGTTTCTATCCACTGCTAATATCTGTAATACAGTGCAGGGATTTGGAATCTTCACTCACATTAACTTACCTACCAAACAGACAAACATACCCTGTAGTGCTTTCTCTTTGTTTTTCCCTTGGCATAGCATAAATACTCTCTGGGTTTGTGGATTTTACTCCTGAACTAGCTGAAAGATGTGGTGGTTACAGCTCTGTATGTTAAAACAGACTGGCTCTGACTGGCTCACTCTTCCCTCCTTTCTGAAGTTTTTCACCTTCCCAAACTGAAGGAGAACATTCTTTGGGAAGTGTACAGTTTTCCCCAAAAAGGTTTCTTTAAAGTATCCTGTCATTATGTGGAGATTATAAAAGCTAAGGTGGCTGATTTTTACTCTGGCCAGTATTGGTTTTGGTTACAAATAGCTATGGTTGTTAAACTTCAAGAGGAATGCTGTCAAATGCAAGTTTAACCAGAGAGGGTTGAATCTTTTTCTAGTTTGGTAGGTATTCTTATAGTCTGCTATTTCATACCATGTCATTCATTCATTCATTCATTCATTCATTCATGTGAGAGTCTTGCTCCTTTGCCCAGGCTGGAGTGCAGTGGTACGATCTCAGCTCCCAGGTTCAAGTGATTCTCCTGCCTCAGCTTCCCGAGGAGCTGGGATTACAGGTGTCCACCACCACGCCTGGCTAATTTTTGTATTTTTAGTAGAGATGGGGTTTCACCATGTTGGCCAGGCTGGTCTTGAGCTCCTGACCTCAGGTGATCCACCCACCTCGGCCTCCCAGAGTGCTGGGATTATAGGTGTGAGCCACCGTGCCCGGCTATACCATGTCTTTTAAAAAAAGTTTTCCAAGTCTGTTTTTCATAGATTTTTCATTCCCACAATCTGTGTAACATTTCCCATGTGGCTTACATCAGGTAGTGTCAGATTTGGTTTAAATACATTGTGCTGGCTGAACACGTCTTTTGCATACAGAACAACAGGCAGAAGACTGAGATGAAAGAACTAATTAAATAGAGCTTTGGGGAGAATAATTAACGGACTTTCATGTATGGGACTTGAGTGTACAGCTCACTGCTTATTCACTCCAGAACACCACTGCAAGGCATATATAAAGAAAGATAGCAGGTGGTCCCCATCAGCAATAACAGATTGAAGAAGTCTTCTGCCTGGACCCGAGATGAAAGGTGACTCCTCCTGATGAACAGAGTGAGACTCCGTCTCAAGAAAAAAAAAAAAAAAAAAAAAAAAGAAAAATATAAAATGATTTATATGGCTCATATTACTTTTTTTTTTTTTTTTGAGATGGAGTCTCATTCTTGTCACCCAGGCTGGAGTCCAATGGTGTGATCTCAGCTCACTGCAACCTCCACCTCCCGGGTTCAAGCAATTCTCCTGCCTCAGCTTGAGTAGCTGGGATTACAGGCTCCCACCACCATGCCCAGGTAATTTTTGTATTTTTAGTAGAGACAGGGTTTCACTATGTTGGCCAGGTTGGTCTCAAACTCCTGAAGGTGATCCGCCCACCTTGGCCTCCCAAAGTGCTGGAATTACAAGGTGTGAGCCACTGCGCCCGGCCCTCGTATTACATTTTTAAATAGTATTCGTTTAGAAAATGTGTTTCACTGCCCCAGATGCATGTGTTTTGGCATAAAATATTTTATATTAAACAGCTATAAATGAAAACTTCCCTAACTCAACAAGTAATAACCACCACAGGAAGGTATGCCATGTACTTTCAGCATCTTGGCACATCATCAAGAGTTCCCGAGCTAAGCAAAGTCCCAAGGGACACTGGTCTAGTTAGAGTCACAGTTTTAAAAAAAAAACTAAAAATTTTAGAGTTGTTCTAAAGTAACATTTTCATATTAATTTGAAGCATTACCTCAGATGTATGAGGTAGCGTAATAACCGTTCTTCTGTGTGTCGGATGTTCTCTTTATTAACACTTCTCTTCACTTCTTGTTTAACAGGTACAGAAAAAGTTCTTTGTCGTAGGAATGTCTGATGATTGGCTGGCATATCTCGTAAATCATATATCACAACAAACATCTTCACCACAGTCTTATTAGGATTAAATAAGGTCTGAAGAAACAATATAGAAATTATTCTTTAAAAATAGTGATTTGTTGATGTGATTCAGAATGATTGTGCCAATAATCAAACAAGATTTTAAACAACAAGGTAATACCACTGAATATAATTCAGTTTCAAGGACTAAAATTAACACAATTTCAAAAGTTTAAGAAATATTATTATTTTTTAAAAGGTTCAATTTTTTGTTTTACAATAATATAAGGTCCAATAACAAATCAAAATCTTTAGTCACATATTTCATATATATAAATTTTACTCCTTGTTCAGAGGAGCAACTTTAAGGAATAGTTCCAGTAGCTTAAGCAAAATACATCCTTATTGGGTTAAAATATTCCAGTTCAATTATTTCAAACATAATAGCTTTGCTAAAGAGTATCAAGTTCAAACTTCTCAAAATTGAGTTTTAATTTTTCTCACATTTTAATAGCAAACAGAATATTTCAAATAAAAATACAAGCTCTGTAAAATTAGCATGTTTGATGTCTTAGGTACATATGATTATTATAAAATTTAAAATAGGTGCTCAAAGAAGAGACTTTTTCCTATCTGAACATTTCCCCAAGTTTAGAAAACAAAGCTCACTATTATTAATTAATTAGATCTAAAGTAGGCTAATACTTCATTTACTCATACATGGAATCATTTCAAAATTTGTAGCAACACTAGGCCTTAAAAAATTCTCAATATTATTATAGACCAAAATATGTATCCTGGTAAAGACTGAATTAAATTCAGTTGTTGCTTGGTTATGAATAATTGAAGGAATATTATTTTTAAAGTACTCGTTTTGAAACAAAACCCCAAGCTGCTGATCTGACTTTAACCAAATTACCAACACATCAATAGGTAACTTGGTACCCATGCTTTCAGAAGCTCATCCGTGGCACTGGACATCACTCACTGAATCAAAATGAGAAATATATCAATATCATAATCCAGTTTTTGAAATCTAGTGAGTCTTAAGATTAAGGCTAATACATTCAACAACCACACCTCATAAGCCAGGAGTTCAAATCATGTTTATACACAGTTAAACTGTATACAGAATAGAAGACATATAATTAACCACTAAAGCTGGCAGTCTCCAAACAAGAGGTGAATGTGTTACCTCCGAGTTTATGATTCATTATTATCACAACTGACAGCTAGCTTTCCACTGACCCACACTTTCTCATGAGCTGCATAGCCAAAGGCAAGAGAACACTGTCACTCCTTTACTTCAAGAAATCGGTTTACTTGTGGTATTCTTGTGGTAATTCCTCCTCAAACTTATATAAATATGTATTACTATATATGTGTGTGTATATATATATATACACACACGTACACATGTTACATACTTCTGTTTCATTCCTGTGTGATATGAAATAAACAAATATACAGATTCCTTGCAGTATTGGAACAATGATGATGAGTAAAAGTGATCTGACAAAGTACTGAACACACTGAGGTCAAAGGTCATACAAAGTCTTGTTGGATTAGATCAAATCCTGGGTATGAGGAGCAAGCCTTAGCTAGACTCTCTTTCAGTCTGCAAACTCTGTAATAGATTTGAGGGCTTGCAGGATTACGCTGGGTCAGATCTAGAGTTAACTCAATTTCAAGCTGGCCTTAATATCAGATTATTCTTCTGAGAACCCTAGACCAGGGATGATGAAGGACTGTTCTGAGACAGCAGGACTCTCCTGAGCCAAAAGAGATCAATGCCTAGACCAAAAGGAATGATGCCTTCTCTGCCCTGACATCTGTCAGACTATATTTCTGCTTTGTGTGGTCATCTCATTAAATCAATTTTAGAAATTATTAGAAATAAAATAATTTTGTTTCCCAAGTTTTCCTGTGAAAGCAATTCTAATATTTGGGGTCTCCTTTTAAACAGGTTCGTCTCAATTTGGTTTATTAAAAAGAAGGCACCAGTAATATTAGGTTCTAAATATGTATTGAAGAGTCCTATTGAAGTTATGCAAACTGTCATATGCTATTTTTCTTAAGTATTCACCTTGATTAGCTTATTAATGCTTTCCTTTTATGGAGGTCCCCAAATGGTCATTCCTGGGGCAGAGCAGGGAAACTCCAAACAAAGCTGCAGCCCCACTGTTACTTACCAAAGTTGTTGCAGCAGCAGTAGCAGGAGAAAGGGCTAAGTTCTATATGTATGTGAGAGAATGATTATTGCAATTGTAGGCTATAAAACACATACCACTTGTATTGTTCCTGAAGGAGGTACTCGATAACCCCTTTTACCAAGGGACTCTAAAGTAATCACACCCTTGAAATAAAAGAAGACAAATTGAGTACAAACTGATGCATATGTACATAAAAGACTAAAATAAGAATAACTCATGTAATTTATTAAAATTTCAGAATTCTATTTCTATGGAAAAACATTCATATTGAATTAATAGAGATACATTCTATGTTTCTACCCCTAAGGAAACACTTTACTGTTCTTCCTGGTGATGTCGCTATAAAGAATATATAACATCAATGGCCACAGCACTCAAAATTACTATTAAGATATAGGAATAAAAGAAAGAAGTTCCTAACTAAAAAGGAAATAAAGGAAGGTAATAGGACCCTTCCCATGTATCTTGAGGGAGAGGGGAAATGAAGAAGCAAGTAATTTATTGGTCTTCGGGCATGTAAAAAGTCACAAGTGTAGGAAAGTAAGCCTTGGCCAAAAATAAAGTCAGTTCTTCAGTCTGCGAGTTAAGTTACATATCTGGATTTCTGAATAAAAACAGAAAAAAAAATAGAAAAGCAATTTGGAAGTCTGTAGTTCCTGCCTGGTACTACTTTATGGGATAAGAGATGTTTAAGACAAAAAGTGAAAAATGAAAGTTAAATCAGTAACTTTCAGGCTGTGGAATGTTCTATAGTAAAGCTATAAAATCTCACTTTCCTAAAATTAAATATTTCTTCAGAAACAACTTTATATCATGTTGTGTCTTAATCTGGATATTATTAAGGTATTTTGCTTTTGTTTGGTCATTTACTTATTAAGGAATCTAAGAATCCAAATTGATTCTAAATCAGAACACAATGGATTGAGAGCTGATTTGAGTCAAGGTTAAAGCTAAATTAGGGTCATGTCACTAGAGAAGTCTAAAAGAGGATATCAGGAGTCCTCCAGTTAGTTTGGTACTCAAAGAATGATCCTCAGATGAGCATCATCAGCATCACTTGTGAACTCGTTAGGAATGTGAAATGTCTGGCCTCTTCCCAGACCTTACAAACTCAAATATACATTTTAACAAGATTCTCCAGATTATATCAATTTACATTAAGGTTTGGGGGCCCTGCTCTACTATATGAAGTAGTTTTTCTCAGGATGTTCTCCTTACTGCAAAAATGCAATCAATGGGGAAAAAGTGTATGTTAAAACAAGGTAAGTTCAAATTGAATGTGTAAAAGTTTCTCAATAACCAGGATGATCAATAACCAGGATAACCAAATGACTATCAGTGGTAATTGTGATACTTAATTATTATTATTATTATTGTTATTATTTTGAGATGCTTTCTCACTCTGTCACCAGGGCTGGAGTGCAGTGGCGCAATCTTGGCTCACTGCAACCCTTGCCTCCCGGGTTCAAGCGATTCTTCTGTCTCAGCCTCCCAAGTAGCTGGGACTACAGGCACTCACCACCACGCCCAGCTAATTTTTGTATTTTTAGTAGAGATGGTTGGGGGCAGGGGCGGTGGTTCTACCATGTTGTCCAGGCTGGTCTCGAACTCCTGACCTCAGGTGATCCACCCGCCTCTGCCACCCAAAGTGCTGGGATGACAGGCGTGAGCCATCATGCCCAGGCTGTGATACTTAAAGAGCTTTAAAAAATGAATGCTGATGCATTTACGTTAACTGGGCTAATACTTTTCTTTCAAGTAGTTAAGGAGAACTGTATGTTCTACATTTCATGATTTCATTATTATACATTGTACATGCCAAACTTATGTAAAAGCAAATATAAAACAGCACTGTTCTATCAGGTGACATCTCTCTGTTGGGTTCGGAAGTTGGACCAGGGTTAGGAAGTAAAAAGGAGTGGATAAAGGTAAAAGGGAAAGCCACATTCTGACATATGAATTTACTCCAAGTGAACAACACTTGACATCAGATTATTAAATTAACACATTAAGGTTAACCCATACGTGGTTCTTGACAAATCAGATTTGTCATGTGGTTATTTAAAGCATGAAAAAAGCACATCAACAAACTGCAACCCTAACCAAAACAGCAATGAAACTTTAACAATTTATCTCTTACAATCTGCCCTACGTGCCTAATGAGGTACTCTGTATACCACTTTTTTTAAATGAGCAGAGTGTGGCTATTTACTCTACATGAAAAAGATATGGTATATTATACATGTTTTCTTCCTAGTTTCAGAAAGAAAAAGTAAAATATACCTAAATAATAGCTATCTTTAAAATCACATAACTACACGTAATATATTACCGTTCTTCCTTGCCAGCCATCTGCCTCCCCACCAAATACATACAGTAAAACTGGTAAGGCAACTACTACCAAGTTTATACTTGTTTCCTTTAATACATTCAATTCCAATAGTTTTTAGAATACAGTAACTGAATCAATTTATTTAAAAAAAACAGCTTTTTGAAAAAAACCATAAAGTTGAAGGCAACAATTTAAAACAATTTGTAAGCAATGTTAAGACTAGTAGCATTGGCAAGTTAGGAATTTTAGAAAGGGACTGGGAAATTATTTGGAATTTTATTATTATTCATCATTATTGTAATAATTTCATCATTTTAATTGATCAGCATATTAATATTTATACCTAGAAAAAGTTACCATATTTAACACAAAAGAGAAAAACACATTTTCTTCTGGCATTTTTTTTTTCTTTTTTTTGAGATGGAGCCTTGTTCTGTCATCCAGACTGGAGTGCAGTGGCACGATCTTGGCTCAGTGCAACCTCTGCCTCCTGGGTTCAAGCCATTCTCGTGCCTCAGCCTCCCGAGTAGCTGGGATTATAGGCACCCACCATCACGCCCAGCTAATTTTTGTGCTTTTAGTAGAGACGGGGTTTTACCATGTTGGCCAGGCTGGTCTTGAACTCCTGACCTCAAGTTATCCGCCTGCCCCAGCCTCCCAAAGTGCTGGGATTACAGGTGTGAGCCACCATGCCCAGCCCTTCTTCTGGGATTTTAAAATGGAATAGTAGGGTTAAAATAAATATGGTCAAAATCTTATACAAAAATTGCTCAGATTATTATGGAATAGGGAATATGCACAAATAAGTGGAAAACTGAAAGAACTTTATCTTGATCTGGTTAATTACAAAGAAAGGAAATCATACCTGGCCCTAATATTATAATGAAAGTCTTATTAGAAATTTGCCACTGGCACACCTGCCTTAGATATTTCTGCCTGGTTTCACACTGCAACCGTTTCTAAACAGCTAAGTGTTGTCATATAACACTTGGAGAACATTTTTACCACTGACTCCCAACCGGAGAATAATATTATATGGCTTTGAGTTAATCTTTAAGGGAATTATTTAAATGAGAAGTCCTATACCACCTCTATACCACAAAGATAGGATTTTCTGTGCTAAAATTTTACCCTTGTGAGTCATTTGTATAATCTGTGATAAGAGGTCCCAAAATTATTATTAGAGTAACAAGGTTATTATAAGAGTAACAAGTGTTTTATGTCTTCGCTCTGCTGGTCTGTGATATGTACAGTCTTACCAAAACATAATCACATTCTTTGAAAACAGATTCAACTACAAAAATAATGAGAATATTCCCTGAGGAACAAAATTAATTCATAGCAGGAAAGACTGGAACTGGGTCACTTGCAAAAAGAATGCATTCCTGGTAAGTAAACTTTTAATAGAAAAATACAGACTATTTTTTGAAAATGTTCTAATTTTTTCATAGGAAAAATATAAATGGGATAGTTGATTGAAGAATGTTATCAGAGAAAAGAAAGTCAGAGTTTCTCAAAAGGATAGATTAAATTCAGTAACCCGATTTATACCCTTGCCAATACCTATTCAACAATCTGCAATCATCTGCGTGTACATCTCTAGTACTTTCTGGAGTGACAAAATCTTTTATCTCCCAATCCTTCATTTTTGAGATATCAACTAAGGTGAAAGATTAATGCTGTCTTGCTTTTTAAAAGCATAGTTCAAGTTACCTCTTGCTCATTAATTTCCATCAAAGATATTTATTTGAGCTGATTTTCAGCCAGTTTACTCTTTTATCTTGTTTCCAAGCCATCCTAATGGCCAACAGGGACTCTGTTCACTAATGATAGATCACAGTATTTTATTTTATTTATTTTGAGATGGAGTTTTGCTCTTGTCGCCCAGGCTGCAGTGCAATGACGCGATCTCGGCTCACTGCAACCTCTGCCTCCCGGGTTCAAGCGATTCTCCTGCCTTAGCCTCTTGAGTAGCTGGGATTACAGGCGTGTGCCACCATGCTCGGCTAATTTTTTGTATTATTAGTAGAGACAGGGTTTCATCATGTTGGCTAGGCTGGTCTTGAACTCTTGGCCTCAGGCGATCTGCCAGCTTCAGGTGATCTGTCCGCCCCAGCCTCCCAAAGTGCTGGGATTCAGACATGAGCCACTGTGCCTGGCCAGATCACAGTATCTGAGACCTCATCTTTCCATCCTCTATTACTATATGCCAGTAAAAGGTGTGAAACTGATGAGATTCTTGATGTCCTGGTAAGGCAAAACAGGCTGTTGCTATATTTTCATATTGTAAGCATTCGAGTATGATATGCATTTATTCTGGTATTAAACTTATCTCAGTGGTACTTTCCATTTTATTAAGTGTCCAAAATTAGCAGTTATTTTTTTCAAAATAATTCTGGAAAAGTGGGTACATCTTTCTATGGTAAATGAACAGGTAGCATATGTAATAACTGGGCAGGTTTGTGAAGGGGGCCTCTTCTTTCGATAATAACCTATGCTGGGCATCTTCATGCTTATGACCCACAGATGTGAATGTTGTTGGGAAAAGAAAACTTTGAATAAATAAGCAGTCACCACTCTGCTTTTTCTATCAAAGTGTCAAACACTAATCAAGCTCTTGACTAAAATCTTCACCCTTAGAATGGAGTAAGCTTTCCTTGAAGAAACTGGGCCAGTAATGAGTAGGCCACATATAGGTTCCTAAAAGTAGCTTCCTTTCCTCTCTGTTGTTTCTCAATTGTATAGATGTCCCTTTTTACAGCTTTTATTAATAACAAAAGTCATTGTTACTAATGTCCTTGAAGACCTAGAAGGTTGTGGAGAGGGGTGTTAGGAGAGGAAGCAGTTGGGCCAGATAGTAAGTTAGGAAATTCAAGCAGCAAGACTAGGCTATAATGTTCAATGCCTACAGTAATCTGCATTTCTCAAAAGTAACACCTAAAATGAAAACCCAGATTTGACTCCATATTTGATACCATCACTGTCAACTTTTTACAGACCTGCATGGCTAGCTACTTATCTCTCTTTGTCTTTTGCAAGAGGGCTGATACTAATCATATACTAGTACTCAGTATTGTTTTTGCAAATGAATGCTTATATTATCCACAAGCCATTGGAATAAAAAAATTGGAAAGGTGAAATCATAAGATTGATCTTAAGGCTCAACACTATAACTCAGAGGTGTCCAATCTTTTGGCTTCCCTGGGCCACACTGGTAGAAGAAGAATTGTCTTGGGCCACACATAAAATATACTAACACGAACAATAGCTGATGAGCTAAAAAACAAAAATCACACAAAAAAATCTCATAATGTTTTAAGAATGTTTACAAATTTGTGTTGGGTTACATTCAAAGCCTTCCTGGGTTGCATGTGGGCTGTAGGCCGGACAAGCTTGCTGTAACTCCTCTTAGTTATTTCACTCTCCATTAAGACAGCGTGAGTCTGAAGTAGCTAGTATTCTGAAGAACTCTAGGATTAGGCCAGTTGTGGTGGCTCATGCCTGTAATCCCAACACTTGGAAGGCCAAAGTGGGAGGTCTGCTTGAGGCCAGGAGTTCAAGACCAGCCTGGACAATATAGGGAGGCCCTGCCTCTACAAAACATAAAAATTAGCTAGGCATGGTGGTGCATATCTATAGACCCAGCTATTTAGGAGCTCCAAGGCAAGAGGATGGTTTGAGGCCAGAAGTTTGAGGCTGCAGTGGGCTATGACTGCACCACTGCATTCCAGCCTAGGCAAGAGTGAGATGCTGTCAAAAAAAAAAAGAACCCTAGGATTAGAAAAAAATAGGCCCAAAGACAAACCAAACCGAAAAGGGAGTAAAAGGGCCATACAGAAGCCTTATGTCACCAAAGCCTTGTAGGACTAGAGGACACAGTGCACACTAAGCATTTGAGAATGTGTGTGAACTCAGCAAGATGGAATTACAGTGTCACTAATAAATTTTTATCATTTTTTCAAGACAAAGAGAAATAAGTACATTTTTAGTACCATCCTTAAATGCAAAAGAGGTTATCTGTTGTTTGAACTAGCTTAGAAAGAAGTTGTGAGGTAATATTTTGGCATATTAGTTTGTATTCAGCTGTTAGGAAATGATTTATATTTTCAAGTACTGCATTAAAGCACTTAAATTTGTCATTAAGTTGGTTGATTTGGCAGGAAAACATACAATATAAAAAATACTTGCCATATAAGGAGAGGGAGCATTGTCATCTGAAACACTGTAGAATGACACTTCAACTGGAAGAGTCAAATGTGTGGGGCAGAAAGCACCACTTGCCCCTACCTCGGCAGTAAAACCATCAACAATGCCGAGAGGATCGAAACGATAGTTCAAGACAGATTCCTGGAAGACAAAATAATTTTAAAAACTCAATTAAAAAAGCTAACACATTCATTTTTTTTCTATTTAAAGAAATATACACTTAGCCTAAAGGCAGAGAAGTGATTAAAAGAAATATATTACTATGCTTTCTAGCACTAGAACAGTGGTTGTTACCATTGCCATGTCCTTATTTCTGCTTTTCATCTGACTTGAAGTCAACTGCATCTCCCATCAGTCTTCTACCATCCTACAACAGTTTGGTCTTCTCTCACTATTCCAACTCACACTGAACTCTCCTGCAACTTCAGCATTAGTTAGGCCTAATTGTTTACTATGTTGTTTTTATATCTGTAAATTTAAAAATATGCTCTATCAGAGCAGGTATTTATCCCTCACAGTGCCCATTCATGGTGCTAGACACAGAGAAACACCTGAAAACCTAACAGGTTATATATGGAAGTTCCATCAAAAGATGAAGTCAAGCACTTATAATTCTAACCAAGAAATAATTGCTTCTCTTATAAATACTGTAGTATGTGACACGTTTTAGTTTAAAACATAAAAATGTGCATTTATAAAAAGTTTAAAAGTACAGAAATAGTACAGAAGCTCCTTATCCATCCCTCCCCCAAGGTCACTCACTGAGATAACTACTTTTAAAATTTAGTGGTTATTTTCCCACTTATGAGAAACATTTAAAACTTTTCACAAGCTTTATTTTATATAAATATATCAACACATATATGCATACATCATGAAATGTGAGTAGCATTCCTTTGATTAATTCTTTGAAAAGAAATGCGACAAAGCCTCATGATTCTAAAAGTTTGTGTAGTCTAAATGTGAAACAGTGACATATCAGCAATTCTAATCTCCTGATCCAAAAGATAAAGCCAAAAGACCTGGGTCACAATCAACCTTCTATATCTCCTTTTTGCCCTCTAATCAATCCAATCCATATCCTGCTGATTTTACCTCTCAGTCTCAGGGCCTCATTTCCATCCCCACTACCACCACTATCCTAGTGACCTAGGTGATCCTCATAACCTCTCCTCTGAATAAATGCTACATCTTCTAACTAGTCTTTCCATCTCTAGTGTATCCTCTGTACTACTGCCAGAGTTCTTTTTCTTTTTTTGAAAAAAGCCTTATAGTATCACCTACCACTTAAAAACTTTGTTTCCTGCTGTCTATAGGATGAGGTCAACATTCATAGCACAGCACTTAAGCTCCACCATGCCTCTCATTTCATCTCTCCCAACATATACAGAGTCCCATGCTCTAGCTCCAGTTGATCCTTTCCAACATTGCCATGCTCTTTTACGTTTGCACATGCAGTTCCCTTTGTCTAGAATCTCTGATTCCTGAACAAATTTACCTGGCAAATTCCTTCTCATCTTTTGTGACCAAGCTCAAATGACAGCTCCTCAGTAAAGCTTTCCTCAATCCTTTTAGCAGAGATAGTAGATACACAAGTACTAGGCAACTTCTATTACAATGCTAATTACTTGAGTTTATAAATTATTTACTCACCTGGGTAAATTATATGCCCACCTTCTCCAGCAGACAATAAACGTCTCTAAGGCAGGAACTTTATCATTTAAACTTTGTATTCCTAGCACATAGTAAGTACTCAACAAATGTTTCCCAAATAAGAAGTCTATTCTGAAGATGCAAAAAATTTTCATAGGAGAGGTACATACAAAAATGTTTATGGATTAAGGCAAATGACCAATATTAGTTGCTGACTTTATCTGAGATATTTTAGATTTTTGTAAATTTAATATACAAGCATATATGCTAGGCCCCACTCAGTGCAGTATGACAAGAAAAAAAAAAAGGCATGAAAATAAAAAGCCAAAACTATCCCTATTTATAGATGACAAGACTGTCTATGTAGAAAAATCCCAAGGATTATTTTTTTAAATCTACTGAAATTAGTGAGTGAGTTGAGCAAGATCACTGGCGATTTTTTGTAGATAACACACACACACATACATTCATTTAAAAATACTAGCAATGAACAATTGACAATTAATTGTTAAGTTACAATATCCCAGAAAACATGAAATACTTAGGTATACATCTACAAAAAGATATCAAAAATCTGGGCTAGGCGTGGTGGCTCACACTTGTAATCCCAGCAGTTTGGGAGACTGAGGTGAGTAGACTGCTTGAGGCCAGGAGTTTACGAAAAGCCTGTGCAAACACAGCAGGGCCCTATTTCTACAAAACTTTTTTAAAAAATTAGCTGGGTGTGGTGGTACAAGCGTAGAGTCCTAGCTACTTGGGAGGCTGAGGTGGGGTGAATGCTTCAACCCAGGAGATCGAGGCTGCAATGAGGTATGATCACGCAGCTACACTCCAGCCTGGGTGACAGAGAAAAGTCCCTACCCCTATTAAAAATAAAAAAGATGTCCAAGATATGCATGCTAAAAACTATAAAACACTGATGAAACAAATAAAAGAATATATAAATAAATGAATTTCAGGGATTGGAAGACTTTATATTTTTAAGATGTCAATTTTCCTCCAATCGACCTGTATTAATGTAGGCCAAAGAAAATCTCAGCAGGCTATTTTGTGGAAATAGACAAGATGATTCTAAAATTTATATGAAAAAATAAAGGAGCTAGAATAGTTTAAGCAATGCTGAGAAAGAACAATAAAGTTAGGACTCACATTACCTGATTTCAAGACTAGAAAATTGAACATCCATATGCGTAAAAGGGAACCTTGATCACACACCTCCTATCATGTAAAAATTAACTCAAAATAGATCACAGATCTAAACGTATGAGCTAATACAAACTTTCAGAAGAAAACAGAAAAAAAGCTTTGTGACCTTGGGTTGGGCCAGTGGTTCTCACCCAGGGGATATATGGTAATATATGAAGACATTTTTGGTTGCTAGAACTAGGCAGGGGGGTACTATTGGAATCAAGTGGGTAGAGGCCAGAGATTCTGCTAAACATCCCACAATGCACAAACAGCCCTTCAGAAGAATTATCTAACTCAAATATCAACAGTACTAGTGTAAAGAAGCCTTGCGCTAGGCAATGTTTTTTTAGATTCAACATCAAAAGTAAGATTCATAAAGAAAATTCGACATCAAAAAACTTAAAATCTTTTACTCTTGTAAAGACACTATCACAAAAATGTACAGCCAAACTTCAGACTTGGAAAAAATATTTGGAAAACATATATGCTTATTTGGCAAGTAGGTGCAGGAAAAGAGGATCAACATCAATAGTCATCAGGGAAATACAAATTAAAACCACAATAATTAAGATGAAAATGACTGATCATTGCAAACAATGGCAAGGATGTGGAAGAACTAGAACTCTCATACGACGCTGATGCAAATTAAAATGGTACAATCAGTTTGGAAAATAGCTTGGCAGTTTCTTAACAGTTAAACTATTCTGTTCTGTTCTGTTCTGTTCTGTTCTGTTCTGTTCTGTTCTATTCTATTCTATTCTCTATTCTATTCTATTCTACTGTAGTTACCCAAGTGAAATGAAAATTTATGTCCACATAAAAATTCATACACAAATGTTTATAGCAGCTTTATTTTTAATAACCCCGAAGTGGTGACAACCCAAATGTCTAAAATCAGGTGAATGAATAAACAAACTGTGGTCTATCCATACAACAGTAATAAAAACGAATGAACTCTTGATATGCAGGACAACATGGATTATCTTAAAAACAATGACACTCAGTTAAATAAATCCCCAAGCCACCCCCTAAGAGTAAATACTGTGTGACTACATTTATATAAAATTATAGAATATACAAGCTATTTTATAGTGACAGAAAGCACTAAGATTCCCTCATATAGGAAAAATAACTCATTTCCAATGGTTGTATTATGCTGGACTGAACTGAATGAAGAAAATCACAGGACAGATGAATTGAATGGATGATGACAAGGTTTTGCAGTAGAAAACTCTAAATCAGGGGTGTCCAATCTTTTGGCTTCCCTGGGCCACACCGGAAGAAGAATTGTCTTGGGCCACGTGTAAAATATACTAATATTGGCTAGGCGTGGTGTCTTATGCCTGTAATCCCAGCACTTTGGGAGGCCGAGGCAGGTGGATCACCTGAGTTCAAGAGTTTGAGACCAGCCTGACCAGCATGGTGAAACTCGTCTCTACTGAAAATACAAAAATTAGCTGGGCATGGTGGCGCGCTCCTGTAATCCCAGTTACTTGGGAGGCTGAGGCAGGAGAACTGCTTGAACCCAGGAGGCGGAGGTTGCAGTGAGCCAAGGTTGCGCCATTGCACTCAGACCTGGGGAACAGAGTGAGACTCTGTCTCAAAACAAACAAACAAACAAACAAACAAAAATATATATGTAGATATATATAGATACTTACATATACATACTCATTAACAATAGCTGATGAGCTTAAAAAAATCACAAAAAAAATCTAACAACATTTTAAGAAAGTTTACGAATTTGTGTTGGGCTGCATTCAAAGCTGTCCTGGGCCGCAGGCTGGACAAGCTTGCTCTAAATGGTGGCAAGAAAAGGTGACTATTAGCTATTAGACTATTTGGGTGTTATTCTGTGTCCACGTGTTTCCAGACTCCACCTAATGCCCCACAAATAATGTCTAAGGATCATGATTTCCCCCAACAACATTACAGGGATAAGACTTTGCCCTGTTTTCATTAAACAAGTCTAATGTGTCATTTTAGTGACTCAAGTCTAACCCCATCTTTTATTGCACAGAATGTCAAATTCACTAAGCAGAGGAAATATCTTCTGTAATTTACTGAAGAAAACATCAAATTCATTATAAATAAGACCTATGGGTTGGATAGTCTCAGAACATCTCTATTTCTTAAGTCACTTGGAAAATGTATGTATATCTGCACAAATAGAATCGTCTGAAAAAAACTGTGTACTGATCTTTAACTATCTTCCCTGACATGGTTTGCATATTGTCCCCTTCAAATCTCATGTTGAAATGTAATCCCCAAAGTTGAAGGTGGGGCCTGGTAGGAGGTATTTCGGTCATGGAGGTGGATCTTTCACAAATAGCTTGGTTCCGTCCTTGCAACAGTAGGTTCTTACGAGATCTGGTTGTTTAAAAGCATATGGCACCTCCCTCCTTGCTCTCTTGTTCCTGCTCTCACCATATGATGTGCCTGCTCCCACTATGCCTACCACTATAAGTAAAAGCTCCCTGAGGCCTCATCAGAAGCAGATGCCAGCACCATGCTTCATGTAAAGCCTGCAGAACTGAGCCAATTAAACCTCTTTTCTTTATAAATTATCCAGCCTCTGGCCTTTCTTTATAGCAATGCAAAAACAGTCTAATACATTCCCTTTTCCAAAGTTTTCACATATCAGACTGCTCTCTTTTTCACTTATACATTTTTTGTAGTACATGTCTCAAAAGGAGCAAGAAAAATAATTTCTTGTAGTACAAAGGTTGCTGAGCCACCCGACCCTAACAATGGCCTATGCAATTTTAATTTGATGACAAAGAGGAATAGAGAGCTTGACATCTCTGAACTGATACCTTGGAAGTGACATGGAAAAGACTTACCATGAAATATCTTTTCATTTCCACTAAGACTTTGAAAGATAGCTTCACTATTAAAATAGTTATAAAGCAAATGGTTAATATATCAAAACACAACTCCTGTAAAACTATTTATCTTAAAAATATAAAATTTAAATTATTTTCTCCTAAAAAACTCACCAGTTAAAATCACTTTAAAAATGTCATTTACAAGTTCGTGTTTAAGGTTAAGCTGATTTCTAATTACAGACAATTGAAACCCATGATTTCTACTTGACCCCAAGTAGAAATATTGTGAGTAAACATATCAGAAATCTTTATTTGAATTTTTAAAAAATAACCTTGTTACTTTAGAATAGCTGCAGATTTACAAAAAAGTTGCAAATAAAGTACAGAGAACCTTTTGGTTTTGCAAATCAACTTCCCTGATTATGAGGGGGCTGCTATTAGCCCACCACTATTTTCTCTGGGTCCTAGACCCAATTTTACCAAGTAAGAAGATGTGGTCAAATCTATGCTCCCGGCTTAAGTAACAGATTCCTCAATCCAACCTGATTTCATCAGGTCTTCTCTTCTCCACTACCATCTATCCAATTCTAAGACGTCACTGCCAACAATTCTGATTTCCCTTCTTGTGAAAATAAAATAAAAAGGTAATTTCAAGGCTTGAAAAAAGACAATTATTTCTTTCCTTTTCACAACCAAAGTTAAAGACATAAAATGACACCCTAGAACCTAGGGTATAAAATTTTCATTTAAAGAACAGTTTCAAAGCACATTACCTCAAAATTTCCTAGGAGACTAAGACTTGTTATAGGTGGAGCACTAGAACTCAAAAATGGTTTTTCATGAATATCTGGATCATCTTCAATGTTTAAACATGGTCGAGGACTATTAGAAAAACAAATCAGCAAAAGAACACATTAGCCACAATACTTTTTTTAATCTTGAGACAGGGTCTCACTCTGTCACCCAGGCTGGAGTACAGTGGCACCATCATAGCTCATACAGCTCAAACTCCTGGCTTCAGGCAATCCTCCTGCCTCAGCCTCCCAAAGTGCTGGAGACTACAGGTGTGAGTCACCAAGCCAAGGCACAATATTATTTACTTTTGTACAAAATTAAGAAAATCTGAACTCTACTCAAACTACCATAATAAATTAATGTTATCAAATTTTAAAATATAAAATTTCAAGTTTTAAATTCTCAGATTTTATCTTTCTTTATATTTTATATTTTATAAACACACATACACACATCCTAAAAGGTTTCGAGGTGGAATTTAGAACATATCACATAGTGGCATCTACTGGAAATAAATAATAATGCAGACTTCTATATCAATCTTATTTTCAGTTAAGAATGAGAATACAAGGGCAAAAGTGTGTGACTAAAGATTATAATCAGAGTATTATTTGCCAACACAGAAAAAAATGGCCAAGGTTGTTTTTTTTTTTCCGTCAAAGAGTAAAAGGTAGTAGAGGTTAATAACTAGAAATATATAAAACCACTTAAAACCAATGTAAGAGTTTATTATGATGACCACTATATAGTTGCTACTCATTGCCTTAATTTCTTCCACACTCATCCTTAATAACTGCGTGTGTACATGGTATCATACTCTAAATAAGATTCCTGTTACAATTCTGATGTTTAGAATCAACATTATTTATTGTTAAAGACCAGAATTTTGTGAAATTCTGTTTGAAACACACAAATGAATTTTGAGATAAATACCTTCTAGATGAGAAGCTTTTCAGATGTAGTAATGAAGAATCCAGATCAAAGCAACCTGATTGTGTTTTTCTTTGAGGAACCTAAGGTCAAAACGATCATTTGTGATATTTAAAAAAAAACTGTTAATTTTTTTCTTGAATTGATAAAACACTTTTTAAATGAAATTTAAGCATATCTTTGAAATATTACAACTTCTCCTATAATAGCTTATTTAAAATCATGCTGTTCATTACACATTGTTCTTATGTTATTTTATTAGTGTTGAAAAAACAGATGACAAATAAAAGCACTTTTACTAGGTTTTGATTTTTTAAGAAGCAGAAACATCTTTTTCCAAAACCAAACCCTGCATGGAATTCCAATATATAATATAAGGAACATTTTGCTTTTTTGTATACTTCTCTATTTTTTTGGGAGGTGGGAAACACTTCCAACTTAAAAAGGAAAAAAAAAAAAAAAAAAAGAAAACCGAATAGAGATAGGAGCCTGAGGCCCCACCAGCACTGCCCACCCTTTGCCCATTCCACCTACTGCAACATTTCCAGGAATCCTAATGCTTTACAGAGAATAGATTTGAAAAGTACTATGCTCCTAGGTTTTCAACCATCACTGTATACCAGATTACATTTAAAGCAAAACACCACCTGGCTCAAAATATCCTAAAATCAAAGACCTAAATGTTAATTAAAGGTAAAATCATATACAAGTTAGACAGTTTTGTTTCTAGAATATTAAATATGTGTACTTGACTCTCTGGTCTAATTAGTGACTGAAGAAACAGATGACACTGAAAATTTAAACCACCTCGACATTTTGGAGAGTTGTACAAGTGTACCATGTTATTTACTGTAGTAAGAACTTATTGTGAAATTTTCAATCTAAACCCTCATGTCTTCAATTCTGGAAAGTTCTCTGCCTTCATTTCTAATATTGCATTTTCTTATTCTATTTAGTCCTTCTTTTTAAACTTCTACCAGACTTACATTGAACATCTCATTCTCTTTATGGCTTTTTCGTATTTTACTATTTCTCTTCCCTTTTGTGCTTCATTCTAGGTGCTTCCTAAATATTTGTCTACTCACTCACAAAATCTCTATTGAGCCGATCCTAGTTTGCTGTTTAATTCATCTGTATGTGTATGCATGTGTGTGTATACACTTCATGCATTTTTCATATCTAGAATTTCTATTTAGTTCAAATCCACGTTCTTTCATCTGAATTCCCTATCTTTGCCTTCATCTATCTCCCAGAATACTTTAAACAGTTACTTTTAACTCTCAAATTGCTCTGATAACAGAGTTCCTATATGTGCATCCTCCCATTTCTTGCTCCTGCTGATTCTTTTAAGGTGCTTTGTAATTTTTTTTTCCTCTAAGGTCATCTTCAGTAAGAGGTATTTGCTATAAAAATAAATCCTCACTGCCCTGGGTTATAGATGTGGGATAGTTTCATGTTTCCCCTACTAATACTAGATGGATTTCATGGGTTCCAATTTAGTTTTTATGGCTATTTCTTAGCCAGACATCTCTGAATCTCATAGGTAGTATAAATTCAGAACCCCTACCATGTGTGGCTTAGATTTAGGTACAATTTCTTTCAGGTGCTGCTTTTTCTCCCATGTACTACTCCACCCGAGTAAATAGATGGATACATTTTCCCCCTCTCTCATTTATAGAAGGCCAGTCTTCCCTGTGCCTGGCTTTATGAAGAATCTGGTCTCAGATAAGATTGTTACAGACTTGCAGCCTTGATTCCTGTTCTCAGCAGGGGAACTGAACCCTAGCGCTATTTTAGGTTCAAATATCCTAGCGGACCAAAATTTGCCCCAGGTTACACCTTGGGAATTTTTCTTTCTTGCTCTTACATAACATTATGCATTTGGAAGTTATACTTCTTCCAGAATCTCTGTGTGGGGGAAGGGGCAAATGTCTTCCTGTATTGACTTAGTCTACCATATTGACCAGAAGTCTGTGGTGCTTTTTACACCAGCAAGACGCTGAAAATTTCTTCCCTGATCACTTGGGCATTTTAAATCACCTCTTAGGTAGGTCAAACATTTGGAGTTTTTATTTTAAAATGGACAAAAAAAATCTGAACAGACGTTTCTCAAAAGACAATATGCAAATGGCCAACAGATATATGAAAAAATGCTCAACACCACTAATCAGAGAAATGCAAATTAAAACCATAATGAGATGTTGTCTCACTCCAGTTACAATGACTTCTATCCAAAAGACAGGCAATAACGGATGCTGGCAACGATGGAACAAAAGGGAAACCCTCATACACTGTTAGTGGGAATGTAAATTAGTACAGCTACTGTGGAGAAGACTATGGAAGTTCCTCAAAAAACTAAAAATAGAACTACCATATGACCCAGCAATCCCACTGCTGGGCATATATCTTAAGGAAAAAAAAGGGAAATTAGTATATTAAAGAGATAGCTGCACTCCAATGTTTAGTGCAGCACCATTTGCAACAGCCAAGATATGGAAGCAACCTAAGTGTCCATCAATAGATGAATGAATAAAGAAAATGTAGTATATACACAATGGAACATTATTCAGCCATAAGAGGAATGAAATCCTGTCATTTGCAACAATATGAATGAAACTGAAGGACATTATGCTAAGTGAAATAGGCCAGGCAAGAAAGACAAATATTCCATGTTCTCACTCATATGGGGGAGCTTAACAAACACATTTGAACTAATGAAGATAAAGGGTATAAGGATGGTTGCCAGAGGCTTGGAAGAGTTGTGAGGAGGGAGGGATAAAGTGGGAATGGTTAATGGGTTCAAAAACACTGTTGGACACAATGAATAAGATCTAGTATTTGGTAGCAAAACAGGGTGACTAAAGTTAACAATAATTTATCGTATATTTAAAAATAAGAGTGAAATAGGAAGGTTCCTAACACAAAGAAATGATAAAGCCTTGAAGTGATAGATAATCCATTTACTCCGATTTGATTATTACACATTGTATGCCTGCATCAAAACATCACACGTACCCTGTAAATATATACAACTATTATGTACCCATAAGAATTTGAAAAAACATGGCCGGGCGCCGTGGCCCACGCCTGTAATCCCAGCACTTTGGGAGGCAGAGGCGGGCGGATCACGAGGTCAAGAGATCGAGAACATCCTGGCTAACACGGTGAAACCCTGTCTCTACTAAAAATACAAAAAACAACAAAATCCATTTGGAATTTTTTAAAGTTGTTTGGACTTCAACTTTTCTAAAATAGAAGACTGAGCTCCAAGTTATACATTTAAATTCTACATCTATTGTTCAATAATTATTTTTTGAACATACGTGAGATACTGTATTCTTTTAGTTACTAAAAAACACATACAACTAAAAATACGTTTGTGGCAAATTACACGGATTTTTAGTTCTGCTATACAATTTACTGCTTGCCTCAAGTTTAACTGAAATGGTAGCCATACCAACTAACTACTGACTGCTTACATGCAAGAGGGATGATACTAACCATCCTCACAACACTAAGGTAGACATTATCATCCTGATTTACATATGAGGAAACTGAGACTCCAAGAGATTGTGTTGCATAACTAGGGGGAATTCAGTGTGACTCCAAAGTGATGCTTTTAACCACTGCACTCAGATATCTAAATCTATTAGTAATTGAGGAGTGGAGAGATTTATATGTCTCAAGATGATTAAGTGAAGGGATTCCAAATCAAAAACAGCAACAGTTTTAACTTGCAGATGACCCAGTTAGTGGTATCAGTAAGATACAAATCCACTTGATGGTTTTTGTTTTTTTCACATCTAGTAACAGTTACAATTTGAGGCAAAAGAATTTCAGATAAATTTTATAACTAATAAATTTCATTTTTATTCACATTTTTGTCTTTTCCTGTATTATCACATAGCTGTAAAATGTGTTATCAAAAAATAAAATGTTTCCTAACTGGAAATTTAAAGACATTTAAATTTTTTTCAATTAAAATTTGAATGAAATTATTTGTAAACCTTTCAGATGTATGTAAGTTCTAAGCATGAGATAAGAAAAAAAATGCTTACAGGGCTTGAAAGAAGAGGCAATCCAGTTTGAGGATGAAAGGCTCTGGTTGAAGTTCCATCCAAGGAATGAAAATTATGTTTTCGCCACACATTTGAATGTTTCAGTGTAGTCCTCTGTTAGGAAAATAATTAGATGTTAATTGTAATATTTAAATACCATTTAAAGAACTTGGACAGTGTTTTTGTTTTTAAACTCATTCCTAATACATTCTGAGGTATTGCTGGTGAAGTTGGTGATATACAGGTGGGATATCCCTTATCCAAAATACTTGGGGACTAGAAGTGTTTAGAAGTTTGGATTTTTTTTCTGATTTTGGAGTATTTGCATCATATATACTTTACTGGTTAATCACCCCAAATGCAAAAATCCCAAATCTGAAACATTCCGATGAAAATTTCCTTTGAGCACCTTGTCAGCAATCAAAAAGTTTGGGATTTTCGAACATTTCAAATTTGGGATGCTCAAACTGTGTATCTACATCTTATGTTTACACACTATATATATATACCAATTGGAAAACAATGTCTAAAATGGTTACTGTAATATGCTGAATAAATTAAGTTCTAAAGAAAACATGTCCAAATGTAAATGCTTTATATGGTCATATTTGTTCAGAATTTATCATCTAGCAAACTAATACCTGATTATTTCAATTTGTGAAAAAACTACTATGGTAGTCCCCTCTTATTCTCAGGGGATATATTCCATGAACCCCAGTGGATGCCTGAAATCACGTGTAGTACAAAACAATATATATATTTTTTCCTATACATACCTATCCTAAAGTTTAATTTATAAATTAGGTACAATAAGAGATTAATGATAATAATAAAATACAATTATAATAATATGCCATAATAAAAGTTATGTGAATGTAGTCTTTCTCTCTTTCAAAGTATCTTATTGTACTGTACTCACCTATTTTGTGACCTGGTTGACCATGAGTAACTGAAACCATGGAAAGGAAACCGTGGATAAGGGGCGACTACTGTACTCACAGGAAAAATTCATACAATATTGTAAAATATAAAACTATGTCAATATTAAGAACCATTTTCAGATGATATAATTTGGTGGAACATGATACAGAAATATAAGAAACACTGTAAATTAAAAATTATATATAATGCAGTCACAGCACTATGTTTTTGACGTGATACAAGAAACAGGCTAATTCTTAAGGATTGGAGAAGTTTATACCCAAAGATCAGAAATTCATAAAAATTACATGAATAAAAATTATAAAAGACTATTCTGGGTCTTGGCTCTACCATTTATTAGCTTTGTGACCCTGGCAAGTTATATAGTTTCCCTAGCTCAAGGTCCTCATTTGTCAACTGGAGTTAGTAAGAGCACCTACCTTCATATCAAAGTGAGAGGGATTAAGTAAGCCAACATGTGTAAAATATTCAGAAGGGGCACACAGTAAATTGTTTATTACATTTAAAACAGGTACATGAAAAAAATGAACCTTAGTGGGCTTGAAAAATATCATGGCCAGATTCAAGCCTCCCTATTAGATAACAGAAAAGATCATAAGAACCGAACATTCTTAAGGCCAGTGTAGGTTTTTGTGACAATTATACTTTTAGAAAATTGGAAACTACCATTTGATTACACCCCATATTAGAGCGAGATCTTCTGAAGAAAAATATAAACTGGAAACATGGCAAAATTTTAAAACTCTGTCCAGAAAAGCTAATTTGAGTGATAAAGAAGACAAACTTAGGTCATTTAGACTTGGATCAAGGTACTTAAGAAGAAAATTTCCATATAATTGAGATACTGCTTGGAAAAGTAAAGGAAAGTGAAGCCTAATGATTTTTAGAAATTAAAAGGTGGTTTGGTAGGAAATCAAATGAAATGAAAATAACTTAAAATATCTTTTATGTATATAGTACATTAAGGTCTACAAAATATTTATAAATTGTTTGATTATCACCACTCTAAGATAGGCAAAAGAGATTAATCACGAGTCTTGTAAAATTGAGGAAACAGGTTTTTATAAGTAATACGACTTATTTACGGTCACTTAAGGCCTAAACTATGAAGCCAGGACTAGAACTCAGGTGTTTTGACCAGTAACTTGGTGGTTTCCCTATAGACACTTTGAAAGTCATTAACTGACCAACGGCATAGCACAATGGGCACAACGCTAATATTGGGTCTGACCTGCTAACAAATAATACATTAAGCTAATACAAATTTGATTTCTGACTGTTTTTGCTCTAAGAATTGTTTATAAGTACTGAAATAAACAAAAAAGGGCAACAGGAGGAATTAATTCTTTTTCTAAACAAGAGGAATGAACCAAGGACTTGTACAGTCCACAAATTTGTCCTAGATTATTGTGAGGTAGTAGAAAGGAGCCTGGATTAGGAGTCAAGAGACTGGGGTGGGGGTGCCAGTTGAATCACTAAGGACTTTGTACAGCTACTGGTATGTCATTCTCTTTGAGTCCCAGTTTCCTCATAACTGTCCTACCTGTCCCATATGGTGTAGTTATCAAAAAGAACCAAGTACCCTATTAGGTTGGTGCAAAAGTAATTGAGGTTTGCCATTACTTTCAATGGCAAAAACTTCAACTACTTTTGCAGAAACCTAATATGTAATATAACTGAACGTTATATACAAGCAATATACAAAATCCAAGTAGTATTTTATAAATATTATATAGTATTCATTCTCTTGAAATTACAAATCAAATATTAAAAAGCTGAGTGCTTCTGTTTTGGTTGGTTGGTTTTTTTCTGTTTCTGTTTTTTTGAAACAGGGTCTCACTCTGTTGCCCACGCTGGAATGCAGTGGCACAATCATAGTTCACTGCAACCTTCAACTCCTGGGCTCAAGTGATTCCCCCACCTCAGCCTCCCAAATAGTTAGGCCTACAGGCATGTACCACCATGCCTGGCCAATTTTTATTTATTTATTTATTTTTGTAGAGACAGGGTCTCACTATGTTGCCCAGGCTAGTCTCCAACTCCTGAGCTCAAGTGATCCTTCTGCCTTGGCCTCCCAAAGTGTTGGAATTATAGGCTGTGAGCCATTGTGCCTGGCCTGGGTGCTTCTGACTAGAAGAAAAAGAGGCCTTTAAGATGGGGGAGCAGGGGGAGAACAGAGCTAAAAGAACTAAATAATAGACCTAACATGTCATGAAAACAATTACTGTCCTATTAACAGTTTTTTAAAAAGGTACCAATTCCTATTTTTTAAACAGCATGATCTTTATTTCCTCCATTTACTTAGCATTTGTTCTTAGGAGAGTGGGTTATTTGCAAGGATGTTAATACTAGTTCTGTAGGTTTATTATTCTATCAGACTGTGTGTCCTGTAGATAATGGAACCTTGGGCCTTTATAACTAGATCTCCTGTGAACAAAATTTAAACCATAACAAATATTTGAGACTTACATTTGACATATTAGATGTTACTTACCAATACCTCTGTATTTTTTGGTTGCTCACATGTAGACAAACAGTCTTTTATACTTCTTCTCTGAGAACAGTTTTGGGATTTTTCATTAGTTGGATCTTCTTGCTTATCTTGTTCATTTTTTAATTGGTCTGACTTTTTACATTTGAAACCTTCATTATCTTTATTGAGATAATTCTCTATGCTATTAAGTTGAGTATTTTGCTCACATGTCTTAGGCCTTTTTGAGTCTTTATTTGAGGACATGCTTTCATATTTGTTCAAATATTCAGACATTTCCAACACAGTAACTTTTATTTTTGAGTCATTTTTTTTGGAATCATCAGACTGAAGATTGCCAAAGAATTTTGGATTATAGTTCTCATTTATTATTTTTTCCTTATACTTATTTGTACAAATCTGTTTGTCAATAGTGGTGCAATTTGAATACTGTTTATCAATTCCATTGCTCATTTCTTGCTCCTTGAATCTGCTTGTCAAATCTAAGTTATTTTCTTTGTGCTGAGACAAAATTGAGGAAGTCGATAAACTAGAACTTTTGTTCTGTGTCTCCTGATATGTACTTTGGATGATTTCACTAGGATTGTTCTGACACTGATTTCTTGTTTGATGTTTCAAAGAACACTTTTCTTTACTATTATTTTTAAAAGAAGTAAAACATTTATTAGGTATTAAGTTTTTCCCATCACTGATGTCTCCTAACAAGGAACATTTTGTGTGAGAAATGGAAACTGACGACTCATCCTTATTTTTCTTCAACAAATTTTTGTCTTCATATGAACTCCTAAACACTTTAGATGCAACCGAACTGGAGTCATGCATGTTGAATGACTGCCGGGGGATATGTGATGCTGTTGGATCAATGTGCTCCAAGTGTTGAGCAATCCTTGCAATAACATCTTGCCGCTCCTGGAGTAAAGAGCCTATCAAAGGATTAGTCTCTCCAACAGGCATATGAGAATAAAAGTCATTAGAAATACAAGTTTCACTTCGAGGAGTTTCTGGTTTTAGTCGAATTTTCCCCTCATTGGTGTCTTCTGGGGAACTAAACTCTGGACTACCAAAAGTCATGGAGAAAGTTTCTTTACCTTTTCCCACGTTTTCATTTTCTTCTGAAACCCGGAAAAGTTTTGAATGGAGTGAACTAGACTCTTGAGTATTAAATGGACGTCCAGAAACATGTGAAGTGCTTGGATCACAATGAATCAAATGTTGGGCAATTCTTGCAATGATTTCTTGCCGCTCCTGAATTAAAGAGCCTATTAAAGGGTTAGTCTCACCAGCTGACTGCCAGAAACTCTGGCGGTTAGAGATACTGGAATCAACCATTGAAAATGATTTTAAAGTTCTCACTGATGTTTCATGTGATTTTATATCGCCTATACCACTAAAGCCTAGAATATTGGCTTGAGATGTCCCATGGTCAGATTTACTGCCAGTGCCTGGATATAGTTTGACATTTTTGACAGCTGCAGTATATTCTGGACTTGGGCCACTTTTTGCATGTAACACACTTTCAGGTGCCATGGTCCAGGTTTGTTTGCTACACAGACGCTGTGAACTGTTTGTACCACATTGTTCTGCTTCATTTGGGTTATGGTGCTGATGAGTTTTAAGTTTATGCTGTTGAATTCTTTTCTCATAAAGGCCAATATTAGTGTGAATACTGCACGTCAAAACTGGATAATTAGATTGTCTGGGCAAGGACTGAACACTGACTTTCAAGGCAACATTGTGAGAAACATTGGGAACAGGAAACACATGCTCAATTGGAGTCTGTGAAAAATTCCACTGTAGGTCTACATCAGCAGCACTGATTCTAGAATCACACAGAAAAATACTGTATTATTGGATTATAAAGGTTAGATCCTTATTATTGTATATTATTTTAAATGTAAAGCAGTCATACACTTATTTTTGTTTGCGTTAATTACCACTGAGGTTTACTTTTAGCCACTTTACCATGCATATAATTCTGATAAAACCAATGTAAGTGATATAATAGCTTATGCTTGGAAGAGATGATCTTTTTAAGAACACCAGATCACTTAAGCATTAAAGCTCAAGAATATTATAACTTAAAAATATTTGTTAAAACAGAAAAAAGGACTTTGTAATTGCTAGCACATAAATGGATTCAGCTAATTCTATTGTGCAAGGTGATTAAGAGACACCCTATCTCATGGCCATCTGCCTAAAAAGCCAGTTAGCTGTTTAGCAGCCTATATGTTTACATTATCCAAGATGCCAAAAATTAAGTCAAACATAAAAATTCAGCAGCTCAGAAAACTTTTCTACTTTATAATAGCAGCATTAAGTCCATTGGTTCTCTAAAGTAAGCTTAAAAGTTCTCTTGATATTATTCATACCAAATTTAATACAACAAACAAAATTCATATTGAGTCAATCTAAATCTCTCTAACTTGTTTTGAAAAACCGCAGTAAATTTTATCCACTTACATTTAGAATTGCAGGAAATAATCTATTTAAAAGGTAAAATGCCATTCGGTTGCTAACCAAGGTGGCTGAATACGCACTGTCCTTTTTTTTTGGCCCTAGACATACCTGTAGAGAATATTTCGTGGAATAGCACCATGAGAAACACTCAGCCATGCACTTAACTGAGAAAAAAACACAAATGAGCGGACAGCCAACAGAAGCGTCTTCTCTTCAATAAATCGGTCACCATTTCTAAGGAAGTAACAAAGCATAATTTAAATGTAGGCAAGTACAAAATGACTGAATTTTAGAATGGCAGAAGCTGAGATCCATAAACTTATCACTCAGGATTTGTGCTTTGAAGAGCATAGGAATACACTTACGCTGTCACTTGAAGTCACAATTACTAAATGCAAGTATTATATTTACTCATATTTAGTGCCAAATATAAATACTATCTCAATTTTATTACATAGAGGAATTCAAAGACATGATACATTAAAATAATTTATAGGAAGTAATGGAAACCTTGATTTACCAAGAACAACTTTGAACTACGTTCAACAACTTACTGTCGAGGAACTGGCTCCAAGATCCATCTTTCTAATAATAATGCATCTTGCTTAATTGCAGGATCATTTAGATCAATTCCCTCTGTGGTGGGCCCATCATCGCTGTAGCAGCAGTCTGGTAGTAGCATCATTTCCACCATGATTGGAAGGTTATTCTTCCACAACAATGTGACCTCAGACCTAGTTCGTCTGGCTTGGCGGCACTTAGAGAAAATGAATATAAGCAAAATGTCTCAAAAACCCACCTAATTTTGTGTTTAAAATAGAAAATTATAATTGTAAAGTAGACATCTGTGTGAGAAATGAGTCAGCTATTGCAGAGCTTTGCTCAGAATTGGCTATCTAGGTTTCCTCATTTAATAACGGATCTATGCTAGTGAGCTCTAGAGTGCAAGGATTAGTAATGAACATTTATTTTATTTCTTTTGCGACTGAGACTTGCTCTGTCGCCCAGGCTGGAGTGCAGTGGTGCGATCTCGGCTCACTGCAACCTCTGCCTCCTAGGTTCAAGCGATTCTCCTGCCTCAGCCTCTCAAGTAGCTGGGATTACAGGTGCCCGCCAGCACGCCAGACTAATTTTTATACTTTTAGTAGAGACAGGGCTTCTCCATGTTGGCCAGGCTGATCTCAAACTCCTAACCTCAGGTGATCTGCCCACCTTGGCCTCACAAAGTGCTGGGATTACAGGAATGAGCCACAGTGCCCCTGCTGTATTGAACATTTATAATGCAAATTTTCTTGAGGACTGTATCTTTGCTCTACCTTGTGGAAAAAGAACTGCTACATCCAATGTCTGACAGGCCTCTGAGTTGGCCCAGCCTTGCCTACTTTATTAATTTCATCATTTCACAGGAAAGATTACTTCTTAAATCCGAACACCAAAATATTAAAAACTCATTTTCATTAAACACTCAAAATAAACAAGATCTTTTTTTTTTTTTTTTTTTGAGATGGAGTCTCACTCTTGTCTCCCAGGCTGGACTGTAATGGCACCATCTCGGCTCACTGCAACCTCTGCCTCCTGGGTTCAAGCGAATCTCCTGCCTCAGCCTCCCGAGTAGCTGAGATTACAGGCACCCACCACCACACCCAGTGAAGTTTTGTATTTTTAGTAGAGATGAGGTTTCACTGTGTTGGCCAGGCTGGTCTCGAACTCCTGACCTTGTGATGTGCCCTCCTCAGCCTCCCAAAATGCTGGGATTACAGGCGTGAACCACTGCGCTCAGCCTCAAAATAGACACGATTTTTAGAGTTTAAAATTTTGGATTACATTTGAGAAACTAATAAGTGGGAGAAAAATTCTTAAAGCAAATTATATGCTACTACACCAAAATATTTTGAACAATGTTACACAAAAACATTAACAAAAAATAGCTTCCCATTAAAAAAAAAAAAGGAATACAAAAGGGAAATTGGTTAATGCGGGGAAAATAATCATAACAACATCAATTTACCAAATGAATAACAACACAAAGTGGATGAGCCAGGGCTGAGATTCTAAAAATAAAGCAGACGGGGCATCCTGGCTCATGCCTGTAATCCCAGCACTTTGGGAGGCTGAGGAGGGCGGATCATGAGGTCAGGAGTTCAAGACCAGTCTGGCCAATATGACGAAACACCGCTTCTACTAAAAATACAAAAATTAGCCTGGTGTGGTGGCACGCACCTGTAGTCCTAGCTACTCAGGAGGCTGAGACAGAAGAATTGCTTGAACCCGGGAGGTGGAGGTTGCAGTGAGCCAAGATCACGCCACTGCACTCCAGCCTGGGCAACAGAGCGAGACTCCGTCTCAAATAAATAAATAAATAAAGTAAAATCCAACAGCAGAGATAGTCTTAAATCTAGCTTATGAGACAGCAGGTATGAAATTGGGTGCCCACCTCCCCACTGATCAGCAGAGCTACCTGCAATGCCTTCAAGAGCCTTATTTGAGAGCCAAGGTTATTAGCTATGGTCCAGGATTTGGATTTTTTCCCTTTATGATTATGATCAATTTTACATTGAAATATGATAATTATAACTGTAATAAAATAAAGGTGATGATGAACATAAACTAGTTTATATAAAAGATACAAAGCATTCAACACAAGATTCTCACCTGGGCCAGCTTGTCACTACATTCATGTTTGGTAGTTACTGGGTAACAAGACTGTGCTGGAGGGCAATGAAAGCTTTCTGTTCGACCTTTTACAGAACATTCAGGTGTTCGTCCTTCTGTTATCAGCAAGGCCAAAGAGACCAAGAACTCCTCTGCATCGTATTCAAAATATTCATCCAGAGTATCTGATATAAAAAAGGGGCAAAGGGTCCTCAATTTAATGCACTCTTAATAAGCACTCATCTGGTCTGCCTAAAATAACTAATGTCACATTACATATTATTCATTTAACATAGAGTGAAAATAATAAAAATGAGAATCAAAATATACTAAACTTTTGATTCACAAACTACAGAAGTGAGGAGATGATGGATAATTCCAAATTCTAGTTGAACTGGTATATTAATTATAATTGTAATATAATTAATAATAATAATTACTATTATTTTTTGAGACAGTTTCATTCTTTTTGTCCAGGCTGGAGTGCAACGGCGCAATCTCGGCTCACCGCAACTTCCGCCTCCTGGGTTCAAGAGATTCTCCTGCCTCAGCCTCCCAAGTAGCTGGGATTACAGGCATGTGCCACCACGCATGGCTAATTTTTGTATTTTTAGCAGAGAAGGGGTTTCGCCATGTTGGTCAGGCTGGTCTCGAACTCCCGACCTCCGGTGATCCGCCCGCCTCGGCCTCCCAAAGTGCTGGGATTACAGGCATGAGCCACTGAACCTGGCCTATAATAATTATATTTTTGGGTCAGGGGTGGTAGCTTACTTTTCTAATTAAAAAGTGACACATTTTCTGAGAAATTTATAAAATTCAGAGAGTAAGACAAAAACAACTCATTATTCAGAGATATCTATTGTTAGCTTTATAGCCTATAATAATTATATTTTTGGGCCGGGCGTGGTGGCTCATGCCTGTAATCCCAGCACTTCGGGAGGCCGAGGTGGGCAGATCACCTGAGGTCGGGAATTTGAGACCAGCCTTACCAACATGGTGAAACCCAGTCTCTACCAAAAATACAAAAAATCAGCTGGGTGCGGTGGCGCATGCCTGTAATCTCAGCTACTCGGGAGGCTGAGGCAGGAGAATCTCTTGAACACGGGAGGTGGAGGTTGCGGTGAGCCAAGATCACCCCATTGCACTCTAGCCTGGGCAACAGAGCAAGACTTTGTCTTAAAAAAAAAATTAATATTTTTGGATGTTAAGTACAATAGTTTTTGCACGCAAATCATCACTAATAGCTAAAAGGTTAAAATGTCTTATGTCATATATTTAGCTAAGATGTTCTATTGCTATTATTTACATATTAGAAAAAGATACAGATCCAACTGCATGTTTCTCTTTCTCTCCCCCTGCCTTTACTAGTTCCTTAGTCTCACAGCACTAACTCTGTGACATGAAAATTCATAGTCATGGGGTCCTCTGTGCTTTTACTATATAGTAATAACAACTTCTAAGGAAGAAATGCTATTATCCAGCAGCGGCACAAAGCCTGATTTGCAATATGTTGAGTGTGGTATTCTGGTTATTACAGTTTCAAACAATCTAATCTGTAGATTTTTTTCATGTAGTTATGGTAATTTAAATATTTCTCATGAGTGCTCTTAGTTTTTTAACAGTTAATTTTAAAAACTGTTAACTTGCTATACAAGTTGAACATTCATACACAAAAGTGCACAAACTATTCAATTTGTTGTACAATTTGTTGTACAAAAAGTTGCTCTTATCTCTGCCAATCAAGCCACAAATATTTCAAGTGCCTATTATACCTCAGGTAATAGGACACAGAGTCATATGCACATAGTTCCTAGTTTTGAAACCTTTACAATTCAAAGAATTTTAAAAACAAACAGAACCATGCAGCATGGAATGGGAAGAGAGAAGGTGCAATTTGAGCAGAGATCTCATGTAGAGAAAAGTATGCAAAAAGAAGGACTGGAGCCAGATTATGAATAGCTTTGAAGGGTATGATGAAGAATGCTCTTTTCCAGCTTCAGGAAGGCTTATCAGGACAGGAAGAAGCCTTGGGAGTAAACTTTATTAAACTGGTATTTTAAGACCATTCAGAAAAGTTTATCTAAAGTGACCATTTGGAACATATAAAATGACAGCCGACATTTGGTAACTTATCACTGTCAGTTCTAAGTACCTTCTACACGTCAACTGATTTAATCCTCAGAACAGCTCTAGAAGGTGAGGACTATTACTTCTATTTTTCAGATAAATGAAGCATGGAGAGGTTAAGTAATTTGCCCAAGATCACCCAGCTAGGAAGTTGCAAAGTTGAATTTTGAAGCTGGACAGTTTAGCTCCAGAACCTGGACTCTAGTACTATTCCCAGTCAATTCATCCAGTTTATCATACATCCCCAGGTTAAAAAATACATGGATCATACACTTTAAACATTCTCAGAGTAGCAGACACAACAACCAAATACATATTATAACGTACTGTGATAACCACTCGTATAGACGTTAGCAGTCTATGTTATAAGAGCACAGACAGGTGGCCAGTAGTTGAGTAGGGGTATGTGGTGGAAGACAGTGGTGACGAAAGGTTCTAAGGGGTATGTGGTGAAGACAGTGGTGAGGAAGGGTTCTACGGTAGTGACATGTTGCTTGAGACAAGTCACTGAACGTTTTCTTCTGTTAAATGAAAGTAACATCTACCCAGTTGTCTGAAAGAACTTTAGGAAGATCACATAGAGCAAGATTTTAACAGTGGCCATTGCCAAGAGTGAACACCGGCAGCCTTCTTTAAGTTGCGTGACCCCTGGTTGGAAGTGGTGGTTCATGCCTGTAATCCTAGCATTTCGGGAGGCTGAGGCAAGAGAATCCATTGAGCCCAGGAGTTTGAGACCAGCCTGGGCAATATAGGGAGACCCTGTCTTTATTTATATGTATATATAAAAGTGTGACCCTGTTCCCCAACCCCAACAAAGCCAATTGATTCAAAGTGGGCACCTGACCCATCCTGGGTCAGTCAATTTCCCAGGACACTGGAGTTAGGATTCAGAGATATTGGTTGTCCCCGTCTGCTATGACTTAAAATGAGGCAATGTACACCCAGGAGCTATGCAATGACCATAGACTGCCATGGCCATGGAACAGGAAAGAAGAGAATGAAATAAGCTATATAGTGAATGAGAGAAACAAGAGACTTTGTAGACACAGAAAGCCAGAAAAAGTAGTTGCCTGATTCCTGACCATGTTCCAGTCCCTCATAAACCTACTGAGACAGAACTCTGTATCCCTAGCAATCAATTCCTTTAAGCTTGTTGAGTGAATTATTTGTAATCAAAAGCACCTTAACTAGTAACTAAAGTATATTGTTATGAAATTAGAGAAGACAATCATCAAAAATAAAAAAAATTGCTAGTCTATAAATGGGAATTATTGAGTGATAGCTGAATTGAAATTCATATGTTGAAGCCTTAACTGGCACTGTGACTCTATTTGGAAATAAGGCTTTTAGGAGGTAATTATAGTTAAATGAGGTCATAAGGGTGGTAACGCATGTAGCTTTAAAAGAAGAGAAAGTGACCTCCTCTCTCCCTGCTTTCCCCCACCTCCCCCAGGCCACATGTGTCTCCTTCTTGCTTTTTTTCTCTTCAAGGAAAGGCCACATGAGCACACAGGGAGAAGGCAGCTGTCTGCGAGCCAGGAAGAGAGCTCTCACCAGGACCTGAACATGCTGGCACCTTGATCTTGGACTTCCAGCCTACGGAACTGTGAGAAAATAAATTTCCATTGTTTAAGCCACCCAAATCTATGGTATTTTATGGCAGCCTGAGCACACTAAAACATCGGGGAAAATAAAACTTTCCAAAAATGTGACTATTTCAAAATTTAAATAATGATTTTGAAATTAAAAAGTAACACATTTACTGAGAAATTTATAAAATTCAGAGAGTAAGACAAAAATAACTCATTTTTCAGAGATATCTATTGTTAATTTTATAGCCTTATTTTAAGCATGTATATAACTTTTAAAACAAACTTAGCTTCATACAATGTAGCTTTTACTCTTATTTTTCACATTATATAGTCTCTACTTTTGAATAAATAAATTTTATTTAAATATTTATTTATTATTTATTATATACAAATAAATTATTTATAATAATTTATTAACAATTTATATATAATAATAAAAGATGTAAAATTAACTTGTAAGAGAGCCCATAATTCTTTTAAATCCAAATCCACATAATTGTAACACATAATTGACTGACTACCTCTGCATTATCACCTTGGAATCAACCATGACCCATCTGCAGGCCTCTAACCAGAGCATTAATGTATATGATCTCCCCAAATACCGTGTACCAAAGCCTGGCTAAAAACTCATCATTCCCCTCATCAATTTTTCTTTTTTTTTTTGAGATGGAGTCTCACTCTGTCGCCCAGGCTGGAGCGCAGTGACACAATCTCAGTTCACTGCAAGCTCTGCCTCCCAGGTTCATGCCATTCTCCTGCCTCAGCCTCCCGAGTAGCTGGGGCTACAGGCACCTACCACCACGTCTGGCTAATTTTTTTGTATTTTTAGTAGAGACGGGGTTTCACCGTGTTAGCCAGCATGGTCTCGATCTTCTTACTTCGTGGTCCACCTGCCTCGGCCTCCCAAAGTGTTGGGATTACAGGTGTGTGCCACTGCGCCTGGCCCAATTTTTCTTCACTCTTAACAAGGATGTCTCTTAAAACTACTTTTTAAACACTACCACTGTACATATCCTAAAGAGCACCTGATCATTTCTGCAGCTGACAAAATTATGCAAAACTAACAGGTTAGATTAGGAAAGGACATACAAAGTGGGGAAGAGGGTGGGGAAAGTGCAATGAGAGAGTGAAAGAAAGAGATATTACCAGGACTCTATGACTTGTTATCCTTATGCCTGCAAAACTGTAATACATCTCCAAAGCTCCTAGCAGGGAGTGGCTAACTCTTGCAGTAGGAATTATCAAGTTTAAAGTGATGAAAACTGAACTGTTAAAAAAAGTATTTTCTTCTTCTTCTTCTTCTTTAGAGACAGAGTCTTGCTTTGTTGCCCAGGTTGGAGTGCAGTGGCGTGATCATAGCTCACTTTAACCTCAAACTCCTGGCCTCAAGCAATTCTCCCACCTTGGCCTCCCAGAGTGCTGGGATTACAGGTGTGAGCCACTGCCCCAAGCCACTTTTAAATAATGTAACATTGGACTAAAATTTGGCTGCTTTGGTCATTGTCTCTGTGGGAGGTAAACTAAACAAACTTCAAAACCATGACTGGAGTTTGCAATCCCTCAGATGACTTACTGAACTTAGTCAGTGCGTTAAATGTTTAAATGAAAAATTTGAAACAAAAGATTAGAGATGATACTAGTTATCTGTTAATTACCAATGTAACTATTACATAAGTATTGAAAGGAATACTATGGATTATACAATGGTATTTTGAAACACATAAAATATTACCTAAGTACAAGTGATATGTGATGACAACTTTTAGAAATTTGTCAAGAATGTCTAATTTTAATAAACGAGAATACTAAATCATAGTAGTCCTCAGAACAGTTACATTGTTATAGATTGTACTTGAAAATTGGCAGTAAAAAATTTTTTTAAAGAAAAGTTACATCATTAAAATTTTTATAATGTCAACCTCTAAACACAACAGCAAAGTTTACTGAAGAATATGACTAATTTTTGGGAAATATGTCAGGCTAAAGAGAATTCAATAGATCTAACTTGATATTTTGAGGATGTAGCTCACACTAGAAATAAAGTTTGATTTTAGAGCATCTGAAAAAGTCTACTTTTACAAAAAAAAACACAAAAAATGTTTCAAATCCAGACAAATATGAACTGCTAGGCCTTCTTACCAGTTACATGTTAGAATAAATAAATTATTTGGCCAGGTGTGGTGGCTCACTCCTGTAGCTCACCCCTGTAGGTGGATCACTTGAGGTCAGGGGTTCGGGACCAGCCTGACCAACATGGTGAAACCCTGTCTCTACTAAAAATATAAAAATTAGCCAGGCATGGTGGTGCATGCTTGTAATCCCAGCTACTTGGGAGGCTGAGATGGGAGATCACTTGAACCCAGGAGGTGGAGGTTGCAGTGAACTGAGATTGCACCACTGCACTCCAGCCTAGGCAACAGAGAGAGACTGTCTTAAAAAAAGAAAAGAAAAGAAAAGAAAAGAAAAATAAATTATTTGACATAAAATATAACATTGAAGAGAACAGAAAGGATGTTATAAATTTTCACAGGCTATGAAGGACAGATCACTGGACACCAGTGATTAACCAATGAAAACACAGTTCTGGGGGTCCCTCTACCTAAGACCTCAATGAGGATTGTGCTTGCACCAGGTTGTCTGGGAGCTATGATCAGACTGACTGCTTTTGCATGCTCTTCTGGTTCTGGAGTGTAGCAGCTTCTTAAAATTCCCCACCTGTTCTGTCCATCGAGAAAAGTGAACAACTTAGCCATTGGGAAAACTTTGAACAACTGGGGTGATCCGTAGATGAAATAGACTAAGAAGTAAATTCTTCATGGCTAGAGGTGTTCAAGCAAAGTTTGATAAACACTTGCCAGGGTGTGGCTGAAGAGATTTATGTAAGCGAGTGGTTCAGTTAGGCTTGTTTTCAGGTTTTTTCCAACTCTGAGAATTTATTCCTTGTTCTCCAGAAAAACCACAGGAGAGAGACCAGAACCACTAACTCCTTGAGAGACTCTAACCAGGAGCCCAGCTGAAGCACTACTCATTATACACACACATTTCTTGATTTAGGAAAAAAACAAACAAAGCAGGATGGCTCAAATCTACTTCAATGGGAGTGAAAGAAGAGTGTCTTTCCCACTGCTAGGCTGTTATATATGCTGTTTATTTCTAAAGCCTGCCAGAGAAGGAGAAGGAGTCTAGGCCTCTTATGCCATGGATTAACATGGAAGAGGCATGGGAACAACTTGGGGAATTGCTACTAAGAAAGTTTATCTAAAAATAATGTCCAGCCAGGTGCAGTGGCTTATGCCTGTAATCCCAGCACATTGGGAGGCTGAGGCAGGCTGATTGCTTGAGCTCTGGAATTCAAAACCAGCCTGGGCAACATGGCAAAACCCCATCTCTACAAAAATTAGCTGGTGTGGTGGCATGTGCCTGCAGTCCCAGCTACTCGGAAGGCAGAGGAAGGAGGATCACTTGAGCCTGGAGGTTGAGGCTGCGGTGAGGTGGGATTGTGCCACTGCACTCCAACCTGGGCAACAGAGTGAGACTTTGTCTCAAAAAAATAAAATAAAAATAAAAAGTGTCCTTTTTACTTCATGATGCACAATCGAGTATTGTGAATAAAAATTCTCCTTCTATGAATTTATCCCCAGGAAATAACAGAACAAGTACACCTGGCCAAATGTTCAAGGATGTTTATGAAAACATTTATGCCAACTTAAAAAAATTGGCATCAACCTAAATATTCAACAATATGAGACTGGTTAAATATACTGTGGTCCAGTTAGATCTAAAATAATGACATACCTACTTTTGACAAGGAAACATATCTACAATATAAGTAAAACCCTAATGTTTAATAACAATGTTATGATTATGTATCTGTGGAATCACAAGCATATACAAGCACAGACATACATACAACAAAATATTATCAGTCCCATAAAGCAAACACGTAATCCCATATACTAAATTATAAATAAATCACTATTCTCTGACTAGCATTAGATAAGTAACTCCTATTAACTGAAAAATAATATGTAATAAAAGCAGTCCCACTGCCATATATTTTTAATTAATCAGTTATTACTTTTTGTAACCCCTACTGATATGGTTTGGCTGTGTCCCCACCCAAATCCCACCTTGAATTGTAATAATCCCCACGTGTCATGGGAGGGTCCCAGTGGGAGGTAATTGAATCATGGGGGTGGGTTTTTCCATTCTGTTCCTGTGAGAGTGAGTAAGTCTCATTAAGTCTCATGAGATCTGACGGTTTTATAAAGCGGAGTTCCCCTGCATACACTCTCTCTTGCCTGCTGCCACTTAAGATGTGCCTTTCACCTTCTGCCATGATTGTGAGGCCTCTCTAGCCATGTGGAACTGTGAGTCCATCAAACCTCTTTTTCTTTATAAATTACCCAGTCTTGGGTATGTCTTTACTAGCAGCATGAGAATACACTAACACACTTACTATTTCTTTTCTTTCTTTCTTTCTTTCTTTTTTTTTTTTGAGACACAGTCTTGTTCTATCGCCCAGGCTGCAGTGCAATGACATGATCTCGACTCACTGCAACCTCTGCCTACAGGGTTCAAGCAATTCTCTTGCTACAGCGTCCTGAGTAGGGATCACAGGTGTGCTCCACCATGTCCAGCTAATTTTTGTATTTTTAGTAGAGATGGGGTTTCACTATATTGGCCAGGGTGGTCTCGAACTCCTGACCTCAAGTGATTTACCAACCTCGGCCTCCCAAAGTGCTGGATTACAGGCATGAGCCACTGCGCCTGGCCTACTATTTCTTAAAGAAGGTCATGGTTTGGTTACTTTATACTGGCATTTGTGAAGACACACACAGGTAACAGTATACTGGTTCTGGTATTGAGAAATTGGAACTTAGTATCTGCAACACTTTTTCTTTTTAAAAACAAATGTTTAAAAAATTAGGTAAGAACTGGAATCTCAGTGAGATTCCATATGAGAAACACATGGAAATGAGTTGAGGCATCTGAGAATGGATATTAAGAATTAGTGCAAGAGGTTATGCTCAAAGAATGGGACTCTCAGTTAACATAACCACTATGTAGACTTCATTTATTTAACAAATACCATACAACTACCAGGTTCCAGGCACTTTCGCAGACACTGGGGCTTGGAGCTTATATTGTTGTGATGGCACAGAAAAACAAAAACAAATTAATGAACTATCAGATGCTAAGTACTATGCCATAATTATAAAAAGGATGATGTGATATGAGAATGATTATGGCAATGCTTTATATCAGGTGGTTAAGGAGGGCTTTTTGAAGCACGTAACATTTCAGCTGAGATCTGAATGACAAGGAGCTAGCCATTCAAAAATTAGGGGAAAGAGCATTCTGAGCAGTGTCAAAGGTGGGAACGAATGGGTCAAATCCCAGGAACTAGAAGGTGAATGAGGCTGAAATTACAGTGGGGAGAGAGGGAAAGCAGCAAGAGATGGACGTTTTGCCAGGCATGGTGGCTCACACCCATAATCCCAACACTTTGGGAAACCAAGATGGGTGGATTGCTTAAGCCCAGGAGTTCGAGACCAGCCTGGGCAACACAGTGAGACACTGTCCCTATTATAAATAAATAAATAAATAAATAAATAAATAAATAAATAAAGCCAGGTGTGTAACATGTGCCTGTGGTTACAGCTACTTGGGAGGCTGAGGCAGCAGGACTGCTTGAGCCCAGGAGTTCAAGGCTGCAGTGAACTATGATTGCACGACTGTACTCCCACCTGGGCAACAGAGTGAGATTCCGTGTCAAAAAAAAAAAAAAAGATTTAGAAAGGTGGTCAGGGACCAGATCATATAGGATTTCGAAAATAGGGCAGAAAGTTTAGATTTTATTCTAAATGGAATGGGGAGCCATTAGAGGGTTTTAACTAGAGAAATGCATTTACATTTTAAAATGTACATTTAAAAATGATCACCCTGGCTGCTATGTGGATAAAAGAATGGGGGAAAGAATGAAAGTAGCTATACTAATTAGGAGGTTATTATAGTTGTCCGGGGTTGTAGGTATAGTTTTGGGGATCGCATGCATTTGGATAGTATTTAGAATCAAGAGTTACCTAGAGGAATATGTAGATAGAGGAGAGCAGGGAACTCATGACAGAGCCCTGGGGGACTCCAACAATTAGAGAAGACGACGAACAGCAAAAGGAGCTGGATTACAGGCTGGTATAATGGAAGCCTCGAGAGAATAGAAAGTTTCCAGGAGTGCATGGTCAATGGTCTCAAACACTGGTAAGGTTTAATAAAATATAAACAAAGAAGTGACCATTGAATTTGACAATAAGGAAGTCATTGGTGACCTTGAAAATAGTGAGCTCAGTAGATGGTGATGATGGAAGATAAGACAAATGTGACATATACTGTCAATTATTCTGAAGAGTATAAACGATAAATGCAAAAGTCTACTTACTTAGTCTTGTCTTAACACAATGGGCATTCATGTAATACAACAGCCCTTTCTAGAAAAGTATTAAATATGCAATATCATCACTCACAGAGAATTATTTCCAAATCTCAAAAGGAGACTAAAAGAAGTTTTAACTGCTTCTCTTCTAAGTCTATGGCACAAGTGGTAGGAGATTCTCCTGTATAATCCTGAGATTACTAAATTTTAATTTGTTTTAAATTTTCCTTGGAATTAAACTCTTGCTTTTTATCCCCAAAACAGTTACCTAGTTAGGTTCTTATTATTTTATACCTGAATTACTACAAGTTTCCTAGCTATTGTCTAGGACTCTAGGCATCTCCTTATCCATCTTGAATCCTAATACAGATTAATCTTCCCAAAAAGCCATTCCATTACAATCCTCTCGAGCTTAAACGTTTTTGTTTTTGTTTTTAACCTATCAAGCATGACTTCCTCCTCTCCTTTCCACCAACCCAAAGCTTTCTGGACTGCCAATCTTTTCCATGAGAAAGCCCATTCCTAACTCCTTTCCACACTGATCTTTGACTTACTTTGTTCTCTTCCCCAGAATTTACAGAAGCCATCTAGGCTATAAATGGTTACTGTAGGGTGTTGGTGTACCAATCAAAGGTCATGAATTTCACCTCCTCATGGGTAAATTTCACTCTGTTCCATGGACAGACTGTACTTTTAACTTCAGCCAAACTTCTCCAAAACTTAGGGCATTAATCACAAATGTGACCATGAAAAAAGAAAGGACAGATCAATGCAAATGAACCACCTCAGGAAAAATTCAGCACGATTTGACAACTCTATAGTTATATTAACCTATTCATTTCTTTAGAATATTCTTAACATGCTATGGATGTATATCTACTAATGGGTTAAATTCCACAATCACTGAAATGTTTTTGGCTTCTCATTTATGTGTTCCAGTCTCAAAGGAATATGTGTACCTGCTTTTTTTTTTTTTTTTTTTTTTTGAGACGGAGTCTTGTTCTGTCACCCAGGCTGGAGTGCGGTGGTGCGATCCCGGCTCACTGAAACCTCTGCCTCCTGGGTTCAAGTGATTTTCCTGCCTCAGCCTCCAGAATAGCTGGGATTACAGGCACTTGCCACCACGCCCAGCTAATTTTTTGTATTTTTAGTAGAGATGGGGTTTTACCATGTTGGTCAGGCTGGTCTCAAACTCCTAACTTCAAGTGATCCACCCATCTTGGCCTCCCAAAGTGCTGGGATTACAGGTATGAGCCACTGTGCCTGGCCATGTGTACCTGTTTTAAGTAAGAATTGTAAAGAATCTTAGAAATCATCCTAACCTAACCTACTTTACTTCCAGATGAGGAAAATAAGGTACAAAGACATCAACTTCCTTGCTTAAATAATATACTAGAAACCTGGCAATAGCAAGCTAGAATTCAAGTTTCTCAATACCTAGTACAAGTTATTTTATATACCATGAAAAGTCTTCAAGCAGAGAATAAGAGGCAAAGTTGACATTAGTGACAAGTGTGAAAAACAGTGACCACGGCTATAACTGAAAGAGCAATTTTATGTGTACACTATTATTTTATTATTAGTTATACATAAATATTCTCATCTACAGAACAGTATTTTCTAATATCAAAATACTCTTTATTCTTGGTCTTGTTAATCCACAACAAAACTTAAAACTATTTTATTCCTCAACACTCTATTATGAAAAAAGACAAGTGATCAACTTATCAACTATAAGTAAAAAATTTATCACAGACTGACTTTTAAAAGCAATTTTCTGAACTTGAGTGTGGTTTGTTTAAATTCAACCAAGTATCTCTGCTCTGCATCTACACAATAAACACCAAAGTTCAAAATTATGACTAAAACACTGTAATATCATAAGGTGCCATCTAAAAAAACAAGTTACATGTTTTTATAGTAATCTAGCTCTTTGAAAATTGGCTATTAAATTCATTGTCATGTAAAACCCAAACATTCAATTAAACAAAGATGACCCCCATCGACCTGAGTTGTGAATTGTTTTATCAAGTTAGTCCTCATGAAGCAGCATAGAGCAGTAGTAAAGGGCTCAACTCTGAAGTCTGTCAACCAGCTCTGCTACTTGCTAGTTGTTTGGATTTGTACAAGTTAATACAACATCTCTTTCCTCAGTATTTCACCTAATTAAATGGGGATAATAGTATCAACTTTCAGAGGGCAGTTACAGGGATTGAGTTATTATCTATGTAACTTTTAGAATGCTGCATGGCTCATAGTGTATGCCATATAAGTGTTAAATTTAAAATAAAACTAAATGCTATGATATACATCTTTCCCCATTGGGATTCTCTTTCCCCACAGAATCCTAAATTTGTAAAATCATTTGCCCAAGGCCAAACACTTTATCAGTAAGTGGAGGATCATCTTGAAACCCATTGGTATTACATGAATTCGGACAGTTACTCCTTTTGTTCCGTATGTCTCTCCTTTTTAACGCTCTCAATTTAAGTACTATGGAAAAAGTCTAGATCATGTGGTTCCAGAAACAACAAGAGGATATCCAACTTGGAAACATTATCCTTACAAGGCATGGCAAAACTGTACAATTACATCTGGTTATAAATAAAGTGTTTCAATGTTATCCTTTGTGCATTAAAAAACACCTAAAGTTAATTAAAACTAAACTTGATCCCTTTATCATCAAAGAGAAATAAGCAGCTTCTGTGGGAGAAAAGATAGGGAAAGCTGGGAAAAAAAAAAAAAAAAAGAGAGCGAGAGAATGGCCAAGAGTTGTTTTTTTTGTAGAATTCAGGATATATTTTCATTAATTTACAGGTGAGGAATTGGACTTCGGAGAGGTAAAGTGACTCGCTCAGGCATACACAGCAACATAATGGTAAAGGGGGGCCTTAAACCTACGTCTCTTGTGTAGGGAAAATGTCAGAAATTTGGGGATTTATTTCCAAATCTCATCCAGTGTGCCAAACTCTACCCCTGTTATTAGTTCAATTCCAATTGTGGCTCAGGGAAGAATTATGGACAGAGTTCAGAGAGAACATGAAGCCTTAGATATTTGTCAGTTTACTGTCAAGGTCATTCTTGTTGCCTATTCTGTAACAGTTATTCAGCCTCTTGAGGTTTGATTCATGTCCTTACTGTAAAACATGTTGGTATCTAATTCCCAATCCCAGTTTTCCTATAAATTCTAACTAGGTTTTCCAGTTCACTTTTCTGCTTTCCTGCCGGAATGAATGCTCTTTGTTTCTCTGCCCATGCAACCCCTCTGACCCCTATTTTTGTCAATGAGACATAACATTAGTTGTGTTTCCTCAATGTCAGCCATATTTGATAGACTCCTCTCTGCCAGAGCCACCCAAATTCTAAACCTGATACTTTCAAAGTTGCAAAAGAAGGGCTGTGAATGAGTTAGAAAATACCTAAGAGGGAAGGGAAGGAGAAGGGTAGACAATTTAAGAGTACCCTGTCACAAACTGCACATTTTTCAATGAAGAAACTGAAAATCTGCCAACTTCTAATCGTTGATTTCACTTAAATTTCAATTAATACCTTATTATAATGGCCTGTTTGCCTCTAACTCGACTATAAACTCTATGAGTACAGGGGCCAGGTCTAAATATTCATCATTTTATTACCAGTGCCTAGGACACTGCTTGACACATAGGAAGTACTCAATAAACATATAAGCAAAATGAAAGCAGGCATAAAAGTGTAGTGATTTAGCTTATTGAAAGGCACTAGCACTTGTAGATCAACTTTGATCTATGTTGAAGTATGACCAACTGAAGAATTCATATATTATAAGACAGGCAAACTCAGATTATTACCCCTACATTAAGGGAGAAAAAATGTCAGACTGAAGGTGGTCAGAACATCAGGCAATGCTTATCCATTTTTTTTTTTTTTTTGCTTTTGCTTTTATTTTACTATGATTTTTAAAAACAATTTAACTTATTCACACTGATTTTAATTAAGAGTTGTTAACACACACAGGACTGAAATGATTACATTCGTGTATGTTCCTGGGCCTCAGCCACCAGTATCTCAAGAGAATTTATAATGCCACTTAATAGCCAATTCTGCCATCTGATTGTGTCTTCAACAAAATGCTAAAAGTAGGTGCCTCTCAACCTAATGTAATTTTGAGAGGCAGATTTCATCACACTAAATCTCACAGAAGCCAAAGGAAAAGCTTTGGCTAATTCTCTAATCGCTAATTCTCGATTGTGAATGATTAGGACAACTAGAATCACCAATGGAAATGAAGGAAAGAAAGGCAGGCTTAGTGACTGATGAGACATGTGGGAATTTGGAATTTAATTCTCTCCAGTGCTCTAAAATGTCTCTTAGATATATCTAATGCTGTTCTTCATGTCTGCAGACATTCTATCAGGCCCACACACACTCTTAAGATGATTATGAACAGAATCAATATAAAATATTCACTCAATGATTTTAGATATTTTAAGACTAATAGTATTTTATAAAGCTCTTTGAGCTTCTTGGAACAACAAATCTAAGTAATGTTAAAATCCAAGTATTTCTAGATAAAAGACTTAAAAAGAACCTAAGAGAATTCTGGAAACACAGAAGATGCTCCTCTGATATGAGCTATGCCAGGGCTGTGTACTCAGAACTCAGGCCACACTGATTTTCTGTGACGTTCTCTAAGTCAATTACAGTTAAGTAATAAAATGGGTACTAATACCTTTCTCACTTTTGTAAATACTGCAAAATGTAAAACAGTAATTACCTGTCAATCTGAATTTGTTACCATAACTATTTACTACAGTAATGTAAAAACTACAATGTGATATAGTTTTTTAAAAACACTATCCTAGATACAGCAAAACTTTTAAAAAGGCATATTTTTAATGTTATTTAAACTCCTCAAATGATATTATGAATAGATTAAAAGCTTACATGACAAAGAAATGAATATGTCATGTGATTCGTTTTTATGTATCTTCCATTAAAATAATTTTAACTGAAGTGCCATGAAAGTATAACACAAAACAAAAACTCTATTTTAGTAATAGTACAATTGATGACTTCATTAAAGAAATTTCAATCTATTTTATGCAACTACTTAATTTTTCACTCAATTGTTAACAAATATATTTTCTAGACCACAAAAATCTGAAGCTAAGGAAGGTAAATCTTCTCCTTTATACAATCCTGAAGGGCCATTCTCTTCCCAGAAGACTAAAATTAGCTGTCATAACAAACATCTTGCCCTCGCCAATTCAAATTCTTAATTATAGAAAGCCTTCAATCTATAAGTGTCCATATTCCCTTCCTGGCTGCTTAACAATCCAAACATAGTCATTTTTTGTGGAGTTAAGGGTTTTTTTGGATTGCTTTTAACTAAAGGTTTTTTTAAAAATTCAATATCACGTTAGAGGTCATATAAAGATGTTTTAAGAGCAGTTTTAAGTTTACAGCAAAACTGAGTGGCAAGTAGAGATTATACCCCCTCCCCAACACCTGTGTGGCCTCCTCCATTATGAACAACCTCAAAAGAGTGGTATATTTGTTACACTTGATGAACCTACACTGACACATCATAATCACTCAAAGTCCATAGTTTATGTTAGGGTTCACTCAGGATGTCATTCATTTTCTGGATTTGGAAAAATGTTAATGACATGTATCCACCATGAGAGTATCATACAGAATCCTTTCGTGCCCTAAAAATCCTCAGTGGAGGTAAGGGTAGTTAAAAAAAAAAAAAAAAGCCAGGCATCGTGGCTCATGCCTGTAATCCCAGCACTTTGGCAGGCCGAGGAGGGCGGATCATGAGCTCAGGAGTTCGAGACTAGCCTGGCCAACATGGTGAAATCCTGTCTCTACTAAAACTACAAAAATTACCTGGGCCTGGTGGCAGGCACCTGTAATCTCTGCTACCCGAGAGGCTGAGGCAGCAGAATCGCTTGAACCTGGGAGGCAGAGGTTGCAGTGAGCTGAGATTGTGCCACTGCACTCCAGCCTGGGCAACAGAGCAAGACTCCGTCTAAAAAAAAATAAAAAAATAAAAAAAAAGAAAAGACTGGAAGGATAAGTAACTAAGAATTGAAATCAAAATGAAGACAGAATTGGGGAAGCAGCAGGGAGAAACAAAACAAATGAAGTAGAAACAATATACAGCAGGAAAATAAGACGACAAACAAAAAATATTTGTATACAATAGAGTAAAATTAGAGCTAGAGGAAGTTCAACAGGTTAGGGCAGGACGTTGGTGGTGGTGGGGTACCTAAGGAAAGTCATTACTGTACTTTTGTTTCCTGTGTGTTCCGAACAAGCTCTTTTCCCAGACTCCCATCTTTCAAACATCCCAAAGTAGGCCTCCCTGTATTCCTCACACATGTTCTACTAGCACTCCTATAAATATAGCTTAAAAGTAGCCCCAAATTTCTAAAAACTAATGTTCTACAACTTTATTTCCCAAGTTGGTTGTTGAAAGTTCATAGTTACTTGTCTTTATTAAACCACAGGCATTACGAAGGTTCCTATGGACTAAGGAAGATGAAGTGCTACACCAAAGGCACCACAGAGACTGAGAAGACATGCCAAAAACAAGGAAAATATTTGCAATGCAAATGCTGACAAAAGACGAATATCTAGAATATTTCACCTAAGAATCCTGAAAGGTTAATGAATATAAGATGTAGAACTCCTTAATCATTGCAAAATACAAATTAAAACTACAATTACATATGATTTCACATTCAAAGGATTTTGCGGGAAAATTGACTAAATATTGCTAAAGGTATAGAGCAACAGAAGTGGTCACACACTGCTAGTAAAGGTATACGCTGGTGCAAACACTTTCAAAAATAATCTGGCATTACCTAGTTAAGAAGTACATACTCTACAACTCAATTACTCTCCTAGGTAAATAACCTAGAGAAAATCTTGTACATGTATGCTAGGAGACTAATATAAGAATGTTCAAAGAAGCACTGTCTATAACAACAAAATTTTGGAAAAAACAAGTGTTTATCGTCCATAGAATGAATGCTGTGATACACTCATATAATGGGATACAAGAGTGAACATAAGTACAAGAATAATAACCTACAGCTACGCACAGGTTGTAGAACACTATAGGATGATTCTATTTGCATAAAAGTTTAAAAAACAAGCTAAACAACATAGTTTATGGTTATATATGTGATAAAATATTTTAAAAGAGACAACACAGAATTCAGAACAGTGGATATTTTGGGGATGTAACTGAGGAGAGGAACACAGGAGTCAGCACACAAGGTTCTGCTTCTCAAGCTGAGTAGCAACTGCATGGGAGGTCATTTTGCTGTTCTCTAAACCATCTTTAATGTATATGCTCTTTATAGCTATGATATGCTTCATAATTTTAAAAAATTCACATTGTCTCATGTACGACAAAATAAACCTGTTTTTAAAATTTCAGCATGTATGTGGAATACTGAAGTCTGGGAATTCTGCACATCTCACTCTTGCCTAGGTCTCACTGTTTGTAAGGTGTTACTAGTTAGTGAAAAATAAGCACCGTGCTGGATTTCATGAGGTCCACATTCTCCCATATTAACCTCTTTTGTTCTAGGTTACTTTAACTATCAAAGTACACCACTTCTTAAAAAAAGTCTTCCAACTTTAATATTTTATGAGTTGATGAAAATATTAAGGTGAAGAATTATGGTATAAAGGGAAAAAAGACAATATTCAACTTACAATATTGTTCAACTTTCCAAAGGATACAGAGCTGATAAATCCAAGTAATAAGACAAACACCTACGCCTATGTGTTACGGCAAATTAGTTTGCCATATATATATAATTTCTAGAATGCATTTTACATTTTTTAATTTAAGAAACAAGTTTTAAAGCAAGCAACATATCTCGAATTTAACACCCAAACTGAAAGCTACTGACGAAAAGTTAGATTTCCTTGTTGGCTGGACAAATAACTAAAGTGTTCTAAAACACAGTGCTAACCCAAGAAATTGCATGGTTCAAAATGTGTTTTGAAATTGAATAGGCAGTCCCATTGTAACCTCAAACTCCTGGACTCAAGCGATCCTTCTACCTCAGGCTCCCAAGTAGCTAGGACTACAGGAATGCGCCATCATGCCCAGCTATTTTTTTAAACTTTTCTGTAGAGACAGGAGCCTTGCTATGTTACCCAGGTTGGTCTCAAACTCCTGGCCTCAAGCGATCCTCCAGCTTCAGCCTCCCAAAGTGCTGGGATTACAGGTGTAGGCTGACAGTGCTGGGATTACATTGCACCTGACCAGACAGTATTTCTTAAATAAGTTTTCCTTCATTATAGGAAGGTAGCTGTATACCCATTAACTAAAAACATCTTAAAGTGGAAAAGACTAATTTCCACTTTTAGTGGAAATTTTAGTTCATGATACTGTTCAAAAGTTACAGTGCCTCAATTTAGTGAACATAAAATATTGACTACGACTTAAGCAAGTAGTTCTCTTAATCCTTATTTCTCTAGTAAGAGATGATCTATTGCTTGAGAACCACGTTGCTTATAATAATTTCTTCTGTTGGTTTAAATAAATAATACCATAAAAGTTAATTTTATTAAGGGTTAAATAAGATTCCAAAATTATAACTAATTTTAAACCTGAAATACTGAAATCTGATACTTTTCTATGGAACTGTGATGGTGAAACAGTGTAGCATAATTAGGAGAAAAGAATAGGCTTTTTGATCAAATAGGCATAAATCCAAACACTGAGTAACTCTGGGAAAGGTGAAATAATAATTCTTACCCCTGAGAAATTTATGAGGAAAAAGGACTCTGCCCTTTGATTTTTGGCACACTTTGCTATGATAGGAATTATTAATTAGTTTTCGGTTAATATTTGACCTTTAAATAGCGAGCCCAGTGTAGTTGACAAGTATTTATTTTAAAACTGACTATAAACATACTTCTCCATACAGTCAGAAGACATTCTTAGCAAAGATTTTATACAAAGGACCAGAATATAAATTACGAAATTATTGATTTCATGAAGTATTTCATTCATAATGTATTTTATTCAAGGAATGCCATGAAGCATAAAATCTTCCCCCCTTAAGAAATGAAATGGGATTATATATAACATAACTGATGGCCAAGGAAAAGTGATAACTAAAATTCATGCAAAGATTTGAAAATAAAATTGTCCTTTAATAACTGTTTTGTAACTGCAGTAAGTAAAACATTCACTGTAGAATTCAATTTTACAAAGAAGGGAGTCAGATCTAGTAAGTCCAATCAGAGCAAGTACAGGCATGTTACTTCATTTCTTCATTTATGAAATGGCAATGATATGTATTAGGGGAGAAGGGAACCTTTTCTCTTTACTCAGGTGGGGCCTGTATACATAGAGAGGACAGGACTTTACCATAAGCCTTATCTTCCTACTAGGTGATAGGCTGGAGGGAAAACCTGATTTCTATATTCACTCCTTTTATGAATTTTTCCACAAGGCTGGTGGGGTGGCTAATTGACTTTGAAAATCACTGGGCTGTTTTCAGCCAGGACAGAGTAACAGATCTAATTTATTCTTATACTTTAAACCACTCAAAATATATGAAAGAACTGTTTTCAGACACTGGCCAGCAGACAGGACAGGACTGTTATCCCAGATGGGGAAATAAACAGATGAGCCCAACAACTGCCCCACCTTACTGTCTGGAGCAAGTTTCCAGGCTGAAGCACTGGGAAAGCCACACAGAGGCCAGCAGTCTCCCTAAATTAGTGGCAAAAGAAAGAGAAGGGGAGGTTCTAAACAGTTAAAGCATCGAAGAGGAGACAGTAGCACACAGAAAGCAAGCTCCAGAGAAATGGAGAGCAGTGAAAGAAAAAAAAATCCCATCAATTAGATTTAAAAAACCAAAGCAGAATGCTTTTTTAGACATCAAAACACTGAAAAAAAATCACTATTAGCAGACCTGCCCTACCAAAAATGTTAAAGGAAGTTCTTCTGACAGAAGGAAAATAACATCTGAGAATCTATATCTATACAAAAACACTGGAAATCACAAAATCATACAGGTAAATATAATTTTTTCTCAGTTTTAAAATCACTTTTAAATATAATTAAAGGAAAAATAATCACAATGCATTGTGGGATTTATAACAGTCTGGATATAAAATGCATAACAATAGCATAAAGGCCCAAAGAAGGTGAAATGGAAGGTTCTTATACTATACACAAAGGGGCGTAATATTGCTTGGAGGTAGCCTGTAACAAGTTAAAAATAATGTGCACCTTAAAGTAACTAGTAGTAAAAAACAAAACAAAACCCAAGAGGTATAACTAAGAAGTTAACAAATGAGATAAAATAGAATTAAAAAAAAATCCAAAGAGGTCAGAAAAAGCGTGAAAAAGGGGCCAGGCATGGTGGCTCATGCCTGTAATCCCAGCACTTTGGGAGGCCAGGCTGGGCGGATCACCTGAGGTCAGGAGTTCGAGACCAGACTGGCCAACATGTTGAAATGGTCTCTACTAAAAATACAAAAATTAGTCAGGCATGGTGGCGTAAGCCTGTAATCCTAGCTACTTGGGAGGCTGAGACAGAAGACTCGCTTGCCAAAATTGCACCACTGCACTCCAGCCTGGGCGACAAAGTGAGGAAAAAAGAAAAAGAGTGAAAAAGGCACCAAGAAAGATGGGACAAATAAAATTGTAAGATAGCGGATTTAAGCCCATCTATATCAACAATAACCTTAAATGTGAATGGTATAAGCATCTTATTAAAAGGCAGACGTTGTGAGATTAGATTTTTTTTTTTTTAAAGCAAGACACAACTATATATGACTTACAAGATGTCCATTTTTCTTTTCTTTTTTCTTTTTTGAGACAGAGTCTTGCTCTGTCGCCCAGGCTGGAGTGCAGTGGCGCGCTCTCGGCTCACTGCAACTTCTGCCTTATGGGTTCAAGCAATTCTCCTGCCTCAGCCTCCCGAGTACCTGGGATTACAGGCACATGCCACCATGCCCAGCTAATTTTTGTATTTTTGGTAGAGACGGGGTTTCACCATGTTGGTCAGGCTGCTCTCGAACTCCTGACATCAGGTGATCCGCTCATCTTGGCCTCCCAAAGTGCTGGGATTACAGGTGTGAGCCATGGTGCCTGGCCAGATGTCAATTTTGAATATAAAGAAATAATAGGTTAAAAGTTAAAGGTTAAAAAAAGATATACCATGCTAACACTAATCAAAAGAAAGCTGGAATGGTTATATTAATACCACATTAAATAGATTTCAGAAAAAAGTGATATTGCTAGTGATGAGGTCTCCTTCATAATGATAAAAAAGCCAATCACCAAGAGTGTATAACAGCCCTAAACATTTATGCACCTAACAACATAGCTTCAAAATGTACGAAGCAAAGACCAACAGAACTTTAAGGAGAAACAGAAACACCCACAATTTTATTTGGAGGTTTCAACATACCCTTTTTCAATAATAATCAATAGAACAATTAACAAAGGATCACTAAAAATATAGAAAACTTGACTTGACGTTTATAAAACACTCCACCATCAAAAGCAGAATGTAGATCCTTACCAGATGCACACAAAACATTTACCATGATAGATCATATTCTGAGCCATGAAACAAGTCTCAATAAATTCAAAAGAATTTACACAAGGTGCAGTGGCTCACACCTGTAATGCCAGCACTTTGGGAGGCTGAAGTGGGAGGACCACTTGAGCTCAGGAGTTCAAGAACAACCTGGACAACAAAATAAGATCCCTGTCTACACACATACACACACAAAATTAGCCAGGCTCAGTGATGTGAGCCTGCAGTCCCAGCTACTTGGGAGGCTGAGGTGGGAGGATAGCTTGAGCCTGAGAGTTTGAGGCTGCAGTGAGCTAGGATTGTGCCTCTGCACTTCAGCCTGGGCAACACAGTGAGATCCTATCTCAAAAAAAATAAATCAAAATCGGCCAGGCACAGCGGCTCATGCCTGTAATCCCAGCACTTTGGCAGGCCAAGGTGGGTGGATCACGAGGTCAGGAGTTCAAGATCAGCCTGGCCAACACGGTGAAACCCCATCTCTACTAAAAATACAAAAATTAGCTGTGTGCAGTGGCAGGTGCCTGTAATCCCAGCTACTTGGGAGGCTGAGGCAGGAGAATTGCTTGAACCCCGGGGGCAGGGGAGGTTGCATTGAGCCAAGATCGCACCACTGCACCCCAGCCTGGGTGACAGAGTGAGAATCTATCTCACTCTGTCAAATAATAAAATAAATATATAAATAATAAATATATATTTTATTAATAATATAGTTTAATAAATTTATTAATAAATCAAAATATTAAATTAAAATAATATTAAATATTAAATTAAAATAATAAAATTTAATAAATATTATATATTAAAAATAATAAGTAATAAAAATAAATAAATAATAAAATAAAAATAAGGATTTAAATCATAAAGTATGTTTTCCAACTACAATGGAATTAAATTAGAAATCAGTAAGAGATATCTGGAAAACCTCAAAATATTTGGAAACTAAATGACTGGTGATTTTAATAGTCATTGCACCACCCTTTACTCTGAAATGAGGTTACCAAGTGCTATGGGCTTAATTGTGTCCCTTCCAAAACTCATATGTTGAAGTCCTAACCCTCAAAGGGGACTGTAGTTGGAGACAGGGCTTTTAGGAGGTAATTAAGATCAAATGGGGTTATACCAACAGGGTCCTAATCCCGTACAACTGAGAATATAAAGAAATGTTATATTCTTTATATTCTCTTAAAAGATGAAGGCTCACATAGAGGCCATGCAAGCAAGCCAGGAAGAGTGCCTCACTAGAAATAAAATCAGCTGGCATCTTGATCTTGGGCTTCCCAAACTCCAGAACTATGATAAAATAAATTTCTATGCTTTAAGTCACCCAGTCTATCATATTTTGTTATGGCAGCCTGAGCTGATTAATATTCAAGGCTAAATAAAAACCAGGAATTTGAGTCCATCTTTCCTATTCTTTCCTCAAACTCAGGGGAAGTGGTCTTGCCCTTAAGCTCTAGATTCCTGCAGGCATGGTGGGGCCTGCATGTAGAGCTAGGTGTTCTCAGTTAATAAAGAGGTAGTAACAGGAATAAACTGGGGTTTCCAGAAGTTTTACACTTGGGGAATTTGGGGATGCATGCTCAGATTAATAGTGTGGTACTGTATTCCACTACCAATTATTGTGTATATGTACTTCTGGTTGGCACTCAGTTGGAGAAATGGTACCTTGAATTCCTAGCAATTACAGTAACTATCCAACCACCTTACTAAGGGAAACTTAAGAGGAAGAATAAATTTGGGATTGGGAGAGCAGGGGTAGGAGTAGGAAATGTAGGACTTTGTGAATGCTACATGTATTTATCATTTTTGTTTGCTGTTAAACATCAAAGTCCTATGGGCTTTAATTGTTATGATGATTAGAAGTGAAATATATCAAAGACTGAATTATCAGTCTTACCCCAAAAGAGAAAAAAGAAATCTTCTGTTCTATGGCACGGTGAAGTCAAGTTGGGGGGCAGGAGAAAAAGGGAGAAAATTAAGACAAAAGAATGAGGAATAAAAGGAAAAGAAAAATGATACATACATGCAGCATTCATGAAGTCCAACATCATTTCGTACTCCTACCCCTGCTCTCCCAACCCCAAATTTGCTCATCCTCTTAAGTTTCCTATTTACCATTATCCATGCTCAATCACCCAAGCCAAAAACGTAGTAATTGAGTCTTATAAATTGTACCTCCTAATAGCTCTAACCAAGTTTAGTCCTCACTGCCAACACTACTAAGGCCATCACCTCTTTCACTGGTCTCTCTACATCTCATCTCTTACCGTTCCCATCCATCTTTACCTCTCTTGTTAGAATTCTAAAAAATGTAAATATGATTATATTGGATTAAATCTCCATAATGGACCCCACTATATACTAATAAGAGCCCAAACTCTTACACTTTTTAAAGCAGTTTAAAAGTCACTTAGTAGAAACAGAGGTGAAGCCTCCCTTACTCTCTCAGGCAGACATTTATTATTATAGTATTGCTATTAAAGCTAATAACCAGTGACTTCCTATAAGATGGAAGCTCTCCCATCCACTCCTATATCCTGAATACCTGAATATTAGGATTTTCTAAATAAACAATCATATCACTGTAATATAATGTTACTTCTTTCCAGTCTTTATGTTTGTACTTCTTTTTCTTGCCTTATTGTAATGCCTAGCTATACAATGTGGTATAAAAGCAGCTTGAGTGTCTTCTTTCTGATCTCAGTAAGAAAATATTCAATATTTCACCACTAAGTATATTAGGTGTAGATTTTCATAGATGTTCTTTAACAGGTTGAGAAGGTTTATAATGTTATCTTGGTTTGATGAATAGCATGTGAAAGAAATCTCTCAAGGAAATATTATTTTTTACTTAATTTAGAATGAATCGAGTGCTGAAGAGATTTTAAAGCAACAAACTTGTAGACAAGAATTGCTGAAGAATATGCCACTTTTCAAATTATTTCTTATTTAAGAAACATCTATATATTTAAAAATGCTTACCTTCTTTAACATGCCAGAAAAAATACATATCCTATTCACCAAGAGTGAACCCTAACGTAAACTACGGACTATGGGTGATGGTGTTAAAAAAGAGTACCACTGTGGGCCGGGCACAGTGGCTCCCAGCACTTTGGGAGGCTGAGGCGGGCAGATACCTGAGGTCAAGAATTTGAGACCAGCCTGGCCAACAGAGTGAAACCCCGTCTCTACTAAAAATACAAAAATTAGCTGGGCATGAGGCATGGTGGTGAGCACCTGTAATCCCAGCTACTTGGGAGGCAGAGGAAGGAGAATCACTTGAACCCGGGAGGCGGAGGTTGCAGTGAGCCAAGATCGCACCACTGCACTCCAGCCTGGGCGACATAGTGAGACTCTGCCTTAAAAAAAAAAAAAAAAAAAAAAAGTACCACTGGGGTGGGTGGTATCACTAACAGGAAGGTTGTGTGCATGTGGAAACAGCAGATATATGGGAAAGTTCTGCAGGGTTTTGCTGAGAACATAAAACTGCTCTAAAAACAAAGCTTATTACTAATTTTAAAAAATTACTTCCTACAAAGGCCAGAAAAACATATACTTATTTTGTGCAGTTTAAAAAAAATAAAAAATGAAAATAATCTATTCACTTATTCTAAAATCATATTTAAGAAGGCTCCCTTGGGAAGCACTGATTATGAAGAAAAAAAATTACTGGAGAAAGTGACTTGAAATTGACTTCAAGCAAAAAAAAGAAAGTATCAAAGCTCAGATGAGTCTTTACTGCCCCAGGAGCAAAAAAAACAAAAAAAAGTCCACCCGAATAGGCTTAAATTAAAAGTTTACCTTTTATATTAAGTATTTTACTATCTGTTAAGTATGAATATACTTACAAGTCTTCGGGCCTGAAAATCAGACTAGATTAGTTACTAGAAGGGATAAGTGCTAATTCTATAATATCATCTGTTCCTGAACTTGTATTACAAGCAAAAAAAAAAACTGTTAAGTGGTTAAGGGAAGCACAGTTCTCATAGTAACTGACATTCTCAAAGTCTACTGACAATAACCTTGTTTCTCATATAACCTCTGGTGCTGAGTTTCTTGAACAAAATTCCCCTGGACTAGACTACTGAATATTTATATCAGGTTTCTATATTTTAGAGATATGCCAGAATAAGAGTATCTAATAAGTAGTAAAATATATTGTATAATGACGGCTTTTAGCATTCTATAAATACAACAGTCTGGGAAATAGCAATTTAGTGCCAGTCAGGTTTCTGTTTATAAAAGGTCTTATCTATAGAAAATAGCTGAAAAAACAGTTGAATTATTTCATTTACATTGAAGACTGCTGGTAACTGCTTTCTGGTTTGTGCTTGTGGATCAATCATGCAGTTTTAACACTGTTATAATGTTATAATAATGGCTAATACTTCTTAGGCTCTTACTATATGCCAGATTCTGTGATGAATATTTATTTTTTTTAGACAAAGTCTTGGTCTTGTGGCCCAGGCTGGAGTGCAATGGCACGATATCAGCTCACTGCAACCTCCAACTTCTGGGTTCAAGTGGTTCTTCTGCCTCAGCCTCCCAAGTAGTTAGGATTACAGGCACCCGCCACCATACCCAGCTAATTTTTTTTTTTTTGGTTATTTTTAGTAGAGACGGGGTTTCACCATGTTGGCCAGGCTGGTCTTGAACTCCTGATCTCGTGATCCACCGGCCTCAGCTTCCCAAAGTGCTAGGATTACAGGTGTGAGCCACCGCGCCTGGCCGATGAATATTTTTTCTTATTTAATCTTCATAAAATACTAAGAATACAGTAAAAGTTAAGATACTTGCCCAAAGCCCACATATTAACCATCACACTGTACTTCCAAGAATAGGCCCATTGTATATGTAATAGTCATTCATGTACAATTACTATTGTTAACTAATCAAATCTAAAGTGTCAATTTTAAGACATACTACTCTTTTATCTTTTACTAACAAAAAAGCTTCCAATTAAACTATAGTGTGGGCCAGGTGAGGTGGCTCACACCTGTAATCCCAGCACTTTGGTAGGCTGAGGTTAGGAGTTCAAGAACAGCCTGGCCAACATGGTAAAAACCCGACTCTACTAAAAATACAAAAATTAGCTGGGTGTGGTGGTGGGCACCTGTAATGTAACCCCAGCTACTTGGGAGGCTGAAGCATGACAACTGGTTGAACTTGGGAGGCAGAGGTTGCAGTGAGTCGAGATCCTGCCACTGAACTCCAGCCTGAGCAACACAACAGAGCAAGACTCAAGTCTCAAAAAAAAAAAAAAAAAAAAAAGGCAGCAATCTTATATCAGAGATTTAAAATGTAGACTACATACATTTTAAAATAAACTAAATATGATTATCCTAAAATTATCAGTTTTATCAGATTGATTTAAATGCAATATATACTACTAGATCTGAAAACAAAGTGAGCAAACTATTTGAATGATTTTCAGCTTCTTTTAAATTTTTATTTATAACTGACATAATTATACATACTTACGGGGTAACAGTGTGATGTTTCAACGTATTTATACATTATATAATGATCAAATAGTATAGCCATTATGGAAAACACTATGAAGGTTCATCAAAAAATTAAAAAAAGGACTACCATATGATCCAGCATCCCATTATTGAATATATATTCAAAGGAAATGAAATCAGTATGTCAAAGAGATACCTGTACTCCCATGTTTATTGCAGTTCTTTTAAGCGTCTTTTGAAAAGACATGCAGTCTTGGAGAATGAAACCATTTATCACAAACCTCTTATTTGAAGAAAAAATAAAACAGCTATAGGTACAGGTGTTTATAAGAACTGCATTCGTTAACTTACGCTTACATATTTCTAGTCAAACGGTTTGTACATTAATCAAAGTAAAAATACTTCCATCAAAATGTATGTTTAATAAACACTGGTTAAAGTAAACCTGTATTGTAAAAAATGGGATGAATTAACACTGGATATTTTATGAGAAAGGCTGCCAAAAGGCACTGAGCTGAAAGTTGACTTCACTCTCTGTGTGAATAGTAACCAAGAGCCCCCCTGCAGTGCTATGGGGTCTTTCTCTTCCTTTCCACTGCTCCCATCTTGATCAGCCCAAGAGAAGCTTATCATCTGAAGGAGCAATGATGGGGAGGGTAGACCATGTTCCATGAAAGCAGAAAACTGTCAATTCTAAAAAAGGGGGTGATGGACCAGAAGTGTATGAGAATGATAGCTTGCCAAAAAGAAAATGAGATGATGTAATCACATCAAGAAAGAATATCCACCAGTTCCTTCAGTCATTCAGCCAGTTGAAGGAGGCAGGCAATGCCACCCTTGTAACCGTATGAGTGGATTCATTCATTACTTTCTGTGCAAATACAGGAAGATCAATTATTTGAGATGGAAAATTATAATTGTAAATGGCAGTTGTAAATATATCACCTTGCTATAAGGTTGGTAAGAACAGAAACAACACATTTTCTGATTTTTTTCCCCACAAAGTAGTTTCACATTGCTCTGTTTCCTCTTTGAAATAGTAACTCTGCCAAAGGCAGTATCCTTTGATAAAGATAACAATCAAGTAGTGGGATTTAATGCTAAAGTAACATTTTAATTAATGTTTTATTGGATGACTCTGTGGTCATTATCATTAACTTCAGGCAGCCAAGTATAGAATATTTCTAAATATTCTAAACTAAACTGGTTTTAGTTCAGCTGATTCTCACACAATGAGAACTGTAGTCAACTAAGTACAGCTATTATGATCAAGCAATTATTTATTTTGTGTTATTCTGAAATCCTCTCTTTAGAAGATAAATTTGCCAATCTGTTTAAATTCTGTATTTAAGTTGGATCTTTCCCCTAGATTTTGATAGCTAAATAGCAGATCTTAAAGATCAGCATTTATAGTTGTAATATATCCTGAAATTCACAGATCTCTCAATAAAACAAAAATCAAATGAAAATAATGCTAAGCAACTTGCAAAAAGTATGAAAATTGCTGCACTAGAAGCCAGAAGACCTGGATTCTAATTTCATCTTTGTAATAAACTAGCCCTGAGACCTTGGGAAAAGTCAAACTCTGTGAGCCTCAGCAAACTCACATGTAAAATGAAGGTATGTGAAACTAGATGGCCCCTTCCAACTCCAATTATCTAATTCTACTTAAGCCAAATTTTGAAATTACAAAATACTACAATCCCATTTATTGTTAGTATCAGTTTGGCCACAAGCACAGACTCTTACATCTAGCCTGCCACAAACTAAAAATAATCATGAGGGTGTTGGCCAGAGTACAAAACTTGTTCCAACTGTAGCTGTTTTGCTTTTTGTGACTTGAAATCTTAGAATCACTTACACCTCCTCTCTCTCACTTATTTCCAATAAGCCATCAATGTTAAAGTCTGACTGCTATTTTAGCAATCTCCCATATCTGACTCCTCACCATTCCCAGACAGGCCAGAACACTGGATGCATAAAGGGGAGTAATGAGAGATGGGTGAAAAAAAGATCCTATTTATTTTTTTGAGACAAAGTCTCACTCTGTCACCCAGGCTACAGTTTAGTTTGATCATAGCTCACCATAACCACAAACTACTGGGCTCAAACCATCTTCCCGCCTTGGCCTCCCAAACTGCTGGGATTACTGGTGTGAGCCTCCACACACGGTCCCTATCTACGTTTTTTAACCTCACCTTCCATCACTCCCTTTTATGCTCCCATCACACCTGCCAAACTCATTCTCTCCCAGGGCCACCACAAGATGCCCCACCCTCTGTATTCCACTAAATCACTAGAATTCCTCCTGTTTCCAGAACTCCCCTCATAGCAGGCCTTATAAAGACGTACCATGAAAAAATTTTGTGGTCAGAAAGTGATTCATACTTCATGCATTAGGAGAATATTCCAATTCTCTTAACATGCTTTCTGCTTTTCCAATCTTCAGATTTAACGGTGGTTCCCAAAAATTATAGCTAGTGACTCAAAAAACACTTGAACTTTTTTTAAAAATTGACCCAGCATCTTGCTCTGTAGCCCAGGCTGGAGTACAGTGGCACAATCATACCTCACTGCAGCCCTCAACTCCTGTACTCAAGGGATCCTCCTGCCTCAGCCTCCTGAGTAGCTGGGACCACAGGCATGCACCACCACACCTGGCTTCTTTTTTTTTTTTTTTTTTTTTTGTAGAGACAGCATCTCACTATGTTGCCCAGACTGGTCTTGAACTCCTGGGCTCAAGTGATCCTCCTGCCTCACAAGGTGCTGGACTTACAGGTGTGAGCCACAGTACCTGGCCTTGAACTCTTTTTTTTTTTTTTTGGAACTAACTTTTTAAAAACTGTATTTTAGCCGGGCGCAGTGGCTCACGCCTGTAATCCCAACACTTTGAGAGGCCGAGGCAGGCGGATCACAAGGTCAGGAATTTGAGACCAGCTTGACCAACATGGTGAAACCCCGTCTCTACTGAAAATACAAAAATTAGCTGGGTGTGGTGGTGTGTGCCTGTAATTCCAGCTTCTCAGGAGGCTGAGGCGGGAGAATCACTTGAACCCGGGAGGCGGAGGTTGCAGTGAGCCGAGATCACGCCACTGCACTCCAGCCTGGGCGACAGAGGGAGATTCAGTCTCAAAACAAACAAACAAACAAAAAAAAAAACCAAAAAAACCCTGTATTTTAAAGGTTTAAATCTCACCATATATGAAAGTCTTTTAAAATATTATTTGGTAGAGTTTTAAAATCTTTATAAAGTTCCTGAATATATCTGTTAAGTTTATTCAAAAATTAGATGTTTGTTGCTTTTGTGAAAGGCTTTTTTTTTTTTTTTTTTTAATTTTTGGAGAGATGGTCTTTCTATGTTGCCAGGCTGGTTTTGAACTCCTGGCCTCAAGCAATCCTCCAACCTCGGCCTCCCAAAGTGCTGGGATTTCAGTCATGAGTCACTGTGCCTGGCCTACATTTTCTAACTTAATTTCTATTCTTATGGAGGAAAAATTTAACTTTACCTCTTCATCAGATTCTTCAGATTAAAAAATTAGGGTAAGAAACAATCAGATGATCTCTGTTTCAGCTTACATACATAATTCTTCATTACATCCATCTCATCTGATCCTATTACCCTCTTTCATGGCTTTTTATCATTGTTAGAAGAGCCTATGACATCTTATACTTTTCCTTCTTAGAATTTAGCACAAATAAAATTAAGTCATTATTTGAGCTTTATGAGAATTAAGACCAACTACTATTGCTTAGCACAGTGCTTGACATGAACAGGTAGGCACTCAAATGGATGTTTAATGTGTCACCATATTTTGTTTTCTTAGTTTCAGCTTATTTCTGGTTAAAGTGATGAAAGCTAATTGTTACCCTTCCCAGATAACTATTACTTTATTCTTCTCTTGGATTTCATAGTTTAATTGCCAATTGTTTTTCTATCTTATCAATGTAATTCTCTTCAATGAGATAAGGAAACATTTGTTTAAAATGATTAGGCAATCACTAAATCTCTACATCAAGGGCAAAAATTGTCAAAAATAAAAAATAAAAGGAGAGAACACTTTGAGTTCTAATTTCTGTATTGATTATTAGAATTTCTAGGCCTCAACAGTCATTTGAAGGATTATAGATTGATCACAGCAACCTATTGAATGCTTATGTGAGCAGCTGAGGGCAACTCAAGCTATACAAAGAAAACTAAATTCTAAGTAATTTGAAAGGCTAGAAGAGTAGAAAAAAGAAGTATTTGATATTTATGTGTTAAAAACTGTCTGAGATTCAGCTCTTCTCCAGAGGCAATGGGAGAATAAGCTACTGTTGCTAACTTCTAGTAGGGGGCAGTCGTATGGAGAGAACACAGATAAGCCTAATTCATGGTAATGTGATAAAGGAGGTCAGGCGCAGTGGCTCATGCCTGTAATCCCAGCACTCTGGGAGGCCGAGGCGGGCACATCGCTTGATGTCAGGAGTTCGAGGCCAGTCTGGCGAACATGGTGAAACCCCATCGCTACCAAAAATACAAAAATTAGCTGGGCATGGAGTCATATGCTTGTAATCCCAGCTACTTGGGAGGCTGAGGCGGTAGGATTGCTTGAACCTGGGAGGCGGAGGCTGAAGTGAGCCAAGATCACGCTATGCCACTGCGCTCCAGCCTGGGAGACAAAGCAAGACTTCCATCTCAGATAAATAAATAAATAAATAATTTTTAAAAAGATAAATAAAATAGGAGTAGATCAAGGTGCTATGGGAATATTTAGGAGGGAACTCAATCTTGGACATCAGAGAAAGCTCCCAGTGGGTATGATATTTAAAATGTATGACTTAGAACTAGTCAGCGTTATCGAGAAAACTTACTGGTTTCCTCAATTCATTTCTGTCTTACCTGCACTAATCCTATTCAATTTCATTTCTCTGCGCTCTGTGTAAACCATCAGACACAATTCATCATAGTCTCAGGGCCTGAAGACTCTCAAGTAGAAAATATTGTCCTTTTCACTATCCTTTGTGGGAATATTCCTGATTATATGGTGTTATCACTCCACACCTCATACAGAAAGAACTCTGAGACAAAGATCTGAGAAAACATTGTAACAAAAGGAAACAAACTCCTGCCTCTCAAAACCAAATTCTAGATTTACCTATACTCTCATAAGAATATTCTGTTAAAAAGGCAACAATCCACTATCCCAGTGCTGTTTTTTCCCCCCAGCTTCATTAATCCTACATAAATGGCACATGACTTTCCAAAATTATCCTTAAACTTAACCTAGTTTAGTCTTACATTTTTACCTCATGGGAAAATGGTTACAACATAGGCTGGTCTCCCAAAATACATTCTGTCCTTTCAACCTCCTTCTCCCAACCATATGAATGACCCCTACTTCTAGTACTCTCAACATCCTATTTCCCACAGAATGCGTGTATGTGTGAAATCTAAAACTCCTGGAGAAATAAAAAGTGGACGGAAGACAGGACTTTTTAATTAAGAGGTGAGAAACTTGGGCACACACAGATCAGTTCTGCTTGATTCTCTTGAACAAAGATAGAACTGGGTGACATTCATAGCAGTGGACCTGTCATTTCTCGTGCAGAATGATTTCTGGAAGAGATTCCGGGTGGCAGTCTAAGGCCAAAGGAGGTGTCATTAGGTCTTCTCTAATCTCAGTCTACAACTTAGAGATGTGGCCTGTAGGTTCTGAAGACCTGAACACCGCATTCCAGGCTGGTCCTTTTGTGCTAGGTTTTCTATTTGAAGCCCATCTAGAACGTAGGAGTCCACAAAGGGATACTGGGTACTGTCCAGGGCAAACCCATCTACAAGGGTACTAATGTATGGAGCACATATGGGAACATTTTACCATATCCCTTGAAGTGGGGAAAAAATACCATGTGACACTTTGCTTGCATACATGTTCTGAAAGTTGCATCCAATCTGTTTTAAGCCTCAATTTTTAAATATTAATGCTTTCATACTCTGACTATAAACAAATTATGTTAAAAAAAAGTTCTTAACCTAAGGTAATTTATGATCCTCTTTGGTATTTTCCACAAAATTATGTGTACATAAATATAGATGTGTTTTTCCCCCTTGCAAGGGGGTTGACAGTATTCAGCACATTCTCAAAAGGGTCAGTAGAAGATGCTGACGTACAGCAATCATTCTTTTTCTACATGGATATTTTTGAGAGAAGCGATTTAAGGTAAGTATGCATTACCCAAAAACATATACACCAATGCAATGTAGTCAGTTAAAATTAGGATACCTATTTTTAAAAGGGTTCTCCTCCCCTTTTGTCAACTGTAAGTAGTCTCTGGGCCCAATGCAGAAGCTAATTGGTTAATATTACTGGACTCAATGACAGTGATAAAATGGAGTATACTTGGAAAATACTTTTGTTTTGTTTTACATTTGTGTGTTCTCTTTCATTAAGCTAACCTGCACCTTCCAGCAAATTGGAGGGCTAAATTAGTTTATGTAAAAAAAAAAAATCACAAAAATTTTACCCTTGATCAAAATATGAAAAATAGAATGGAAACCAGATTAAACCTCTCTCCCAAAATAACATATGTCAGCTCAAAGCGATGAAAATACTGTGGTCAGCTGAAAGAAGCTGAAGTTTTGTGTACTTATGAAAATGACAAAAGAGCATTTTGGCTTTGAAGTTTGAGTTTTCACAAAACCATTAGATTTTTAGTCTTAAATTTTAATATTTCAAGACAATTACACTCGTATCTGTGATGATATTTAATTTCTCCCTTCCAGGCAGCTGGCTTGTCCCTTGTCATTAATATGGAAGGCAATTACAATGTCACCTTTAGCTCAGTTCTAGCTGAGGAATTCAAAAGAAAAGTCAGAATAAAGTTACTTCCCAGTAAATAAATCACCAAGGGATTTAGCAAGTCTAGTCAATCAGCTTAGCATTTGCAGGGGTCAGAGGGGTGGGGGAAATCTGGGGGTGTCAGCACACACGAGTGTACATACACACACAACAGAAACAAAATAACACTACAAGAATCAAACTGTATGAATATGTTATCAAAATACTACAAACAGAACAAATGTTTCTTTTGCCTTCTATGTCTCTTCTCATTTTACTCATTCTTTCCTTACCACTATTGACTATTATCGTTCTTCAGATATTTAGCCATGCACTTACCCATGAACCCTGTCTTCTTTTTCTGCCCCAATCCCCATATCTCCATGGCTTTCCAGTTAATGAAGTACCTTAGGAAACTGAGAAACCTAGAAGTGTATCTTAGGGAAAGGTCTAAAAAACTATGCTTAAAATTCTCAAAATACTGAGAAAACTCAACATATTCACGTTTTTAATGTAGAATAACTTTAAAGAATAGGAAAGTTATAATACAATCTCACATTTTATTATAATAACTAATTAATAAGTAGTAATGAATCTAAGTACTTTCGCACATTCTTTCATTTAAATCCCACAATCATCCTAAAATCTCATGATACCGAGGGGGATACTAAGGCCCAGAAGGTGAAACTATGCCCATTATTACACAGCTAAATAATAAATTATACAGGCAATCCACCCAAAATTGTTTTTCCTTTTTATTTATTGATATACCACAGTTGTATGTATTTTTGGGGGTACATGTGATATTTTAACACATGTATATGATGTGTAATGATCAAATCAGGGTAACTGGAATATCCATCACCTCAAACATTTATATTTCCTTTGTGCTGGGAACATTACAATTCTTCTCTTCTAGGTATTTTGAAATATACAATAATTATTAACTATAGTTTCCTATCATATTATTGAATGACAGAACGATTTCTTCTAACTGTATGTTTGTACCCACCACCCAAAATTTGAACCTCAAAAAACAAAACACCTTCAAAATATTAAGAAAACAGAAACCAACATAAATTTTAATGGTAAAAATTTAGCAATGTTAAAGAACAGGAATATACATAACTGATTCACACAGCATCCCTCTCATATGACAGATGACAGGAAGCTTATAGCAAAATCTGAGGCCCAACCATGTATGAGCCTTAGGGGCTGATTACTTTTTATACTCTATCTTGACTACTTCCTCAAATTTATAATTTTACTGTCCCTGGGCTTATTATAAACCTTCTCTTCAAGTCCTATGATGTCCAGAAGTCTTTCAGTGAGTAAAACTGAGGAATCCAGTGAAGAAAAGAACAGAAAGATATTTCCAGTTTCTCAATAGTCCTCATGCTGTCACTTTTATAACTGAGCCTCATCACAAAGGATTATATAATAGATTCAAGTAATACTGCAAACAATTATATTTTTAAAACTTAGGTCTTTGATTTTTTGATACTATAACATCTGAAGATTAAAAAAAATTTACTATATACTTGCAAAAGCAATACAGTTTATGCAAAAACACTGTCGATATGTGAAAATGCCTGACAAAAAGTTGTCAAGACCAAATTTTTGGCCCTGCTGACTATGAAAAGCAAATATTTCTTGGATTCAAACTATGAACAAGTAATGAAATTTCTGCAAGGAAGAGTCAAGGAAAACATGTGTCATATATCACTTAAGGCATACATATAGAAATCAAACATTTGTGATAATACCTGAAGTAGGAACGATTTAAAAAAAGATTTTCACAGAACACTTAGAGAAAAAGAAAAACTCAGATTGTTAACCCTTCCCAGTCTGAGTTTTTAAGTTACATATTTTTTAAAGAACTGTAAACAGCATTATATATTATTGCCTGATTTCAAAATAATCAAAAACAATCTGTTTTACTTAAAACCAACTGTAGCAATCACTGCATCTAGTAAATACTAGCACTTCTATTTGCTATTCCTTATAAAGAGGCAAAAACAAAAAAGAAATCACTGTTTTTGAGAATTAAAGTATTTTTCCATAAGCACAAAACAATAGCCAATTTAAAGATCTGACATAGACAAAGACAATAAAAATTATATTGTCAAATAATAGACAAATCCAAAAAATTGAAATATGCTAGCAATGTTATTATAACTGACCAGATTATAAACCTCAATTACCCTGAAGTTCTGCTACTGAATAGGAACTTTCAGATGCTCCAGTATATAAAACATTTTTAGGTGCTAAGCCCAGCAATAATGTCTGGAATTCTGCCAATAATATTCCTCCTGAACACAATGGCAAAGCCTCTGTGTGACACAGCAGTACACTCAACTTTCTTACAATTTCACGTTCCCCCATCTTTTGCAGCATATGAATGAGAAATAGCCTTTCTCTTGGAGGCTCTATTAATTTTTATGAAATAAACCAACATAAAATGGGTAGCAAATCAATTTAAACAAAACTTTGTTTTTTATGGTTCTATAATTAGAAAATAAAATTAGTAATTCATAAGAGTTACAGCTAAAAAATGAAAATTGCTAGATTGACTTTCATGTGGTTAGTCATATTTAACAAACTTGAGTCCTCTCTGCCTGTGTCTGCCTCTCACTCCAAACTCCCTCTCATACCCCTACCCCTTCTACACACAGCTGCTTTTCTTGAAGTGAGTGCTTTATACTGTGGAGGCCACCAAGTCCAAATAATATAACTTTATTTTGCTATAATTTTTATAACTTCTATCAAATTCAAGTTTTTGGCTGCACCTTACAAACTTGAAAATCTAAGAAATGCCAGTCTTTTAAACTTTAGCCACATGTAGATCTATGTAAAACATTTTTTTAATCTTTAAGGACTATTTTGTAAATTTTCACCAATTATTAGAAATCTTTTAAATACAAATATTATATACATAGTACTGTTACAAAGATCAGCAAAGGGCACAAAAGCATGGGATAATATTTTGAGTTCTCTTTAAAGAAAAGAAATATCTCTCCTTACCAGAAATGCTAACACTGTTAAGACTTTCTAATGACAGGTATTTTTTGAAAAGAACAACAAAACCCACCCTATTCCAAACTATATATATATAACAATGCCCTAATATTAACTCTGAGCTTATACTAACTTTACTCATCAGACATACATCACTGAGTGAACTAAAGGCCACTTAGCCACGTAAAACGAAAAAGCAAAGGAAAAGCTGGTTATTAGCTCAATACGGATCGTTTGTAAAATGGGCAATATGCTAATTAGTCTGTTCTGCTTTAATTAAAAGAATCATTAGCTAAATCACATATGTAAACTTTAATTTCACAGTATTTGAGAAAGATACAAAAAGACCTTTTGTTTATTAAAACACTTTAAAACTTTCCTATAATCTGTTGAACAGACCAATTTTTCCAGATCCTATATAAACAAATGGTAACCTATACTCTGTTTAATTATCACATATATTAGTATAGTTTAATAAGATTTGACTATATTTGAAGTATTAACTAAGTCAGATATGCAATTATTACATTTAGGAGGCCTACTTCAATTTTAAAATACTAGTTTAACCTTGTATGTTGTCTTCAAAATCCTTTATCCTTCAGTTTTCTATATGGATGTTTAATAGAAGACTACACTGACTTTGCGGTTGAATTATGACGCTTTATCTGAACTGCACAGAACTAGTCAATGAATTAAATAATTAAGAGATTGCACAATTTGAGGTAGGATTTTCAGAAATGCTTTATAAAAAGATTTTGGCACACCAATTCCTTAAACTATGTCAAAAATCTCAGTTAAATTCTGACAATCTTTGTCAAATTCAGAAACATGAATTCAATTAAAAATATGCAGCTTATTTAAAATACATTTGTCTTAACAGCTTTAATTTAAAAAAATACCTCCTGCCCCCACATACAGTTAATGCTTCTGGCTAATGCACATTCTCTTCTCTGTATTCTCATTTCTATCACATTTTTCCCCATTGAAGTGAGCACATTGTATTTGGTTTCTTTTCTTCCTACTCATTGTTCAGTTCAGCATTTTAATAATCTTTTCAGTACTGCTGTTCGAAAAAAACAGGCTATATGAAGCTAAAGAAAATTCTCTAAGTTCAATGGTTTTCAAAGTGAGATAATTTTCCTAGACCTATTTATTAAAAATCCATGCAAAGCAAGCACCACAGCCAACTGGTAAACAGCTACAGAAAATTGGAAGCTTAAAAATAAAGCCGTTAAAAAACACTTCACTACACACCTTCTCTGTGAAGCCCTTTGTTTCCACTGAAAACCATACTGGAATCCTTGTATAAAAGAAGTTGCCTTCTGGCTATCAATAGCTATACTATCAGTAACTGAGGGATCCAGATGTCTGCAGCGGTTAAAACAAATGTTCAGCGTTGGGTGCTGATCCCGCTTCCCTCCGTGTAAGGTTTTTCACAAAGGCAGCAGAGTAAGAGCGCACATAGCAACAGCACTCACAGCTGATTGGACAGAGGGTGTGCTCAACCTCCCCTGCTCGCTAGGTCCACTACAGCTTCCTGTCTACTTGGCAGCACTGTCATGTTTTCTTTGCTCGTCTTACAAACTCAGCTGTGTTTAGGCAACTTGAAAGGAAAGAACAGTAGACTGATAATGGCAAAGTATTCTAGCGTTTGCCCCTGAAATGTGTTTCTTTAGTTGCTTTTAAAACAGAGAAATTCGTAAGACAAAAATTTATTTCAGTTAGTGATGCACATAAACTGAAGACAAAGAAGGGTTGTGGAAGGAATCAGTTACTTCACATCTAAATTAAATCAGGTTCTACCAAGTGAAACCCTCTGAAAATGTATAAATACAAAAATTTACAACAATCAGAATAAAGCATTGTCAACCTTCATATACCTGGAACTTTATATAAAGTATTTTACAACAAACTTCACAAATTCCTAGAAAAGCACAACCTGTTACATATTTAAAATGGGATAGGTCCTGAAATGGTCTCTCCTCAAATGCATGCAGTACCTTTTAAGAGGGCTAAAGAAACAGGTTACCAGACTGACTAGAAAAAGATTCAGAAAGGAAAAATTATCAGTTACTTAGTAATCTCTGACAATACAAGATTTAACTAGGTATTTGTGGTAAAATGTCTCTGGATACATAGAACAATGACGTTTAGCTTAAATTCATTTACTTTTTGTTATCATAAAATTACCCAGAGATATAAAAGTATAGACTTTTTTTCAGGTTTCAAGTACTGGGCTTCAGTTTACCAGTTCATACTGTCTCCACAAACTTTAACAGCAAAAATCCCTCCCCAGCTTACAAAGTTGTTTGGGAGAATCAATGAAGGTAGTAGGGGATGAACAGATGTGATGAATTATAAAAATTTCTCATTTTAGAAATATTTCTCCTGAACGTCACATCAACTAGGATGGTGGTTTTCAAACGTTTAAAGCAATGGAACTCTTTATTTGCATTCTTCCTATAAAATGCATTATCAGTGGTGGCTCTAGGATTTCCATACAGGAAAGGTTTGGGGGAGTAGGCTGAGGCCGCAGCAGAAGCATGCCGTTTATTACTCAGATCTTTGTTTATCTTGAGTGTCTTGGGGTTAGGGAGTGGAGTCTGATGGAAGTGTTGGAGTTACTAAAGTGTCCCATGAGCACTATGAGGCTATTTTTAAGTGAGAAGCCACAAATAACATGCAATTTCATATCAGACCCAGAATCCACAAGATTTCTACCCCTGAAGAAGCTTCTAGGATTCCTGGAGTTCTATAGTACAGAAGAAATACAACCCGGAAGAGGCTTATTGCTTTAAAGAAATCTCATTAAAGAATCTGATCACCGGCTCCACATTTAGCCAGAGGGAGAGCTGCTAAGCCCCCTGAGAAATAACAAGACGTGTTTGGAAACACAATAAGCCTGAGGTAGGTGACTCAGAGAAAGAATGGCACGGTAGAGACAGTAAGGAATTTGGAGGTAGGCCAACCTGTGTTCAAAACATGAATCTGCCATTTACTAACAGTGAGACCACATATAAGATTATTATACCATTATGAGCTTCAGTTTCCTCATCTGTACAACTTCCTAATCCAAGACTAGTCACAGGCCCACTGTACTTTTTCCTTAACACTTACTGCACAGAATGTAGAAAGACTGTTTACAAAATGACTGGTTTAATGACAGTCTCCTCCAACACACTGTAAGTGCTTAAAAGGTAGGTACTATGTCTACTTAATTGTTTACCTAGCACCATGCCCCATTTATATTTTATACAATATTTGATTTGATTTCACAATCATGGGAGGTGACTAGTGCAAGTAGAACATCTTATTTGACCATCTTCATTGTTTAAATAAGGAAGTTAGATCTAAAATTTACAAGTCACAACTGGAAGTTAAAGGAAATCAAATTTAAAAATTTTTTGGATTAATAAATTTATATTTCAAAATTAACCTTTTCCTATCTCCTATAATATATAATCCCAGGGTTGTTTTGGAATAGTTCCTTTCAGTTATAATCCTTAAACTTTAAAATTAAAGGGTAGTGATATCATATATCTATAATATAAATCTATTGATGTCATATAAAAAGAGAATTTACAGAAAAAACATTAAATGTATTTAGTCACAACATGTAATTATAAATGATAAAAGACACTCCAAATAGATGTGCCACCTTAAAAACTTAAATCCAACTGAGACAGAATTTTATTTAGTGAAATGCTCCCCTCTATGCTGCTAGTTTTCCAATAAATTTCAGAACAGCACTTCATACATTTTTGAAAAAAGTTTGCTTTTCCCCAGTTTGCTCATCTTGGTACACAAAACTAAATAATGAGTATGCTATAAAATGATGGCACATTATCTACTTTGTAAATCTCAAGACTACAAACTAAGAATCTGAATAACATGAAATTCTACACAAGTGTTAGTCCCAGATTCTCAGTTCTCAATCCCCAACCATAACAAACCTCCTTCCCCTGCTCCTCCGGAACCCACCTAGCATGGTCGTTAAGTATGTTCTCTAAATGGACAGTTCAGGAAACATACCATGCTCCTGTAGGGAAACAAATAGGATAGTAGATCTTTTACAAAAGTTTTAAAAACAAAACAATGTTTTCCAAATATAAAATGGGAAAATTTCAAATAACTATTTCAGATCATCTATGTTTTCTGTTAGCAGAAATAATTGAGATCTACCGATAGTAAGACACTTTAAGAGATAACATGCTATCTTTGAGACTTTCTAAACAAAAAAATTATTGCAGATAGAAAAAAGAACCCTTCAAAGGTAATGTTTAAATGGCTACTACACATATACGCATATTAAATAATTACTAAATATATGTATCATATATATATTAAATAGCCACTACCTACTGGCCCATGGGCCAGGCATGATGCTAATCTCTTTACGTACTCTTCTCTGATCCTCAGGTAGTTGTTATCCCCACAGATTAAAACTGGCTTGTTACTTGCCCAAGTAACTAGAACCAAGTGGGTAAAGCCAGGATTCAAACTTAATGTCTTCCTAAATCTAATATGTGTGCTCTTAACCACTAGTATCCTTTCCCTAACAATTTCTTACATATGTTACTTACTATTTGCCGTAAGGCAAATATGGCATTACACAAAAATAAAGTTTAAATACAGAAATCTCATGTAAGCATTTGCCTTACGGCAAATATGGCATTACACAAAAATAAAGTTTAAATACAGAAATCTCATGTAAGCATTTCCCATGTATTAGTCATTCAATAACCACAACGACAGCCTCATTATACCTCAAAATTACCATTAATACACTGCTTGTAACATGGAAAAATAGGATTTGACTGCAAACAGATAGCTGTTTTGTAGCTGTAGTGTGATCACAAAGACAACGATAAAAGGTTCAATCTGTAAAACTTCACTACTTGATGATCACAGATCACCTAATCCAGAGAAAGTGAAAGGAGGTCGAAAAGGACACTGAACTAGGGACCATCGATGTGGGTTCTGGCCCAAATCCTACCTCTGATCAGCTTTTTGATCTTAAGCACTTCTTTGAAATTCCTCATTCTTTGTCTGCAATGTTGGTATGTTGTAAGGATAAAATAGGACAGGATAAAATTATTTTCAAAGTAGCAATGTGCTACACATATAGGATATTTCTATTCCTAATAGTCTTTGAGGGATAGGGGATAATGTTCAGATGTGGTAGTGTAAACACGTTTGTATAAAATCCAACCTCATGATTGGAAAGACCCCTTAAAGCAGCAAGACATAATGGAGGAAAGCCACAAATTCAAGCTCTTTCCACTTATAGGATGTGTTATCAAATTATTTAACCTGTCAGAATCTATTTCTTTATTTGAAAAGTGGGAATAATCATTTCTCTAAGTGCTACAAACCACCTAGGTCAGTACTCGGCTCTTAATTTGAAGTTTCCTCTTTCCCTTTGCAGACATCAGGTCTACATGATGTGACCATATGTCTGCATACATACACACACACACACACAAATAACAGCAATACATTAGCATACATTAGTTGTATACTGTATTAATAACAATGGGAATGAGACAACTCTTGATCAAAGAAAGATTTCTGTGACGCTGATTTTTTTAAAGTTTTTAAATAATGTCACATCGAACAACACATTTACCAGCTGAATAATTTGTAATGAAGACTAAGCAATAGTTAAAAATATAACATTATTAACAGCTGTGGAAAATAAAGAAATGTATCATATCATTAAACCAGTTTTTATTAAAAAACAAAATGTGATGTTAGGTCAGTTCAGGGATAAATTAAGCCATACATTATATTGACTTCCACTTACATGAGATTCCTAGCAATCATATTTGCTGCAATGATTACCCACTGACTTGCATTCATTATAACAAGGTACAAATAAACCAAATGGCCAAACAGCAACCCAAATATACTGTTTTAAGAGTTAAACACATTCTTAAAATTAAAATGCTAAAAAGTACCTAAGAGACTTAATTTGGACTCTCATATTTCAAAAGATTTTGGGTTATGATGACCTAGATTAGTTCCAGGAGCAGTAGCTTGTTTACCAAATCTAAGATCTTGGAAAGAAGAAAATGTTCTAGCCTGTTTTTTGGCATCATTCATACTACATTGTTTAAAATGAGCTAGAACAGGGGTTATTTATAAGCTAAGCTACTGGACAAACACTTCATCTAATAATATCTTGTATACACATAAGTCAGATTTAATAAGAATCAAGATCAGGTATTAAGAATTCACTTTTAATATCCTATATACTTTGTCTTTGTAAATTAGTATCACCACTATTACATAAAATGTGTGCAGAGGTGCATATGGGTTTTTCTTTATCCATACTTCTTTTAAAGATATATTCTGGGATGTTGTTAATCTCCTGCTATTACAAAGAATGCTATGTTTGATTCAATCTGAAATTGAAAACCAATCACACATTTTTTATTATAATAAAATAACATTTTATGAAAAGTTTTTCCATGAAGATAATGGATCCCATATTTACTTGTCCCTTTGACAATTGCAACTTTGTGAAATAATATTTTGTAGATGAAGAAACTGAACCATAGAAATTAAGGTAGCCGGTGGGTTACCCTGTAAGAATCACCCACTCTAGGTTTAATTCCAAGTGCTGTTTTTTTCCCACAATTACCTATCACTGATACATGTCATTATCTCTGCTAATAGAGACAAACAGTCATACAAATGACTGATTCTGCAGTTTAAATTCTGGAGAATGTTAACAGAAATCTGGTAGAGTGACACAGTTGTATGTGTATTTAGCCAATCTTGTATAGGTGTAAGGAGACTCAATCATTAAGTCCCCAAGGCTTTAATACTGTTTGCTTTGCATTTAACATTTTTTAAAATTTGCTTATTTGAAACTATTTTACATTGGTTTGCTTCCAAGTGATATGACTAAACTCTTTTGGCTACCTCAAACTCTAGCATGTCTAAAACTGAATTAGTTTTCCTCTGAATAAGAGTCACCATTATTATCAGTGGCATCCTCCCAATTCCCTAAGCTAACAAACTTCGGAGAGAACATACTCATTGACTGTGTGTTTAGTAAGTGCCTGGCACAACCACTTCACTCAGGTTATGTCATTCTAATAAAGTTATAAAATGGTGTAAAATACTATTACTATCCCAGTTTTAATCAATAAAATGGAAACTCAGAAAAGTCAGCAACTTAAGCTTACACAGAGAAGGTAACAAAATCAAATCTTGAACACTTTTAGTTCTAAGTGCTAAAACAATCCGTAGAATTAATGTGCTGTAAAATTAATATAAAGAGTTGAGACTATAATTTTCTTTTCAAATAAAGTAGAAAAAAGAAAAAATCAGTCATCATTGCTTATAGCAAGATTGGTAAATAACTTGTTTTTGGGCAGGGGTCGATAGGGTTGTTGTCATGGGGGAGCAATGTGAAATGTCTAATTGTGGATTGCAGTCAAAAAAATTTTAAAGTCACTGCTCCATCTGACACTCTCCCAATTACTACCATCCCCTCCACTGTCTCCAAATAGATATTGGTTTTTACCATATCATATTCAAAAAACATGGACTTTGGAAGCACAATAGCTGAAATTAGGCAGAATTTTACTAAATAGAGTTGGAGAAAATAGTCACTAGAGACTTACAGCCAAAATTCACATACATCACAGGCTGCCACCACTCAATTCTACTGGCCCTCTTTTACTAGAGGTGACACTACTTCTAAAGACACAGATGTTTAGAGACCCCTAAGGATTCACAATGTACAAATCCTATAACTACTGAATATAGTTTTCTGTGTAGAGGGAGATAATAGTTGTCATTTTCCTTATATAAATGCTAGAGTCAACCTTTCTGTCAGAGCTCTCCATTTTCAATGCAATTTCAGTTTATAAAGTACTTATCATTTGAATACCTCAATAGTTTTTACCATTTTAGACCAGCAAGATTTTAACTGCAGCACCTAAGAGAGGAAACATCAGTAAGACCTCATAAACTGAGTGCCTCAATTGAAGCTTGCACTTAATGGGAATAAATTTTCATTCTTCATTTACAAAAACAAAACAAACCATCAAACATGCATGCTGCCCTCCCATTCAAACTCAAAATATAGGAGACCACCACAAACTGAAAGGGATAGTGGAGGCCAGGCATGGTGGCTCATGCTTGTAATTCCAGACTTTAGGAGGCTGATACAGGAAGATTGCTTGAGGATAGGAGTTTAAGACCAGGCTGGGCAACAGAGTGAGACCTCGTTTCTACAAAAAAAAAAAAAAAAAAAAAGTTAAAAATCCGCTGGGCATGGTGATGCACACCTGTAGTACCAGCTTCTCAGGGACTGAGGCAGAAGGATTGCTTGAGCCTAGGAACTGGAGGTTGCAGTGAGCCACGATTAAGCCACTGTACTCCAGCCTGGGCAACAGAGCAAGAACCTGTCTCAAAAAACAAAAAAAGAAAGGGATAGTAGAGTGTACAATTTCTGTAAGTTTGTACGGGCCATCTGATACTCTCTTATTCCTCTCGGCCAGCTCCCCTACCCCCAACCCCCAGCTCTTCTAAAACATCATAGGGTAACCTCAGCTTCTGATTCACCTGTTGCCCCAGGAAGAAAGGACTTTGTTTTTTGTTTCTTGTTTTTTTCAAACCACAAGTTTCTGAGGGCAGAGGCCATGTTAGTTCTTGCTCATCACAGTACTTCTAGCACATATGTGCCAGGCACATTGAAAGTGCTTGGTGAATACTTGTTTCAGTGAACAAGAGAGGGAGAATGGTCCAGATGTCTAAGGTTTTACTATTTCTAACAGTTAAATTCTAAAATGTTGTCATATTTAACCAATATGACTATATAATCACAACTGTTTATTGCAGAAGGAAATATTCATAGGAATTCCTATCACTTTGAAAAAGAACATTTTGTCAAAATATGGGTGTTTGGTAGAAACATTTTAGAAATAGAGCATTTCTAAAACAAAATCCAAGTGTTTTGTACTAAATCAAAACAAGCATCCCATGTTGTCAATCCCTTGATTTCATACAAGGACCCATGTAAATTACAAAATATTAGATGCAATATCCTACAAAACACAGCTGGGGCAAATGAGTTATTTTAATCTATATTTAAGCTATCTAAGTACAGAATGAAATACCAGTTAATGAAAGACAAGACTTGAGTGCACTAGCAGAACAGTAAAATGACTATTAGGGTTATCATAAAATTCATTGCCCACTGAGGTGGGAGGTTTGCTTGAGGCCAGGAGTTCAAGACCATCTTGGCCAACATAGCAAGACCTGTCTCTAAAAAGAAAAAAATATACATTAAAAACATAAAAAAGTAAAATTCATGATCCAAACAGTGGTAACACACTTAGAGTGAAAGGAGACCATTATGAAATAGGATTGGACACAGGGACAACAGGCATAAACCAGGATCATCCTATGTAGCATTTAACCCAGCCCACCAAAGTAGTTTGAACTTAATGGTACAGTTAGAGACATAAAACGGTTAAATATGTTAAATTTTTTAAGTGTGAATTTTATATTTCATGAAACTCACTGATATAAGCCCAAATATAAAATTATGATATCTTAGAACTTATATAGTAGTTGTTAAGCAAGCAACAGGCGCTTAATTTTTTATCAAGCATCTAATAAATACTAATTCTGTGCCAACCTGTGACAGGTGTGAGGAAAACAGCTGGGAAGAAGTCAGATGTCATCACCACCCTTGAAGAACAATTATTCTAGTGAAGGAGACAGTATAAAATGAAGAAATGAGGGAAGCACAAACTATCATATAGTACCTGGCCTTCTTTCAGTTCCTAAAGCATGCCAGACTCTTTCTAAATTCAGGACCTTTGCACATATACCTTTGGCCTGGGATGTTCTTCCCCCTTACACAGCTGGTGCCTTCTCATCCTCTGCTCATTTTCTCAGGGGCCTTACCTAACCAAAGAGGACTTCTCCTTGCTCTCACTTAGTCACTCTCTTAGCCTTTGTATATTTCCTTCAGCGCACTTGGAATGTGTTTATCTTACGCATTGAAGAAATGCTAATTTATTAACAATAACAATATGCAAATTTATTGAGTATTTATTCAGAATCAAATACTATTTTCTTTTCTTTTTTGAGACAGAGTTTCGCTTTTGTTGCCTAGGCTGGAGTGCAATGGCTTGATGTCGGCTCACTGCAACATCCGCCTCCCGGGTTCAAGCAATTCTCCTGCCTCAGCCTCCTGAGTAGCTGGGATTACAAGCATGGGCCACCAATCCCGGCTAATTTTTTTATATTTTTAGTAGAGACGGGGTTTCTTCTTGTTGGTAAGGCTGGTCTCAAACTCCCGACCTCAGGTGATCCACCTGCCTTGGCCTCCCAAAGTGCTGGGATTACAGGCGTTAGCCACCGTGCCTGGCCTAAATACTATTTTCTAAGCACCTTATATGGATTATCTCATTTCCTCATTACAGTAGCCCTTTAAGTAGGTATTATCACTAGCCTCATTTTTTACACATTGAAACTAAAGAAAAAATATTGTCCTCTATATTTCTAAATAATTAGTTTATACCATTTCCTGATTTTTTAATTTGACAATTATCTCTAATTTCTTATTTGTTTATATCCATCTCTTTCTCAGCTTCCTAGTTTCAAGGATGAAATGTCTTATTTACTTTGAGTCTACTTATTACCATTCGACTTACTTCTAAGAGTATGTATGTATTACTTTGAGAACAATGTCAAAATATAATCACCTAGACTGTTTCTTTCCAGTTTCCTGATAAAAGCCAGATGATCATTATTTCATTTCTGGTGCCAGAACCTAGAGGCAATTGTGCTCTGCTAGAGGCATGAAGTAATACAAAATACAGAAAATATTCCAGCAACTAGCAGGGAATTTGAGTTTTACTTTTTTAGTTGGACAGGTTGCTTTTCTCTGGGTCTTACGTTTTCTCAACTGTAAAAATGAAAGAAACTCACACACTCTAAAGATCTTTCCAACTGTGGTTTCTAGGGACAGAGTGATTTTGTAATTTCAGAATAACAAAATTATTTTCACATCCTCAGCTTTTTAAAGTGGATTTAATATGTACCACTATGTAACCTGAATGTTGTTGTTTTGTTGTTGTTAGCAACTTAGAGTACCCTGGTAAATACCTCAATTCTGCACCATAAGCTACAACAAAAGGTACAGGCCAGGGTTAGACTACAACCTCCTGGACCACAGAAGTCTGCCTGCAGAACCAGCATTCAATCAACACAATAATTACTCAAAGGCATAGGTATGTTCTTTACCTCAATTTCTGAATAGTTAGTATGCCAACTTAAGAAGGACACACATGCTCAGATAAACAATATTTACGAAAGGAGTTATGCCAGCAGAAATCTTACAAGCCAGGCCAAAAAAAAAAAAACACACACACACAAAAGAGTAATGAATGATCAAATCTTAGACCTAGAAGGAACCTCCAAAATTATCGAATCTAATCTCTTATCAGATGAGGCAACTGGTAGTCAAAGAGGTTGGTGATTATTCACACAGATAGTGGCAAACCAAGACTAGGAAACTGAGATTGCTTCTTAGTGCTCTACCACAATATACTGAACAAACCTCACTCTTATGACCACCATTTTTTTTTTAAAGCTTTAGTGTAAAAGTGTTTATCTGGTTGGAGAGAGAAGAAGATACATCTCTACTCTTAACACAGCTAGGAAAGCTTATTAGTATCATGGGGACTCCCAGCATTCTCAGACCTTACATGAAACTGAAGGGTATGAAAGCCTCTAATCCCATAGAATTCAAACTTCTGCCAGCAATTATCTGGAATGAAAAATGGAATCTCCAGTTTTACTCTGTATTTTTCTTCCATTTGTTTTAACACACAGCTATTTCAAAATAAATAGTGCAGCTTACTACTCTGACAAAAAGAGTATTATAAAACAACAGACATAGGGCCGGGCTTGGTGGCTCAAGCCTGTAATCCCAGCACTTTGGGAGGCCGAGGAGGGCGGATCACAAGGTCAGGGATCGAGACCATCCTGGCTAACACGGTGAAACCCCGTCTCTACTAAAAATACAAAAAATTAGCAGGGCACGGTGGCGGGTGCCTGTAGTCCCAGCTGCTCAGGAGGCTGAGGCAGGAGAATGGCGTGAACCTGGGAGGCGGAGCTTGCAGTGAGATGAGATCGAGCCACTGCACTCCAGCCTGAGCGACAGAGCAAGACTCCGTCTCAAAAAAAAAAAAAAAAAAAAGACATAGAATTATTAGTATTGTGTACCATGTTAATATTCCCAAGAATTTTTGTAAAATAAAACACAAATCCTTCATATATTATAAACAAAGAATGGTGGCAAAGGGAAAAATAAATGGGGAAGAAAAAGAATTAGCTAACAGTAGATGCATGTTAGGTAATTTTTATAACAGCGGGCGATAATGTAATTTTGAGAGCTAAAAACTGATTTTAAGACTGTCTGATACTAGCAAATGAATGAGGCTCAAACTCCTTATAGCTTAACATTTAAAACTCTAATCTCTCCCTATTCCAAAGCAACCCTTCCCATTCACATTAGCCTATCTGCCGTCCGTTAAACAACGGAATCCTATCTTCACACCTTAACTCATTCCCTCTGATCAGAATGTCCTTCCTTCCATTCCCTTCCCTGCCCCAATCTCTAAATTTTCATCTATCCAAATCATAACAGTTTTTGAAGGATCAACTCAGCTGCTGTCTCTGCTAAGACAGTCCCAGCCCTAAATTAACTTCTCCAGTGGAATTAATCATTCCCTATGACCTTTGATAGTAAACATTACTTTTACCATTCATTCAGTTCTCAAATGTCCTGCATTATACTTATCTTCTTTCTTGGATTATATTTTCTATAGGGCAGAGAATACAATACATATCTCAGAGGTCATACCACAGAATAGCTCATCAATAAATACTACTGAATGAAAAGAAAAAAATTTAGCCCAATGATCATGTGCACAAAACCATCACTTTTTTCAGATTACCTAATTGTTGCAAGATAAACTAAGAGTTGTACATATTGTTAAGATGACACATATTACATTACTTTAACTATTTAATCAAAACTGTTTTTTTGAGACAAGGTTACACTCTGTTCCCCAGGCTAGAGTGCAATGGCTTTATCATAGCTCACTACAGCCTTAAATCCTCAGCTCAAGTGATCCTCCCATCTCAGCATCCCAAGAGCTGGGACTATAGGCATGCCTCAACAAGCCCAGCTAATTTTTTTTTTAAGTTTTTTTGTAGAGATGGGGTCTCCCTATGTCACCCAGGCTCGTCTTGAACTCCTGGGCTCAAGCAATCTTCCCACCTCGGTAATCAAAACTTTCCTTAGTGAGATATCAAAAAAGTTGGGAAATATTATAGTTGAAATAGATATACGTATCTACATAAAATGAATGCCACTAAAATTCAAATTCATTGCAGAGCAAATTTGAATTCTATCCATCCAGAGCAGGCATAAGTTTCTTTTTATCCAAAATTAGAGTAAGCTGAAACACTGTTGAATCAACAAAGGAAATCAATGCCAGAGTTTAACTTCACAGAAGGCCACTCTGCCTTGTGCTCAGTCCTTACTAAAGTAGGAAACCATGGACTGACAGCATCTGCAGTTGAGCACAACTGTCATGACATCAAATTCTCATTTGCTCTTTACACAGCACTAAAGACTTTAGACATTATACCCCATAGATTTTCTAGATCTAAGTACTACTGTTAGTAAACTTTATTATAGTTACAGTTCTAGAATCCTAGTTGGAAAAAGTAGATTTAGGGAATACTGGCCCTGTATCCTCAGCGTGACAACTTGTTTTCATAGAAAGCTGGTGCCCACTTTGTGCCCAGGCATTGAGCTGGATGCTAACATGTACTATTTCTTTCAATCCTCGCAGAAACCTTGAGAAAAGAATTGCTATTCCCATTCTTACAGATTTCTGGGCAATTAAGACATAGAGAGTTTAACTTTACTAAACTCACCCAGCTAGTAATAATAGTGATGTCTGAACAATGAGTTGTCCAGCTCCAAACCCATGTTCTTTCCACTGCCCTAACTGCCACACAACAATTCCTGAAAGTCAAATCAAGAATACCATCTAGAGTGTGCGCATGGTGGCTTACGCCTGTAATCTCAGCACTTGGGGAAGCTGAGGCAGGAGGACTGCTCAAGGACAGGAGTTCCAGACCTCGGCAACATAGCAAGACCAGTCTCTACAAAAAATTTAAAAGTTACCTGGGCAGGGTGGTGTGCGCCTATAGTTTTAGTTGCTTGGGAGGCTGAGGTGGAGGGATTACTTGAGCCCAGGAGTTCAAGGGTGTAGTGACCTATGATCATGCCACTGCACTCCAGCTTGGGCAACAGAGGAAACCCTATCTCTGGGTGTCGGTGGGGGGGGGGGGGGGGGGGTGGGGTGCAGGGGAAGGAATACCAGCTAGAAATTGTCCAAAAGAAAAAAACTATTGTACAGAAAACCAAATATTGCACGTTCTCACTTGTAAATGGGAGTAAACACTGAGTATACATGGACATAAAAGTGGGAACAATAGACACTGGGGACTACGAGGGGAATGGAGGGAGGCAGGTACAGACTGAAAAAATACCTATGGGTACTATGCTCACCACCTGGGTGATGGGATCATCTGTATCCCAAAACCCAAGCATCACAAAATACACTGATGTAATGAATCTGCATGTGTACCCCCTGAATCTAAAATAAAAGTTGAAATTAACGGGGGTGAGGGGAGACTGAAGATTTTAGTTAGAACTTAGCTTGGGCATATAATGTTGGAGAATGAAAAGATGTCTACTATTTGTACGTGAAGGAAAACAAGGTACAAATCAGATAGTAATTAGTCATTTTCTTTCAAGAATATCTATAAGAATGCAAAATCAAATTTGGAATCATTTGTGTGAGTTTTGCTCATACATTAAAGCTAACAAGAGTGTCAGGTAGGGGAAATACAATTTTTCTTCTCATATACTATTGGTGACCAAAAATTGGCACTTTTTTTTTACCATAATCAAAAAATGTGATTTTTACAATATTCAAAAAATGTTTGTATATACTTTGATCAAGTAATTCTACTTTTAGAACTTCGTCTGGAAAAGATAAGGAAATACACCAGGATTTAAGTTAAAGGAATGTTCATTACAGTGCTGTTTATACTAGCCAAAACTTGAAGCTTAAGTATCCAACAAAAAGCTTGTACACATGAAAATGGTTAGGAAGATAAATTTTATGTTATCCACATTTTACCACAGTTAAAAATTAAAACATTAAGAAGTATAAATTGGCCAAATGACACAGGCATGCAAAAGTTAGCTATACGACCATTAAATATACCATAAGGGAAGAATATTTAATGACATGAAAATATACAAATTACATTAGGTAAAAAAAGTTTCCTAAACAGTATATATGGTTTAATTAAAAAATATACTATTAATATGTATGTACATTTACAGACTAGAAGGAAAAACACACACCCGCCCCCGACACCCAAAACATGAACTGTCTAATCACAGAATAGGAGCATTACTATTGGGTATTTTCTCCTTTTCTTTTAGCTTATCTAAATTTTGTACTTCTTTGACAGACTCATATTACTAGTGTAATTTTTAAGAGGATAGAAGAAAAATTCCCTACTATTTCATAAGACTTTGAAGGATGTTAATGTCTTAGTTTAGGGAACCAATATATCTGAGGCCATGATTCCTCAAACTACAAACACTACATTAGCAAGAGACATTTCCAAAGGAGTCAAGAATTTTTCTAGTTGCCCCCCAGACTCACACACAGTACCCTGCTGACTTATTCATCTGTATGTTTCCAGAACCTCGCACAATACCCGATAAGTAAACATAAATGCTTAGAGAATGAACAACTACTTATATTTACATAGCACTCTATCTTGTATACAGGGAGTTCATGTATAACATCTCATTTGATCCCCCAATAACCTTGTGAAGTGGGCATAAACATTTCCATTTAGAAGCAAAAAACTTGACACTGGAGACTTAGATCTTAGGGTTACTAAACTAACAAATCTCAGAAAAGAGAATGCATAACGTTGTCAAGTAATAAGTTTTATGCTACACCACAAAGATATTAAAATGCATGCCAAGTGTTCATTCAACACTAAACATTTATTGAAGAGCCACTAAATGCCAAGTACCTGTCTGTGTATGGGGAAATGCAGCAGTGAACAAGTGCCACTAAATCCCTTCCCTGCCCTCATGAAGCTTATATTCCTGCTGCGGAGAGGGGAAAAGAAATAAACACAGAATACCAGATTAAACAATGTAAGGACTATGAAGAGAGTAACGCAGAGTAAAGGGAGAATAAATTAGCTGTACTCTTTGAAGGATGGTCCGAGAAGGCTTCTTTGATGGCAGAAAGCCAAGTTAAAAAAAAAAAAAAAGAGCCAGGAGACTTATATTCTGAGCGAAGATATCAAATATAAAGGCCCCAAAGTGTCAAATGTGCTTGTAGTGACTGAAGAATAACAGGACTAATATGGCTAGACTGCAGGGAACCTTGGAAATCACCAGGAAATGAGGTCAGTCAGCCTGAGACTTTAGGTTTAAAAATATAATTGTTTAATGTGTTATCAATGGAATAAAATCTGGGATTTCAACAATATTCACTTTTCTCTTTAATCCATTTTGTCTAAATACTTAAAAGCTAGAGGAAAAATCTACTAAAATATTAATTAGCTGTTCTACTTACATGATCTAATTTTTTATCATATTCTTATGGCATACTCCAAAACTTTTGTAAATGTTGTCTAACATCAGGGTCTAACTCCATTTCTGTAAAAGGAAGCAATGTACAACTTTAAAAGGCAATGTGACTAAAGATGTTATTGGAACAACTAGGAAAATATGAGTATAAACTGTATATTAGATATTAGTACTATGTAAGTATTAGATTGAATGTAGTAACTGTATTGCAGGTATACAGAAGAATACTTTTATTTTTGGAAGACACATGCAGTGGTATGGCCGTAAATGTTTAACGGCTGGCTCAGAGAGGAAAAAAGGCCTTGGTTTGTAGCACTGCCAATTTCCATGGTATAAATACCATTACCATGGCTGATTTCAAGTAACCAACTAGGTGAAGAGTTGAAATGAAATATACACAATCGGCTTTTGCAAGCCAGTACCTGCCAGCTGTAGCATACTGCTGGATACATGTTGTATCTGGGGCTGAAGTGTCAAGACATCTGCAACTTGTACACAAGTGGCCAACAGGTATATGAAAACATGTTCAACATTACTAATAACCAGAGAAATGCAAATCAAAACCACAATGAGATAAAACCTTACTCCGGTTAGAATGGCTGGAGACAAAAGAAAGACAAAAGAAAACAAGTGTTGGCAAGGATGTGGAGAAAAGGGAACAGTTACACATGGTTGAGACTGTAAGTTATTACAGCCATTACGGAAAACAGTATAGACATTCCTCAAAATATCAGAGACAGAACTACCATATCATCCAGCAGTTCCGCTACTGGGCATATATATCCAAAGGAAATGAAATCAGCATGTTGAAGAGATATCTGTACTCCCATATTTATTGCAGTATTATTCACAATAGCCAAGATATGGAATCAATCTGTGTCCATAAAGAAAATGTGGTACACACAGGTGCGCACACACATAATGGAATACTATAGAGCCACAAAAGGAATAAAATACTGTCATTTGCAACAACATAAATGAACCTGGAGGACATCGTGTTCAGTAAAATCAACCAGACACAGAAAGACACATACTGCATGATCTCACTTATGTGGAATCTTAAAAAAAAGCTGTTATCATAGAAGTAGCGAGTAGAACAGTGGTTTCCAGAAACTGGGTAAGGGGAAGGAGAGAATAGGAAGAGGTTGATCAACAGATACAAAATTACAGTTAGATAGGAGGAATAAATTCTGGTGTTCTACTGCATAGTAGGATGACTAAGGATAACCCTAAAGTATTATATATTATAAAATAGCTAGAAGAGGCTTTTGAATGTTCCCACCCACAAGGAAATGATAAGTGCATGAGGTGAAAGATATGCTAAATACCCTGATTTAATTATTACACAACATATATATGTATTGGAACATCATACTGGACTTCATAAATATATACAATTGCAATGTTTCAACTGAAAAAAGTACCAGTTTGAAATAAACAAAAAGGCTTTGCATTAAAAATAGAAAAAAACAGACAACAAAACTCCATGTCTATCTAGCCCACCCACCCATCCCACCTACTTATATGGAGATAAAACAAAAGTTGTAAAATGGTCACAATTAATCTATGAAAAGGTAAATGGATGTTAATTGTAGTATTTCAACTTTTCTGTGGGTTTGAAATTTTTTTTTTTTTTTTTGAGACGGAGACTCAGTCTGTCACCCAGGCTTGAGTGCAGTGGTGCAATCTCGGCTCACTGCAAGCTCCGCCTCCCGGGTTCACGCCATTCTCCTGCCTCACTGTCCTGCCTCAGTCCTAGAGTAGCTGGGATTACAGGCGCCTGCCACCACACCCAGCTAATTTTTTTGTATTTTTTTAGTAGAGATGGGGTTTCACCATTGTTAGCCAGGATGATCTCAATCTCCTGATCTTGTGATTCGCCCACCTCAGCCTTCCAAAGTGCTGGGATTACAGGCGTGAGCCACCGCGCCTGGCCTGAAATTTTTAATTATAATAATTGTAGAGCAAGCAAAGTAGGGTAACTTAGAGAAATCCTATGGTTAGTTCTTTCATAAAATGAATAATTTTTTGTATATCAGCATCCTTCTGTCAAACACACCAAATATGATATAGACCTTTAAAGTTATTTTAAGACCAAAACAAACAAAAAGAAGTTTGCCAATATCAAGGGCTAAAATTATACATTCTCTTACTGTTATAAATTTAAGTAGAAATGGCCAATGATCTCTCTCACAAACCATGATCTCTCTTCACAAAAGAAAATTGCTAATTTGATGAAAAATGTAAATGCACTTTCTAGATGTTAGGATAAAGTTTTACAAATAGCCTATTTCAGATACTGACGCTAAATTAATTCCATTCAGGAATATACATTTGGTTAAGTGGGAAACCAAAATATGAAAACTTTAAATATTGTTTATTCCCAAATACAGATTGGCCATGTTCCCAAAGGGGATATGTTTAAGTTTGACCATTATTTAGGCTTAAATATTACTGACAAGCAATATGAGTGATGATTAGATTCCCAGAAGAGTCTACCAAAGGTTTCTTAACCTATAATGGCCATCTTGCAGCATCGTGGAACAAATCTAAATTCTGGGTCATGGAAGCAGAAGGGCCATGCTCCAAGCACTGAATCAATCCTAGGTAATACTCTGAAACAAAGAAAAAAAGCAGTTTTGGGCAACATCTCACCACTCTATTTTCCATCAGCCTCTTTCTAGTTCCCACCTCTGCCTCACTCTCTGCCCTGATGCTGCTCTAAACTGTTCATTAGGGTCTACTATCACCCAGAAATAGTGGGCTGTGTTCCAAATTGCCTACTTTCCCTCTCCATTGCATTTGCATTAAAGATTGGGTAGTTCAATGCTGGTTTTGATTTTTTTCTATGTTATTGTATATTTCAGAAGACAAGGTTGACAGTGACATAATAAGTGTCCATTGATCTTTCATGCTTGTTCCAACCAGTTTTCAAAACGGAGTTCTGAAACACTCATTTCCTCAGTGCAGCTGTTCCAAGCTGTGTATTCTTGTTAGCAGAGGAAACCATTTAGCAATCCCTACCCAGTGCTAGGCATATGTTAAGTGCCAAACCATATGTTCTCAGTTTACCTTTCCCACAAGCCTTAAGGTTGACGGTATTAGAGCAAAAAACAAAACCGTTGTTCAGAAAGGCTATGTAATTTTTTCAAGGTAATTTGGCTGGTAAGTTCCGAAGTTAGAATTTCAATCCAAATTTGATCCTAAAAGTTTAGTGTCTTAACTTTTCTTGCATTATAGTACGCTGCTAAAAGGAAACCATTTAAACTAAAATATGACCATCATTTCAACAGTCCTCGAAAAATGTATAACTAAGTATACATTTATTAATCCAAGTGAATCTCTAGTTGGTATAATTTCTGTCAGGATAGCAAGAGGAAACTAAAAGTAATAAAATCCTCATACTGTGTGAATAGCACCAACTAAGATGCAGCTGGCTGTATTTGGGAAGACCTGGCCCTTTGCACATCTATACAAATAATCCTGCCCACAGAGTAAATTAGTCCACATTTATATAGCATCTCATGGCTTACTATGTTCTTTGACACATTATCTTAGTTGAAGCTCAGAAGCAACACCCTTAGCCAGCTACATCTTACAGATAAGTAAACAGGTTTGGGACTTAATCCCAGAATGGGTCCCAAATCTAAACTCTAAATCCTTTGAGTTTTTTTTCCATTAGTCTATCCGACTTGTACTTTCTTATATTCATAAACCTGAGGTTTACCAATTTGAACATACAGACATTCTCCCTCTCTCTCAGGAACAGCAATAGGAGCAAATTCAGCACAGTGGGTGGACATCAGAGAGCTTCTAGCAAATGTCTGTGTATGAATCATTTGTTAGTCAGACGTATATAAACTGGAAACCATTGTCACTAAATGGCTTTTGCCTACTTTTAAGATATTTTATAGTGTTTTAATTCAATAAGATATGATTAATTAAGAAATATAACCTTTATTTAAGTTATGGATAGTATCCTTAACTGTATTTTCAAAAAATTAAGTATAAAATTGTGATAACAGCCTAACAGTCATTAATTCAAACCAATCCCTAAATTGGCAGAATTTCAGCTGGTATCAGTAAAACAATCAAATATTGCTACCCAGCTGCTCCTATTCCTATCTGCTCCACAAATACTGAGACATACAAGTCATTCTTTCATTTAACAAATATGTATTAAACACCTATGCACCTACCATGTACAAGACTGCCTACTAAATGATGGGAATACAGGTGTGAATAAGAGACAAGGTTTCCGGACTCACAAAACTTAAAATCTAGCTGTAGAGACAGACAATAAACAAAAGAAATTACAAAATGTGGTCAATGCTATGAAGGAAATACAGGCTGCTCAGACAGAATAACAAGGGACATCTCATTTAATAAATGACAGCAATTAACATTCACTGAGCACTTTGGATAGGGTAGTGAGAGAAAACCTCTCTGAAAAAATGACGGTTAAGTTCTATAACAAAAGAACAACAAGGAGACACCAATGTGATGACTGGGGAGAAAGGCTTTTTAGGCAGAAGGAATTTCGCATACCAGATCCTAAGTGGTAATCAAAAACCTAAAAGGCAGCTAGTGGGGCTGGATATGGTAAACAAGGGGAAGAGATGAGTATCTTTTACGTGGAAAGGAAAATATGAGAAAGCTCAACTCAAATTATTGCTAGGAATTGTGGTATTACACATGGGCTCTTAGTCTAATATTTTGATTATCTGCTGGCATTTTTTACCTATTCCATCCTGTTTTACTTTAATAAGAGTCTGGGCCAGGTGCAATTCCTGACACCTGTAATCCCAGCACTTTGAGAGGCCGAGCCAGGAGGACTGCTTGAGCCCAGGAGAATGAGAACAGTCTGGGCAACATAGTGAGACCCCATTTCTCAAAAAAAAAAAAAAAAAGACAATTAGCCAGGCATAGTGGCGTGCACCTGTAGTCCCAGCTACTCTGGAGGCTTAAGCAGGATGATCTCTTGATCCCAGGAGTTGGAGGCTACAGTGAATTATGATTGCACCACTGTACTCCAGTCTGAGTGACACAGTAAGACCCCATCCCATGAAAAAGAAAAAGAAAAAGTCTAACATGAGGAACTCTTCTGATTTTTCACCTATTTGAGCAAAGATAGAATTAACTATTAACAAATTGACTTTGGTTTACCTACTAAGAAGTACTGTTTCCAAGTACTACAATTTTGCCTTTTCATTATCCAAAAAAAAAACCAGTACTGTTAGTCTGAGTTTAATATTTCCAGTTTTTAAAATCCCCAGCCTCAAAAAGGGTGAAAACATTTTCATAATTAGATCCAAAGGCGAGAAAGGCAAAAGAATATAAATATTCTTTAACAACTAATTTTTTTCTATATTTGTTCACAATGCAGAAGGCTCAGACCCCATGGGTTTCTTCAGTTCTTGAAGAGAAAATCAATTTTTAAGTCACTCTCCTTATATACACATTTGCCTTTCAGTTCTGCCTTCCAATTATCTTTTTTTTCTCATTCTTCAAAGAAATGACAGGGTTTAGTCCACTGAATCATTTCCTTCTTACTGGATGACAGGCAAAAACATAGATGGGGTATCTCTACGTCAACCCCTTTAGTATCTGAATCTCAGAAGTTGTATCAAGCCATTGATTATTTGACAGCTACTGATGCCAAGACTCATCAACATAAATGGATGAAAGAACAACAGTAGCCAGCTTTTAACTTGTGATCACACTGAATATACAAAACATGCAGCTGAATTAGCCCCCTTTTGTCTTCCTCAGCTTTCACTAACTGACTGGTTTCTTCTTTAGAAAATGTCCAAAAATAATAGCAGTTTACATTTGAATGCTAAGTGCCAGCCACTGTTTTAAGCGTATTACATACATTAATTTATTTAATCCTCAAAATAACCATGAGCTGAGGTACTATTACTTTCCCTATTGTAAAGATAAAGCTGAGGCAGAGAGGACAAGCAGCTTTCCAAGATCACAATACTTACCAAATACCTGTTTGGAGTTTTCCTCAAGTATTTTTAAACCACTTTGGTCCCAAAATCTTATGGTATTTTAACATTACTTACTGCTACCAGTCAGGGAGCTTAAGAGCATATGCTCAAGTTCACTTCACATTTGAGCTTGCCCTTTTATTAGCTGTGTAACCTTGGGTAAGTTACCAAACTTCTCTATGACTCAGTTTCGTTTATCCATAAAACAGAGATGACAATAGCATCTATTTCCTTGAGTATCTGTGAGGATTAAATGAGTTATATATGTGAAGTACTTAAGACAGTGCCTGGCACATAGTATGAACAAGTATTAGCTGTTGCTACTCATACTATCATGACCACCTCTACCTGGGAATTTAGCAAAAGGCCGCTTTATTTAATCTAGTCAGTATTTCTTCTCCAACATCTGCCATTTCTTTTGTTTGATTTACATAAACTAACAATGAACTATTCTTAGCAAGCAATGCACCTAATTGCTTTGCTACATTTTTCTAGTCCTTAACACTTCTTTCCTATTTCACCTGCCCAGGAGTGAATTGTTTGAGGTTAACAGGGTTGCATTATGCTATAGTTAAGTTCATAAGCCACTGAAATTCTAAGGCTAATGTCTAAATTTGTAATATAGCCAAATGGAGGAAAAAACCAAGCACTTCTCTATTTTAACCTCAAAAACAAAAACCACAAAATAGTGTGGTGTTTTGTTTGTGGAACAGACTTTGCACTACTAGTTTTAACTTAAAGATCAATAGCCTACAATGTTTTTAAATATGAATTAAAACAGTAGATTTAAATTACTAATTTATTGATGATTTATTTTATAGGTCTTAATCTTTCATAGCAGTTTTGATTAAGCTCAGATATTAAAAATACAAAATTAGAAATACATTTAGAACATAACCTAATATGTTTTTAATTACCTCTACACTAAGACCACATTTTATTTATTTTTAAATAGAGACAGGGTCTTGTTATGTTGCCCAGGGTGGTCTCGAACTTCTAAGCTCTAAGCAATCAACCCTCCTCGGCCTCGCAAAGTGCTGGGATCACAGGCATGAGCCACCGCAACAGGCCGTGGACCACACCTTAGACTTCTCTTGAAACACCAGGTATTCAATATACACACAGGTCTAGAACCAGGTCCAAACTTGTACATCCTTGAGTCAAAGGTGGAATAACATTAAATTTTCCAGCTGCCCAGCTCTAGTCAGCTGTTAACATCACTTAAAAATCTAATTATTCCAGAAAGCTTAGTCCACCCATGTCATCCTCTACATATAGAAGCCATAATTGTAATAGCAAATGACAATATAAATACATTATACATATACTGCAAGTATCCTTCTGTAGCTTTTATATTTTCTCAGATAACTATATATTAAAAAATTATTAATCTGCTCGAGCCTTAGCAGGTTGAACACTATCAATGCAAAACAGAACAAAATAGCATAGGTTATTAAACATTTGATTATTTATTTATCTTTGTTGAGTATATCTTGTAATTGACCAATATATAAGCATTTGTAATGCTTATATATAAGCTTATATAACCAATATATAAGCATTTGTAATGTTTATTTAACATAGTAAATGATATTATTTATTTAATATCTGCTATGTGCCAAGCACGGTCATATTTCATTCCAACTGTGAGAAGTTGGAATTATTCCCATTTTACAGATAAGGAAACTGAGACTCTGAGAGATTATGTGATGAAGATTAGAGAGCAAGCAAGTAATGGAACAAGTATAAAAACACAGGTCTGCTAATGACAACATCTAAGACTCATCTTTGGCAGTGTTACCCAAGTAATGTTATATTATTGCTTAAAATTAATTTTTTTTACCTTGACGTACAGTAAAATACTGTCGACTACTGTGAAATCTATCATGCTATACCATAACATCTTATTTGAAAGTACAGTAGAAACTCCTGACCTTCAGATAATTTTTTTCTATTGGCTATCAGTTTGTTTTTATGGAGGTTGTAGGGAGCAGAATTGACCAATGCTCCCCATACCTTCCATAAAAACAGCCAATAGAAAAAGAATTAAGGCATTTTTCCTGACCCCCACCTTAAACTTTTACAGTTAGCCAACCAACTACCACACCCAATCATGTACGATAAGAGGCTATTGTATTTATTTAGAAACTTTAACTCTTTGAAGCACAGCTGTCTTTCACAAAACTATAATCTGAGTCTCTACATTAAAATCCACACTTTACTCACACTCTGAATGAGCATCTGAGAAGTTCTCCTATTTATGTTCATCTTATAGAAAACTTAGTGTTAGGCCGGGCGCGGTGGCTCACGCCTGTAATCCCAGCACACTGGGAGGCCTAGGCGGGCGGATCACGAGCTCAGGAGATCGAGACTATCCTGGCTAACACGGTGAAACCCTGTCTCTACTAAAAATACAAAAAATTAGCCGGGCGTGGAGGCGGGCGCCTGTAATCCCAGCTACCGAAGGCTGAGGCAGGAGAATGGCGTGAACCCGGGAGGCGGAGCTTGCAGTGAGCGGAGATTGCGCCACTGCACTCCAGCCTGGGCGACAGAGCGAGACTCCGTCTCAAAAAAAAAAAAAAAAAAAAGAGAAAACTTAGTGTTAAGTACGGTTATCTAATTATGTAGCTCAGAGACTAAAAGCAGGAAAATTAAAAGGTGACAAGGATAAATATATTAACAACAAAAACTGTTGACAGCCAGGGAACATAAAAATCAGAATAAAAAAAGATAGGCTGAGATGGTTTAAACTAGAGACAAAAAAAATCTCAAACCAGAAGCGTGAACATTTTTTAAATGTCTCCACATATCATGATTACAACTAAAAATATTTTGACGTTTAAAAAGTTTCAATTATCCAGAAAATTCATTTATATAGGATAGTTCTTTGGACACCAATGTAGTTTAAAAAAAAATGAAGTGTAACTGTTTTCTCGTTAAGAGTTGTCCATAACTCTGCCTTTCAAATTGCAGGTCATCATGACCCATTAATTGGTGAAGAAATCAATTCAATGGGTGGTGACAGCAATTTTTCAAAACGTGAAATAGAATAGAAAATACAACACTACATTGCGCACAGTAAGGGTAAGTACGTTTGTGAAAAGCTTATTTCAATATTTCTGTACTAGTTTGCTAAGTAAAAGATTACTTACACTGGTTTTAGTAAAAGAAAAAAAAAGCCATGGGTCTAAAGGTTTATGTTATTATTATGGAATATAATCACAATACTAAACTCACAATCCCATCATCTTTACCCGAGAATGCTAAAGAAAGCTACAATTTTTAAGGTGAAAACTTCTTTGGAAATCTTGATGAATAAATTTGTTTCCCCTAAAAATCTATATCAGTACGTAACTAAACATTTTATTGTGTTTAACACTAGTTTTGGCTGCAAATACTATTTTTAAAACTGCTTATGACTGTAAAGCAACTTTTCACAACAATTCAAAATAAATAGTGACTTTGATTTTATTTGCTTGTTTATTCTGAGAATCAATTACTAACCTTGGTGCCATTTTTCCAAAGTGATTGATGTAATCTTAAAATCTAAACTTGGCATTCTACACAAGGAACCTGCTCAGGAGCAATACACTTACTAATACTTGATACATACATAGCTGCTGCCTGATTGCATGTAATAGCCAACAACTAAAACTAATTTAAATCACTAAATTAAGTATGGTTTTCTCCAATTCCTTCTGGTGCATTTCAATAGACCTATTTTACCCAGAAAATTTGTCTAATCACTTTGAAAAAATATATGGAAAAACAACCAGTTTAATATATATAAATTTTAAAATAAGCATCTAATTTGTAGGATAAATTAACATTTCCAATCCTAAAGACTTGGATTTGGAAGGAAATCTGTCATCTACTCCAGCCCCCTACCAAATAAAATAATCCCCACTTCACAATGTTCCTTGGAATCAAACTCATATCTGACTGAAAAGCTCTCACTACTAACCACTACTATATTAACATCTTCTAAAATTGGTTCTTGCCATTAATCAGAAGACTGATAAAGAATTACCTTGAAGTCCTTGAATAGCAGTGTATATATTATTCTTATAAATCCTGAAAATACAGGTTTAGAAAAGAAGTGACATTTACTTATCACCAGGGATTTCAGTGGCCCAAACTGTCCATATGCTGGTATATTGAATACTGGAGTACTCTGCAAACTTTTGGAGTTTGCTTAAAGCACAAAAATCAACTAATCAAAGTAGTAATAAAATAACAGTTGTCAACTCAAGCTTAAGTTTTCTCTTCATTTTATCAAGTTCACATTCAAGTTTAAAAAGCTTATGAACTTCTTGAAAGTTGAAGTTAGATTGACTACCTAAAAACGAGCAAGTACAACTCTAAAATGATACCTGTATTGTGGCAACAGATACAAATACCATTCTTTACTTTCATTTTGAGATACACTAGAATCTCTCTTGAAGCTAGTGCTTCAGAAGCACTTTTGTAAAAACGCTTAACCTTCTCTTCCATATGCCTTTCTCTACCTCACCAGCTGGAATCTGTCACAAAAACAGATAATCACATATGATACAGAAATAGTTGATCCTACTGCAGAATTAGGTTAACACTTCTAAATTGAGGCATAGAAAAGAAGGGGGTGGGGGAACAAGCCCTACTTAAACAAATCATTTACCTCGGTCTGGCTTCATTTTCACATCCAATTTTCGCCCAGAGTGCTGTGAAATGCACCTGTGGGTTCTTTCAACAGGCTCGCCGCTGATTCTACGGCTTCTGCTTCGCTTTCAAAATGCTGAAAGAGACAAAAATAAAATTAATCTGGCCCTATTCTAATACCCGGACCTTGCAAGTAAACTACTGTTAAGTTAGGCCTCTTCCTGGCACCAACTGCGGTGACAGCACCCTCGGCTGGTCTGAAAAAAGCAAAACTCTCTGCACCGCCTCCCCCATCTCCTCCGGATCGAGCACCCCCTTCCCTGCCTCTGTGCTCTCCAGGCCAATGTGTCCTTCTGACACAGTCTCTGAACCAAAACAGGATCTATTTATAACCTGGAGGTACAGGCAAGAAGAAGAAAAAGATTTGAGCAACACAAACTAACCCCTTCGTACAAAAACGCCTCTGGGAACAGAGGCACCTCCGCAGGGCTGGTATGGAAATTCTTCCACCTGGTGCCTGGGCGCAGCCAACTCTTCCAGTCCCCTGCGCCTCCCGAGCCCTCCGCCCGCCCCGCCGGGCCTCACCTGTGTAATTACCCTCTGGCTAGCCTTCCTGCGGCAACCGCGGCCAAGTTTACACAGAAACCCGAGTCACCTCCTCCCGCCCAGCCCCCAGCCCCAAACGAACTCTTCCGGGCTGTCCCGGGGCGACCCTACCAACTCCCAACCAGTCCTCTGCGGCCGGCTCCGGGGGAGGTGTTTACAGCCGGTGCTCGCCCCCTGCTCTGCACAACCCCTTCCGTCCCGCCGCGGCCCCGGATTTCCTTCAGCCCTGCCGCACCGAGCGCCGCATCTGCCCCTCTCCCCGCTGGAGAGTTGTTTTCATGGCGCTATGGAGCTGGCCGGCTCCTCCGCTCCCTCGGCCGACCTCTGCTGACTAACTCGCTCTCCTCTCCAGTCCCAATCCCGCCTCCTCTTGGCACTTGTCTCCACCGCTCGCCCAGTAGCTCACATCACACTCCCACCTCAGACCCCAGGCTCCGAGAGGCGCAGGGCCAGCGGGAGCGGAGTATGGAGGGCAGCGGCCCCCGGGGCTGCCTCAGGTGACCGTGGGGACCCGAGACGACCAGCCCGAAGCGGCTCCCCGGCGCCCCTGTGGCCATCCACCCGCGCCTTAGCCACCGCCTCGCTCCGCTCCCTGCGCTCAGCCCCTCCGCCCTGCCTGACTGGCACCCGAGCCCCGCGACCCCCGGGCTTTCCCCGCCCGTAGCCCCGGCCGGCCCTCTTGCCCAGCGCCTCTGCCAGCTCCTTGCCCGCCCGCTGTCTCTAGCTCTGGCGCCCCGGCTCCCCGTCCCCCTCGCTCGGCCAGTTCTTTCTCTGCTGTTTGCCCTGTCAAAACACTGCCTAGGTCACGTGTCCCAACAACAGCCAACCCACCCCGGTCGTCACTTCCTCCCCGGCGGCCTCCGCGGCCCTGGCGCCCGGTTACTATGGCAATGCCGCCGCTCGCCCCGGGGCGCTAGTTTGGGGCCGGGTTTTCGGTGCAGGTGCCCCGCGGGTGCGAGGGCGCTGGAGATGGCGGCTGGGAGACACCAGCAGAGTCCCGGAAGCCCGAGAGGTCCCAGGCACTTCGGTTGCGCTCGCAGCCGGCAGAGGCGCGCCTGGATTCTGAGACCAGGAATCGGAGCTGCGCTATTAGAGCGCAGGGTAACTGGGGAGATGTCATCCAAGGGCCTGCCCCAGACGTGGAGGATAATTATAGTCTCCTCCTCCTCCTCCTCCTCCTCCTCCTCCACACGGGATGCTGGCGCAGAGTTGTGATCGAGCCCCAAGTGGATTGCAGCGCATAATGGAACCCGGGTTTAATGTGACCGGGACAGGGGGGTGGGCAGCTATGCGGGTCAGGGAGTGGGAGAATTTAAGAACAGGAAGCCCACCACCACCCTAGATTTTCCCAAATCACTAAGGATTTTAGTAGGATTCAGAACCCAAGCTTCCAAGACACTCGCTGTGCTAAAAATAATCTTCATAACTTCTAAAACACTGACTCATGGGCAGGAGGACACTTTGACAGCATGTTATTGTTGGGGAGCTGTAATTTTGTTGTTGTGCTATAGCAATGTGACATGATGGCATTTCATGTTGTGATGTTGTCGTCATTTAAACACAAACAGATGACAGGAATCTGCTGTACTTAAAAAAAAAACCCAATCCTAACAAGCTGCAGCTATTAGCTACTCAGTCTATAGAAGAAGTACATATGGGGCATGAGCCCAAATGCAGACAAGTAAAAATTTGCAAGGCTCTTTGGTTTCATTAGAAAAAGTTTTTTTTAGATATAATTTTGCATAAAAGGATCACAGGAAAGTATTAGGACAAGTCTAAGGGGATTTTTTTTATTTGTGCCCTTCTGTTTTAAAATTTTTTTTACAATGAGTCTATTATTTTCACATCAGAAGAGTTTTATAAACTGCAAGATTGGCAGTTCCATTTTGTTGGCCTCAGATAAAGTTCTTATGAAAAAGGCATGAAATATTTAAAAAGTAACATTTTCTAGTGCTTAGATATGTACAGTAAAATAACATGTACAACTGAAATTGTTAACCTTAACTCCACGATTGTATCTAATCAGAGCAGAGAGAACATTCAGGAGGGTAACATTTCATTTTCTCTGAAATGTTCTGGCATCATGAAGATGAAACTGACAAATAGGAACAGTTCTTTAATCTATAAAATGCTACAAATGTTAAATCCCAGTGGATTTGACTTTGATATTATTGAATACTGTATTATGTAGTTTTTAAAAAATGAACTGAAGTTTTACTTGTTCTACAATCACTTTGCAATTAACCTTGGTAATGGGAGACAGAACAGTTACAGATAAGCCAAAAACCTAAATTTAGCACAACAGCTGGGACCAAATAACAGCTATTGTAAAAGGCTTACTGGGTGAACAGGCAGCAAAATCTGGTTTAGCTTCTTTCTTCCTCTATCTAATGCAAAAGAGGTAAAAAGACCAGGAAATGTTGAGAGCAGAAGCCAAGACTATTAGTGTGTAGCACAAACTATTCTCTTTTAAATAATTTTTAACAGCACATGGGTAAATGATGATGTCAACATTTGTTAGACTAACCTGAAGTTTTTTTAAATTTAGAATCTTAAACCTGTTCAAAAATTTGAAATCATTATGGCAGCAGAAAAAGTATTTAAAAGGTGTATTTCTGACTCATTATTCAAATTGTTTCATTCCATAATACGCATTTACTGAATACTACCTGCTAGGCTCATACAAGTCTCTGAGAATGTAAAGGTCACCAAAACCAGATAGGGTCACTACTTTCAAGGAGCTTATAGTACTATTACAGTTACATGGCCCTAATCAAGTCATATTCTAACACCTTTGTTTCACCTATAAAAGTGAGGTGTTTAGACTCTGACAATAGTTATCGCTTTCTTTTATCCTATGATTATGTAACACATGTTCAGAGTGTTTGGAAATAATGACTTGAAATGGCAATTCACTCTAAGGTGCTCTGTTCACACCTCAGAGCACATAAACAGAACAAATGTTTCTAGTTCCTAGTTGGTGAAGGGTAAGGGTAAGCAAGGGAATCAAGATAGCTGGCAGGAACCTTACCCTCTTTTCATCTGATTTGCTTTCCATTTTGCTTTCCCCTAGGGTTTCAAAGCCATATATGAGTAATTAACTTCAAAAAAAAGTTAACTCATCTTCAGCAACTCATCTTCATACCCTCAACTTTTACAGATTTTGTTGAAATGGGTAGTGTATGATCAATCTGTAATGACTGTCTCTAAGTTCTTTTACTTATTAAGGTGATGAGGATAACTGGTTTGCTCACTTTATGAATACAAGGCTGTTACTATGACCAAAGTCATGGAACCAGTCCAGGCTACCAGGATGAGCTCCACCAGAGCAGGGATTGGTACCTTCTTCTTTCTTGTATCCCCAGCACTTAGTAAAGAACTGGATATAAAGTAGGAGCTCAATAAATATTAACCTATGTATTCTCTAATATGCTTTTCTTGTGCATGCCTGTAGTCTGCATGTCTAATACTGGCTGGCATTTTCTCCCTAGTGGGATAAAGCTAGAGTTGAGAAATTGGTGGGTAGCACAAATTTCATTTGTAAATGACACATTTTCATTATACTTTTGGGGCAATGTATATATTATATGTTGTCTCATAATAGTAGGAACCCATTGTGGGTTGAAATGTGTTCTCCCCTCAAAAAAAAAAAAAATTGTCTTGCAGTCCTACTCCCATCCCCCATCTGTGAATGTGAACTTAGATATGTACAGTAATGAAGTTAAGATGAGGTGGATTATTAGGGTAGATTCCAAATCCAGTGACTAGTGTCCTGATAAGAAGGAGAGGTTTGAAGGTAGAAGACACACAGGGAAGATGGCCATGTGACTAAGAAAGAGAATGGAGGTTCTGAATGGTTACTCAAACATGAAGATCTTTAATTCTGTAAAAGTTAACAGTAAATGAGTGAAAAATGTTAAGATATCTCTAGTATCTTAAAAGAACAACTCTATGACCCATAGCTAGAGGATAATCATGAATAAGTGGTTGAGAGTCAAATGAAGATACATTATTTTAAAGATGGTAATCAGTACATCTTATTTGCCATGAAATATTGTAGAAATAAAGATGAGTAGAATTAAAATGTATAAATAAATCTGTTCTTGCAAAGTTAAAAAGAAAAATGTACTTTTAGTACTTGTTGAAACAAGATGAAATGCAAGCTATCTTTTCCATATCTAAATTGTTTCTGATTATCCACTTAAATTCAGTACAGTTAATTTCTAACAGAGAAAGATCATGGAGTCATTGCTAAGGCATTGGCTTCTGTAAACAACCTTCTACCTTCACATAAGTTGGTTGTCTGGTTTATTCTTTTTTGAGGTTCCTGTTTGTCTACCCTCTAAAACCACAGGTATAAGGAAGTAAAAACGTATTCTTTCTGGTCCCAGCCTGCGTAAGTGTCTTAGGGCTTAGAAATACAAGGGCCTCTAAACTTCAAGGTGGATAAACCTTTAATTAACCTGACAATTTTGCTGAGCTGCTGGAGGTCTCCAACCCACCAAGACTTAATGTCTTTTTAAAGAATAATAATGGCCGTTTTTTGTGACAGCAACTGTGCTCAGCATTTTACATATATTATATATTTGATCCAAAGAGGGTGATAACTATTTCTCAGATTAGGAAATTGAGGCTCAGAGAAACAAGTAACTTTCCCAAAGCTATATTTAATAAGTAGAAGGCAGCCGCTTCCTGAATGGACTCATTTAATTTCCACTACAATATTCTGAAATAAGTTAAATAATTTCAAAATTTTCAAGTGGGGAAACTATGGCTCAGAAATGTTGAGAAGTGGTTCTGCATTTAGAATTTAAATTGATTGATATACACTTAGGCTTAGTGCTTTAAGATATAAGTTCTAAATCAAATAGCTCTGGTTGGTTTGTTATATGCACACCCCAAAGAGCAAATGGTCATGCTCAGATAATAGCAGCTGAAATTTCTTCAGCACTTAAGTCATAAGCACTATTCTGAATGATTTATATATTTATTAGTCCATTTAATACAACATCCCTATAAAATAATATTATCCCTACCAAATAAACAGAAAAGGGGAAGTTAAATAATTTTCCCAAGTTTAAGCAGTTAGGCAGTAGCAGAGTCAGGATTCACACCTAGTGAGCATGACTTGAGCGCATACGTTCTTACCCACTATCTGTTACTGGTCTCTTAGTTTCATTTTCCACCCAAACCCTGTACCTTCCTGACACTGGGCTTCTGCCCTACATGAGATCCCTCCCCAACTACTATGGAAACCCTTCTGGACTTTGAAGGCCCAAAGTTTCACCTCAAAATGTCTTTTAGAACCCATACACTCATACACACCATCTCTGTCTTTTTTCTGAACACATATTTATGATCTTAAAACCACATATTCCTTTTATCTTTTAAGAGCAGATGGACTGACTTCCAATTCTTTTGTCTTTCCTTATTGAATAGCACTATCCTAGGCACAAAGATTCAAGTGATTATTGAAGATCCAAGGCTGTCACTATTCTCTAGAACTGCTCTGGCCAATACAGTAGCTATAGTCATCTGTGGTTATTGAGTGCTTGAAATGTGACTAGTGAAACTGAGAAACTGAATTGTTAATTTTAATCAATTTAAATATAAATTTTCAGCTGGGCATGGTAGCTCATGGCTGTAATTCTGGCACTTTAGGAGGCCCAGGTGGGAGGCTTGCTTGAGGTCAGGAATTCGAGACCATCCCGGGCAACATAGGGAGACCACTGTCTCTATAAAAAAGTTAAAAAGTTAGCCAGGCACGATGGCATGAACCTGTAGTCCTAGTTACTTAGGAGGCTGAAGCAGGAGGATCACTTGAGCCCAGGAGTTTAAGAATGCAGTGAGCTATGATTGTGCCACTGTACTCCAACCTAGGCAACACTGCAAGATCCTGTTACTAAAAACAAACAAACAAATAAATTTTTGATAATTGAACTCGTTTTTAAAACTAAGTATGTTTGGAACAACTGAGTATATGAATCTAATTTTTTTTACACTTGATCTTAGCCAAAAGGCCAAGAAGTGAATCTAATTTTTTAACTGCCGATTTTAGGAAATCTAAATACAGATCAGGTTTTCTTTCTTTATTATTTTTTTTTTTTTCAAATTTTTAAAGTTCTTTAAAGAGACAGAGTCTTGCTCTGTTTCTCAGGCTGGAGTACAGTGGTGTGATCCTAACTCAAGCAACCCTCCTGCCTTGGCCCCCCAAAGTGTTGGGATTACAGGCATGAGCCACCATGCCTAGCTCCACGTCAGGTATTTCTAATGAGAATTGAACCTACAAATTGAAATGTAAGTATAAAATATACAGCAGATTTCAAAGACAGTGGGAAAAAATGTACAATATCTCTATTGATACTTTAAAAATATTGATCACATGTTGAAATGGTAGTACTTTAGATATGCTGGGTTTATTTTTAATTTTTCAAAATGTGGCTAATAGAAAATTTAAAGTTATATATGTAGCTTACATAATATTTCTATTTGCTGTAGGATTCAGTGGCTTACCCAGCACTTCAGAAGACATTTGAAAATCAGTCATGTTCCTCAACCAAGTGATGCCTTTTAGCGGTGCAAATTCTGTGCTTAGGAAACTTGCTGCTTGCCCTAATCTTTTCTTTTTTTGTTTTAAAATGTGTCATGTGGCATTTAATTGTCCTCATCTTATCAAGGGTTCAGTGCACCCTAATGAGACTTGAATGCATCACAAAATGGTAAGGGCACAGCCTAGATATAGTAGGAACAATGGTGAACAACCCTTCTGAAAACAGGCTAGATTCAGTAGAGTTTTTTTTGTTTTTTTGTTTTGTTTTGTTTTTCTAAAACAGGGTCTTGCTCTGTTGCCTAGGCTGGAGTGCAGTGGTGTGATCTTGGCTTGCTGCAACCTCTGCCTTCCAGGCTTAAATGATCCTCCTGCTTCAGCCTCCTGAGTAGCTGGGACTGAAAGTACATGCCACCACACCCAGCTAATTTTTATGTATTTTGTTGAGAAGGAGTTTTGCCATGTTGCCCAGGCTGGTCTTGAACTGCTGGGCTCAAGTGATCTGCCTGGCCTCGGCCTCGCAAAGTGCTGGGATTACAGGCATTTGTTTTTTAGAGACAGGGTCTCACTCTGTCACCCAGGCTGGAGTGCAGTGGAGTATCTTAGCTCATTGTAACCTTGGACTCCTGTGGGCAAATTATCCTTCTGCCTCAGCCTCTGGAGTAGGTAGGCCTACAGCCGCCCATCACCATCACCACCATGCCCTGCTAATTTTTTAACTTATTTGCCAGGGTAGGGCAGAGGAGTTCTTGCTATGTTGTCCAGGCTGGTCTCAAACTCCTGGACTCACTCAAGTGATCTTCCCACCTCAGCCTCCCCCTGGGATTACACAAGTGAGCCACAGCACCCACTTTAGGTTCAGTAGAGTTTTCATAGAAATTAATTTTCTCTTCATACTTATTAGAGGGTAACACACAGAACTACCTACCCAAACAGTGTGAGCTATTTTTAGAAGCAGTGATGGGTAGACTTCACTCTAAGCAGCTTCACTCTTCATGAGCTGGTAGAGATACTGTTTATTATAAATAAAGTTACTGATCCTTTACATCTTTTCATCAGAATATATCAGTTCCTTGCATCCTAATGAGAATTCCACAATAATACTTTTCATGGTTAAAAAGATTTCATACATTGGACTTGAAAATTAGATATAAACAGCAGCAGTGATCTCCATTTCAAAATGTGCAATATAAACTGATCGGGTATTTCAGAAAAGCATTGTTGAACAGAGTTCTACCCTTCAAAAAGATTTGTAAGAGAAATCTTTTCTAAGGTTGCTGTCTCAATTTAAGAAAGAAAAAGGTTTGTAAGAATGCATAAAAACTACAGAAATTCCCTAACCCCTTTTCACAAATGGGAAAACTCATAATTGAGACTAAATTCTTCACATGTAGTAGATAGAGCATGATAAAACAACTTGTAGTACCTTTTTGATAAATCCAGTTTCTGCTGCTTCTATCAGAACCCCAAAGCTCAATTAGGCATAGAGAATTCTAGGAGCTATTCCTTTATTTGCTGACTGTATATATCTCAGTTTTCCTTTTGCATTTTCAGATGGGGTCTTGCAATGTTTCCCAGACTGGTCTCTAACTCCTGGGAGCTCAAGCGGTCCTCCTACCTCAGCCTCCCTAGTAGCCATGGTTAAAGGCATGCTCTACTGTGCCTGGCTCTGAATAATTTCATGCTGCCATGCTTCAGAGAAAAGAGAACATTAGCCTTCTTATTTCAACTTGCACAGGCAAATTCTTTACCTGCAACTCAAAATAATTGGTCTTTATTTCTAAAATGTCATTTCTGTATAATATAAGTTTAATTCAATTCTGCATTCATTGAACTTTGTATGCCAAATACTTTGCTGGGCCCTAGAGATACAGAGACTAGAAAAGCAAATGTTTACCCCAAAAAGCTCTATCAATCTAGAAGGGAGACAGTCGTGTTAATAAATAATTGCGGCCAGGCGCGGTGGCTCACGCCTGTAATCCCAGCACTTTGGGAGGCTGAGGTGGGTGGATCACGAGGTCAGGAGATCGAGACCGTCCTGGCTAACATGGTGAAACCCCATCTCCACTAAAAATACAAAAAATTCTCCGGTCGTGCTGGCGGGCGCGTGTAGTCCCACCTACTCCGGAGGCTGAGGCAGGAAAATGGCGTGAGCCCGGGAGGCGGAGCATGCAGCGAACCGAGATCCAGCCACTGCACTCCAGCCTGGGCGACAGAGCGAGACTCCGTCTCAAAAAATAAATAAATAAATAAATTGCAATTTGGTTTGATAACAGCAAAAATATTCGTGCATAAGGAAAACACGTGGCACAAAGAAGGAAAAGTTAATTCTCTCTAGGAGAGGGGGCTGCTAAGGAAAGAAAAGAACATATTAGCTATATTTTAGAGAATAAAGAGTGAGGTTAGACAGGCAAAGTGGGGTAGGATGGTGGAAGCTATTCTTCACAGATGAAACAGCATGTCACTGAGGCATGTTAGAACATATCAAGATGCCATTTTGGAAGGTCAGTTTCAAGGAGGTTAAACATAAGCAATAGGTACAGCATTAGAGAGAGGTTTTTTTTTTTTTTTTTTTTTTTTTTTGCCATTAGCCCCAGTCTTTATTCCTCCCCACATCCATGCCTTTGGCAGGTAACTGCAGTCCCTCCCATTAATAGGTCAGTGTATATGTCCCAGCTTTTTGTTTTGCTACATGAATTGCCCTAATGAAGAGAATGAGGCTGAAGGGACAGTATGCTAGCTCTGAGCTAAATCTTAAGAAATCTTGCCTATTTCCTCTGTTGTTTTCTCTGCCATTACCATGGAAAGCAGATGCCTAGGCTAACCTGCTGTTCCCAGGAGAATGAGAGACATGTGGAAGGGACTGGAGCTGATTCACACATCAACCCAATTTTGATTAGCAGAACCATCACAGCTGACCCGTAGATTCATAAGATTAAGTTATTGTTTAAAGCTGCTAATTTCTGGAATGGTTTGTTATGCATCATTGTTCTAGCAATGGCAAACCAAAGTAGCTATAGTAGTGAATTTGGAATTTCTTGTAGATGACAGAAAATGACAAAAGGTTATAATAAATAGATTGTTTCAGAAAGATTGCTTCAACAACAGAAGATAGAGATGGGAAGAGAATGGTGGGGGACGTGGTAGCAAAGAAGCTATTCCAATGATCCAACCTCAAGATCATGCAAATGTGAACTAAAGCAATGGCATCAGGATGGAGCAGAGAAGATGGACTGGAGAGAGTTTTAGGAGGTAGAAGTGATACAACTCTGGTGGTGACTGGCTGTAGGGAAAGAGGTCAATCATCCATCCTCCTCAGAATAGTTGGCAGGTCACCGTGTACTTTAAGATAGGAAATACGAGAGAAAGATCAGATTGGCCACTGAGGGATGGGGGTGGGGGAGAAAAGGAGAAAAAGTACTTAGTTTCAGACGTATTATATTTGAAAAACCATAGCATCTAGACAGACATTCTGAAGACAGAAAAAGATTCTGCTCTGGGACTTCAGGATGAGGTTTTATCTGAAGGTATAGTACTCAGAAGCCATCAGCCTGTAAATGGTGGCTGCTCCATGGGAGTAGATGAAGATATTGGTGTCATGGGCTATCAGGAAGGAAAGGGTGTTTAGCTATGTTGGCTGTTGTGGAAAAGTCGAATAAGACAAGGACTGAGAAATATCTTTTTGATCTGGCAATCTTGTCACCCAAAAGAGAAGGAATAATTTTGAAACTCTTTTTACAGATGGAGGAAGGTAGCCTGGGCCCAACTGAACTCACTGTGTATTCAGAAAATAACCCACAGTTGGGAAATTCACAGTGCCATTGCTTTGAATCAAATCCTTACTTCATACCAGGTCAGTATGGTATAATTCTGAGAATAGTTAGTAGCTTTATCCCAGGCACATATTTTGGGAATTCAACATCGTTTGTACTATATTCCCCCCAAAAAACATTATCCATGATCTCGGTGTGTGCCAGCAAAATCCAACATGCAGAGATTTTGCAGAAACTGTTTTTCTGAGAGTAATATACTTCAGAAATGTTTGATTTATAGGCAGTCACATATGAAAAACTAAAAAATGTTCCTAGCTCTTATTCATAAATATACATGTATTGAATTTCTTTGCAGTGTGCTATATACATGACATTTTCCTCTCAGTAAATTATGGCTCATTTCTGTCTCTTCATCAGGATGTACCATGATTCTTGGAAACATGACTGGGTATTGATGTCTTGTCTAGCCAATGAAATCCACATAGCAAAGATGTTATGAAGACATGGAAACATGAATATGAAATAAAATCAGTATAGCTATTTGGATGATTAGCTATCGACACAAGACAGTCCCTGGTTATTGCTTTTAATAGTAAGGTAGCACTAGGCCATGAAAGGTGCCTCAGTGTACCTGCCTCATTTGTGGCTCCCTTTTGGCCATGTGACCCTAACTCCCCTGGTCACAAGTGGCTGAACCAGCAATCAATACCTGACCTGAAGGCAACCCTCTATAGGCTGGCAAGCGGCCTACAAAGTTGCTCAGTGCTAGAGAATTGAGCCCAACAGAAGTACATTCTAATGTTTAGTGATTGGCCAATCATATTCTTTGTGATGGTGCTGATGGGAGGGTAGTGATGTGCATCAGACATGCAGAGTTAGTAGCAGCTGGAGCAGACACAGAAGCCTCCCTAACAACGGGCAATGGAGAAAGGAACAACAGACAGTTCTGAAAGAATACCAAGTGCTCCTAAGCCAAAAGCTATAGTTAGGCTGCTGGAGGTACTGCCAGTCCTAAATGATGGCGATGATGGTCCATTTTTCTGTGAAACTTGACTGTATACCTGTTAAGATTTTTTTGTGTTCTTTTTAAGGCTCCATGAATGAATCTTTCCAATAAACAAATTTGTAACAAAGGCAACCTGAACATCTCTGATATTTGAAACTTGAAAATATCTAATACAATTTTACATCACTTTCAAATCATGAGTGAAGAAGTTAATGTGTTATTGAATTCGATTCCCTATACATATGTCAGTTACTTATTCAATCAATAATATGTACTGATAACCTACTATGTGCCAGACATGTACTAGCATTAGGAATTTAGTAGTGAACAAGATTGACATGACTCCTGCCTAGATTGTGCTATGGTCTAGCCTGGAGTATTTAGACTCCTTGGGTCTTAATACATACGGAGAAACCTGAATATATGTCAGAAGCATGTGATCTACATTTGTTTGCTTTCGTTTTAAATATTCATGGTTTCCGAATATATTACATGAATAAGGATGTAACATTAAAACCCATGTGTTAACATTTTAATCTAAGGATATTTATATCAAAGTACAGCTTAGTTCAGAGCTTTCTAAAATTTAGTACATCTGAAACAAAGTGAACAACAGAAAGAAGGTTAACAAAACCATAAACTGTTAAGTAGAACATGGCCCCTAAGTAGAGCCAGAAGTATAGTACTGTAACAAGATGACACTTGCAGAATCCAACAGAAGAAGAGAATAAAATGATGACATTTATATGCTAGCATTTTGCAACAGTGGTAATGTGCCACCTGTAAATGAAGTGAATCCTGGAAATAAAAAGGCTGGCCATTTTTCCTCATCCTGAGTAAAAGATAAACTGAAAATTAATGGCATGGATTGCTCAAGATAACAGACTGAAAATAAAGATACAGGTGATTCATTAAACTAGATGAAGAAAAATGGAGAAGATAGAATCTGATGCTTGGTGAAATTGAAATGTCAAGGAATTGACATTGATGCATTCTGTGATGATCCTGCTGGTAACTCAATAGTCAGGCAAAGGATTTTAATGTTATATTTCTTAGACCAACTAAAATTAAGAATGAATGTCTTTCCCAGTAGAGATAAGATGGCCCAGGGGGAGTGGAGAGTTGAGGGAACCCTGTTAAGTGCTTCAGAGTTTCTAGGGATTTTTTTTTTTTCCTAGTCAATCTCTGCTTATCCATCTAGGACTCTTTAGTTATTATTTTAGTGGAGCATTAAGAGACTAAAAATGCTCTTATATTTTATCATTCAAACTTTTACAGGCTTTCTTTCCAAGATACTCAAATCCCTAAACACCTGAACTTCTAATTGCTTTACAAGACTTAGTCTCATTGGTTGCTATAGTACTGCTGTGGAAATTCTCTTCTTGTCTTCAACTAAATAGGCTGCAGTTTAAATATCTGCAACTCTCTGGGAACACAAACAACCTTAGAAATTAGAAAGATAATATAACTGTGGCTACAGCAGGTAACTTTTAATTATCAGGTTTATATGTAATTTTATACATTCAAATTTGAAAACTAGAATGAATAGATGGCCTTAAGGAAACGATAAACTATTAAACAGAACCAAGAATAGGTAGAGAACCCAAATAGATTGATCATCATCTAAGAAACTGAAAAGATTTGGGAGGCTGAGGTGGGAGAGTAGCTTGAGCCCAGGGTTTCAAGACCAGCCTGGACAACATAGTGAGACTCCGTCTCTACAAAAAGTTAAAAAATTAGCCAGGCATGGTGGTGCATACCTGTAGTCCCAGCTACTCAGGAGGCTGAGGTGGGAGGATCACTTGAGCCCGGGGGGTCAAGGCTGCAGTGAGACTTAATCACACCACTGTATTCCAGCCTGGGAGACAGAGCAAGACCTGTGTCAAAAATAAATAAATAAATAAATAAGAAAAAGAAAAAGAAATTGAAAAGCGAGTCAAAGATCCACTCCAAAAAGAGATACCAGGCCCAGAAGAGTTTGAGAAAGTTCTACTAAACCATCAAAGAACAGATCATGCCTTTTTTTTTTCTTAAATAAGCTGACCAGAGCAAAGGAAAAGGATACAAAGTTTCCCATTTCATTTTAGATCAACATAATCCTAATAAACCAAAATGAAAAGTAGTCCTCCATCTCCCCAAAAACATAAGAAATAAATCTCAGCTATAAACAGAGAAACAAAAATTCCAAATATTAGCACAGAATCCAGAAGTGTGTTAAAGGAATATTACATCATGACCAAGACTTTATCCTAGGAATATAGGACTGCTTCAACATTATAAAATGTATTAACACAAATTGCCATACTATCTGAATAAAGAAAATAGAAAGCAAATGATTGTTTTATGCCAAAATCTACACTTGACAAAATTTAATATTCATTCCTATTAAAATGTATTTGAGAGCTAAGAAAAGAGGAAAACTTTTGACACAGGGTTTTGCTCCATCACCCAGGCTGGAGTGCAGTGGCGTGATCCCTGCTTACTGCAACCTCTGCTTCCCAGGCTCAGGCAACCCTCACACCTCAGCCTCCTGAGTAACTGAGATTTTAGGTATGCACAACCACACCCAGCTAATTGTATTTTTTGTAGAGACAGGGTTTCACCATATTGCCCAGGCTGATCTCAAACTCCTGAGCTCAAGCCATCGTCCTGCTTTGGCCTCCCAAAGTGCTGGGATTACAGGCATGAGCCACTGCACCCAGCCTGAAAACTACCTCTTTTTCTTCTTAGAGATGGGGTCTCACTCTGTTGACTAGGCTGGAGTGCAGTGGCTTAATCAGGCTCACTGCAGTCTGGAACCCCTGGACTCAAGCAATCCTCCTGTCTCTGCCTCCTGAGTAGGTGGGACTACAGGCGTCAGCTATAGCACAGGGCCTTATTTTTTTGAGATGGAGTCTTACTCTGTTGACCAGGCTGGCCTCAAACTCCTGGCCTGAAGTGATCCTTATGCCTTGGCCTCCCAAAACCTTGGGATTACAAACATGAGCCACCATGCCTGGCACAAAACTCTCTTATAGAGCATTTACCAAACCTTATAGTAAGCATCACACCTAACAGTGAAAGCTTCAAAGCAAGCATTCCTTGAAAGTCAAGAACATCTTTTGCCACTTTAAGTTTTAGTCAATAATGCTAAAACAGGAAAAGAGACATACAAACGGAAAGATTGAAACAAAACTATTTCGGGCCAGGTGCGGTGGCTCATGCCTGTAATCTCAGCATTTTGGGAGGCCAAGGCAGGTGGATCACTTGAGGTCAGGAGTTTGAGACCAGCCTGGCCAACATGGAGAAACCCTGTCTCTACTAAAAGTACAAAAATTAGCTAGGCATGGTGGTGCATACCTGTAATCTCAGCTACTTGGGAGGCTAAGGTAGGAGAACCAGTTGAACCCAGGAGGCAGAGGTTGCAGTAAGCCAAGATCACGCTCCTTCACTCCAGCCTGGGTGAGAGAGCGAGACTCCATCTCAAAAAAACGATTTCAGAGAATATAGTTAAGTTAGCAGAACTAATAGAATTTAGTACTGTGGTTGGATATATGATCAACATTTTAAAAATTAATAGCTTCTAGTATATCAACACTGGGTAGAAAATGTTAAGGGATAGGGGTCCATTCACAAAAACAAAACCATACTATCACTTAGAAATAAATCTAATTAAAAAAATTAAAGACCTGTGAAAAATGACATAAAAGAAGATCTAAATAAATTGGAAGACAGATATTGTCGGTCCTTCCTCAATCCATAAAGTCAATGCAATCTCAGTCAAGATTTCCAAAATATTTTCTAATGGAGTTTAACAAATTAATTCCAAAAGTTTATGTGGAATACTAGAATTACACTTGGCACAGTGAAATGCTTACTCTAAGAGAGACATATAAAAACTGATACCAACTTAATAGAAAAACCTCTTCTAGCCTTGCCTCTCATACTTATGTAGAAGACAATAGTTGAGTGGAATGGCAGATATGCGTGTCTGCACTGCTTAAATTGTTCTCTCTCATACCTCACTCTCTCTTCTCTTTTGTTCAAGTTCTCTAAATTAATGGGTTAAGTGCACCATATGGTATGACTACTTTGCATTTTTATACATATCCTCCAAATATACAAAATAGAATTTTGTAACTTTTCATGTGAATCTTTTTATATGACCCACTTAATCCCTCAGCTGAGTATGTGTGTGTGTGCGTGTGTGTGTGTGTGTATATATATATATATATATATATATTTTTTTTTTGAGATGAAGTTTTGCTCTTGTTGCCCAGACTGGAGTGCAATGGCACGATCTCAGCTCACCGCAACCTCCTCCTCATGGGTTCAAATGATTCTCCTGCCTCAGCCTCCCAAGTAGCTGGGATTACAGGCATGCACTACCACATCTGGCTAATTCTGCATTTTTAGTAGAGACAGGGTTTCTCCATGTTGAACAGGCTGGTCTCGAACTCCTGACCTCAGGTGATCCGCTTTCCTTGGCCTCCAAAGTGCTGGGATTACAGGCATGAGCCACTGCACCCGGCCTGCTGAGTATATTTTAATATATGATTGCTCAGAATTAAAGCAAATAATTACCATTTCTACTTTGAGACTCAAGAATTCCTGAAAATTTGCTGGGTGTGGTGGCTCACGACTATAATCCCGCCACTTTGGGAGGCTGAGGTGAGAGAATTGCTTGAGCCCAGGAGTCCAAATATAGCAAGACCCCGCCTCTATTTTTTTAATTAAAAAAAATACTCATGAAAATTTGACCTCGCGCCCTATTATCAGATAAGCTAGAAAATACAAAATACACACAATGCCAAAATACAATGTTTGTGATATACATAGAATCCCACTGTTTTACAACAGCACTGCTGCCAGAGTACTAAAAAAAATCTATTATACCTTTTAAAATTTAAATTTAAAATATGTTTTGTCTTACTGATTTCCAGGGACAATCACCATACTTTCCCCCATTATTCTTTTTTTTTTTTTTTCTGTTTTTTTTGTTTTGTTTTTTTGAGACAGGGTCTTATCCTGTTGCCCAGGCTGGAGTGTAGTGGTGTGATCCCGGCTCACTGCAACCTCCACCTCCTGGGTTCAGGCAATTATCATGCCTCGGCCTCCCAAGAAGCTGGGATTACAGGCGTGCATCACCATGCCTGGCTAATTTTTGTGTTTTTAGTAGAGTTGGGCTTTCACAGCATTGGCCGGGCTGGTCTTGAACTCCTGGTCTCAAGCAATCTGCCTACCTTGGTCTCCTAAAGTGCTGGGATTACAGATGTGAGCCACCATGCCTGGCCCTGACTACTTTTTAAACATTAGTTTTGCCACCAAATTGCTCAGGCTAAAGTACTCTCTGAACAAGTCCGCGCTTTATCTGTCTCCCTTGTGCCAATCAGCTTCCAAATCTACATTTCTAGCATAAACCATCGTTTCCTGCCCTGCAGGCTACCCAGCTGTCTACATCTACAGGATGACTCACAGATCCTTCCAAATCAATATTAAATCAACAACATTCTCTTTCTTCCCTGAGAGCTTCTACTTCTCTCCCGCCTTTTCTTCCTTTGTGATTAAGATCCTCCCTATTCATTCTTACAATATCTATTGAGCATCTACTTTGCACCAGTCACTGCTGTCGACATTTGGAAGAGTGAACAAAAAGAATCTTGTCCTCGTGCACCTATGAGTGTGCAGGGACTCATATTTGCCATGTGGACTGACAGGGACAATAAATGAATAAAGGGTATGAGATATAAGAGGCAGGAAAAAATTGAGCAGAGTTAAGTGGGATTTGGGGAGAGGCATTTCCAGATAAGGTTGTCAGGGTAGGCGTCATTGGAAGGAGGTTAGGGGAGAAAAGACTTGAAGAGGTTTGAGAAAAGACATGAAGGAGTTAAGGGAGTTAGCATGTGGCTATCTAGAGGAAGACTGTTCCAGGCCAAGGGACAGTCAGCACAAAGGCTCAAGGCAGGAGCATTCCCTTATATGCTTGTGAAGAGCAGTTGCAGCTGGAACTCAATGAATGTGGGTCGGGAGACAGTAGAAAATGAGGTTGGAGAGGGGATGGAGGCCTAGATTACATGGGGTTTTAGGGACTATCATAAGGACTGGTCATTGCAGGGCTTTGAGCAGAGACATTACGCGGTCTTATTTATGTTTAAAACGTTCGCTCTGACTGCTCTGTTGAAATTAGATGATAGTGGGGCAAGGGGAGACACATGGAAACTAACTAATGGTAGGCTATTCCTGCAACCCAGGTAAGAGCTAGTGTGGCTTGGTCTGCCACCTCTGTCTTACCCAAGCTAGAAACCTCAGTGAACTCCTCTAGCCATTCCTCTCTCCCACTTCCCCACCCATTCCCCTACACACCCTGCAATATACATACCTGGATTCTATTTCCAAATACCAGCCACTGCCCTCTACCCAACCACAACAGCCTCCATTCAGGCTTATCTGGATCATTGAAACAGCCTCCTAATTGGCCTCCCTGCCTTTCACTTACCCCTTCTTCCAGTCTATCCTATCAGCTGGGGTACCCTTCTCATTACAGAGGGTCCTAGCTTGGGATATATGCATAGAATTCACTGGGTCTGTGACCTAGTGAATTCTGAAAAAGTTTGCTTTGATTTTCATTTACATCTAACTGAAATTTAGCATTTCCTTTATGCTTATAAACATAAGCAACAAGCTGCAGTACCAGTGACTGTCACCAACAGAAATTAGATATTTTCATAGCATAATTAAAGTTGACACATGTCTCAAGGTATCATTTAATGCATTACCACTTTGAAATTATATTAGACCTACCACTAGATTTTTTTAAATGTGCTAATAATGGAGCAAATATCACAATTAAGAACTATTTTGTATTTCAACATTATTGGATTCCTTTTAATTCCTATGTATTTTAATTTATATAAAGATTAAATATATAATATTTAACCTAATATAAATTATATTCTGGGGGATTCATGGGCTTTATCAGATAGCCAAAGGGGTTCAAGGCCAGAAAAGATTAAAAACCCATGTTCTAATCATATTTAATCTATTCAGACCTGATCTTATTACTTCCATAATTTGAAAATCCTGAGGTGTCTGGCTAGCATACAGGATAAAAATCTGAAGTTCTAACAATGCTAACAAGGTTCTCCCATCTTCACTTGGCTAACTTTTTCTGCTTTATTACAAGTCATTCCTTCTTTCTCCCATCCTATGCTCTGACCACCACAGACCCCTGCTGCTCCTCGGCTTATGGCCCTTTCATTCCTCTGGGCATTTGTTTCTTATGTTCCCTTTTCCTGCAAAGCCTGCACAACCATGGAAACTCTTGCTCCATCTTCAAAGACTTCCCTTCTTCCAATACTGACTTCTCAGGCCAAATGAGTTTCTCCCTCATCCTTGCTCCTGTAGCATGTTATACACCGCTTTTCACATCTTACAGCAGTCTTGGTTGCCCACTTGCCTCTCTTTCTCCACAGTAACACCTCATGGGAGAACCTATCTTACATATCTTGGAATCCTTAGAAGATGTGAACAGATGCTTCATAAATGGCTAGTTGAAATGAACTAAATACTTTTAAAAATAATTTATCTGAAACATGACTCACTTCTTTAATGCGTAAGAATATGACAAAATTTACCTTAGAATTTTTTCCCCAGTTTTCTTATAACCTTTAGGTTAAGAACATAATGTTACATTTGCTCATAAATAAATGTTTGCAAACCAGACTAGAAGATACTTGCAATACATATATCTAACAAACAATTTGGAACTACCATTAAAAAAAAAGATTTCTACAAGTTATTAAGAAAAAGACAACCAGCCCAATAAAAAATTGGGCAAAGACTTGAACAGAAACTTGAAAAGATAGATATCCAAGTGGTCAAAATTATGAAATAAAGCTCACGGGGGCTTTATATGACTCATCAGGGGAACACAAATTAAAAATCACAAGAAACCACTACTACCACCCCAGAAAGTCTCCAATTTAAAAGACTGACAATCCTAAGTATTTTCAGGGATGTAGAATTTTTTTTTTTTTTTTTTTTTTTTGTGAGACAGAGTCTCGCTGTGTCACCCAGGCTGAAGTGCAGTGGCAAGGTCTCGGCTTACTGCAACATCCACCTCCCGGATTCAAGTGATTCTCCTGCCTCAGCCTCCTGAGTAGCTGGGACTACAGGCCGTGCCACCACGCCTGGCTAATTTTCTTTTCTATTTTTAGTAGAGATGGGGCTTCACTGTGTGAGCCAGGATGGTCTCGATCTCCTGACCTCGTGATCTGCCCGCCTTGGCCTCCCAAAGTGCTGGGATTACAGGCATGAGCCACCGCGCCTGTTCCAAGGATATAGAATTCTTATTTGTGGCTGGGGGAACATGCACAATGATACAATTGTTTTGAAAAACCACTGAGTTTCTACTAGAGATAACCTGCATCTGCTTTATGATCCAGCAATTCCATTCTTTATACTTAAAAGAAATTAGTGCTATGTTCTCTCATTTGTACATTATATTCATAGCAGCTTTGTTCATAATATCCAAAAGATGAAACAATCCAAATGCTCAAATAAATTGTAATAGATTTACATAATGGAATATTGCACATTAAAAAATAAATAATCAGCTCCAACAAGTTGGAGAAATCACATAGAGATACTATGTTGACTGAAAGAAGTCAGACACAAACAAATTCTAGTATGTGACTCATTTATACAAAGTTTAAGAACAAGCACAACTAAAAGATGTTTGTAGAAGTCAGAATAGTGATTAACCTTTCAAGGCACAGACCGAAAAGTACACAAGAGAATTGCATGCAGTACAGAAAATGTATAATTTTATCTAGAGTGTGGTTATACAGATGTATACATAAGTAAAAACTCAAGCTACACACTTAAGATTACTGTACTGTCTTCATTTTAGTATTTGTATGTTGTTACTCACTAAACAAATAAATAAACTTGGCCAAATCTGCTGAAGTGGTGGTGATTTTGGAAACTCGAGCCATGGCAAAACTTTGGAAAATGGTTTTAATATAGTCCAGAACATACTGCCAGTTGACTCAGTGAAAAAAAGACAGTTATTATTGGACGAATAAAATGGAGAATGAAAATAGAAGTACAGATACTGGAAATAAAAGCACTGCATAAATGCACAGTACTAGCATCAGCTTGCCCCAGCCTCGGACAAGTAAAAACCTAGGTTAAGCCACTAATGGCTCAGAAATCACCTAGCACCATGACAAGGTTAGCCTCCTAACCATCAGTACCTGTTTTGTTTACTGTCTACTTCCTCTCTGCTTTCTTGTCTGTGCCTTCACAGTGGTGGCAGTTGGGACCGAAGAACATTTTACTCCTGTTGCAGTCAGGCAGGAGATGGAAAAATGTCCTTGAGGGAGAATATTTGGCTAGAAAGAAAGGGCTCCAAGTTCCAACATTCCCACATCCTTGTTAAGTATATATGGTCATCCTTGATGTGTCCTCCTCCTGGTCCAATCTCCAAATCCTTTTAATCCTATCTTGTGCACAAGATAGGATTAAAAGGATTTGGAGATTTTTAAGGCCTTTATTTTTGTTCTGGTACAGAGTAAGTCTTCTTGCCTCAGTAAGGCCTCTTCACCCTCCCGTTTCACTCTCCAACAGAGTAACTCATTAAAAAAAAACAGATCTTATCATGCCATTCCACTTGAGTGGTTCCTTTTGTCTCAGAGAATCTAAACTCTGTGGTGGTAAACAGGGCCTTTTATAATCTGTCCACAGTATTGCCGCCTCCAGCCTTATCTCCCCAGCGGGCATCCTGTGCAAGTACTCAGAATATGACATCAAGTGGGAGTGTGCCCAGGTTAACCTGCAGAGGATCACCATGCCTTACTGTAGCGTTCGGATTTAGTGTTTGAGGAAATCTGAAGGATACTAGTGGCATCAGCAGCAATTCAGTCTTCTGCCTTCTTGCCTTTGTTTCTTAGAATTTTCAGCTCTAAAGTGAGATTTCCAAACCTGAAGATTAATCACTAGACATGGGGCATCCTAAAACACAGCTTGTTTTTCCTTAATGCTCAGAATATGTATGGGTATGCCATCAACTACTTTATTTTCAATGTATACATTTTTCAAATCTAAAGTCTAGATTGTTAACATGAAATTAACTGAAAAGATTGACCATCAGTGGAGGAAGAAGGTAGATGCTTATTCTCTTTTCTACTACATTTCTTTTCTCTACAGGAACAACTCTATGATCTTCTTGGTGAGACTTTACATACCAAATTAAAAATTGCTTGTCAATAAATTTAGATTATAAACCCCTCAAAAGAAATAGGGAGGCATGAATAATATGTATTATTGTCCATGTGTAAAGTTCCTAAACCCACTTATTGCCTACCCCTCTCTAGGTTTGTAAGACTGTAATATATAACCCACAGTGTAGGAGTTCAAAACTAGTATCTAAGTATTGGCTTCAGGGGGGTCTCTGCCCCCTCTCCTCCCCTGTGAAAAATGTTGTAAGCTTATGTATTTTGAGGGAAAGAGTCCATAGCTTTCAGGTTCTCAACAGGATCCAAGACCACTTCAAAACATAGCTTTCAGGTTCTCAACAGGATCCAAGACCACTTCAAAAAAAGCCTTATTGTGATGAGGCTTTTTATACCTAGAAGCAACTACCCTTCATATTTATCTAGAGAACACTTAAGGAAGTGCTATCTAGCAAACTTGAATGCTGCAGACCAAGATGTCTGTAATTCCTCAGCACAATTAAAGATAATTAAGCAGTATGTCATTATTGTTTTTAAGTTGTTGCTTTCCTTTATTGGAAAGCAAGTAAAATAAACTCCTTGGTTTTTACCTCTCTCGTGGAAGTAATTTCTGATTCAGTTTTTGAATATATTTACCTCAACATATATTTAACAAAAGAAGACTTTAACAAATGGAAAGATACCCCTTGTTCTTGGTGAGAATACCTAGTCATCAAAATGTCAGTTCCCCCTAAGTTAACTTATAAATTTAACATGATCTCAATAAAAATACTAACAAGCTGTTTTTTCTGGAGCTAGACAGGTTGATAAAGTTAATGTAGAGAAACAAACATACAAGAATAGCTGGAAAATGTGAAAAGGAAGATTAGTTGAGGGGAAGGGGAGAGAGACTATTCCTATCACATAATTAAAATATACAACAAAGCCTCTATACTTAAAACAAGGTTGTACTAAAACATGAAGTAGACCAACAAATGAAATAGAATAGAAAAAGAACATATAGAAATATGGCATATGGCCAGGCCTGGTGGCTCATGCCTGTAATCCAAGCACTTCAGGAGGCCAAGGGGGGAGGATAGCTTGAGCCCTGTCTCTACAAAGTATAACATTAACCAGGCATGGTGGCCTGAGCCTGTAATCCCAGCTACTTGGGAAGCTGAGGCTGGAGACTCACTTGAGCCCAGGAGTTTGAGGTTGCAATGAGCCATAATGGTGCCACTGCACTCCAGCATGGGCAACAGGATGAGACCCTGTCTCCAGTATATATATATGTAAATCATAGAGGTGATTTCTTCAATCACTAGGACAAAAATAATCTTTTGAGATCTCAGTACAACTGGTAAGCCATTTAGAAAGGATAAATTAGATCCTTTCTTCACAACACACACAGTAAACTTCAAATGATCAGAAATCTAAATGTGAAAAGCAAAATTATACTAATAGAAGAAAACAGGCAAATTTCTCCATAATGTGGGCATAAGGATTCCTAACTATGATTCAAAATTCAGATACTATTAAGAACAATACATTTGCCATCATAAGAATCTAAAATTGTGCATAGAAACACTTTAAGTAAAATTAACATACAAATGAGAAATTGGGGGAAAATATCTGCAACATTTTAAGATAAAGATATAATGTTCCTAATACAGAAAGAGCTTTAAAAATAGAGAAGACCAGGGCCAAGGTGGGAGGATCACTTGAGGCCAAGAGTTTAAGAGTAGTCTGGGCAACATAGCAAGACCCCATCTCAACTAAAAAAATAAATTTTAAAAAAGAGAAGACAAAAAATCTTACAGAAAAATGGGCAAATAACAAACACATGAAAAAATGCTCCACATCACTAATCAGAGAAATGCAAGTCAAAATCACAAGATTTTGTATGGGATACCATTTCATACCAGTCCGAATGGCTATAAAAAAGTAAAAAAACAACAGATGCTGGCAAGGCTGCAGAGAAAAAGGAACCCTTATACACTGTTGGTGGGAATGCAAATTAGTTCAGCCACTGTGGAAAGCACTTTGGAGATTTATCAAAGAACTTAGAACTACCATTCAACCCAGAAATCCCCTTATCAGGTATATATCCAGATGAAAAATCTTCCTACCAAAAAGACACATGCACTCACATGTTCATCATGGCACTATTCACAATAGCAAAGATACAGACTTAACCTAGGTGCCCAACAAGTGAACTGGATAAAGAAAATGTGGTACATATACACCATGGAATACCACACAGCCATAAAAAGAAAACAAAATCATGTCCTTTGCAGCAACATGGATGCAGCTGGAGGCCATTATCCTGAGTAAATAAATGCAGGAACAGAAAACCAAATACAACATGTTCTCACTTATAAGTGGGAGCCAAAGATTGGGTACTCATGGACATAGAGATGACAGCAGTAGAAACTGGGAACTACTGGGGGCAGGGAGGGAGGAGGACAAGAGTTGAAAAAGTAACTATTTGGATACTATGCTCAGTACCTGGATGACAGGATCAACTGTACCCCACACCTCAGTATCATGCGGTATACCCAGGTAACAAACCTGTACATGTATCCCCTGAATCTAAAAGTTGAAAAAAAAAGTGTTTCCAAAAAAAAAAAAAAAAAAAAAAAAAGGAAAATGGGCAAAACACGTGACTGGATAATCACAAAAGATAGAAAAATGACATTGAATGAGCATTTAAAATGCTCAGTTTCACCCATAATAAGCCATTCTGTCAGATACTTACCCAAGGGAAACAAAAACACATGTCCACACAACGACTTGTACACAAATTTTCATAGTAACTTTATTTGCAATAGTCCCAAACTAGAAACAGCCTAAATGTCAATTATCAGGTAAACAGATAAACAAAATGTAGTATATCCACACAATAGAATACTATTCAGCGATAAAAACAAACAGGGTCTGATACACATAACAATGTGGGTGAATCTCAGAATCACTATGCTGAAAGAAACCAGATAAGAGTACACATGGTTCGATTTTTATATACAAATTTAGAAACTGCAAACTAATCCAAAACAACAAAAAGCAAATCAGTGTTTCCTTGGGCACAGGGGTAGAGGGAGGAATTTATTTAAAAGAGACACAGGAAAATTTTAGGGGTGATAGAAATGTTTTATACTGATTGTATACTGATTAAATTTTATATAGTTTATAGGATTTCAACTATACTTCAATAAAGCTCACAAAAATGGTCTTTAAAAGATCAATTTCATTCATAATAAGCAAATTACAAATTAAATTACCCTAAGATACTATTTCTTGCCCATCAGTTTAACAAAATGGTGCATTCTGTTAGCAAGGCTGTGGAGAAACCCAACCCATATGAAGGGAATTTGCTATACCTAAGAAAACTACCTGATGGTTGCTTAACCATCAACCAGCAATTTTACTCCTAGAAATCTAGTAAAGATATACCTCCAAACATCTGAAAATACATATGCACAAGGTTATTCATTGCAGTATAGGAGATTAGTTTAATAAAATGTGGTACACACACCGGGGCCTGTTAGGGGGTGGGGGGCTAGGGGAGGGATAGCATTAGGAGAAATACCTAAGGTAAATGTCGAGTTGATGGGTGCAGCAAACCAACATGGCACATGTATACCTATGTAACAAAGCTTCACGTTGTGTACATGTACCCTAGAACTTAAAGTATAATTTTTTAAAACAAGAAAGAAAAAATTAAATGTGGCACATACACACAATAGAGTACTATATCGCTGTGTAAAAATTGGGGGCGGGAATGTCTCTGAACTAATTTGGTGTGACTTCCAGGATATACTATTAAGAGAAAAAAGGCAAAAAGCAAAAGAATATCTATAGTATATACTACCTTTTTATAGGAAATAAGGAAGAAAGAAAACATACATAGATTAATTACTTTGCACAAAAAGAAAAATAGGAAGGACATATCAGAAAATAAAGAAATTGGTTACCTTTAACCAAAACAGCATGGTAGTGGTACCAAAACAGAGATATAGACCAATGGAACAGAACAGAGGCCTCTGAAATAATACCACATATCTACAACTATCTGATCTTTGACAAACCTGACAAAAACAAGCATTGGGGAAAGGATTCCTTATTTAATAAATGGCACTGGGAAAACTAGCTAGCCATATGTAGAAAGCTGAAACTGGATCACTTCCTTACACCTTATACAAAAATTAACTCAAGATGGATTAAAGACTTAAATGTAAGACCTAAAACCATAAAAACCCTAGAAGAAAACCTGGGCAATACCATTCAGGACATATGCATGGGCAAAGGCTTAACGACTAAAACACCAAAAGCAATGGCAACAAAACCCAAAATAGACAAATGGGATCTAATTAAACTAAAGAGCTTCTGCACAGCAAAAGAAACTATCATCAGAGTAAACAGACAACCTACAGAATGAGAGAAAATTTTGGCAATCTATCCATCTGACAAAGGGCTAATATCCAGAATCTACAAAGAACTTAAACAAATTTACAAGAAAAAAACAAAAACCCCATCAAAAAGTGGGCAAAAGATATGAACAGACAGTTCTCAGAAGAAGATATTTATGCAGCCAACAAACATATGAAAAAATGATCATCACTGGTCCTCAGAGAAATGCAAATCAAAACCACAGTGAGATGCCATCTCACGCCAGTTAGAATGGCGATCATTAAAAAGTCAGGAAACAACAGACCCTGGAGAGGATGTGGAGAAATAGGAACACTTTTACACTGTTGGTGGGAGTGTAAATTAATTCAACCATTGTGGAAGACAGTGTGGCAATTCCTCAAGGATCTAGAACTAGAAATACCATTTGACCCAGCAATCCCATTACTGGGTATATACCCAAAGGATTGTAAGTCATGCTACTTTAAAGACACATGCACACATATGTTTATTGCGGCACTATTCACAATAGCAAAGACTTGGAACCAACCCAAATGTCCATCAATAATAGACTGGATAAAGAAAATATGGCACATATACACCATGGAATACTATGCAGCCATAAAAAAGGATGAGTTCATGTCCTTTTGCAGGGACATGGATGAAGCTGGAAACCATCATTCTCAGCAAACTATCACGAGGACAGAAAACCAAACACTGCATGTTCTCACTCATAAGTGGGAGTTGAACAATGAGAACACATGGACACAGGCAGGGGAACATCACACACCGGGGCCTGTTGGGGAGTGGGGGGCTGGGGGAGGGATAGCTTTAGGAGAAATACCTAATGTAAATGACGAGTTGATGGGTGCAGCAAACCAACATGTCACATGTATACCTACGTAACAAACCTGCACGTTGTGCACATGTACCGTAGAACTTAAAGCATAATAATATAAAAAGAAATTACCCAGAAAGAAGAGAAAAAAAAACTTCGTGGATGAAAGTACATATTGCAGCATTGTATCAATTTAATTTGTAAATGAGGTATAACAGGTACACTGCAAAAGATAAATAAGCATACAGTTCAGTGAATTCTTAAGTATATACACATGTAATCACCACTCAGATCAATACATAGATTCCCAGCGCCAGAACAGGGCTCTCTTATCTTTAATGTCAATAGCACCAACACCCCCAGCCCCATCATCTCACCCCCAAGTAACCACTATTCTCATTTCCATCACTATAGATTAGTTTTGTCTGTTTCTGAATTTTGTATAAGTTGAGTAAAACATAATTGTTATATGATTCTTTTTACTCTATATTATATATGATTTATAAGATCAGTTATGTATAGTAGAAGTTTTTGTTTCTGTGTGGTATTCCATTGTATTAATATACCATAATTTATTTATCTACTCTCTGATGTACATTTGGGTCACTTCCAGTTTTTCAGTATTACATATTAAACTGCTGTGAAACAAACAAACAAAAAAGAAATTGGTTACCTTCGAGGCATGCAAAAGGAATGGGTTAGGGGAGATAGGTCAGACAATTATACTTCTGTGAGTATACATACCTTATTAGTTTTCACTTTTGGAAGGATATTAATGTTCTACATATTAAAAAATAAAACTAAGGCAAGATGGAGTGAGAACTATAACAATACAAACAAATGAACCAGTGAACGCAATGTTCTCTCAAATGAGTAATAAAACCACAATGAAGGGGGAAAAGGAACTAATCCAACCAATTTGTGAACACAGGATCTTGACTAGCCTCAGTCTATGGAGAAAAGAACTACAAACAAATCTTTTACTCTGGTTAGTAGATGAGCTTTCCATAGTGGCATGGCTTTAGCAATTCAGACATTATTTAATATGTATTGCAGGACTGGGCAAATGAATGCAATGATGTTGTTGGGAACTAAGGTTTTCACTAGAAAGGAGGGAGACAAAAATGTTCATCAGACAGGCTGTCTTATAAGAACAAACAACAAAAAGAAAATGTTCCAAAAAAGTGATAGGGACATGTCAAAAGGAAACAAAACTAGCTTGAAAGACCCAAATCCGGGAAAGTTGAGCATCAAAATAAATAAGGACAATCATGATTATAACTCACTGACTAAAAATAGGAATTCATAAGTCTATACAGAGAATAATTTAGCAATAAAAGGGAGCAATGTATTGATGCATGCCACAAAATGGATGAAATCGAAAACATCATGCCAAGTACAAGAAGCCAGATCACACATTGTTTGATTCCACTGATATAAGATATTCAGAATAGGCAAATCTGTAGAGAGAGAAAGTAAACTAGTGTTTCCCTAGGGCTGGGGGAAATGGGGGATGACTGCTAGCAGGTATGGGGTTTCTTTCTGGGGTGCTGAAATGTCCTAAAATTGATTGTGGTGATGGCTATACAACTCTGACTATACTAAAAACCACTGAGTTGCACATTTTGAAAGGGGGAGTTGTATGGTGTGTGAAATATATTAATAAAACTGTAAACAAATGGCGGTAAAGACTTCCTCATAACAGAATGTCATTTGATCAATGTAGAGGCAGCGGTGATATAATTGGAAAGTTACCATTTTACAACCATCATGGTAAACATTGGTTTGAACCAAGAATGGATGCTAAATCTAGGGGGAAATGTTTGATGCGGAGCAGGGTATTTACACGGTCTCATTGTCTTTCCGCAAATTGTTTATTGATTGCAAAGGAACAAGTAGTAAATACACAGTGGAAAAAATAGGCAGCAAATAGATAATTAAAATTAACACCACTCAATAGAGACAGATATCACATGTCTCCAGAAATTATATTCTGAGAAGGGCACAAAATCACCTATGAAAAAATCCAGCTGGGGATGCATAGCAGATAAACCCGTCAAGAACATAAAATGATCGGCCTACATTCTTCAAAAATGTCATTGCCATAAAAGACAAAGACAGGCTGAGGAATTATTCCAGATTAAAGGAAGTGAAAGAGGCATGATTCAATCCTATGTTGGTGGGAGAAAAGTATTACTGTTCGGACAAGTGAAATTGAAATATAGACAGTAGGTTAGATAAAAATAATAGATCAATATTAAATTTCTGAAATTTACTATTTTGTGTTTACATAAAAGAATATCCTTGGTCTTAGAAAATATACACTGAAGGAACATGATATTTGCCACATACTCCCGAATGATTCAGAAAAAAAGTCAAATCGTGGAAAAGGGGAGAGAAGGAAGAAGAGAGAGGGAGAGAGTATGATAAAGCGAAAGTTTAATAAAAATATGTTTGTAAGAATGAGAAATGCTCAAAGATACAAAATGGTATTGTTAAATTCATTTGCCTTTCCTACGTGAGCCCCTGAATGCCATTTTGCTTTGGATAGCCAGGAAAATCCCAGTCTCAAATCCACACCATTCCTGTCATAGAAACCTTATTACCAGAGGCTGAAACCTCAGGAGGCTTGGGGATGGTTTTCCGGGACTTCAGGAAAGGAGAGTAAAGTTACCCGGGGAAAACTGCACTGAATATTAAATTAGAACTGTAGTAAATAGGACAAAATGAAAAATGAACAAAATGAAGGGAAGGAGGTTGGGCAAGGCTGGGGTCAACCACACTTTCAGCATCTTGGGAGACTGATTCCACAACCAGACAGCTTAGTCCTTCCAGAGCCACTCTCCTCTCTCACAGCAGAAAACGGAGGCAGAAGAGGAGAGGGACTTTCCTTCAGGTTCCAAAAGCACTTTCGGATCTAGCCCCAGTGTCAAGGCTGCTTCTGGATTCCCACTCCCAACCCTAGGATTCCTAGGGCACCTAAATGCTTGATGGGATCATCGTGATTAAACTGTAGGACACAAACTCTCCTGCTTGTGTGATTTATGAAGATGCATTTGCTTATCAGACTGACTTTATAATGGAGTTCAAGGTTTGGGGGGTGGTTTTTGAATCAAGGTATGATTACTGAATTAAGGCACTCTCTATTGCCTTGTTTTTCAATCTGAAAAGTGAGAATAGCTGCATTTGTAAAATCTACCTTGCAAAACTGTCCGGACTGAAGAAATAGTTTCTGCTAAACCACATTGGGAAAAGAAATAACCCAGCATCCCTTTAAAATTGGGTACTTTTTTTTTTTTCTGTTCCAGTTGGTCAAAAACAAATTCTCCTCAGAGCTTCTTACCAAAACGCTTAAGTCACTCATAATATTATCCAGTTGTTTACAGATAGCTAATTGTTTTACTAACATATTGTGGAGGCTACCTCCCTTCCTCCCTGGTAGGATAAGGTTTATTGCTAGTTGCTTTACTAGCATACCGTGGGAATCATCTCTCTTCCTCACTGGTAGGATGAAGTTTCTGACTTAACCAGAAATCACAAACCCAAATGCCTCCAGAGCCCAGTCAGGTAACACAATTCAGAGAAGCTGGCTGATGTAGAGGTGAATGATGAAGGGGTGGTAAGGACTGGACCCATGGAGAGTACTCCCTGTCTGCAAGTCTTCGTGTTAAAAAACAAAAAAAAGAAAGAAAACAAAAAAGAAAGATGAACCTAGGCAGACCAAACAAAGCACATCCAGGCAAGTGGGTCAGTTTTGCCCCCTCTTTATTAGAAGATGGGTACATTCCTTTTCACCTCCCAAAACCCACGACTGATCATTTTGAAGTTTTACATTTGTCGTGGAAACTGGCCCAGAGCCTCTTTCCTAATATTTATTAACCTGCATGTCACCTATCATTGCAAAATCATTGGCTTTTGCTGTCACCTATCATTGCAAAATCATTGGCTTTAATGTAGTAGAGTGGTTACTGCTGAATGAGAAGTTTACATAAATGTTTCTCATATCTGCTGAACTTTACCCCAAAGCTCTAATTCTACCACCTCTCTTAAAGGACCACACTACTGGTTTAAAAACTACAAGGTGCAGAGTATTTTTCACACTGACCTTTTAACGTAAAATGCATACAAGTCCCTTTCACTTGTATGATCCCAAGACTGCACGCAGCTTCCACTTCATGCCCCTTGAATACTCCAGATCGCTCTCCCACCCCCTGCACTTGCTAGCCCCTTCGCCCTCCTCACTCCTCACCACACATCACTTCCCATCTCTTACCTCCTTACTGCCATCACCCCTTCCCACTCCCCCCTTTCTCTGGACACATACCTATTGGGTTGTGTCTGCACCAGCCAGGAGCATTCCCTGACACAGAAGAGGGAGATGATCTGAAAGTCTACAGGCAGCGGCAGCAGCAGTAGACTCTGTTCGCTGTGCCTGCTGTAAATAGAGCAAGGTAGAAGGCGGAGTCTGGGGGAGGGAGGAGCCCTGAGGCAAGCTAATTAGAGAGACTTGCCCATCAGGGAGCCCAGGCTTGTTGAAGGAGGCAGGCCTTAGACTGTTGGAGCCTGGCTAACTCAAAGTCATCTTGCTGTTAAGGCCTAGTTCCCAATACTGCAGGCTGATTCCTCTCAGTATGCTTTTTTATGGTTATAATTATGTTGAACCTAATACCCTGACATTTGTGTTGATGAGTTGATCTCTGACCTGCAAGAACTCAGAACCACAAATGTCTAGAGCAAGTGAGATGCTGACCAGTCCCTGCTGGGCTGTATTGCTGGCAGCTGATCCCAAAGGAAGGCAGAGGAAGGTCAGGTGTCCCAAAGTTCTAAGGCCCGGTGGGTGGGTGTGAGAGTTAGCACCTGGAAGACGGCAGCTGTAAGCAGTCAAGTTTCTGTTCCTGTTGTTTGTGTATTTATGTGATTTTAGGTCCCTGAAACATAGGCTGGGGCCTACCAGCTCCTTGGACTCTTATTACAGTCTGCTGCTGTGCACCTCCTGGAATCCAGTCTCTTTCCTGGCTACAAGGCCCTCCCTGCTCTGTCTCTGCCAACCTCTCAGCTTCCTCCCCTACCATGTGACCCTCTTTCATTATGCTCCTGGCACACTGTCTTCCTGATGTGTCATATAGCTTAAATAAGCCAAATGAGATCTGCCTCAGGGCCTTTGCACTGGCTATTCCTGCTACTGGAACATTTGTCTCTCTTCCCTCCCTGCTTCTTTACTTAAATATCTGGCTCCTTCTCATTCAGCTCACAGGGTCACAGTCTTTCTAAGGTTTCCCCTGACTCTCCCCTCTATCACAGTACACAGATTGGTTTTCTTCATAGCTATTAACACTACCTGAAATTATTGAGTGTTTTTATTTACTTGGTCTCCATTACCCTTTCTCCACTAGATTGTAAGTGCCATGAGTTGGGTCTGTATTGCTCATGACATTATCCACACTTCTAGAATCAGTACGTGAAACATAGTAGGTGTTTCCTGTGTGTGTAGTGACTAAATGAATGGACACCATTCATTCACTGACTAAATGTTATTGCATACTTGGTGTGTGCCAGGCACTGACTGAGTCCTGGAGATACAACAAGACAAGCAAGAGCTCCCCCAAGGAGGCTTCTCATCTAAAGGGGAGAGGACCATTACATTAATAATCAATTGAAATTATGTTTTAAAAGAAATAAACAAAGAAGAAACCACATGTTTGTTCACAGATTGAAATGAATGCATATACCAGAAGTGTTAGTAGGGGGTGAGCACCCAATCATAGAGCCTAGAATTCTTAGGAATCTGAGCCACGCTTATGAATTGATGAAGGGATTTTATTCCTGGAAACATGATGGGATCCCATGAAGCAAAGTCCCCATTCGTAGCTCTCAGACTCACTTTCTGCAGAGGGGTATAATCAAGACTGCCCTGTAGCACCAGCATATTTATCAGGCCCATTGTGTTTCACTGGAGAATAACCTTTGAATCCTCTTTTCAACGCTCAAAGAATACAAATTCTAGGGATGTCCTAGGGCTCTCAGAGTTTTTTGGAGCTTGTAAAAGAGATCTGCCATGAGGCTAGGCAGGTAATAGGCCAATGGGGCTTCTTTTAATGTTTCAGAGGAGGATTGAGACCAGGTCATTTCCCTCTGGGAGAATTCACTTCAATAATCTTGTTGGAATCCTCCAGTTTCCTCCAGGACCCCAAATCTCTACTTGACTCATTTTTATTACCTGCCTGGCCCCTGAAGGCATTTGATTTTGTGGACCTTGCTTTTAGACATTGTTTTTGACATCCTGAGAGTTTTAGGATTCTGAAATACCTGGAAATTTTTTGCTAAAAAAAAAAGTATTATTCAGGTCCTGTATCTCCTGGAAAAATTCAGATGTTAAAATGCTAGTAACTAGGGTACCAACCCAGAAAACTTTAATACACAGAGGTCTAAGATTCTAGTATTATCACTCTCAAATCCTAAAGATTCATAAAATAAAACTTTGGGGAACATTCTTTTGAATTTCCTCAACAGGAGCAATTTTTTTTTTTTTTAAAGACAGGGTCTCACTCTGTCACCTAGGCTGGAGTACAGTGGTGCGACCTCAGCTCACTGCAACCAAAAGGGCAAATTTTACCCTCTGCTGGTTGTTTAGTTATTATTGCTGCCTAACAAACCACTCCAAAACTTAAGGGCATAAAATAATCATTTTACTCTGTTCAAAGGTTCTGTGGGTTAGGAATTCTGACAGGGTAGAGAGGGTACAGCCTGAGTCTGCTCTGTGATGTCTGGGTCCTCAACTGGGAAGAAGGCAGGGGTGACTCAGTGGCTGAAGGTTAGAATCAGATGGAGACATCCTCACTCATATGTCTGGTAGTTTATGTGGACTACTGGCCTAGGCACACCTTCACATGGTGTCTCAGTGTGGGAGATGCACAGGCTAGTTTGGGCTTCCTTATAGCATGACATCTGGGTTCCAAGAGCAAGTATTTCAAGACAGCAAGGCAGAAGTGTGTGGCATTTTTATGATCTGGCTCAAGTTCTCATGGTAAGAAGAGAATGTGGGATGGAATTATTTAAGGCACTTGGAAAATACAATTTGCCACAGTAATAGATTTGACTTTCAAAAATAGCTAAAAGTCATTAGGAGTTAAGCTTGATGAATAATGTGAGTGAAGCTGTTTTGATTAAAAATTGAGGAGTATGACCATTAAATAATAAGAGCATTTTCTTCTGTGGATCACATTCAGTCCAGAATGTATTTTTGAAAGAGCACTTCTAGAACTTTTCAAACAACCTGCATCATTCTACCAATCACCATGGTTGATTTGAGAGGGCGTTGTATAACGTATATCATCTTCCAGGGAAGAATTTGAAGAAGAACTTCCATGTAGACAGGTACCTTCTTGAATTTTTATTGAAGACGAACAAATAACCTCATCATCTTATATCACATTTAGTACACACAGCCATCTTCACAAGCTACACTTTTCTTTTGGGATAAACTCTGAGATACTAGCAACGATCAGTGGAGCTAAAATGCTTTATAATGGTGTTTCCTAAAACTGTGTTCTGAGAAGCACTAGTTCCTGGAGATGGGACATTTTCCTCCCAGAAATTAATAATTATCAATTCATATGATTATTAAAGAATCTCCACAAAAGAAACTTGTTTGACATTGTTAACCTAGTGACCAAAAAACTCCTTTTTTCAAGGAGATCCTATTAATATCTCTTGGAACTAGTATACTGTGGAAAATACTGCCCTGTGGTCTTGTCCTTAAAACATGTTTGGAAATAGCAATGAAAACAACAACAAAACACCATTGGGTCGCCATTTTGTCCCCAGCATTCATTTTTAACTTCTGATTAAACTGGTGCCAGTTAATCTGATTAACTTGGGATGGAGGACACCTGGGGCCATTTGATAAAAGCTCATTAATATAACATGACTGTGTTGCCTGGGTTTCAAGGCTGCTTTCACAAATGTGAAAATCAATCTGGGGTATAGACTGTAAAAGAACCACAGAGCTGAAGGAAACCTTAGAGATTATCTACTTTAACTCCTTTATCTTAAAGATGGAAACTGAGGCTTAATCTCTGTTGGATGAGTTCCCCAAGAAGCACTGGTCAACGCCAGATCAGAACTGGAAGCCACATGTACTTTCCTAAGGTAGCTTTTCCAAATATTAAGAAGTGCATTTGTATATCTTAGAATAAGTCTGGATCCTGTGTCCCTTAGGAACAAGAATTTGGAATCAGGCCTTTTGAGACACTTTTCCATTTATTAGCTGTGTATTTTTAGGTAACTTACTAACCCACTCACCTCCTCCAAGCCTCTGCTTTCTCATATATAAACTGAGAGTGATATTGTACCCTCACTGCTTTATGGCATAGTTGTGAGGGTCAAATGAGGTAATGTTTTTGGAAGCACTTTGAAGGAACTTTGTGTGGAGCATTATGCAAATATAGGCAATTGATTGCTCTCCGCTAATATGCAGCCCTCTCAGCCCATAGAATCGTGACTCTGGGCTCCTTAGTAATTTGATTGGCTTGAGATGTTGATGTACTCCCCAGTGTAATTAGTCATTTAAACCAGCCACTGTCTTTTTTTACCTCTCCTTTTAACCTGTTTTATCAAAATGAATCATTGAGGACAAAACCTCAAAGCACATTTCCAAAGATTTTTAAAGATAAAACCTAAGATACGGCTGGGTGTGGTGGCTCACACCTGTAATCCCATCGCTTTGGGAGGCCAAGGTGGGTGGATCACGAGGTCAGGAGATCAAGACCATCCTGGCTAACACGGTGAAATCCCGTCTGTACAAAAAAAAAAAAAAAAAAAAAAAAGAAAAATTAGCTGAATGTGGTGGTGGGCGCCTGTAGTCCCAGCTACTCGGGAGGCTGAGGCAGGAGAATGGCATGAACCCAGGAGGTGGAACTTGCAGTGAGCCGAGATCACACCACTGTACTCCAGCCTGGGCAACAGAGCGAGACTCCGTCTCAAAACAAAACAAAACAAAACAAAACAAAAACGAAACCCAAAAACAAAACAAAAAAAACCTAAGATATGATGACAGATGCCCTCTCATTGCACTTAGGAGTTGGAAAATCTAATGTTTGTCTTAAAAAATTCTGGGTATTGGGAGACCTATTAGGCAGGCTGATGACTATGATATGTAGGGCTCAGGGCAAGAATATTGAGGCTCACACACCCTATGTCTACATATTTAAAAGTTGTAAATAGGGCTTACCAAGTGTTAAAAAATATATGTTCTATTCTTTTTTTTTTTTTTTGGTGATAGAGACTTGCTCTGTCGCCTAGGCTGGAGTATAGTGGTATGATCTCTGCTCACTGCAACCTCGGCCTCCCAGGTTAAAGTGATTCCCCTGCCTCAGCCTCCCAAGTACCTGGGATTACAGGCGTGCACTACCACACCTAGCTAATTTTTATTTTTATTTTTTTTGTAGAGATGGGGTTTCACCATGTTGGCCAGGCTGGTCTCGAACTCCTGACCTCAAGTGATCCACCTACCTTGGCTTCCCAAAGTGCTGAGATTACAGGTGTGAGCCACTGCACCTGGGCTGAATAAGCATTTCTAAGCAAAAGTGTTCTTATATTTCATACATTGGGAGTGGTTGCCAGCTATCAGGGACTACAGGTGCATGCAGAGCCCAGCTTTCTGCATTCGAATAAAAAATTCTTAGACTCCTACACAAAATGTAGCATCACAGAGAGAGCTGACCCTGGCTCCAAGACCCTGGCACCGTGCCCATAGCCCACTTCCTCTTCTTCCCTGGACACCATGTAGCACCATGAAGGCCTCTCTCGTATGTGGGAGGTGAACTCCTACATCCAAACTGCATAACCACATCCCCTTCAGACAGCCACCCCAGGCTACCCTTTAGACCTAAGGATTTGCAACATTCATTGCCAGAAGGCTGGACCCCAGGAAAGAGCCTGCATAGCCTCTGGAAGCAGGCTCAGGACTGTTTGGACAAGGAATTACAGAGTCCAAACAATGATGTTCCAGTCATGGTCCAGAAATGGGTGCTTAGACTAGAAGTGGCATGTCCCTTAGCTCTGCAGTATCCTCGCTTTGCCAAGAGAGGCAATGCCAGAGGATGGCCAGGACAGGGGCTCCTCTTGCCTGGGTCAAAGAAGGGGACGGCCTCTTGCAAAAGTCCCAGTGAATGGTGACAGGGCTGTGACGAAAGAAGGAAAAGGGGTCAGCAATAGGGAAGGTCACATAGGGACTTCATGGTACTTAGAAACTACCAAGCCATGGGAGAACAAAAAAGGAAGGAGGTAACAGAAGACACCAAACTTTCACTCCTGGGTTGTCGGTGGGGCTGGGGGAAATCCTCTAACAGGAAAATCTTCTAAGGTTTCTGTTAGCATTACGATATTTCCCTGACTGAGCCACACTCTTTTCCAAATAGTTTTAAACAGAATTGTTACCCATTCATGTGTTTTCACAATAGTGCATATGTTTAAGCATTTTCTTCATGCATGAAATATAAGTACATTTTTGCTTAGAAATGCTTATTCAAGCCAGGTGTCATGGCTCACACCTGTAATCCCAGCTTTTTAGGAAGCTGAGGCCAGAGGATATTTTGAGGCCAGGAGTTCGAGACCAGCCTGAGCAACATAATGAGACTCCATTTCTAAAATAAATAAATAAAAATAAAAGAGAAGGAAATGTTTATTTACAGCAATATCATACAGCAACATACTTTAGGAAAATGTGTGATTTCTATTTAAATATGTTGTCACCTTAAGCCATACAAATGAACTTGATTCTGTAGCCTTTATGGCTAAGAATTCAATCAGCTGCAAAATAGGGCTATTGAAACTGCTTCTTCACTAATTTTTATTTTTCATTTTATATTATTTTTTGAAACAGTCTCAGTCTGTGGCCGAGGCTGGAGTGCAGTGGCATGATCTCAGCTCACCGTAACCTCCACCTCCCAGGTTTAAGCGATTCTCATGCCTCAGCCTCCTGAGCAGCTGGGATTACAGGGGCACACCACCATGTCCACCTAACTTTTGTATTTTTAGTAGAGTTGGGGTTTCCCCATGTTGGCCAGGCTGGTCTCAAACTCCTGACCCCAAGTGATCTACCTGCCTCAGCCTACCAAAGTGCAGGGATTATAGGCGTGAGCCACTGTGCCTGGTCTATCACTAATTTTTAAAGTCCACTTTTAGAGTATAGCGGGGTGAGATTTTACTAAGCCTGAGCCCTCAAAAGTATAAGATATGGCTTTTTTATTACAGGTTAATCCAGCTGGATCATAGGAAAGAAATATGTAGATGGACTATAATTATTGTGGTTGGAACATAGCCATGACAGCTAGCCAACAATCCAGTCAGAAAAACATGGTTTTGTTGTTTGTTTGTTTCATTGCTTTTGTGAGACATCAGTTTGTGCCAGATAACTCTGAGAATGTAATTGAAATCTAGAGTTCTTGTTCTAAACTCACTTATGAGAAATAAAAACATGTCTTTCTTTGAAAGTAATCCATTAAATGCTTACTTGAAAGATAAAGACATTTATTTAGTCTTATGAAAGTTTCCATTAATAAATAATAAATTGCAGAATTCCCAAGATGGTTTTTCCTTAGTAGAGATTTTTAAAATGTTTCACTCTTTCTCTTAATATTGATAACTATTACACTACTTCCTATATCCAATAACGTAAAAATAAAATGACAATTCGAACATACAAAACCTACACAGGTAAACCACACAGAATTAAGTGCATCTTGGGTTAAAGGCCCTTAGAGCATTCCAGATGTCTCAGGTATCCACAATGTACCCCAAATCAGAGTCCAAGAGACACTGAAAAGGACTGAAGCAGGATATAACCATGGGTGACAAGATCTTCATCTCCAACTTTATGTGCTTTGCAGTTCACAGAATGCATTTGGTAAACCCAAGGTCTCAAACAGGGGTGGTAAAAACTAGGGGTAGAGGTGGGGCCAATATGGCTACTAAGGAAATGTATGGCCAGGCACAGTGGCTCACGCCTGTAATTCCAGGACTTTGGGAGGCCAAGGCGGGTGGATCACTTGAGGTTAGGAGTTCAAGACCAGCCTGGCCAACATGGTGAAACCCCATCTCTACTAAAAACAGAAATTAGACAGGCGTGGTGGCGGGTGCCTGTAATCCCAGGTACTTGGGAGGCTGAGGCAGGAGGCGGAGGTTGCAGTGAGCTGGGGTCGTGTGACTGGACTCCAGCCTGGGAGTGTAGTGAGACTCCGTCTCAAAAAAAAAAAAAAGAAAGAAAACGTATCAGAGTAGATTCTTCCTCTTTCTTCAGAGGACATGGAGAAGCAAGGGAGTAGAATTCCTTGCTAAGTCATTCCCCTCAATCTTTGTTGACATCTTAGGAACACCAGGCAATCATATGCTTCCTCTTTTCTGGTTCTGAATCAGCTGAAAAATAGGCATACAAATGTAATGGAAATCAAAATGCGTCTTTACTCATGGTAAAGCTGGACCAGGGAACACAGCTTGCACCGTGGCCTGGATAGGGGCTACTACCAACCGAGTTTGGTCCATCATTTCTACCTATGCATAGAGAGAGTTCTCGTCAGAGCACACTTGACCTGCCTATGCTGGGAAGGGAGTCTCTGCTCTCATTCCCTGTTAAACACAGAGAAGAGAGCCGCGGGACATCAGCCTCCAGAAGGTAGGCCCTGAGCCCTCATCCTGCTCTGCTGGATGCAAGGGAACAAAATTAGAGAGGACTGCATGCGGGCAGGTCTCAGCTAGGGAGAGAGAGCAGGCAGCCTGACTTTACTCGCATCTGACTGACTGTATCGGTCACTCCCCCAACTCCCTACAGGGCAGAACTGGAAGCCGCCTTCTTGCTTCTCTGAGAGGACAAAGTGTGGACAAAAGGCACTATTTTAGGGCCTAATGATGTAACACAAGAAGAAAGGGAGAAATATTCCCTCGGCTGTCATGTGGCTCAGTGTTATCCTCTCAGAACATTCCAGAATAGGTGGGTTCTGGAAGTTAGATTTCAAAATGAGCTCAAGTTGTAGTCAGGGTAGCTCTGGCTGATATCCATTCCCTGCAGCTCACTGGTGGATGAGCTGGGGGAGGCAGATGTAAAATGTGGTTTGAGCACTTGCGACTGGAAATCTTGAAATCAATCCCGGAAAGGAGCCAGGGATTCCCTCCTGAGAACCGCACAGGACATACGTGGAGAAAGGAAAGTAATTTATATTTATTTTTATTTGAAACTGTCCTTGAGAATAAAAGGTGTCTCCCTCCTGAGGCTGTCAGTCAGGAGGAGAAAAGCCTTGGTGAAGAGTGGGCGTATCTGGCTATGTGTTTGAGGGCAAGGTTGAGTTTTAATGGTGTCCTCATTCTGCTCTTCATTTAAGCAAAACCCTCCCTTATCTTCAAGATGACCTTTGCTTCCACCTAAACTCGTCAAAACAGGCATTCCTTCATTCCTTCAAGTGTGGCTCATAGGTAGATGGTAGAAGAAAAATAAATTAATTGAAATAATTAACAATGAATTGTGAGTCTTAGATCTCTTTAGCTACCTCAGATGCATTTCTGTTTTGTTTTGTTTGTTTAGTTTTGTTTTGTTTTTTTTTTTTTTGAGACGGAGTCTTGCTCTGTCACCCAGGCTGGGGTGCAATGGCACAATCTTGGCTCACTGCAAGCTCTGCGCCTGGGTTCATGCCATTCTCCTGCCTCGGCCTCCCAAGTAGCTGGGACTACAGCCACCCGCCACCTTGCCTGGCTAATTTTTTGTATTTTTAGAAGAGACACGGTTTCACCGTGTTAGCCAAGATGGTCTGGATCTCCTGACCTCGTGATCCGCCCGCCTCGGCCTCCCAAAGTGCTGGGGTTATAGGTGTGAGCCACTGCGCCCTGCCAGATGCATTTGTATTTTAAAAGAACAGTGAGTCTACAGGAATAAATACCTCATTGGTTTACATTTCAGGCAGAATTCTGAAGCTATTTGTCTGGGAATCGGAGATAGATAGAGTTGTTCCCAGCACCATGGAGACAATACAGCCTTCTATGAAACGTAGAATGAGTAAGGACCAGGCACAGATTCAGCAGAGGTCAAGGAGGTTGAAGACACAGAAATGAGCATTGATTGGCATAGAATGAGGTCATTGGTCACTTAAAGGAATTGGGGAGCACTAGTGCTTATGGAAGATAATGCCGGTAGTATGGTTCAATCCAACTAGTAGTAACAATGGGGTACTATCTGCCAAGCTCTGGGCTGGACACAACCAAAGCTTGAGTAAAAGAATACACTCACCTGGAAGAATGGGACAGTGCTCGGAAGAAGGAGTAGAAAGAAGTATTTTAATAGTCTGGACGTTTGAACTGGTGAGTAGACGTTTCAATAGTCTGGATGTTTGAACTGGTGAGTAGACTTCCCTTTTTCTAAGCAAACCCCTAGCCTTGAACGAAGGAAATGCCAACCCCTTCCTTTCTGGCCATAGAACTCATGCCATTCTCCACCTAGATGATGTGCTCTGGCCAGTCCTTTGATCCATCCAAATATGCATTCAGTTCCTCCCCTACACATTCCTTCTGCTCAGCCAAGCTGGTACCCAGTTGATACCTCATACCTTTCACACATCTCTCCTTGCCTCTGCTCCTGCTGTTCTCCCCTCCAGCTTCCAAGACAGGGCTCTTCATGCCCCTTCTGAATTCTGTACCTCCTTTGAAGCTGGCCCAAGTACTCAGGTACTTCCTTTTCTGGGCAGGCTTCCCTGAGTACCAGGATCCTTTCCTTCTCTGAACTCCAGGTATTGTATTAATAATCATAATGGCAATGATCACAGCAGTAATGATAATGCCTTACATTTGAATAGGTACGAAGAATTTTTCAAAGTGCTGCCACATACTTCATTACACTTATGCGTCACAGGATGATGCAAAGGATGGTAAGAGATTAATATTATTTCTGCCTAAAAACAAAATAAAAAATTCAACAAGGAGGCCGGGTGCAGTGACTTATGCCTGTAATCCCAGTACTTTAGGAGGCTGAGGCAGGAGGATTGCTTAAGCCTAGGAGTTCAAGATTACAGTAAGCTATGATTATGCCACTACATTCTAGCTTGGGCAACAGAGTGAGACTCTGTCTAAAAAAAAAAAAAAAAAAAAGAAAAAATCAGCAAGGAAACAGGTCCATAAAGAGTAAATACTTTTCTACTTTTTCCAGGGCCATATACTCCAGGATGCATTGCATCTGCCATTTGGGTCTGATTTAAGGTACAGTTTCTGATTAAATGTTATTTTACACTGATTTCAAATTATTTCATATTGCTAGTCTTGGCTTTCTAATAAGATTTATACTTTTCTTCAGGGCAGGAAAAATCTCTTGTGTTTTTGGTATTTCTCTAGCACTCAGGATTACATTGAGTCCACAACGGGGGCTTTTAAAATGCTTTAATGATGATGTTGATGGTCACAGGTTTATGTTCCTGCACATTGTATGAGCATGAATATTTGAGTTTGCTGGGAGGCACCAAGGCAGCATAATTCCATTTGACCCTATTTCAAGTGTTGGAGATCATGGGGCATCTGGAGATCATGGGGCACGTGTAGACTGAGGAGTAGCTCTCTGCGATGAAGTTCTTTTAGATTAAGAATGGTAGCATTGTCGACTACATCAGTAGTACATCGTCAGTAGACAACGATGTACTACTGATGTAGTCAACAATGCTACCATTCCTAACCTAAAAGAACTTCATCATGGGTATACAGATGCGGAGGAATAAAATATCTTAAAGTGTCACCTCCATAGCCCCTACAATACTAATTTTAATTTGGAAGTATGTGCCCTGACCTTTTGAGCCATCTGATGTGAAATTCCCTGCCTCCCTCTCTCTTATCAGTCGTGGCATTTTAGCCTGTACCTGGTTCAATGGGGAAGAGGGAAAACACTTGATTCTACGGCATGACAATAACGCTCATAAAGAGAATGTGCTGGAAGGTTGGCCATCCTGCTGGTGCCTTTGGCCATCTGAAAGGGAAACTGGGGAGGCATGAGATGGTCCTCTCTCTCCTGGGGCTTTGGGAAGGAAGGATGGTCTATGGATCACTCCCCTGGTTCCACGGTTGACCCCTGAAGGAGAGGAGTGGAGCTCTGCTCAGGCTCCAAACCCAACTCCTTGAGGGTAAAGCTACTGAAGATAATTGAGGTAACAGGGTAAGGACAATCCGGGGTTCAGCTCAGGGATGGGCTGACCGCGTGTCCCAGGAGTGATGGAGCCACTGCTTGATGTATCTACTGGCTTTTGCTGTGTAGATTTTATGTCCCACAATTAGGGTATGCGGTCTCAAAATATGAAGACATCATGACGGTTTGCTTATACGTTAATTAACATTATAGTTTCAATACTTACAGAAAACCCTATCAACTATTGATTACTGTGTAAAAGATTAATTGGAACCAGCGTTCAAACTCAAGTATGTAGGCAAGCCAGCAAGATTACTGAGGCAAAAAATATCAATGTATGCCTCTCAGTTTCTGAATCACTCTTGTGGATCACTTTTAATAAACATGTAACACCTACTTCTTTTCTAAATAATGACATCAAATGTTCCAGAGAAGTTGACCTTTTCCAGAGGGAAATCAATCAAACTCTGACAATGTAACAAACATCCTGAGACAAATGTAAGAGCAAGGGAAGTAAACAGAATATTTATTATGATAAGAATTATTTCCTTTTCCAGAATTCTTATCTTTGGGCTTATCACACTGGGAAGTCCTAGAATTGGCTGTGAGATGAAAACAAAGGAAGTAGTTTAAAAATTCTGAGTAAGAAAATACTAATTTTATACATATTAAAGTATAAACCATATAAAAGTATAAAATCTTATTACAGAGCCAACACTAGCAGCAAGAAAGAATTTTAAAACAGTGCGAGATAACACTGAGTGACAAACCATAAATCAGAGTGACCACAATGGCAGATATAATGCATGGGCTGGTATCTAGTTGTTTAACTCATGACTTAAAGTAAAACAAGCAAGTACTCATGTAGTGCTGATTCTATGCCAGGCACTATCCTAAGTGATTTAAATATGCTAACTGACTTAACTCTCATAATAACCTGATGAGATAGGTCTTATGATAATCATTTTATAGATGAGGAAACTGTGGCACAGATCAGTTAAGTAATTTTCCCGAGGTCACACACCCAGTAAGCGACAGTGTTGGGGATATGACCCCAGGGAGTCTAATTCCAAAGTCTGAGATCTTAACCACATAGCATCTCATATGTCTAGTACTAGTGGTAGTAATAATAACTCTTTTGTTATTATCTCCTATGTCAATACCTGAAGTCAACCTTCAGGTATTACATGAAATACATACATGCATGTAACTGACCATTGTTGTATAACAAGCCATATCCAGAATACCCCATCTTCACATATCCAGACTATAATGGGCACTGTGCAAGTGTCCTGATCATTATCTAGCTCACTTATGTGGAGCCGGAAATTGTTTGCAGGCCCGCAGCCCATTCCCTATATGCAGGTTGCCATAACTTGTGCCATGGAAGCACGACCCACCAGGCCAGGCATGGACACCTGCTCCAAAGGCAGCCATCTGAAGATTGGGCAGTGACCTGTGACCAGCCTCACCTAAGCCCTTCGACCAACATGGTGGTAATGGGACCCGTCATACTCTGTCTCTTGGAGACTTTTCACATGAGGCCATAGAGCAGATGCTGAATGAGTGAACTGGTGTTGAATTGGAGAGAGACCCAGAGAAAGCACTGGAGAGATGTCATGAGGCAGTAGAAGCCATGAACAAGAGGGGGCATGAGGTAGACAGGGAGAGGGCGGGAGTCAGTCAGCTGTGGGTAGGAGGAAAACATGAGCCAAAAGCAGGCTGTGAGGAATGGAGTCACAAATTCAGTTGCTGATGGAGAATGCGGTGAGCCCTGGGTTGACACTGGGTGACCAGAGCTATGTGGCATCTTGAAATTTCATGAGTGACACTTTCTGTGAAGCCAGCAGTGCAGTTCTGGAGATGGTTTCTTGTCCTCTTTAGGTTTCCATACATTCTTATATTAATCTCCCATTACAGAAGTAGTTTGACTTTTTTTTTTTTTTTGCATCTTGCAACCTGAAAGAACCTAACCTAGGTAATTACAGTCCTAGCCTTTGCCTTCTTTTTGTTCCTTCTCCTCCTATATGCCATTACCAAATCCTTGCCAAATTTGTCCTCAGACCCCTTCTCCCTCCTTTCCACACTACCTGTGGTCCTTAATCCTCCCACCCAGGTGCCTGCAGTGGCCTCCTAGCAGGGGCTGCTTTAAAAAAATCAGAAACATAATTTTCTAAATTGTTTAAAAATCATTCTGATGAAGAATTTCAATGAGCTTTGGACTCATTTGTTAAAAAAAAGTAAATTGGCTCTTTTTGATGGATGTGCTATTATCACTGATTGAAATAAAAGAATATGAACATTTCCTAGCTGAATTTCAACAAAAATGCTTGCGTAATGGTATGTGGGATTGAAAAAGTAATTTTAATTTATAAGCATGCTTCTTCTTTTGGGTCGGCTTTACTTTGGTAAAGTGTCTTTTATCAGCTGTGACAGCCCTAAAACCCAGTGTCAGAATATAACAGTCTTCTGTAAGTCAAGATTTTCAAAATAATCAATCTTAGCCCATCTTATTTATTCACCCCTAAATTATTATTTTAAGGAATAATTATATTAAATATTATTTGAAATGCTTATACTTTCTAATCTCTCATTTTAAAAAATTCTTTGTGAGCATATGTTTTACAATGCATATATTAGTAAAATAGTGTGAATATTTTATAAAGTGGTACAAGTTCAAAGCATTTTAAATGATGAAGTATGTGACAGAAAAAAGGTGGGGGCCAAGGCCTATGGGATAAAATGTTAGGTTTTCAAAGTTTTTCTCTAGCTAGCCTCCTCTTACCTTGCCTCTCTGGCCATTTTCCATCCCAGCTTCTCCGCTCCATTCAAGCTCTCCATTTCTGGAAGCTGATGCTACTACAAGCTCCCCTCTCAGCTTCTCCTTCATCAGGTGAACTCAGTTGACATTCCTTTCTCCTTCTACCAATCCAGATGATCAAATTTTATTTTTGATATGGTTTGGTCGTGTCCCCACCCAAATCTCACCTTGAATTGTAGCTCCCATAATTCCCACATGTTGTGGGACGGACCTGGTGAGAGGTAATTGAATCATGGGGGTGGGTCTTTCCTATGCTGTTCTCGTGATAGTGAATAAGTCTCATGAGATCTGAGGGTTTTATAAAGGGCAGTTCCCCTGCACACGCTCTCTTGCCTGCTAGCATGTAAGCTATGCCTTTGGTCCTCATTTGCCTTCTGCCATGATTGCGAGGCCTCCCAGCCGTGTGGAACTGTGAGTCCATTAAACCTCATTTCTTTATAAATTACCCAGTTTCAGGTATGTCTTTATTAGCAGTGTGAAAATGGACTAATACAATTTTTAAAAAACCTTATAGTCCCAAAGTTTTAATTTCTTGCCCATAACAGTGATACAGACACTAGTTTAAAATATGCTAGTGTCTGATATTTTAGTTCTGTTTTGTTTTATTGTTGAACTACAAATTAGATCCTAATATTATAATTTTATACCTAAAGTGTTTAGATTTACCTGCATGTTTGTCAATATATTGACTCATTATTTCCTATAGCATGCCAGATCTTCCCTTTGCCATCATTTTCCATTTCAGGCAGTCCATTAGTAGTAGACAATGCCAGTAGCCCTTCCACACCCTCTCAGCACAATTTGCAAGCTCAACTGGCCCTCCCACTCTCAACACCTGTGATTGTGCCCAAGGGCTCTCTCTGGCTGCTGCAGCCCCTCTGCTCCTGCTGGGAGCAGGCAAAAAATGAGGGGGAAGTGATGTCTCCTGGGAGCAGCCCTCAAATAAGGTCTGTGCCAAGACCAGCTCAGTCAGGTAGACCCTAACCCAGCAGCGCTAGAGGAATTAAAGACACACACACAGAAATACAGAGGTGTGAAGTGGGAAATCAGGGGTCTCACAGCCTTCAGAGTTGAGAGCCTCGAACAGAGATTTACCCACGTATTTATTAACAGCAAGACAGTGATAAGCATTGTTTCTATAGATTATAGATTAACTAAAAGTATTCCTTATGGGAAACAAAGGGATGGGCTGAAACAAAGGGATGAGTCTGGCTAGTTATCTGCAGCAGGAACATGTCCTTAAGGCACAGATCCCTCATCCTATTGTTTGTGGCTTAGGAATGCCTTTAAGTGGTTTTCCGCCCTGGGTGGGCCAGGTGTTCCTTGCCCTCATTCCGATAAACCCACAACCTTCCAGCCCGGGCGTTATGGCCATCATGAACATGTCACAGTGCTGCAGAGATTTTGTTTATGGCCAGTTTTGGGGCCAGTTTATGGCCAGATTTTGGGGGGCCTGTTCCCAAGAGTCTGCAGGGAGTTGTTGAATACCCCAGCTCTCTTGCCCTTTAGGATGGAAAACTGAGAATTCTCTCTCCTGGCCCCAGGGTTCCTCAGTAGGATTAAGCTCCGGTTGCCAATGGTGGTGACTTGCTTGATAATGAAATTTTTTTGGCTTCCTTTCCTTTTTCCTCTCTCACTTTCCTACTTGCCTACAACTATTTCCTGAGATCACCTTGCAAGTAAAATACTGGCACTCATATTTTGGAGGAAACTCAAATGAAAACAAGATTCTTTATAAGTTCCCTTAGTGCGTGTCCCATTGGTGGTAAATTCAATTTTTGTTTATCTGGAAACATTTTCATTTCATTATTGTTCTTGGAAAATAGTTTTGATAGATGTACAGTCCCAAATTGTCAGGAGTTTTTTGTCAAACTTTGAAAGTATAATTCTGCTGTCTATTGCCATGCACCTTTATAGGTGATCTGTCTTTTTTCTCTGAGAAAAGATCTTCCCTTTATCTCTGGTGTTCTGCAAATTTTACTATGATATACCTAGGTTTCGATTTTTAAGAAATTTATTTTTCTTTGTGGGGATTGCTCTTACTGGATCTGTGGATTCTTATCTTTCATCATTCTGGAAAGTTCTCAGCAATGATCTCTTCAAATATTGCCTCTCTTGCAGTCTCTCTGATCTTTCCTTCTGAGACTCTAGTTAGACATATGCTGAACATTTTCTAACATCTAAACATTTTAAGATCTCACTTCCAGTTAGCCAATTTTTGCTTCAACTGTTTCTAATCTATTTAATCCTTCCATTGAGCTTTTTAAAAATTCATATATATATAAATAGTAGACATCTTCAGAGTATATTAATTCAGTGGCTTCTATATTTATGTTTTGATTTTTAAATTTCTATGTGAATCTTTTTTCAATCAGCTCTATCATTTTTAAAATTTTTTTTATTTTGTAGAGATGGGGTCTTACTATGTTGCCCAGGCTGGTCCTAAATTCCTGGGTTCAGGCGATCCTTCTGCCTTGGCCTCCCAAAGTGCTGGAATTACATGTGTGAGCCAATGTGCCCGGCCACCTCCATCATTTTTGATTGTCTCTTTTTTCTTTGTGTGTGATTCTAACTTCTATTTCTTTAGACATTTCATACAGTTTTATTTTATACTCTTTATCTGATAATTCTAGTATTTAAAGTTTTAGGAGGGTTCTAACTCTGTTGTTTTTGCTGATGCTCACTCATGGTTTCTCTTGCCCCTATTTTTGTTTTATTTTGAGACAGGGTCTTGCTCTGTTGCCCAGGCTGGAGTGCAGTGGCTCGATCACAGCTCACTGCGGCCTCAACCTCCTGGGCTCAAGCCATCCTCTTGCCTCAGCCTCCTGAGTAGCTGGGACTATAGGTGTGCGCCACCATGCCTGGCTAATTTTTTATTTTTTGTGGAGACCAGATCACCCTATGTTGCCCAGGCTTGGCTCAAGCTATCCTCCCACCTCGGCCTCTCAAAGTGTTGGGATTACAGGTGTGAGCCACTGTGTCCAGGCTCCTCTTACCCATGTTGATCTTTGGTAGTGTTTGTACATTTGTTTGATCTTAATCTGTAGGAAACCTTAGGGCCTGAACTGAGATTGCTTTCTTTCAGAGGAAATTTTCATTTGTATCTGCACGCAGGAGGCACTGCCCACCTGGGAACATTTGACGTCTTCCAGGGTCCTTGGCTTACTCTGAGGTCTAGGGTTCAGCACCTTCACTTTGCTGCTGACCCAAGTCTTAGGCTCTGTTATGGCCTGAATCATGTCCTTCTCAAATTCATATATTAAAGTCGCAACCACCATTACCTAAGAATGCAACCATTTTCAGTTAAGATTTTTAAAAAGCGATTAACTTAAAATGAGGCCCTTGGGGTGGGACTGTAATTCGATATGACTAGTGTCTTTATAGAGGAAGAGACACCAATGAGGTGTGCCCACAGGGTTGACCCTGGGAAGAGGCAGCAAGAGGGCCACCATCTGTAGACCCAGGAGGGCAGCCTCAGAAGAACCCAACACTATCAGCTCCTTGATTTTGCACTGCTAGCCTCCAGAACCGTGAGAAAATAAATTTCTATTATGTAAGCCACCCAGTCTATGGTACTTTGTTATGGCAACCCAAGCAGACTAATACAGCCTCCATAGGGCAGTTTGTTAGGGTTTGCCTTTAGGGTAACTGCAGCTTTCCTGTGTACCTGCTATTCATCATTTGGATTCAACTCATATTTTCATCTCTGCCCCCGGGGAATTTCCCTTACTTCCTACAAGCTCACTGATGCAAATAAAAGCATGTTTCCATGCAGGTCTAGTTGTTCTGTTGGGGTATCTATTCAGAGTGTCTGGTCTGCCACACTGCCTGAAGTGCCTCAGAGTCCACTGCTTCCTTAAATGCTGATTTCACTCCTTTCTTCTGTGATATCTTCCTGAGAAATAATCTCCCACAGGAATACTTCCCTCCTTAAACTCTTAGCACTTATTTATGCCTTATTTATGGTCACTTAGGCTTCCTTAGAATTAGTCACTGGCTGGGCACTGTGGCTCACGCCTGTAATCCCAGCACTTTGGGAAGTCGAGGTGGGTGGATCACCTAAGGTCAGGAGTTCTAGACCAGCCTGGCCAACATGGTGAAACACCGTCTCTACAAAAATAAAAAATTAGCCCTGGTGATGGGTGCCTGTAATCCCAGCTACTGGGGAAGCTGAGGCGGGAGAATCGCTTGAACCCGGGAGGTGGAGGTTGCAGTGAATTGAGATCACACCATTGCACTCTAGCCTGGGCGACAGAGCAAGATTCTGTCTCAAAAAAAAAAAAAAAAAAAGAGTTACCAACTACTTCCTTGAAAACAGAGGACAGATCGTACACCTCTTCCCTCATGCAGCTCACAGGACAATCCTAGACACAATGTGTGCTGATTTCATGTTTCTGGAATGAGGGAATATAAAATAAAAAACCAAGAGCCAGAAACCTGTTTGCTGTCAGTATTACATTAAAAAGACTGCATGAACCATAGAGTTGACTGTGGATATTAAGTGGTCCAAACATGTTTTAACAACAAAAAGATCACATCTCAGGCCTGATTCCAGGGAGCCCTGGAGTAATGAAAAGACCTTTCATTATTGATCAGAAACATCTCTGAAAGGAAATGAAAATTGAAGGGATCAGATCAGTAATCCTAATTTATTTAGCAAGTTCTGATCTTCCTGAGAAACAAAAAAAAAATAGAATCTAAATTTATCTTGCACTGCCTCAAACTGGAAAGGAAAATACAGTCACCTGTTGTGACTCATTTGCAGTCTATTTTGTAATGGTTTCCAGATTCCTCTTCCAATTAAAAAGCAGGCCAGAAGAACCAAGATTGTTTAGTTAAGTCTGTTTGGTAATAGGTTTTAGACCGTAACTACATAAAGTCACTTACAATAAGGGATCAGAGTCTGTAAATGAATTCTGATTTTAAAAATTAGTGAGATTTCAGGGTTCTGCAATTAATTGGGTCATTTCATTTTGCTGAAGAAATAAAAAGGAATGAAGTGCAAAACAAATATTTAATGGTCATATAGCCACATGGTCATAATAATTTTATTATATTAGGATTTCTTTCTTTTCTCTCTCTCTCTTTTTTTTTTTTTTTTTTTTTTTTGAGGTGGAGTCTCACTCTGTTGCCAGGCTGGAGTGCAGTGGCGTGATCTCAGCTCACTGCAACCTCTGCCTCCCGGGTTCAAGTGATTCTTGGGGTTTCATTTTTAAAAAGCTAATACATGAATCCCAGTCAGGAAGAAGAGGGACGATGAATAGTTAGGAAGCTGAAGGGGTAGAAAGAGGAGAATGGAGATGTAAAATGCAGAGACCGCAGCAGAGAGGAGTTGGCTTCCAAGGCTACCTTTTTTGAGGTGACTCAGAAATCTGGAAGTAGCCCTCCTCCCTTCCAGCCCCAAAGGGCTTCTTGAGGGGTTCCAACAAGCATTTGGAGTCTGGACAGCTATAAACTGTATATTACCCTGTCCCTGCCTTGCAACTAGGTGTATTCTATATCCATGATACAAGAGAAGCCCATTCCTCATTGACTGAGAGACTGCTAGGAGGTCAGGATTGTTCTTAGACCAGTTTGAACCCCAAAAACCTAGACTGAATTTGATTTAGATTCTTGAATAGGCTCCAGTTTCTGAAAGGATCACATAGCCTTGTAATCAGAATGCTGGTGGTTTCCGAAGCTGTATCTTCCTGTTGCCTTTCTTTTTTAACCAAACTCACCACCTGCTTAAATTTAGCCTTCTTTTCTCTTTATGGAAGGGACAGTTATCTCCAAATGGGTTTAAACTCAAGTTACTTTCTAGCCCAGCAGTTGCTCAGCTGGTAGCTTGTGGGGATATATTTATTTAAGTGAAGTGTCTGCATCCTCTTCTGTTAATCAATTCTGCAAATCAACATCTCTCCACTCCTTCTTTTGGTGAGAGAAAAAATCCACCCTCCCCAAATCTGCAAAGACTCTGCATAGCACACATGCTTCAACTTTTGTCCTCTTCTCACAGATGGCATGATCCATTTCCTGTTGACTTGGTTTGTCTCACGCACGTGCCATTAGATCTTATGACTAACGCATGCCACCTTCTGAAGAGAACCTAAATAACCTTCCTGTAATTCTAGTTCTTTTGTAATAGACCCAAATCTGGTTTCTCTTCCTGGTCTACTTAAGGCAAATGCTATGGAGGTAATTTTTCTATCCCCTTGCCAAAGGATGTGAGGGTAAGGTTAGCGACCCACTGCTGCACTGCACTTCTGCTTCAGAAGCAAAAGAAAGACAATAGCCAAAGGGTTACTGGAGAAGCATAATAAATAGTTTTCACTTATTACAGCTTTTATGGTCCAGTTCTCCAAGGTGCATAAAACCAGCACATTGAGATAGGGCAAATGAGTCTAAGTGTTATATCGTGGCTTTCTTGTCTCATAGTACACCCCAGAGAATACCTGAAACCCTGCGTAAGCCAACACCAAGCTTAAAAATACCTCTCTCTCCTCTGGCTGGGGGAGAGAGCAGGTTTCACCTTGTAGAGGGACAGTAAAGGCCATAGCCGCACTTGCTTGACTAGGACATTCTCTTGCTGGAGACCTGCCTAAATACAAGTATAGCCCACCATAGAATTTCTCCCAGAAACATGGTCGGCTCCGCCTTGAACTGTCATCATAACTTCAGAAGAGTTGGGAAGGGCTTTCTTCTAGCAAAAACTACCTCCTCTATCTTAATAGCTAGAGAGTCAGCCACCTGAAATTCTTTTCCTTTTTTCCTTTAAAAAAAAAAAAAAAGACAGACTCTTGCTATATTGCCCAGGGTGGTCTCGAACTCCTGCTTTCAAGTGATCTTCCCGCCTAGTCCTTCCAAAGTCCTGGGATTACAGATGTGAGCCACCCTACTTGGCCAGCCACCTGAAATTCTATCAGTGACAGATTCCTTTAGCTGAAGTCATGTTCAAATGTAATCCTCCCAAGAATGGTAACATTATCCATCAATGCATTAAACAAAACAACTTGTGCTTATTGAAAAAGTCATATGTGCACACAGTAAAACAAAATTCAAATAGTACAAAAGGGTATATAGCTGGGCACAGTGACTCATGCCTGTAATCCCAGCACTTGGGGAGGCTGAGGCAGGAGGATCACTTGAAGCTAGGAGTTCAAGACCAGGGCAAAAAACAAGGCCCCTGACTCTACAAAAAACAAAAATTAGCTCAGCATGGTGGCATGTGCCTATGGTCCCAGCTACTCAGGAGGCTGAAGTGAGCTATGACTCCACCACTGTACTCCAGCCTGTACCATGGAGTGAGACCCTGTCTCTAAAGAAAAAAAAAAAAAAAAAAGAGTATACATTAAAATTGGTCTTCTTCCCCAGTACCCTCAGTACCCCAGTTATTCCCCATCTCGCCAACCCCCATCCCCCAGCAATCATACTTAGCAGCCTTATCTGGGCTTCCTGAAATATTCTGTACATATTCAGGCATATGTATAATATATACCCCTTTATAGCTCTCCCTCTTTTTGCCTCCTTGCTTTTGCTCCAAGGGTAACTTAGCACTTGGAGAGGGATTTCATCCTTCCCAGCAGCTGCCCTGTGTTCCATGGTCACAACAGAGGGCAGAAGCTGGCCTGGCTTAAGGATGATTGAGAGGCTCAATATTTCCTTCAACAAACAAACAAAAAATGCCAAGGCCACCTTAAGGTGGCTTGCTTTAGTAAGAGATAAGCTCATAAAACAGTATTTATTCAATAAAACCTGGTAAAATATTTTAGGAGTAAGTTAAGTTTTGCCAAGAGAAGTGCTTATAAACTTTGAGAGCAAGGTAGACCTTCACATATCCAGGCTTCTTCTACCTGAATTTGTTGCTGCTACTCTTGCTTTCGTCCCTTATGGGTTTAGGGTGCAGGTAGAGACCAGGCAGAGCAGTTGTGAAAGTAGAAGGGGTTGGGCCTTGCCCAGAATGAGGAGTGAGATCAGGATAGGGTTGTAAGTCAAAAATAAAAACAGACAAATCCATTTCCCAGGAGAACACAAGGGAGTTTCCTGTAGAAGCCTGTAACATTCTGATTTCTATACAAAACATTTCATGTTTGTGACTTACTTGATTCTAAGGTTAGAGTTAAGTAGACTCCATTCATATAATGAATAAATAAGTAGGTTTTGTGTTTCATGAGATTAAGATAAATGTGGTCTGAGAAGTACCAGTTTCATACATGTTTGATACTTTATATAACTTGTATAATGATCATTTATGTCACTCAGCTTTTCCGTGTGACACTTTCTCCATTTATAAGATACACTTAGAATTCTGTCAGTTTCGAAACGTTTACCTGAATCTCAAACTTTTAGATCTAACTTCCAGGTTACAAAAAATTCAAAGAATAGAGAAAAAGCTATATAACATCACTAAGAAGCCATTAGACACATCCAGGAGGACTGGCATTTGGCAGGTCAGCTGATGCCATGTCAACAGTCAGTAGCATGACAGAAAGAGACTGTTAGAGATTGAGAGACTATAGGGACATTAAAAAACAGGTGCAATGTATCGTCTTGTATTGGATCTTAGTTTAGAGAAACCAAGTATAAAGGACATTTTTAGGACAATTTGGGAAATTTGAGTTTTAATTAGGAATTATATATTAAAGACTATAATTATTTTATTTAATTTTTTCCCCAGAAAATCCTTATGCAGAAAGGAATATAACCATACCATTTGGCTAAATGTAAAAATGTTATTTTGACTCTAAAAAAAGTTTTATTTGCAAAAGATGTACCCTGAAGTTAAAAAAACAGTGTTTTTCCTCCCCTTGAACTTTGAATTCTTGAAGGTTACCAGACCAGGATAAACATGGCTATGCTACATTTTCATTTTTGTGCTGGTTGCTCAGAAGCAAGTGTCATTACTGACAACTGGGATGGGGTGTGTGGAGAGGAAATTACAGCAAATCAAAATGTTTGCAGCCATACATGGCTGTGATTCTTGAGTTACCTCTTTGTGGGTGTTGAGTTCTTGTATTAAGTTTTGCACCATCAGCAGAGCAGGACATGTGTTATGTAAAGCCAGGGTTCTTGCATCACAGTATTCAAGCCCTCTTACCCAGATCCTATCACATTCAGCTGCAGATGTAGCAAGAAGTTCCAAAGCAGAAAAAAAAAAAAAGCATGTCCCAGGACTACAACCTGCACTCTGGGTCTCAGTATATTATGAATGAAAGTGAACAATAAAGACTCCCTGTTGGGTGGGAAGGCAGAGGGAAGTCACTTGAGGCTTCAGGGCCCTCCAAGCATAGAAACCTCAATCATGCCTGAGTCTCTCCTTTCTAAGAAGGCCTTTCTCAGGAGGAACCAGTGAGAAGAACCAACTATTATCGGTGCGCTCCAGCTTCCTGGGCTGGAAGATTTGGACTAGACCTTGAGGTTCCTATAGAGACAGCTGCCCTTAATGGCCCCCAACCTGGGCCTGGACCTGAGAGTCAGGAACAGCTCCCATTGGAACTGCCTCTTTAAGTTCATTCCTGTCTGTCCTAATATCCCTCAAGCCTAGGTCCCAGGGAGCCCTGCTGGATTCTGGCTGATTCAGAAGGCCGTGTCCTACACATCCTTCCAAGTGGCTGCTCTGCTGAGTGGGCTGGGAGGAGGTGCAGCCTGCTGGGCAGTGAGCGTTGACTGAGTATTTTGATAGCGCTGGGGAGCTCTCTGAGCAGGCACCACCATGCCCATCTGTCCATTAGCAGTAGGCTATGGATTAGGAGTGGTAGAAAGGATATCTTTAAATAGATTTCTTTGTTTGTTTGTTTGGTTCGAGGCCTAGTGATTGAGGTCACTCTGGGAAAAGCTTCAGGAAGCTCTGGTCAGAAACTTTGGGTTTTACATTTCACAACCATTATCCTTCCACTGGGGAAAAGGAAAGGTCAGTTAGGTGGGGTAGAGAAATGAGGACCAGAAGTTGCCCGCCTAGGAAAATCAGAATATGAAACATTATTGAAATACATATTAATATTTCATATGTCTTAGTCATGGCTGGGAGGGTTCAGCCTAATTGGCAAACTCAGCTTTATCAGGGAATCCTTGGTATCTGCTGCTGAAATGCAACTCAGATCCTTGTCACCTTTGAGCCTGTCCTTCACAGATAAAAGACATGAGTTTGGAATGGGTTTCTGCACTGTGGAAGGGGGAATAGACTTACTCAACGTCTTGGCTTTAAGTCCCAGCTCTGGTACTTGTTAATCTTGGTATTTTAAATAAGTCTCTTGGCAGGCACGGTGGCTTATGGTTGTAATCCAGCACTTTAGGAGGCCAAGGTGGGAGATCCCTTGAGCCTGGGAGTTGGAGACTAGCCTGGGCAACTTAGTGAGACCATTTCTACAAAAAATTTTAAAATCAGTTGGGCATGGTGGTGCACACCTGTAGTCCCAGCTAACTCGAGAGGATAGCTTGAGTCCAGAAGGTCAAGGTTGCAGTGAGCTATGATCACACCACTGCACTCCAGCCTGGGTGACCAAACAAACAAACAAATAGAAAAAAACAACAAAAACAAGTTTCTTGACCTCCTGGGGCTCAGCAACTAACAGATAACTGAGATAACTGTGGTCAGGTATAGGCTCGGGCAACTGCACATGGTGAGCAGATCTCGGGTTTGTGAGAGAAGACAGAAGAGAATTGAGTGGAGCTCCTCCCAGGCCCACAACAAAAAATTATAAATTTGGAGGCTGGGCATGGTGGCACACACCTGTATTCCTAGCTACCTGGGAGGCTTAGGCAGGAGGATTGCTTGTGCTCAGTAGTTTGAGGTTGCAGAGAGCTGTGATCACACCACTGCATTCCAGCCTGGGTGACAGAGCAAGATCGTCTCCAAATACATACATAGATATGTACACAAATACATAATTTGGCTATAGTTTTATTTTTAAAATATGTTTTAAATGATGGAACTTCCTATACTAGCATATAATTTATAATTTCTTTGTAATTCATTTTTTTGAAAGTGTGAAACATTTGCAAGTCACCCTTTATTCTTCTTTCACCAGTGTGGTATTAATCACCCAGCGATTACCCAGAGGTAATGCTTAGGGCTCCTTCCTGATGCCCCAGGCTAGGGGAAAGCGTAGGGGATAGGGTGGGGATGGGGTAGGGGCAGGTAATTTTGTCTCCAAGCCTTACATCACTGTTTACAAGTTCATTCCTCCCTGCCTCATCATGTAAATCCCCATAAAAATGGCATCTCCCTATAGTGACTGTCCATCAAATAATGACTTTGTCACCTTCTGCTCCTGTGTTCTGGATATCTCATTGTTTTACCTCCCTCTCTTTATGCTCCCTTTTCCCCTGGGTTTTGCCGATGGTAAACTGGTCAAGTGCTGCCACCTACTGGCCAAAATGTATATTACTAAAGAGCTGTGGTCTGGAAAAGGTTAAGGCCCAAAGTGCCTGTGTTACAAATGACTGGATTGCGGCTTTTCACATAATTTTGTTAGCAATCTATCAGCAAAGAAAGAGTTCACAACTGTGCTTTCAGGGAAAAACGAATTTTGACATAGTTGTTTAATGAGTGCTAAAACTTTTTATGTTGAAATAGTTTTAGATTTACAGAAAAGTTGCACAAATGGTACAAGAAGTTCTGCTTGGCCTTTACTCAGGGTTCCCTAATATTAACATTCCTAAGAGTAACTGCAGGACAATAATTGAAACCAGGAAATGGACATTTGTACAATACCGTTAATTACTCCACAGATATAATTTGAAGTTTGCCAGCTTTCTCACTAATGCTCTTTTTCTTGTCCAGGATCCAATGATTCATTATCTTCTATTATATTTATTTGTCTTGTCTCCTGGACTCCTCTAATCTGTGATAGCTCCTCCATCTTTCTTGACCTTCACACTTTATTTTTTTATTTTTATTTTTTTATTTTTGAGACAGGGTCACCCAGGCTGGAGTGCAGTGGCACGACCATCAGGGCTCACTGCAGCCTCGACCTCCTGGGGTCAGGAACTCCTCCCACCTCAGCCTCGTGAGTAGCTGGGACCACAGGTGCGTGCCACCACACCTAGTGATATGGTTTGGCTCTGTGTCCCCACCCAAATCTCATCTCAAATTGTAATCCCCATAATCCCCATATGTTGAGAGAGGGACCGGGTAGGAGGTGATTGGATCACAGGGATGGTTTCCCCCATGCTGTTCTCGGGATAGCGAGTGAGTTCTTACAAGATCTGATGGTTTGATAAGGCAGTTTTCCCATGCTGGCTCTCCCCTGCCTGCCACCATGTAAGATGTGTTTCTTCCCGTTCTGCCATGATTGTAAGTTTCCTGAGGCCTCCCTAGCATTGGGGAACTGTGAGTCAATTAAACCTCCTTTGTTTATAAATTACTCAGTCTCGGGTACTATCTTTACAGCAGTGTGAGAATGGACTAACACACCTGGCTAATATATATATATACATATATATATATATAAAATATACATATAAAACCCTGTCCCTACTATATATAGTATATATAGTGTATATATATATAGTATATACATAGTATATATATATATAATATATATAAAACCCTGTCCCCACTATATATATAGGTTTTTTTTTATGTTGCCCAGGCTGGTTTTGAACTCCTGGGTTCAAGCCATCTGCCGGTCTCGGCCTCCCAAAGTGCTGGGATTACAGGATTACAGGTGTGAGCCACTGCACCCGATGACCTTCACATTTTTGAAGAGTAATGGTCAATTATCTTGTAAAATGTCCCTCAGTTTGTCCGCTATTTTCTCATGATTATGTTGAGGTAATCTGTCTTTATCGAGAATACTGCCATGTTCTTAGTGCATCATATGAGGGGATGCATGATGTTGATACGTCTTATTTATTAGTAGTGATGCTAACTTTCATCTCTTGGTTAAGAGGGGGGGACCTGTCAAGTTCCTCCTGTTTAAAGTTGCTATTTTTCCTTCGCAATTAATAAGTATTGCAGGAAAATGCTTTGAGATTATGCAAATATCCTATTTCTTACCATACTTTACCTATTGACTTTAGAATTTCTAGATGGTTCTTGCCTGCAGCAATTATTAATGCAGTATTCGTTTGCATAGTTGTGATTACCTATTTTCATCTTTTCATCTCTCCTACATTTTAAAATAGGAATTCTACTATAAGGAAGAACTGTCCCTTTCCCCCATTTATTTATCTATTCAATTATATATTTAGCTCAGTATGGACTCATGCATATTTTATTCTGTGGACTATAATCCAGTACTATCATTATTTATTTTTTTGTTCAAATTATCCAAGCTTAGGCTTTGGGAGCTCTTTCAAGCTAGCTTCTGTGCCCTTTGACATGCCCCATAATTTTTAAACAACAGCTTTCTGGAGGTATAATTGACAAATACCAATTGTGCTAATTTACACTGTATAACTTGATATATATATATCAGCTTTCTCAGGAACCTGACAGAGCACACCATGTTATTCTCAATGTGTGAACTCAGAAAAGGGCACATGAAATCATCTTCCCTGAGCACAGTGACTCAGTTACTACCCAATTATCACAAGTACCCAACCCAGGACCTCAGGACCTTGGCATTTTACCCTGTGGAGAAATAGACTTGGCATGACAAAAGTAACAATTATGAAGTTACAAAGGTTTAAAAAAAAATCTTTGAGAGTGGGTGCAGTGGCTCATGCCTGTAATCCCAGCACTCTGGGAGGCCAAGGTGGGTGGATCACTTGTGGTTAGGAGTTTGAGGCCAGCTTGGCCAATATAGTGAACCCCCGTCTCTACTAAAAATACAAAAATTAGCTGAGTGTGGTGGTGCACACCTGTAATCCCAGCTACTCAGAAGGCTGAGGCAGGAGAAATGCTTGAACCCAGGAGGCAGAGCTTGCAGTGAGCTGAGATTACGCCACTGCACTCCAGCCTGGGGTGACAGAACAAGGCTCTGTTTCAAAAAAAATGATTTTGAGTTCTGAAGCTTTCTGAACCGCTAACATGTATGGCTGCTGGCTTCCTTGCTGAGAGGGCACGTGAACATCAGCTTGGTGCTTTCATCCTTGGGCAGGGAGGAATGGCAGAGAAGAAGCTCTGAAAAGCATCTCCTCTACAAAGGCGATGAGAACACTGGCAAAACTGGTCAAAATCAACTTTTTCAGAACTCTGGAAATTATCCAAAGGCTTGCAACAATTGAAGGAATGTTTAAGAAAAACAGCCTGAATCTCAGTAAGAACAGCAGGTTTGTGACATTTTTGTCAGGCCTCTGAGCCCAAGCTAAGCCATCATATCCCCTGTGACCTGCACGTACCTGCACGTACACATCCAGATTGCCAGTTCCTGCCTTAACTGATGACATTCCTCCACAAAAGAAGTGAAAATGGCCTGTTCCTGCCTTAACTGATGACATTGTCTTGTGAAATTCCTTCTCCTGGCTCATCCTGGCTCAAAAGCTTCCCCACTGAGTACCTTGTGACCCCCACTCTGCCCGCCAGAGAACAACCCCCCTTTGACTGTACTTTTCCTTTACCTACCCAAATCCTATAAAACGGCCCCACCCCTATCTCCCTTCACTGACTCTCTCTTCGGACTCAGCCTGCCTGCACCCAGGTGAAATAAGCAGCCATTTTGCTCACACAAAGCCTGTTTGGTGGTCTCTTCACATGGACGCAAGTGAAGTTTGGTGCCGTGACTCGGATCAGGGGACCTCCCTTGGGAGATCAATCCCTTGTCCTCCTGCTCTTTGCTCCGTGAGAAAGATCCACCTACGACCTCAGGTCCTCAGACCGACCAGCCCAAGAAACATCTCACCAATTTCAAATCCGGTAAGCGGCCTCTTTTTACTCTCTTCTCCAACCTCCCTCACTATCCCTCAACCTCTTTCTCCTCTCAATCTTGGCGCCGCACTTCAATCTCTCCCTTCTCTTAATTTCAATTCCTTTCATTTTCTGGTAGAGACAAAGGAGACAGGTTTTATCCGTGGACCCAAAACTCCGGTGCTGGTCACGGACCAGGCAAGGCAGCCTTCCCTTGGTGTTTAATCATTGCAGGGACGCCTCTCTGATTATTAATCCAGGTTTCAGAGGTGTCAGACCATGCAGGGATGCCTGCCTTGGTCTTTCACCCTTAGCGGCAAGTCCCGCTTTTCTAGGGGAGGGGCAAGTACCCCAACCTTCTCTCCGTGTCTCTACCCCTTCTCTGCCTTTCTGGGGGGCAAGAAACCCCCAACCCCTTCTCCTTCACCTTTAGCGGCAAGTCCCATTTTTCTGGGGGAGGGGCAAGTATGCCAACCTTGTATCTCTGCCCCTCGATTCCTTATTTCCACACCCCGACCTCTTATATCTCTGCACCCCGATCCCTTATTTCCGTGCCCCAACCTCTTCTATCTCTGTGCCCTGATCCCTTATTTCCGCGCCCCAACCTCTTATATCTCTGTGCCCCGATCCCTTATTTCCACACCCCGACCTCGTATCTCTGCGCCCCGACCACTTTCCCGCTTTTCTGGAGGGTAAGAACCCCCGAACCCCTTCCCTCCATGTCTCTACTCTCTCTTTTCTCTGGGCTTGCTTCCTTCACTATGGGCAACCTTCCACCCTCCATTCCTCCTTCTTCTCTCTTAGCCTGTGTTCTTAAGAACTTAAAACCTCTTCAACTCTCACCTGACCTAAAATCTAAGCATCTTTTCTTCTGCAATGCCGCTTGACCCCAATACAAACTTGACAGTAGTTCCAAATAGCCAGAAAATGGCACTTTCAATTTTTCCATCCTGCAAGATCTAAATCATTCTTGTCATAAAATTGGCAAACGGTCTGAGGTGCCTGACGTCCAGGCATTCTTTTACACACCGGTCCCTTCCTAGTCTCTGTGCCCAATGCAACTCATCCCAAATCTTCCTTCTTTCCCTCCCGCCTATCCCCTCAGTCCCAACCCCAAGCGTCGCTGAGTCTTTCTAATCTTCCTTTTCTACAGACCCATCTGACCTCTCCCCACCTCCCCAGGCTGCTCCTGGCCAGGTGGAGCTAGGTCCCAATTCTTCCTCAGCCTCCGCTCCTCCACCCTATAATCTTTTTATCACCTCCCCTCCTCACACCTGGTCCGGTTTACAGTTTCATTCCATGAGTAGCCCTCCCCCACCTGCCCAGCAATTTCTTCTTAAAAAGGTGGCTGAAGCTAAAGGCATAGTCTAGGTTAATGCTCCTTTTTCTTTATCCGACCTGTCCCAAATCAGTTAGCGTTTAGGCTCTTTTTCATCAAATATAAAAAACCCAGCCCAGTTCATGGCTCATTCGGCAGCAACCCTGAGATGCTTTACAGCCCTAGACCCTAAAAGGTCAAAAGGCCATCTTATTCTCAATATACATTTTATTACCCAATCCGCTCCCGACTTTAAATAAAACTCCTTCCGGCCCTCAAACCCCACAACAGGATTTAATTAACCTCGCCTTCAAGGTGTACAATAATAGAAAAAAGTTGCAATTCCTTGCCTCCACTGTGAGACAAACCCCAGCCACATCTCCAGCACACAAGAACTTCCAAATGCCTGAACCGCAGCAGCCAAGCATTCCTCCAGAACCTCCTCCCACAGGAGCTTGCTACACCTGCCAGAAATTTGGCCACTGGGCCAAGGAATGCCCACAGCCCGGGATTCCTCCTAAGCCGTGTTTCTTCTAACAACCCCACAATATCACCCCTTACCACATGATCTTCCTTCAGCTTAATCTCTCCCACTCTAGGTTCCCACGCCGCCCCTAATCCCGCTCGAAGCAGCCCTGAGAAACATCGCCCATTATCTCTCCATAGCACCCCCCAAAATTTTCACCGCCCCAACACTTTACCACTATTTCATTTTATTTTTCTTATTAATAAAGAAGACAGGAATGTCAGGCCTCTGAGCCCAAGCTAAGCCATCATATCCCCTGTGACCTGCACGTACCTGCACGTACACATCCAGATCGCCAGTTCCTGCCTTAACTGATGACATTCCTCCACAAAAGAAGTGAAAATGGCCTGTTCCTGCCTTAACTGATGACATTGTCTTGTGAAATTCCTTCTCCTGGCTCATCCTGGCTCAAAAGCTCCCCCACTGAGTACCTTGTGACCCCCACTCTGCCCGCCAGAGAACAACCCCCCTTTGACTGTAATTTTCTTTTACCTACCCAAATCCTATAAAACGGCCCCACCCCTATCTCCCTTCACTGACTCTCTCTTCGGACTCAGCCCGCCTGCACCCAGGTGAAATAAACAGCCATATTGCTCACACGAAGACTGTTTGGTGGTCTCTTCACACAGACGTGAGTGAAAATTTTAACTTGGGCTATTCCTATCCCCTCTGATATGGTAATACAGGAGTTACTAAGAAATTATTCCAGTCAGTTAGAGCAGGTAAAAGAGTTCTCAGTGGAATTTTCCTTTAATAAAAAGCAGCCCCCAAACCACTTCTTCACTAACAGAAAGCAGCCTGAAAAATCAAGCTTCAGGCATAGATATGCAAGCTAGGTGCTTGCATATGTAAATGCCAGCAGGTGTATCTGGAAGCCAGGTACATTCAATATGGTGATTCCCGCTCCCTTTTCTTTGTCACCATATGTGCGTGTTTCATGGCATCAGCCAGGTAAAGCCACGTGTGCAGGTGTCACGGTGACAGCCAGGTAGAAGTCACATTTGCATAATAAACGATTAGGGTGGGAGGGCCAGTTTCTCCGTAGGCTATGTAAATGACACACCTAGTCAAACCAATCCCCTGGGCCCTGTGTAACTGGATCACTGCCTCCTAAAGCCTCTCTACAAAATCAATCACGTTCCACCCCAAACCTGGAAACCCTCTCTTGGGTGACCTGCTTTCTCAAAATGAGAAATCTTTCTCTCCCTTTCCTCTTCTTTGTCTATTAGACTTTGCAGTGCTAAACCCACTCCTTGTGTGTGACTGTGTCCTTACTTTTCTTGGCGTGAGACAATGAACCCCAGGTATTTACTCCAGACAATGGAGCTGTTTCAACGGTTTGGCTGTGTCCCCACCCAAATATCATCTTGAATTGTAATCACCATAATCCCCACGTGTGTAGGGAGAGAGCTGGTGGGAGGTGACTGGATCATGGGGGATGGTCTCCCATGCTGTTCTCATGATAGTGAGTGAGTTCTCACAAAATCTGATGGTTTCATAAGGGGCTCTTCCTCCTTCACTCCTCACTCTGTCTCTTGCCTGCCACCATGTGAAGAAGGTGCCTGCTTCCTTGCTTCCCCTTCTGCCATGACTGGGTTTCCTGAGGCCTCCCTAGCCATGTGGAACTGTGAGTTAATTAAACCGCCTTCCTTTATAAATTACTCAGTCTCGGGTAGTATCTTTATAACAGTGTGAGAATGGACTCATACACCCTCCTCCCCAGCTTTGCAGTCTCCTTAAAAACTAACAGCCTGGCAGCCTCTGGAGGGGGAGGGGGACGGCACAAGGGGTTTGGTGCTCTCTCAAAACACCGTTCTCAGATCGTGGTCATTCTTTGACTTATCGGGAAGTTCTCTGGGAACCTCCATTCACAGGGCTTTTAAACATTTTACCTGGCTCTGATGCCAGTGGGCTGAGGGAGGCCCACAAAAGCAGGTGGGACCTTGACCCCAGCAGTGTCCAGAATGTTGACATCATCATGAGAAGGAATTCAAGGATGAGTCAGAAAACAGGGAAAGCATGGAGATTTATTATAAAGGGAAAACTCAAAAAAAGGGGAGTGTGCATACTCAAGAGAGAGTCTTACAATGGGGTTTGTGGTTTCTATCTTCATGGGTTTCTTTCACCAAAGGGGTGGAATATTCATGAAGATTCCTGGAAAAAAGTAGAGATTTCTTGGAACTCTGGTGCCACTCATTTTTACACCAAATACAGGTATTCCCGTAACTGTTATGGTACCGATGGGCATGTGATTGAGTATGTTAATGAGCATACAATGAATTCCTAGGAGAAACCTAGGTCAAATCCAGTGCCATGTTGGGTCCAGTTAGTCTTAGCCAGCTTGGTTCACAACCCTGCAGCTATTCTGACAGTTACCTTTTGCTTAGCCATGCGAAACTACTGCCTGGAATTTTCTGTTCTCTTGTGACCACCGTGTGTTATTCCTGTCTCAACTCAGTTTCCATCAATTCCTGAGGCATTTGTCAAAAACAATCAGGGGGCTGGGTGTGGTGGCTCACGCCTGTAATCCCAACACTTTGGGAAGCCGAGGTGGGAGGATTGCTTGAGCCCAGGAGTTTGAGACCAGCCTGGGCAATATGGCAAGACTCTGTCCCCACCAAAAAACTGAACAACAAAAACAATCAGGGATGATTGTTTAATATTGCAGTTGCCTGAGCCAGTGACAACAGCTGAGACCAACTCAAAAGCTGACCAAAAATCTTAAAAGAAAATTTGGGGAATGAGATATGAAATGTGAAAGGAAAGTAAAAACTTGGGACCCTACTTCACTCTGCCAAAAGGAAAAAATTAATCTGAAAGCTGAGTCATGCAAGAAGCTGCCTTTTCTTTTGTTCCTAAGCAGATAGCTACAGATAAAAGGTCAAATATCTTCACAGGTAGCTACTCTATTTTCATGTTATCTTATATAATGTGCTGATTTACTGAGAGTGAGAGGAATATATAATTGACTCTTCCCCTACTGCTCGTTTTCCCTTGCAACATGTGGATGACCATGCCTTCCCTCTTTCCCCTCCAGTCCACTCTGCCCCTTTAAATATTGAAGTGCTCAAATTCATCTTTGGAGAAAGGCACAGACCACAGACTGTTTCTGTGATTCTGTGTTTTTTTCTTCCAGGGAAGTCCTTAAACTTGGCCAAATAAATGTCTAAATTGATCAAGACCTGTCTCAGATACTTTTTGCTTTACCCCATTGAGGGCTTTGAAAAGTTTCAATATATTCCTGAGAATCTGGACTGCTGTGCACACCCGTGTGAGATATTCTCCTTTATTTAAAGTGAGCTGATTATGAACAGCAATCACATCCACAAAATACCTTCATGGCAACACCTAGTGTTTGAATGAGTAACTGGGGACCAGAGACTAGTCAAGTTGACACAGAAAACTGATCATCACAAGAGAGAACAGAGCTATATAGGAACAAAATGTTTATATAGTATTGAAATTGATATTAATCATCCTTGGGGCAGAGCTCAGCATACCTCCCACCATCCCACTGGTATGCCCCAAAGCCCACTCATGACTATATATGTGAAAGTATTGAGAGATAAATGGGCATGATATATGCAACCTATTCTCCCAAGGTTCCAGGAAAATAATTATGTAAACATATACACAGAGAATGATAAAGCAAATGTGACAAAATATAAAGCATTGTTAAATCTGGCTAATAGGTACATAAGAATTCCTTATGTATCCTTGCAACTTTTCTGTGAGTTTGAAATTATTTCAAAATAAAACTTTTTAGAAAATGTCCACAAAAAGCTTTGTAGAAGAACATTAATATCACCTTCATTAAAAATAGCCAAGGCTGGGTACAGCGGCTCATGCTTATAACGCCAGCTCTTTGGGAGGCCAGGAGTTCAGGAACAGCCTGGGCAACATGGCAAGAACCTGTCTCTACAAAAACACAACAAAACAAACAAACCAACAAAAAAACCCCACACACAAAAATTAGTGGGGTATGGTGGCATGTGCCTGTGTTTGCAGCTACTTGGAAGGCTGAGGCAGGAGGATCACGTTAGCCCAGGAGGTCCAGGTTGCAGTGAGCGGTGATTACGCCGCTGCACTCCAGCCTGGGTGACACAAGGAGACCCTATCTCAAAATAAATAAATAAATAAATAAAAATTTAAAAAGGGAGAGCAGTCTTACCCCTATATTTAAAAAATGAAAAACCTTAGAAAATAGTTTTTTTGTTTGTCTACTTCTTTGTTTTGAGACGGAGTCTCACTCTGTCGCCAGGCTGGAGTGCAGTGACACGATCTTGGCTCATTGCAACCTCCACCTCCCGGGTTCAAGTGGTTCTGCTGCCTCAGCCTCCTGAGTAGCTGGGACTACAGGCATGCATCACCACGCCCAGCTAATGTTTTTTCTATTTTTAGTAGAGATGTGGTTTCACCATGTTGGCTGGGATGGTCTTGATCTCTTGACCTCATGATCCGCCCACCTTGGCCTCCCAAAGTGCTGGGATTACAGGCGTGAGCCACCGCGCCTGGACAAAAATAGTTTTTTTAATTGGAAAAAATCCGCATTTTAAGATATTTGCTGAGCCTGTAATCCCAGCTACTAGGGAGGCTGAAGCCCAGGAGGATCGCTTGAGCCTAGGAGTTTGACGCTAGCCTGGGTAACGTGGCAAGACCCTGTCTCTAAATCAATCAATCAATCAATCTGTCTATCTATCATCTATCTAATTTGCTGATAATAAATATAGCTAAGATTGATGGAGGATTTATATGCCGGACACTGGGCTAAGCTTTACCTACTTCTAGTGTCTAATCCTCACAACCACCCTATAATGTAGATACTTATGCCTATTTTACAGATGAGGAAACAGACTGAGGGAAGTTAAGTAATTTGCCTAAGGTCTCACAATTAGTAATCAGCACAGCAGGAAAGCCAAACCGTGTTTCCTGAGCCAGGCTTCTTGATCGGTTACTACATTGTATTAAAGAGGACCTTAATTTCCCTGCCCCCCAGCTTCTGACACACACAACTGCCCACACAAGTTATTTTACTGGAGAGGGCTTTTAAGGACCATCCTCTCTAATAATAATTTTTACTTCTTCTGAGAGTCAATCAGGTTAATATAAATGGCTAATCTCTAGAAATAGAATGTTCCACTTTCATTTAAAAGCATTATTTTGCTCCACTAGAGAACATCTCTTTATTTCCCTGCATTAATCTTTCTTTGACCATGGCACTGGCTTTTGTTTTCAAGCGTGTTGTCCTCTCCGTTTCACCCTTCCTCCAAAGAAACTCGATGAGCTACTTGCTTAGGATTTCAGGTAGAATAAAAACAAAAGAAGGCAAGGATTGTCTAAATTTAAAGTGCTGGAAAATCCAACATTTTATTTACTACATTTTGGTGACTACATAAATGCTGAAACATTTTAACACTGAAAAGCATGATGGCGTCATCACTTGCTTTTTTTTTTTTTTTCTTTTTTGCTTAGCAAACACAGCAGATGATATTGCACGGCATAAAGTGAGAACAGTAGCGAAGCTTAAAATAAATGAAAGAAACCTTAATGCAGTACAGGAGATACTCAGAAACAAACCAGAATAATGCCTAATGCATTACACGTTTTTGTTGCTACACACAAAAATACAGAAGAAGCATCAGACAGAGAGAAAGGGAGAGAGACAAAATATTAGCAAACAACCATAACTGGGTACAATAATCATTTAGTCTGAAATGTAGATGCAACGTAGAAACTACCACTGTTTTCTAATTGACAAAGAAAATGACAGCAACATTTGTCTTTTATCAAAAAATCTTCTAAGCCCCTCATGGTTAGGGTTTTAATTAACTATTTAATTATGTATTTACCCTTTTTTTTTTGTCTTTTTTTCATTGCTAAGGAAGAACTCCCTCTGCTCTTGGAAGATTTTCTACTCTACTGATCTTATTTTATTTTTACCTGATGATTGTCTTAGGCACCCTCCTTACATAATAAACCATCAAGCTAACTTGAACAGGGAAACTGAATCACACTCAAACAATAGCTAAGGTCAAAAGTGTAGTGAAAGTAGAAAAAGCGGGGAAGGGATAGGTCTAAGTGAGTGACAGATGGGCTGATTCAGACAGGGCAATAAGCACAGGGAGATATGAAGACAACTACCAAAGCAAGTGGAAGACAAGGTTTTCAACTTTATTGTATTGAAAAATACTTGTCACTTGGTTCAGACGGCAAATCTAAAATGAGCCCACAATGATTATGTAATAAATGCAGAACGTACCACAACAAATCGAGACTAACACAGAAACAGAAGATGTGACTTTGTGAATACAACGCCGCTCAGCGCTTCACTGCTGATGTAGGAGTCGACTCCCTCAACCATTGTCCTAGGTTTCTATAACTCATCGCACAGCATTTGTATTAAAAACAAATCATTGGTCAATGCTTTCCAACAGAACACTGAGTGATCCTGCAACCCAAAGCAGATTTATTGCCCTATTAAAATACATAATGAGTATAAAAATGTTCCTAAGAAAATGTAACATTTGACCTGAAGTCTAAGCCCTCTCTTTCCTTCCCCACCACAATCACCCCTGTGGGGGGGAAAGAGAAAGGTAAAATTTGTATGTTGAGAGGGAAAGTATTTACATCTATGGGTTTATGATGTGTAGTGAGAGCAACTTCTTTCAGCAAAATAAAACAAAATAGTGGGCACCGACTCTTCTGAGGATGCCACTGTCAGTTGAGAATTCTGTGTGTGTGCTCATCACAGGTAGGGCCAAGTATCTGAACTGCCTCCATGAAGGGAGCTGAGGGCAGGGATCATCTCTAGTGCAGAAAAGAAAACAGTGGGAAGATGAAGAGTGAGCAGAGACAAACTCAGAGAGGCGTGGAGTACATTCACCCCAGGACCCTGACATTTGAGGATGACTCCTGTGACTTTGGTAGGGGCGCGTGGGGAGAGGAGGGGCAGTCATGAGTAGCAGATTCCAAGAAACTGATGTGGAGAGGGATGTGTAACTTTGATTTTTCTCTTAAATTCTATTGATAATTGAGGCCAAGCAATCATATTTTGTGTCTACTGTGGACTGGCCAGAGGGGTAGGGGCTGGGTCAGCTGCTCCCCAGCCTTGACTTTCTGCTTAAGGGCATGAGGCCATTACACTCTCCTCTCAGCTTTGCAAAAGGAACTGTGTCTCCATGCCCTGCCCCCTGCCTTGAAGCAATTCAGAAACTTGGGAAAACCTAGAGGATTTCCAAATTCAAGTTAGCTTGTCTCTTTGAGTTTTTACACTCTACTTTTCATACCCGTGCGAATGGTTAAAAAAAAAAAAAAAAAAGAAGTAGCAAAGTATCTCACAAATGCCGGTGCTTTGAAATATTAAAAAAGTCTCAAATTCTTTGGAATTTCAGGTCTTACCTGCAAAGTAATCTTTTCTAAAAAAAATTAATAAATTAAAGGAAGAACACGAACAATGCCTTTCTTCTTTCTAAATGACAAAAAGGACTATCTTGAAACACTCACTTTGGCATGTACAAGTTTCTGAGGGGGACCTGGCAGTGTTTACAGCACACATTGAAGTACCTACTAAGAAAAAGCTAAAGATACACCCTGCAGTTAAGAGAAGCTCTTGCCTTCAGCTTATCTTAGCATCGAGAACAAAAAGATTGTAACATAAAGCTTTGGCCATTTCGATTCTACTATATACATTTTAAAAACTACACAGTCATAAATTAAAGCAGTGATTAAATAAGCTCATATAAAATGTAATTAAATTAAAAAAAATCACAGCACATTATAGAGAAAAATAGGAACCAGCTTCACAAAAAAGAGATTTTATATATATATATATATTTTTACCCTGTGGAAACAAATTTTCTACGGAACACAAAAACTTCATAAGTAACCATCAAAATGAAAATCATTTCGTATTCCATTCTTGCATTTTTACACAACCCTTAACTCACCCGGGGAATATTTCCAGAAACTAAGTCTTCCTTGAGCAATAGAGCAGTTCTGCCAAGAAAATAAACCCCAAATCAAAGGGGGGGGGGGACATCCCAAACATACAAACTACAAAATAAATAAGAATTATAAAGTTTTTTTAAAGTAACCTTAACAATTATCAAACTAGTAAGTTCTGCCTTATCACATAGACTCTCTATACAACATAACCCTAAAACTTTATTACTATGAGGTATTTGGAGGAATTGGTAAAAGTTATGCACGGCCTGCCTGGTGGAGGGACAGGTGAAGTCAGGTGGGGGGAACTTGAGAGGGAACAAGGAGGAGGAGCTTTGGTTTATCAGCAAGAAATTGGGGAAAAAAAAAGTCATCCTTTGGTATCAAAGAAAGTTTCATTGCATGGTTGCACGGAAAAAGCACCACGGTGAATAATTATTCCTTTTTTTTTCATTAGTGGCCTTTCTAAGAGGCTGAGGTATTCAAAGAGTATAAGGTGAAAGAGGTCAACAGCGGTTTAACACTTTGGTTCAAGCAAGGCACTCGTCCTAGGAGTTTACAAAGTTTGCAACATGTTTGCCTAGAGATTTACAAGTAGAACTAGCAGTAATAAGAGTAGTATTTCCTAATGTTGTTGTTGTCATTATTGTATCATTATTAAGAATGAAGACAAGTTTACACACTGAGTGAAGAGTTAGGAAGGGGGAGGGGTGGGGGAAGGGAAGGGGCGGAGTTCCCTCTGCAGACTGAGACCGTGCATGAAAATATCTTTGGTATTCTTTGGTATCATCAATGTGATTAAAATCACCAATGGAAATTGAGTGAGGTAGCGTCTTTGGTTCACACTATAAATAGTAGATCTTTACACTTTTTTTTTCTTTTTTTCTTTTTCTTTTTTTTTTTTTTACACGTGGAAGTCGCTATTTCTTACCTTCTGCTTCTTTGTCCTTACTATTTAGGAAATAGTTACCAAATGTACTGTAAAGCTAACCACACCACAGTAATAACCCAGAAGGCCAAACATGTCTCAAAACAGCCTCTGGTGTTTGAATGCACCCTAAACAACTAGATAGAAAAAGAAGTGCTTTCTCTTTGTTTGCTAAATGCATAGTTTTCATCCTTTATGTACAAAGAAGGGAGGACCTTTCTTAGGGAATATGCCTTTATAGCTCATGTGAAAATGTCCTAGGACTCTTTGGTATAGCAAAGTTTGCATTTAACCTGCAACCACGGTCATTCACCTGGGGTAGCAATGGGAGTGGAATGAATCCAAAAGTAGCGTAGTGCTTTTATATTTTCCTGGAAAAATAATTTCGCTTTTTTGCGGGGGCACAGTGAGTGACATGTTCATTTAGGACTTCTGGATTTCCCACACATTTTCTTTGGTCTTTGGAGTCTATTCCAGCTGCATCCAGGGACTGGAATACTCAATTCCTGACATCCAGAGCTCTTTTACCTGAACATTTACTGAAGTCTGGGGTTTTGGGGTGTCCAGACGTCACAACTCCCTGCCCTCTACAGGAAAGCTTCCAGTGATGAGAGGACCTGAATGTCTTATGGCCAGAAACAGACTAACTTCCATTCTACCAAAAAAAAAAAAAAAAAAAAAAAAAAAAAAAGGATTACTTTAAGTGCAGTTTTGGAATAAACACGTACAAATAAAAGAGTAAGATAGATACCTTTTTCTGGTGAATTTTGCAAAAGAATTGAGAAATGATGGGTGAACAAATGGCACATGATCTGCTCTGTGGGATGTAGATTAAAAAACTCAAGCCAGAAATTAATGTTACACTAAATAGGAATGGAAGCATTGTGTTTTTTTTCTACATGCCAGTTCAGGAGCAAGTAAAGAATCAGTCATACATGATGTAATAAGTGTATTGCTTGTGAGAAGCTGAGTTTGTCCATCACGATTTCTAAAAAGCAAAGGGTGTGAGTATGCTCAAACAGTCGAGTAAAAAAATTGCTTTTCAGGCTCTGATTTGTGCATCTGTTTATGAGAAAATATATCTCTAAGCCCTGAAATTGCATAATGGGTGCAAATTCAATGCTGGTATGAAAATTATCTTTGGTGTTAGCAAATAGGATAACTGGGTAGTTTCTTAAAAAACCATTATGGTAGGATACTGAAAATGAAGCAATATTCTGTGAGACTGTGCCTACACAGTACCAAAATAATTGGTCAAAAATGTAACATGAGCCAGGCGCAGTGGCTCATGCTTGTAATCCCAGCACTTTGGGAGGCCGAGGCGGGTGGATTACCTGAGGTCAGGAGTTCAAGACCAGCCTGGCCAACATGGTGAAACCCTGTCTCTACTAAAAATACAAAAATTAGCTGGGCGTGGTGGCACCTGTAATCCCAACTACTTGGGAGGCTGAGGCAGGAGAATCACTTGAACCCAGGAAGTGCAGGTTGCAGTGAGCTGAGATTGCACCACTGCACTCCAGCCTGGGTGACAGAGTGAGACTCTCTCAAAAAAAAAAAAAAAAAAAAAAAAGGGTAACATGTAGTTGGATTGATTTTGGGGGTAATATATAGTAGCAACAAATAAAAAACATGGTTGTCTGAATTCTGCTATTCTTTTCTTGGGGTATTGAATTTGGTAAGATTGTGTGTAGACACAGCTTGAATTTCCCTGCATTTAGAATTATCACGTTTTAAATAAATAAGGCTTTCCTCCCTCCTAAATTATAAATACATTATGTAGCTGTATCCCCGGCTCCCTCCATTCCTGGAGAGAGAGAAAATGTTAATCAGTTTTTTCCTTTTTGTTTATGTCATTGACAAGATTCTATTTTTTAGTAAATCTTGAAGGGTGGCCATGTAAATGGTCTCTTTCAATAGCTGAAATATAATTGTGCCATATTTAGAAGGGAAATTTTTAAGCTGGAGTTGTGGGTGAAATTAAAAACAAAAAACAAAACATGTCAAGGCAAATGAAGTATTTCATCAAAAGAGAAGTATATGTTGGTTTCCTCTTCTCATTCGACAGCAGACATGAAGCAGACACAGATAGATGGCTTGTTGGTTTTGCTTTACCTCTCTAGTTGCCTGCCTGTTACAGACCTAGACAAGGTGCTGAGATTTGATGCTAAGGAGTTATGTTTTGTGTCAAGATGGTTCAGTTTTGTTCTTTGGCATTTTTAATGAATCTCAATAAAACAACTTATCATTAGGATAACATTTAATTTCATAGTTCTAAGTAGGGGTGGTAATTAACTTACAGTATCCAATTCTTTACCTAACGGCATAAGGGGCATCCGCTTAGATAAGTTACAGTCCAACTGAATTCAGAGAGAATTTTTCTGGGAATCAAGTGATTCACTGGGGTACCACTAATACAACTTCATTTTTTTTTTTGACTTTGACTTCTACAGCTCTGGTTAAGTGATTTGGAAAAATAGAAATTTAAAATTTTGTATTTGTAAGCTCAGGTCTAGTTTTTAATCTGTCCCTGTTAGAGAGCAAAATCTATATTATAAAATTTCCAGCTAAATGCAGTAGCAAGAAAGAAGGCAGAATGCTTTGGAGGCTATTCTTAGTTCCATAAATTGATTAATACCAATAGATCAAAAGTCTTGTCGTCCACCAGAACACTGGCTTTTTTCTATACAGTTCCACCAATTCCACCATTTCTCAGTTGCACCTGCTGTTTTGTTGACGTCCAAGTCATAAAATTTCTGGGATTGGCAATAAGTTAGTTTGATAACTTTTTAGGATAGTTATAAGTACTGAATAGCTCATTTGAATAATAATGTTGTTTTTTTAAACTTTATTTGTATTTGTAAAGTATTTAAAAGAGGTTGTTGGTGCCAGATGCATAAAGCAAATATAAGTCAATTAATCTAAGGATAGTTCTTTATTTAGTGACCTTTTACTAAAAAGCATTACTTTGAACCAATTTTCTAATTTAATTACCCTCCCTGTTAAATTTAGTTTTCTAGTGTAAAAATGGGGTACTACTCTGGAAAGATCCTTAGGTTTTCTCAGCTAGGAACAGATTATGGAACCATGTCTATCTCTCTACTTAAGTGACATTTATGGATCCTGAAAAGGAGTGTGCCATCTGGATGTACACGTGTACTGCATCGACCTCTCTGCCATGATATTAATTGCTTCCCTGAAGCTACATTCTTTCTTGCCAGTTCTGAAAACTCATATTTCAAATGCTTCAAGAGTCATAAATAATAGTCATGATTCTATGTGGCATGTGTATTACAGCTAGATCAGTTCATACGTATAACTTTTCATAGTATCTTGTGTAAAAATAGCTTTGGTTATTAAAATCATTGCAATAAAATACCTGCACTATAATATTAAGTGTGTTCTTTGGTACCTAGGTGATTTTTTTAATGGATGGACTCTTGTTTCATTTCTTAAAAAATATCTGAACATTCCTTAACAAACAAAGAGAATGCACTGGTTTAGGTGTCATTCAAATTTTCTTTGCTGGGTTTGAATCTGCATTTAGGTTGCGGGCCTGGCAGGTTCAAACGTTAGGCTAGACGAGCAAAATCACACTCCTAATCCAATGAACTCAGACAACCCCATACCATGTTGGTTGCACTCCTATAGAACAACCATTTCTGAAGACAAGCTCTGCCTAAGTCTCTAACCACTGGTGGTGGTAGTACTGAGACACCATACACCTTCGTGGCATGGTAGAACAGATGAGAAAGTTCGATCTTAAAAGATGTCCGCTCAATGGCTCAAAATCACTATGCTCCAAACCACTAAACAGCCAAGCACAGCGAGGATGGTCATGGATTGAAGGTGTGAGATCCAGTGGTGTTTTCCTGCTCATCGTTTGTCTTGCCAAGTCGCCGCCCTGCTGAAGTGTGTGTCTCCAAGCAAAGTCAGAATGCAGGTGAGCTAAGTCTTTGGTTTCTTTGGACTATAAATAACACTTTTTTTTCTTCAAATATTTCTAAGTATAAACCTGCTATCTTGAGGTCCTGGTCTTTTAAAAATTTTTCTTAATTTAAAGCTTTTCCACCGAGGTTTTAGTTTGTGGTTCTTCCTTCATGCTTTGGTACAAGTGCTTGATGAAGAAGATGAGTTGCCTGAATTGGAGCTGCCCTCGTCCTGCCACTTGTCCAGACTCCTCCTTCTTGCGTTCATGAAGAAGTTGCTGACAGTGCTCAGCTCCAACCCCAGCTGCTGGGAAATGGTGATTTGCAATTCTTTGGATGGACGCTTATTTTCCTTGAATATTGCATGTAGAGTTCGACGCTGGACATCTGTGAAGACCAACCTGGGCTTTTTGGGTGTGTTGCCTCTATCCTTCCCATGTTCTTGTTCTTTCCTTTTGCATGCTGTGAAGAAACACAGAAGATGTTAGAACAAATAGTCTAGGGGAGAATCATGAGTAGAAAGACAGAGCTCATAAAATTTGTTAGCCATTCCTCATGGCCTGCTTTCTGTTTGCTGACCTCTGCTTTAAGCACCATTGGAGGCTGGGAGGAAAGTGTAATAGAAGAATGGAGAAATGGGATGCAGGTGAAGTTCTGTGAGGCCTGGGCATGGGTTGTGCCTTTGATGAGTATTTGCTCTTTGTCCTGGGTAAGTCAGTTAACTCCATCTGGGCTTCAGATTCCTCACCTGTAGAATGGAAGTTTCTGCCTAAATGAACTTAATCAGTTTGAACCTTTATTTCTTCATCCGCAAAATGCATATAAGAATACCTACCTTGCCGTGTTGTGGTATGAAATAGTGTACACAAAAGTTTATGCTAACTTTACAAATGCAACGCCTTGTCAGCAAGAAGTGGTTGTAGCCCTCAAAGGGTTTATAGTCTGCTGCCAGTAGAATCTTAAGAGCCTAATCAGAGTCTGAAAACATAGTAGAAAGGAATTGCATTTGTTTCCCTTCTGATCTTTTTTATTTTCCAGGAAAATCTGTATATAAGAAAGTTCAGTATATAGTTTTTTTTATCCTGGCCATCAAACAGTCTTCCACTGATTTTCTAGTGGAACCGGGAACTGTGGAGGTGTGAACCACTCTTCTTCGACATTGAGACTAAACCTGCCAAGTTAGCCATGTTCATCTCTGGGGTCTCTCTGTGCCTCCTTTTTGCAAGCCATGCTCTTGGAGTCCCCCTCATCACTTACTTGGTCTCCCACTGGGGGGCCCATTCCCTGCGCTTGCATGTCTGGTCCTGTATTATGAAGCTGCTTTTTGGCTGATGGAGTTATTCTAATGTATCATCCCAATGGAGCCCTCAGACCCCAGGGTTTGGCGCCAGATCAGGGTCTCTCCTGATTTTAGATGCCATAAGTCTCTTTCCACCCTAATGAGGCTCACTAGTTTCCACCTGCTAAAGGACTATCAAGGCTGCATTGGTAACAATGCACACTGCCCCTCCACCCAATCTCCACCATCAATCAATCCTCACAACCATCCACAAATAACCATACAACCCAAGTAAAAATAGTGCTCTGATATGTGAATGCAGCCTTAAGAAAAGGCTCCTATGCCCTCACTGCAATCAGATTGCTGCCTCTTAGCCCCCTATGTAGGCGTTCTAGAGCAGCCACTGCCACCTTTATATCTGGCTGGCTGTACTCTCATCATGACCATAGTGGAAGATGGACGGGGCATGCTTCATGATGGAGGGAGGGATTGCCATTCTTCCATAGCGCATCCCTCCCATTGCTGTCCTACCTGTTGCTGCCTTCTGCTTCACTGTATGCCTCTGTGTATTCCAGGTTCTCAATTCCTTACCTGATGGTTCACCAGCTCTGGCTAGATTCAGCCTCTGTGCTCTCCTCAGCCTGTCCCTCCCTTTCATTTCCAGCTGGGTAGATCCTGGACTTCAGAGTTCCTGTAAAACTTCAGGTGCCATTGGTACAAATTAGCTCAGCAACAGATCAGCTGCAGAGCTCATAGGATGAAAGCTGGAGAGGCCTCAAGGCTTTAGAGTCCAATCCAGAAGGCTCCAATTTTTTAAAACAATGTGCTACTTAGTAAAAAAAGTTCTGAGTGTATATTCCCTTATATTATTTATTTATAAATCATATACATGTGTTAGTATACTACTATATTGTGCACATTATAAAACATACACAATACAAAGACATTTTTTTGAGACAGGATCTCACCCTGTTGCCCAGGCTGGATACAGTGGTGCAATCTTGGCACACTGCAACCTCTGCCTCCCTGGGCTCAAGCGATCCTCTCACCTCAGCCTCTGGAGTAGCTGGCACTACAGGTGCGTGCTGCCACAACCTGGCTAATTTTTTTGTATTTTTTTTTTTTTATAGAGATGGGGTCTCACCATGTTGCCTAGGCTGGTCTTGAGCTCCTGGGCTCAAGCAGTCTGCCCACCTTGGCCTCCCATTAGAGGTGTGAGCCACTGCCCCCAGCCCACAATACTAAAATTTTTAAAGGGATACAATAAAAATAAATAGACATGGAATTCTCTTCTAGAGATGCATCTGCTTGCCAGGCTCTGGAGTGTATTCACCCTACTTACGGGGCCACTGGTCCAACCATTAGTAAATATAAGATTGATAATTTCAGAATGGACATGAAGGGAGGGCTCAGTCATGAAAGAGAGATTTGTAGGCAAGGCAGGCCTTATGGCCTTTTGTAACATGTCCTGTAGGTCACTTGCTATGCCTCTTGCCCACCATGAGGGGCGGCATCAACCTAACGGGCAGTATTATTAAATGTCCAACTCCCTCAGAGCCTCGAGTTATAGACATCCTGAGCCAGGTGAGAGTCTCCAAATAGAGTTCTTCCTCCCAGAGGCCTACAGCCCTCACCGGGCACCTAGATTAAGTCCCAGAAAAAAATGACTAAAGTCAACTCCAGTTGGTTTGAGTCAGCCCGTGTAGACACAGCCTCATACAATACTGATGCAGATGGCTGATTCATTGACTTAAAAATGAATACAACACAGGTTTTGCTCTTAAGGATGCCAGATTTAAGTAAATAACTGCACATAAGCAATTAACTACAAGAGTATAAAAAGAGTGTACAGAGTCTACTGCTTGAAGATATTCAGGAAGGAATTACAGAGAAGGCACTCAGATGGGCCCTAAAGGATAAATGGAGGCTTTCTAGTGAGAGGAGTGGGAAAGCTCATTCCCTGCAGAGGGAGCAGCATTGTGAAGGATTGATAAGTATTAGTAGATTGGTATTTGTGAGGCAAGAGGGCACACAAGAAGGAAAGGCTGTGGGAGATGGCTTCGTGCATAGACAGAGTTCAGATATGAATCATCTTATAGGTAAGGAGGAGGTAGGGGGAGGCATGAGTAAGGGTGTAGTGTGATTACATTTGGGCTTAGAAAAACCCCTCTGGTGGAGTTGTGGAGGGAGAACTGGAAAGCAGCAAGATTAGGGACAAGAATGCTACAGTGGGTGCTGTGGTCTACTACCCAGATCCCCCTTCAGGACTGTGGCACTTGTTCCTCCAGCTGCTGGAAGGGTTGGTGACAGGTGGCTCTCAGGTGAGGTCCATTCTTGGAATTGCCCTTGGCCAAAGGTTATGCCACTCTGGGGTGGGGTGGGGGTTTGCCCATATCTAGTGGGGGTGGGTGGGGGGCTGTAGGAGATGGGGGTATGAAAGGTGGTGGTCTAGGAGAGTGGAAATGTGTTGATTTAAGGACCCTCACCCCAATCCCTTGCATCAAGTGAGACAACTCTAAAGAGTCATCCGGTTCAAGAGCACTCCATATAATTGGATGAGGCTATTTTTGCACCTACATTGTTGTTCAACTCCTCCTTCTGTCCAGTCTTACTTCCTTCACCACCCCCAGGGGGATTATTTGCCATAACATGCTCCGAAAACCTTTCTGAATGCACATCTCAGAAACTCAGAATCTGCTTTGCAGAGAACTGTACCTAAAATACAAGTCAGAAAACCACCGTAGGGCCAGGCACAGTTTCTCATGCCTGTAATCCCAGCAGTTTGGGAGGCCGAAGCAGGCAGATTACTTGAGGTCAGGAGTTCGAGACCAACCTGGCCAACATGGTGAAACCCTGTCTCTACTAAACATACAAAAATTAGCAGGGCATGGTGGCAGGTGCCTGTAATCCCAGCTACTTGGGAGGCTGAGGCAGGAGAATTGCTTGAACCCAGGATGCAGAAGTTGTAGTCAGCTGATATTGCAACACTATACCACAGCCTGGGCGAGAGAGCAAGATTCCATTTCAGAAAAAGAAAAGAAAACCACTGTAATGAGGACCCAAAATTAGACAATGGCAGAATCGGAGAAGAACTTCTTGGGCGGTCAAATCAAGAAGACTTCTTGACTACTTGGCTAAGAAGGTGTAGTCTGGAACATCTGCCAGGTTTCTGGTTGGATGATAGTAATGGGGCCATTAGGAAATGCAGATGGAGAAATGAGTTTTATGAGGATAGTAACCACTTCTCTATGGAACAAATTGCATTGGATGTGTTTGCTGGACATTCTGTTAAAGATCTCCATTAGGTGGTTGTACAGCAGACAGCAGGATGTATGGGATCTGGAGTTCAGGGGAGACATCTGGGCTAGAAATATAGACTTGGAAGTCATTAGGTCTCTAGATGGTAAATTACACAGAACACTCACTCATGGGAAAGTAAATAACTGAGCACTGGGTACAGACTTGACTTATTTATCATTCAAAAGGCAGAGCTAAGGGAAATCAGAAAGAGATATTCATCTTCCATCTAGCCAGATTGTATGTTTGAATGACTTCAGTCTGGTCCTTGGCATTTGGCAGGACTGTCTGCTGAAGCTACCCCTGAGCCAGCATTTCCCAAATGGCATCAGAAGAATGATACTCTCTCAAACAGGGGTTCCTTGAAAAGATGGTTTGCAGATTAAGGACATTTAAAAAAATCTATTATATATTGCCTCTTCCTCAAGATTCATAACATATGTAAGCACAGCTAATTCTGTTTCTCAAATTTGTTTGACCCCAGAACGCTTTTTGGTGGAGACTGTCGATTAATGTCTTATACAATATTAATGTTGGGGAAATGCAGTTTGGAAGTTCCTGCCCTGGGACCTCAAGCACTGTAGACGTTACAATACCAGAACCTGGGAAGTGAGATTCTCTTGGAGCAGGGACCCTGGCTGACTTGCTCTGTATCTCCAGGACGCCCTGGCCTAGGGCCTGGTTGTAAGGGCAGATCAGTATCCACGTGGGTATGGGGCAGGGGTATGTCTGCGAATAAGTGGATGTGATTAGATCTGGAGGAAATGCTGCCAAAGCTGGAGGTGCTGAAAAAGAAAGCAGAGATATCAGTAAAATGGAGAGTAGACTAAAGCTTACTGAGAGTCACCGATGACCAGGGGAGGCTAAGTGGAGCAACCCACAGAAACAAGTCATACTTCTAGAAGCTTTCACCAGACTATAGCTGTGAGAGCTGAAATTTCCACGGAATTGATTTCAGAGTAGAGATTACCCATTGTAAGGTAGGAAACCCCCAATTGGAGGTTATGAGAGTCGACAGGAATGTGCAAGATAGACAGAGAGAGAGAGAGAGAATGAAAAAGGAGTATGACAAGAAGTAGTGCTGCTTAGGGAAGAGCAACACACATGTTTTATGTGAATGTAATATTTTTATGTAGGGGTACAGTTTCCATTAAAAATAGAGAAATACTTGTCAGTTAACTGGATTAAGTGGAAGGAGATGGCCATTGTTGGTGAAAGGTAGTACTAATGATGAAGATCTGTTAGGAGTCACCTCCATGAGGGTGGGCAAGCAGACAGCTCCATAGGATGCACTGGCAAAGTATATCAGACAAGTGACTTTGAGGTTTATGGGTGAGGTCACCCAAAGTGAGTACCATGGAGGAGGTAGAAGTAGGCATGAAAGATGGTAAAAGTCAGAGCATGACTTTGTGTGCCACGGGAATAAAAGATTATGAAGAAAAAAAAAACAGAGCACGAGGGTGTGGGCAAAGGACAGAGACTTCTAGTTCAGGCATGCCTGGGGACTGCTTTGCCTATAGTAGGCAAGGCAGAGCCAAGTGGGTTTCAAGAAATGTAACTTTGCAGGAGGTTGAAAGGTATTTTGTGAACAATGAGTTGTGAGGTCAAGTTGGTTTGGGAAATGCTGAATTAATTAATGATTAACCAAACTTCTTTAATGCAGGACTTTTCAGAGCTTTAATATGTTACTGAGCATCAACACTTTCTAGCTTACAGGCTCTCCCAAACTTATTTGATCAAAGAACTCTTTATTCAGGGAATTTCCCTTAGGAATGGTGATCCTTAGAACAGTTTCTCAGAGTGTGGTTGGCAGACCTGTGCTGGTCTGTGAACCACTACTGACCTGCAACGAGGTCAGTACAAAATATTGAGAATAAGAAATTAGAAATGTTTATGGCAGTTTGACATTGCTGCAACATTCAAATGTGTGATTATTTCTCTAGTAATATATTTTTTATTGTATTATCAAAATTATTCATTCAGGACAGATGGAAGTTAGAAACAAACCAACAAGCTAGTCCTTCACTACCTAGAGTTTAAGAAGCCCTGTCTTAGAACACACTTTCTAAAACACAGTACATAGTAACATCTTAGGATCAGTTGTCACTCAAGCATTTGTATACTAACTTATATCCATTTTCCTGACTTAATGATAGAAAGGACTTTAGAACTTATAAAGTGCTGATTGAATTATGCAAAAGTCTGCCAAGAATTTGTCTGGGAATATGTGGGCACACATATATTGGCCTGGGAGGCATTAATAAAGCCAAATGAACTTATGATACAGCTTCTTAAATGAGCCTGGACTCTTGAAGACACAAGCTCTGGCCCAGCTCCTTGGATATGCATCTGCAAATACCATCAACATTATGAATTTGGGGATTACATTTCCAACACATGAAATTTGGGGGACACATTCAAACCATAGCAAATATATTGTCTGACTAATTCTTAGTACCATTTTGTAAGGTGAGAGAAGCCATCGTATTCCATTTTGCAGCTGGGGACACTAAGCTCAAAGAAGGTGAAGGACTTGGGTCAAGATCACACATCTATCAGTGGCCACAGAACTGGGCTTGAGCTGTGTGCCGGCAGCTTATCCACTCATATGTGGCTTGCTCTCTGTGAGTCCTTAGACTCTAGACAAGTATTTTCTCCCTCGAAATAGCTGCCCTAGAATATGTTGTCCTAACATCATCGCAGAGAAAGTGGACTAGAGAGCAGTAAACGGGAAAGGCTGAGATGTCCAGGACACCATGAAACTGCCTTGACATCTAAGGACAGATTGGCATTGTCATAAGGGCCTGCTGGAGATGCAGCATCTTCACCCTAAAGGCTGATGTAGATGCTGAAAACTGCAACCCCTCAGTAGCCTGCAGGGCCAAGTGTTCTCACACAGGTAAGTCTGTGACGTCCGAGTCACGCAAGGGGTGTCTTGCCTGGATTTAGAAGAGAAACGTCCAGGTGGCCCTCAGCCCCTTTGCTGCTCCAATGCCTCTGGGTCAGATGGGGGTGCACTGGTAAGGCAAGACACATCCTGAAGTTCTCAAGAGCCAGCCCAGGGCTGCTACCCAGATTCCTGATGGGCTTGGCCATGGCATCCCTGCAAACCCTGCTCAGGAGAGCTTGGGGCTTCAGGGGTAGGGAACAAAAATATCAAAAAGCATGTAGGCCAGAATATGAAAATCCACAGGGATAGAAAGCAGACTGGTGGTTACTTATGGCTGAAGGGGTGGTGGTGGGAAATGGGAGTGACTAATAGGTATGGTTCTTCTTTTTTGGGGAGATGATGAAAATGTTCTAAAATTGACTGTGGTTGCAAAGCTCTGTGACTAACTGGATGATTTTAAATGGGTTGAATTCTATGGTATGTGAATTACATCTCTATCAAGTTGTAAGAGCAGCGGCAGCCAGCCATGCACACAGGGTGAGCCCTCTGCTCTCACCCCTACCTGCCACTGAGAGAGACCCTTTTCTGGGCTGTGGCAAAGGACAAGAGGTAGTTGGCTGTTCATGTGCATTGAGCCCTGAAGACCGTCTCTTGTCAGCTGAAGCTGTTTTTCAAAGTAAACTCTTAGAGACAATATATGTGGATGAGCGAGCACACAAATGAACAGATTTCAGTAAAACGCAGTGGGGGTAGGGAGAGACAAATGAAGGGGAAACTATGCAAGCAAACATGGCAGGACTGTTCCTGAGCCTGTATTCCAGGCCAGTACCTACACTGTGGAGATTAAAGAGCCATTGGATTGACCGAGACCATCAGGATTAGAGCTCAGACTCAAGGAGTCCTAGGTCAGAATGTTATCTGCCTTGCCTTGAATGATCTTACTGTGCGGTGTATATTTTTATAAGCTGTGTCCCCAGTTGTTTGGGTGATAAAGGAGCTCTTAAGTGGCAAATTCAGAGGGCACAGGCCAGTGTGCCATTTGAAAAGCAACACCAGTGAGCTCTAACTGATACGGCCAAGGAAATCCTTTGCATGGGAAGCAAAGTCCTGCACAGATTGTCTGGAAACTGATGGCCAGCAGAGGGAGGTGGAGCCCAAACAACCTACTGGACATGAGCTGTGTTTGCTGTGTCTCTGTGAGTAGCCAGAGCAACTGTGGAAACTCTTTTGGTCACACACATGGAAAGCCTAATAAGAACATGCAGAGAGCAGACATTCCCAGTGGGGAATAATCACCGTAACTCACCCTTGTGTCTTGCTTTACAGTGCTTAAAACACCTCCATAAAACCTTATCATGTGATCCCCACAAAACTCAGGTGAGGTAGAAATAGGTATTCTTCCTTTTTTTTTTTTGTAGGTGAAACCCTGTCAGAGAGGTTAGGCAGCTTGCCTGTGGGCTGGTTAGTAGGGGACTTGGGCCTCCAGCTTCACTGGACCCTGGAAGCAGAGGGCAGCACCAGTGAACACATCATGGAAACTTTCCCCAGGATGGTGAAATGGGGGCAAGAGCTGAGGGAACGGGTGAAGTGGAGCTCAGACAACTTGCACCCAAGGTGAACAGAACAGCAGCAGTTGGTCAGCCAAGCAGCAGGCCAGTTGTCAGCCAGATCCGTCTTGATGTGGCTGAAAGGACTGCAGTTTGGCCTTCCAGGAAAGTGGGCTGGATGGAAGTTGAGTCAAAGGGAGTTCTGGCAGCATAGCAGACAGCACACCCATGCTGGCCTGGGAAAGGGACTGGAGTAGTCCCATGTCAGGAAGGATGCAGGGGAGCATGGGATAGTTGTCTCCTTGTGTGTATCAGCTTTGAGAAGAAGCTGAAGGAAGCAGCTCACCCAATGGAAAAGGAAAGAGCGGGAGCAGAGGGCCTTGGCAAAGCCAGGTCGGGAAAGTCATTGGAGCCTCTCCCTGCCCCCGGTCTGCTTCTCTAGCAGAGCTGTCCAGGACAGAATCCTGCCATCCCATAGTCTGCTGCCTGGAGTCCTTCCTGAGTCAGTGAATAAAACATGGTGATGGACCTGTCTTCTCCAGGTGAAGCTCCACAGCTGCATCCCAGGAGAGATGGGAACCCTGGACAAGGTTGCCTGGGCCTGGGAGGGGTGGACAGCATCTCCTGAGCTAAGCCCCATTCATAAGTCACCTTACCAGGCCTCACAATAAGGGCGTGAGGGAGACACTGTTATTCTCTCTAGTTGACGAATAAGCAGCCTGAATCTCGGCGAGGTTAAGAGACTGGCCCAAGTCACCCCAACAGCAAAATGGTACAGCTGGGATTTGAGCCAGCACAGGGCCCCATGACAGCACTGGAGGACATCGGGAGGTATGCCTCCCGCTCCTCCGCAGGCACAGACTACGGGGAAACAGAGAACCATACCAGCTTTCGCTTTCTTTGACCGCACAAACAGCTATTTTGGTGTGATTCTAGACTATCTCAGTTCTTCTCTCCACAAGGTTTGTCTTCTCTCCCTTGTTCTGTTTTCCCTGTGATAGAGGCTAACCCTGAACTAGAATGGTAGCTGAGAATTCTCGTTGAAAGAATGCATTTCGTACCCAATGATACTGGCATCGTCCTCTCGCTGGTCATTCACGCTCATGTGCACACACTTTCCTGAGCACAGCCTCATCAGTTTTTATACTCACAGGAAGAGACACCCATCAACCTGACCCTTCCCTCCATGAAGCTCTCCCCCTGTACTGCAGCTTCAAAGGAACTGGTGGGAAGGGAGAAGCTGCGGCCTTGCACCTGCTAGTTTGGTCAGCAGCAAAGGGCAATAGGGCTCTTTTCTGGAAGTTTTCTATCAGTATATGAAGAGATATCTGCACTGCCATGTTCATTGCAGCACTATTCACAATAGGCAAGATGTGGCATCAATCTAAGTGTCCATCAACAGGTGAACGGATAAAGAAAATGTGGTAGATATACATATATACATATTATTCAGCCATAAAAAGAATGAAATCTTGTCATTTGAAGCAACACGGTTGGAACTGGAGGGTATTACGTTCACTGAAATAAGCCAGGCACAGAAAGGTAAATATTGCATGTTTTCACTCACATGTAGGATCTAAAAAAATTGAACTCATGGAGATGGAGAGTAGAATGATGGTTACCAGAGGCTGGGAAGGGTAGTGGGGCGTGGGGGATGAAGAGGGGATGCTTAATGGGTACAAAAATACAATTAGATAGAATGCATAAGACCGAGTGTTAGGTGGCACTATAGGGCGACTACAGTTAATTATAATTTATTGTATATTTCAAAATCGCTAAAAGAGTAGAATTGGGATGTTCCTAACATGAAGAAATGATAAATGCTTGAAGTGATGGATACCCTAGTTACCCTGATTTTATCATTACACATTGTCTGCTTGTATCAAAATATCACATGTACCCCACAAATATATACAATTATTCTGTATCCATAATTAAAAATTAAAACTAAAAAAGGATTTTTCTAAATTTTTTTGGATTCTAAATTCCTAAACTTCTGTTATTGGCTGATCAGTTGGAGTTTTATTACATCAGTATCCCTCACTTAAAAAAGACTCTCAATAGTTTGCCTCCAATAATTGGAGTGATATAGATGCTCTAGTTATTATGATGATTCCACAAAACAGTCAAAACAAAAAGCACATCTGATGAATTACATGCTTATTTTTACCTCATATATGCCTATTGTGAATTGTAAGTCTTAGCTTATCGACCTCATTTTTCTAATTAATAGATGTATATGTTACTTTATAGTATTTACAGTAATTGAGAGTTATAAAACAGAATTTCTTTAAAAAACCTACAATCTTGAGTTTTCACTAAGTCATCAGACATTTTCTCTAATTAATTTCAAATTAGTGAAGTTTTCCTCGTTTGCTTTTTTGGAAAGTTGTCTGTAGAATCAAACTGTAAATGCTATTCTTCCAATGACATGCATTATACAATTAGTTTCACAAGGGTCTCCCAAAAGCCCAAGATGAAAGCCCTTGGCGGCTACTCTACCATGATATTCAAGGACCTTGACACCCTGACCTCAACCACATTTCCCATGTCACCTCCTACTACTACTGCCCACTCAATACCAATCATTCCTGCCACACTGCTCAGAAGTCATTCCTAGATATGAACCTCCACATCCCTACTACTTTGCTCAAGATGTCTCCTACATCCAGAATGTCCTTCCTTTTCTCTTTTCCATACAAAAAGATCCCTGTGCAATGAAGGTCAACCTCAAGCATCTTCTTTTCTGCTAAGCCTTCTCCATCCCCTCTCCCATCCAGGGAGAGTTGTTGTCTTTTGTGCCCACAGAGCACCTTCCCCACAGTATAATTAGTTAGTTACCTACCCATCTCTCTCACACAGTCTGTAATACTAGAACATGGATTATTTCCTTGGCATACTCAGCATCCTTGTTGGGAAGCAAGTTGGATGTGGCTCCATAGAAAATAGAGATGCAAGAGTCACAAGTCTTTTAAGTTTTGAAAATGTGTGCATAGAATGAAGTTCCATGAGATAGCCTTAATCCCTTTACTGGATAGTGATTTTTGCAGTAGTTTAATGGCACCATGGGGAGATTTCTGAAATGTTATATCAGAAACATATGGGGATATATATGGGGAATATATGGGGATATATCTGAAATGTCACTGACTGGGAAGTCAGTAAAGTTTGGCTGAGTCCTTGGTATTGCCACCACTCCTATAACTGGGTCTGAAGTGAGCTCAGGGACAGGTAAGGAGCAGACTAGAGCAACAGAGCTGGAGGAGCAGAAGGCACAGAGGAAACTAATTTGGGGTGGGACATTGAAATTAGTTGGGAGTAGGTAATCAGCTCCCTTTACTAAGGTTAGGTGCCCAGGTGGGGCCACTGAGTACCAGAGGGCAGAGGTGTACTGTCTGCATCCGTCCTTGCTAAGTCTGGGTGGTGACTGGTCCATATCTGCCTTAAATAGAGAGGAGATAAGGATCAGATTTATGGATAATGTCAGCAAATATCCAGAGAGTCTGTGTGGTAGAAACCTTAACAATAAATTAATGAGATGACTCCAGCAGAAGAGTCTTGAAGAAATTCAAATTCAAGGGATGAAAGACTCAAAGAATGCTTTATAAATAAGGTGAAATGATATCCCATTTTGTTTCTTTTTCTTCTGGCAACTGCCAAGCCATTGGGCTTTTTGAGTAGGACCTCTGGCTATTATAGAGCCCTGGATCCATGGGTTAGGGTATCATTTCTCTCTCCTGGGCTTCAGGGCTGGCCTGCATTCTGCAGTGGGAGAGACTGGAAGGACCCTCAGAAGTTCTTAGTCTTCTCTGCAAATGGGAACCACTGAGAAACTTTAAAAGCACTCGTGCCTGGGATCGATCTCCAGAGATACTGATTTATTCAGTCTCGCAGAGGCCTAAGCCTGGGATTTTTGAAAGCTCCCTAGGTGATTCTAATACTTAGCCAAGGCTGAGAACCACTCCTCTAAATCAGTCTTCTCAAACTTAAATCACCTGGACATCTTGTTAAGACGAAGATTCTGATTTGGCAGGCCAGGGTAGACTCTGAGATTCTGACCATCTAACAAGCTCCCAGGTGATGTCTAGCTGCTGGTCCGGGACTGCACTCTGAGTAACAAGGGCTGAGAGTCCCGAGCGTGAACTCCAGTAAAGGTGTGGCCCAAATACATCAACATCGCCTGGGAGCACAAAGGGGCGGCTTGTTCACAATGCACATTTTGGAACCTCATCCTATACCTACTGTCTCTGAGAGTGAGATTCACAAGCCGATATTTTGTTTTTTAATCAATTTTTTAACGTGGAAAAAAATGAACTTTAATATGGCTTAAAAATACCACAAATCAAATCCAAAGACAAAAATTGAGAAGCAGTTGTAAAATACACAATAATTTCTTTATACAAATCACTCAGAAATAAAAGAACATCCAGGGCAAAGGATGTGAACTCTGTGTCAGTTTATGAGAGAGAGAGAGAGAGAGAACATTTATTTTAATTTTTTGTCTGAGCTTGGCAAAGATTTAAAACCTTACTAATCCTCAATGTTGACAAGAATAAGGAGCAATAGGCACTTTTGATGGGAACATCAATTGGAACAACTGTTCTGAAAGATGATCTGCATTTATATCAATATTAAAATATATTTACTTTTGATCAAGTAATTAACACTTCTAGGAATTTATTCTAAGGCTATATCCAGGCAAGTGCTCAAAAATATAAGTACACATATTCATCATAGATCCTTTTATAGTAGTGAAAACTATAGGGAGTTAATCAATGAATTATGGTAAATTTGTGTGTGCAAAGACTTGCTTACCTACAACTACATCCCCAGAATCTAGCTCAGTGCTTGGTCTATATATGAACATTTATTGAATAAATGAACAAATAAATATAGTAGAAAATTCTATAGCCATTAAGAATGATGATGTAGATGTATATTTATTGCAGTGGAAAACTATTCATCCGATCTTACAAAAAGGACAAGCAGATGACAAAACTGCATAGATAGAATCATCTCAATTTTGCATAAAAAGCAAGTGTGTGTGTGTGTGTGTGTGTGTCTGTGTATATATCTATGGAAAAAAGTTTAGAAGAATGTATACCAACATATAAATTGTGTTTCTTCCTAAATGGTGAGATTATAGATCTTGTTTGCATTCTTATTTATACCTTTAAGTAATGTCTGTTTTTTTTTTACAATGAGCATGTATTAACAGATGTAATTTTGATAATCACTAAATTTTTTTTTCATTTTTGTTCCATAGGTTATTGAGGTACAGGTGGTGTTTGGTTACATGAGTAAGTTCTTTAGTGGTGATTTGTGAGATTTTGGTGCACCCATCACAGGCAGATATTTTAAACAAGCTTCCCAGTAATTTGGATGCCCAATAAATTGGAGAGCCACTTGCTCCTAGGACAGTATTTTAGACCTTTCCAAGCTCAAGAGAATTACTCCATACTTTGGCAAAAACACAGGCTGACTAAATCAGAATTTTAGGAGTGGCCTGGGAATCTGTGCTTTGAGAAGAATACCAGGTAATTCCTGTGAGTTCAGGTCCAGGAAAGCCTGCTTTGTGGGATCTTTCTGTGGGACTGGGCCCAGGTAACCCTCCTCTCTCCCCACAGTGAAACTGTACTTGTAAAACCCAGCTGCATTGATTGTCATAGACAACCTGGCAGAGGAAAAAAAAAAGCGAGATGTGGCCGGGCGCGGTGGCTCACGCCTGTAATCCCAGCACTTTGGGAGGCCGAGGCGGGCGGATCATGAGGTCAGGAGATCGAGACCATCCTGGCTAACACAGTGAAACCCCGTCTCTACTAAAAATACAAAAAATTAGCCGGGCGTGGTGGCACACACCTGTAGTCCCAGCTACTTGGGAGGCTGAGGCAGGAGAATCGTTTGAACCCGGGATGCAGAGGTTGCAGTGAGCCAAGATCGCGCCACTGCACTCCAGCCTGGGCGACAGAGCGAGACTCCATCTAAAAAAAAAAAAAAAAAAAGCGAGATGTGTGTGAAGTTTGTCCACGGAGTTCATTGCTGGAGGCAGAGGGTTTTGTTCTGTGATTATGATGAAAGAGGAAGTTGGGTGAGAATGGAGGAAAAGATCAGAGTAATGGCTGTGAGCTTTTTAGCGCTAATTGACAGGGCCTCCTTCATCTTGACTTGTCTGAATTTACTGCCAAGTGCCTAACATGGAAGGGAGGGAGCTGTGGGACTGAAGGGCATCCCTGTGGGCAAGTGAGTGTATCTCATGCCCAGAAAGAGGAAGAACAAGGTTTTTGTGCCACTCCTTATTATCCACCGGGCTGGCTCCAAGAGATGAACTAAAGAACTGGAGGGTTTTTGTTGTTTTTGTTTTAATTTCTGCAGCTCCACACCCATGCTGTGACAGGAACCCTATTAGTTTGTACTGGGCTTGTTTTAGGGTTGTTACATTTAGAGGATGTTTAAAGTGTTATTTTATATAATAAGACGTGGCATGAGTGCACACACACATACACATATAACAAACCCAAGCTGCATATTTTGGGGTGTGCTTATCAAGCTGTAACATGCATTAGAATCACTTCCAGGGCTTGTTAAAATGTAACAAGCCAGAGTTTCTAGCCAGAGTTTCTGATTCCATAGGATTTCTAACAAGCTCCCAAGTGATGCTGGGGCGTGGGTATGGCAGGTGGGGTGGGGAGAGAGAACTGCAAATGAATCTTAACTAAAACATTTTTAAGCAGGTTTGTTTATTTTATGGGTATGGGCAAAGCAATTTTGAAATGATTTTAGATGTATTACAGGATTGAGCAAATGAGTAAATGTGTGTGTGAGAGAGACAGAGAGAGAGAAAGAGAGAGAGAAAGAGAGAGAGAGAGAGGTAGATTACTGGGTACCAGAGTTCCCACTGTGCAGGAAAAGACATATAAATAGGGAATGGGGGAAGGCAGGGAAAAATCCTCTGAGGATATATTGCAATTGGAGGTGGAGGTACTGGTATGAACTAATGATTTTAGAAATACGTACATGAGCACGTATATAAGCATGTTTATGCGTACATGGATATTATGTATGTATGATGTGTATACGCATATTTGTATGTGTGTGTAAATAAATGTATATGTATCTGTTTCCTGGCTTTGTCTGAGAGGGTAGAAAACCAAAAGTCACCCTAAAGCCATGAGCACACTTAGTGCCTAGGCTGTCTTGGACTCTAACATTTTTCCCCACCAGGATAAACCAGGGCTCATCAAAGAAGTGGCACATTCTAGGATTGGGGCAGAATATGTACCAAATGAGCTTGGAACATCTTATGATGCCAGAAAGTTAAAAAAAAATGTGAGCATTGTCATAGGGACACAGGAGTCAGAGGGAAAGGGCTCTCGTCAGTGAAATCTGGGACAATTTGAGCACCAAAATAGTTAAGTACAGTAATGAATTGTAAGCCACTGGAAAAAAAAGGAATGCCTGAGTCCACTCCAATCATAAATGGATAATGAGAGAGAAGGAAGGCTTTTGCAAATATCCTCTCTCTCTATCTATATGTTGAATAAATGAATGCTATTCATGATATATTTGGGAAAGGATAGGGATGATGGAATTACCAGAGATTTTTTATTGTCTCCATTATTCTTTTATGTATTTTCAAATGCTCCACCATAAATTTAATAATGGGATTTTTTAGTTTGAAAAGTTACAAAGTAGTAGTATGTACCATCCCATAGGGAAAAGATTGGAAGGATACACACACACACACACACACACACACACACACAGACAGAGGGTTATCTGTGTGGGGTGCTGTGGGTGATTCTTTTATTTTTTTTCTTTATTAGTGTTTTACCCTGCAGCTCCAGCTCAAAGGATGTATATAATACTAATAATTTGCAACAAGAAATGAAGTTATTTATTTATTTATTTATTTATTTATTTTTTGAGACAGAGTTTCGCTCTTGTTGCCCAGGTTGGAGTGCAATGGCTTGATCTTGGCTCATTGCAACCTCCGCCTCCAGGGTTCAAGTGATTCTCCTGCCTCAGCCTCCCAAATAGCTGGGACTACAGGCAAGCGCCACCATGCCCAGCTAATTTTGTATTTTTAGTAGAGACGGGGTTTCACCATGTTGCTTAGGCTGGTCTTGAAATCCTGACCTCAGGTGATCCTCCCACCTCGGCCTCCCAAAGTGCTGGGATAACAGGCGTGAGCCACCGCACCTGGCCAGAAGTTACCTTTTTAAAAAGCATTGGAATTAAAACATAAATTAAGAAATAAGATACAAGGTGCTTGAACATGGTAAGTATCAAACAAATGTTAAAAAAAATTTACTAAGGCTATGTCATGATAAAAGCAGAATTCAAAAAAGTATATATAAGCGGTACAATAATTAACTTTTTGGAAAAAATCTCCACCCTTGTGTTGAGGGTAGTGCTCCAAAATGATATTGTAGTTGTGTCTGAGTGTATTTATTACTTTAAAAGAGGAAACTGTATGGTAGATATAATGTTTTATAAGCTTGCATTTTGAACATCTTTCACACATTGAATTGTCTTTCATAAAAGAGCTAGAATAAGAGGTTGAGGTGGGCAGATCACCTGAGGTCAGGAGTTCAAGACCAGCCTGGCTAACATGGCGAAACTCTGTCTCTACTGAAAATACAAATTGTAGCCTGGTGCAGTGGTACACACCTGTAATCCCAGCTACTCGGGAGGCTGAGGCAGGAGAATCACTTGAACCCAGGAGGCGGAGGTTGTAGTGAGCTGAGATTGCGCCACTGCACTCCAGCCTGGGTGACAGAGCAAGACTGTCTAAAAAAAAAAAAAAAAAAAAAAAAGAGCTAGAATAAGCTAGAATAAGGGGACCACCACTGAAGCACTTGGGAGCATTTTCAACCTACCCAGAGGGGTGGTCACCCTGTACTACTTCTCTTTTAATTTCATTACTCAGATAATTGCACTGGGCAGCATCTTCTAGGGAGGCAATTTTCTGGCCAAATAATTAAAAGAAGTAAGAGCCGTTTAGTACTTTCCCTAGAAAGTTATCTTTTGGGAGATGGGAGAGGCCCTTGATTATTTTTAAAGAGGAACACACACACACACACACACACACACACACACACACTTAAAGAGCCATAGACTATCTCTTAAGACTATACAAGAAACTGGTAACAGGGGTTTCTTCTAAGGGAGGGGGACTTGGGGACTTAGGGAATATGATTGGGAGGAAAACTTGTTTTTTTCTGTATACATTTTCATGCTGTTCAAATTAAAATAATGATGTGCATTTAGTATATGTTCAAAATATTTATTAATTAAAAACAATTCTTTAAAAAAGTCTGTTGCTTATGGAACAACTGTGAAAATAACTAGATCGGAGGAAAGTAAAATGTGTTTTCTTATGAAAATATGCTTGCCATTAAACTGATTAGTTTCCATCACAGATAGATTTGTAAGTGACTCAAACCAAGACTTTCCAACATTTGTCTGCCCCACCTACATGTCTGTGCTTCTGTCTACTCTGCTGTTTTCTTTGTTTATAGATAGATAGCTCTTGAGCTACCATTACTGGGGAGTTACTTTTGTTTCTCTAACAGCAGGGATGGATTTGGGCTAACCCCTTCCACTGGTTCTTCAGGGCTCCTTGTACCCAGGGAAGTGGCTGGATGGAATGTGAGTAACCATCACTGCCCACCAACACCGGGAAGTGAAAACTGGACCCAAAGGACCCACAATCTTTACCTCATTAGCATCGTGCTCACATCACGTCTCTCTCAGTAAGTAACAGGTTCCGGTGAGGCAGAAACAATCTAACTGATTGGATGCCTCAAATCTGTACAGAAGCCAGAGAGCCCACCTATCGTAGGAATGTATTTGAGAGGGTGAACTATTCTGAAACATTCCATCTTTATATTGACATCCACATAGCCACTCTGCAGTTAAAGGTATATCCAAGCACCCAGCTTCCCATGCCAGAAGCAAGGAGCCTGTTCCATTTCCATTTTCACTCTCCACCACGTCTACTCGACTTTAGAAATAGCTCTCAAATTTTGCCACCCATTTTCTCCACCTTTGCTGACAATGACATATAATCAGACCCTCAGAATCTATTGCCACTTCTAGCTAGTCCCTTGTGACTTTTCCTCCCATTATCTTCCTCTCCAGCATGCTTTCAAAAGCACAAATCTGACCATTTCATTCCACAACAGGTCACAACTTCCTTTGGGCTGCACCAACACACCAGGTCCTTTGTCATCTCCTTTCAGTCTTCTTTCCAGTTTTCCTGGCTGCTCCCACAGAACTTTATTTCTACCCAGATCAGAGACTTTGTCAGTATTTATTTTCCTGCATGCTTCCTCCCTGTGAGCTCCTCCAGGATACAATAAACACCTCATTCCTCTTTCGTGCCCCTGTACTCAGCCTAGTGCCTGGCACATAGGAGGCACCCGATCAGTGTTTGGGCGAATGAAGGAAAACAGACCTTTTGAGTGATGTAACATGGCCATCAGTGGTGCTTCTCAGACTTTAATGGACGCAAGAATTTCCTGGGGGTCTTGCTGAAATGCGGATTCAGGTTCAGCAGGTGTGGGGTGGAACCTGAGGGTCTACAGTTCTTACAAGTTCCCAGGTGAGGTCGATGTTGCTGTTTAGGGAGCCACACTTTGAGTAGTGAGGACCTATAGAACATTAATAACTTTTTTAGATGGAGGAGCACGTTGAATCAATTATTCCTCTAAGGATCTTGAAGTTTTGAGTGAACTTTTGATTTCAAAAAGATCAAAAGAAGTAAAAGATTTTATAAACACACACAAACACACAGTTATACAGAGTAAGCTACAGAGCTATAGGTTATTCCAGAAATAAGTAGGAAAAGGGAGTAAAAATAAGAGTCATCTACCCTTAAATTCTCAATACCATTATTCTAATTTGCCACTTGAATTTATATTAGAATCACCTGGGAAACTTTTTAAGCAGCACATATTCTCCCCTCTTCTCTCCCTCCAATCTGATTTGCTCTTCTAGAGGAATATGACACCCTCAGTCCATGGCTCCTTACCACTGAAAACCACAGCTTTGGAGAATGCTTTTGTAATCGATGACAATGTTTTGTGTCACTCAGCTGTGCTGGGAAAGAAACAAGCTTTTAGCTTCATAGTAATTCTGATCTAAGAGCTCTTCTGCAAAAGGAGTTTAGCCAGGGCCCCCACACATGCTGTTGTTCCCTCTGCCTGGAAACCTCTTCCTCCATTTCTGTCCCAAGTCCTACTCATCCTCCAGATCTTCAAAATTGTCCCTTCATCACACCTTAAACTCCTCCTTCCTGGAAAACACACACACACACACACACACACACACACACACACACGAAACATGTAAACAGTTATTTGTTCTCTTCCCTGCTAGACTGTGAGTTCCAAAGAAAAATTGTGTTGTACATTCCATTCCCAGTCCTGAGCACGGAAATTGCTACAGCAGGTGCTCAAATGAGTGAAAAAATTAACTCTTTTTTCCATATTTAATGAAATTCCCTCTTTTACTTATTTTATCCTCCTGTCCAAAAATGGCTGAATATAATTCCTATGAGAGCTGATATTTAGTATGGGGCTAGAACCTGCTTAAATGACAATAGAGTATGTCTTGAGGTTTGTTTGGTCTGAATTGCTTGGGTTGAGGAATCAGACAAAAACAATGTTTCTACCTCCCCAATGTTAAAAATAAATAATAATCACTGCCTACCAAACAATATGTATCATATATGTAAGATACGAAGCACAAAAACAAAATGAACATCTATGAGTCCACCACTCAATAAAAGAACTAGAACATTAGTTGCCTTGTGAAGCTACAGGGTGTTCTTGCTTCTTATCTCCCTGCCTTCCCCTATCCTCTAAATTTATGTTTATTACTCATTTTTTTAAAAATAGTTTTTATATATCATGATTTATTTATGCATTCCTTGTCAGTGAACGTTTAGGCTTTTTCAGTTTTTCTGCTCTTAGGAACAATGCTGCCAAGAACAGTCTTTGCATGTCTCTAAGAGCATTTATGAATTTACCTATAATATATGCCAAAGGGTAGAATTGCTAGATATATGTAGGTCCAGGTTGAGAAGATGATGCCAAGTCATTGACACTATGTTTTTGTAGTAAAGGTGCCAATTTACTTTCGTTTCCACCAGTAGTGGCTAAGAGTTCCTAATGACCCATATCCTTGCTAACAGCTTGTCTTACTAGAACACAAGCAATGGAATCTCAAGCTGCAGCACTTTGGGGCCAGAAGGCAGAGCTCCTGCCTGGATAGGTTATTTCCTCCTGACCACCTGACAAGGGACTGGCCCCCTGAGGCTTACACTTTGTTGAGTCCTGAAACTGCAGACAGAGCACTAAACTTAGAAGAGACTAGGGCCCCAACTAAGCTTCCCCATGGATAGATACATAGTCATCATAGAAGGCAATCAATCATAGAATGTGACACCTGGAAGGGACCCTAAAGCCAAATCCTTCATTCTACATTTATTGAGACTGAGGCCCAGAAAGGTTAAATTACTTGACAATGTCTAAGAGCTAATTACTACAGAAATCTTTCTCTGGGGCACTTTATTCTTAATCCAGAGAGGGTTTTTTTTTTTAAATTGAAGATGGTGTAATATGATCCATTACATTAATAATGACTATAAATATTCAAATAACTGACTAGTTTATTTAATTAATTAATTAATTTTGAGCTGGAGTCTCGCTGTCGCCCAGGCTGGAGTGCAGTGGTGTGATCTAGGCTCACTGCAACCTCTGCCTCCCAGGTTCAAGTGATTCCCCTACCTCAGCCTCCCGAATAGCTGGGACTACAGGTGCAGGCCACCACACCCGGCTAATATTTTTTTTTTTGTATTTTAGTACAGACAGGGTTTCGCCCTGTTGGCCAGGATGGTCTCGATCTCCTGACCTTGTGATCTGCCCGCCTCGGCCTCCCAAAGTGCTGGGACTACAGGTGTGAGCCACCGTGCCTGGCCGACCGGTTTATTTTAAAAAAATACTTGTTTAACTTAAGTGGCACGAATTTGATAACTTTCATTTCTTTGGTTATAAAGAGGGGTGATATTATTCGATGGGATAAAGAAACCAAAATTATAGTTTCAATATGCAAATTTAACTATCCTAAGAGACACTGGTCTCCTGGGGGATAAACAGTCCCCAGTTATCTGATTGATCATTCTTGTCCTTGGATCATTCCCCATACCCACCAGGCAAATACTAGGTGCCTCCTTAAAAAGCCATTTTTGTGAGTAAGGAAAACTTTAAATTCATTAAATTTAAAATCATCTTTCCCTTAGGAGCACTCATAATTAGGCTATACTAAGATTCTGGGAACGATCTGTGGAGATATGGCAAAATAGCCTCAGTGACTTGATGGTTTCTAATCCACATGCGAATGTGGAAAAATGCCAAAAAGAGACCAATCTGCAGCAGAGGTACTTAGCGCTCTTCAGAGTGTGCATAATAACCGAGTGTGGTATACAAGTCTAGGGCAGAGGCATCTGTCTCCATCCATCAGACAGTACATGTGGAGCTGGGGAGGAGAAGGAGTGCTTCCTAACAGGATGGGTGTTGGTGTGAACAAAGGGGGCTTTTGAAGCCTGTAGTGGAAATTTTCCTTCTGGAGCTGTGTCCTTCAGGAATTCTCTTCCTCCTTACCCCTTCCCATCTGCCTGGTCCTCTCTGCACCAAGTCCTCTTTTACCATTTAAACAAATCTTTTGGTTTAACAACGTCTGCAGGCAGATGCTAAAAGCTTTCTGTAAGGCAGCCCTTTTTTAATGTCAGGATGAAACTCAGGAGCTGTTTATTACTCTGGGGTGGGGGGCTTGGAGGGAAAGAACACCAAGTAATTTTGTGCAGGAACGCTGACCAGACAGTACTGAGGTACTTCTGGTTCCAGTTTTCCTCCTAGCAGTCATTTTAATCAGCACTTCCCCCTTTTAATGAGCTGGTAGTGCCATTACATAATCACCCAGCTCACTGGATTAATGATGAAAAGAGGAACTGATTTTTCCAGTTGCATCATTTGAAGTAAATGTTAACTTTCTTTCTGAGTCCTTAGTTAACCGCATTAGTGTGACAAATATGTCTTTGTCTAGCATAAGTAATTAGAATTTAATCACTTTAACTGCATCTTAATTACCCCAAATGAATTGAAAGGACATTTAATAGCAAAGATTAAATTGCCTTAATGAACGATTTTTGTGACTCCATCAATACTCGAATCGCTTTAGCCACTCCTCTCACGCACTTCAGTCGCAGAATCTGCAGCGAGCACAGAGGTCACTAGGTGGCGCGCTTCGCTCGTTTGTTTATTTAATTTTCCCCATTGATCTGTTTTAGAAGACAACAGGAAAGAAAGCAAAAAGCACATAGTTTATTGCGTTCCTTCGATAACCTCTCTTTGGGACTATGAGATCATCACCAGATGTGAAAACGAAAGCAGTGATTTCAGAAACCGTCGATTCTGAATATCCCACGGCGGCATATGCAAAGGAAGATGAGAAACACATGGTGACTGGAAACATGCAGTGTTTGACAGAACTTGCAAGATGCCCTCTAGACAACTCCCAGCCTATATACTGAGTTTTGGTCAATTTATTACTTTTTAGTGCAGAGCCCTAAAATTTGAGTTACAGACAATCTTTGACATAGCAAGGCAGGCACTGATGTGGAGCCAAGAAGTGTAATTGCTGTCCAAGTGCAGATCAGAATGCCAATGCCTGAAGGTATGGGAAGATCTGGGCCCTTGGGCCCCCCTCAAGGCAAGGGACCGAATGGACCAGCCCCACCTACAGGCACATCTAATGAGATGGGTCTTGTCCGTCAGTAATTGTTTAAGTGAACAAAGGGATGGGAGGCTGGGGTTTCACATCTACTTCTGGCACTTCCTCACATTTTCTGGCTGCTTCTTCAAAAAAGAGTAATAAAAAATCTCTTTTACAAGTCTTGAGTATAAAAGAAATAAGTTTTCATAAGTGACTCTTTTTGAGAGTCCCAAAGGAAAGACACACTTTCTCTAATTTCAAGAGCTTATTATGTAGAGACTTTCGAATCAGTTATTTCCACATTCTGACTCCACTAACCTGGTGCACCTGTCCTGGCAACAGAAGCATGGGATGGAGGATAAAATGTTCTGGGCTTTGCACTGGGAAAGCTGAGCTCAGGGCATCACTGTTTTCCAGTGGTGTTATCACAAGTAAATTATTTAACCTCACTGAAGAGAGCAACAGGGAAAAAAGTGGTAACTACCACTTAGACTAATGGTTCCCAAACTTGGCTGCACATCAAAATCGCCTGGGAGTTTATAAAAATCCAATGCCCATGTCACGTCCTGTACCAATTACATCAAAATATCTGAAGCTGCAGCTAGGCATCAGTTTTTTAAAGGTCTCTAAGTGATTCCAATGTATAGCAAGATTTGGGAACCACTGGTATAAATGTTGAGTCTTCAATGAGAACATCTATGTTCTGATCACAGTACCCAACAAATAGAATGTGCACAAAAAACTTAAGCTTCTTCCTTATCAGTTACTATGACAAATGAGATTGGTTGTACTTTAGGGTCTAGTTCTGTCCAGCTGTTGTCTTATTAAATTGCCTCATCTAAAAGAGAAGAAAATTTCTTTTTTTCTTCAACTTTTATTTTGAGTTCCAGGGTACATGTGCAGGATGTGCAGGTTTTTTACACACGTAAACATGTGCCGTGGTGGTTTGCTGCAGAGATCAACCCATCATCTTGGTACTAAGCCCAGCATCTATTAGCTATTAAGAAAAGAAAATTTCTAGAAATTAATTTGTTACAATTTTATGATACCGTAACATCTCTTGGAAGAGACATATGTGGATGCTTCTATAGCAAGACCCTGTGATAAATAATTTTTATGTTTGTATCAAAATAATCAGATTGTCTTGTGATTGGTCTAGTCACCTAGCCCAATCTTATTATCTCAGGAGGAAATTAAACTTCATTAGTATTAACATACTTGTATTAAAATAAGAACCTATACAAACCTATTGATAGAAGGTAGGAATTTATGACTGTGCACTAAATCCATTCACATAAGAAATATTTTTCTTTTTACTGGACTCTATGAGACTGACATTTTTTATGTAGAAATAATGTGGCTTTCTTCTCCCAAAGATGCTTATCCATCTTATTCAAATAGAGACACAATGAGAGTATTATTTAATAAATATTTGTTAAATGTTTTCTCCAGCATTATAAGAAATGCACCCTCTAACAACCACAACTTCAGTAACACCTTCCTTCTGTTGCTACCCTAGGTTGGGGGCCATTCAATTTTACCAAGAGTGTGGAAATTCTGCTGTTTTAATGGGGACTGAAAGGAAACTAGTCGTTTCTCATTCAAACCATCAAGGCCCCTAGATTGATTTAAAATATTAAGTCGGTGTTTAAATATTCCAATAAATGGGCTTTACAAAGAGCACAAGCAATGTCACTTGAGGAACAAGGCCTCAAGCTGAGGAGCAGGATATTGGAGAGCCTCCTTCTTAATTACCCACCTTTATTAGACTTGAGGATTTTCTGTCTTACAAGAAAATCAGAAATAAATTTTATTGGTATGCTCTGTAAGAACGATTTCTTCTGATAACTTGGGGTAGCAGCATTTGTTTGATTAGCTGAATTTGCCATGAATGTGGAAATAATGACATCAAAACAGCTCGTGTAACAACCTCCTTAAAGACCTCGTAGATTAGAGATGACTATAGATTTTCCCCAGCGCGGATCAAAGGGACTGAATTGAACGTTTTAGCTTAATGATCCAACCCCTGTCACACCCACAGGGACGCGAATTCCGATTTTATAAGCAGGTGTGCACGTGCACTCAGATACTCACACAAAGCCGCGTGGAGGGACGAAAAGATCAACCACCCGATCGACGAGGATAGATTTGATCTTTTCGATTACCTCAGTGTGCCAGTGTATATTCCTGGCTGGGCCTAGCGCCCTAAGAAACTTCGGAACTTTAGCTGTTAATTTTTGTTTTCTTACTATGACTTCCCAAAGACATTCTATCTGCCCACCAGGGGAGAAGAGAAATGGGACCAGGCGTCAGGGCGGTGGGACCCTGTCCAGGGTCCTGACTCCGCGCCAGGGCTCCAGGCCAGTCGGCCTCCGAAGGCCCTTTCACCCACCCCACACAAGAGGAAACAAAGACTTCTCAGCTCAAGGCCTCAGGGCTGCCTCCTGACTCCGGTCAGTTTGCAGGAAGAGGAAACAACAAAACAAAGGAACCGCCAATCCGCCGGGTATTATATCCCTCAGCTCCAACCTCCGACTTCGGACCGCCAGGGTCACCTTCTCTACTCTGACCCCGCTTTTCTTAAATGAAAACACGCCAACAAAAGCATACTTCGGATACAAAATCCAAGTACGCATCTTGTTTGGGGAGGTTAGAGCTGAGGTGTACTTCGGGAGATGAGAATTTTGTTTTCATGAATTGGGTAACACCCAGGAATTGTTAGGTACCCCGACAAACCCTCTAGATACCCTTCTCTTCCTCCTTCACACTTTTTTCCTATCAAAATAGTTATTGTTTTGAAATTCACTAGAACAACGACGTTCTAAAAACAAAGGCGCAGCAAGCATCCCTTTCTTCGCTGCCGCGGGCTGAACCACGGACGCTCGCGGGGCGCTCAGCCCCGACGGCCCGCAGGGGGCGCGCGCCGCAGCCGCAGCACAGCCCGGCTACCCCAAGAAAGGGAGCCGAATGGAGGGAAGCAGGGAGCGCGGAGGGCTCGAGGCTTGCAGATAAGGAGAGGCGCATCCTGGGATTTGGGTCCTCTGCTGCTACAACACAGCCGTGCTATTGTTGGCACTGTCCGACCCAAGTGTCGGTGGTAAGCGGCGATGTCGGGGCTGGGTCTCTAGCAACCGCTCTGCCCTGGGTCAGGCTGGTCGCCCCAGCTACCGGGATCCCTCTCCGGATGCTTCCAGGGCGATAGGTGCTGCACCCGTTGACGGGATAGCCGCATACCTCCGAATAGGTAGTGGAGTTCGTCTCTGGCAGGCATCCTAGCTGCGCTGACACCAAGGTCGCCACACAATAGCCATCAGCCCCTCATAAGCCCCAGAAGTAGGTTTCCCCTGCCCCAGCCATAGCGATTCCAGTCGTCGCCACGAGCCCACTTCTTATCCCCAAGCGCACCTCCCTCTCCACCCGGGTTTATGCCCGTTACACAGAGAGAACTACACAGGGGGAACTGTGGTCCTACACCCTCGAGGGGACAGACACCGGCGGTGAGACAGGCACCACGCAGAGCCTTCTGGTGACTGTCCGCAGGAGCGAGACCTTTTTTGGTTTTGCAGTCGGCTAGGTGTGTGTGTGTGACGGTCCCCAGTCGACTACCGGGATGCACTGCCACTTTTCGGCCTGGCGGGCTCTGGGACTCCTTGGTCTCCGTAGGAGGCCATCCTAGGCCTTCGGAGGAGGCGCTCCCAGCTGGCGGCGCCCCTCTCCCCGGGCTCAGAGGCGGACACGGTCGGTCGCGCCCTGCCGGCCCTTTGTTCGCGCCGCAGCAGGCTGGGAGCAGCTGCGCGACACCAGACCCACAGCGCCAAGACGCGAAGCGAGAGGAAGCCGCTGCGCTTGACTCCTTCTCCCCCAACTCTTGGACCCAGGAACGCTTCCAGCTCCTGCGTCCCACACGCCCAGTCCTGGCTTCTCTCCCGGCCCAGAAGTCTTCAAGGATTGAAGGGCTCTGCCTAGGGCCCCGCACTCCTGCCTGACTCCCATGGCCCAGAAAAGCAGGGGGACATTTGAAATGTCACCCCGGGATAAATATTAACAAAAAAGCAAATGGACTTGTGCAGGGGCCAGTTATCAATCAACCAGGCCGCAAGGCCACTCAGGGCAAACACAGCCCAGGTTGGGCTGGGCGAGACTTTCTCATGGCCGCCTCCCGACCCAACCCCTCCCCCCTTGGCTCAGGTCCTCCTTAGGCCGTTCTGGGGCAAACACCGGACGGGAAGGGGGCGCAGTCCGGGTGCTGGAGGCCCCGCCAACTCCCCCGCGGGGTTTGGAGGTTTCCTCGCCTCCAAGTCCCGCAGGGCAGGGTCGGAGTGCCCAACACCCACCCCCGCCCGAACCTCGGGCCTGCGCGCCGCCTTCCCCTGGGTCCGCGGTGCTGCGCTTGCTGTTGGGTGTGTGTCGCTGTCTCTTTCCGAGCCGGCAGCTCCTGCTGTGTGGCCGAAGCCCTCTGGAATCTTTAATTGGAAACTAATCTTGCGTCTTGATAGACGCCCACGTCAGAGGCGCGCCACCCACCCACACCCCCGCCTCATCCCGGAGGACACGCGGCAAGAACCCTGTCGCTCTGCTCTTTAATGGGGCAGCAGCAAGTAGTACATGGAGGGAACATATATTGATTTTTAAAAGGTAGTTAATTTGGTGGGAATTTCCTCCTGTCGCCCTTCTTCCACCAGCCGCTGTTATTTCGTGACCGGAAGGCGCCTCCCCAAACACAGCGCCACGTGCAAGAGGGTTTTGACCCTCTGCAACAGGCTGCCGGCAACTGGAGGACAGAGGGGCGTGGAGAAGCCACCACTCTCCCGCTGCGGAGCGAAGGAACCGAGCTCAGTGAGCCCTGACCTCGCGAGGTGGTTGGAACGAGACTGGGGAGGGTCTCTGAGCGCAACAGCAAGGAAAGCTGCCAGGGGCACCTCCCCATATGGGAGCTGGTAGTGGGGGGCAGGCACTAATGTCCCGTAGGAACGGCCAAGGCGCTCTGCAATCCATTTTAAGGCTCATGCACTTGGCCCGCTAGAGATCATTTGGAAAGTTCAGAAAATAACCCCACTCTTTTTAAAATATGAAAATGTTAATGAGATGGCTTCTTCTTCAGTAACTTAAAAATAGGTTGTGAAGAGACTGTTCCTGGTTCCTTGCAGGAGACCCTCCTGGACCAACACAGAATCCTCAGTCCTAGCCCTTGTCACCATCCCTTTTAAGTTAAGGAAACAAAAATGTAATAGACATGCTTCCTCAGGGTCTCAGGACACAGAGTCGGCTTGGTGTTTGGTGCCAAATGCCTGCCCTGCTGGACTCTCCAGTGTTTCACTTTTTCGAGGAAAAGGCCGTGGGCCTAGGGCTGAGGGCTGCATGGCCCTCTACAGGTTGCTGGGTGCCCAGGCAGGCGCTCCTTCGATAGCCTCCTGGGTGCCACAAGCACCTGCCAGGCACCAGGTTTGCGCCTCCAGCGTGCGGGTCCCAGCACTCAGGCTCCCTCCCCCTCCACAGTGCCGTCCCCTGAGCTCGGCTATGTAGCTCTCCACGCTTGGAGGTCAGAGGGCGCTCCTGCGGCCAGGTTTCCATGGCTCAGAGGTCGTCTCTGAACAGAACGTGTCAGTCTGTCCTTCCATGGGGCGACAGCAGGCAGTGGGGGGAGGAGGGATATTGAAGTCCAGAGCAAGAGCCTCCAGGGGGCAGGGGTGGGGGATGGGGACCGAGTTTTCCCGGAGGGGTAGCCCTCTCCATTTCTATCTTCTTCCCACATTCCCCCGCTCCACTCTTTGGCTTCAGCGGGCACTGCCTGGGTAAGAGGCCCTGAAGCCTGGCTCTGGGGTGGTGTGGGTGTGTGAAAAGGCACTACCTTGGGCTCTGGAGAGACGGAGCAGTCAGGGCGAGGAGCAGCCCCTTCGCCCACTCCCTCCGGAACCTCAGTTGCTCGCGGGCAGCCCACGGGTGGAGATATGGTGCCGGTGGCACAAGAGCTAGAGAGTGGAAACCCGGGAGCCAGCGATTCGCTGGGGCGCTCAGCGAGCCTCTTCTCCCCTGACTGGTTCCCGGGCGCAGGCTGCAGGAACCTGCATGAGGACTTTGCCTGGGGCTAAGGCAGAGCTGGGCTGGAAAACCTGGCAGGGCAGAGTCTCAGCCAGCGCGGTGCTTTGGGACCGGTGGCCTGCAGCGCCCAAACCCAAAGAACCAAAACCCAAAGAACGCTTTGGGTCGCTTCGGGGCACGAATCGCAGGCTGGTCGGCACCTGCCACCCCCTAGCTTCTCATTGGCAGGCACGAGTTGGGGGAGGGGGCTTTGGCCTCACGCTTTGATTTTAGACTGTGAAACGGCTCAGTGCCCCCGGCTCAGAGCGGATTGACTGTCTCTCGTTCTCCAGGGACGAATTAATGGAGAACGATCAGTTAATTAACAAACCCTCATTCCAGCTTTTACCTTTTCTCTTCGCCAAGGCTCAGGCCTGGGCGCCGGGCTGAGATGGAGGTGGAGGTGGGGGTGGGGGAGTGGGGGGCGGAGGGGGCATGGACCAGGAGTCAATCAACTTGGCAACCGCCGGCCGGATCTCATCAAACCCAGGCCACCCTCCGCTGTCCTTAGCTCTACCTCCCCTCATGTTCTCTACCCTCAAGGGTCGCCGAATCCTCCTGAAATCCCCGGTGGGGTTCGGGCTGGGCTCAGCTGTCTTCTCTGCCTATCCGCGGTCTCGGGGAGCCAGGCGCGGTGTCTGCGCTGCGCCAAGGAGAGCTTCCAGCTGAACTCAGAAACACCTGGGGCTTGGGGTTTCGGGCAGGAGACCTCTGCTCCTAGACTTGGGGGTCATTTACACACTCTCATCCCCAAACCCCCCTCCCGCACGGGGATTCAGACGAAAATCGCGAAGAGGAATAATAAAACAAAATGCAAAGTCCTCAGGGAGTCGGCAGCGGAGTCGGTCCCAGGACTTGGCTATTGCTTTGCAGCTCTCACTGGGACCTTGGGACGGTCAGCCTCCCTCTCCTTTCCACAGCCAATTCCATGCGCAGAGAGCGTCCTAACCCTTACACCTCGTCTGTGCTACACACCCACCGCCCAGTGGCTTTGAAACTTTTTGCCCATACTCTTAGATTGAGGTCACCCCAGCCAGCGCCAAAAGAATGAGCGCGGGAGGGGGTCACAGCAGCCAGTTCGGCCAAACATCGACGCTGCTCCGGCACGCTCCAGCCCAGCGCCTGGGAAGTGTCAGAGGTACCTGCGAGGAACATTTGCGTGCGATTCCACGCACGCGTTGCATCCCTCTTCCCAAACCCGGATCGCTGAACTGAGAGGTGGCGCAGAGTGTCTCACCAGGTGCGGGGATTTCTCTCCGCCTCAGGCCGTACGAGCTTCCCTCGCTGTCCCTGAGCGCAAACGCGCCTCTTCAGTCGCCGAGGCCCCGCCGCTTAGCTCTCGGAGCCTTCCACAGCCCAACACCCTGAGCCCTGGAGTAGGCAATTTGCTCCCACAGCCCTGTGCTGGCCCTTCCAGGCACAGGGAGTCCCCCTTCTAGGGGTAGGGGCGGGCGGGATGAAGCGCACCCAGCCCTCTCTCCTACCCTCCCTCCTTTCGTCCCTTCGGCTTTCGTGTACCTTATCTCCCGCGCGCCCAGCTCCTTGGCCGGCTCACCTGCTAAGCGGAGCGCGGACATGCGCTGGAACTCCGGCTCCTGCAGCCACTTCCACATCCTCCGGAAGGTCTCCCGGCCGGATTTGAGTTTGCTCCAGGGTTTGGGGTTGCGCAGCAGGTCCGAGAGGGTCCCCTGGGAGCGGCAGAGCACCCTCTGCGCGAAGATGGCCTGTGGGATGCTGTAGCGCTTGAGCTCGGTGGTGATACGCTGAGCCACCTCTTTGGTATTGATCTCTTCCATCTGCCCTGAATTACTTCCATTGCTGACCTGCGCGCCGGTCACCGAAGGGTTGGGCTCCCGGGCTGTGCCCAGGAGCTGCCCGTGGCCCTGGGCGTTCAGGTGGGCGTGGGGATGGTGCGGAGGAAGGCCGTTGATGGGCACCATGCCGGCCGAGGTGGGCGTGAGGTGCTGCTCCCCGTGGCGGCCGAGCATGGCCGGGTGGTGGGCTTCGAAGCCGTTGGGGGTGAGCATCTTGTCGGTGGGCATGGTGGTCCCCGGGTGGGCATAGTGGGGGAGCCCTTGCTGGGAGTTGTGGATGCTGCCCAGACCGGAGCTGGAGAGGGGCGAGAGGCTCTGGCCCATGCCGGCCACGTCCTTGTGGTAGGGGGTATAGAGGTTATTCATGGAGGCCAGCCCGCGCTCATCCCGCATGAGCGTGAAGCTACCGCTCACGTTGCCCGCCAGGCGCTGGTGGTGGTGCGGGTGGTGGTGGTGATGGTGGTGGTGGTGATGGTGGGGGAACTTGTCCGAGACTGTGGAGATGGGAGGCAGCGGCTGCAGAGGGGTCAAGGTGGTGTAGGTGGTGGGCATGCTCATACCTGGGGGAGTCTCGCAGGCCATGGTCATGGTGGGATGCAGGGGGCCGGCCAGGCTGTGCTCAGGGGCCCGGTGGTGGTGGTGGTAATCGCCGCCGCCGCTGCCGCCGTCCAGCAGGGACGCCATGCCCATGGAGCGCGGGTGCGCGGGGGGCAGGTGGCTGCCGCGGTGCGCCACGGAGCTGCGCGCGTGGGGGCTGCCGCCCAGGAGGTCGGCAGGGGCGGGCACCGGCTCATGGCTCACCCCGTGCAGCTCGCCGATCGCTTCCATGGTCAGCTGCGCGTTCATCGTGATCCGGGCGAGCAGGCGGCGGACACAACATCGATGTGGCCAGGCAGAGGCGGCGAGGGGCGCACGGAGTCCGGTCTTCACATCGGCTGCTGGCGACTGTTGCCTTCCTTCCTCTCACTGTGGGGCTCTGTCTCTCTCTCTCTCTCTCCGTGTGTGTGTGTCCGTGTGTGCGTGTGCGTGTGTGTGTGTGTGTGTGTCTCGCCTTCCCTCTTACACCCCACCTTCCCCTCTGCGTCCTCGGCTTTTTTTTTTTTTTAATATTAATTTCCAAAAAGGATCCGCGCCGTTGGGAGAGCGCAGTGCCCCAGCCCGCCCGCCTCGGCCACCTCTCGCCCCTCTCTTTCTTAAAATTCTGAGGTCTCCGGCTCCCCTGCCGCGGCCCGCGCGCCTGCCGCGGCTGCTGCCTGCCCGCCCCGCTGGCCAGCTTGAGCCATGGCTCTGTTACTGTTACAGACTCTGTGGCCGCGGTTCGGTAGCCGCCGCCGCCGCCGCCGCAGCAGCCCGCCCTCACGCCCGCCGGGCGCAGCGCGCATGCGCGAGGCCCGCCCCCGCCCCCTAGGTCCCGGCGCGCCCGGCCCTTGACGTCCCCGTACAAATGAAGGAGGGGGCCCAGCGCCTTCCCTGCGGCGCCGGATGGCCAGGGAGCTGCGGGCACGTGCGAAAGATTGGCGCAGAGCGCGACCTGGGGCCGCCGCTGCAATCCCAGGAGACTCGCGCCTGGCTCGCTCGCCTCCCTTGCTTGGGTGGGCTCTCTCCTCCCAGCCAGGGGACGCTCGTGTCGGGCTCCTAGCGGCTGGAGTGCTGTGCTTGGAGAGACATCGCCCCTCTCTCTCCAGTTGCTGCTTCCCGGTGCAGGTTGCCCGGGGAGCTGGGGACTGTGTCATCACCCCTTCGGCTCTGGCCCACTAAGCTTTATTTCCCGGGGGGCTGCTGGGAGTGCGCTTTCCCACCCTTGAATTCACGGCCTATTGGGGCATGGGGGTTGGGGTGGGGTGGGGTGCAGATTGCTTAAAGGGCTGGGTCCGTTTGGCGGCCGTTGACCCGGCACCCTTCGTCCTCCCAGATACATACTTGCCCACCCTTTCTCATCCATGCCCTGGGGAGAGGAGTAATCAGTGCCAAGAATCCCAGTTCGGGCCATACCTCACTGTCCCCCGCCGCCTGGCTCCTTCTCCCGCTCAGCTCATAATTAAGGCTGTGCGTCCGCTTCGCCAATGACTCGGCCTGTGGAGGGGGGCGAGGGAGAGCGGAGGGAGTGCCCTGGAGGGTACCCATGTTAACCCCCGGGTGCTGGTGGGGCCGTGGAGGCTCGGGCCGTCCCTGCGGTTACTCCCAAGGCCCTCCTGCTAAAGCACCCGGAGGCGGTTGCTTTCCAGAAGTACTGACGCAGGCAGGGTGGACGCCGGCGCGCGGGTCTCCGCTTGGCCCGTAGGGACGCCCTTTTCCCGGCGTCCCCGAGAGACGCCTCCAGATTTGAAAATCAATTCAGCTTCGGGAGTAATTTCGCCCTTCCCACAGTCACGCTCCAATCCGGAATCGAACCTGGTCTTTGGGCCTGGTGGGGACGTGTGCGGAGGCCCCCAGTTTGAGACGTACACCCGGCCGCCACATGCCGTGGCTTTCTTTCATTTACAAAAGAAAGAAAAAAAATCCGCAACAAAAGGCAGAGCCGTGTCCGCTTAGGTGCTTTCATCCCTCAGAGAAAGGACAGATGTGCCCATTGTCCAGCCCGTGGCAGTTATGGCCGGGTCAGCGCCGAGCCTCAGCCCCAGGCAAGCGGTGGTTACAATGAGAATAGCCTCTCAGAGCCGGGGTATCTGGACTCAGATATGGAATAAAGTGTGTGTAGCCTGTGCTGGGCCAGACTCAGACTGTAGGTTTGCTTGCTGGGGCACCGAACTGCAGCCCACCCGTTGTGTTTCCACTGCAAATGCTCCCAAGCCCTTAGAGAGGCCAAGGCTGTGGTAGTGGTGGTAGTTGGGTTTCCAAGGCAAAAGTTTGGGCTGGCCAACCCTTTGGGAAAAGTCCCCACCGGCCCAGGCATGAGTAGGCCTATCTCTTTGCCCAGGTCCCTGCTACCACCAGGGAAACATCCTAATCCAGGTAGGTCAAGTTCAGTGGATACAGTCAACGTGACTTCCTTGAAGGCGGCCATGTCCTGGGACTGGTTAATCTAGCTGGTTTTATCACCAGAGGCACTCCCATCCTGTCCAAACAATGCATATGGAGGCCCTGCAAATAATTCATCTCAATGGATTTCATGTCTACTTGCATAATGAACAGTTAGGAATTTAGGAACCCCCAGAGAAGAAAAGATATTTTGGGGAAAATACACTGATGTAAAGGAACTCAGAAAACACGATTAACTCTTTAAACTTGTATCTATATCTACCTATTCACACACGCATACACACAAGCACAAAACATGTATTTCCTGCCTAGTATATTACAGTACGTTGGTGGAAAGCTGCATCTTTGGTTTTTAATTGTTTCCGTTCTCATTTCCTACAGCATGAGACCAAACAATGGGTTAAAGTAGCAGGCAGTCTTTCAGCTAAACAGTTGTCCCCCCGCCCACGCCCCAATATTTTAATCCCGCTGAAGTGATTGATTTGCCCTTATGACAACTATCTTCCCAAAAGGCAGTTTGTTAAAAGAAAGAAAGAAGTAAATACCACCAAGTGCACAAATTGTTCATGGTTTTCTCTTTGTGTAGCTAATTAGGAACTTGATCTTGGAAACACTCCTTCATGAGAGGCACTCAGCTGAGCCTCTGGAGTCCACCTGAAGAAGGCTGGCATCAGGTGAGCTCAACTTCCCCTCTCCCCCAAGGGCATTTATGAAAAGGGGGGCTGGCTCTGTGTTGGTCCCTAAAGAAGGAGCCAACGAAAAGACCTGGAGAAGCACCATATGTGTTGGGCTTGCTCAGTAATTTTTGATTTTTTTCTAAAACATTAAAAAAATTGTATGTGCAGGATTTGCTTTGGTTTGCAAATCTCCCTAATCTTTCTTGGCTATTCACACCATTTATCTAACCATTGTTCTCCCCTAATTGACTGAGTTGCAGTGGTTTCTCAGTCAGAAACAACATATTACTGTGTTCTTATTTGACCTCTCAAAATTTTTCTTCTTACTAAGGAAGTGACGGGTAGGAAGAATGCTCTTCTTAGGCCTAGTTAAGGTGAATTTGCATGTGTGGAGGGAGGAGGGGCACTAGAGAGACTGTTAACTGCTGGAAGGCTGGGACTACTTTCTGTTGTTTTGTCCCTCTCCTTCTTTCCCCCTTCCAGTGCCCAGAACAGAGCCTGGCACCCATTAGGTACACTATGGGGATTGAAGGAATTAGAGTCCACAGAGGAGTCCCTGGAAACTTGGTAGGTGTAGGTCAATGTGTGCGATTGAGGAGGAGGACTTATTTTTAGCTGTTTAGATTTTGAGTAGCTGCAGGAAATTTAAAGAAAAAAATAGTGTCAATCACTAGCAGAAAATTACATAATGTATATATGTAAGAAAAAAGGAAATAAGACTGACTGGATGCTTGTTGCTGACAATATTTTCAGAGTGAAAACAAGGAACTTAGGATGTTTATTTTGTAAATGTCAGGAGAAGAACCTGGGATATGAGATGGACAGGGGCAATCCTTCTTTTGCTAGGTAGGCTAGAGCTTACCACGCACCCTACCAGGTTCAGCAAAGAAAAAGCGCAAAGAGAATAAAACCATTCCTCCAAATACTGGCCACATGAGCTTCTCTGAAAACCTTCCATTGGTTTCAGAATTAATGCTTTAATTATTTTTGTGAGTAGTAGAGGCGTAACATATGGCCCAGTCCCAGTTCTCAGGACCATTCCAAAGAAATGTTTCTAGCTCCTCCGAACCATGAAATGTCTACTTCCCATTTTTTGGACTCACAAAGAGCGAGATCCTGGGTGTCAGGGCAAATTCCTCCACCCAGGGATCCAGGGGGAGGCTGGCTCCTTGGCTAGAGCCCCAGGGCATACTCACTGGCCTTTCTGATGCCTGTAGCTAGTCTAACATTAAACTTGTGGGGAGGAACCATTTCTTTGGTATCTGGCTATAGTAGAGCACTAGACAGCTGGAGAGTGAAGGACTTGGTCCTGGGTGCTTCCTGGCAAGCTCTCCTGTTCCACTTCTAGAGAAATTTTATTCAGAAAATTGCTGCAGGCTTAGAGTAGAACACCAAGAAATTCAGAATGGGGTGGCCTGGTGACTCACTATTGAAAACCATTAAAAAAAATCACTCAATGACTTCTCTCCACTCTCTGGGGACCAAGGAAGTGGTAACTAATTATGGTAGCCCCTTGCTTCAATCTTTGATACTCTGTTTAGCGTATCATTTTATTCATATGTTTGGTAACATTTTTCTTTCTCAAATTACAGTTTTTGCCCAAGAAAATATTTTTAAATTGGGCTTTTTTTTTTGCAGTTTCCTCTGTTTTATCTACCTCTTGGCCTTCCATATCCCAAAGAGAAGATGCTCTGTCAAAGGGCTGTCAGCTGGTGCCATCCCCAACTAACTCCACGTTCTGGGAGTTGCCGAGGGCTGCCTGGGCGGCCATCCGAGGACACCAGACCACTCCGCTCGTATCTCTGGTTACTTCCTGCGCTGGGGAAAAAAGAACACGCTTGCTCTCCTGGGTCCTCGGGTAAACTACAGGCGGCTTCTCCTGGGTTGGAATCCGTTTTGGCGGTCGCCTACTTCCGCGAGGGCTTTTTCACGGCTTCAAGCCAAGAGCGCTGAAGGGAGAAAGGGTATACTGATGCCGTAGGGCTGTGGGAGGGGTTCCAGGCTCCTGGGGTGTTCTTCTGCAGCAGGACCACTCGCTGGCCGCGGCCAGCCTAATTCCGGAGGAGTTGGCCTCGTCTAGCCAACAGTTCAGTGGGATTTCTTTCTTGGACATAACTTCATATCATTGAAATAGTCTACAAAAGACGCCAGCTCAAGCCGCGAGGGCGTTGAATTGTCCGGATTTGGGGTGGCGGTTAATGCTCCTCTTCTGGTGCCTCCCCCGCTGGGGCCCTGCATTCCATTGGCCCCGCGCTGGGGTAGAGATGCCAAGTTTAGGGGCTGGAGAGGACAAGGGGAAGGACGAGAGAACTCTTGCACCGACGGATGTAGTTCCAAGCGACCCGAAATGAGGAAAACCCAGAAGGGGTGGACGGAGGGCAAAGTCGGCCCAGGACGATCTTCAGGCGCACCATTCTTTCGCCCTGGAGGGACAGGGAAGGGCGGAAGCGGAGGGTGGCTGTCCAGCCGGGAGCCTCTGATCCACGGGGCTTGGACCAGCCACCCCACCCGAGGGCGACTGAGGACTGGGCGGCCGAGCTCGCGGCCCACTTAGCTAATGCCGGGTAATGCCGACCCCGGCCCAAGAGCAGCAGCTGCACTTGGGAAGGAAAACTCTTTAAACAAATCATTTTGGTGTCTAATCAATTAGTGTTTGCGCAGTCAAGTACCGTAGATTTAACAGAATAATCGTTACTGCCCTTGTCTTTATTTGACCCGCAGACACCTAGAAGATTTAAAAATGAAACGCCGGTGTTCCGGGCTCCCCACCCGTTGCCTTCGACTCCCTCCGGGGCCTGCTAGGCCAGGTCGGGGCTTTTGCTTTCTCCAGGCCTAATCTCCTCTTTGCCTCCCTCTTCAACCCTCCTTCCCCTTCACACTTTTCCACGCTTTACCTTGTTTTCTTGCCCTTCCAGCCCTGCCGGCCTCCCGAGTCTCGGTCTCCTCATCCCCGCGTTCTTTACCCCCGTGGCTGGCACGAGAAACGGCTTCTGATTGTGGGACACCCAGGATTCTGGGCAAGCGCACCTGCCTTTTGGCCTGAGAGCCATCTGGGTGTAGAATTAGGGACTCGCCAAGCGCCCAGTTGTCTTTTCCCTGGACCCTCACTCTCTTACCCCTTCCTGAACCAGCCCAAGACCCGAGGGGTCCTATGCGAGCTCTTTGGCTTCTGTGGAGCTTGGAAAAGACTTTTACCTGCGGGCGGGGTCTGCCTGAGTCTCTCCCGGTAAATGCAGTGACCCAGGGCGCAGGACGGGGGTTGAGAGGAAAAGCTGAGTATAGCCTTGGTCCCTAAAACCCGTTTGCAGGGCGGGGAATTGGGTCTAACGGCGGGAGGGAGGATGTTGTGGGGGGAATTCGTGGGGGGCTTCCCAGCTGACTGTTGTGTGGTGACTGCACTCTCTGATGCATGCTTCTCTGGGCCAGGTTATCTCCCAAGGTCCAGGGGTGCAGCTAGGAGGTTCTCCAGGCGCTTCTGAATTGCTGCTCCTGCACCTCCCTCCTCACCCGGTGTCTTTTTCAGGCCTAACAGGTGTGGACGCCTGTGTATGTGTAGACAGTCTGGTTGTGCGCCATGCCTGGCCCTCATGCCACCAACGCTGGGTTTCAGGAGCCCCACCAGCCCGGAATCGAGGCTCCACAGGGTTGGAAGGATGCTTACCAGGGCCAAGAGACCTCGAGGTGGGGCTGCGGGGCAGATGGACCGGTGGGGTGAGGAAGTTTGGGCCACCCGAGTGGCCAAGAACACCTCCACTCCTTAATTCCGCTAATCATTTAGCTCAGCAGGGAGGATGAGGTTGGAGGCTGATGCACCCGGGTAGTGGGTTGGTTAAAGAAGAGGCTGTAATTCTAAAAGGGGGAGAGGGAGATGAGCTGGAGGTAAAGCTGCGTCTTCCTTTCCACATTTGGGGCTCTGGCTGCCTCAAATTGAGCCTGGAATGTTTATACGCCCCCAGAACTGCCTCGCAGTCCCTGGTCTCCATCAACCACCTGAGAAACTTCACTCTCAACAATAGATGATTATAATGTACTTGACTAATGCCTGTATTTTCCTGTTTAACATACATTAATCTGAGTAACAAAAAAAATCAATATTGCTAACAACATTGCAAACAAATCCTGGTCTCTCTCACACAAAAACCTCCTCCGATTTTCAGTCACTCCTACCTCCTTGAATTTTGTTATTCACCTTTAGTCTACTGGCAGTCCCTGGCTAGTCTAGAATCCAATCCTGGCTGGCTGTCAACAGCCCTTATCTAAAACTCCTGATTTTTTTTCTTTCTCTTTGTCTTTCTTTCTTTCTCTTTCTTTCTTCCTTTCTTTCCTTTTCTTTCTTTTCTTTTTTCTTTTTCCTTCCTTCCTTCCTTTCTCTCTCTCTCTCTTTCTTTCATTTTTTTTTCAGCCGTGAGTGGAATCTGGGACCCTTCAAATGCCATCCTCCTTTCAATTGGGCCATTTGAAGACCTCGAGTTTACCTCAAACTTCATCCCTTCCAGCACCAGCAAATGCCCAAAGTCACTGGCCAATGACTTATGCTTTTGTTGTTTCCCTTCCCTAACAATCTCCCTTGTGTGACAGCCACCAGCACCTCCCTAGGGCAAGAGACCCCACGCTCTGCTCTCACGTAGCTGCCACCTGCAGCTAATCTCAGCTGGCAGTTGTTGAGTTTATGATTCTTATTTTGATTATTTTTAAAAATTGGTGTTTTCCACCTGGAAGGAACAAACCGGAAGGACTGGCTAATGAAGGAAGTTAGGTTTGCAAAACACCGTGAATAATTTAGTATTGTATTTCAAGGAAAAAAATAGCTTTCTTAAATCATCCCCGCAATATAAATTGCAGACTTACGTATGGTCCTGGTAAGTCTAAATTTTTAAAGGAGCAATATTCAAAGAGACATAGATGTCTGTATTAATTATTTATTCGCTGGTGCCTTCCTTCGTTTCTAACTTATTATTAATTAGGCGCCTCTAGTCTTTCGCAGAGCGCTCCACTGAGCCGGTTGCAGCTTTAAATATGAATTAAAAGCAAATCCAAGCTACTGTAATGCGAAAATTATTCCGTGTCTTGCATGGCAGAGATGAATAGCTGCGTGGATCAATACCGTGAAACTCGGCTCCCAACGACAGGGTTATTGATAGCTTATATTAATGATGTTAATGATGGAAAAAGGAAAACAACGGCCCACCCGACTTAGAAACTTCTTAGCCGCTGAAACCCCGCAATAAAAACGGGAAGGGGGCAGGAATCGGGCTTAAGTGTAATAAGAAAATTATTTATGAAACCGGATAAATGACTTCAGAGCCTTGATGCATTTGAACCTAACGCTCTCGGCTCCTGGCAGCCCCGGCTCCAGCTGGGGAGACCGCGAAAACCCCAAGCCACGGAGAGCTGGGGGGCGGGGGGCGCCCGGCTTGCCGCCCCTCTTCCTCCGTCCCCGCCGGAAGAGCTCTCTAGGGCGCTGCTCGCAGAAGCTTTGGGAAGTTGGTGGAATGGGGCAGGGACAGAGTTGGTCCCTGCTGTCCAGGCGGGGACAGAAAGCCGGGTTAGTGGTGCCCAGCGGTCTGGGATTTGGGTTCAATTTCTTCACTGGTTCTCTTGGCACCCGCTCAAATTCTGCGGTCTTGTCGGGGGCCCAGGTCGGGCTCTGCACTGTGGCCTCCTGCCCATCTGGCCAAGGCTTTCGGGATCCCCAAAATGCAAACGGGTGGCTGGTGCCTGAGCAGGAGAGGGAAGGCTTTATATGAAGAGAAACCGTTCTAAACACGGTAGGAAAACTGGAAAAGGCGCTCACCCTCCTCCCCCGTCCCCCGTGCCTCCGTGGGTTCTTTACCAGGCCCGGGGTTTAATTGGGCCCTGGCATAAGGCTCCCAGCAAGCGCGGGACATTCTAGGCTAGCTGTTCCCGGGCTAGAGGAGAGTGAGCGCTCAGGTCTGGGCCCAATTCTCCTGTAATTCGGCACAGGCGCCGCCCCCACTTACCCACCGGCTCCAAATATCGACCCACTCTCGGTTTTCCCCTAGTCAAGGGCCACTGAGAGGGAGGAGGAGAAACAGAGGGGGTGGGGGAGCGAAAGGTTAAATCCTGACCCTGGAGGACCGCGGGAAAGTTCAGAGCCCGAGGGTCAATCTCAGGCCCGAGTTCCCATCCCCCACTGCTGGGGGTAGAGCCGCCATGTCCCCTCCCCCTAGCTAGGGTCCTGGGCCCTTGGCGAAGCTGAGTGAGGGAGAGGGGCGACCCCTGGCCGCAGTGGGATGGGGCGATGCAGCAATGCTAGGGTAGCCGGTGGTGTCCCGGCCTGGCGGTGTGGTCGGGGTTGCCCTGAGTCCAGTCTTTCTGATTGGTGCGGAAAGTTGAGGGGCTTTTAATTTACACCGGGGCTGTCATTTGCTCAGTGCCTCAGAAGGGAGGAGAGGCCGTCTGGTACTGCAGGCAAAGGCCCAGGTGGTCCACCAGGGCAATTACAATTTCCTAGAAAAGACCGGGTAATTTTGTGTTTTTTATTAGGTCTTTTAAGATCTGTTTTTCTTCCTTCTCTCCCTCCCGTCTTCCTTTCTCTCTCTCCCTTTTACTCCCTCCCTTCCTTTCTCTCTCATTGGTTCCCTCCCTCCATTCTTTTCTTCCTTCTCTATCACTCCTTTCTTATTTTCTTCTCCCTTCCCCCTCCCTCCTTTTTTCTTTCTTTTTCTCCACCCCTGTCTTATTCTTTCCTTCTCCCTAGCTTTCTTCTCTCATCCCCCCTCCCTCCTTTTTTCTTTCTTTTTCTCCACTCCTGTCTTATTCTTTCCTTCTCCCTAGCTTGCTTCTCTCATCCCCTCCCTCCTTCTCTACAGGGGAGCCTGGTGCAGGTCTCTGCACCTCCAGACTTTTATATGAAGGGTGCCAGTCCATTTGGCATGACAAACTAATCCTGTTTCTGAAAAAAAGGAGAAAGAAAGGAGAGTGCCAGGTGAGCCTCAGGATGCAGAGGCGGTACCTAAGCTTCTGGGGCCCTTTCGCTGTAACTGGCCTTTCCTGATGTTTCTCAGTTAGGCTTCAGTCCATACCCTGTGCAGGGTCGTGCCCCTTTCCTGAGCGTGGTACATTTCTGACATCCGTGGAGGTTGCATTCCTCTTGCTAAGTAATATTCCCACGGTGCCATCTGGGCCCCTGACATCAGCAAGATTTGGGGGTTGTTTTTATTTTTATTTATTTGATTTGGAGAAAAACTTGAACCTGTCAATCTCAAATGCTGTAACCCCTAAAAGCACCGTCAGAGCCTTAAATCTAGTCTAGGGCACCGGGGCGGCCCATTCGAATCACTGTCTCAGACAAAACCCAAACTTCCTGCCACCCAGGAAAAATCCCTTGTCAGCTATCTGGCTTCAAAGTCCACAACGTGTTTCAGATAAGCACCAGCCTGCATAGACGCAGCCCCGTTGCCACACAGTCTAAAAGAAAACAGCCCTTCTTCAGAAAGGAAACACAACAGCCACTACAAAAAATCACTGGATTCTGGAAAAAAAAATCAATATCAAAATTAGATTTATTGTCTGCTTATGTGATTAAAAATGACAAAGTGTTGCCTCTTATTTTCATAAAAAGAGAGAAGGCTGAACAAAATAATTTACTATCGAGTTGTGCTCGTTTCATTTGCCTGGCAAAACCTGGAGGAGGCCTGTAGGGCGTTTGTGGAGTGCAGTGGCAGAGCCAGAAGCCCACTGCGCAGGAGTGAGCTCGCTGTCAGAGGATGTGTGTGCTACAGTGTCTGAGAACAATTTCCTAATCCCCAATATGTGGCCACGCTGGTTCAGCTGGGCAGGTCTCAGTTCTGCCTCGTTCCAGAGAAATACAGGGTGATCTGTCCCTTGCTCACAATTTTTTGATTCAAACCCAGACTCCAGGTCCTGTTCTTCCAAATAACTTTCAAGATGACACTGCTGTATTGGTTTCCGTCACAGTCTTCCTGGTTCGCTTAGCCACCACCTCCCAGATCCGCATCCAGCCTTCGATCCTGCGAAGAGCTACGCAGTCCGTGTGTGTGTGTGTGTGTGTGTGTGTGTGTGTGTGTGACCGACTGCTTGGCCCGGGCCGGGCTCTCTTTCCTGGGAGGCTCGCAGGGTTTCAGTCTAGGCTGGAATCACTCAAACTGGGTTTCCGAAACCTCTGTGGGCTGGATTCCTCAAGTGTGGCAGGCGGAGAGCGCATTCTAGAAAAACGACTTCATTGGGAACGGGCTGATTACACGGACGATGGGGGTTATTTATCTACGTTAAAAACAAAAAAGGAAAAACTAAAAAAATCCGGTGTGTATCTCATCTTACACTCCCCTTCCGTTCCCCAAGCCGAATCAGACTACCCGCGTCTTTCCGCTGCTGCTGCTGCTGCTGCTGCTGCTCTTGGGTTAGGGTCCATGTGCGCAGCCAGGGCTCCTATTCATCCGCTGCCTTCCTCCGGGACAAAGTGGCTCCCCATCGCGCCAGGGGTCTTGGAGCGAGGCCCGCGAGAGTGCAAATAGCTTCACTCACACTTAACAGCACCATTGGAAAAATAACTACCAAGCCGGGTCCCTGAGAGTCCCTAAACGTGCCTTCCGATTTGGAACTGGCGTTGTTTGGCGGGTTGCACACGCCAGGGACTAATTTGTACAGGCGTTAATTGGTCCTCCGTTTGTTCTGAAGCCAAACCCAGAGGGTTCATCTCCTGGTATTGATGCAAATGAAACCCAACCAAACAATCTCCTCCATAGAATCCCCAGGGGGCATGGCTCCTGCAAGGTCGTCCTGGCCTCCGCTTGGGGTCCAGGGCTTAAGGAGAAGCGGATATGGTCCCTTGTTACTTGTAAAGGTGACAGGCCCCGCTGGACGCCAACGCTGGACTAGCAGTGGCCCAAGACCCGCCAGCTCAGCAGCCGCCTGCTGTTAGGCTCGACTTTTGTCTCTCTTCGCCCCCCGTCGTGCGGGGCCAGAACACCCTTGAGTCAGGGCGTCTTTTCCCCAGATGCTGGAAGGGAGGTGGCAAGGGAGCGTGGATCCCGACAGACAGGCCTGACCTACCCGCCTCTGGGATGGTGAAGGCAGCCAGAGGGTCGGGCGTCGGGTGGCCCCTGCTGTGGGGCAGCTCCAGCTCCTTTCTGCGTCAAGGTAGATTCCTCCACTAGCTTCGTGGGGAACAAACCCAGCCTTTCCTATTGCCCTGCGGGCCCCTGTCTAGCCTCGTCTCCCAACCCGCCTCCCTCTGCAGACTCTAGCACCCCGGAGCTGCCGGGCCAAGGGTCAAAGGTCAGGCCTTCTCTAGGTCCAGACTTCCTTTCCGCTTGGGCTGGTGTGAGTGCACGAGTCGCCCAGGCCTATCATTCCCGCTGGACGCCCATTTCCAGAGAGAACAGGCGCATACCCCAGAGCTTAACCTTCGCTTCCCAACTTAGCCGCTCTTTGATTATGTGGGGTCTTGATGGGGGTGGAGCAGTTTAATTTAGGAAATTATATCCAGACCATAAAGTGACCTATCTGGACATTTTAGGAGGTTTTTTGTTTGTTTGTTTGTTTTTGTTTTTGAGATTTTAATGATTTCTCTAAGCTTAAGCAAGTCAAGGTGGCTTTGATCACAGGACTGAGGAGGAGTCTCCCATTGCATCATTTCATTGCCCCAACCTGGCCGCAGCTGGAAAGAAGTTGCCAGAAGGGATACAGGAAAAGCAAACGAATGCCCAGCCCTTCAAATAGACAGTTCTGTTCCAAAGGGGCCGACCTATTGCCTGAGTGGGGGCAAGGCTGGGAGAGTAAAAAGCAGATTTCTATGCATGCTCATGTGGCCCAATGTAATGAACACATCTCTATCAATTTCTGGAGGCAGAAGGCTCAATTTATTTTGGTTTTAGTGGTGGAAAGTCCTCAGCCTTAGCTCTGACTGATGACAGAGCAGCCGAGTAGTTAGAATTCTCTCTCCAACGAAAGCGATGGTCAATAGAATTCTCAGTATCAAATGAGCAATAATTTGCTGTGGCTACATGCTGGATAATGAAAGATGTTAGCAGGATCAATAAAAAATGAAAACACTTTTACTTACATCTTGAGTTACTGTTTTAAGAGAGCGAGAGATGTAACAAACCCAAAGCCAGGTTCAGAGCCACCCAACACACCCCTCAAAACCCCAAGGCACACAGTTTTGTCACCACCTGACTGGCCCTTCCAGAATGCCAGGCCTCCACCTTTTCCCTCAGGAGAGTAGATTATTTACATTAAATTAACCCTGTAGAGACCAGTAATAATTTAACTGCCAGGGTTTAAAATTTTTCTTTTGTTTCCTAAAGCCAGGAATACATTTTAAATTGTTTTCCACCAGGATTAAAGGTCACGTAATAGGTTGCAGTTTACCAAAAAAGTGTGCAAGTGTCCCAGAGCTGATCTGTCTGTTGAAATGCCTCAAAATGTGCATCTGACCCAGATGCCTAGGAGGGCAAAAGAATAGATTTAATTCCTTTGGATTTGTTCTGTGTTGCCATTGAATCTGTAAAGTTCAGACCCTAAACTCGATTTTTTCCAGACAAGTTAATTCCCCCATCTTCTTTCATAATCATTTCATCTGTTTAATTTGTTTTCCATTTGGATTGGGTTTATTTGTACTTTCCAGTCTGCTTTTCTCACCACTCAATCCCAAACGTTTTCTTACATATCTGGTTGTTAAGGAACATACTGTGAAACAATCAGAGACACATTCTACATTTTAAAAAGATACCAAGACGTAAAAGACGAGAAAAACATCCCGGGTGCTCTGCATAAACCACACGCAACGAAAAAGCTCACCGCCAGACAGCTTCCAGCACTCGAACCAATACAAGTAAAGCACATTTGAAAATGTGTTTGACTGTTTTTGTAGGTTTAAGAAGACTACGTTTTTCTGACCACTTCAAAAAAACAAACACGAATTCAGCCGCTGCTTTAATAATCTCTGACCAGAGGAGCTGATTTTGCCACCGAGTTATCGGTCAGTGCTGCAAGGTCAGTGGCCTGTGATCATGTTTATAGCAGGGTTGGCTTGGATTTGGTGACACAGCCAGCAAACCTGGGAGATTATGAAACCGTGAACCAGCCCAGGGAAGTGTAGTCAAGTTTCAGTTTGGGCATTTCTCCGGGTGAGGGAATCCGGTGGGCTCCATTTCTACAAGGCTCACAAACGCAGGTGCAGTTCGGCCGCCGCACGCTGCCTGGCGGGAGAAACGCGCACAAACCGCAGACGCGTGCTCGCGTAGTTGCCACTAGCTCGGGGCACGCCCGTGTTATTTACACCCTGCTCGGGGGCCCCCCTCTCATTTGTTACTTTAAACTCACGGGGAGGAACTGTTAGCTGCCGTGGCGGGACTGGCAGGCTGGGAGGGGGGCGCCCCCGCTCGGCTCCCGGGCCGTGACGCGGCCGCTGCCCTCCGCCCCTGGCTTCCACCCTGTTTGCATGGCCACAAGCTCAGCGGTGGGCCAGCGTGACCAGGCCCCCGGAGCCCTTGCCCTGACCTACCGCCCCCTACTTCTTCCCCCTCACCACCCCCGCCCAAACGCTTGTGAGACTGGCTTACCCTGGTGGGCGAGTCGCAGCGCATTAGCGGATTTCATGGCAAGTTGCTTCTGTGACATGAGATCAGGTTCGCGTTCGAGGATTTGCCCCCTAGGAGGGAAGGAAAGGAGAGTCAATCTGCATAATTTCAAATGAGAAATAAATAGGGAAATAGGGAACTGAATTTCAAGCCCCCTAATTCCTCCTTCCCCCCGAACCTGTGAGCCACCCCGCACCCCCACAACACGCCCCGTGCACAGGTAAAAAAAAAAAAAAGTAATCAGCACACGTCGCAGGTGATACCTTTTATTGTGCTCATTTTAAAGACAGGAACAGGCTGGCCTCCTGCTCGAAGACTTTCTCTGCAGCCGGGCCCGGGGCAGGAGGGTCAGCTGGGCAGCATCCGGGCCCGCGGATTCCTGCAAGGTCGCGAGGTGAGAGGTGCGGGGAGGATAGACCTCGGGCTCGGCGCACAGGGTCTGGGCCAGACGCACAAGCCCAAATTCCCTCCAGCTTCTTCGGCTCCATCTTTAAGTCCAGGCAAAGATCAATTCCCTCTCTCTCTTGAACACACACATTTGCAGCCATAAATAAACAGCTCCCAGCTAAATCAGGAACCGGAGAGGAAAAAGGGAAAAAGAAAGGAGAAAAGAGAAGGATTGAGAACCCGAGCGCGAGTCTCGCCTCTTCCGGGCGCCGAGTGGCTCTTTTTGGTCAGGCCAGCCTCGCATTTGGGGATGCAACTTGCATTTGAATAGCTGCCTGGGCTTGTTATGGACCCGGGAAAGCTCTGAAAGGGAATCACTATGCAAATTGTCCCAGTTACAATCGAAAGGTTCGATCTCCAGGAGCTGCCTGACGGAAGTTGATGTCAGCTATCTATGCATTAGGGTTGCATTACCGCCTTCGTCGGCCTCCTCGCCACCCCCGCTCGCGCCTGCAGGGGAGGCTTTTTTTTTTTTTGCTTATGTTTATATTTTCCCTCAGTAATTAAAAAAAATAAAAAAAGAAAATAAAAGGCTGAAGGTGGTGGCATAGCTGGCTAGGGCCTGGGAGGCCCACGGGCTGAGAGGGGAGGAGGTGCGGAAGGGCGGGGTTGGGGGTGGGGGGGGGGTCGTTCTTTTGCAGCAGGTGTTGATGGTGCGTTTGAAATCAAACATTTAGATTTTTTTCTCGCTTTGCCGGACGAGGCGGCGGCGGCGGCGGGGGGTTGGGGCGGCGATGTCTGCCTCCGCCCGCCCGCTTGATCCTACAATGCCGGCTGCGGATCAATACCCGCTCACTGTAATCCCAGTAATTGTAGGGCTCGCAGCTTTTATTTTAAAGAAATAGGACACTAGGGCGCCGGCAGGCGGCTGAGGCAGAACGGTTGGGCTGCGGTGCCTCCGGGGGCCTTTTGGGGCGCCTATCTTTTACCCCAGAGCTCAGAAAGCTCCGGGCAGCGGGGTGGTGGCGGGATGGCCAGTAGCCAGGGCCCACCTGGCGGCCCGCCGGGATGTGGAGGCCCACGTGGGTTCCGGCCCGGCATGGCGCTGGCGAGAAGGCGCCGCTGGGCGCGTAGGGTAGGCAGCACGCGGGATTTAGCCTTTTCCCGACCTGCGCGCGGGCCCTGGCGGGAAGGCCAGGTCCGGGATGGGCGTCTTGGGCTTGGGCGCCGACTGTGGGCGGTCTTGGCCCCAGACCCCGACGCGTGGGGACCCAGGATGCTGGAACTCAGGCCTTCGGCCTAGAAAGACAGAGGTTTTGTCTCCTTTCTGCCGCCTTCCAGGGCCGGAGGCCGGGCCAGGCTCCCGGGTGGCCTAGCTCGGGCCTAGTCTGCGTCTGGCCCTCGGTCTGGGAATTGGCAGGGACGCTAGGACCTGGTGATCTAACGCCCGCGCGGCCTCTTACGCCGGGGTTTCCTCCAGGTGCTCGTTGCCATGCGTTCGCCCGACGCCCGCAGACCCCGTCGCGCTCGCAGGCTGGGCCAGCTCCGCAAGCCGCCTGCTACCTCTGCCGCCCGCCCCTTGCTGGCAGAGTCCGGGCAGGACTGCCGGGGCCTGGGGCCGCAGCCCCCGCGCCGCTGGCCGCCCGCAGCTTCTGGCGCCCCCGAAAATGACCATCTGTCATTCAATTAAGGTTTCAGGGCAGCTGATGGGGGAGCCAGGGTCAGCGACCCCAGGACAAAACGGCCTGCTGCCTCGGATAGGAGAAGTTCAAATGTTAAATGCAGAACATTGTACCCTCTCCCAGTCCGGGGCCCCACCCGGCCGCAGGTCCGGCCAGTGGACAGCAGCAGGGTGAAGGGCAACGGTCATTAGCACTTAGATTTCAGCTCTGGGCCTAGCTCCTTCTGTTGGGCTATTTTGACCAGAGAACCTTTAACCCTTTCACGCCAGCCCTCCCTCTAGAGAAGGCCAGATTGTCCAAAGGGGGAAAGTAAGAGAGGGAACTTAGATGCACCCATATGAAGAAGGTTCAAAATGTTTTTTGTGCTCACTTCTTCATAGGAATAGCAGACAAAATACCCGCAAATTAGAAAAATGTTAATTACAGCCAAAACAAACGAAAAGTCCTCAGAAAGTTTTATTTTAATATTTTTAGTTTTGGGGAAAGGAGTGCATTTATTAAATATGACTGTGAAACTGCTGGGCCAGTGTGGAGAGAGTCTGTAAAATATTCCAGACTTTTCTCCCATATCTGTGTTTACCCAAATGTATGTGAGTGGTGATTAGACTCTGCTAGCTATAGACAACTCCATTTATGTGCTGGTGATGAAGTCTCCATTGCAGCCAGTCTCATTTACAGTTGAAAATAAGTTAGACAGTTGGCTTTTCCCTTTTGAGACGTTCCTATAATAAAATGAGGTAAAAGTAATTGTAACTAATGGAATTCATAAAGTACATTCATTAAGCATGTACATAATGCCCACAGGCTGTGGGTATTTAGGTATTAATATGCTTGGCTTTTCCACGCCAATCTGAGGAGAAGCAGCCGCACACTTAGCAGTTTTCAGTGGAAGATCCAACTAGTCCTCTTAATTATTAACCAGGAAGCCTAAAAACAGCTATATTAGCAAGATATCATTTTAAGGCTTGGAAATCTAAGCCCTTCAGCAGGCTAGTTAGCAATAGAGGAAGAACTCAGAGCTTCTAGCTTCCAGCGCCTGGTTCTAAACATTAAATCTAGTGCTTACTTTTTGGAAGTAACTATCAAGCAATCAATTAATCAATCAGGCATTCAGCATTGAAGCACCTTAGAAAATTTTTCATTGGATAACAATGAATAATGCATGGCCCTCCAGTATATTGACTGTGGTAAATGGTCTTTAAGGTAAGGTGCTGCAACAAGTACCTTTAAATAAAATCAAATAAAAAGTTTACCACAATCATAATAAATTGTTCAGTCATCTTCTTATTGACCCACATAGTGTCTTTCTTCAGGGGCATTTGGAGTTATTTTTTCCCCCTTACAAACAGACCAGAACAAATTGATGAATTGAGCTTTCGCTATGCTAATTTAGACATTATAAATATTTAATTAACATCCCTAATAGCCAGTCATAGAGCCCCCCCCTCCACACTGCTTTACACTCTTCTTAATCTAAAGTAAATGCTTTTCCCATTAATAGCCTGATGCCATATTAGCGCTTCCTCGGTAAAAGGGTCCCATTTAGTCCAAAAGGAGGGAGCATTGAGTAGTCTGCATTAGGTAGGGGTTTATGCCTGTTTGTAAAGGATCCTGGGAACCGTTACACATCTCTACAAATTCTACCTTTCTTGGTTCTTGCTTAAGTGAAACCATTCTAAGAAGTGGGGGAGCCTCTCAATTTCATTTTTTGAGATACTTTTGAGGTTGTAGTAGAATAAAACTATTTATTTTAGTAAGCCCTAGAAGTGGATCATAGATAATGGATAACAAATTTCTAACCAGGGACTGTGCTAGTCTTTTCAGCAAAAGTTATGCAGTGAAAAGAATTTTGAACCAGGAGTCAAAGGACCTAAGTTCAAATCCTATGGCACCCACTAGCAGTGGGACTCTTGGGCAAGGGATTTAACCCCTCAGAACTTCAGTTTTCTCTTTTAAAATGGAGATAATGTCTATGCCACAGAGTTAAAGATTGAATGGGAGAATGTATGTGAAATTGCTTGGCATATAGTAGAAATAAATATTAGGTTAATTCCTAAATGACTGCCCCAAATTCATGAATCCTTCTCTCCCCTTATATTTATTCTTGTCATCCTTAAAATATCCTGTTATCATAATCTAACATTGCAATAGCACTTTATATTTGCAAGCATTGTTTGTCTTATTAATCCTTTGATTTAGTTTCTATAATGTAAAATAGGGAGAAACTAGAAGACCTAAACTCTGATCAAGAGACAGTTTAAAAACAGATACTGGAACTTAGATGCTCAAAAGCTCTGAGTCATAAACTCTGATGACTGAAATGTCCTTCCGCAACAGTCCTTGTGTGGTTTAGAAAGATTCCAGAAGCTGCATTATATTTCCCTGGGGGTAGGAATCAGGTCAGAACGGAGAGTTCAAGAAATTAGAAGCTCTCCAGGCTGATCTAACTCTGGAACTAGAATCTGCAGATGCTGAACATTAAATAGCTGAAAAAAGGAAAAGAAGCTTCAGACAATTTAAATGTAAAACATTGGAATGATAAGCCAGTTTATTCTGAGAATATTTCTCTATCTGAGAAAAATGGACTTAACTTGTGGGATGTTGCTGGTTATAGAGAGAGTAGAAACTCTGAGTTATTCTTTTTGTTTGCCAGTACAAAATAAATACCACTTAATGTAATATACACATTAATACTGACAAGAGAGATATTTATCTAGATAAATAATCCTAGTAAAATCACATATTTTGATTTTTGGTGGAAATCAAATTTTTCTTTTCCTTTTTGGTTAGCGGTGGAAAGGCCCAGATAGAAAAAATAATGGGAAAAGGGCAAGAAATTGGCTGGAACTATTTCCTAAGTAGCAGGGAGTGGCAGGAGGTGTGAGCTGACAGACAGCAGAGACTGTCCTTGGATAGCCACCCTCTCTTTCATGCTCTGCTCTTCTACTCTCCCTCTGTCATTTTCTCTAAGATGTGCTGATCTGTTGAATAGGAAGGGAAACATTTTTGCACCCTCCCCCAACATTTTGCTTGACATACCTATGGGGAAAGTTTTCGACAAGTGCTTCCCAGGGGTGTGTCCCACAGTGTCACTCCCTGAGAACACCATCAATTTGTTCTACAGGAATGATTGGTGTGGGCCCAGAGAACTCTCATTATCTACTTCTTGGGCTTTCCATGTGAAGGCGAGGGGCCTCTTGGAGTTAGGCTATGGAAAACTGCCCTGAAGCTCTTGGAAACAAGGCAGAAAGTGATTTGCAGAATGAAAAACTTTGTTTCTTAGCTATTCACTGCCCACTATGTGCTGGGCTCCTTGCTGGGTATACAGGGGTTCAGAGAAAGTAAGAAATAGGACCTTTTCTTTATCTGAGGGAAGTGACAGACATTTAGATGGCATTTCAGAGATCCGAGGAAAGCTGGGAGAGAGGTTGGGGTGCTGCCAGGGACAGGGAGTTTGTCACCAAAGGCTTTACCTAGGAGGATGAGATGGAGCTGGGCAGGTGAGAATGATTGTAGAGGAAGAACATAGAGAAAAACAGAATGAATAAAGTGCCCAGCCTGGCAGACATGAGGGTAATAGCTCCAAGAGAAAGTCAGCTGGGGCCTGGGAAGGGCCTATTGCCAAGTTGGGTTTGGATTTTCTCATTTACCCAACAGGGAACCAATAGAAGTTTTTAAGCAGGTAAATAAGGTAATAGGATTTATTGCTTAGGAAAAGAACTGGTTTAAGAGTGAGGAGAGTGGGGACAGGGAGGTCAGTATAAACACAAGAGCAATACACACAAACAAAGCTGGTGTTCATGTTGTTGGTATATAAAGTGTTAGTTCATTAAATAATTTTCCAGATATCCATTTTTTCTTAAGTACAAAAATTGAAGTATCAAATTTATTTGAGGAGAATAAGTGTGATGTTTTTCTTTTTACTATTATTGTTGTTTAATTTTCCCTTCTATTACCATAAGCACCCCATCATTTTGCCTCTGAATTTTGTTGTTCTCTGTTGAAGTTGATTGGCTTGTTGTGAGTGGACAACGATTGTCTTAGAACTGAGGTTCTGCCTGTGTCTGAAGCTTGTTCTCAGTGGCTATGTGCACTGGTCACATTTGAACAAAACACACGGCAACTCAAAAAGCCTTGACGAACAATGCAAATCCTCACTCTGTCTTCTTTTTTTTTCTATGTTTATTTTTAGAGACGAGGTTTCATTTTGTCCCAGGCAGGAGTGCAGTGGTGCGATCACAGCTCATTGCCACCTCGAATTCCTGGGCCCAGTGAATCCTGCCTCGGCCTTCCAAGTAGCTGGGACTACAGGCACACTCTATCATGCCTGGCTAATTTTTTTTCCCACAACATTTTGGTTGTGAGAACTCACCACCTGGCCCAGGCTGGTCTTTAACTGGGCTCAGGTGATCCTCTCGCCTCGGCCTCCTAAAGTGCTGGGATTACAGGTGTGAGCCACTGCACCTGGCCCACTTTGTCTTCTTGAAAGTGTTTTAAAACCTGCACTGCCCTTTCTTATATGACACTCTACACAATAAACTTCCCAAAGTTCATATTTAGATGTCTGTTCTTTCTTGCAAGTTTCCCTGTGTTGCTAAACAAGCTCTTCTCACCTCTCTGAGAGTCCTTTTCAGCCATCCTGCTCTTCCGTTGGCTTTCTTCTTCTTTGCTCCCTTGCTGTTCACATACCATCAGGTGTAGAAGCCCATTTCCCCAGGGCAGTCCTGTGGGAGTGTCTCCTTCACCAGCTGGATTTCTTAAGCATCCCTGCTAGAATTTTGGGGGGAAAAGCCTCTTTCTTCTTATACTTGGGGAATATAATACTCGCACCCACAAAAGAGCAGAGAACATTGAACTGCTAAGAGGTTTGATAGACTCTGTGTGGTGAGAATTCAGAGAGGAGAAGATCAACTGGACTAGAGTAATCAGAGAAGGCTTGAGCCAAGATTGGTAGGATTTGGGGAAGTGGGAGGGAGGCCACAGAACATTTTGGTTGCGAGAACTAGCCCACAAAATGAGCAAAGGTACAGGCCTAGGAACTGAAGATTTTCTTTGTGCCTTACACTAGAAAATGAAGTACTGAGTCAAGCAAAACTATAGAGCAGAGTTGGGAGACTCTCAGAAGATCATCTGGTCTGTCTGTCCTTGAAACAGAGAGCTCAAATAGGCAATGATTAATCATTATTTTCAATACCTGTGGATAGCTTATTTATCCCATCCTTAGGGGAATCTGTAATTTCTAAGTAATGAGCAAATGAACTGCCAAGTCAATATCCATATTCCTGTTCTTCCATATTAACAAAACTCCTGTATTGCTGGATGTAGCCATTTGCCCAGATATGCAACTGTTATCTCCTAGTCTCTCTTGCAGAAAGATGTTGTGGTCCATGAGAGGTAAGCAGGTGTCTTGTGAGAATTCCAGAAAAGCACTTTAAAGGAGTATGAAACAGCTGGAATGTATGACTTGGTCCTTGCCCCTTTCTTCATCCTGATATCTGGATCATGGGCTTGATGACTGGAGCTGCAGTGACCATCTTGAAAGTAAGAGATGATTTTCAGGATAAAAGCTATGTGCTAAAGATGGCACAGCAGAAACACAGAAAGAGCTTCATTCCTGATGACCATGGAGCCATCATTTCAGCCCTTGGTGTGTATCTCTCGATTTTTTTCATGAGAGAGATACAGGCCTCTATTTATCTAGGTCTTTTTCCAATGTGTTACTGGAAGTTGAATATATTTCTAAGTGATATAACCCCTACAAACTTTGAAAGTAGATTCTAAATTCTGGCAATCCTGGCAGGAGTGTGTCTATATTATTAATAATTCAATCAAAATAATATAATATCTCCTCTTTGCTTCATTAGGTATTTTAATATAGTTTTGTGCTTTGAAAAAAAACTTAGGTCAGGCGGGGTGGTTCATGCCTGTAATCTCAACACTTTGGGAGGCCGAGGCAGGTGGATCACCTGAGGTCAGGAGTTCAAGACTAGCCTGGCCATCATGGTGAAACCCCGTCTCTACTAAAAATATAAAAATTAGCCTGGTGTGGTAGCATGTACCTGTAATCCCAGCTACTCAGGAGGTAGGAGAATCGCTTCAACCTGGGAGGCAGAGGTTGCAGTGAGCCGAGATCACGCCACTGCACTCTAGCCTGGGAGACAGAGTGGGACTCCATCTAAAAAAAAAAAAAAAAATAGATTGTAGGGCTAGGGTCTCACTCTGTCACCCAGGCTGGACTGCAATAGCATGATCATAGCTTACTGCAGCCTCAAAGTCATGGGCTCAAGCCATCCTCCCACCGCAGCCTCCCACATAGCTGAGACTACAGGTATACACCACTGTGCCCAGCTAATTTTTAATTTTTTTTTTCTGTAGAGACAAAGTCTTCCTATGTTGCCCAGCTGGTTTTGAACTTCTAGCTTCAAGTGATTCTCCCACCTTGGCCTCATAAAGTGCTGGGCTTATAGGCATGAGCCACTGTGCTTGGCCTGTGCTGCGGTTTGAATATGTTCCCTAAATTTCATGTGTTGGAAACTTAATTCCCAGTGCAATAGCGTTGTGGTGCAGGTCTAATGGAAGGTGTTAGATAACGAGGGCTCTGCCCTCATAAATGGATTTATGTTGTTATCATGAGAATAAGTTTGTTATAAAATCATGTTTGTCCCCCCCACCTGTCGTTCCTGCTCTTGCCCTCTCTTGCCCTTCTGCCTTTTGCCAGGAGATGGTGCGGTAAGAAGGCTTTTACCAGATGCCAGTGCCATGCTCTTGGAATTCCCAGTCTCCAGAACTATGAGCAAAATAAATTTCTGTTATTTAAAAATTACCCAGTCTCAGTTTTCCGATATAGCAGTACAAAAGGGCTAAGACATCACGCCTGAGCATTTACATTTTCAAGTGTATATTCTTAAAATATAAATTGCTTTTTACTTCTTCCTTACATCTGTTAGAGCCTTATAAAACATGTGCATCAGTGGGTTATACTATCAATGAATTTTACTTTAGGATAGCAAAGGAGACATAAGAAAATTTCTCTTAATAAAGAGGGTATTGGGTGTAATTGGGCTGAGCAGTGCTCTTTGGACCTATGCTACACAAAATGTCTGCTTACCCAGACTGACCCAGGCTGCTCACTAAGGCAGGCCTGCATCCAGGTGGGGGTCAAAGTGATGAAGACTGTTATATATTCACTGAAAAGAATGCAACAGTGCTTAGTGGAGAGGGTGCTCTAAATGATCTTGTCCACAAGGCATGCAATTAAGGTTTTCTCTCGCTTTTTTTTTTTTTTTTTTTGAGACGAAGTCTCACTCTGTCGCCCAGGCTGGAGTGCAGTGGCACGATCTCGGCTCACTGCAACCTCCTCCTCCCCGGTTCAAGTGATTCTTCTGCCTCAGCCTCCTGAGTAGCTGGGATTAGGCGCGCACCACCACGACTGGCTAATTTTTTTTTGTACTTTTGGTAGAGACGGGGTTTCACCATGTTGTCCAGCCTGGTCTCGAACTCCTGACCTTGTGATCTGCCCACCTTGGCCTCCTGAAGTGCTGGGATTACAGGCATGAGCACTGCACCCGGCAAGGTTTTCTCTTGTGCTTGAATTTATTTATTGCTATGTTCCTTTGAAACTTATAGCATTATTTTGTTCTGTTGTGATATACCCTCTTCTATTTCAGATTTATTGATATAAAATAGTGAAATCCCCAAATCTGTAGAAAGCTGTAGGAAGCTGTGTTCACATGCCTTTTTCTGTTATTGTTGTTCTTATTTCAGTACCAGGGAATTTGGCCTCAAACCATTGACTTTTATTGTCATTACCAAGTGTAGTGCCTAGTCGTACATTACAGTGGGCAGTGTCTTATGGCTCATTTGATTAAAAACAAAGTCATCCTCCTAAAAACAATATTGAATACATAAAAATACTGAATATATCCCTTGAAATACGCATTCTTTCTCCTTTGTGTTTTAGGAATTCAAAACTCATTGTCACTGCAATTGCAGTGCCTGGAAACAGAATAAAAGCAGAGTAAATAGTATAAGGAGATAGAGAGAAAGACAGTCACATTGAAATAGGAATAGAAATAGAACTAATACTGTAAGTCAAAAACAAGTTGAACATCTGATGCTTCTTAAACTTGTGTTATAAAATCCATCATTTTTAACAGGATCCAAAGTAAAATTCCAGCAACTTTTGTGGATTATAGTGAATCTTATAAGTCTTAGATTTTTCTTAGGAAAACTATCGTGAGGAGATGTCTCAGCAGGTGGAGCTCTGGATTTTTACCCCCATTCAAACCAGAGTACTTCTATTTTATAAAATATTTTGGGTATGAATTTCTTTGGGTATATACTTTTTCTCCAAAGCAATAGGAAATCAGTTTAGAACTATTTTGGTTGAACTGAAGTGGGCATAAGTAATCAGTATTTTCTGCATGTCTGGGTAATTTCGTTCTCCCAATTTTTAGGAATATCTGTGGTTGCTAGCAAGTGAGAAAGTACAGTGAAAATTCTCTTTTACAAAGTAATTTTAGCATCCATACAAAAACAAATCTTGACTCATATTGGTAAAAATATTCCACTCGATTTTCTGAATTTTTATTTTTGTTTTGAATTGTTAAAGATTCTTAATTAGATATTTGACATTAGGAAAAACTAGTGATAGTTTCTTATTGACCCAGGTGGTTTATGTATTTCAAGACCTTCTTTGCCATAATGACAATGCAAATAAAATTTTTCTCAGTAGAGATAATCCTGAATGGGAATAATATCACAATTTTCAGGGATGTTAGAGGATGACACAGACATTTAAAACATGGTTTAAAAATGAATTCAAGAGATGTAACATTATAGGTTCTTAAGAGTTTTTACAAAATAGGACATATATTTGCTGCTGACTTAATATAACTCTGTAGGATGAATTGTAGCCTGAAATTCCATTAATGCTTAATTCACACTTAAGTTGAGGTAGACATGGCCATTTTATGCATTATGACCTCTCTGCATGTTTCAGTTTTCCCATTGTCAGAAAAGAATGATGTTATCTGCCAGTTTCAAATTTTATCTATGAGGCAAAAATAAAGGAATACAAATGTTAGATTTAAATAAAAGGACAGAGATGGAAGGTATTAGGATAATCATTTCTTTTGGATGTAGGCAGTATGCCACCCTCCTTCTGCTGATTCCAGCAAAGCTGAAACATATTTGCTCAAAATCAATAAATGTGTCTGTTAATTTGAATGCTTAAAGCATAGCAGTTGAGGGCTACAGTGGCACAAGACAGGAATGGAGATTTGGCAGAGGCTGGACCAGATGGCATCATGTGGGTCATGATAAAAACATTGGTGTTGTAGTCCAAATGCAATAGAAGCCCTTGAAGACTTTTTTTAAAACTCTTGGTTTATTCATTGAATTATATTTTTCATTGTAAATATGTAACATTAAAAAAATCTGAAATTACTGTTTGTTACAATCATCAAAGGTTTTAAGATTTTCTTTCTTTTTTTAATTATACTTCAAGTTCTGGGGTACATGTGCAGAATGTGCACGTTTGTTACATAGGTATACATGTGCCATGGTGGTTTGCTGCACCCATCAACCCATCATCTACATTAGGTATTTCTCCTAATGGTATCCCTCTTGTAGTCCCCTAACCCCTGACAGGCCCTGCTGTGTGATGTTCCCCTCTCTGTGTCCATGTGTTCTCATTGTTCACCTCCAACTTATGAGTGAGAACATGCGGTATTTGGTTTTCTGTTCCTGTGTTAGTTTGCTGAGAATGATGGTTTCCAGCTTCATCCATGTCCCTGCAAAGGACATGAATTCATCCTTTTTTATGGCTGCATAGTATTCCATGGTGTATATGTGCCATATTTTCTTTATCGAGTCTATCATTGATGGGCGTTTGGGTTGGTTCCAAGTCTTTGCTATTGTGAATAGTGCTGCAATAAACATACATGTACATGTGTCTTTATAGTAGAATGATTTATAATCCTTTGGGTAAGTATCCAGCAATGGGATTGCTGGGTCAAATGGTATTTCTGGTTCTAGATCCTTGAGGAATCTCTACACTATCTTCCACAATGGTTGAACTAATTTACACTCCCACCAACAGTGTAAAAGCATTCCTCCCGGGACACGGTGGCTCATGCCTGTAATCCCGGCACTTTGGGAGGCTGAGGTGGGCTGAGGTTGGGAGTTCGAGACCAGCCTGACCAACATGGACAAACCCTGTCTCTATTAAAAATTCAAAATTAGCCAGCTGTGGTGGTGCATGCCTGTAATCCCAGCTACTCGGGAAGGCTGAGGCAGGAGAATCACTTGAACCCAGGAGGCAGAGGTTGTAGTGAGCCGAGATTGTGCCATTACACTCCAGCCTGAGCAACAAGAGCGAAACTCCATCTCAAAAAAAAAAAGTGTTCCTATTTCTCCACGTCTTCTCCAGTATCTGTTGTTTCCTGACTTTTTAATTCTCACCATTCTAACTGGTGTGAGATGGTATCTCATTGTGGTTTTGATTTGCATTTCTCTAATGACCAGTGATGATGAGCTTTTTAAAATATGTTTCTTGGCCACACAAATGTTTTCTTTTGAGAAGTGTCTGTTCATCTCCTTCACCCACTTTTTGATGGGGTTATTTGTTTTTTTCTTGTAAATTTGTTTAAGTTCTTTGTAGATTCTGGATATTAGCCCTTTGTCAGATGGATAGATTGCAAAAATTTTCTCCCATTCTGTAGGTGGCCTGTTCACTCTGATGATAGTTTCTTTTGCTGTGCAGAAGCTCTTTAGTTTAATTAGATCCCATTTGTCAGTTTTGGCTTTTGTTGCCATTGCTTTTTGTGTTTTAGTCATGAAGTCTTTGCCCATGCCTATGTCCTGAATGGTATTGCCTAGGTTTTCTTCTATGGTTTTTATGGTTTTAGGTCTTACGTTTAAGTCTTTAATCCATCTTTAATTTTTGTATAAGGTAAGGAATGGGTCCAATTTCAGTTTTCTCCATATGGCTAGCCAGTTTTCCTAGAACCATTTATTAAATAGGGAATTCTTTCCCCACTGCTTGTGTGTGTCAGGTTTGTCAAAGATCAGATGGTTGTAGATGTGCGGCGTTATTTCTGAGGATCTTGGTTCTGTTCCATTGGTCTATGTATCTGTTTTGGTACCAGTACCATGCTGTTTTGGTTACTGTAGCCTTGTAGTATAGTTTGAAGTCAGGTAGCATGATGTCTCCAGCTTTAATCTTTTTGCTTAGGATCGTCTTGGCTATATGGGCTCTTTTTTGGTTCCATGTGAAATTTAAAGTAGTTTTTTCCAATTCTGTGAAGAAAGCCAATGGTAGCTTGATGGGGATAGCATTGAATCTATAAATTACTTTGGGCAGTATGGCCATTTTCACGATATTGATTCTTCCTATCCATGAGCATGGAATATTTTTCCATTTGTTTGTGCCCTCTCTTATTTCCTTGAGCAGTGATTTGTAGTTCTCCTTGAAGAAATCCTTCACATCCCTTGTTAGTTGGATTCCTAGGTATTTTACTGTCTTTGTAGCAATTGTGAATGGGAGTTCACTCATGATTTGGCTCTCTGTTTGTCTATTATTGGTGTATAGAAATGCCTGTGATTTTTGCACATTGATTTTATGTTCTTAGACTTTGCTGAAGTTGCTTATCAGCTTAAGGAGATTTTGGGCTGAGACTATGGCGTTTTCTAAATATAGAATCATGTCATCTGCAAACAGAGACAATTTGACTTCCTATTTTCCTAATTGATTTCACTTTATTTCTTTCTCTTGCCGGATTGCCCTGGCCAGAACTTCCAATACTGTGTTGAATAGGAGTGGTGAGAGAGGGCATCCTTGTCTTGTGCTGGTTTTCAGAGGAAATGCTTCCAGTTTTTGCCCATTCAGTATGATATTGGCTGTGGGTTTGTCATAAATAGCTCTTATTATTTTGAGATATGTTCCATCAATACCTAGTTTATTGAGAGTTTTTAGCATGAAGGGGTATTGAATTTTATTGAAGGCCTTTTCTGCATGTATTGAGATAATCATGTGGTTTTTGTCATTGGTTCTGTTTATGTGATGGATTACATTTATTGATTTGTGTATGTTGAACCAGCCTTGCATCCTAGGGATGAAGCCAACTTGATCTTGGTGGATAAGCTTTTTGATGTGCTGCTGGATTCGGTTTGCTAGTATTTAACTGAAGATTTTCGCATCAATGATCATCAGGGATATTGGCCTGAAATTTTCTTTTTTTGTTGTGTCTCTGCCAGGTTTTGGTATCAGGATGATGCTGGCCTCATAAAATGAGTTAGGGAGGAGTCCCTCTTACATTGTTTGGAATAGTTTCGGAAGGAATGGTACCAGCTCCTCTTTGTACTCTGGTAGAATTAGGCTGTGAATCCGTCTGGTCCTGGGCTTTTTTTTGGTTGGTAGGCTATTAATTACTGCTTCAATTTCAGAACTTGTTATTGGTCTACTCAGGGATTCGACTTCTTGGTTTAGTCTTGGGAGGGTGTATGTGTCCAGGAATTTATCCATTCCTTCTAAATTTTCTAGTTTATTTGTGTAGAGGTGTTTATAGTATTCTCTGATGGTAGTTTGTATTTGTGTTTAAAAAATACTTTTTGGGCTGTTCCCTGGGGAATGAATAGTGGAGGTTCAAGGGTGGGAAGCTTTTAGGGGGTGATTGCAGCTTCACGTGAGGAAGGAAGGTTTGGACTAAGGTAATGGCAGTAGAGAGGCAGAAAAATGGAGATTTTTGGAAAATGATTCAGAAGTGGAACTGATAGCAATTGTTGATGAATTGGAAATGTGGCAGTGAGGGGAAACAATTTAAAAGATAACTATTAGATGGTTGGCTGAAGCCACCAGATGGATGGTGGTGCCATTTTACAGAGATGAGGTGACTGGGGGAGGAGCAGGATATTCTTTTGAGAAAGGGAGGGAGGAGGAAATAGTCTCCATTTCGCATTTTACATTTGAGGAACCTTTCATATGTCCTCATTTCTTCCTATGAGAGATGATAAAAGACAGTGAAGCCATCACAGGTCAGTTTAATGCTGTGAAACCAGTGAAATGGATATATTGAATTATGAAATCACAGTGTGGTATACTGTATCTAATTTGTTTTTCTGAAGATCCTACATCGAAAAGGATTCGTTTGTTTTTAGGAATTTCGTTGAAATGCTGTAATGTGTCAGTTTGATCAGACTCTTACAGGGAAGAGAGTGGCCTGTACTCAGAAAACCCTAGGAGCATACTTATGTGAGAGGAAATTGCTGCTGGAACATAACTATAGATTTACTCTTCCCGTGGTGACTGTGAAGGAGGCAATACCAATGCATGGTGGCAAAGAAATGGTTTCCAAAGTCATTTGCTTTCGGTTAAAGATCTTTTATCAGTCAGTAGATTATCTGTTATAACAAACTAACCTCCAAAATTACAATAGCTTACCCCAATAAAAGTTTACTTTTTTGTTCAAGCAAAGCACACAGGTTTTGTTGTTGTTTTTTCTTGAGACAGGTTCTTGCTCTGTTGCCCAGGCTGGAGTGCAGTGGCGTGATTACGGCTCACTGCAACCTTGACCTCCTAGGTTCAAGTGATCCTCTCACCTCAGCCTCCTGAGTAGCTAGGACTACAGGTGCACACCACCATGCCAGGCTAATTTTACAATTTTTTGTAGAAACGGGGTCTCACTATTTGCCCAGGCTGGTCTGGAAACTCCTGGACTCAAGTGATCCTTCCACCTTGGCCTCCCAAAGTGTTGGGATTACAGACATGAGCCACTACCCCCAGGCGGATACACATCTTTTGCTTCTGAAAGACCCTACTCTTGAGTTCTTAGTTCATCCTGTAACCTTTTCCAAAGCCATCTTGGATTTAAAAGAAAGGCAGTAGAGAACACTCAAACTTGCCAAAGTTTCTTTCTAAGCTTGCCTTTTGAAAATTGAAAATTAACCATTCAATTCTTTTGTCTAATAAAAATCATGTCTTAACTCTCAAACAAGCTGTTCCACTTGTTTATTGTATCTTGCTTAATATAATTACTATTTGCTGAGTCTCCTATTTGAAACATTTTTAAGATGACAAAGTTCAATAATTTTTGACTTGCAAAAAGGACAATTTTATATTGCTCACCCTAATTGAAGTTTCAGATATAGCCTAAATACCTTCCTTTTCTTCTGACCATTAATTGGTCTCCAAGTGTGGGCCATTCTTCTGAAACAAACGGACAAAGGACATGAATAGACATTTTTCCAAAGAAGATATAAAAATGGCCAATAAGCACATGAAAAGGTGCTCGACATAATTTGTCATTAGGAAAATGTAAACCCAAATTGCAATGAGATGCTACTTCACCCACTAGGAAGGCTATAAGGAAAAAGATGGACAATAACAAATGTTAGAGAGGATGTGGAGAAACTGGAACCTCACTCATTGCTGGTAAGAATGCAAAATGGTGCAGCTGCTTTGGACAACAGTTTGGCATTTCCTTAAAAAGTCAGTTACCATATGACCCACCAATTCTACTTCTAGGTGTATATCCAAGAGAACTGAAAACACATGTTCACACAAAAATCTGTACATGAATGTTGTCAGCAGTAATATTCATAAAAGCCTGGTGGTGTGTGCCTATAGTCCCAGCTACTTGGGGGGCTGAGGCAGGAGAATCACTTGTACCCATGAGGCGGAGGTTGCAGAGAGCTGAGATCGCGTCACTGCACTCCAGCCTGGTGACAGAGTGAGACTCTGTCTCAAAAAAAAAAAAAATAAAAAAATAAAAAAACAAGCCAAAAAGTAGAAACAACTCACATGCTTGTCAACTGATTAAAGGATAAACAAAATATGTATGTTTATATACAGTAAAATAAAAAGGAATGAAGTGCTGATACATGTTATAACATGGTTGAACCTTGAAAACGTTAAACTAAATGAAAGAAGCCTGAAACAAAAGGTCACAAATTATAATGATTTCACTTACATGAGATATCCAGAAGAGGCAAATCCATAGAGACAGACTATAGAGTAGTGGGTGCCAGGGACTAGGAATTGGGGGGAATGAGGAGTGTCTGCTGATGGATATGGAGTTTCTTTTTATAGTGATAAAAATATTCTGGAATTAGATAGTGATGATGGTTGCATAACTTCTGAACATAGTTAAAACCACTGACGTATCATTTGTAAGAATGAATTTTATGATATATAAATTATATTTCAATGCAAATAATTTAAGAAATAATGCATGATATGTGCTTTGCAGATGGTTAAATACGTCAAAGATAGAAATACAAGGAAATCAGTTTGGGCATATTCATTTGGGTCTATTTCTGAGTTCTTTATTCTGTTCCATTGATGTGTGTGTCTATTCTTCAGCTAATACCACACTGTTCTGATTACTGTAGCTACACAGTGAGCCTTAAAATTGGGTAGAATAGTTCCTCCTACTTTATATTTTTGATCAAGATTGTTTTAGGGCCTATGTCTGTTTTGGGGCCTGTATCTTTCCATATAAATATCAGAATAAGCTTGTTTTTATCTACAAAATCTTGCTGGGATTTTGACAGAAATTGCATTAAGCCTCTATACCAGCTTAAGGAGACTTGGCGTCTTTACTTTGTTGATTCTTCCAAGTCATAAACTTGGTGTATCTTTTCCTTTATTTAAATCTCCTTTGATTTCTTTTAATTAGCATTTATAATTTTCAGCATAAAGGTCCTGTGTAAGTTTAAGTTTCTGTCTAGAAATTTCATTTTCTTTGTGGTGATTATAAATGGCCTTGTTTTTCCATTTTTCTGTTTTCACGTGTTCACTGTGAGTATATACATATGTGATTCATTTTTATGTGTTGATTTTGTATCCTGTGACCTTGCTGAATTCACATTCTGCTTCTCTCACTCTTGTTCCTATATTCCCTGGGATTTTTTACCTGGATAATCATGTCATCTGTAAATATGGACATATTTATTTCTCCCTTTCTAATCTATATGTTTTAATTTTTTTCTTACATTATTGTACTGCTTGTACTACGTTAAATAAGAATAGTGAGAGTGGATTTCTTTGCCTTGTTCCTGGTCTTAGAGGAAAAGCATTCAGTTTTTTCACCATTAAGTGTGATATTAACTATAGGTTCAATGTGGATGCTCTTTATCAAGTTGAGGTTAAAAGAAGTTTTGTTGAGTTAAATGTTATACATATAATTTAATTTCAGATATCGTCAGTTTTCACTGAGAAGAAGTTGCTTCAGTTTATATTCCTACCAACAATGTCTAGGAATGCTGTCTCACATTTTTCAACACTGTATTTCTTTAAACCTAATGATCTTTATCAGTCTGACATAGAAAAAAGTATGTCATTATCAGTCTTTTTGCATTTGTATGTAAGCGAATTTATCTTTTTCTTTACAGCTTTTGAAATTTGTATCATTTCAAAAGACTTTCCTCATTCCAACTTTGTAATTTTTTTATGTTATTTAATCCTCAAGATTTAATTTCCTTTTAGATCTCTGTCAGTAGTTCATCAAGTGCTCTTGTTAAACACGGAGTCTGGCAAAAGACACTTCCAGTTAATATATTTTTATCTTTTTCTGTAAGAAAAACTCAATTGCAGTCTGTTTTAATTTCTATTATGAAGAAATTACTCTTAAAATAAAAATATCTAAGTTGAATGTAAATCATCCTTTAGAAAAATATATTGAAAGTGTTGAGAGAGGTGACCTGTTATAGTGAGACACAGATTCTGGGTCAGCAGACCGGGGTTCAAGTACTACAGTCACCTCTGGAGTTGTGAGGCTCTGGAAGACTTGCTTAATTCCCCTGGATCTCAATTTTTTTTCTTTGTAGCATGAGGGAGAGAGTTTTGCCAAATAGTCTCTAGCTTCCCTTTTCTTTTGCATGTCTCCGAATCTATGCAGATGTGTATTGTTGAATCCTTAGGTTTGCAATTATAAATCGTGTAGGAATTTTGAGCATATTTGCCTTCTCCAACACAATTTAATTTGCTTATGTGAAAAAGTTGTAGACAGTTAAAAAAAATACTGTGGCACACATTTCCTGACCTGAAACCCACAGTTTACATTTTAAATAAGCTGTACCATTGTATTTTTGTTCTTTTCACTCCTTGGACCTGAGTGAAAATCATTTATTTGAGATGCCAGTATGCCTGTGCTCTGGTACTTAGACTGATGAGCTAATTCCTCAAAACACACATGTATTCACTGTGGTATGAAGAACAATGGGCTTCAATCATCTTACAGAATGTCTTTTCTGTAAACCAGAAATAAAATGCAAACAAGTAATACTTGCTTCTTTGATCATATGTTTATAACATGGAATAATTTTGGTAGAGGTTGTTATGTAACAAAAGGAGGTGGGGAGCTTAAGAGGGCACAAAGTCGCTAAGTGGGGGCAATTTTCACTTCTGGAATAATTTGGCCCACAGCTCAGTTTCCCTACCTCCCCTGAGAATCAGTCTTTTGTTTCTGATGTAACCTTATAACACAGCATCCATGTGGCTCGTTCTTGGAATGGCCAATAAACAGTCAAGTAATCAGTAGTTCAGAATAGCTCAGATCCTTTACTTTTATTTCCAAAAAATGTGGAAGGGATTCACACAAGTAGTTCACTAAAACACTTCTTAGAATCCCCTTTCCTTTTCCATCCACTTCTCTTGCAATCTCCAGCTCCACAAGTCACTTCAAACCTCCTCGTCAGTCCAGCTGGCTGCTGCTCTTCTCTCCCAGCTCAATTTCCAAACTTTTGCCGTGTAGATCAGTCTTTCTTGAGGAATGAAGAGGAGGGGAAATTGGGTTAAAAATTACAGTGTTTTATTTTTGGCAGTGTGAGGTTAGAAAAAAGGCTGTGCAACACTCCTATATTAACAATTTTGATTATATTAACAATAAATGTTACACAAACTAGATGCTCAGTAAATATTTCTTGAATAAGTGAAAGAACTCTGATAATTCTCATATCCCAGAAATTGCCCTACTTAGTTTTAAAGAAAATCTAAAAGTACTATGAAATATCAGCCCTATCCTGCTATCAATTTGGATAGAATTAGATCTTAAATAGACTCCACTGTAATCATCTTGACTGGCATGTTACAAGAGTTTTCTTCTAGGTGCAGAGTACGCAAAAGTCTCACTAACCCATGCCATTTCGCTTCGAGGGACACAATATGGAAATGGTGTAATTAATGGCTATACTCAATTTATATTGCTTCTATTAAAAATAATAGATGCTACAGCAAGAATCTTAATTTTATTTTATAATGCTCCACAATACATTTCAGAGACATGTCTCTAAGGTTATCTGTATTCATTATCTATCTTTTCTATCTATCCATCCATCTATCTTTCTATCTATCCTCTCTGTGTTAGGGTGTCCAACTTGTTCCTGGTTTGCCTGGGACTCTCCTAGTTTTAGACCTGAAAGTCTTGAATTCCAGATACCTCCTCAGTCCCCGGTAAGTTGGGATGATTGGTCACCCTGATTTGTGTAAGTGTGTGTGTATGTGTGTAAGCGTATGGTCCGATTCAAAGAGGTTTTTAAGAAATGCAGCGGAGAGATCCAGTTTTGTCCACTTTTAACTGAGATTGCTTTTACTGATCTATCCAGGGTGTAGATTTATAATCCTATGATGTTTAATAGATAATTTCACCTAACATCTTTTCAGTGTCTTATATCATCAAATAATTGCTATTCTTTTAGAGACCTTGGGAAGTCTCTTGGAGTTTTTTCCAGCTTTATGATTCTACCTTTCCAAATCTAGTCTATTCAAACCCTGTCATATCTTAATGTCCTTCCTGTCAAGTTTCAGTTACAGAGAAACACCCCTTCCCTTGTAATCACATTTACTCCTCACAAATCTTCACTACAGACACAGAACTGTTTTCTTGTCTTGTCTAGTTTTTTCTTTTCAATTTTCACCTTCTTGCCTAAATATTCTGTCTTGCTCATATAATTGCCCTTCTACTTAGTCATCAATTATTGTTTTGAATACTCTTATTCTTCAAAAACCCTCCATAATAATAGATACCTTGTGGCATGATTAATTTGAATTATTTATTTGAAATTTGTGGCAGTTGGATTGGGCTTTATATTATCCACTAAAAACATTTTGTCCTGGCAGTGCACGGTGGCTCACGCCTGTAATCCCAGCACTTTGGGAGGCCGAGGCGGGCAGATCAGGAGGTCAGGAGAATGAGACCATCCTGGATAACATGGTGAAACCCCACTTCTACTAAAAATACAAAAAATTAGCCAGGCGTGGTGGCACGTGCCTGTAGTCCCAGCTACTTGGGAGGCTGAGGCAGGAGAATCACTTGAACCCGGGAGGCGGAAGTTGCAGTGAGCCAAGATCGCGCCACTGCACTCCAGCCTGGGTGACAGAGGAAGACTCCGTCTCAATAAAACAAAGCAAGACAAAACGAAACAAAAAAACAAAAAAACTCCCATTTTGTCCTTCTAATGAAAAGTGCAAACAAAATGGACAGAGGTGGTAGGAAGATAAGCAGAAAGAATGTTTAAGAAATTGAATTGTATATTCAAGTTTTAAAAATCAGTATCATTAATGTTGACAATAATACTGTGTAATATTTATGTGTCTCTGTTAGTGCAGATCCAATGACACATCTTTTTTCCGTTTATTATCTTAGTCTAAATGTGTATATGTACATATGTACATAATACACACAAATATATGTGTTACATAATATATATCTATATATATTTGAAAAATACAATTAAAGCTACTTATTTGTAAACAAATCAGAGAAATTTATTTAAAATTAAAACAATAGCTAAAGCTAATATATACACATGTTAAAAACTCAAGGCTGAGTGCAGTGGCTCACGCCTGATATCCCAGCACTTTGGGAGGCTGAGGCGGGTGGATCACTTGAGGTCAGGAGTTCAATACCAGCCTGGCCAACATGGTGAAACCCTGTCTCTACTAAAAGTACAGAAATTAGTTGGGCTTAGTAGCAGGCAACTGTAATCCCCACTACTCAGGAGGCAGGAGAATCCCTTGAATCCAGGAGACAGAGGTTCCAGTGAGCTGAGATCATGCCACTGCACTCCAGCCTGGGTGACAGAATAAGACTCCATCTCAAACAACAACAACCACAACAACCACCACAAACCCCCCTCCCCCAAAACTCAAAACAGTAAAGTATGAAATGAAAAATAAAACTCTTTCTCTGTATACTACCTCAACCCTAGGAATTACTGTCAGTTTCTCATGTAGTCTTTTAAACATTAAAACATTTAAAAAATTTCCCCATGTGTATGCAGGCATATGCTTTTAAACATTTATACAAATGGAACATGCTACAACCAGTCTTGTGAGTCTTTTTTGTTTGTTTTGTTTGATAATGTATCTTAAAGATATTTCCAGTCCATATCAACTAGATCTACCTAATTTTTGTCAGAACTGTGAAGTATTCAGCTGTTTGGATATGCTATGATTTATTTAACTGGACCCCTAATTATGGATTTTTAGTTTTTTCCTGATTGTTTTCTCTATTGCAAACAAAACTGTGACTTAGAGTTCTTTGTGAGTGTGTGTATATTCTGAGCTGTGGAATTACAGGGTTAGAGTATACACGTTGAAAAAAATGTTAACAGGTTTTTCCAAAACATCCCCACCTGAAATGTGCTGATTTATCCTTTCCAACAGTGTATGAGAATGCCCATTGCCCACTTATCATAAAAAAGTATGTATTTTCAGTAATAAAACATTTGATATTCTGGCAAAAATTCCAAGTCAGGTATCGCACTCTTATTTTGATTTTTAATCTTGAAAACTTTCTTTGTGAAGCACTTGCAGCTCCCAGCAAGAGTCACTTCCTCCTCCTCTGGCATTGACTGGAGATTCTTGTACTGAGAACTAGTTTCCTCATTCAACCTTTCCCCAGAATAAGCCACTTGAACAAAAGGTGGTGATTGGTGGGGTGTGGGGGCTGGGTCCTGAGAGGTTGAGTAAGTGGTTTTAGGACGCGTAAGCCTCATGATCTTTGGTGAGTCCTTATGGAGAGGACATGGGTCATTCTACTGGGTTCAGGTTGGAAAACTCTGGATTTGTGAAAAAGCAGTGATTTCTTGGAAAAAATAATGGAATATAGAGGTTTATTTCTGTCTGGCCATTGACAAAGTAACTCCCGTTCCTTACAAGCTCATTTGCATGGGGGGCAGCAGCCCAGCATGGTGGTGAGTAGCTGGGATTCTAAAGCCTGGCTGTGTGGGCCTGGGTCTTGGTACCTCTACCTGGCAGCTATGTGAACTTGTGCCTCAGTTTCCTCATTCATAACATGACAAGGTTACTAATCATGGATACATCACAGGGTTGTTATGAGGACCAAACATGTTAATATCTGAGAAGCACTAAGAGCTGTACATGGCACATGGTAAGCCCTAAACAAAGGTTTGTTCAGTGAGATAAATGGGCTAGTTGGTGAGTGGCTTTTCTCTTCGAGCAAGTTTGAGAGTGCACACTTCTAATTTTTTCCTACTGTTCTTCAGTGACCTTTTGGCTATTTTCAGAATGCTCTCTTTCTAAACTCATTAGCAACAATAAACATTTGAGTAAAATTGATGAAGTCTAAACATGAATGCCAATGGAGGTGAGCAGCTGGTATTTTGGAGTATTTTATTTGGTTTGCAAAAGAGCCCATAGTAGTATGATATCAGGTGGAGCTCCCTGTGCACCTTTACTTAGGAATAATGCCTTTGGGTTAGCTCCCATTGCACTGCATTGCTAGGTAGAAGCAGATGCATCTTGAATCACTAGGTCCTGTCTCAGGACAGGGCTGGCCTGATTATGGAAGTTACGGAAGGAACTGGGGGCAGATTGGTAGAGGAAAAAACCGGGCCTTTAGTCTGCGATGAGTAGGCGCTTGGACGAAGATAAGGCAAGGCTTCTCTATTGTGCCAGGCACATAGTAGGCCTTCATGGTATTTTTGACTAACTGAACTGAGCTCAGAGGAGCTGCAGAAAATTCCTGTGGTGTTCTGGGCCTGGTCAGTTCAAACCAATTGAGACAGGGGTTACTCAGAGGAAAGGGACTTATTGGTTGGGAGTAAAAAAGGATGCCCTCTTGTCCTTACTTTGGCCACACTCTCCTATATGTCTGTTGTCTCTGTAGATCCTGGCTCTGACTGGTGCCTCCTTATTTGTAAATAAATTATATGTTTTCCAGATTGTACTTGCTTAACAAATGGTGAAGAGTAGAAAGAAGAAAAATCTCATTTTCATTCTTACCATCAAGAGGTAGCCATTGTATTACTGGCTGTAGCTAATTCCATTCCATTCCTTGAAATGATTCCATGTAATCATTTATTCTATATTTTTAAATTGTTATAGAATACTTAAGAGGTACCAAAAGGTATAAGGAATAGTACAGCCAACAATCAGTTACCCACCATCCTGCTAAAGAAATGAAACATTCAGAAGGGAAGCCTTGACAGACTGTAGCTGGAAAATTGGGACACTGCCACCCAAATACTGCACTTTCCCAGTGGTATTAGCAAACGGCACTCCAGGAGATTATATCCCATGCCCGGCTCAGCAGGTCCCACACCCACGGAACCTTGCTCACTGCTAGCACAGTAGTCAGAGATCAAGCTGCGAGGCAGCAGCCTGGCTGGGGGAGGGGTGTCCGCCATTGCTGAGGCTTGAGTAGGTAAACAAAGTGGCCAGGAAGCTCGAACTGGGTGGAGCCCACCTCAGCTCAACGAGGCCTGCCTGTGTCTGTAGATTCCACCTCTGGGGGCAGGGCATAGCTGACAAAAGGTAGCAGAAACTTCTGCAGACTTAAACGTCCCTGTCAGACAGCTCTGAAGAGAGCAGTGGTTCTCCCAGCATGGTGTTTGAGCTCTGAGAACGTACAGACTGTCTCCTCAAGTGGGTCCCTGACTCCCACGTAGCCTAACTGGGAGACACCTCCCAGTAGGGGCCGACTGACACTTCATACAGCCAGGTGCCCCTTTGAGACGAAGCTTCCAGGGGAAGGATCAGGTGGCAATATTTGCTGTTGTGCAATATTTGCTGTTCTGCAGCCTCCGCTGGTGATACCCAGGCAAACAGGGTCTGGAGTGGACCTCAAGCAAACTCCAACAGACCTGCAGCTGAGGGACCTGACTGTTAGAAGGAAAACAAACAAACAGAAAGGAATGGCATCAACATCAACAAAAAGGACATCCACACCAAAACCCCATCTGTAGGTCACCATCATCAAAGACCAAAGGTAGATAAAACCACAAAGATGGGGAGAAACCAGAGCAGAAAAGATGAAAATTCTAAAAACCAGAGTGCTTCTTCTCCTCCAAAGGATCACAGCTCCTCGCCAGCAACAGAACAAAGCTGGATGGAGAATGACTTTGACGAGTTGACAGAAGTAGGCTTCAGAAGGTTAGTAATAACAAACTTCTCTGAGCTAAAGAAGGATGTTCGAACCCATTGCAAGGAAGCTAAAAACCTTGAAAAAAGATTAGACGAATAGCTAACTGGAATAAACAGTGTAAAGAAGACCTAAAATGACCTGATGGAGCTGAAAACCTTGGCACGAGAACTACGTGACACATGCACAAGTTTCAGTAGCCGATTTGATCAAGTGGAAGAAAGGTATCAGTGATTGAAGATCAAATTAATGAAATTAAGTGAGAAGAGAAGTTTAGAGAAAAAAGAGTAAAAATAAACAAATAAAGCCTCCAAGAAATATGGGACTATGTGAAAAGACCAAATCTACGTTTGATTGGTATACCTGAAAGTGAGGGGGAGAATGGAACCAAGCCGGAAAAGACTCTTCAGGATATTATCCAGGAGAACTTCTCCAACCTAGCAAGGCAGGCCAACATTCAAATTCAGGAAATACAGAGAACGCCACAAAGATTCTCCTTGAGAAGAGAAACCCCAAGACACATAATTGTCAGATTCACCAAGGTTGAAATGAAGGAAAAAATGTTAAGGGCAGCCAGAGAGAAAGGTCAGGTTACCCACAAAGGGAAGCCCATCAGACTAATAGCGGATCTCTTGGCAGAAACTCTGCAAGCCAGAAGAGAGTGGGGGCCAATATTCAGCATTCTTAAAGAAAATAATTTTCAACCCAGAATTTCATATCCAGCCAAACTAAGCTTCAGAAGTGAAGGAGAAATAAAATCCTTTACAGACAAGCAAATGCTGAGGGATTTTGTCACCACCAAGCCTGCCTTACAAGAGCTCTTGAAGGAAGCACTAAACATGGAAAGGAACAACTGGTACCAGCCACTGCAAAAACATGCCAAATTGTAAAGACCATGGATGCTAGGAAGAAATGGCATCAACTAACGGGCAAAATAACTAGCTAACATGAAAATGATAGGATCAAATTAACACATAACAATATTAACCTTAAATGTAAATGGGCTAAATGCCCCAATTAAAAGACACAGACTGGCAAATTTTATAAAGGGTCAAGACCCATCAGTGTGCTGTATTCGGGAGACACATCTCACGTGCAGAGACACACATAGGCTCAAAATAAAGGGATGGAGGAAGATCTACTAAGCAAATGGAAAGCAAAAAAAAAAAAAAAAAAAAAAAAAAAAAAAAAAAAGCAGGGGTTGCAATCCTAGTCTCTGATAAAACAGACCTTAAACCAACAAAGATCAAAAGAGACAAAGAAGGCCATTACATAATGGTAAAGGGATCAATTCAACAAGAAGAGCTAAGTATTCTAAATATATATGCACCCAATACAGGAGCACCCAGATTCATAAAGCAAGTTCTTAGAGACCTACAAAGAGACTTAGACTCCCACACAATAATAATGGGAGACTTTAACACCCCACTGTCAATATTAGACAGATCAATGAGGCAGAAGGTTAACAAGGATATCCAGGACTTGAACTCAGCTCTGCACCAAGCTGACCTAATAGACATCTACAGAACTCTCCACCACAAATCAACAGAATATACATTCTTCTCAGCACCACATTGCACTTATTCCAAAATTGACCACATAGTTGGAAGTAAAGCTCTCCTCAGCAAATGTAAAAGAACATAAATCATAACAAACTGCCACTCAGACCGCAGTGCAATGAAATTAGAACTCAGGATTAAGAAACTCACTCAAAACCGCTCAACTACCTGGAAACTGAACAACCTGTTCCTGAATGACTACTGGGTAAATAACGAAATGAAGGCAGAAATAAAGATGTTCTTTGAAACCAATGAGAACAAAGACACAATGTACCAGAATCTCTGGGACACATTTAAAGCAGTGTGTAGAGGGAAATTTATAGCACTAAATGCCCACAAGAGAAAGCAGGAAAGATCTAAAGTCGACACCCTAACATCACAATTAAAAGAACTAGAGAAGCAAGAGCAAACACGTTCAAAAGCTAGCAGAAGGCAAGAAATAACTAAGATCAGAGCAGAACTGAAGGAGATAGAGAGACACAAAAAACCCTTTAAAAAATCAATGAATCCAGGAGCTGTGTTTTTGAAAAGATCAACAAAATTGATAGACTGCTAGCAAGACTAATAAAGAAGAAAAGAGAGAAGAATCAAATGGACGCAATAAAAAATGATAAAGGGGGTATCACCACTGATCCCACAGAAATACAAACTACTATCAGAGAATATTATAAACACCTCTATGCAGATAAACTAGAAAATCTAGAAGAAATGGAAAATTCCTGGACACATACACCCTCTCAAGACTAAACCAGGAAGAAGTTGAATCCCTGAATAGACCAATAAGAGGTTCTGAAATTGAGGCAATAATTAATAGCTTACCAACCAAAAAAAGCCCAGGACCAGATGGATTCACAGCCGAATTCTACCAGAGGTACAAAGAGGAGCTGGTACCATTTCTTCTGAAATTATTCCAATCAAATGAAAAAGAGGTAATCCTCCCTAACTCATTTTATGAGGCCAGCATCATCCTGATACCAAAGCCTGGCAGAGACACAACAAAAAAAGAGAATTTTAGACCAATATCCCTGATGAACATCAATGCAAAAATCCTCAATAAAATACTGGCAAATCAAATCCCACAGCACATCAAAAAGCTTAACTACGAAGATCAAGTTGGCTTCATCCCTGGGATGCAAGCCTTGTTCCACATACAGGAATCAATAAATGTAATCCATCACATCAACAGAACCAAAGACAAAAACCACATAATTATCTCAATAGATGCAGAAAAGGCCTTTGACAAAATTCAACAGCCCTTCATGCTAAAAACTCTCAATAAACTAGGTATTGATGGGATGTATCTCAAAATAATATGAGCTATATATGACAAACCCACAGCCAATATCATACTGAATGGGCAAAAACTGGAAGCATTCCCTTTGAAAACTGGCACAAGACAGGGATGCCCTCTCTCACCACTCCTATTCAACATAGTGTTGGAAGTTCTGGCCAGGGCAATCAGGCAAGAGAAAGAAATAAAATGTATTCAATTAGGAAAATAGGAAGTCAAATTGTCCCTGTTTGCAGATGACATGATTATATATTTAGAAAACCCCATAGTCTCAGCCCAAAATCTCCTTAAGCTGATGAGCAACTTCAGCAAAGTCTCAGGATACAAAATCAACGTGCAAAAATCACAAGCATTCCTATACACCAATAATAGCCAAACAGAGAACCAAATCATGAGTGAACTCCCATTCACAATTGCTACAAAGAGAATAAAATACCTAGGAATCGAACTTACAAGGGATGTGAAGGACCTTTTCAAGGAGAACTACAAACCGCTGCTCAACCAAATAAAAGAGGACACAAATGGAAGAACATTCCGTGCTCATGGATAGGAAGAAACAATATCGTGAAAAGGGCCACAATGCCCAAGGTAATTTATAGATTCAATGGCATCCCCATCAAGCTACCAATGACTTTCTTCACAGAATTGGAAAAAACTAATTTAAAGTTCATTGGAACCAAAAAAGATGCCCCATTGCCAAGGCAATCCTAAGCCAAAAGAATAAAGCTGGAGGCATCACGCTACCTGACTTCAAACTATACTACAAGGCTACAGTAACTGAAACAGCGTGGTACTGGTATCAAAACAGAGATACAGACCAATGGAACAAAACAGAGGCCTCAGAAATAACATCACACATCTACAACAATATGATGTTTGACAGACCTGACAAAAACAAGAAATGGGGAAAGGATTCCCTATTTAATAAATGGTGCTGGGAAAACTGGCTAGCCATATGCAGAAAGCTGAAACTGGATCCCTTCCTTACACCTTATACAAAAATTAATTCAAGATGGATTAAAGACTTAAATGTTAGACCTAAAACCATAAAAGCCCTAGAAGAAAACCTAGGCAATACCATTCAGGACATAGGCATGGGCAAGGACTTCATGACTAAAACATCAAAAGCAATGGCAACAAGAGCCGAAATAGAGAAATTGGATCTAATTAAACTAAAGAGCTTCTGCACAGCAAAAGAAACTACCATCAGAGTGAACAGGCAACCTACAAAATGGGAGAAAATTTTTGCAATCTACCCATCTGACAAAGGGCTAATATCCAGAATCTATAAAGAACTTAAACAAATTTACAAGAAAAAATCAACCCCATGAAAAATGGGCAAATGATATGAACAGACAGTTCTCAAAAGAAGACATTTATGCAGCCAACAGACACATGAAAAAATGCTCATCATCCCTGGTCACCAGAGAAATGCAAATCAAAACCACAGTAACATACCATCTCACACCAGTTAGAATGGCGATCATTAAAAAGTCAGGAAACAACAGGTGCTGGAGAGGATGTGGAGAAATAGGAACACTTTTACACTGTTGGTGGGAGTGTAAACTAGTTCAACCATTGTGGAAGACAGTGTGGCAATTCCTCAAGAATCTAGAACTAGAAATGCCATTTGACCCAGCGATCCAATTACTGGGCATATACCCAAAGGATTATAAATCATGCTACTATAAAGACACATGCATACATATGCTTATTATGGCACTATTCACAATAGCAAAGACTTGGAACCAACCCAAATGTCCATCAATGATAGACTGGATTAAGAAAATGTGGCACATATACACCATGGAATACTATGCAGCCATAAAAAAGGATGAGTTCTTGTTCTTTGTAGGGACATGGTTGAAGCTGGAAACCAGCATTCTGAGTAAACTATTGCAAGGACAGAAAACCAAACACCGCATATTCTCACTTATAGGTGGGAATTGAACAGTGAGAACAGTTGGACTGAGGGTGGGGAACATCACACACTGGGGCCTGTCAAGGGGTGGGGGAATGGGGTAGGGATAGCATTAGGAGAGATACCTAATGTAAATGAGGAGTTAATGGGTGCAGCAAACCAACATGTCACATTTATACATATGTAACAAACCTCCACATTGAGCACATGCACCCTAGAACTTAAAGTATAATAATAATAATAATGATAAAAAAGAAATGAAACATTCAGCTGTACTACTGAGACTCCCTGTGTCCTCTTTTCCTGTCATGTCTCTCTCTCTCCCTATAAGAGATAAGTATTATGTTACATTTCTTTATATTCTTACTCTACATGCATCTATTACTAATTAGTATAAAGTATTGATTTATATGTTTTAAAGGTTTACAAAGCTATTTTTTTCTGAATTTACATTTGATGCTCAATATTATGTTTGTAAGATTTAGCCCTGTTGATTTTGCTATAGTTCCTCCATTTTCATTGCTGTATAGTATTCCTTTTTATGACTACCATTTTTTTATCTCTTCTCTTATTAATAGAAATTAATAATTAACTGATGAGTTGCTTTTATGATTCACTGTTACAAACAGTAAACTTTTCTGTGGCTGTCCCTTTCCATACATGTAGAAGATTTCCAGTGGGTATACACCCAGAAAAGGAAATTCTTCAAGTTTACTAGATGTTGCCAAATTATGGTTCCAGTTCCATTTATTCCATAGCATCACCAACACTTGGAATTTTCAGACTTTAAATTCTGATGGTGTGAAATTCTATCTCACTGGAATTTCTATGTGCATTTTCCCTAGTGAGTTGAACCCCTTGTTTTTATGCCTTCATTTTATATAGTTAAAACCATCTTGTATGTGCACTTTGTGTATTTTGTGTATATTTTACACTTACAATTAAAACACAAATATATTCCCTTGTTATGTGCTTTTCACAAGCAATTTCCTTTTCTCTTCTTTTCTTTTTTCTTTCTTTTTTTTGAGATGGAGTCTTGCTCTGTCATCCAGGAGGCTAGAGTGTAGTGGCACAATCTTGGCTTACTACAACTTCTGCCTCCTGGGTTCAAGTGATTCTTGTGCCTCAGCCTCCTGAGTAGCTGGGACTACAGGCACATGTCACCATGACTGGCTAATTTTTGTGTTTTAATAGAGATGGGATTTCACCATGTTAGCCAGGCTAGTCTTGGACTCCTGACCTCAAGTGATCCATCTACCTTGGCTTCCCAAACTGTTGGGATTGCAGGCATGAGGCACTGAGCCTGGCCTTCATAAACAATTTTCAATGGCTGTATGATGTTCCAACATATGAGTGGAATAAAACATTCTTCTATTACTCGACATTTAGATCCATCCAGGTTTACACTGTTATAACTGAGATGCCGAGAGAATTTAACTAGAAAGCCTTTTATGTATTTTGGATTATTTCCTTAGGTTGACTTTTCAGAAGGTGAATTATTGGGCCAAATAGTATGCACAATTCTAGAGCTCTTCCTATGAATATTGCCAAATTGCTCTTCAAAACGTTTGTAGTGATATTCTTGCCATCTAGCAATAGACAATTAGAACTTGGAATTTGAAGGGCATTGCTGATGTCTTTTCCCAGTTCTGGGAAAAGTGGTTCCAATACTTTCTGTAAGCAATTCAGAGTATATCCTGGACTGGAAGGCACAGAGAAGGGATAGACTCTAAAGAGAAGGGGTAGAGGATGAGATATTACATGGCCTCTTGCCCAGAGGAGAGTTCTGTTCCTCGTCCCTTTTCAGGGAGGACTGACTGCAGGAACCAGGGGCAAGCATGGCTGCTCAGAAGACCCCTTTTTTTCCTCTGTTTTTTTTCTTCTGATGTAGCCCATCTCTGATTTCTTTTCTGTCTTCTTTTAAATTATCAAGTAAATGATAATTTCTGCAGACCTAAACATATGGGAATCAGAATTCACTTTTTAAGAAATTGAGTCAATTCCATCTTTCCTTGGAAATAAGACAGTATATTATCTGTCATATACAAAAATCAAATCTAACAAATATTAGGCACCTGTCATATCCCAGTTTATTCCCTGAGAATACAATGGTGGACAAAATATATTACAATAGTTTATTGTGAGCGAGAATCCTATAGTAGTATATTTATTATACATATACTCTATGATATTCATACTGGTGACAGAAAGTAATAACAGCCATACCTATTATTAGCAATAATACTTTAGATTGCTATTATGACTAGCAATGGCTGAGAATATGTTGTTATGAAAAAGTGTTTTTCCGGGCACTGCTGGAAATGAGGTGTTACAGTATAGGAGGGTAATTTTTCCTGAGTTTTCAGATCTTTCATAGCTGAGCTGGTGTGCCAGATTGGTTGCTTATTAAAACTGGCACGGTGCCCTACAGGGCTAATGTGTTAATAATAAGTAGTGCTCCTCTCGGGCACTGGCCCTGCCCCTCATTAATGTCCCCCAGGATCTGCTGCTGCTGTGTGGGTCTCCATTCTGCCCCCAATGTTCCGCTGAAAGCCTCCAGGAGTGGGGTTTCAGAGACACTCATACATCATAGGTGACTCTTTAAAAAGAGATCTTAGAGATGGGAGGATAATTTAATGTCCATGCATAACATTTGTAGCTCCAGAGGCTATGATAATGATGAAAGCAATGAAGCCTTGGGGTCCAGAGCAGGGTCTTTTCACCTGAGAGGGTGAGGAAGGCACCTGATTGTCCATGTATGCTGTGGAGGGGGTACTTTTAATTTTTTTGATCTTCCTTTGAATGTTCATATACTTGCTAACAGGTCACAAAGGAAAGAAGGATATAGAAGTAGCTAGAGAGCCCTGCGATTCTTTGGTTGGGATGATAGCATGAGTCCTTTCACCTGTAGGGTGGAAACTAGAAGAGGAATGAAAAGACCTAGGCAAGCTTGGCCACACAGCCCAGCCTGGGAACATCTTAGCTACAAATATCATGCTCCAATTCTTCATGGAGATGGTTTTCTCAAGCTCTGTCACACCCTGAACTCTAAGAATAATTTTTGTTCCCTTTATGCACACATTCTCAAAAAGGATTTACCTATATAATTTATGCAATTGTAAGATTTAATAATATACATTTTGGGATGTTTCAACTTTTGCTATTTGGCAACACTTTCCAATAATAATACAGGGCAAAAAAAAGTATGAGCTCTGAGAGCCTACATTGTTAGTGAACTGATTTTTGTTAGGCAACAGAATTTAAAATACTCTTGGATAAAATTTCTCAATAAGGAAAAATCATGTGAGTTGTTAATTTTATAAGTATATTCATTATTATTACTATTAGTGAAACTAATGAATTCCACTTGGCCTTGGATTGCCATATAATTAGAGAAATAAAATTCTCTCTTTGCATGCTGAACTCATTGGCAACGGGTAATTTGACAACTCCAGCCAGCTCTATTATTAATTTCAGGCTTGTTCAATTCAGCTTCAATTAAAATCAAACATTTATTTTATTACTTTCAGTTGAATTGAATTGAATTGTTATCTTTGAATAGGTAATGTGGGTAATATATGCACAAGGTAATATATGCAATGGTAATAAAATTCAAACAGTCTAAATGTACACAGAGGAAGTTTCTGTTCCACCGCTGACCCTTCATGTCTGCCCCCTCCTCAGTGGTAACTGCTGTCGTCAGGGTTTTTTTTTTTTTTTTTTTTTTTTTTGTGTGTGTGTGTGTGTGTCCTTTGAAAGATTTATCAGAGATACATCTACTTATATCTATGTATAGCTCGATTCATATGATTTTATTTTGCATGAATGGGAACATAATATTACCCTTTTCTGCCTTTGCTTTTTACTTAATGTAATATTTTGTCCATAATTTCATGTATTTTCTGGGAATGGTAACTCAAAAATGTGTAAAGCACCTACCATGTGTTGGGTGCTGCCTTGGAAGTAAAGATAAATAGGAGAGGCCTCTGTCTCCCTGGGGCCCACGTTGTGGTGGAGGAGAAAGTGTGTGCCTGGGTAATTATCAAAAAGATTAGGCTGTAGGTGTGCCATAAGGGAGGGGTAAGCAGAGTTGAAAGCATTAACCTAGGAGGAAGAGATTAATCCTCTTTAGAAGACATGCGAAGTCCTCTTAGAACTGGAAGATTTGAACAGAGTACCAAGTAATTGGTAGATCTCTGACAGGTGCTGATGTGGGCTGAGGATACCCAGGATGGGAAGGGTTTCATGCTAAATCTGTTCAGGGCATGGCAACTGTGGGATGTGGGTGGGACATGAAGTGGGTGGTGATAGTGGGGATGTTGGTGGGAGGATGGGAGTGGGAACAAAACTGGAAAGATGGTTTAATGCTTTGAGTGTCAGAGTGAAAGACAAAACTGTGTGCGTGAGTGTGTGTGTGAGAGTGTGTGAGTGTGTGTGAGTGTGTGTGTTGAATGTGTGTGCGTGTAGTGTAGTGTTTAGAGGCCTGGAGAAGTGGGTGGAGGAGGAGGAGGGAAGGCTTTCCTGTAGGTCAGATGTAGGGGGGGCCTGAATTAGAGCAAGTTTTGTGGGAGGGGAACAAAAGAGATGAATTCCTGAGACATCACAGAGCTAATTTTTCTTATGAATGAGGGTTGGCAGCTTTGTAACATCATTAGCCATTCTAAATCTATTCCCTGATGGACTTGGAGTTTTGAATTCCTTATGAGGACAATCTGACTGACAACCCATTTAGGATAATACACTTTAATAGAAAAGTCAAACACACTTATTTCAACAGAGACATGCAACACCGTTAATTTGCAGAGGAAAAATAACTGTGGGGTGTCATTCTCTGCCATGCAGCTATCATGGACATGGCTGATTGGAAAAGTCACTGAATAATTGTGTATGTGGGATTCTGAATTGGAACAGAGAGCACACTTCTATGTTCAATTGTGCCACGGCTTGCAAAGGTGATTTTACAAGATAAAGTGCTCGAAAACCTCTACAGGGCAAAAAATGAAGGGAAATAAAATGCTGCAGTTAACCTCAAGAAAGTATAAATGACATTTTGCAAGCCAACTTCATGAGCCTATCTCCAGCATGACCACCATAGTGATAAATGAACACTACTTGTTTTTCTTCATTATTTTGTAATCTCTCAAAATTCCAAATGGTTCCCTGTTAGGAAATTGTTAGGAAATGGGGAGCTAGACAATTGGTACATGAATTTATTTGTCAAATTCAAATTGACTAGATTCTTAAAACAGTATACTATATTCCTCTTAGCCCACAACAGCTATTTTTTTTTTTTTTTTTAAAGCTAGACCTCTCCTTGCCCTCCAGGGAGAAATACATGTAGCACAGTAAGTGAAATTAATATCCTTTTCTATGTGCCCCTAATAAATAGTTTCTTGCCCTGAGCAAGTGGCTGTTTGCAAGGCCTGTCAAATATTTCAAATTGCCGGCTGGAGAGATGTTCAGGTGAGTGATCCACTGCCTTTGTTTGGCAGAAGCCACATTAAAAGTTCAAAGTGGGTGGTGGGTGAGTTGCAGCAAACATTCCATGAGTCCTCACTATACTCCAGTTTGGGGATTTTCTTTAACCTGAGAGACATGACTATGTTGAGTAATGACAAGTGGCTGGAACTTGGCAACCTTCATATTCCTTGGAGACCAGGGTGGCCAGAAGTGGTGAAGGGAACATGTTGAAGTGCACAAGCTGCTGGCTAGATGAGTCTTTGTCCAGCCTCCAAAACAATGCAGAAAACCCTTCTGCAGTTTGCTTTATCCCTGACCTTCCCTGAACACTCCCAGAGTCTGCCATATCTAATTGTTAGAAATAGTGAGTGGATTTCTGCTTCTTTATAACCCACTTGTCCTAGCTTTACCCAAGAGCAGAACGTTAGGGTGCATGAGAATCAACTGGGGTTGCTTTTTCCTTTCCTCTTCTCTTAAATATTTTTATTACAGAAATTTTTAAACATAATACAAAAGCAGAGAAAATTATAAAACTATGTACTCATCATCCACTCTCAACAGTTATCAGCATTTTTGAAAACATTACTTTATTGATCTCTTCTGCTTTTTAATGGAGTTATTTAAAGCAAACTTCAGTCATCATATAATTTCATGTGCATATACTTCAGTACACTTCTCTGCCAGATGACAATTTTTTCTACATATTCACAATGTCATTATCACACATAACAAAATTAACGATAATTCTCTACTATTATCTAGTATGCAATACATACTCACATTGTCCTGATTGCCTTTAAAATGCCTTTTAAAGGTGAATTTGAATCTTGATTCAAACAACATCTATACATTACACAATGCGCTGGATTTCATATTTCTTAAGTGTCTGTTAATCTATGAATGTCTGCTGATCCATTAAAAAATACCATCTATATGTTGAGGAAACCAAATCATTTATCCTGTACAATATATTGCATTCTGGCTTTGACTGCCTGTTTCGTCATGGTGAATTTTAATTCTTTTGCCTCTATTTCTTGTAAACTGATAATCAGATATGAGAGTTGTTTAGATTTAGTTCCATTATTATTATTATTATTTTTTTGGGGAATACACGACAGGTGGTGCTGTGTGTTTCCTAGTGTGTGACAGTGAGAGGTATCCCACTTTTAGTGGTGCTGAAATTGATCTGTGAATTCAAGTGCTGGAGGCCTAAAAGTGCTGATTCCTGGGTCCAGCCTAGAGCTCTGAATCACCGTCTCTAAGAGAGCAGTGCAGGTGAATCTGAGACAGGTGACCCATGGACCACTGGTGTCTGAGGAACATTGTTCTTGAGAACCATTCCTTGGTGGAAGAAGTTTTGGAAAATTCTGTGTATGATGATTAATTTTGTGGGTCAACCTGACTGGGCCATGGGTGCCCAGATATTTGATCAAGTCTTATTCTGGGTGTGTTTGTGAGGGTGTTTTTGGCTGAGATTAATATCAGAATTGTTAGGCTGAATAAAGCAGATTGTTCTCCCTAATGGGGCTGGGCCTCGTCCAATCAATTGAAGACCTGAATAGAACAAAAAGTCCAAGTAAGAGGGAGCTCTTCCTGTCTGACTGCTTGAGTAGGACATTAATCTTTCCTGGCCTTCAGACTCAATTGAAAAATCAGCTCTTCTTAGGTCTTGAGCCTGATGATTTTTAGACTGGAATCCACACCATTGGCTTCCCTGGTTCTCAGGCCTTTGGACTCAGATTGGAGCTATACCACAGTCTCTCCTGTGCCTCTGGCTTGCTGACTACAGATCCTGGTGCTTCTCAGCTTCCGTAATCACATGAGTCAATTCCTTATAATAAATCTCTCTCTCTGTCTATATTTATATCTGTATCTATATCCATACCTATATCTATACCTATATTTCTATACCCTGTTTGTTCTTTCTCTAGAGAACCCTGACTAGTCACTGTGCTAAACGGTACAAAACTTTTTTTTTTTTTAACTGCAGGACTTCTCAGATCCTTTAATATATGCTAATGTGTATTATGATATTCCAAGCAGTAGGATGTTTCATAGTGTTTCCAAAACTACTTTGACCAAGTGATATGATTTGGATGTTTATCCCCTCCAAATCGCCTGTTGAAATGTGATCTCCAATGTTGGAGGTGGTGCCTGGTGGGAAATGTTTGGATCATGGGGGAGGATCCCTCATGAATGGTTTCACACCATCCCCTTGGTGATGAGTGAGTTCTCACTCAGTTAATTCATGCAAGATCTGGTTGTTTAAAAGTGTGGCACTTCCCCATTGGCCCCCTTGCTCCCTCTCTGGCCATGTGACATGCTGGCCCTCCGTCACCTTCTGCCATGATTGTAAGCTTCCTGAGGCCTCACTGGAAGCAGATGCCAGCACTATGCTTCCTGTAAAGCCTGTAGCACCATGAGCCAATTAAACTTCTTTTTTAAATTTATTATTTTTTTAAATTTAATTTTAAGATCCAGGATACATGTGCAGGTTTGTTACATAGGTAACTGTGTGTCATGGTTGTTTGCTGTACCTAACAACCCATTACCTAGGTATTAAGCCCCGCATGCATTAGCTATTTATCCTGATGCTCTCCCTTTCCCTGTCCCCCTAACAGGCCCTAGTGTGTGTTGTTCCCCTCTCTGTGTCCATCTGTTCTCATTGTTCAGCTCCCACTTATAAGTGAGAACATGCAGTGTTTGGTTTTCTGTTTTTGTGTTGCTTTGCTAAGGATAATGGCTTCCAGTTCCATCCATGTCCCTGCAAAGGACATGATCTCATTCATTTTTATGGCTGCAGAGTATTCCACATAAACCTCTTTTCTTTATAAATCATCCAGCCTCAGGTATTTCTTTATGCAGATGAGCTAGTACACCAAGGAACTCACTGTAATCATGCATTTTGCAGGTCTGGCATTCCATAGGATCTTTTGATAATGCAGCTTTGGTATGATACAGAATAAATCTCCTTCCTTTTCCACCCACCAACCCTTCACATTATTTGAAGGCAGCAGTTTCTGTGCTTGGACTTCTCTTGTTTGGGGTGAATGTCCCCAGTACCTTCAGGTTTTCCTCTTGGGGCTTGCTCTAGCACCTTCTGTTTCCTTTTCTTTCTTGGTGTGTTCTCTGGTTGGTCAGGGGGCCTCTTCCACGGCTATGACTCACCTCTCACATGGTGTGGGGACTCTGAGGAAGGCCTTCTGAAATAGCTGGTGTCCACCTGGCCTAGAAAGAGAAGGACCTCCAGGTGGCCAAGAGGAACTTTCAGTGATTCGAATTTTATACTGCACCCTTTTCAGAGTTGTCTTCATAAGTTCCTGGTGCCACCATTTCTTCTTTAATTTTTTAACAGTGAAGGGAATTTGTTCATGAAATGGAACTTTCAGGCATAGCTTGATCTAGAGCTCACACGATGTGAGCAGGCCCGATGTTTCTCCATTTTTCAGCTCCCCTTCCTGATTCCTTCATTCTCAGGCAGATTCTGTCTGGTGGTTACAAGATGGCTGCAGCTGCCTCCATGGCCATATCCTTTGTCATTCATGTCCAGTAGGAAAGGGCAGGTTCTTCTTCATGTGATACTTCTAATCTTCAGAAACTTCTGACTGCTTAGAGTGTATCTGTATTAAGACAGATAGGCCTTTCCTTTGGTTTATTTCCTGACTGAGTGTATTTCTGAACACACTGACTCTTTCCCATGTGTCAGCACCTAGAGGTGGCTGAGTTTGGTGGGAAACAAGAGAAATGCAACATCAATAAATGGAGAGGACCTCAAATGTTATCTTGGTCAGCCTCTGGTCTTTGGTAGCTCTATAATTTCTCTTCCTTTTTTCAGCTGAGTCTCAGAGAGGTTAGGTAATTTTCTAGAGGTCACACAGACAGTTGTGGGCAGACCTGTATCAGAAGCTCTATTCTGAGAAGGCTGAGACTCCATATCATAAGGGAAATCCCACTCATGGACTCTATTCCTTGGGCAAATGACCCATGTACTCTAAGGACATGAGCTAGTATAATACTATCTTAATTATGTCTTTATATAGTTATGATTATAATATAGATATATCTTTTGCTGTGTTCATGTGATATGTGATATGAAACAATTCATCTGAAATAATTACAAGTTTTTGTAGAAAGAACTTCCTGGGAAATTCAGTTTGTATACTCCTTTGCTGCCCAGCTTAAAATTCCTACCCTGGTATCACATTTTCAATCCTCTGCGGCCCTTGATTATCTTAGGGCCACTCATGCCAACTAGTCAGCAGCTCTGCCTCTCCTTTCTTTGGCAGCTGGGCTAGAACTTGGAGGGGTCAGAATGCACAAATGCTGTCTTGCTGCCAGTGAGGGGCCTCCAAGGGCACTTGGCTAGACCAGAGCCACGGCTGTGCTAAGTCAGGCCAACTGAGTCTGTTCAACTTTTCTTTGTAGGAAGTCCCAGCTGTTTCCTCCCCACTGTTTATGGTATGTGTCCGAGAACAATGGGATCTTGTATTTAGAGTTGCTTTCTCTCTCTCTTTCTCTGTTATTCTAAGGTGCTCCTTCAAAAGGGCAAACATTTTTTTAGAGAGGAAGAGAGAGCATGAACTCCTATGTAATTCCATATGGCTGGGCCAGGGGATGGCTGTGGGAGTTGAGGATCAGAGGAAAGCTGACTGTCAAAAGCTCCTGTCCCTAGGATCCCCCAGCATCTGCTCATCTAGAGGATGCTACCTGAGCATTTAGAGATGTAAGGACCTGACATCTTTATCTAGTTTAGCTCCAGAGGCCTGGGCAAAATGATCAAAGTAGTAAAACTTGTCTCTTGCATGCTTCTAGGTCCTGTGGGTGTCTCCCCACCTCTCCTCTACTCACCTTCCCACCAGCCCAGCCATAGACTGTTCTGCTGTTCATGAAATCATGGATAAAACTCAATCAGAGGTGATAGTGATGTCATGCTACCATCCCTGGGAAGTTCATGTTTGTAAAGGGGCATCTGGAGAGAGGGAAATGCTTACTACTTGGAATCTGGAGATTTGGACAAAAATTTTGTTAATTGATGGGTTGTTTTTGGACCAAATCTCAAATACTTTGGCCTCATTTTCTCATCTATCTAGCAAAAAAAGCTAATGAGATGATCTGGATATCTAGAACTTAGTTTTCCATGAATATCTGTATGTATGAAGCAGGCCGGGGAACAGACAGTTGAATAGAGGATCTTTCTGGTACTTTCTAAATCAGTCACAATCTATGCATCCTGCTCCATGTTCCTGCCCTGAGAGCTGCCAGGAATCTGAGGGGCTCAGGGTGAGGGCAGGAGCTACCACAGTTGTGATCCGCACCCTCTATCGCTATGAGCTGAGGACCACTAGATGGACTACTCTTTAGCAGGTATAAGGAGCAACTAGAGGAATTCACCAGATGCTGCCAGCTGCATGTGGTATTGTTCTCAGGCCAGGGACAGGCATGCAAACTGCCATTTCATACATATTTAACCTGCATAGGGCTAGGTCATCTGGAAGGAAGGTGACACACTGTTTCTGCCTTCCACCAGATTAAAGGACACAACTTCACCAGTGGAAGCATGAGTGTTCTTGAAAAAGATTTGCCTCTTTAGTGACATCTCCTTTTCTGTCTGGTGGTTTTGGTCTTTTGCATGGCATTGCATCAGTGGGGTCCTGGTGAGTCTTTTGGCTTGACTCCTGGTTTCCTTTGCCTCCTCTGCTGTTTTTAAACTTTTCATAGGTCTGGCTTGTTGGATTTTCTCCCTTTTCCTTCCTCTTTCCCTGTTTTCCTTTTTTTTCTCTCTCTCTCTCTTCCCTCTGACTCTCCCTTCTTTTATCTCCCTTTCTTTCTCACTCCCTTCCTTCCTTCCAATACCATTTTATTTGATTCGAACATATTTTACCTACTATGTGAAAAAGGGCAAATAAACCACAGATAAATAGTTAAAATTCAAAGTAATCTGTGCTATTGTAAATTTAAATGCAAAGTGCTTTAAGTTGTATAACTGAGAGTAACTGACTTTGAGTTAAGGTTAGGGGAAATGGTTCACAGAGGATGTGAAATTTCACGTGGGTCTTGAAGGATATCTAGGAGTTCTCCAAGTGTGTAATGGTGGGAAGAGGTACCCATATGTGTGATGGAGCCAGTGAATCTGGAGAGCAGCAGGAAGTCTGGAGTGACAGACAGGTGAAGGGGTGGGTAAGATAGGAGGGAGAGGTCAAACTCATGTTCTGGAGTTTTGTAAGTGATACCGAGGAGTTTAGAATGTTATTCTGGTCAAAAGCTTCCAATGATGTTGCAAACTTTCTAAACAGTTTGCAACATCAGAGCTGAATATACATGATTAGTTCTGAATTTTAGTTAAAATCTCAACATTGCCATCCCCTTCAAGCTACCAATGACTTTCTTCACACAATTGGAAAAAACTACTTTAAAGTTCATATGGAACCAAAAAAGAGCCCACTTTGCCAAGTCAATCCTAAGCCAAAAGAACAAAGCTGGAGGCATCATGCTACCTGACTTCAAACTATACTACAAGCCTACAGTAACCAAAACAGCATGGTACTGGTACCAAAACAGAGATGTAGACCAATGGAACAGAACACAACCCTCAGAAATAATACCACACCTCTACAACCATCTGGTCTTTGAAAAACCTGACAAAAACAAGAAATGGGGAAAGGTTTCCCTATTTAATAAATGGTGCTGGGAAAACTGGTGAGCCATATGTAGAAAACTGAAACTGGATCCCTTCCTTACACCTTATACAAAAATTAATTCAAGATGGATTAAAAACTTTTTATTTTATTTTATTTTATTTTGAGACAGAGTCTTTTTTTTTTTTTTCAGGGTTTTTTTTTTTTTATTATACTTTAAGTTTTAGGGTACATGTGCACATTGTGCAGGTTAGTTACATATGTATACATGTGCCATGCTTGTGCGCTGCACCCACTAACTCGTCATCTAGCATTAGGTATATCTCCCAATGCTATCCCTCCCCCCTCCCCCCACCCCACCACAGTCCCCAGAGTGTGATATTCCCCTTCCCGTGTCCATGTGATGAGACAGAGTCTTGCTCAGTCGCCCAGGCTGGAGTGCAGTGGCGCGATCTCGGCTTGCTGCAAGCTCCACCTCCTGGGTTCACGCCATTCTCCTGCCTCAGCCTCCCGAGTAGCTGGGACTATAGGCGCCCACCACTACGCCCGGCTAATTTCTTTTTTTTGTATTTTTAGTAGAGACGGGGTTTCACCGTGTTAGCCAGGATGGTCTCGATCTCCTGACCTCGTGATCCACCCGTCTTGGCCTCCCAAAGTGCTGGGATTACAGGTGTGAGGCACTGCGCCTGGCAAGATGGATTAAAAACTTAAATGTTAGACCTAAAACTATAAAAACCCTAGAAGAAAACCTAGGCAATACCATTCAGGACATAGGCATAGGCAAGGACTTCATGTCTAAAACACCAAAAGCAATGGCAACAAAAGCCAAAATTGACAAATGGGATATAATTAAATGAAAGAGCTTCTGCACAGCAAAAGAAACTACCATCAGCATGAACAGGCAGCCTACAGAATGGGAGAAAATTTTTGCAATCTACTAATCTGACAAAGGCTAATATCCAGAATCTACAAAGAACTCAAACAAATTTACAAGAAAAAAACAAACAACCCCATCAAAAAGTGGGCAAAGGATATGAACAGACACTTCTCAAAAGAAGACATTTGTGCAGCCAACAGACACATGAAAAAATGCTCATCATCACTGGCCATCAGAGAAATGCAAATCAAAACCACAATGAGATACCATCTTACACCAGTTAGAATGGCGATCATTAAAAAGTCAGGAAACAACAGGTGCTGGAGAGGATGTGGAGAAATAGGAACACTTTTACACTGTTGGTGGGAGTGTAAACTAGTTCAACCATTGTGGAAGACACTGTGGTAATTCCTCAAGGATCTAGAACTAGAAATACTAATTGACCCAGCCATCGCATTACTGGGTATATACCCAAAGGATTAGAAATCATGCTGCTATGAAGACACATGCACACGTATGTTTATTGCAGCACTATTCACAATAGCAAAGACTTGGAACCAACCCAAAAGTCCATCAATGATAGACTGGATTAAGAAAATGTGGCACATATATACCATGGAATACTATGCAGCCATAAAAAAGGATGAGTTCATGTCCTTTGCAGGGACATGGGTGAAACTGGAAACCATCATTCTCAGCAAACTATCGCAAGGACAAAAAAACCAAGCACTGCATGTTCTCACTCACAGGTGGGAATTGAACAGTGAGAACACCTGGACACAGGAAGGGGAACATCACTCACCGGGGCCTGTCATGGGGTGGGGGGAGGGGGGAGGGAAAGCATTAGGAGATATACCTAATGTGAATGACGAGTTAATGGGTGCAGCACACCCACATGGCACATGTATACATATGTAACAAACCCGCAAGTTGTGCACATGTACCCTAGAACTTAAAGTATAATTTAAAAAACTCAACATTATAGTGTAAAAATAGACAACAAAAATAATAGTAATAGCTAACATTTGTTGTGTATTTGCTATGTGTTAGAGATCCTGTGTTAGCCATTTTATATTCATCAATGCATTTGATTCTTTCCATCACATCACAGTGTGGGAGTGTTATGGGCTGAATTATGTACACTTCAAATTCATTGGTTGAAGTCTGAACTCCTAGAACCTTAGAATGTAATCATTTTTGGAGATAAGCTCTTCAAAGAGGTAATTAAGTTAAAATGAGTCTGTTAGGGTGGGCCCTAATCCAATCTGACTGGTGTCAGAAATTTGGATACACAAGACACCCGAAGTGTGTGTACACAGAGGAAAGGCCATGTGAGGATGCAAGCCAAGGACAGAGGCCTTCGAATGAAATCAACCTTGCCAACACTTTGAGCTTGGACTTCCAACCTCCAGAACTGTGAGAAGAAACAACTGTTTTTTTAAGCCACCCAGTCTGTGGTATTTTGTTTTGGCAGCCATAGCAAACACAGGGAGGCTGTTATCCCTACTTTGTAGCTGCAGTGACCAAACTATGGAAAGTCATTTCCCCATGATTGCATAGAAACCCATGGCAGAGTTGATATCCGGCCCTAAGTCACTACACTCCAGGGCCTTCTCAGAGTCCCTAAGGGTCCCAGAGACTATGAGGACACCTAAGGCATTAGTCCACTTGGGGTTGTAAAGATGATATGAAGAGGTGGTAGAAGGATGGGCTTGAGGGGCCCATGTAGAAGGCCAGTGGTATTTCCCAGGCCCTGCTTTCATTCAGAAATATGCCACTAACTCATCTCTTTTTCCTATCTTACATTAGTAACATGAAGAAGAAATCCTACAGTTTCTCTGAAGATCAAAGGTGAAAATCTGTCAGTGTATTGTAAAACTCAGGAAATAGTCCATATTGAGATGATCAAAAAAGATTTTTGAGGCTGCCTCCCTTGCTATAAATCATGTACTTTGTGTTAAAAATGATTATTACCACCACCCACATGGCAGCTGCGCTGAGTGTCACTGTGTCTGCAGCCCATCGGATCATCCCGCCATGAGCCCAGCTTCACAGAGTGCACAGTTTTGGTTTTCCAGGGTATAACTCAGTGTCAGAAGAGTTTATGTGCTGCTTAAGCCCCTGCAGCCTAGAGATAGGAAACACACTCTAAATGCTGTAATTATATTTTTAGAGTGCTGGGTTTGTGCTAATAAATCAGATCAGAAAGCCTACCAGGATTGGGACAAATGCTAAAGACAATAATGTCAGGAATCTGGCCTCCTGCCACCCTGCTCAGCCCAGCAGATCCTAGCAAGGAGGGGATGGGAACCCACACATAGCAGGGGAGCCTAGGATGCAGCATCTGGATGCACGGTCACTGGAGAATTCCATAGGTCTGTCCCTTTTCATGAAGACGAGGGATTGACAAACACCTTCTGCTGACTGTGCTGGGGAAACTGGAAATATGAGGAAGATTTATGAATGAAACCTTCTTTTTAGTTCCCCTTTCTCTGCTTCCTCATCCTTTCATTTTATTCCCATTTTTCTTATGAAAATGTATGACAAAAGAATGGGAAGAGAAGACTTTAATATCTGTAAAAATATATGCTGTGTGTGTTGTCAGGAGATCTGGATTTCAGTTCTGACTTTACCACTAACTGGTCATGTGACCTTGGAGAAGTCATTTTTACCTCTCTGGGCCTCTGTTTCTGACTCTATAAAAGCAAGGGGCTAGACTATGTAACTTCTAATATTTGATGATCTTAACTTCTCTAAGCTCTGTGAAAGAATGTTGAAAGAGGTTGAAAGATATCAACTAGCATGCATTGTTGGTGTTAGGGTCAGACCCAAGAGAGTCCTTTGTTTTGACTGGACCTTTCTCCTCTCTGTTTTTTCCGGCTGTGTCCTCCTGGTTCCCACTGGTGGTAAGGACCTTACTGTTGGGAATTCTGTGGATCATGCTTCAAGGCATTTCTCAGTCCTAACCTTGACTGTCAAACCTTACCAGTTCTGTATCTTATTCTCATGTAGCATACGCAGGTGAAAGAAACAAAATGGACAAATGATTTTATAATAAGTAATAATTAATTTCCCCCAAATGGCATCATTTTTCATGTGCCATAGCTTCTTCAGCCCAATAACCACTTATTGAGCACCCATCATGTGTAAAGCACTGTGCTATTGACTATAGGGATTTAGATAGATAAGATGTGGCTGGGTGCAGTCGCTCACACCTGTAATCCCAGAACTTTGGGAGGCCGAGGCAGATGGATTGCTTGAGCTCAGGAGTTCAAGACCAGCCTGGGCACCATGATAAAACTCTATCTCTAGAAAAAATACAAAAATTAGCTGAGTGTGGTGGTGCACGCCTGTAATCCCTGATACTCGGGAGGCTGAGGTAGGAGGATGACTTGAGCCTGGGAGGTAGAGGTTGCAGTGAGCTGTATTGTGCCACTGCACTCCAGCTTGGGTGACAGAGCAAGACCTTGTTTTTAAAAAAAAAGAAGATGTGGTCCCTGCTCTCTGGAGGGCACACTCTAGGGAGGGAGGCACACCCCTGATGGTGCTGCAAACAACTCTATGAAGAGAGGAGGAAAACTGTGTTAAGTTGGGTCTTGCTGGTTGAACGGCAGCAGTGCACAGAAGGGAGGGCAGGCTGGTTGTTGGAAACCTATTGGATGAAGGCCAGGGAGAATTCAAAGTGTGTTTAAAAGAAAGGCAAGTAGTCTGGGTGGTGAGTAGATGAATTGGGTGTGAGGATGGGATTGGGAGAAGAGGAGCTGCAGTGGAAACAGAGTGACTGGGGCTTTGAATGCCATGCTGAAGAAGCTGGGCTGCCTTCTCTAGGCAGTTGAGAGCCATTGAAGGTGGGCTGAGTTCTGGCGAGCTGAAGCTGAGTTCTCCCTAGAATCCGGTGTGTTTAGAGGACTGGAGTTGGGGGTGCAGACCCAGCCATGGTCTATTTTTATGAGGAATCCAGAGTTCTAGACTTCAGAGGGCAGCACGAGCACTGAGAGGACACCCACTATGATACTATAACAAGTGGGATTGGGAGAGGGGACATTGGTAGCCTCATCAGGATAGCCCAGAAGTTTGGTTTTTGGTCACCTTGGAAACTCCTTTGGAGATTCTTGGGATGATTTGGGAGGAAAAAAAGGGGGCTGTAGGTTCTGTACAATGGGTGGGAGTAGAACCGGAGAAATGCTTTTGTGTGAATGTCACTGTCTCACTGGGAAGCAGTTGTAAGAGAAGAGAAGGGGGTGTATTAGTCCGTTTTCACACTGCTATAAAGAACTGCCCGAGACTGTGTAATTTACAAAGGAAGGAGGTTTAATGGACTCACAGTTCAGCACTGCTGGGGAAGCCTCAGAAACTTACAATCCTGGCAGAAGGTGAAGGGTTAGGCAAGGCACCTTCTTCACAAGGCAGCAGGAAGGAGAGGTGAACGCAGAAGGAACTACCAAACACTTATAAAACCATCAGATCTTGTGAGAACTCACTCACTATCACGAGAAGAGCATGGGGGAAATCACCCCCATGATTCAATTACCTTCACCAGGTCTCTTCTTTGACACATGGGGATGATGGGGATTGTGGGGATTAAAATTCAAGGTCAGATTTTATGTGGGGACACACCCAAGCCATATCAGGGATGTTCTAAGGGCAGTGAAACAGGGCAGTGGCCCTGGGAGAAAAGGGCACTGATGACTAAGACTTTGTGGAGCCACAGGGATGGGGATGTGGCCCTTTTAGTCACACCTGTGGTGGTGGTGGTGGGGTGGGGTACTTGTTTGGCCTCTGCAGAAGGCTGACACTATGTAGACTTCTTTCTATGCCTTCAAAGTCTCCAAAGGTTGGGGTAGGGGTGTGGGGACAACTCTGGTGAGCTCTTTGTCACTTTTGATTTGCTCAGTAACATCCTAGGAGACACCATTGATCTTGTACCCTTTTAAATTTTTTCAACTCTTTTAAAGCCCAGGGATTAGCCAATGGGCTGCTTCATGTCACGGAAAGGACTAAGGAAGATCTGGAGGAAGAAAAGCTGGCTTTTCCTCTCTCTCATCTGTTAGACAAACAGATCCTTGCAGCTCGCTTACCTGCCTTGCCCAGGAAACCTGGAGAGTTAGCACAAGGAATGTGGGAAGACCCTTTAGTTCCAGACAATAGCTAGAGGGAGATGCAGATAATGAGCATCAGAAGGCGGAAGGCTTATTCCAGTTGAGGTAGAGTCGCCTCTCACATTTCAGCGCCCCTGATCTTGCATTCTCATGGCAGCCCCCACTCAGATACGCTCAACACATCCACTTAAGTAACTCGATTACTCTCGCAGGCGCTTTTAAATAATGCACCTCCCTTCAGGTGGGGCGCTCAATCATTCAGCACAGGACCCAGCGTCTCTCCTCTAATATCACTTTACACACAGCTAATGAACACAGGTTCCCAACAAGTGACTGCATCAGTCAATAAAGGACAGCACAACCCTACCTGCCCATGCCACCGCCCATCCCCTCTAGAGCCAATTAGCTTGCTCCTTCCCTGGTGTAGCGGGAATACCTTCCTCATAGTGGTTTTCCTGCTCACACTGGGGCTTTCTTGTTCTCCTTCTTTGCAGAGGGCACAGAAAACACAGGAGGCTGTGGCAGTTCTACTGTCAACTGGACAGGCTAGCGCTGGGAGCTGAGGGCATGATTTGAATTCACTATCCAACTCCAGAGCCTTGATCCAAGCAAAGGGGTGCAGAATGATTTGAGGCGTTGGGCAGATATCCGGACCCCCCACCATTCCTGATGCTCTGAAAAGTGAGGAAGCCACTGAGAGAACAGACTGGTCTGCATCTCAGCCCCTCTCTTTCTAGTCTCATGGCTTTAACTGTCACCTCACAGATACGAATCCAGGAAGAAATGCATGTACCAGTGCAGCTTCTGCTCCTGTCCTTTTTCCTGCCTACTGTGCTGTGAGACCCCAGCTGGTGTGAAGAGACCATGATTGTGCTGGGAGTCAAGATACACTGACAATCTCTGTTTTTTCTGACTTCAGGCAGGAAAACTCACCAAGATCGCTCTCCTGTGAAATTTCTGCTGTGCCTCTCACTGGGCTGCTGAGGGGACAAATGATAAAATTTCTGTGAAGATACTTTGCAAAAGTAAAGCTCTGCACAGATATATCTTGCTGAATGGTAATGAGAGGAAGTGGAAATGACCGTGGCTGGAAGACAGCAGATTAGAGCCCTGAAGTATTTTCTGCTCAGCTCTGCCACTTACTAGCTTAGGGGTCTTGGGCACGTCACCTCACCTATATGGGACTCAGTGCTCTCATCAAGAAATTGGGGGAATAAAACCTACTTCATAAAGTTGTTTGAGAATTAAAAGAAGCAATAGGTGTGAATATGTAGAAAACTGTGGGATGTTATGCAGATGGAAGGAGTTATTTATCATTGCCTATGTTGATTTAATTGTGGCCTTAATCCAACTCTCCCTGGCCCTTAGGTATTTCCTTTGCACCATATTCTTTTCCACTGGTTTTCATATGGCTTTTTCTTTAGTTTGAAAATTGTCTCTCCTCTGTTTTATATCTTCTCAAGGCAGCAATAAGCTTCCAAGGCACAGCCTGTATGGGCCAGGTATGCATAGGTTCTTCAGTGACAGCTCTTCCATTGAAGGATTTGCATACAGTCAGTGCTTAATGAATGCTGCAGATCTACTGAGGTCACTGTAGAACCCAGGTCTGCCTTCTGAGTGTTACCTTCTTTCTAAGAAAGATGCTAGTGGTTGTCTCAGGAAAGGAAAAAAATTGTGAGCCCAGGGTTATTCTTTGATGATTTAACTTTCCTTGATACTCTTTTTCTTTGATTTAATGAATGAGTCTGGTTCCCTAAGCCAATTGTGGAAGTCAGTCAGTCATCATGAGTTCTCTCCCCAGCGAGGGAGTAAACTCCTTAATGACAGGGCCTTGTCGTAACTAATGGAATGAGACTAGAAGAGGTATCTCTTGAGTAAAAGTTATAATCTCCACTTTAGTCTAATACAGTATCTTAAACTGAAAGGTGCAATGGGATTAAAATACCATTATTTTCCCAGATTAGAAGTATCAACCCTTTTGAAACTTTAAGGCTACAAATCCATTGCATTTATATAGTTTTGAGCAGGATCAATTTCTATAGGGACTAACAGTGGTGAATCTTGTGATTTTGTGCCTGGTTTAAGATTGCTAACAGCAACTCAGCAATTCTCCAGTTCAATTTATTAATTGCTTATGGAGTTCCTATGAGGTGTAAAACACTGTGCTGAGCTTTGTGGGAGACACAAAGAAGGGGGAGAGATGATCCCTGCACTCAAATTAACTTCCACCTATACAGGGTCTGCATTACAGGGAAGTGAAAGAGCTGAAGGTATGTGTTCATTTGCAATTATTAACGAGTGCTTTCTTTTAGTACTTGAGGGCCTACAATCAAACTTCATGACTTCACATATCCATGCTTTATTTCTGGGTACCTTGGTACAGAGAGTTATAACTCTCTTCCTGTTTCTTCCACAATAACATTGGTCACAGTAATATTTGGCAAGTTTGCGATTTGGCAAAGGGATCTCTACAATGGCTGACAGCATCATGGTTGTTGAAAAATCATGGACTACAGAGATGACAAGAGTAAAAGGAGGGAGGAATGGTTTGGACCAGGAAGGGAGCAAATGTGGTAGGATCAAAGTAAATTTTTTTGGGTTAAAAATAATTGATGTAGTCTTGATCATTTTAAGAAACTTTCTAAGGCTCTGTTGATGGTTTTCTTCCCTGTGCTCTCCCCCACCTCAAATCCATTTCATCAGGTCCCTGGTTGGAGGCTTGTGAATGCTTTCAGATTACTATTAAAAGCTATTAGATCAAGATTTCAATGGTAAATATATTCAAGTCCAAAGTTATTTCAAATGTTCCCACAAAGACACAACTTCTTTAATTATGAAAGCCAAATTACTCAAGTCCCTTGAGAGAATTAATAGAAGAAGTGGTGTAGCCTAACCACATTCTGAATCCATATTGCAGGCAAGTTTCCATTTGGATCCAGTACAGGTCAAACATCCCAAATCCTAACATCTAAGATCCTCCTAATGCTCCAAAATCCAAAACTTTCTGATTGCTGATGCGATGCTCAAAGAGGATGCTCATTGGAGCATTTTTGCTTTTTGATTTTTGAATTTTGGATGCTCAACTGATAAGTATAATACAAATATTCCAAAATCCGAATAAATCTGAAATCCAAAACACTTCCAGTCCTAAGCATTTCAGATAAGGGATACTCAACTTGTAGTAGATCTTCCTCCTTGAGATTAATGGGCAAACAAACTGAATTCCTGCATAGTCAATGGTTAATGCTCTGTGTGTGTGTGTGTGTGTGTGTGTATAGAGGAACACACACAAAAGGAGTGTAGAATTGGTGACATGAGTGCACTATTGATGAGCCCTAACACTGCATCTGATTTAACAATGTGATGGTTGGGTATTGTGCATAGGATGAGTGTGAGGTTTTTTAAATTTTATTTTTAAAAATTTAACAAAGCATTAGGATCTGGAAAACAGCACAGGACAATTTGACTAGAAAGTTTTCAGTTTGCTATTAATAGGAAACAGATCGAGTAACATATGGATAAATATGTACAAAGCCCAGTATGATTTCCTGCTCTGTCCCCCACCTGATATCTTCAGTGAGAAGACTGGGGGTTGAGTGAAGACCCTGGGAGAGCAACAGTGATCCAGGCCCAAGTCGCCTCCCCCAACCCTTCCGAGAACTACTTGGCTGGAGACAGGGTAGAGGTTGTGCTTTCAACCTGCTCAGCCTTAAGTCTGAATTAGTATTTTAAAAAAATCTTTAAAATGGATGTTTTCAAGTATACACAAAGGTAGAGAGAGAGTAGCTTAATAACTCCCACTGTACCTATTATCCAGCTTCAACAATTGCCAAATCTTGCCAATTTTATTTCACCCATTACCATGGCCCCCTATTTTCCTGTACTATTTTTGTTTTTGTTGTTGTTAGAGATGGGGTCTGGCTTTGTCGCCCAGGCTGAAGTGCAGTGGTCCATCATGGCTCACTGCAACCTCGAAGTCCTGGGCTCAGGCAGTCCTCCCAGCCCAGCCACCCATGTAGCTGGGATTACAGGCACACGCCACCATGCCCAGCTGGGAGTTAAGTATTTTAAAGAGAATCCAAGACATCATGTTTTGTCACTTGTCAGTGCTTCAATATTCTAACTGTTAAGAGCTTAAAAAAAAGTCACATCCACTTGATGTTGTTATGACATCTAATAAAATTTCCATAATGAATAATGTTATCTAACACCCAGTTCATATTCAGTTTTGCTAATTGTCTCAAGAATGTCTTTTTCCAGTTTTTTTTAAAAATGATAATTCAAATAAGCTATACTTTATGCATTTAGTTGATTCTCTTACTTTAATCTACATTTGGCCCTCGGTAGCCGCAGGTTCCAAATCAGCAGATTCCACCAACTATTGATGAAAATATTCAAAACAAAAAGCATTATAAATAACAACAATAAAAATAATACAAAGAAAAACAATTCAATATAACAATGATTTACATAGCTTTTACATTATATTAGGTGTTATAAGTAATTTGGAGATGATTTAGTTCATGGGAGGATGTATGTAGGTTTTATGCAAATACTATGCCATTTTATATAAGGTACTTGAGCATCCAGAGGTGTTTGGTATCCATAGAGTGGGTCCTGGAACCAATCTCTTTATTTGCTTTTTATTCCGTTGATTTGTTGGAGAAACTGTTATTTGTATCCCCAGTGGACTGGAAGCCAGGAGACCCACAGTCAAGGCCCAGCTCTACTAATAATTATCAGTGTGATCTTGGGATGTGCAGTTGACCTTTCTGAGTGTCACTTTTCTTATATAAAATATAAAAGAGTTTGACCAGGGGGTCTGTCAGGCCCTTTCCTGAACAGCAAGGGAAACAGGACAGAAATGGCTGAGACACTTTATATGTGCCAGATGCCCAAACTCTCAACTTCCCACAAGGTAGGTAATATTTTTGTATTTGAGTCTGTGAAAAACAACCAACGAACCAAATCCAGTCAGGTTTGGAAGAAGGCAGACACTCCTCGCCAGCAGTCTTCTGACTTGAGGCCTACCTCAAAGTAAAGGGAGAAAACCTGGGAGTCTGGAGAAGGGTTGTAAGCATCCCACTGAGTCGTTTTGTCCTCACCCAGGGACAGGACATGCAATGTCTGAAATTTCTTCATCCTTCTATAATTCATCAAGGTTTCAGTGGAGAAGATCCCAGGACCATAGAACACTAGCATGGAAGGGGAACTCAGCTGTAATTTACTTTAACTCCTTATATGATGAACAAACCCTTTCTATAACATTCACCAAAGCACTTCTTGACAACAGGCGTAGCCTCCCTGTGGAGGCAACTCATGGCCTCCTGAGGCAGCCTATTTCAGGCCAGGCTACCCACTAACATGCTCTTCCTTACCTGAGATTTTTCTCCGTGAAACTCCCACTGGGCCTCACTCTGCTCTATGTCTCTTGTCTTTACGCGATAACTCTTCAAATAATTGAAGACTTAGATTATTCTTGTCTTTTCTGGCCAATGACCTTTAAATATACACACATGGTGCTGTGTTCAATTCCTGACTACCCCTGCTGCTTTCCTGTGGTGCACCCTATTTGTCAATGCCCCTTGTAAAGTGCAGCTCCCACAACAGGACACAACACTCTAGGTGGATGATCAGCATGGAGCAGGGACTGTCATTAAGGTATATGGCCTAAAATCCCTTACAGGATCTTCCTGAAACTTTTCTAAGTATGTCTGTGGAAGGAAGAGGGTTTCAGAAAGCAGAAGACAGAGACATAGGGCCTCTAGAATATTAATGCTAGCATCCTTCAACTGGAGAAGTTTTTTGTAGGAAAAAAATCCTATAAGACACTATAATTATGAATTTGGTTTCCCAAAGACGTTTATATTGGAAAGTCATCTTGAAGATGTTCTTTTAAAATGTGTGGTTATCCCAGACCTTCCTTGTCTAAATGGAATGCCTTGGACTGACCTACATATTCCCCCTGCTTGGAAATTTACCCCAGTCTTCCACCACAGTAAGTTTGGATTATGTGGTTGTGATGATTTTGGATTGGTCAACATCATGGTTTTGGGTGAAATTCTTCTGGAGTACACAATTTTCTTCTATATTGGAGAGGAATGTGGGTGGAAGCTGGAGTATTGGAGGAGCTCAGAACTGAAAGGTGGCTCTGGGAATGGCTTCAAGAAACCATGGAGTGACTGAGGCTCCAATGAAGTGATGGAAGTATCCACAGACAAGCACGATGTTCTCTGAAAATATAAGAAGCACAGTATTGTGAGTTTGATCTTTTTAATGTGGTGGGACAGGTGTAACAAGCATTGCCATATGCTCTAATTCTTACATAGCTCCTACAGTGTGTCCTTTTTGCCCTACTCTAATTGCCTACTCCTAATTGCTAGCTTGGACAAGCTGCCTCAACTTTGAGCCTTGTTTTTCTTGTTGCTACAGAGATGATTTTACTACTAATGTCTAAGTCTGTCTACATGTTTCTTCCTACCCTCCCCCACTCTCGTAGATAGTTCTAGAAGGGTGTCTCCTAGGACCTGATATTCTTTATCACCTTTCTGTGGCCTCCATGTGTGGACCAGGACACCCCTTTAGGGCTCTGTTGCCCTAGAGAGTGGGGAAGGGTCAAGGTATTATTGCCCTTGATCTAAAACCCTGGAGTCAATGTCAGTCTTTACTTAGGCAGTGTGGAACTGCCAGGGTCTCCCTGGTTTACATCCCATGTCTTCTCATCCTGCCAGCAGTGCCATGGGGCAGAAGGGATGTAGAGTAACGTGACCCAAAGGAGGGTTGACATGTACTTGGGTGCACTGCCAAAGCCTGTGTCTCCCAGGAATTGGACTCACTGGGTGATATCCAGAGGTCAGAGCAACCTACAAAGTCCTCCTTTTTGAGTGAATGTGGTGGTTTCTCTGGGACCAATGTAGGGAGAAATTCTCCTATGCTAGGACACTCAGTAGCTTCCAATTCAGCCAAGCCAAACCTTCATCATAAATCATCTCTGCCCCGGACATTTGTTTTTTACTCAACAAAGCCATCAGATGCTTAACTGAAATGATGCAAGGAAAGTTTTAGAGGAGCCCTGTGGACTGAGTTCTTTTTTCTCCCCGTTCCTTCTCTCTGCCCGTCTGAGATTCCCATTGTTCAGGAAGGGGTTATTGTGCAAACCAGGCAACCTCTCTTTCACTCAACAAAGAAATTTAGTAATCTCTGAGGCTGTGTCACCTTGCCAGCAGAAACACTGAATGGCAATAGTACTGAGAGTCAACACTAATAGCCGACACCAAATTAAACTGCCAGACTCGGTGTGATGTAGCTCTGTCACCTCTTGACACCTCTGATGTGAGTACTGGGGCTTCTGCAGGAAATTCATCAGCTGTAGTTCATGACGCATCATCTTTACGTATCTGTCCATCTACATTTGTCAGCAACAGGCAAGCCTCAAATGACTTCAGTGACTGGTATATAGATTACACCACCTCCAGACATAGTAAACAGGGTTTTAACTCTTGGGGCTTCTTCAGCTCTGCCTTCCTTCCTGAGAAGGCCTGGTTACTGGTGTTCCCATTCTCCTTGTGTTTCAGATAGTGACTGACAAAGGCTGAATAAGAAGGTCTCCTTTCTTTTCCCTACTAACCAGTATCTCAAATGTTTCCCTTCATTCCAAGTCAACTATTCTGTGAACACGCATTCTCTCTGATGTGCGTTTCATTGAATGCCATCTAAAAATGTATATTTGCTCATTAATGGCTAGATTTACCATTGTTCTGATGGGGAAGATTAGGAGTTTAGTACAGGCTCATCTTGCTAATCAAACTTGTTTGATTCCCAGTGGAGAATGTCTTTGATTTTTCCATGCTTTCCAGGCAGATCATTTTAGTATAATACTAGCTGCTAATGGGCCAAGGGCTGGCTGGTTTTCAGAATATTTTCAGACCCTTAAAATTCTCACTGATCATTACCACCTTAGATGTTTATTTCACACGTTTATCAACACCCTCAAGCTCATGTAAGTTAAGTAGGTGCAAATGTGTTTTTTTCCTTGCATGCTTTCCTAGTGTGATTCCAAAAAGAACAGTCCCAAATATATAAAAAGCGGAGAAGGACATGGGAGTCTTCAGCTTTTGGAACCACATTACAAGCTTTAATTTGTGGCAGGGGGAGGGGAGCCAGGGGCGAGGGCGTGTAGGGTTCATTGCAAAGATATTATATTCCTCATGCATTTTTGTAGAACGAAGGCTATACTTGTTCATAAGCTATGCGTGTGTTTATTTCTGTTTTTAAGGATACTGAGCTTCTTTATGGTAAGAATGATGCTTTCTTATCTTTCTTTCCTTGATAATAGAGCACTTGATGCTGTTGCCTTAGTGACTGAGAAATGCTGCCTCATGCTGGCTCATGCAGGCCATTGGCAGGCTGCAGGCTGTGGGTAGTGCTGCTCTGCAGGGTGATAGCATCATCTGGCAATTGCTTTTATTTGGGGCAGCCAGTCAGTTCTTCACATTCTGGGCCTCTGGCTCATAGTGTGTTTGATGACAACCCTGAGAGGACATCTCTGGTTGCTGTAGTCACCAAAGATGCCACTTCCAGTTAGTGTATTAGGCCTACTCCTGCTATACCTTCACCCCTCCCAAGCCCTTCTTGAGGGTAGGAGGGGTGAGGATATAGCAGCGGGAGGCCTAATACACTAACTGGAAGTGGCAATCCATCTCAGTTAAGTATGGAGAATGACTGTTTAAACGTCATGAGATAGTCAATTTAGCTCTTGGGTAATCAGTGAGTGTGTTAGAGGAGGTTGTGGGTATAGATGCAATAAGATTTTCAGAAATTGGCTGAACTTCTGGTGGGTCATGCCTATAATCCAAGTACTATGGGAGGCCGAGGCATGTGGATCACTTGAGGCCAGGAATTCGAGGCCAACATGGCAAAACCCCATCTCTACTAAAAATACAAAAATTAGCTGGGTTTGGTGGTGCATGCCTGTGATCCAAGGTACACAGGAGGCTGAGGCACAAGAATCGCTTGAATTCAGGAGGTGGAGGTTGCAATGAGCTGAGATTGTGCCACTGCACTTTGGCCTGGGTGACAGAGTGAGATCCTGTCTCAAAAAAAAAAAAAAAAAAAAAAAAAAAAAAAAAAAATTCCAAGAGTTGATATTTGATAGAGGTGAAGCTGGGAGATGGATACATGAAGTTCATCAGACATTCTCTCTGCTTTTTTGTATATGTGTGAAAATTCTCCTAATACAAAGTTGAAAAAATGATCTTAAATTTCTTGAAATGTTGGTTTATGGCTCTGAATTGAAGTGACTGGATTTGACTATTGTTAATGATCTTACATTGTTTAATAGACAAACTCACATCAAGTATCTTTAGTGTTAATTTTACATGGATCTCAAAAAGGATTCAATGCAGGCTCTTTTTTTTTTTTTTCTTTAATCTTTAGATTTCTCTATCCACAAAACCACTGGTTTTGGTGTCAGACGTAAGCTTAGGTCAGCTCCACACTGCCTAAGGGAAGCTTTACATTTGATGTACTTACCTAGGGTATTGTTTGGTACTTCAAGAAAGCCAGACTCCCTCAAACCCTCCCCCTCATCACTCTGGAATTCTCCTGACAATTGTGGCTGTGGAGAAAGGGAGGCAGTGCTCACACGACCCATCGACATGTACGGTGTTTTTACGCATGCCTCATCCTGCTTGAGTTTTATTCCTGTTCTTCAAAAGGCTCTCTCGATTCAGAATGCAAGACACCCATTACTTTTACTAAGGCTGTTCTACACATCAAGGCAGACCATGGCATGCAAAAAAGGTTTATGGCATAACAGGAAGATTAAATATCTCACACGGTTCAAATTCCAAAAGGGTTTCATGAATTTACGAATATTAAGGAGAGCATGCTTAGGATGAATTCACAGAATGCAGTGTTTGGTTGATTAATATGCAAGACTACAATCCACGATGGAAGAAAAGTGGGAACAAATTCTTGCTTTGATTGTGGTGAGGTCAAGACCCAGCATGTGGAACCAGCGGGAGAGAAAACAGAGAACAAAACGGTGGAAGAAAATGCTTAGAATCTAACTTATGACTCATATCTTAGAAATGTTTGGAAACAGAACATTTTGTAAAATGACAGACATCTAGCAATGGCAGAGCCATGGGAATCCCCTTTAATACGAGATGGCTCTGTTTAAATACACATGGAGATGAATATGAAACATGGAGATGGTTAGAGTAAGTCATGGGGTAAGAACAAATTGAGACCAGTCACTGAGGGCCACGTTTCAGGGGCTGTGACTTGAAGTGGCTGAGATAAATACTTAGATCACTCAACTGGGGATTATAATGGGAGTGCTGACAACCCTCACTAATTAGGATGCTCTCAGGCAGCTCTGTAATAGCTTCGGGGAGCTGCTGTCAATAAACAGCGTTATATTCGGGGGTTGCTGCATCGGGCGCCTCTCCACACCACAGAGACTTCACTTGCTTTGCTCCTAACAGTCATCTTGCTCCCAGCTCTTCAACACTCCAAGGAACTCAATGCCCTTCTCCCAGAGACGCAAAGAATTCTGAGTTTACCTGCAGTCTCCTCCGCAGGCAGAGGGTGAAAGATGACACCTGCAAACACACAAACTAATTATAACCCTATTTAGTTCCTGTGGGCGAACCTCTCCGTCCATCCCTTTTGCCCTTTCCCACATTTAATTCCTATCTGGTGAGGAGGAAAGGATTATTTCTGGAAACCAGCCTTTCCCCTCCAGCTCCCCTCAGCCGCCAAACACAGACGAATCATCCTGTGGTAATTAACAATCTCGTCTTTAGGAGTACATTTTATGGTACTCTTGGTCAGGTAAATTCTAAATTAGCTCAGTTAAAATGGGTCATAAGACACAGCGCTGCCGTCCCTATTAGCTCCTGGACCTCCGCCAATGTACCGCACTATTTTGGGAGCTGGGCTTCTGGCAAAAGGAATCATTACCCAGAGATTATGTGCAGGGGGGATCTGTGTGGAGGACACGCAGTAGTGGCACCCTTCCCTCCTGGCTTCACTCGCAAGTTCTGGGGTAATACATGAAGAATTGGAAAGAATTAATTTTGGGAAGGGGAGCATATGGGGGTGCTGAGGGAGAGCTCAGTGAAGTGAGGTCGCTGTCCCTGTGGTCACCCAGGCATGGGGCAAGTCGGCTGCTAGGTTTCCTTTTGAGATTCTCAATGGCCCTGAAGAGGATAGAGGGGCTTTGCGAACACCTCCAAGAGGGGTTTACTGCCCCAGGCCATGCATAGGAGGATTTAGTGGAAAGAGGTTGGGGGCCCTAGGCTCTTCTTGGAAAGAAATATCTGCCTGCCTTGGGCAAGTCACTTTCCCTTCTCTGGTCCTGTTTTTTCACTTGTCAGTTGAAAGGACTGGGCAAAATGACCTCTGAGAGTCCTTTCCATCTCAAACATCTTGTGACCCTTTCTGCAAATCAGTGGAGTTGTCCTAGGGTGTTTGCCTGACTCTCTGGAGACAACCGTGGGTTTTGTTTAGGACACAGTTGCCTCTGGTTCTGAGAGCCCATCTTTTTAGGATTTCTATTTTACCGGCGACTTTTGATATTCTGAGCTCCAGGGAAACAAGGAATTCAGAACATAATCCATTGTGCTCTGAATGCAAAGAGAAGATTACTTACCTTTAGAAATATATGCAAACAAATTTTTTTGAGGATCTACAGTATGCCAAAGCAGTTTGCTAGGAGCACGTGTATGTGTACTGTGAGGATAAGGGAGGGAATAGGTTACTGCGATTAAACTAGATACCCTCTCTGTCCTTAAGAAGCTTGCAAGCTAAGGAATACTGATGTGGACTCAAAGAATTCAAGAAATATAGAGGGAGGGTTGAGTTTGAGTTGACTATGAAATATCCAGGAGAAAAAAAAAAAATTGGAATGAGAGAGACGAGGAGCAACTTTTAAAAACATTGTGGCGATAGGGTCCTACCTAGATCTAAGATGGAGAACATTTGGGGCACTGGTATCACTAGGGATTCCATAGATTTATGTCCTTTGGGTATAATTTATTAAGCAAGGGAGCCTGAGAAGTGTAATTTTAAGCCTCTCAGACTCTGTGATATATGGCTGGGGAATGGGAGGATGAATGTAGGAAGGGAATTGAAACAGTGCTTCAGCAATAAGGAGTTTAAATTGGATCCACAGGGCGATGAGAAACCACTTTGGGGCACTGAAGTATGGGCTGGCATACTCATCATATCATCATAGCAAACAACTGGCACAGTCAGAAGGTGTGGAGACGTCATCAACGTTACAGTTTAATAAAATGATAATAGCTCAGATCACAAAAGATGAGATATGCAAAACTCTGTGAAATTTTAAAGGGAGAAAAAACAAAAATCTCATCCACATTGGAATACATACAATATTTATTTAAAAATAATCATATACAGATCCAAAGACACACAGTTAAATTAAAAAGAAAAAATCCCAGCTACCATTTAAACCTCTTTCTGAGGAAAAGGGGAGACCAAATGGCTCCTTTGGGTTCCTTTATAATTATAAATACACCATTTCATAGTGTCTTTTCCCCATTTATTCTTTCCACTTGTGCGGTCACGGTTGTAGTTGCAAAGAGCAAAGTCCACTGTGGTTAGTTTAAGGAAGAAAGGAATTAATATAAAGGATATTCAAAGCAGGGAGAAAGACGCTTGGGGGCAGGCTTGTAGGAGGATCACTAAACTGTAGGAACTGGCCTGATGGTTAAGCCCTGAAGCTGTTGAACAGATGCTGGGAAACCCCAATTATTGCACCTGCTGCAGCTACCAGCCCTGCTGCTAGTTTTGTGTCAGAAATACTATCCCGAACTGCCAGAAAAACTCTACCACCAAAACCTGCATGGCTCTGCCATGTCTCTCCCCAGGAACGAGAGGTGTCCCCCTCAGCGCACCTCACATATCACATACTTTCAAAACACAGTGTCACGTTTGTGTGCCTGATTAGCAGAGCCTAAATCTCAGGCGCATGTCCTCACTGCAAGGGGACTGGGCATTTGCATTTAACTTTGGAGAGGCTGAATTCACAGTGTAAGGATTTCCGCAGACAGAGGAAGTCTATTCCAAAGACAATGGGCACTGTGTATGTAGTAGATGTTACTACTCCATCCCAGGTAGCTTCTTGTTTCCAAGTATGTGAAAGAGAAGATTGTGGGCAAGGAAAGAGGACAGGAAACTTCTATTGAGAGGCTCAGTGGTAGATGTTGTGGCTGTGCCACCTACATCCATGTGATATGGTTTTGCTGTGTCCCCACCCAAATCTCATTTTGTAGTTCCCATAATCCCCACATGTGGTCTGAGGGACCTGGTGGGAGGTAATTGAATCGTGGGGGTGGTTTCCCCCATCCTGTTCTCATGATAGTAAGTAAGTTCTCATGAGATCTGATGGTTTGATAAGGGGTTTTCCATTTGCTTGGATCTTATTCTTCTCCTTCCAGTCATCATGTAAAGAAAGACGTGTTTGCTTCCCCTTCCGCCATGATTGTAAGTTTCCTGAGGCCTCCCCAGCCATGTGGAACTGTGAGTCAATTAAACATCTTTCCTTTATAAATTACCCAGACTCAGGTATGTGCTTATTGGAACTCACCATATTGAGGTGCTGCTGCCACTCCCAGCTGCCACTGTCTGCATAGCTTAGCCTGAGAGAGTACTCTTGGAAGCCAGAGTGGGGGTACTGGGGAAATTAACACTGCTCCTTGCAGCTGTCAATAAATTGCTGACTTGCCTCTTGGGTGGGGTACCCTAGAGGCTCCTGTTTTACACTGTGCCCCAGAGTTCTCCCTGGCTTTAAGCCCTAGTTGTCCACAGTGGTAGCTGGCTTGGTAGCAGACCCTCTAGTGGCTTCCTTCTCTTCCCTGTCTCACTTCCTCACTCACCACTGGTTTTTTCTATATTTCTCAAATATACTACCTGTGCCTTGTCTTGGATCTGCCTCAGGGGGACCCATGGTCAAGCTGACTTACTTTGCCATAGGTGCTCTCACATTTATTATGAGTAAATTCTTTGAGCATCATCATGCAGTAGTGATTAAAGAGGAAAGCCAGGCTCACTTCCCAGCCTTGGCCTCCACACAAGGCTTCTCCCTCCCTCCCTCCCTCTGAAGTCTGTGTGGAGTGGGGCTGCTCCCTGGCAGGGCCATGCACCCAGGTCTTCAGGCTCTGCATCAAAAGCCCTCATAGCTTCCCTTTGCTGCCCCCAGGATATTTCAGGCTGGAGAAAAATCACTCTTAGGACTATCCTTTGCACAAATTGCTGCTGAAATACTTTAAAGGGGTTCAGCTTACCTCTCTCAGAGCTCTTCTCTGCTCTTTTTGAGGTGGCAGGAGATGAAAGAGAGTGAAACAGAACATTTGTGAGCCTCTACAATGCCAAGAAATATAGGCTTTCTGCCTCCTAAGACCAGATTCCCTTGCAACAGAGGGAGGTAATTTCCAGCTTGCTCTACAAGAAGAAATAAAGCAATCATCGTTCCATCAGTTTTCTAGTGTAGAGTTCTTTCAGGTGATTTTGCATCCAGCAGTGCTGGTGTCAACAGAGCCTTAGCAGGGCTGAGCTACCTGCAAACCTTTACAAAGGACCTCCGCGGGAGCACTGGCAGGAACTCTTTTCTCAGAGTCTGCATACTCTATCAAGATCAGAACATTTTGTATATGGTTTTGGAACATGGAATGGACCCCTTCAAAGCACGCTCCTATGAGTGGCTTGAAAACATGGAGAAAGAAGTGCTCTTTCCAAAGTTGTTCTCTCTCCAGGGCCTGGCTCTTGACTGGCTCCAGCTGCCGACGGCACTCTCATCCCTCCATCGGCAGTCGGGCTTCCCACACTCCTGCCCCTTTGCTTTTTCCAGATATAAAAGTCAAACACTCTGAGTGCAGTACCTTTTCTCTGAAAACACTTGACCCACAAGTTCCACAAACACTCTGTTTTCAAGTTGTGGAGAATGGAGGCAAAAAAGAGAGAAGCGATGTCTTTGGAATTATTCGGGGCACGGAGGGAAGGAGAGCTGCCTCAGAAAACGCTTCTTTAAGAATTAGAGAGAAAGGCTTTTATGCCACTTAGTGCTTGAAAAGAAGCACTAGAAGGGGCCAGTGTGGAGGGCGCTTGAGGATGAATTCAACAAATACTGCAGAATATAAAGTTTTTATATTCTTTCTCTAAATTATCCTTCAGAAAATAGGGAGTTGTTTTATAGCTAGTTAATGACAATTTTTTTTGAATGCCTACTATGTGCTAGGCAATATTCTAGACTAAGGGTCAGCAAACGTTTTCTGCAATGGGTCTGGCAGTAAATATTTCATGATTTTTGGAGCATACAGTCTATGTAACAACTGTCTGTTTCTGCCATTACAGAGTAAAAGCAGCCATTGACAATAAGTGCTGGGCCTAGCTGTGTTCCAATAAAGCTTCATTTTTAAAAACTTGTCCAGATGCAGTGGGTCATGCCTGTAATCCCAGTACTTTGGGAGGTTGAAGCAGGACGATTGCTTGAGGCCAGGAGTTCGAGACCAGCCTGGACTACATAGCAAGAACTCATCTCAAAAAAAAAAAAAAAAAAAAAAATTAGCTGAGTGCAGTGGTGCATACCTGCAGTCTTAGCTACTCAGGAGGCTGAGGTGGGAGGATTGTTTGGGCCCAGAAGGTTGGGACTGCAGTGAACTATGATAGCATCACTGTACTCCAGCCTGGGCTCCAGAGCGAGACCCTGTCTCAAAACAAAACAACCTTAATTTACAAATTTGGCCCACAGGTTGTAGTTTGCTAACCCTTGCCGTAGACACTGGAGGATATATTAGTTAATGAAATAATGCTCCTGCCTTCAAGGAACCTATATTCTGATGTAAGTGCTACTTTAAAATTGGAGTCCTTACCAATAGGTACTGTGGCTTGGGACAAATGATCCACAGACAGCATTTATCATGGATTAAAAAAAGGACTGGATGGAAATAAAGACAGTGTGCCTTGGAAATTTATGTGAAGTGACCCAGAAAGTGATCTAAAAAGACACGGATGTTAAACATGCTTGGGGGGAGTTTGAGTGAAATGACTGCGAGTAATGTGAGACTAATAAGAAAGAAATATTTCAAAATTGATATTTCTAAATTAATTTTATAGGTGTAATTTAGATATGTATGTGAATGAAAATAAAATACTACTGTTCTACGTAAAAAGTTGAGTATTTTATTCACATTCCAGAAATTGTATATTTGAGTTGACCAAAATATTTTTTGGGAGAACTTCTTTTTGGAGAAGTGGGAGGCTTCCTTCTATTTTGTTCTCCAAGCTACCATCATCTCCTCACTCCTTCACCTAGCTTTCTCCCTGCTCCCACGCCTCACAGGCAAATCTTGACAAAGCTGTCAGAGTGATTATTTAAAAATGAGGCCAGGCGCCAAAAAACACATGAAAAAATGCTCATCATCACTGGCCATCAGAGAAATGCAAATCAAAACCACTATGAGATATCATCTCACGCCAGTTAGAATGGCAATCATTAAAAAGTCAGGAAACAACAGGTGCTGGAGAGGATGTGGAGAAATAGGAACACTTTTACTCTGTTGGTGGGACTGTAAACTAGTTCAACCATTGTGGAAGTCAGTGTGGCGATTCCTCAGGGATCTAGAACTAGAAATACCATTTGACCCAGCCATCCCATTACTGGGTATATACCCAAATGACTATAAATCATGCTGCTATAAAGACACATGCACACGTATGTTTATTGTGGCATTATTCACAATAGCAAAGACTTGGAACCAACCCAAATGTCCAACAATGATAGACTGGATTAAGAAAATGTGGCACATATACACCATGGAATACTATGCAGCCATAAAAAATGATGAGTTCATGTCCTTTGTAGGGACATGGATGAAATTGGAAACCATCATTCTCAGTAAACTATTGCAAGAACAAAAAACCAAACACCACATATTCTCACTCATAGGTGGGAATTGAACTATGAGATCACATGGACACAGGAAGGGGGATATCACACTCTGGGGACTGTGGTGGGGAGGGGGGAGGGGGGAGGGATAGCATTGGGAGATATACCTAATGCTGGATGACGAGTTAGTGGGTGCAGCGCACCAGCATGGCACATGTATACATATGTAACTAACCTGCACAATGTGCACATGTACCCTAAAACTTAAAGTATAATTAAAAAAAAAATGAGGCCGGGCGCAATGGCTCACTCCTGTAATCCCAGCACTTTGGAAGGCTGAGATGGGCAGATCATTTGAAGTCAGGAGTTCGAGACCAGCCTGACCAACATGGTGAAACCCTGTCTCTACTAAAAATACAAAAAAAATTAGCTGGGCATGGTGGCGCACACCTGTAATCTCAGCTACTTGGGAGGCTGAGGCAGGAGAATTTCTTGAACCTAGGAGGTGGAGGTTGCAGTAAGCTGAGATCATGCCACTGCCTTCTAGCCTGGGTGACAGAGCGAGACTCTGTCTCAAAAAAAAGGAAGTCAGATCATGTGGCTCTCTTGCTTAGGACACACCAATGGCTTCCGACCACATTTGGAATACCATTGAACATCCTTTCCATGGCCCACAAAGGCCAGCATGCTTAGTCCTTACCTTGCTCTCCAACCCTGTTTCCCACAACTTCTCTTCTCCTTCCCTTTGATCCAGCCTCACTTACCTCCTTCTGGTCCTTGACTCAGGGCTTTGAATTTGCTATTCCCTGCCTCTGCATGCCCTGCATGGCTCTCCCTCAGATACCCATGTGGCTGGCTTCCTCAGTTCTTCGAGGCCTCTCCTTGAACGCTACCTCCTTAGACAGGCTTCCCTGATTGTCCTATATAAGGAAGGCCCTAGTCCCTCTCCATCCCCTTGATCTGCTTCATTTTTCTTCATAGAACTGATTACTCTCTGACTTTGTTATATATATGTTTGCACATTTGCCTGTCTCCTTCACTGGAAGGTAAGCTCCATGAGGGCTTTGCCTTTTTTTTAATTTAATGCTGAATTCTCAGTGCCTAGAATAGTGCCTTGCATATAGTAGATAGTCAGTATATTAGTCTGTTTTCATGCTACTGACAAAGACATACCCGAGACTGGGCAATTTATAAAAGAAAGAGAGTTAATGGACTTATAATTCCATGTGGCTTGGAAGGCCCCACATGGCAGCAGATGAGAGAAGAGAGCTTGTGGAGGGAAACTCCCATTTTTAAAACCATCAGAATCTCCTGAGACTTATTCACTATCATGAGAACAGTACAGGAAAGAGCCACCCCTATGATTCAATTACCTCCTACCAGGTTCCTCCCATAACATGTGGGAATTGTGGGAGTTACAATTCAAGGTGAGACCATATCAGTCAATCACTATCTGGTACATGACTGTATGATGTCTACTGAGCACCAGTTATGTGCTGGACATTGTTCCTGCTGCTTCTGTGTATGTGCCAACTCCTTTTTTTTTTTTTTTTTGAGATGGAGTCTTGCTCTGTCTCCCAGGCTGGAGTATAGTGGTGCAATCTTGGCTCACTGCAACCTCCGCCTCCTGGGTTCAAGCCATTCCCCTGCCTCAGCCTCCTGAGTAGCTGGGACTACAAGCACGCACCACCATGCCTGGCTAATTTTTTTTCTTTTTTGTATTTTAGTAGAGACAGGGTTTCACCGTGTTGGCCAGGCTAGTCTTGAACTCCTGACCTCGTGATCTGCCTGCCTCGGCCTCCCAAAGGGCTGGGATTACAGGCATGAACCACCACGCCTGGTCTGTGCCAACTTCTTTTGCGCATGTTATTCCATGTGTGATATAGAATGAATAGATCTCACTTTGGTGCAAATAGATTGCAAATATCATCTAAGTGTATACAATCAATTAATAACATTAACTTTTATTCACTTTAGAAGTCTGTATATTGCTTTAGTATGGCCTTCATTTTATCTTTGGTTAAGCCCAGCCTTTCCCAGTATCTCAGAGCTGTTTAGCCTCCTTCTTTCTCCCTAAAGGGTAGAAAGAAAACATACGAGTTCTCCCTTTGTTTTCTGTCTTCCATTTGCAGATCTCTTTTTTTCAGCCCTCTCTGTAGAACTGGGATTCCTTTAATACAACTTTTAGGGATTTTCTATCAGTTTGGATGCCCAGAGCATGGCGATTCCATAGTGTCCAAGCCCAGAGTTCTAGTATGACCCTTCCCTTAATCTAAGAAACCCTTTGGATGGCTAAACTATGTTTTCTAAGCAAGGACATGTTTTTTCTAAGCAAGGAACATTTGCTGTTCCTTTTTGCTTTAAGGCTCACACATATGGCCTGAATCCACTAAATTTTATTTCAAAATTTCTTTCAGTATCTATATTGAAGTGTGCTGATCTGGAGCACCTGCCTGAAAGCTAAGACTTTAGCTATGAATTAACATAGTCACAGTGTTTAAAATGAGCAGTTAAGGTCTTCTCTATCCTGAAGAATTGCTGGCTGGGTGACCCAGCTCTTTGCAGAGGTCACACAAGGTACAGTGACCTTTCCATTCAATGCTCCCTTTTGTCTGCTCCTGTACTCATGCCATCCTTCATCCGGCTCTTCCCACTGGCAGCTCTTCCCATCTTACCATCGACCTTTGCCTTCTCCACGTGTTCACTTTGAATGATCACATGGCTGCTCCATTGTCTTCTCATTTCCAGGTATTGTTTTGTCACCTTTTTAGGCTGTCTCAGGTATTTCATGTGGATGCTCCGTCTTCCAAATGATGTCTCATGCTCTCTGTGTGCATCGGCATTAATCTTGGTGACAATTCCAGTGTCTGTAAAGGATTTCTTTCACCCCATGGGCCAGGCCAGATTCTAACTCTGTGGCCTTCTTTTTCATACGTCTTTGAAAGCTTTCTTTCTGAGAAGCGCATTATTTTGAACTCTTTTATTCCTCCTCTAGTGTGAGCGATAATTGTTTGGAATTTCCGATCCAATTTCTTTTTCAGGTACTCTCTGCAACTGGCCTACAGGTGAGGTCATTTGCTCTTTGCACACAGACACCACTTCTTTCCTGATTTAGCTTCTAGACGATATATTTTCAGGTTGAAGTAAAACCATTTATGCCAACTTGCTTGTCTCTGGCTTTTGCTATTATTTTCCAAAGGGATATTTGTGCCTTGTATCCTCATCATGATATAGTGGCTTGGGTATAAGATGAGGAGACACAACTCTTTGGATTTTAATGTTCACTTGGTCATCGCAATTATTTTGCAATTTTTGAGAAGTAATGTTTTTGGAACTGAATTATCTTCTTAGTAAAGAGAGGGCAGCTCTGGAGTCTAAGCTAATGCACCATTAGAGGGGGCTAAGCTTGCTAAATGAAGATTCTTTCCTTTTAATTTGATTGTTACCCAGGGTCTTCCTTAAAGTATATTTAATGATTATGAATATTATAGCAATGGATTTCTTCAGATTTATCATAAAATGGTTGATGCTCCTTGCAAAAAATTAACACATGCAGAAATTTGAAAAGAAGTAGGAATACTAACAATAAATGGCCCATCCATAATTTTACCACCAAGAGGGAAGGCATTTTTTTCTTCTAGTCTTTTTTCTTTTCTGATGACGTGGTTCACTGCAGCCTTTTTTATCAAAAGTTGGCAACTCATACAGTGATCTAGGACTATAGCAAAAGCCTTGATAACTTTGCCATTACCTGTTACTTTAAATACATATTTTAATTCAAGTCACTTCTCAGCCTTGTAGATGGAGTAGATATGAACCCTGGAAGGAATCTCATTTCCCTTCCAATCTGACTACTACTAATTGATGTATGAATCTTCCATATTTTTCCTAGAAAGTGCCATCAAGGTTCTGCTTGCTGGACTCAGACCTTTGTTCCTGTGGTTTCTTTTGCCTGGAATAAATCCTCCCCATCTCTGCAGGTTTAAATTATCCCCCTTTTCAAGCCCCTTAGACTAAAGTCTAACTTGAGCCCCTCAACATTGATATTTTTGATTTACCCTTTAATTTACACATTTATTTATTCATTTGAATAGTGCAATACCCTGAGCCTAGAATACCCTATTTCTGAAATCTTGATGGTTACATTTTCTATTTCAAAGATAATAGCAGCTTTTTTATTTTTCAGAGATAGAGATCTTGTATTGTGGGAAATGGAAGGACTATTCTCTCTTCTTTATGCATGGGAGAGTCACATTTCAATATGTCTTTGGTTATACAAATGTAAAGTACAGATCCTAGTCTGGAAAGGAGAGTTTGAAACTATGAGGAAGGAGCCAAATTCAAATGGTGGAAAGTGTTGTACACTGTAGGAGTTGCCTCTCTGCAGGGATTGTTTTGGTACTGACTGGAAGACAAAGGGGAAATTTACTCTTCTAGATGCAGAGAGGGGTTGTCAGGCATTAGTCTCATGGTGGGGAACTTCTGTTCATGGAGGTGGTAAATTGGCTTTGAAACATGGTGGCATGTATGAGAGGAAACTAAGGGAGAGATACCTTCAGAGGCATAACTCTATGGACTCTGGGAGCAGTGGTCTCACACCAAGTTTTGTGGGTTCTTCCCTGTGTTGTAACTCCCCTTTGTCCTCCTCAAATTTTCAGTAAGTTCTGTTGAACACCATAGTCTGCCTAAGGCTGTGTATTGGGAAATTAAGGGAGGGTCAGCATCCTCACTGGGGAAGAATTGGGACTGAGAATGCTCAGGTGGACTGGAAAAGCTGGCTAAGCCAAGTGGTGATGCACAGAGAGGCCTAGCATAGTAATCCAGATCTAGATGTGACAAAAGTGACAGCCAAGATGACCTCTGGGGGGCAAATACATCCCTCAGGTACTTCGAAAATACCTGGGGAGGAAAATCTGGCTAAAGACTTTGCAGGAAGTAGGATACAGTAAAACAAGGAGCCCATACCATTGTTTCTTAGCTTGTAAAGGAAAGGGTAATCCCAGGGCTAGAGAACTGAAGACTGATGGGCTGTACATGGACTCAACAAATATTTGTTGAGCACCTACTCTGTGCCTGGCACAGCGCTAGGTATTGGGGATACAAAGATATCAAAGAAATGCTCTGTCCTGATACAACTCATTATAACATGTACTGGATTTTCTTGGTGGTAGCATGGAAATACAAGGCAAATGTTGTAGTAGAGATGCATACATGACACCAATTGAGTATGAAGAATGGGGTGTCTGACTCTGCCTAAAAGAGTGGAAAAGACAAAGGAACAGCTCCAGGAGGAGGTATAAGTTGAGTGTTAAAGGGTTAATGAGAGTTTAGATAAGATGGGGGAATACATTTCAGGCCAAGAGAAGAACATGAGCTTATAGAGAGGTGTGAAAGAGCATGGGTTTGGGGCCAAGTAGAGTACCTTAGCAGAAAGGAAGGGCAGAAGGATTAGAATGGGGAACTTGGGGCAGTGTCAGGTGAGAGAAGACAAGGTTTATATGATGAACTGAAGTTTTCAGATTTTATGCACCTGGTGGGGTATGAATGTAAAAAAAAAAAACATGCCAAAGAATTCCATGATCAACTATGCCTGTAAAAATAAATTACTCTGTGCCACTGTAAAGGATATTCTAGGTTGGACTCCCTAGAAACAGAGCCTGAGATGGCGATTCTTGTGAAAATGACTAATTGAAGGAGTGTTATTAGGGAAAAAATAAGAGAGTGAGGGAAGTGGGACAGGGCACGGGCAGAAGCTGGGAAAGGATATGATTTAAGGAAAAGTCTAGGCTCAGTTGGATCTCAAGAGGAGCTCTGAGTGTGAATTATACCACAGAGACTGTCCTTGCTGCCCCCAAGGGGAGGATGGGGTCCCAGACATCTCCAGGTAAGATGGCTCCACCAGCTGCAGACAGTCCTCCAGAAAAGGGTGTAAGTGTGAGGGGTTAGCAGCCCAAACCTGTAGTGCCTGGGGCATAAATGCATTGAAAACATCAGCTAATAAAGGGTGCCTGGGCAGGGCTCCAAAAGCGTAGGCTATAGAGGATGAATCAGAATCATCTCACTGGAAGTGGAGGGACTATAAGGAGTTGCCAGGAAAAGCGTGATGTGTGGTGATGGAGAGAAGGGGATAGATTTAAGAGAGATCTGTGAGGTAGAATTGATGGAATTTGGTGATTAGTTTGGATACGACAGTGATAGGGGAAAGAGGGGATTCCAGGTGCACCTCAGTTTGGGATCTGGGCAGCTGGGTGCCTATTGCCTAGGAACTGTTTTTTCATGTAGGGGTTTAGGTGAGGAATAGATTTGTGAGCAATGTTGTTGAATTTGGATTTGCTTTCCTCAAATTGGGGTTCCTTGCCAAACACCCAGGGACTGATGGTCAGAGGACAGGTAGAAGTCCATTGCTGTGGCTCAGAGGAGAGGGCTGAGCTGGAGAGTTTTAGACATCATTGAAGAGTCTGGCAATCAAAGCTGAAGGGTTGACGAGATCACCCAGGGAGAGGAAGACAATATAGACCATGCTTAAGACAACTCCTGTGGTACCTTATACCCAGCAGAAGCTTAGTACATGTTGAATTGAATTGCTTATATTAATAAGGTGCTCTTTCTAGCTCCCAAACCCAGTTCCCCATCAGATGTCACTGACAAAAAAATTAGTGGGCTAAAAATGACATTGATTGTACTTTTTGAAATTGTGACATGGAGATTCATTCAATGAGAGACATCAGTAGACCCTGGGTTTCCTCTTTCTACTCCCAGCCTGAGCTTTCAGCCAGGGGTCTCACCAACCTATCCCCTCTTCTCAGGGCTGGCTATGTGGGATTCCAAAAGGGGTGTGCAGGTGTCCCAGGGACCTTCTTTCTCCAGGCACTTCTGAGTGAACCTGAGATAAGCAAGAGACGCACAAACAGACCTGTAAAAACAGCAGGGCAATACTTTTATCCACACAACACTAGGTGCCTTGCCCCTGGGGATAGTAGGAATGGAGAAATCTCCTTTATTATCAACATCTTTGTGGTCACTCACCTTGTGAATTCCCAGAGGACTTTTGGCACCACCAGGCTGTCCTTTGGTAAATCAAATGGGTGTAAGGCAAAAAACATTTGGGCTTCAAATGAACTTGAGGTCCCATATTTTTGAGTTGCCAAGTAAATGTGGAAATGGCAGAAGGGAAAGGCCCTGCCAACACCACATGTTTGGGCTGTGGAGGGGACCGTGGTGACTCAATAGCCTTCTTTTTCTAGTGTATACCAGACTGCCCCTACTCATTGCCCACCTGAGAAGTGCTGTTGCCTTTAACTTCTAATGGATCAAGTAGTGCTCCTGGAGGGGTGTAATGGGAAAACACACATTCTGGGCATGTTAAATGTTACATGGCTCCACCTCAGGGAGCTGACAGATGGTGATTTATTCCACAAAATATTGACGTGCTCTGCAGAAGTACCCTGTTATTGAGACATTTTGGCAGACCTAGTATTTCCAACTCTGTGCAGCTGAAACATTTTCCATGACATTCCTAAGCTTTGCCACTCTTCTGTGCAAAAATGGCATTTTAAGACTTTATTGAGGTGTCATTTACATATGGTAAATTTGGTGATTCTAAGCATACAGTTTGATGGACTCCCCACATCAAAACACAGAACCACTCCATTACCCTCAAAAATTTCCTTCTTTCTCTTTCACGTCAATCCCCTCCCCTGACCTTCAGTCCCAGGCAACCACTGATCTTCTTTCTGTCACTACACTTCCATCTTTTTGAGAATTAAAAATGGAAAATATAAATCCCAGCACTTTGGGAGGCCAAGGTGGGCGGATCACCTGAGGTCAGGAGTTCGAGACTGGCCTGACCAACATGGCAAAACCCCGTCTCTACTAAAAGTACAAAAATTAACCGGGTGTGGTGGCAGGTGCTTGTAATCCCAGCTACTCAGGAGGCTGAGGCAGGAGAATTGCTTGAACATGGGAGACGGAGTTTGCAGTGAGCTGAGATTGCGCCTGTGCACTCCAGCCTAGGCAATAAGAGCCAGTCTCCATCTAAAAAAAAAAAAAAAAAAAAAAAAAAAAAAGCAAATATCAAGGAATAACTTATCCTCTGTTAAGTTAGGTAAAATACTAACATGATTAATCTTAAAAAAATCTACAGATGGACAGGATTTTATATGCTTATATGGATTATATCTTTCAAAAAGTAAGCAGAGGGAGAATAGCTCATTCAATAGGACATGGCTTTTGGTCACCTGAGGAGCAATTCTTCCTGTACCCCTGAAGTCAAGTAGACAACTTAGGTTATTATTAGGATAATTCAGATCAAACATATTTAGATCATTTGGGTTTTGTTGATTTTTGTGGATTTGGAATTTCTGGCTGATTAGATTTATTTGCTTAATGAAAGTCGGTGTAGTAACTTGTCTTAGGGTTCTCAGGGCCTAGGGAGGGTGATTATTAACCAGATACACAAGCTGGAGATGGAAATACAGTCAGGTCCCAGCTTAGATCTTGAGGGTTGGAATGTCTCTTAGAAACAGCTGCCTGGTTGCATGGCATGGTGGCTGCAGGACCTCTCTTCCTTCCTCATTCACTTGACCCTTTGTCATGCAATTGACTTGTCTCATTTCCACCCATTCCTGTGTCTGCCATCACCCAGGGTAGGGGGGCACGTGCATAGCAGGATAGGTGGGAAGAAGGAACAGGTAATGAGAAGGTGGCCTTCACTGCTGAGGCTCACTGTTGTGGGCCTCTCAGTTTTCATCCCTTCTCCTGGAAGCCTCTCAGGTTCCCTTTGGTTTTCCACTCCAGGGCTCTGCCCCTGCCCCAGGTTGAGCTCCTGTGGTGCAATACCCAGGAAAGTTTAAATCTTGGCACTCTCTTCTCTTTGAGAATGCAGAGACTTTTACCTGTCTTAAATCTAGTGAAGGAGGGTAGAGAGGAGAAGAAAGAATGGATTCGTTATGCGTGGTTTTGAGGTAGGCACTGGGCTTCATGCTTTCATATGATACCTCTAGTTAAAAATAATCTCTATTTGCACTAGCAATATGAGACAAAGTAGCTACTATTTATTGAGTACCTAGCATTGTGCTGGGTTTTGTTGCTTTTTTTTGTGGATGGTAAAACAAAACAGAAGGTCAGAAAGTGACTTGCCTGGGGTCACACAGCTGGTAAGTGATGTCTGTTTTCCATCTCTTTCTCAGTGGATCTGGTAGAGTAGAGACCTTGCTTGGAAGCTGTAGAGGGTGGCAATGGAGAGGGCCAATCTCTGGAGTCAAAGGAATTCCAGAAAGAAGGTGATCGGGATTGTCTGCCTGTTTGTGTGAGCATTTGCAGTGACAGTGCAAGGAGGCAGCTATATCTCCTCCACTTTTCGCCCTCTGTGGAACCTGTTTTTGACCCTCACATTCTCTTGACTTCTGTCTCATTCCCTATCCTGGGAGCCAGTGTTTTGGAGCTGGGGGAGGTGGGTTTCCAGTCCCATGAGTTGGCAAGTGGGGAAGGGAGTTCCAGTCTCACTGCTTCTGAGGACACTATGTTTCTTGGAACACAGTGGAACCCTGACTCAGTTTTCCCAGGGCACCCTCCATAGATGTGGTTATTACCGGACTCTCCAGCACTCAGTGTCTGATTTCTGCTCTGTTGGCTTGCACCACGGGGGGTGTTCACGCCCCACCTGGGTGTTTGCTTGTACCCTGTTGACTTCATTGCTATAAATGCAACCTGGATCATGTGAATCCTGAAACATTTCTTACTTTGGTTCCTTTCAATGGCAGAGCTAGAGTAACCCAATCTACATGGGGGTGGTGTAGAAAGAGTTACCATCTAACCCGACTCATGCCTGATCATTTCCTGAGTTCGTGAAGCACAATTGATTGCATAGCAATTCTCACCTGTGACTTGGTGCTGCATCAGACTGGGGCTTCTAACATGATAGAATGACAGGTTGATAGAAGCTGTGTAGGCTGGAAAGCGCTTCGTCCTGCCCTCACGCTTTCCTCTGTGGTATGTCGGAGCTTAGAAATGGGGAGGAGGTAAGACAACCTGCAGAGACACACAGCCCTGCTAACTCTCCCTTCTTGCCTTCCTCTTCCCTTGTGGCACAGATTTTGGGATAATGGAAGGATGGGGGCCTGAACAGTGGAGTGTATGACTGGGGCACTTGTATTATCTGGCCCTTATGCATTTCCATATATTGGTTTCTCTTGGTTGTAGTTTAGATAAATTTATCACCAGACTCTTGGAGGCTTCTCTAGCACTCCCTGGGGGCAGCCACTCTTCCAAGTGACTCCTACCCTCTTTCATTGGTGGGTTCCTGTGCTGGTGCTAGGAACTGGGTTAGGGTAAGGCAAGCAAGATACCAAGCATGCAAAATTCAAGGGTGTACGCACTTCCAGGGACATGCAAGTATAGAGTCGGCACTTGCTTGACCCAGAGAATGCATTCTTTCTTAAATTTTGTATCCTTTCTTGCCTCACCGTAGGCCCAGCTTTGCTGGGAACTTATAAATCATAGAAATGACCCTCTGAAAAGGCACACATTTCATTAAGACAGGGAGAGGGACCATAGAACTTTACCCCTTTGACAAAGCTGGCCTGTTTCTCTTGTCATTGGCATGGAAAATAAACTGTAATCATCTGTCTCTGGTCTGATTTGAACATATTAGTTTTCTTGAGGGACATGTCAGCAGGTATAACCCACATGCCAGGGACTGGGGAGATAGCAGCAAAGATGCTAATTTGAAAATACTTCTGTGGCACTTAGCAGGGTGTGATTTTAATTCATTTTTTGTCCCTTGATAATCATAAAGTGCTTTCAGCCTGTGAATATCCATTTTTGACCAGCATGCTCATACTTCATCTGGGGACCGCATTTAATGGCTGTGTTGATGATGGGGTTCACAGGGGAATTGTGTAAAGTACAGATATTTGCTTTGTGGAGAGAAACACAACTGATACTAACTCACATGGCTATTCTGTAGAGTGAATTGCAGATCTGACTACTTGCCTCTATGTGAGTGTTGTTTGTGCACACAGAGAGCTAATATTTGCATAGCACTTTAGGTTTGTCCCAGGTTTTATTAACATTGTATCATTTAGTTCTTGAAATAATCCTATTAAATTCATTGAAGCTGCTTAGTATAATGGGAAGTACATAAGCAATGCCATAATGTTTGAATTCTGCCTTTCCTGTTTAACTGGCTGTGTGACCTTGAATAAGTTACTCTATGGCTGAGCCTCAGTTTCCTCAACTGTAAAATGAAGATAATGATGCCCACCCTATAGGACTGTTTGGAGGATTAAGTGAGTATACACAGTGCCTGAGTGCCTGGCACAGGATACGGTACACAGTGAGAACTCAATAGGTGTTGGTTCTTTCCTTCCCCTGGCCCAAATTGGGGTTCATGCTCTTTTCACTACAGCCCTGCTGTCCTGTCTTGACAGCACTGCAGATGCATCAGCTCTGTGACAGTGTTGGTGGATGGAGTCACAGAGGGAGAAAACTGGCCATCTCTGAGTGTTGAGGGGCTGATTGTTCTCCTGCAAGCCCGGGTATGGCAAGATGGCCCCTCTCAACTAGACACAAGCTCATCTTGCCAATAACGCAGGGTAAAGGGTGTTACCTGAGATTCTTAGATTGAGGTCCAGAGGGCTTGGGAGGAGAAGTTGGCCAGGCCAGGGCACTCCCCTGAGTTGTACCCTTGGGCACTCTCCCTCCTTCCATCTAGCTAGTGCCTGTGTCAGGCCCACCTAGAGGAGAGACAGATTGGGGTATTATCGTTTCCTGCAGCCCCCTCATAATTCCTGGTGGTTCATCTCTCTGAGTGGACAGTCTCTATTTTTCTTTCTTCTCCCCCCACCTGTTTCTATCCATCTTCCTGCTTGCTACCTGGTATTAGGGAACTTCCAGCTACTTCCTGAGAGTCTAGGGACTTTGCACTGGTGGTTTGCCACCTACCAGAATTTATAGGAATATGAAGCTAGCTCTATGTTTCTCTTGTCTCATTGCCTCATTTGGGGCTGAGTTAGCAAATTGACAGCTGTCCAGAAAAGACACTGGAGATTCTATTCTTCAGGCCAAAGGAATGTCAAACAGTCAGAACCCTCAGCTCTGTCTCAGGACGATAAGTGTTGATTGCTTAGATTGAAAGAGCTTTCCTCATGCCTTAAGCAGACCAGTCCTGGCTCTGGGACGATTGGGCTTGGAGTCAGAGGATTGGAGTGTCTATCTTGGCTCTGCCATTTGCTAGCTTGGAACAGCCAGTTAGCCTATTGAAGTCTCAGTTTTCCTGTTATGTAAAATGGGAAGGTTAACAACAGCCCAACAAGATGTATAAAGAAAACAAGTAGATGAAAAGGCTTTAGCATGGTAGCAGCAGAAGATATAATTATTATGGGCCATTGCCAGCTCCCTCAATCATCTTCATGCTTAAAGGGTGAATTTCAGTCAGATTACTTCCGGTCCACATTTTCTTGGACGCGGAAGTTCTTTCCTGTCTCCAGGAATTCTGATGGAATACGTAGGATCATCTATTACATTCAGCAGGACTGTGAAAATCTGACCACGGCCACATACGTGCTTCTTACCTCTGCGGGCTGTGCTCTGAGCCAAGGCTCATATCGGGGGCTGGCCATGGGAGCCAGCCTGGAAGTGTGAACATGGCATTCTCTTGGGCTTGCAGGGTCTCTGCAATGGGGGCTGCCGAATGTGGGGCTGGAGTGGATGGACAGACTGTTAGCATAACGAGTTCAGAGAGACATTATGGGTAGTGACAATACCACTGTGAGTCTGGATTTATTCGCTGTAGGTCTGCAGCCCCACCAGCTGCCATTGAGAACCTACTAGGCAGGGCTCTGAAAGGTTTTTATTAATGAATTTGTCCAATGACTGAAGAGCTGCAGGTCATGCTATTCAAAGTGTATTGCTCCAAACTGGTAAAAGCCTAGCTGTCATGGGCAGAGAATCCAGTCAGACCTCTTCTCTCTTCTATGACATCACCTCACTCTTTCCTTCTTATCCTCTCCACTCATGCCATCATCCTCTGGAACTCTCTTCTCCCTCTCTAATGACTGCAGCTGCTCATGGCACCTCGGGGGAGGACATAGGAAGTAGCCTTCTTTGCTGCCAAATCCAACCTCTGGGTTATTTATTATTTCAGAAGATACCTTGCTATTAAAGCACTAAGGCTCATGTTTTCCCTTTTCCTTAAGGAACAAATTCCATCACAGTCAAGGCCACACAATTAGGTGTACAGAAGCAGAGCCAACGCCTGATAAGACGGACCTTCATTTAGTGAGAGTTCTGACAGCTGCCAGTGATTGCTTCTGCAGCAGCCAGTGCAGCAGTCTGATTTGTCTCTCTCCCTTCCTTTCCCTCCTTCCCTCCTCCCCTCCCCTTCCTCCATCTCTCTATTTCTCTCTCTCCTTCCCTCAATCCCTCCCTCTGTCTTTTTTCCTACCAGCAGACATCTCTTTTAAGCATTGGAGACAACATTTTTGGAAAAATCTAAATAAATAGCAAGAGGGGATGTCCTTTTCCTTCTGTAAACATAAAATGATTTAAATAAGGGTCTTTTAAAAAGATGAAATGATAAAATAATGCAGTGTTATCCATTATATTACATCTTAAACTGCGCTCGGTGAAAACTACTAGAGTATTTGGAGAAGAAGTCACAATTTTCCTCCATAGTATTAGGTACAATCTTCAGAATACAGGGGTTATTCGTCTTTTTTTTTTTTTCATTTTTTTTTCCCCTCAAGAGTGTTACAGTGCTTATAACATGGCTAAAACAGCAAAGAACTCGCTGGCTTTCCTCTCCCAGGGGGCTGTTTCTAGACCCCACCTTGACCTCTACGTGATTTCCATGGCTGCTCTGAGGCCTTAATGACTGGTCATCCAGGAAAGGGTCAATCAAGTCTCATGCTGTTGTGGGGGTAAAAGGACAAGCTGGGAAGCCATTTGTATCATTTTACAGAGAAAAGGGTTAAAGATGGCAAAGTATGAGGGCTTTTTAAAGACAGCTCCAGGGAACATTAGGACATTAGGGCCTATAAGTATCTGGCCTGGCCAATGACTTGAAACCTCACTAGATACCATCCCTTGTCTCACGACAAAGCCCCGTCTGCAAGCACCCCGTTTAAAGTCATTATCCTGGGCCTTGTATTTTTCATCCACCCTTGCTCTTTGTGTCACCCTATTCCTACGCTTATGCAGCTCCTGACCTTTTCTTAGCTTTCCTTTGCATTTCTGTACCAGTCGATGGATACGGCTTCCCTGGTTTTGACCTTTGGCCCTGCTAGAACTGGGCTTGTCCTCTGGGTCTGCCTCTTGCTGGCAGTTCTAATCACAAGTGGGTCCAAGACTCTGTTAGTGTCTGTCCAGTCTGCCCTGATTTCCCTGACAGGCAGGCTGAACAGTAGTGCCTCCTTCTACTTTGTGTTTATATGTGTGTGTGTGTTTGTGTGTGGTGACAGGTGACCTGCTCATATGAAAGTCTTCAAGGGGTATTTCAACAGTGAACAATATTAGGCTGGGTGACTGCTCTTCCATATTCCAGTTCACCTTCTATTTGTGTTGTGTTTAAGCCATGCACAACACATGGGATGTGTAACTTCTAGCTCTGCCAGCATCATTTTGTCTGTCCATAGTTGCTAGGTGAGATCTAGCTACTCCGACATCAAACTCAACCCAAATCACAGTCTCCTTGAATTTTGTGCCTTCCTCTTAGGATTTCTGCAAGGGGCTCTTGATTAATCAGCGAGGTGTTTGTAAAGCTGAGATCTCTCATTGCAGACGTGACAAGCCATAATTCCTAATAACGGAGCTACCTTTCTCCAGTTGTCTCAGCCTGAGTGAAGGGGCTCTGTTGTGATTTATTGCCTTGCTGCAAAACCTTTGATAAGTGGCCGCCAAATGTCTCCTCATTACTCAAAACTCCTCCAATTCTTTAAACTAAAGTCCTATCCAAACCTCACACGAACCACTTGTGTTGTGGGGGAAATGAATCAGGGACCTTCTCACTAAACTATTTTGGCATAAAAAAAATCATAAACGAGAGAGGAGAAAATCTTGTTTGCTAAAGGGCTGCTGGGTGAACTGCCTCTTGGCCTTTCGATAGCATCTTTGAAATGGAAATGGCCAGCTGCCTGACCTTCTGTTCAGTGACCCTTTTTGTACAAAGTCAAATTGCAGCCGCCTCACAGCAGCAATTCACCTATGGACACAAACAGGATTTCCATTTTTTTCTAACCTTTTTTTTTTTCCTGGTGCATTTGTTACCGTGAACATTTTTTTACTAGTTACATAAAAGACACCATGCTTAAAAAAAGAGACCCTTTACATCAAAAGGATTGTAACTCATAATGATTTCAAAATACTAGGGAAGTGTCTGTCTTTAATTCTGCACTCTATCCTATTTTAAAAATGTATTGTAATGTGAAAAGGCCTGAGAAAAGACGATATTCCTGAACAGAGTATGGGGTTGTTAATGTCCCCACTCTCTTGATTGGTTGAGGGGAAAAAAGTCTTGATTGTATTAAGAAGGGGGAAATAATCCCCACCTTACTGTGAACAAAAAGAGAAAAAGAAAGGCAAGTTCTGTTTATACAATTATGGTGAATCCCAGTTAATACATAAATACCTTTATGTTCTCTCTGTGGAGCAATTCTAAATTGGAATTAGGAATCTGTTCTAAAAAGGAATTAGAACCTGGCTATACTGCCCTTTCGGACCCTGTTGAAGCTTTTGACACCCCTCCCCACCCCCACCATCCTGCTGCTGGTCCCTCTTCCTTCTCTTTCTGCTCTGATCAGGCAGGGCAGAACATCTTACTGAAGGCCGAGCATCAACACATTGTTTGGCTTGGAGAGTGCTCAGGATGCGTGCCCTACAGACTCTGCTAGGTGTTCAGGTGCTGCTCTCCTTCTGATGCTGCTGCTTTGCTGGGGCTGCAGGCCAGTGTGGAGAGAGAGGCCTGCCTCCCACCCCATAGCTCACACCCCACACGTGGGTGCCTGTTCTTCACGGGATGGATGGGATTGGGCAGATGCTCACTCAGTGGCAAAGGGAAAACGACTCTTTCCTTGCCAAAGAAGCTAGAGACATGGCTCATTAAGTTTTCATGGTAATGGATATTGAGATTCTGATTCACAGAATAACCCTGCAAGGCTGCATGCAGAGAGTGAAAGGGGCAGATTCTGGGGATGGACAATCTTAAATTTGGATCCTGGCTTGGCCACTTCCTAATAAGCTGTATGACTGTGGATACATTATTTAATGTCTTGAAGCCTCCTTCTCATCATGAGTAAACTGAAGGCTAATACTGTCTCCTGGGGCTGATGTGAAGATGAGATGAAATGATGTATGGGAAGTTGCTCAGCCCAGAGCTTGGTGCATAGTCAGCACTCAGCGAACATTTCTTCTTTCTCCTTCCCACTTCACAGGTGAGGAAATGAAGGAAATGGCCAGATTGGGATTTGATCCAAGATTTTCTTTTCTTTTTTTTTTTTTCAGACTCCAAGTTCATGGTCTCACAGATTCTCCCTCTCTAAATGGGGATCCAATGATGTTAGTTAGTTACTCCTTATGAAATTTTCATCAAGACTTTAGTTTCAAATAAGTGTCTTCTGATTTGTTACTGGCTGAAATCAAACAAATAATGATGATAAACACGCAGACAAAAGGAAAAAGTGAAAAAATTCTATTCTATCACCTGCTTCTTGTGGGGACCATTTCTCTACTGTACTGGGTTCACACCCTATCAAAAAATAATTTAACAAACCCTGGAACAAATTAAAGAACACTGAAAAATATTCCTTCTTTTCTACTAATCCTTAAGCCTATCACTTTAATCCAACACTTGATCATTTACGAATAGCAATATGCTAGTTGGATATCTAGTCTTATTGAATTCAAACCTGTTTTCATGAGTCACAATCAAAGCATATGTGATCATTTAAATTCTTTTACTAATAACGTATCATAAACATTTTTTTTACATTGCTGTCTAGGCCTCATAATTTTAATTTTCATGGCTGTGAAATGTCACATTCATTTTTTGTTATCAAACTTACCCATTTTGGCCTTAAATTTGTGTAGGCAATGCAAGCCTAAGGAGAAGTTTAAGAATGCTTGTGTGGTGTGGTGAACACTCCAATTTGCCTTTAGTCATAACTTAAATGATAGTATATAAGTAATCCAGTGTCCCATGTAGGGGGCTGAAGAAACAAAGAATATGAAGTTTGTGCAAAACACAAACTAGAGCAGCAAGTTTAAGCTTCGGGAAGCCCCACTTAATCTTTTCCTTTGCTCTTATTTTTTATTCAGTTTCTTTTTTTAGCTGACTCCAGGCAGAATAGCAATAAAGACTCCTTGCCTACTGTGGTTCATCAGAGGTATCTAGTGTCACAAATTCTGTTTTCATCCTTATAACCCGATATCAAAGGGGCTCAAATACATTGGGCTGTTCCTGATAGAGATCTGAACTTCTAGAGGCCTCTCTGAACTAAATCTATGACCCTCGTGTGACAGGGCCATTGTTACTTGTGGAACACAATCTTTCTGATCCTATGTGAGGGAGCATGTTCCTTGCAGAAAGCAGGTAGGAGTCAAACCTTTTGTGTGCTCTTGCCCTCCATGAAAATCAAATCCTTGTGGCTACTTGAGCTTCTAAACTTCAGGCTTCATGAAGACAAATCACTTGATGAAAGTGAATTCTTATGCGGATCTTTGGAAAGTATCTTTAGAAAGCTGGAAAAAGTTTTCGAATTCCTACAAATATGATTTAATTTTCTAAACTTTATATTTCACTTGCACAGTCAAGTCCTTTGTCCAGTCCTTGGACTAACTAAGGTCCGAATTTATACCAACTTTCTCTTTGGCCTTGCGCCTGGCAGTAGGTACTGTGTGTTTGTTGAATGAGTGTGTGTTTGTTGAATGAATGAATGAAACCTGAAGTCTGAACAGAGGTTAAACTCATGGGTTTGCTAACAACGCTTCCATTTACTTTCCATGAGTGATTGTAGATTTAAAAAATGTTGAAAAATGCAAGTGCTAAGAAGTTTTGAGAATGTATAGATTTAGGTCCTTGTCTTGCAACTAACTCCCATTGTAAACTTGGACAAGTCATTTCACTTCTAAGGGCCTCAACTTTTGTATCTGTAAAATGAGGCCAGCAAAGTGTTAGTGGGTAGGGTGATTATCCAGGTGTCCTTTATCCGAGGTTAGCACCTTATCTTTCTAGCTTGCTGCATCCCAGTATATCTCCACATGGCCAGAGAGCAGCGTTCTCTTACGCCTAGCCTTCTACGATTCAAGGACCAATTACTTAGCATCCAGACTCTGTGCAAAAGTAGCAAGAACAAGTGTTCTCAGTGTAGGCATTTGGGTAGATGTCAGCACTGCTGTGGATTTTGTGTGTTCAAGCTGGACTCAGAAGATCTGCTGGAATTCTCTTCTCTTGGTGATCTCAGGGAGGGGGGCTTTTGGGAGTATACGTCGGTTCAAGCATTGGTTAAATATGCAAGCATGACTGATTTTGGACTTCATTATTTCATATTTAGTTTGCATTCTTGCTATTGTATACTTAACTGACTATTTAACCCTTTTACTTGGATCTACAGATTTTCCCCCACAGAAAAACAAAACAAAACAAAATAAAAAGTATGTGGTCTTCTTTGATGTTTATTGTCTTAGCAAATGCTACCACTATTCACCCAGAAGGCTAAGCCAAAACTCCAGGAGTCATCTTTGACCTTACCCTAAATTCATCACCAAGTCCTCCTCAGTGTAGCCTTTTATATATTTCTGATTTCCCTCTGCTTCTCTCAGGCTCTAAAGTTGCCTCGCTAGTCTGAGTCACCATGACTTTTTCCCTAAGCACTATAGTAGCTTCCTAACTGGTCCTCTTCTCTCCACCCTTGTCCTTACTGGTCACTGATACATTTTTGCCATAGGAGATTCAGTTGACGTGTCTTCCAGATTGGAAATTAATCACGTCTCCCATCCTGCTTGATCCTTTGTGTGGTCAACCATGGCATTTTGGACAATGACCACAATTCTTAACATCTTCTAAAAGGCTTAAGTGGTGTGGCCCTTGCCTGTCAACACTGTGAGCTCCATGCTTGGTCCTCACGGATTTTCTCTGATGCTCATCTTTTCTTCTTGAGGAGAGAGAGCACTCCCATCTTTGCCCATGTCTCAGCCCAAGTTCTCTCTCTTCAGGGAAGCCTTGCCTGATTCCCCTCAATCTAAATATGTCCCCATGACCTAAGCTTTCATAGGCACACGGGCTTTTCTTCTGAAGAACAGAAGATGAAGAAACTGAGACTTAGAGGATTTAATTAACGTGTCCAAAGTTAAACAGCTAACAAACAGTGAAACTGAGATCCAAGGTCCCAAGACCAATAATGACAGATCCAGGATTCAGAACTGTATTTGATTCTAAACTCTCTGTGGCTGACTACTATGCCAGAGATGGGAAATAGGTTTTTACCTCACATGGTAATTTTGATGAGCAGTGCTGCCTATAGTGACATGATGAAAAGGATTTCTGAGGTTGCATCCTTGCTCAGTGGAAAAGTATACCATGTTTAATTAGTGATGCCTGTCGCAGGTGAAGGATTGGAGAAGGAAGGTAGACCAGGCAGGTAATTGCCCCATGCAAATGCTATAATGCACAATGTTATAGTGCTCATTTGATTAAAAAAAATCAAGAACAGAACCTCCTTACAGGTCAGAAGCATGAGGAGCAGAACCCAGGACCCCTTAAGAAGGGATGGAGAGCCTGACCATTGGGCTCTTGAAGGATTCTATGTCAAGCAGTTGTGAAAATCACTCCCCATCATCTTTTTTTTTTTTTTTTTTTTTTTTTTTTTTTTTTTTTTTTTTTCCCAGATGGAGTCTCGCTCTATCCCCCAGGCTGGAGTGCAATGGCGCAATCTCAGCTCACTGCAACCTCTGCCTCCTGGGTTCAAGTGATTCTCCTGCCTCAGCCTCCCAAGTAGCTGGGATTACAGGTGCCCATCACCACTCCCAGCTAATTTTTGTATTTTTTTAGTAGAGACAGGGTTTCGCCATGTTGGCCAGGGCGGTCTCAAACTCCTGACCTCAGGTGATCCGCCAGCCTCAGCCTCCCAAAGTGCTGGGATTACAGGCATAAGCCACTGTGCCTGGCCTCCCCATCTCTTTATAGGCCTCTTTACCTCCCTGCTATGAAGAAAGCTTTGATCGACATGTCAATGTGTACTCTTGTAGCAGGAAGCCAGGACTGGCAGAAGCAGATGGTAGAGATAGGAGTTCACTCCAAACTTTCTCAAGTTCACACCCCCATGATGCCTTTTAACATAGTATATTGGAAAACTCAACTTACTTTCTGCAAAAAGATTCCAGGAAGGTGTGAAGGTGGAGGTTGGTGTGGGGTGAGGATTTTTCTCTCACATGTCAGGATCAGATGTCCAGCTTCTAGCCATGTTCTGAAGTCCACTTGGCTAACATCTCTTTGAAGATTTGGGGTTTGTCTTATACACCTCTGAAGCTGCCCTGTAGTACCCAACACAGGGCTTCACCCATTAGTTCATGGTGGTTGAATCCATTTTACTTGTGGAAGGTCCCAACTTTCCCAAAGCAAAAGGCATTGCCTTATTCTCCATCTAATGAGTTCTTTTCTGTGTCCTTGTCTGGGCACATGGTCTGGCACTGGGTTATTGTGCTGAAGGTTTAAGCAGCTTTCTTGCTATGGCAACGTAGAGTTTACTTTCATCTTGGGCAGGAGACTGCACCAGGCTTATAAAAGCATACCAGCTTACCTCAACTCTCAGAAGGCACATGCAATTGGATCTATTTCCCTTCCTGTGGTCCTTGTCTCCTGATTTCCAGAAGAAAGGGACAGAGGCTGTAGCGTTTCAGTATTCTGGTTTATGGTTCTGGATTCTGGGTTTCTAGTTGAGGATTCTAGCTGGTGAGTGTTTGAGTTCTTGCCTGTGACTCTTTAAATCCCTTTTGCTTCCACACTGGCATGCTGACTTCTAGTCAATATCCAGGGCAGAGATTTTGATTCCATTCCAAATCTGTTTCTCCCTTAGTTTTCCTTTCTTAGTATTATCAGATCAAAAATCTGTTTTTCCTTCAAATTTCCATCAACGTCTAGTCCATCAACAAACCTGTCAGTTCTACCTTCAAAACATTCTCCAATTCTGCTCCTGTCTCCCCTACCCCAACCACTGCCATCTCAGTGCTGGATTCCTTGATTTCCTAACTAGACTAACAGTAGCTTCCTCACTTATTTCTCTACTTCTACCTTCAACTGTCTCTATTTCACTTTCATACAGCTTCCAGAATGACCTTTATTAAAAAATACTTAATTTTGCCTTTCCGCACTACTCACAGAGGGGTCAAAATGGCATTGTTCTGGATTCCTGTTGTAACTTAAAGGGAAACTTTCACAATGTCTGGAGCCCTTGATGCTCTGCAAATGAAGGAGGAGGATGTCCTTAAGTTCCTTGCAGCAGGAACCCTCTTAGGTGGCACCAATCTTGACTTCCAGATGGAACGGTACATCTGTAAAAGGAAAAGTGATGGCATCCACATCATAAATCTGAAGAGGACCTGGGAGAAGCTTCTGCTGTCAGCTCGTGCCATTGTTGCCATTGAAAACCCTGCTGATGTCAGTGTCATATCCTCCAGGAATACTGGCCAGAGGGCCATGCTGAAGTTTGTTGCTGCTACAGGAGACACTCCAATTGCTGGCCGCTTCACTCCTGGAACCTTCACTAACCAGATCCAGGCAGCCTTCCGGGAGCCACGGCTTCTTGTGGTTACTGATCCCAGGGATGACCACCAGGCTCTCATGGAGGCATCTTATGTTAACCTACCTACCATTGCTCTGTGTAACACAGATTCTCCTTTGCGCTATGTGGACATTGCCATCCCATGCAACAACAAGGGAGCTCACTCAGTGGGTTTGATGTGGTGGATGCTGGCTTGCAAAGTTCTGCACATGTGTGGCACCATTTCCTGTGAACACCTGTGGGAGGTAATGCCTGATCTCTACTTCTACAGAGATCCTGAAGAGATTGAAAAAGAAAAGCAAGCTGCTGTTGAAAAGGCTGTGACCAAGGAGGAATTTCAGGGTGAATGGACTGCTCTAGCTCCTGAGTTCACTGCTACTCAGCCTAAGGTTGCAGGCTGGTCTGAAGGAGTGCAGGCACCCTCTGTGCCTATTCAGCGGTTCCCTACGGAAGACTGGAGTGCTCAGCCTGCCACGGAAGACTGGTCTGCAGCTCCCACTGCTCAGGCCACTGAATGGGTAGGAGCAACCACTGAATGGTCTTAAGTTGTTCTTGCACAGGCTCCTAAGCAACATGGAAATAAGGTTGATGGAAAATAAACATCGGTTTCTAAACAAAAATACTTAATTTTTAGAGAAGTTTTAGGTTCACAGCAAAATTGAGTTAAAGATACTGAAATGTTTCCATTTTACACCCCTCTCGCTTCCCATGCACAGCCTCTACCATTATAAACCTCTTTCACCAGAGCGGTACATTTGTTACAATTGCTTAAAATACACTGATGCATTATAATTACCCAAAATCTATAGTTTGAATTAGAGCTCACTCTTGGTGTTGAACATTCTCTAGGCTTTGGCAAATGAATAATGTGATGTGTCCACCATTATAGTATAATACAGAATTGTTTCACTGCCCTACAAATCTTTTGTACCCTGCCTACTCATCTCTCCCTCCCCACAATCCCTGGCAACCACTGATCTTATTACTGTTATCATAGTTTTGCCTTTTACAGAATGTCATATGGTTGGAATCATACAACATGTAGCCTTCTCAGGTGGGCTTCTTTTAGTAATACGCAATTAAGTTTCTTCTATGTCTTTTTTCTGGCTTGATAGCTCATTTCTTTTTAGTGCTGAATAATATTCCATCTATTGTCTAAACGTACCACAGTTTATTTGTTCATTTACCTACTGAAAGACATCTTAGTTGCTTCCACATTTTGGCAATTATGAATAAAGCTGCTATAAACATATGTGTGCAGGTTTTTGTGTGAACATAGTTTTTCAACTCCTTTGAGTAAATGCTAAGGAATGTTATTGCGGGATCATATAATAAGAATGTGTTTAGTTTTCTAAACAACTGCAAAACTGTCTTCCAAAGTGGTCGTACCATTTTACATTCCCACTAGCAATGAATGAGAGTTTCTGATCGTTAAAAGATACAGAATGATCTTTTAAAAATGTAATGCTAATGACTCAGAAATAAAGAGATCATAAAAGACTATTATGAGCAATAATACACCAACAAATTAGATAACTAGGAGAAATAGATACGTTCCTAGAAACATACAACTGATCACAACTGAATCAAGAAGAAACAGAAAGTCTAATCAGAGCAGTGACAAATATGAAGATTTACTCAGTAATGAAAAACTTTTTAACAAAGAAAAACCAGATAGCCTCACAGGTCAATTCTACCAAACATTTAAAGAAGAATTAATGCCAATTCTTTTTATTTTTAAACTTTTATTTATTTATTTAAGACTGGGTTTCACTCCATCACCCAGGCTGAACTGCAGTGGCATGATCATACCTCACTGTAACCTCAAACTCCTGGGCTCAAGTGATCCTTCTGCCTCAGCCTCTCTAGTAGCTTGGATTACAGGTGTGAGCCACCGCATTCAGCCACTAATACCAATCATTTGAAAATCCAAATAATAAAAGAGAATAAAACATTCCAAATTCTTTTTATGAGGCTAGCATCACCCTGCTAGCAAAGCCAGACAAAGATGCCAGAAGAAAACTACAGGCCAGTATACCCGATGAACATGGATGCAAAAATCCTGAAAAATATTAGCATTTTCAACATAAGCAAATCAATTAATGCATATACCACATCAACAGAACGAAGAATAAAAATCACATTGTCTTCTCAACAGACGCAAAAGAAGCATCTGACAAAATTTAGCACCCTTTCATGATAAACACTATCAGCAAGTTAAGACTGTACCTCAACATAAAAAGGCCGTGTATGACAAGCCAATAGCTAACATACTCAATGATGAAAAACTGAAATCTTTTCCTCTAAGATCAGGAACAAGACAAGGATATCCGCTCTTGCCACTTATATGAGATATAGTACTAAAAGTTATAGCCGGAGCAATTAGACAAGAAAAGGAAATAAAAGGCATCCAAATCAGAGGAGAAGAAGTAAAATTATCTTTGTTTGCAGATGGCATGATCTTATATGTAGAAAACCCTAAAGACTCCATAAAAAACTGGTAGAACTAATAAATAAATTCAGTAAAATTTCAGGGTAAAAAAAACATACAAAAATTATAGTATTTCTATACACTAACAATGAATTATCCAAAAAGAAATTTAAAAAGCAATCTTATTTACAAGCATAAAAATACTGAGAAATAAACATAACCAAGGAGATGAAAGAGTTGTATGAAGGAAACAATCAACAAAATAAAAAGGCAGCTTATGCAGTGGAAGAATATATTTGTAAAACATATATTTGCTAAAGAGTTAATATTCAAAATATATGAGAAATTCATACAACTCAATAGTGAAAACACAAATAATCTGATTCAAAAATGGGCAAAGGAACTGAATAGACATTTCTCCAAATAAGATATACAAATGATCAACAGGTGTATGAAAAGGTGCTCAACATCAGTAATCATCAGGGAAATGCAATAAAACCACATGAGATATCTACTTCACACCTGTTTTGCTGGCTATTATTAAAAAAAATCCAAAGGATAACAAATGTCATTAAGGATGTAGTGGAAGGGGAACACTTGTACACTGCTGGTGTCAATGTAAGTTGGTACAGCCACTGTGGAAAACAGTATCCAGATTTCTCAAATAAATCAAAATCAGAACTGCCACACGAACCTGCAATCCAACTTTTGGATATATATTCAAAGGAATTGAAATCAGGATCTTGGAAAGCTATCTGCACTCCCATGCTTATTGCAGCATTATTCGCAATAGCCAAGATATGAAAACTACTTAAATGTCCATTGTTAGATAAATGGATAAAGAAAATTGTATATACATGCAGTAGAATATTATTGAGACTTCAAGAAGAAGGAAACCCCACCATTTGTGACAACATAGATAAACTTGGAGGACATTATGCTAAATGAAATAAACCAAACACAGAAGGGCAAATACTTTATGATCTCACTTATATGATGAATTTAAAATAGCCAAACTCATAGAAGCAGAGCTTGGAATGGTGATTGCCAGAGGCTAGGGGGAGGAGGAAATGAAGAAGTATTAGTCAAAGGGTACAGAGTTTGGTTATACAAGGTAAACATGTCCAAGAGATCTACTGTGTAACATAGTGCATAGAGTTAGTAAGTACTCTGTACTTAAAAATTTGCTTCTACCTTCTGGTAGATCTTATGTTAAGTGTTCTCATCACAAAGAAATCCTAATAAATAAAGAGGGCAGAAGGAAACTTTTGGAGGTGACGGATAGATTTACAGAAGAGATTTTGGTGGTAGTTTCAGGGGTATATATTTATCTCCAAACTGATCAGGCTATATATATTAAGTATGTACAGATTTTGATATGACAATCATTTTAATCAAGTGGTTTTAAAAAAAGTAATACAGTCATGTCACTCTTGGATGTAAGATTCTGCAAACGGCTTCCTATCACACTTAGTGTGAAATGCAGTCTATCATATGACCCTAAAAATATGGACTTTTCTATGTCTTTAAACTCTCTTACACCCTCATTCACTACACTCCAATGACACCAGTCTTCTGTCAGTCACTTAAGCGCGCTAAATTCATTCTTGCCTCAGGACTTTTGCACTTGCTACTCCCTCTTCCTGATGTCTGATGTAAAATAACATGCCAACCCCACCATCTCTTTACTCTTTCTTATTGTTCCTCATGGCACTCACCTCTACTTGAAATGACAGCATATACTAACCTGTTTACTTTCTTTCTTATTAGAATGCAAACTCCATGAGGGTAGAGACTGACAATTTCCCCAGGGTCTAGTATGGTGCTGGCACACAATATTTATTGAGTTCATAAGTGGATGGATTTGCAACCCACATATCATTTTCCTCCTGGAGGGCAATTTGCTCATCTAGGAAATGAGAGGTTGAACCGGATGACATCTCAGGACCTGTTTGGTTCTGAAAACTCTGGGAGCATATGAGAAACTGGCAATTTGTTTTATCTTTTAATTTAACTTTTAAGTTCAGGGCTACAAGAGCAGGTTTGTTATGTAGGTAAACTTCTGTCATGGGGATTTGTTGTACAGATTATTTTGTCACCCTGGTATTAAGCCTAGTGCCTATTAATTATTTTTTCTGATCAATTTGATAGTGAACAAAAGGAGCCTAACTGCATTATGAGAACAGAAAGAATATTTTAATAACCATTCCCCCTTTCTCCCTGTATAATGGCTTTTTCTTTATTAATTTGATTAAAATGTCTTTAAAGTCCAATTGTGTTTCCAGCACGGGGATAAGAAAAACTCTGAGACTAAAAGCAGAGTTTAAGTACTGATGCTGAAGTGATGCAGAATTAAGAAAAGACAGTTGTGAACTGGAATTAGTCTGGAGAGTTTTACAAAGGAGTCAGGTCAACTTTGGGTCTTGAAGGCAGGGTAGGTTTTACATTTGATCTGAGAGTAGGTAAATAGCCATTAATGGTTCTTAAGAAGGGAGTGGTGTGCTAGAAATATAGTATCTGGGAAATTATCTGTAGATGCCCTACCAGAATTGAGATCCTTGACCAGACTTCGAACTACTTAGGGTATAGAGATGTGCTTTTTACACTTTGCATTGAAGCATAGTTTCTAGCATATACTAGGTCCTAAAAGATTATTCATTGGATGAGATTGGGGAGGATGTTGAATCTGGAAGGGTTATGAGGTAGAAACCCAATGAGGATTGCTTGTTTCACTGGCTTCCACATATTGCCATGCCATGCTGTGATGTGGACAGCTCCAGGATCCTCATTGGCTGGGGAGGATGCTGGAGGTGAGATGGGTCCACATTTCAAATCCTGTAGTTGCAGCTTAGACTGGAATGCAGAGCACCCTGCATTCTTTGAGGGCTTGATGTGATGGAACATGGCCTTGAAGCCAACAGACATGCCCAGCACACAAACTTACTCACATGCTAACCTCCTATCCCGAGTTCATAATTACAACATAATTCAATCTGAAGTTTTCTCCCATAAGGAATTAGTATTCTATTTAGTAGCCACCCAGATTCTAAACAGTGAAAGCTAAACATCAAGAGCTTGATTGAATGACCCACCTGGAATTGTTTATACTTCATTAATGCTTTTCATAAATCATGAGTTTGACAGGTTACTGGCATGGACTTTCCAAATCTCATAATTGTGTTTTGTTTTTCCCTTGCTTCATCAGTTTCCTTTCACAGGCTGACAGCTTAGAAAATGTTACTAGAACTGCCAGCTACTGCAGTGACCACTTCTGGTGTGAGCACCTACTGTATTCCCAGAACAGCTGTAGAGGTCTGAAGGCTTGGACGGTATGTAGTCTCGGCTTGGCCATATATTAGCTGGGAGTCCTGGGCAGATCTCTGCCATAAGATCTGTAAAAAAAAAAAAAAAAAAAAAAAAGATAAAATATGTGATGGTAGTTATTTCATAAGACTGTTAAGAATGACATGAGATAATGTAGGTAAAGAATCTGGTGCACTGTCATGCGGTAAGTGCTGAATAAAGCTAGTGGTTGTAGTTCTTCTATTGCTAAACCTCAAGAAGATAAGCATCCAGAGGCTGAAGTGATTGCAAATGACCAGCACCTAAATTATAGGAGGACAGCTATTACCTTTATGTCTGTCTATAATAGGTGAGTTTGAGAAAATAAGATCTTGCATCAATCTAGATCATTATCTGGATTCTTTATCTGACTCGATCATGAAGCCAACCCAAGATTATGGGCTTTAATGGAGGTGTGTAGAGCAGTGGTATTTCCTACCACTAGATTATAATCTCTATAAAAGGTTTATTTTTGCATTCTCAGAACCTAGAATAGTGGCACTCAACACATCAACAGGCTTTTAATAACTCTTTGTTTAAAGGATGAATGGATAGAGAAACAAGGCAAAATAGGAGGTAATTCCATCATTTATATAATGCATTTCTATACACATAAGATATAAATATATACTTTACTATATATATTTATATACTTATCTATATATGCATATATTTTCTGATTATAAAAGTAACATATACTTTTTGTAAAAAATTAAATGATACCAAAATATATAAAAAAATGTCCCTGGAATTCCACCTTCAGAGTTAACTATTGTTATTGAGTTTGGTATCTGTTTTTCTTGATTTAAAAATTGTCTATGCTAATGTATAGGCACTTAACAAAAATGGGCTCATACTCATTTTTAAATTTAGCTGTATCTTAAGGCCCTTTGTCATCTCACTTCATGTAGATCTATATTTCTTTCTAAGGACTGCACAGTTTCTATCATGTGAGTTCATCATGCATTATCTACCCATTCTCCTCTTGATGGAATTTATATTTGTTATAACTTTTTTCACTACACTAATATAATATTTCAAGAAATGTTCATGTACATATATTTGCCTTCTTGGGAAAATAGTTCTATTGGAAAAATCCCTAATAGTGGAATTGCTAAATGAAAAAAATGTGCACATTAAAAATTTTGATGTTATGCTTTGCTTTTACAACTTCTTTGGAATTTGAAAACGTTGTTTGTGCCAGCCCTGCAGTGCCCCTACACAGACAACACGATTAGCTCTTTACCTTAGTGCTCTTTCATTTAAACAATAAAAAATGGTACTGAAGGTGGGTTCATGAGATGTTTGTGGATTGTAACTGGAGGTAGTTCTTTTACCTGGCAGCTCAATCTCTCTGACAAAGTAGACAGCTTTATGGGGTGGATACATATGGAGGCATGAGGAAGGAAGAGATGCCCACTTAGGCATCAAAATAAATAAATAAAAAAGATGATGAATGAAAGAGCAAATATTTCCCCTATGTGCTCAGCCAAGATGTGGTGACAGGTTTGGACAGCGTGTCAGTATCAGAGTTGGGAAATGGAAAAAGCACGCTCCATTTGTGGGGCAATATCATTATGAATGGAGCCATATCCCCCTCAGCATCCTTTTCCTATGTGCCCCTAACCCCCAGCCCAAGATTGTAAAGTTTTATGTCTGGAAGGATAAACACTTCTGCAAAATAATTACAAAACTGGACAATGGAGACTTCCTTAGTGCAGCGGAGATGGAGGAAGGGCTGGAATCGGGATGGCTTTGTGGTGCTGGCAGGGATTTTCAGGGTGATTTAGTGTGGATTGATCTGCAGTTTATTCTGCAGCCATTGTTTGTAATGTGCTTTGCCAGCTCATGTACCCTGAGCCTTAATTGTTCTAAATTAAACTATAGGGACCAGACAGCACACATTTCAATCAGAACGAGAAAATATTGCACCAAATCCCACAGGGATACATCAGCCCCTGCTAGGATGGGCTTGTACTCAAGGGAAGAGGGAAAAAAGTGCTCAGGAGAGCATTGGATAAAATTGAATAGGTTCTGTTCTATCTGTATACAAGGTAAAACCCGATTGTGCTACCTCAATCTGTGTGTATGTGTATTTGAATAATCAAAGACAATACAATTGTTTGCAATGTGATATTTATCTAAATATTAAGGAAATGTAACCCTGAGTTGAATTGCTCTGTATTTTGTTCATTAGCCTTGAGTTTTAAAAATAAGTTGAAATGATACCTGACTTGGGCAACGTTCTGATTTGGCTGGAAAAGCTGCAGGGAATTCTCATGGCTTGTTTAAATACACAGAAGCCCAGTTTCTTCTGGTAAGAGGTTGCTCATTAAAAAAAATTATTCCTTGTCAGGATGTACTATTTTAAGTCAATATGGAGCCTGGGAAATGACCCAAAGCCTGGACAAACAATATAGGCCATGGCATTTCTTATTGACTGTAAGAGAGTGACATAATTTTTCACTTTATCCTCTTCTCAAAATGTCAAAAGAATCCTAACTTTTTGCATATTACATTCTGTCTCAATTCTGTCTCAATAGCACGCACGCAAATATCCAGATGTATATCCAGGCAGCTATACATAGCCAGGAGGGGACCCAAATCAAGAAGTTAAGAGAAAAGAGATTGTGTAAGATCTGAGGAGAACACAAAAATGAATCCAAGGCACTTCTGGGTCACAGAAGTAGCTAATTCTACTCCCCCTATACCCTGCAAACCCAAAGATAACCACTATTAATTTTCCACTGCCTTCCTCTAGCATGTATGTGTTTTATGTAAATGGGATTATACTTTGCATGCTGTCTTGTTCCTTGCTTTTAAAACTTAACAGCATCATTTTCCAACTTAACATACCCATAAGCCCCTTTTCCAGAAGTAACTCTGACGTATTCTTTCTAATGGTTATGTAATATTCCACTCAGTGGATGGCTGATAATTGATATTGCCCTCCATTGATGAGCATTTGGGTTATTTATAACTTTTACTACTAGAATTGTTTTAAAATTTTATAAACATGTTTATTTACAGGATAAATTCTAGCAGTGGTATTAACCGTCAAAAGATGATTACAACATTATGTTTTATTCCCCCATCCAGTTATGCTTGTACTACTTATTAAATATACTCTACTTTTTCCACTGGGGATGAAAAAAAAGATGCTCACAATTATTATGTTAGATATTTTCAAATAAGTGTACACCAATTTACACATGCCTGGTAAAAATACATGAGAGTTCTTTTTGCCCACAAAGTCACATAATTGGAAAAACGGATGCATTTAGGGTGAAATGGAGACTTAAATATCTATATTTACTTTAATATCTTTCTTAGTCATACCTAACCACTGTAATCACTGGTCCTTCCTCTATCATCTATGACCTTCTGTCTTAGGTTTGCCTCAAGCTAATGTCTTCATTACTTTTAAGACTGTATTTTTATATTACCAATAATGGTATCCTCTAAGGTGTTGGACTTAGCTAGTTTCCCTTTGCAGTGTGACCCAGAAGTGGCTTGGATTCATTTCTGGGTTCTCCCCAGATCTTACACCATCTCTTTTCTCTTAAGTTCTTGATTTGGGTCCCCTCCTGGCTATGTATAGCTCCCTAGGCGAAATCTGTGCCATCCCCTGGAATTCAAGTTGCCATTCACATATCTTCCCACATATCTAAGGGCATTTTGTTCTGTTGATCAACTTCTAATTTTCTTCAGCAAGCACTGATTAATAGCCTATTATGTGCTAGGCACAGTATCCCTGTCTGTGGAGGATCATACACCATTTGGGGATACAAACCTGCAAATATTCCTGTGGATGCAGGAAAAGAGAGAGGTGTTTGCAAGATCTTTTGGGACAAGAAAAGGAAAAATACTTAACTGTGCTCAACCAGGCCAGGGGAAGCCTCTCAAAGGAGGTAACAACTGAACTAAGGCTTAATGGGTTACAATGTGTTTATACTCAGTGATTTCACTTCAGTTATATCCAAAAAAAAAAAAGTCTTGAACATGCACGAATGTTCATTACAGCATTTTTTATAATGTAAAATTTCTCAATATTGACAATAGGAAAATGGATAAATGGGGTATAGTCAGATTACAGAGTCATAATTAGCCCTTAAAATAAATGAACCAGATGTATATGTATCAATATAGATAAATCCTGAAAACATCATGTTGAGTGAAAAACCACACTGCAGAAGAATAAACACAGTATAACATATGTCTTTATATAAACAGAAAATAACACCATGGGTTTGGGAATCTATGCATGCAGAATAAAAGAAAGAAGTTGCTGATAGCAAGAATAAACCCCAGCGTCAGGATAGTGATAATCTGGGGTGAGAGAGGCTGGAGGAGAATGGAATTAGGGAGGAGGAAAAAGAGGTTCTTAATAGTTCCTGTAATGTTTTATTTCCCTAAAAATGATGAAATAAAACATGGAAAAATATTCACATTCATTAGATATGAGTGGTGGGTACATTGCTGTACTTCAGACATACAGAGAATAATACCATTTATTATTCTCTATGCTTGAAGGATTTAACGAAAAATGAACGGGAGTTCTTTAGGTGGATAAACCTGGGTCCTATGTATTTGTTTGAGGGGGCAGTGTGTGGCATTGTGTATTAATTTAAGCAGCACCCTGGGAAAGTTTTTAAATGTGGAGAGAGGGAACATCTCTTTGGGTGACATTCAGTGGCTTTAAGCTTTGTCTTAGGGATTCTGAGCTAGTACAGGGTCTTCACTGCTAGAGTGGGAGGAGAGCATTTAGCAGGTTAAATGTTACTGTATTTGTTCGCATATTCATGTTCAAAGACACCCTTTGAGCAAATATTCTGGGCCTGAAAAAGAGTTTGAAAACATGTGATTTATGCAACCCCTTGCCTGGGGTCGTTGTTTTCATCTTTCATCTTTTTACTTTGCAGAAATAGACTCCACTAAGGCCACCAAGGGTAGGATTGCACTGGAGGGAATGGTCGCCTCTCTAGCCTTCCTTCTGATCTCTTTCCAGCTTTGACAACTTCTGTTCTCTCTGCATATTCTTTGGTCTCTGAGGTCTCATCTCAAAGTGTCATCAGTGTCTGATTTTCACAATTGTAGGATTCCTTTACTTTGCACTCTGGACTCAGCTTGCTTTCCTTTATAGCGGGAAACACAGAATCACCCTCCGCTTCTTGCCATCCTTTCTCTAGAGCTGTCTGCCTCTGTCTGTTTTCTCTGATCTGCAGACTGATCACCTTGCCTCTGGCCTTTCCCTTTACAAACACACTCTCGGAAAATAGTTTTCCTCTGGTACCTTTTTCAGCACATGACCACCATCCCAAAACTGAACAATTAAAATACACCCTTAAAATACAATTTCTTTTAAAACATTACCTTTACTAGACCTACTTGTCTACATAATTTCTCCTTCTTTCCTTGATACTTCATTTCATTCCTTCTCTCCACAACCTTGCTGCCTTCTTTATCTAATATCGAGTAATCTGGCCCATTCAACAGGCAGGTTCTTGCATAGTGTTGACTAAGCCTTCTGTATCTATTGAGGCTGCTAAGCTATACTCCAATATTTGTTACATAATATCCCTACATACAGAAGATATTGAATTAGCAATTTAATTAAATTATCATTTGCAGTTGGCCATTGTACCATTGTGTGCCTTTTGTCCATGTAAATGCAGTCTATTGAAATTGTAATCTTTTTAGTGCGGAAATAGTGGCAGACATGTTTTCACAGTGCCATTTGCTTGTGGGGCTTTAATGAATAGTCCTAAATCGTGGAAATAAGTGTTGTATGTGAAATTTGTAGACCAGCAAAGTTTTACTGCTCTCAGTGAATCCTAAGAATCAGCAAAGTCTAGGACAAATTTCTTTCTTTTTTAAAAACATTTTTAAAATTTTTATTTTTTGTGGGTATATAATAGGTGTATATATTTATGGGGTACATGAGATATTTTGATAAAGGCATATAATGTGTAATAGTCACTTCAGGGTAAATGGGTTATGCATCACCTCAAGGAATTATCCTTTGTGTTATAAAAAAATCTGATTATACTCATTTAGTTATTTAAAAATGTACAATTAAATTACTATCGACTATAGTCACCCTGTTGTGCCATTAAATGCTATATCTTACTCATTTTTTCTAACTATTTTTGTACTGATTAACCATTCCCACTTCCCCACCCACTGTCCCCCCACCCCCAGCACTAGCCTTCCCAGTCTCTGGTAACCATCATTCTACTCTCTATCTCCATGAGTTTAATTGTTTTAATTTTTGGCTCCTGCAAATAAGCGAGAACATGAGAAGTTTGTCTTTCTGTGCTTGGCTTATTTCACATATCATAATGACTTCCAGTTCTATCCATGTGTTGCAAATGACAGAATCTTATTCTTTTTTATGGTTGAATAGTACTTCATTGTATATCTGTACCATGCTTTTTAAATCTATTCGTCTGTTGATGGACACTTAGGTGGCTTCCAAATCTCGGGTATTGTGAATAGTGCTACAATAAACATGGGAGTGCAGCTATCTCTTTGATGTACTGATTTCCTTTCTGTCGGGTATATACCTAGCAGTGGGATTGCTGAATCATATGGTAGCTCTGTTTTTAGTCTTTTGAGGAACCTCTGAATTGTTCTCCATGGTGGTTGTTCTAATTTACTTTCCCACCAACAGTGTATGAAGGTTTCCTTTTCTCCATATTCTTGCCAGCATTTGTTATCACCTGTCTTTCGGGTAAAAGCCATTTTAACAAGGGTGAGAAGATATCTCATTGTAGTTTTGGCTTGCATTTCTCTGATGATCAATAATGTAGAGCATCTTTTCATGTACCTATTTACCATTTGTATATCTTCTTTTGAGAAATGTCTATTGAGATTTTTGCTCATTTAAAAATCAAATTATTAGATTTTTTCCTATAGAGCTATTTGAACTCCTTATATATTCTAGGTTATTAATCCCTTGTTAGTTTGAAAATATTTTCTCCTGTGCTGAGGGTCGTCTTTTTACTTTTTTGATTGTTTCCTTTAGTGTGCAGAAGGTATTTAACTTGATGTGATCCGATTTGTTTATTTTTGCTTTGGTTGTCTGTACCTGTGGGGAATACCCACATTACTCAAGAATCTTTGCCTAGTCCAATGTCCTGGAGAGCCTCCTCAATGTTTTCTTGTAGTAGTTTCATTGTTTGAGGATTTAGGCTTAAGCCTTTAATCCATTTTGATTTGATTTTTGTATATGACAAGACAGGAGTCTAGTTTCATTCTTCTGCATATAGATATCTATTCATAGTTTTCCCAGGACCATTTGTTGAAGAGACCATCCTTTCCCCAGTGTATGTTCTTCACATCTTTGTCAAAAATGAGTTCACTGTAATTGTATGGATTTGTTTCTGGGTTCTCTATGCTGTTCAGTTGGTCAATGTGTCTGTTTTTATGCCAATATCATGTTGTCTTGGTTACTATAGCTCTGTAATATAACTATACTAGTTTTGCTCTTTTTGCTCAAGATTGCTTTGGCTATTATGGCTGTTTTGTGGTTCCATATAAATTTTAGATATTTTTTCCATTTCTGTGAAGAATGTTATTGGTATTTTGATAGGGATTGCATTGAAACTGTAGATTGCTTTGGGTAGTATGATTATTTTAACCATATTCCTTCTTCCAATCCATAAACATGGAATACCTTTTCATTTTTTTGTGTCCTCTTCAATTTCTTTCATAAATGTTTTATAGCTTTTATGGTAGAGATCTTTTACTTCTTTGGTTAATTCCTAAGTAATTTTATATTATTTGTAGCTATTATATTAATAAACAGGGATTTTTAAAAATTTCTTTTTCAGATTGTTCACTATTGGCATACAGAAATGCTACTGACTTTTGTATGTTGATTTTGTATCCTGCAACTTTATTGAATTTTTTATCAGTTCTAATAGTTTTTTTTATAGAGTCTTGAGGTTTTTGTTTCAATTTTCCAAATATAAGATGATATCATTTGCAAACAAGGATAATTTGACTTCTTCTTTTTCAGTTGGGATGCTCTTTATCTCTCTTGTCTAATTGCTCTAGCTATGGCTTTCAGTACTATGTTGAATAATAGTGGTGAAAGTGGGCATCTTTGTCTTGTTTCAGATCTTAGAGGAAAGGCTCCCAGTTTTGTCCATTTTTTTGCCACTAGCTGCTGGCTGTCATATATGTCTTTTATTATGTTGAGATATGTTCCTTTAAGGCTTTTTTTTAATATCATGAAGCATTGTTGAATTTTATTAAATGTTTTTTCATCATCAATTGAAATGATGGTATGGTTTTTGTCCTTCATTCTGTTGATGTGATGTATCACATTTGATCGCTTTTTGTATGTTGAATCATCCTTGCATTCCTGGGATAAATCACACTTGGTCATGATGAATGATCTTTTTAGTGTGTTGCTGAATTCTGTTTGCTAGTATTTTGTTGGGGATTTTTGCATCAATGTTCATCAGGGATATTGGGGTGTAGCTTTCTTGTTTGATGTGTCTTTGTCTGGTCTTGGTATCAGGGTAAAACTGGCCTAACAGAATGAGTTTGGAAGCATTCCCTCCTCTGTTTTTCAAAATAGTTTGAGTAGGATTGTTATTAAGTCCTCTGTAAATGTTTGGTAAAATTTAGCAGTGAAGCCATTGGGTCCTGAACTTTTCTTTACAGGGAGACTTTTTATTACAGCTTTGATCTCATTACTTGTTATTGAGCTGCTCAGGTTTTAGTTTTCTTCATGGTTTAATCTAGGTAGGTTGTATGTGTCTAGGAATTTATCCATTTCTTCTAGGTTTTCTAATATATTGGTGTATAGTTGCTTTTCATAGCCTCTAATGATCCTTTGAATTTCTGTGGTATCAGTTGTAATGTCTTCCTTTTTATCTCTGATTTTATCTGTTTGGGTCTTCTCTCTTTTTTTTTCTTAGTCTGGCTAAAGGTTTGTGAATTTTGTTTTTCTTTTCAAAAACCAACTTTTTATTTCGTTGATCTTTTGTATTGTTTTCTTTGTTTCAATTTTATTTATTTCTGCTCTGATCTTTATTATTTCTTTCTTCTACTAATTTTGCGTTTGGTTTGCTCTTGTTTTACCAGTTCTTTAAGATGCATTTTTAGCTTGTTTATTTGAAGTTTTACCACTTTTTCTGATGCAGGCACTTATAGCTATACATGTCCCTCTGCTTTCAAGGTATCTCATGGATTTTGGTATGTTGTGTTTTCATTATCATTCATTACAAGGAATCTTTTAATTTCCTTCTTAATTTCTTCATTGGCCCACTGGTCATTCAGGAGCATATTGTTTAATTTCTGTGCGTTTGTGTAGCTTTCAAAATTTATCCTGTTATTGATTTCTAGTTTTATTCCATCATGGTCAGAGAAGATTGGGGCAAATTTATTTACAGTGGAAATTATGAATGTAAAGTTCCCTTGGCATTGGAGCTATTTGACCTTATTTCTCCAACTTGAAGCAAGTAAATGTTACTTGGGTTACTTTTAGAAATTTCCAAGCTTTTAGAATTTCCTCATTTAAATCACTGAGGCTACAAAGTATGCATTATGTATGTTTTCATGTTTATTGACTATAACACATGGTGTCTTGACTGCCTAGAATAAATCCCTCATTGACAGGACTGTTTGTCTAGATTAGTAAATTAGGGAATCACCAAACTAACATGGATTTTATCAGGTACCATGTTGAACAAACTTTAAGGCTAGTGTGAATTTCTTAGATGTCTTGGTGGTTAAAAAGTTTGTCTATAGGCATACTGTTGTGGCAGTCATGCACATATAAATCCCTCCCTTCTACCCTTCTTCCCTCATTACCTTTCTTTATTCTTATTAAGCAAAGAGGTAGAGTTGGGTATCCTACTCATCCTTTTTTTCATGCTGGTTTTAAGTGGCTGCCTGGCCTAGCTCAAAAAAAGTGTGTTATGGGTATAAGAACCTTGATTATAAATTTATTGTTAGTGGATTTGGAAGCCATCTACACATGTAATTCTACTTGACTATATGGAAATAGGGAATGTTTCAGTAATTTCAAATCTATGGCACCAAACACACCTCTCCTCTGCTCACCTTTTTATTAAGGTATAATTTATAAATAGAAAATCCATCTTTTTTAGTGTATGGTTCTACAAGTTTTGACAAATGCATACAGTGATGTTACCAACCCTACAATCAAGGTATAAAACAGTGTCACATTCCAGAAAATTCCCTTATGCCACTTTAGAGTCAACCCCTCCTCCCACCTTCAGACTCTGGTAAGCAGTGATTTGTTGTTTGACCCCACAGTTTTGCCTTCTCAAGAATGTCATGTAATTGGAATCATACAGTATGCAGCCTTTTGAGTTTGGCTTCTTTCATTTAGCATATTGCATTTGAGATTCATTCATGTTGCTAAGTATATCAGTAGATCTTTCCTTTTTATTACTCTATAGTGTTCCATTGTATGATATATCAGTGTGTCTATCCATTCAGAAGTTGAATTCCCAGTTTATGGTAATTATAAATAAAGCAGCTAAGTATATGTTCAAAGATGGTTGAATAGGAACAGCTCCAGTCTGCAGCTCCCAGCGAGATCGACGCAGAAGACAGGTGATTTCTGCATTTCCAACTAAGGTACCTGGTTCATCTCATTGAGACTGGTTGGACAGTAGGTGCAGCCCATGGAGTGCGAGCTGGAGCAGGGCAGGGCATTGCCTCACCCTGGAAGTGCAAAGGGTCAGGGTATTTCCCTTTCCTAGTGAAGGGAAGCCATGAGAGACTGTACCAGGAGGAACGGTACACACCTACCCAAATGCTGTGCTTCTCCCATGGTCTTCACAACTGGCAGACCAGGAGATTCCCTCTGGTGCCTGGCTCACTGGGTCCCATGCCCACAGAGCCCAGCAAGCTAAGATCTTTTGGCTTGAAATTCTTGCTGCTAGTGCAGCAGTCTTAGATAGACCTGGGACACTGGAGCTTGGTGGAGGGAGGGGCGGCTGCCATTGGTGAGGCTTGAGTAGGTGGTTTTATGCCCACAGTGTAAATAAAGCTGCCAGGAAGATTGAACTGGGTAGAGCCCACTGCAACTCAGCAAGGCAGACTGGCTCTCTAGATTCCACTTCTGTGAGCAGGGCATATCTGAACAAAAGGCAGCAGCCCCAGCCAGGGAGTTATAGATAAAACCCTCATCTCCCTGGGACAGATCACCTGGGGAAAGGGGCAGCTGTGGGCACAGCTTCTGCAGACTTAAATGTCCCTGCCTGACAACTCTGAAGAGAGCAGTGGTTGTCCCAGCATGGCGTTTGAGCTCTGATAATGGACAGGCTACATCCTCAATTGGGTCCCTGACCCCCCTGTAGACTGACTGGGAGACACCTTCCAGTAGGGGCCGACAGACACCTCATACAGGAGAGCTTTGGCTGGCATCTGGTGGGTGCCCCTCTGGGATGAAGCTTCCAGAGGAAGGATCAGGCAGCAATATTTGCTGTTCTGCAGCCTCAGCTGGTGTTACCCAGGCAAACAGGGTCTGGAGTGAACCTCCAGCAAACTCCAACAGATCTGCAGCTAGGGGGGCCTGACTATTAGAAGGGAAACTAACAAACAGAAAGGAATAGCATCAACATCAACAAAAAGGACATCCCCATCAAAACCCCATCTGTAGGTCACCAACATCAAAGACAAAAGTAGATAAAAACCATAAAGATGGGGAGAAACAAGAGCAGAAAAGCAGAAAATTCCAAAAACCAGAACGCCTCTTGTCCTCCAAAGGATCACAACTCGTTGCCAGCAAGGGAACAAAACTGGACGGAGAATGAGTTTGATGAGCTGACAGAAGTAGGGTTCAGAAGGTGGGTAATAACAAACTCCTCTGAGCTAAAGGAGTATGTTCTAACCCATTGCAAGGAAGCTAAAAACCTTGAGAAAAGGTTAGAGGAATGGCTAACTAGAATAACCAGTGTAGAGAAGAAAATAAATGACCTGATGGAGCTGAAAAACACAGCACGAGAACTTCATGAAGCTTACACAAGCTTCAATAGCTGATCTGATTAAGTGAAAGAAAGGATATCAGTGATTGAAGATCAAATTAATGAAATAAAGTGAGAAGACAAGATTAGAGAAAAAAGAGAGAAAAGAAAAGAACAAAGCCTCCAAGAAATATGGGACTATGTGAAAAGACCAAATCTACATTTGATTGGTGTACCAGAAAGTGATGGAGAGAATGGAACCAAGTTAGAAAACACTCTTCAGGATATTATCCAGGAGAACTTCCCCAACCTAGCAGGGCAGGCCAACATTCAAATTCAGGAGATACAGAGAACACCACAAAGATATTCCTCGAGAAGAGCAACCCCAAGACACAAATCGTCAGATTCACCAAGGTTGAATTGAAGGAAAAAATGTTAAGGGCAGCCAGAGAGAAAGGTCAGGTTACCAACAAACGGAAGCCCATCAGACTAACAGCAGATATCTTGGCAGAAACCCTACAAGCTAGAAGAGAGTAGGGGCCAATATTCAACATTCTTAAAGAAAAGAATTTTCAACCCAGAATTTCATATCCAGCCAAACTAAGCTTCACTAAGCTTCATAAGTGAAGGATAAAGAAAATCCTTTATAGACTAACAAATGCCGAGAGATTTTGTCACCACCAGGCCTGCCTTACAAGAACTCTTGAAGGAAGCACTAAACATGGAAAGGAACAATCGGTACCAGCCACTCTAAAAACATGCCGAATTGTAAAGACCATCGGTGCTAGGAGGAAACTGCATCAACTAACAGTCAAAATAACCAGCTAACATCATAATGACAGGATCAAATTCGCACATAACAATATCAACCTTAACACATAACAATATCAACCTTTAATGTAAATGGGCTAAATGCCCCAATTAAAAGACACAGACTGGCAAATTGGATAGAGTCAAGATCCATCAGTGTGCTGTATTCAGGAGACCCATCTCACGTGCAGAGACACACATAGGCTCAAGATAAAGGGATGGAGGAAGATCTACCAAGCAAATGGAAAGCAAAAAAAAGCAGGGATTGCAATTCTAAAATTGACAACATAATTGGAAGTAAAACACTCCTCAGCAAATGTAAACGAACAGAAATCGCAGCAAACTGTCTCTCAGATCAAATTAGAACTCAGGATTACTAATCTCACTCAAAACTGCACAACTACATGGAAACTGAACAACCTGCTCCTGAATGACTACTGGGTACATAACGAAATGAAGGCAGAAATAAAGATGTTCTTTGAAACCAACGAGAACAAAGACACCACATACCAGAATCTCTGGGACGCATTCAAAGCAGTGTGTAGAGGGAAATTTATAGCACTAAATGCCCACAAGGGAAAGCAGGAAAGATCTAAAATCGACACCCTAACATCACAATTAAAAGAACTAGAGAAGCAAGCGCAAACAAATTCAAAAGCTAGCAGAAGGCAAGAAATAACTAAGATCAGAGCAGAACCGAAGGAGATAGAAAAACAAAAAACCCTTCAAAAAATCAATGAATCCAGGAGCTGGTTTTTTGAAAAGATCAACAAAATTAATAGACCACTAGCAAGACTAATAAAGAAGAAAAGAGAGGAGAATCAAATAGATGGAATGAAAAATGAAAAAGGGGATATCGCCACCGATGCCACAGAAATACAAACTACCATCAGAGAATACTATGAACACCTCTATGCAAATAAACTAGAAAATCTAGAAGAAATGGATAAATTCCTGGACACACACCCTCCCAAGACTAAACCAGGAAGAAGTTGAATCTCTGAATAGACCAATAAGAGGTTCTGAAATTGAGGCAATAATTAATAGCCTACTGACCAAAAAAAAGTCCAGGACTAGATGGATTCAGAGCTGAATTCTACCAGAGGTACAAAGAAGAGCTGGTACCATTTCTTCTGAAACTATTCCAATCAAAAGAAAAAGAGGGAATCCTCCCTAACTCATTTTGTGAGGCCAGCATCATCCTGATAACAGAGCCTGGCAGAGACACAACAAAAAAAAGAGAATTTTAGGCCAATATCCCTGATGAACATCGATGCAAAAATCCTGAATGAAATACTGGCAAACCGAAACTAGCAGCACATCAAAAAGCTTATCCACCACGATAAAGTCTGCTTCATCCCTGGGATGCAAGGCTGGTTCAACATATGAAAATCAATAAACGTAATCCAGCATATAAACAGAACCAACGGCAAAAACCACATGCTTATCTCAATAGATGCAGAAAAGGCCTTTGACAAAATTCAACAGCCCTTCATGCTGAAAACTCTCAATAAACTAGGTATTGATGGCATGTATCTCAAAATAATAAGAGCTATTTATGACAAACCCACAGCCAATATCATACTGAATGGGCAAAAACTGGACGCATTCCCTTTGAAAACCAGCACAAGACAAGGATGCCCACTCTCACCACTGCTATTCAACATAGTATTGGAAGTTCTGGCCAGGGCAATCAGGCAAGAGAAAGAAATAAAGAGTATTCAGTTAGGAAAAGAGGAAGTCAAATTGTCTCTGTTTGCAGATGACATGATTGTATATTTAGAAAACCCCATAGTCTCAGCCCAAAATCTCCCTAAGCTGATAACTTCAGCAAAGTCTCAGGATACAAAAATCAATGTGCAAAAATCAAAAGCATTCCTATACACCAATTACAGACAGAGAGCCAAATCATGAGTGAACTCCCATTCACAATTGCTACAAAGAGAATAAAATACCTAGCAATCCAACTTACAAGGGATGTGAAGGACATTTTCAAGGAGAACTACAAACCACTGCTCAAGGAAATAAGAGAGGACCCAAACAAATGGAAGAACATTCCATGCTCATGGATAGGAAGAATCAATATAGTGAAAATGGCCATACTGCCCAAAGTAATTTATAGATTCAATACTATCCCCGTCAAACTACCATTGACTTTCTTCACAGAATTGGAGAAAACTGCTTTAAATTTCACATGGAACCCAAAAAGAGTCCATATAGCCAAGACAATCCTAAGCTAAAAAAGAACAAAGCTGGAGGCATCACACTACCTGACTTCAAACTAACTACAAGATTACAGTAACCAAAACAGCATGGTACTGGTACCAAAACAGATATATAGACCAATGGAACAGAACAGAGTCCTCAGAAATAACACCACACATCTACAATGATCTGATCTTTGACAAACCTGACAATAACAAGCAATGGGGAAAGGATTTTCTATTTAATAAATGGTGCTGGGAAAATTGGCTAGCCATATGTAGGAAGCTAAAAAGGGATCCCTTCTTTTCACCTTATACAAAAGTTAACTCAAGATGGATTAATGACTTAAATGTAAGACCTAAAATCATAAAAACCTTAGAAGAAAACCTAGGCAATACCATTCAGGACATAGGCACGGGCAAAGACTTCATGACTAAAACACCAAAAGCCAAAACTGACAAATGGGATCTAATTAAACTAAAGAGCTTCTGCACAGCAAAAGAAACTATCATGAGAGTGAGCAGGCAACCTACAGAATGGGAGAAAATTTTTGCAATCTATCCATCTGACAAAGGGCTAATATCCAGAATCTACAAGGAACTTAAATTTACAAGATAAACACAAACCCATCAAAAAGTGGGCAAAAGATATGAACAGACAGTTCTCAAAAGAAGACATTTATGCAGCCAACAGACATACGAGAAAATGCTCATCATCACTGGTCATTAGAGAAATGCAAATCAAAACCACAATGAGATACCATCTCATGCCAGTTAGAATGACGATCATTAAAAAGTCAGGAAACAACAGATGCTGGATAGGATGTGGAGAAATAGGAACACTTTTACATTGTTGGTGCGAGTGTAAATTAGTTCAACCATTGTGGAAGATAGTGTGGTGATTCCTCAAGGATCTAGAACTAGAAATGCCATTTGACCCAGCAATCCCATTACTGGGTATATACCCAAATGATTATAAATCATGCTACTATAAAGACACATGCACACATATTTTTACTGTGGCACTATTGACGATAGCAAAGTCTTGGAACCAATCCAAATGTCCATCAATAATAGACTGGATAAAGGAAATGTGGCACATATAAACCGTGGAATACTATGCAGTCATAAAAAAGGATGAGTTCATGTCCTTTGCAGGGACATGGATGAAGCTGGAAACCATCATTCTCAGCAAAATATCACAAGGACAGAAAACCAAACACCGCATGTTCTCACTCACAAGTGGGAGTTGAACAATGAGAACACATGGACACAGGGAGGGGTCACACACCAGGGTCTGTTGGAGGGTGGGATGCTGGGGAAGGGATAGCATTCAGAGAAATACCTAATGTAAATGATGAGTTGATGGGTGCAGCAAACCAACATGGCACATGTATACCTATTTAACGAACCTGCATGTTGTGCACATGTACCCCGGAACTTAAAGTATAATAAAAAAATAAACAAAGCAGCTATAACTATTCAAGTACAGGTTTTTGAGTGACTACATATTACGATATCAAATGGATAGATGAAATGGAGTTGAATTGCTAAGTCATATGGTAAGGTAAGGTATGTTTAACTTTATAAGAAACTGCCAAATTGGTTTCCAAAATGGTTGCTTCCTTTTGCATTTGTACCAGCAATGTATGAGTTCCAGTTTTTCTGAATCCTTACCAGTACTTGGCATTATCAATTAGAATTCTTTTCTTTTCTTTTTCTTTTTAGTTATTCTGATAGGCATGTAATGGTATTTCATTGTGATTTTATTTGCATCTCCCTTATGACTAATGATGCTGAGCATCTTTAATGTGCTTATTTGCTACCCATATTTTTTTTGGCTTATTATTTAAACCTTTTTATTGACTTTTTATTTTAATTGCTTTCTTATTGCTGTTGTTTGATACTTTTATATGTGCTGTATACAAGTCCTAGATCAGATATGTAATTTGCAAGTATTTTCTCCCAGTCTGTGACTTGTTTCATTCTCACCACGTATCTTTAGAAGAATCAAAATTCTTGATTTTTAATATGTTCAGTTTATCAATCTTTTTATCTTATGGATTGTGCTTTTGGTGTTGTAGCTAAGAAATCTTTGCCTAACGCCAGTTCACAAAGATCTTCTCTCCTGTTTTTTTCCCCAGAAGTTTTATAGTTTTAGGTCCATATTTAGGCCTGATTAATTTTGAGTTAATTTTTATACGGGGTGTAAATGTGGATTCTGGTTTACATTTTGTGCATGAGTATCCAAATTGTCCAGCACCATTTGTCAAAAAGATTACTTTTTCTCCATTGTATTGCCTTTGCATCATTGTTAATAATCAATTGCCCATATATTTGTAGATTCTTAATTCTGTTCCAGTGATCTATGTGTTTATCCTTTCATCAGTACTACACTACCTTGATTACTATAGCTTTATAGTATATCTTAAAATCAGGTAGTGTGAGTCTTCCAACATTATGCTCTTTTTTGTTTTTCAAAATTATTTTTTCCATTCCAGTTCCTTTGTCTTTCCATTTAAATTTTAGAACTAGCTTGCCAGTTTTTACCAAATACCCTACTGGGATTTTTATTGAATGTGTGTTGAATCTAGAGATCAGTTTGAGAAGAATTAACATCTTAACAATATTATGATTTTTTAATCCATAAATACAGTATATCTCTCCATTTATTTAAGTCTCTTTATTTCTTTTATCAGTGCTCTGCAGTTTTCAGTGTACAGATCTTGCACAGATTTTTGAGATGTATACTTAAGTATTTCATGTTTTTGGTGCTATTTGAAGTGATATTGTGTCTAAAATTTTGATTTTTAATGGCTCTTTAATATTTTACAGAAATCAATAGCTTTTTTTGTATACTGATCTTGCTCAACTCACTTATTAGTTCTAGTAGCTTTATTTTTTAATTTAAAATTTTTAAAAAGATTTTTTAGGGCAATTTTGAGTTCACAGCAAAATTGAGTGAAAGGCACCTGAAAGAATCAACAACAAAAAAACCTCCTAGAAGTAATATGATTACAGCAAAATTGCAGACTGCAAGGTTAAAGATGTGTATAAAAGTCAAATGCTTTTCTATATTCAGCAATGAACAAGTGAAATTTGGAATAAAAAACCACAATATCATTTATATGACCACCCCCAAAATGAAATACTTAGCTTTAAATCTAACAAAATATGTGCAAGATCTGTATAAGGAAAATGACAAAACGCTAATAAAGAAATAAAAGAAGAACTAAATAAATAAAGAAATATTTCATGTTCATGGATAGGAAGACTCATTATTGTCAAGATGTCAGTTATTCCCAACTCGATCTATAGATTAAATACAGTCCTAATCAAAATTCTAGCAAGTCACTTTATGGATATTGACAAACTGATTCTAAAGTTTATACGGAGAGGCAGAAGGCCTAGAATAGTGAAATCAGTATTGAAGGAGAAAAACAAAGTTTGAGGACCAACACTACCCAACTTCAAGACTTACTGTAAAGGTACAGTAATCAAGACAGTGTGATACTTAATAGTAAGATACAAAACTATAAAAATCCTAGGAGATAACATAAGAGAAAAACTAGATGATCTTGGGTATGGTTATGACATTTTAGATAAAACACCAAAGGCATGATTCATGAAATAAATAATTGACAAGCTAAAATTTATTAAAATCAAAAACTTCTACTCTGTGAAGGAGAATGTTAAGAGAATGAGAAAACAAGCAGTAGACTGGGAGAAAATATATGTAAAAGATACGTTTGATAAAATACTGTTATCCAGAATATACAAATAATTTTTAAAACTCAACATTAAAAAACCAAACAACTCAATTAAAAAATGAGCCAAATAACTTGATAGACACCTCCCCAAAGAAGATATACAGATGGCTATTAAGCAAGTAAAAAGGTGCCCATATCATACGTCATTAGGAAAATACAGATTAAAATAACCATAAAATGCCACCACATACCTACTAGGATGGCCAAAATTCAGAACACTTATAGCACCAATGCTGGCAAGGATTCATTGCTGAACTCTCATTTGTTGATTAATTCCTGGTGGGAATGCAAAAATGGCACAGCTATTTTGGAAGATAGTTCGGCGATTTCTTACAAAACTAAGTGTACTCTTACCATATGATCCAGCAATCATGCTTGGTATTTGCTGAAAGGAATTGAAAACTTACATCCACACAAAAACCTGCACACAGATGTTTATAGCAGCATTATTTATAATTATCAAAACTTGTAAGCAACCAAAATGTCTAATAGCTTTCTGGCAGATTCTTTGGGGTTCATCTACATTGACAATCATGTTGTCTGTGAGAAGAGAGTTTTATTTTTCCCCTTTTGTAATATGTATGTTTTTATTTCTTTCTCTTGTTTTATTATACTGGCTAGGATTCCAGTATGATATTAAATATGAATAGCGAGAATTGACAATCTTGCTTTAGTCTCAATCTTAATTTAGTCATTTACCATTAAGTATGATGTTAGCTGTAGAGTTTTTTTAAGATACCATTTATCAGGTTGTAGAAGTTCTCTTCTATTTCTGGTTTTCTTAGCTTTTTTTTTTTTTTTAAATCAGGAATGGGTGTTGGATTTTTTTTAAAGGTTTTTTTCTGTATCTAATGAGATGAGTGCATGGTTTTCCTTCTTTGATTTGTTGACATGATAATTTACATTGACTGATTTTCAAATGTTGAATCAGCTTTCCATTCCCTGAGATAAATTCTATTTGGTCATGATCTATTCCTCTTTTTACATATTGATGAATTCAATTTGATAGAATGTTGTTGAGAATTTTGGTATCTATTTTACTGAGGAATACTGGTTGGTAGTCCTTTCCTGCTGAATTCCCCATCTGTTCATGTATGCTGTCCACCTTTTACACTTGAGCCTTTAAAATATTAAATGTAATTATTTAGAATTTCATATCAGATAGTTCCAATATCTGGGTCATATCTGAACCAATTCTGTTAGTGGCTTTTTCTTGCTTAAGTTTCTCATAAACATTTTTCTGTTTTTTTTTTTTTCCTTCCTGGTTCTCTATGTGTCTCATAATTTCTGTGTGAAAGCTGGGTATCTTTAGGACATTAAAGGCCTGAGAAAATATATGAATGGCCAAAATGGGCACCCTCTTTTATTTTCAGACCTTTAATGTGTGTTTGTGTGTGTGTGTATGCATGTGTTAGTGAGCTAGTTGAATCAGGAATCAGGAGTTGATCAGGGTTTTGTGGTTGCTATGGTTACTCTCAGTGAACCATAGTCTTCAAATTCTTGTAGCATTAATTTGCATTTAGGTGGGGCTAGGCTTCTGGAGTTTTTTTCCCTGTGCTTTCTGTTTATCCTCAGCTTTAGGCTTTCCCTGTGAATCTTTACTTCGGAGAGTTCCTCTTCATGTTCTTGCTTCTCTGCTGTTGTTTGCTACTTGATTCTCGCTAGCCTGGTGTTGGGGAGGTGGAATGGGGAATGTTTTCTGCTTTCATGGTTTGTCCACAGTCTCAGCCAGTCTGAACCTTGTAGGTGAGGCCTTTGGAGTAGCCCTAGGCCTTTCAATGTTAGGGGTTTCTAATGGCTTGGGCCTGCAATATTTTCTGCCTCTCTCCCAGAGATACACGTTTTTTCCTTCCTTTCTTCCAGCTGCAGTGGGTATTCACCTGTGTTGGAGAGTGACTGAGCTTGTTGCCCTTTCCCCAGCAGCTTAAAGTTTTTGCTTCATTGGCAAAATATGGGAAAAGACTCTGGGCAGGACTTCATGCCTTTCCTGCAGTGGCAACTGCTCCCCTTTTCCAGATCTCCACCACTGAGAGTGGTTTCTCTGGTTTCCCACTCCACTTTCATTCATTTTTGTGAGCACCCTGTGAGGTCTGTGAAGAACTTGTGGTTGGTGTTGACTTCCTTTGTGTCTGTAGCTTCCACGAGTTCTGTGGTTGCTTACTCTCAGCCTTTAGCAATTTGTTAAAAATTTTAGGTGAATTCTTCTTACCAGCTTATATAATGCTCAATGTCTGTTCCAGGTAAATCAGTGGTCATGTCCTGTTTCTTCTTGGAGGCACTTGTCTTACCTTAGACTTCAGGCTACCAATTTGCCCTGCAACCTCAGCTCTCTCATGGGTTCAATAAAAATTATAACTCGAGTTATTCTAAACAATACAGTTTGAAATAATTTGATTTTAATAATATAAATAATTATGACTCAAATTATTGAACAATATCTGGAATTACCCTCATTGTAAGGGGATGGGGAAATGTTTCCCCCAGCTTTCTACATCTTAAGTGTAAATTGGAATTCAGTACATATTATTAATGAAACTACATGCCCCATTCTACATAGCACCAAATATAGAACCAATTTTTTTTTGAGACGGAGTCTCGCTCTGTTGCCATGCTGGAGTGTAGTGGTGCAATCTCAGCTCACTGCAACCTCCACCTCCAGGGTTCAAGCAATTCTCCTGCCTCAGTCTCCTGAGTAGCTGGGACTACAGGCGCACACCACCATGCCTGGCTAATTTTTGTATTTTTAGTAGAGATGGGGTTTCACCATGTTGTCCAGGCTGGTCTCGAACTCCTGAGCTCAGGCAATCCACCTGCCTCAGCCTCTCAAAGTGCTGGGATTACAGACATGAGCCACAATGCCCGGCCTGCACCAAATGTTTTTAAGAATTTTATGGCCATCTTTTTAAGGTCAAAATTCAACCAATCAACAAATATGGATTAAAGAGCAAGTTTGTGTCTATTAAGGTATCAGGTGGTAGGTTTTAACCTGAAAGCCATTTCCATTGGATTGGAAGTAGTTGCCTGAAATGCTATGTTGAAAAGATTGTGAGACAAATTTGACTTTTGTACCTAATTGATGAGGTCTGCCATGAGCACAGAGTGGCTGAGAAGGAGCTCTCATGGCATACTTTAGCTTTTCTTGATTAGTCTCTAAGGCAATGGGGAAAGTATGGGAGAAGGGGGTGAGAAGTTTCTTAATCAAAGGAATTTGTTGTCTAGTTGGAGAGGAGTTACATGAGCTGGTGGAACAGTTGGAGGCAGTATGCAATAAAAGTTTAAACTGCACAGGTATTGCAAGGTGATAGATTTGGGGAAGGGAGACATCCTTGTGGGATTCAGTGATCTTGGAAAGCATGTTCACCCAGGAAGAGAGCTCAGAAGCCCTGCCATAGCCAAGAGAGTGAGGTCAGTTCTGAGACTACTGAGTTCTGCGTGATGGTGCATCTTACAAGTAGAAATGTTCTATGTAGGGGGAAAGACCACAGGAGGAATGCTGGGCTGACATCATCATCAGACAATTGATAATTAAAAGCAATGAGACGACATGAGCTGACTGAGGGAGCAAGTGTATATAAAGGAGAAGGAAAAAGTGAGAACTTGGGGTTGGCAGAGTGGGGAGTGATACTCTTAGGAAGGGGAGGAGGAATTGCTGGTGAAGGAGGCAAAGCTATGATGACTGCACAACAGCTGATATCTCAGACACCTATTCATACTTCAAGCCCAAGACAATCCTTTCTGTTGTGGCTTTTCAGATCTTCCTTGGGCAGAATACATTGTTTTCTCCCCTTGGTACCCCAGCCATTTGTTCAAACTATGTATGGCACTTATTACATTATATTATAGTTAGTGGTGGTGTGTGTGTGTGTGTCTGTGTGTGTGTCTGTGTCTGTGTGTGTGTATTGAACTGTTACTTTCTAAGTCATTTTTGGCTTTGGGCTGTGTCTTATTCACCACTTTTCACCATTGAATCACATTTTTTTGGCACACCATCTATGCTTAAGTAATGCTTGTGAAATTGAATTAAAAATGACATCTGACAAGGGTCAAGTGAAAAAGTTTTGGGTTTGACAAGAAGGGAGTGAATGTACTTTCAAGGGAGCAGTTTCAGGACAGTGATAGAGACTGTTCTGAAGTTCTGGTTTTGTGCTAGTTCAATTGTTTTAGAAACCATAGAGATGTGGTTACTGCTTTGAACATATCAGCTCAACCTTTCCACTAAAGCAAAAAATGTTCACATCTATATTGAAAGTGCAGCAATTAAAAATACTAATGGCTTGCAAATTTCTCTTTAATAAAATCCCAGAGAACATAAAATTTTTTGATATGTTATGAGCAATAAGGAAAAATATTTGCAAATGAATACTAATGCATAATTGTGGAAGAAGAGAATGTGCCCTGCCGGTTAGGGTTAAGTGAGATACAGTACAAAGATTAAAATGGTTTCTAGAGGTAATTTAAACCCAAGAATTTTCTCTACTTTATGATGATTTAACTAAGATAATAGTGTAGTCAGAGGAAACAGAGAGCAACTTTTCAGAACTCCTTCAGCTTCTCACTACACAACAACAAAATGCCACCAGGTAAAGCATTTCTTCTCCTGTATAAAACTAATTCTTCTACCGTTTCCTGGTTTCTGTCCCCTGCCGCCCCCTCAGGGACTCACTCTACTGGTTATTCTCTTTCTTGTGCCTGCAATCTCTCTAGCTTTGTTGGCTTTTTTCTCTCAAGTTCCAGCACACTCATGTTTCTCCCACCTCTAAAACAAAAGCCCAACCGTCTTGGTCTTCAGCTTTCCTCCGTATCTTGTCTTTCTTTGGTCCCCCATCCAGTCAGATTCCTAGAAGTGCCCTAGACGCAATGCCTTCACTCTTTTAAAGCAAGAGAGCCAAGGAGCAGAAGATCTCATCTATTTAGGTGATTTACTTGAGTGAAGACAAGTTACTGGATTAAATAAACCTCTCAGGGATGTTTAAACTTTACAACCTAATATATTTATAAAATTCAATGAGCTATTTGGATAGAAAATGGTTTTTAGGAACAAATCCCAACTTAGGTAGCAACAAGTAGTCATACATATTAAAATATAAAATTTCTAAAAATCAAAACCTTCCCGTTGTTTTGATTTTCTAGTTAGAACATTACACCTAAATTAGGCATTCAGAAGAGACACACCTAATTCAAGTGGAAATCATTCTCTAGACATAAAGAGGTTTAACAGAAGTGTTGCTGGTTTAAGACATTTGCAATTACACAATTAAATTAAAGAACTTGAAAAATGGAAACTCTTATAAGTTAATTAGTGTTGACAGTAGAAGTGTACACAAGGAAAGACATAGAATTTGCATTTGCCAAATTATAGGGTGAAGGTAAGAGGAAGAAGTGAAAGCTGTTTGCTTGGACCACTTTCCAACAAAAACATGTATATGCTTTTTGAGCTTTAAAGAACATCACTTTGTGTTTTTCAGGACCAGAAGTGCTGCCGCCAGGACATGGTCCCAGGAGAGAGCTCCCACGCAGAATATTAGAATTACAGGTGAATTACATGCTGAAACTGGTGGGACTCTTAACTCATGGTTTCCACTGCATCATCTTCTTTGAGATTTGCTGGGATTCGCTTTCACTTTTCCATGTCTATTAGGAATTTTACCGAAAATAACTTCTCTACTTTTTGCCCAAGTGGTTCAGAAAAATACAACTGGGCTCTTCTCAGAAAATACTTGACTGCTTTTGCTAAAATGTTTCCTGGACTGTAAGATCAGAGCCATTGTGTACAGCTGTGCAGGTTGTACACTGAACATGGCCAAGAAGGTTGAACAACTCCATGATCTAACTACAAAGATCATGTAATTAATACAACACGGTAGCTCAGCAAACGGTGTGCAGTGAAGATTCAAATGGCAGATAGGCTTCTTCGGGGTGGCCTGCTATATATAAGTGTAAAACAAAGTTTAGATCATGATAACTGCTAATAAGATTTTAATTGTCATGTAGAAGTGTTTCAAGAACCCATTATCAACTTGATGTGGGTGTTCCTTATTAGCTCAAATGAGGAGGACAGGGAATTATCTTCAAAGTCTGACTTTAAATGAGCTGCCAGGTGTCATGGCCATCACCATTTCTTTAGTGATCATTTATTGTGTGCCAAATACTGTGTTAGGCACGCTGAGATTTCTCACTGCAGTGACACTGTACTAAACCTGTAACAAGTTTGATTGCTTCAAGAATTGGAAAACTGTAGTAGAAGAATGACCAGAAAAATACAAGAATTAGAGTACACTAACTCATGACTGTAATCCTAGCACTTTGGGAGGCCAAAGCAGGAGGATCACTTGAGGCCAGGCATTTGAGACCAGTCTGGGTTAGGCCGAACTCAAATGCTTGAGAGTTTGACTCCATCTCTACAAAAAAAAAAAAAAAAAAAAAAAAAAAAAAAAAAAAAGTTAGCTGAGTGTGATGGCACATGCCTGTAGTCTTAGCTACTTGGAAGGCTAAGGCAGAAAGATCACTTGAGCCCAGGCATTTGAGGCTGCAGAGAGCTATGATCACACCACTACACTCCAGAGTGAGACCTTATCTCTAAAAACAAAAAAGAAAAAATAAGGAATTATATTAAGATGTAAGAATTGAATTTGAAATAGCTTCATTTATATAAATGGCAATTAGTTTTTTAAGGATTATAATTTCTATTTATCTTTTCCACATGTTCTGAAAAGGCATTAAGTTGCAGTGTAATGCTTTCTATTATCAGTAGGTGCCAAGTTGCTGAGTGAAGTAAAGCGAGCTTCTGTTCCTGTGGATACAGAGGGATGGCTGTGTGACCTCTGGAAGTCCCTTTGGTTAAGCGCTAAGGCTTAATGATTCTTTGGCTCAGGACCAAAGTCACATAATGTTCAGACCATAAGCCTCCAATGTTAGCTTTAAATTTAGCACAGACTTATGTAGTCATTGTCATCCTTTCTTTGAGGTCTTAAAGTGCGGGCAATCTTTTTACCTGAGTTATAAGCTAGGAGCTCATGAAGCCCAGTTTAATATTAGAAAAAGTAAGGCCATCAAATTATTGTGAGGTATCAAATATTTTGTGTGTTGGGCAGTTATCTTTAATGCAGAAGCAGCTCAGTTTTCTAAATAGTTAAGCTAATTTTTGAAAGATTTCTTTTTTCTCCATTGATAGTTCTTGAGTTTAGACTTTGAAGCTGGAGAAAACTGAGTTTGCTTTCTGACTCCACCACTCATCAGCTTTGTGATGATGATAATAATAAGAATTATAATAATGGCTGACATTTCTAGTGAGCTTTTGTGCCAGGACCTGGGATAAGTGTTTCACGTATTATTTAATTTATTGGGCATGATGACCATGAGGTGGGTCCTTTAATTATTCTCATTTTATAGATCAGAAAAAGTAGGCTTACAGCCCACACATAATATGCTACACTGATCCCTGGTTAGAGTACTCTTGCTTCAGTACTTCTGGGTAAGATACAGCTTAAAGCCAAATAGCAGAGCAGTTAAAAGCTCAGACTTTGGATCCAGATTGCCTGGATGGAAATCTTGTCTTAGTTACTTACTAGCTGGGAAAGATACTTAAATGTTTTGTGCTTCACTTTCCTTATCTGTAAAATGTGGCTAATCAGCATAATAATTTTACCTCTTAAGATAACTGAGAGATTTAACTGAAGTTAAAGTTGTGAAGTGCCAATAATCTAGTATATGAGACGTGTCCAATAAATATTAGCCACTGGTAAAATAGCACTCGGTAAGGCTGAAGAAGATAGCTTCTGGAATTAGCTCCCAGTAGTTTCAAGTGGACTTGGACATTTATTATACTAAACAGTGAATGATTGGTATTGGATGGGTCTGAATTGATGTGGAGGGGTAAAAGTGCACTGTACACCTGAAGTGGGAGGTGAAAGAAAGCTAAATATCCTTCCTCTTCTATTATCAAAAAGACAAAAGCCAACAAATGCAGAGAAAAGGGACTCGGACACCGTTGGTGGGAATGTAAACTAGTATAGCTACTGTGGAGAACAGTATGGAGGTCTTTCAGAAAACTATGAATACAAGTACCATATGATGCAGCAATACCACCACTGGGAACTTATCCAAAGGAAAGGAAATCAGTATATTAGAGAGATAACTGGACCCCCATGTTTATTGCAGTGCTATTTACAATAGCCAGTATATGGAATCAACCTAGGTGTCCAGCAACAGATGAATGAATAAATGAAAATGTGGTATATATACACCATGGAATACTATTCAGCTATAAAAAGTATGAAATCTTGCCATCTGTGGCAACATGGATGGAAGTAGAGGACATTATGCTAAGTGAAATAAGCCAGGAACAGACAGTTAAGCACCACATATTTTCACTCATATGTGAAAACTGAAAATGTTGATCTCATAGAAGTAAAAAGTAGAACAGAGGCTACTGGAGGCTGGGAAGGGTAGGGAGAAGGGAGGTTTGGGAGAGATTTGTTAAAGGATACAAAATTACAGCTAGATAGGAAAAGTTCTCGTGTTCCATACCACAGAAGGATGACTACAGTTAACAGTGATATATTACATATTTTCAAATAGCTAGAAGGAGGATATTGAATATTCCCAACACAAAGAAACGACTGATGTTTGAGATGATGGATATGCTAATTACCTTAAACTGATCACCATACATTATCTGTATCAAAACATCGCTATGTGCCTCATAAATATGTAAAATTATTATCTGTCAATTAGAAAAATTTTGGCCTGTTTTTTCATGTTACTGTCCCTCTTGTTCAGGATATCATTTGTCTATTTGCTTGAACTCTCCCTGGGTTGGGTCCATAGGCACCTTGCTCATGGAAACTGGGGCTTATAGAGGGTGGTCAGGAGAAGGTGTGAGGATGTGAGCAATTGCTTTCCAGGACAGTGTGCTATGGTCATGAGGGTGGAAGGATGAAGTGAGAATCACTCTGTGTCTTCATGAATGGATTCACATTTATTCATTGATAGGGAACGGCCTCAATCATAGTATCTTCTATTCTTTATGAATTGACTTTGTCTTCCAAAGCTTAGAAAGTAGATCTGTCTGGAACCAGAATGCTTTTTTTGCAGGGCCAGGGGAAGTTTGTGGGAGGGAGGGAGTGCATTTCCCTTTCCAGGAAGACCCTGGGCTGCCACTCTTCTTTCCTAGGAGCCTTTTTTGAGGCTCTCCTCTATTCCACGGATCAGGCATTGAAGACTGTCTGCATAGTCGTTTGGCTACTTTTTTTTGGAAAGGAAAGGGACTAATGTGTGCCACCTTTTGTGTCTCTGGAGATAGGAGAGAGGATAAAGACAAGATAACCTGGGAGTAAAAAGATACCATTCACAGATTTCAGGATACTTTCTAAGGATGGCCTGGATCCTTCTTTTGTGCATTGATGGGGACCTCTAATAAACTGCAGTCCATTAGAGGTGGCTGCTCAAATGCAGAGTATAGAGCAGGGCTTCTCTACCTCAACATGACTGCCATTTTGGGCAGGATGATTCTTTGTGGTGGGTGTGAGGGACTGTCCTGTGCATTGTGGGATGTTTAGCAGCATCTCTGGCCTCGACCCACTAGATGCCAATAGCATTTCCCTTGGTTGTGACAACCAAAAATGCCTCTCCAGACATGGTCAAATATCCCTGGAGGTCTGGGTGGGGGGCAAAATTGCCCCTGCTGCTGAGAATCCCTGGCATGGAGGGAGCAGCAATCCTTGATTACTTGCTCTGAGGTTTCAATGGCTTAGCATGAAATGGGCTAACTGCCTCAGTCTGAACCTGAGAACACATCCAACAAGTTTGTTCATTCAACAGTACTTATTGAGATATTCTACTTTTGGCAAATATATGTTGGTCTCAGTCTAAGCATGTGCATATAAAAATATGTGTGTGTAATGTATGGTTCTCTCTGGGAAGTACCTCATATTCTCAAGGGTAACATGGGACTACAACTAGAGCTGTCCTACCTGCCTCTTCGGGCTTTGGATTAAATGTGGAAATGTGCCTGATGGAACTTTGCAAACACAAGAACAAACTATGCACAGGTGTTATGCATTGAAGTCAGGGATTGCATCATGGATGCATTCTCTTCAGTTCTGGGTACCACATGGGCAGGTGCCAAGTCTTACCACTTCAGCAAATGCTGATTATGGTGACTTTGCAAGAAAAATAGGACATGATCTTCTTGTAACTTATGACTCCCTACGTTTGCTCCCAGAGACCTGCCTTCCCAGCCTTGGAGTAAGAATTGGGGTATATATAGCAGTTCTCTCTGACAGTGGCTGTAAGCTTCACTGGTCCATGGTGGCTGGTGTGGCTAGGGACTAGGATTGCTGACTAGGATTGAGCCTGTGGGTATAAATGAAGGCTCTGGTTGTGGTAGGCACTGTATGCTGCACAGGACCAGATCTGACCTGGGAAGCATCAGTCAAGGGGGCTGCTGCCTGAACTGCATCTAGGGGGAATGTAATTCCAGGGGAGGTGGGGAGGTGTGGAGGTGGCAGCTAGATGTGGAGGGAGCTGGAAGGTAAGTACAAAATTGTGCTCAGGGTAAGCACAGAGCCACACAATTTAACCATCCATTCTCTTTTGGGCCTAGTAGCTGTGGCAGCTGTGGCAATATTATTCCAAGTTCAGAAAAACAGCTTGAGGAAGAGCCAGGCAGAGTGGAGGAGCAAGAAGCTTCTGGCTGGTTTTAGTGAATAGGGACAGAAATCCAAAACGTCTCTTGCTGGGTGCTGCCTGCCTGAGTGTGTCTAGAGGCCTAGAGATGGGCCAGAAAGTCTGGAATAGGGATGGGAGCTGGAGGAAATTTTCTGCTGTGACTATTTTTTTCTTATTTTATTTCTTCTTCTAAAAAAAAAAAAACAGGATACATGTTCAGAATGTGCAGGTTTGTTACATAGGTATACGTGTGCATGGTGATTTGCTTCATGTATTGACCTGTCCTCTAAGTTCCCTCCCCTCAATCCCCACCCCCAACAGGCTCTGGCGTGTGTTGTTCCCCTCTCTGTGTCCATGTGTTCTCAATGTTCAACTCCCACTTACAAGTGAGAACATGCGGTATTTGGTTTTTCTGTTCCTGTGTTACTTTGCTGAGAATGATGGCTTCCAGCTTCATTCATGTTCCTGCAAAGGACATGATCCCATTCTTTTCATGGCTGCATAGTATTCCATGGTGTATATGTACCACATTTTCTTTATCCAGTCTATCACTGATGGGCATTTTCGTTGGTTCCAAGTCTTTGCTATTGTAAATAGTGCTATAATAAACATACATGTGCATGTGTCTTTATAGTGCTGTGACTTTTTGATAGTAATACTTAGGGATGAGGCCCTTTATATTCATTCATTCAATCAGTCATTCAACAAACATTTGAGTGTCTACTCTGTATGAAGCTCAGAGCTGGGAGCCACAGCAGATACAAAGAGGGAAAAGATATAGATGGAGCAGCTGGAAGTCTAGAAAGGAAGGAGCAGCATACCCACAAATCATGACCGTAGGACACAGCAAGTGTCAGGAGTGTCTGGAGGAGGGAGACAAAATACATAAGGCATGGAAGTGGCTCACAATGGGATTAGTAATATTTTTTATTTTTGTCTATTTATTATTTAATTATTTTTTAGAAATAAGGTCTTGTTCAATCACTTAGGCTGGAGTGCAGTAGTACAATCATAGCTCACTGCAGCCTAGACCTCCCAGGCTCAAAAAATCCTCTTGCCTCAGCCTTCCGAGTAGCTAGGACTGCAGGTGGATGCCGCCATACCTAGCTAATTTTTATTTTTTTTGTAGAGATGGGGGTCTCCCTATGTTGCCCAGGCTGGTCTTGAACTCCTGGGCTCAAGCCACCCTCCTGCCTTGGCCTCCCGAAGTGCTCGAACTACAGACATGAGCCACCACGCCCAGCCAGGATTAGTGATTAGTTAAAGTACTTATTGCCTGGGAAAAGCCCAGGAAGATGGACAGTGGGTGAAGGTAGTTAGGTTAACCTACTGAAGCTCAGATCTTGTTCTTGTTTCATTTCTTAAGATAGATGGAGTTTCATGGTTTGTGGGTCCGATTGCTCATAGGTTTTGGTGGTTGGTTATGGCCCTCCAAAAAGCACTGGCTTTCAACAGCCATGGACGGCTTATTGTACGTCTTTTTCAAAGGCCACTTTCTTCCTGGTGGATGTTTTCATCACGGGCATCCCATTCAGGGAAGCCCCTAAAGTGTAGAGGGTGTGGACAGCCTGGGGTTTTTACAGAGACCGACCTGGGTATATTTGAGGATTTTTGTCCCAGCTTACTCCAGTGACACATACTTTCCACACGAACTGCCCAAGAATTGGATTAAACCCTTTCTCTTAGCCCCATTCCTAATAGCATTTGTCTAGACTTCCCCTGCAATCTCTCCACAAAATAACAAAAATATTGACAAAAATAATGGAAACGATGGCAATTACCCTGCCTGTAACCCCTCCCTGCCTTAGGTTGTCACTGCAGCAGATAAAACCTATTTTATGGGAGACCAACCCACTGCCACAATTCCTAAAGTAAAGTTTATTTGCACAGAAAAGGAAAGGCAACTTTTTATTTGTCACCCTGCTGAGAAGAAATATGATTCCTGTCCTCTCACTTCACATTAGCTTTCCTTTTCCCCGCATGTTTTCATCCTATGGTGTCTGATCATTTTACAGAAAGGAGGATTTCTGCTTTTGACCTTACCTCTTGCTCTTGTAACATTCCAATTTTCAGATGGTCAGTCACCATTTGCCAGTTTTTGGGGGTGGGGGTGGGAACATGTTTCGAAGCTTAAGCATACAAGGCTCTTGCCCATTTTTCAAAAAGCGTGCTGGGTAGCTGGTTTCCGTGTGATAGTGGCTCCTCGGGAAAGCTATTCTTTCATGCAGCAGCAGCGCTGGCATTGATCAGTGGGAAAGTTCAAGGCGGCAACTCATCAAGCATGCCTTCAATACCAGATTCCAGACAAGGTCTGCAATAAATAAGAGCAGTAACAAAGAATCATATTTCCTTCTTGCACAGAAAATCAGCAATGACATAGTTCTAAATTTCAGGGTTCGGGGATGGTGTCTTCTCCCTGCACTGCAAGTTGAAAGCAGGATGGCTTTTTCCTTTGAGAAGTGACATCCACATGCATTTTAGCTGTTCTTTCCATAGAAACAGAGTCAAAATATAATTTTGAATATGTGGGTTGACTGGGGATTTTTCAGCTTGTGCATTGATTATTGCTTGAGTTGTTCAAATAGAACCTTATTGTTAAAAACATGTGTTTTGAACATATTTTCCCACATTTGTTTTAATTGACTCATCTCCCTTTCTCCTCTAATTCTTTTCCCCCAGTAATAATGTTGAGATTTTCATGTGAATATACAAAAATAACAATATTTTGCTTTAAGTAGATAGGTGAAAATTTTTTTAAAATGGCAGTGTGATAAAAAAAAAAATACACCCTATGAGTCCCTCACGGATTATTGCTATTGATTTCTTTCCTTGAAACGTGGAAATGTTACCAGATGGGGTGTTAGGAGTAGGTGTGTGGGTGCAAATGCAGTTTATTGCTTGTTGACTAAAAATCAGTGAAAACCTTCACTATTTGTGTGCTTGCATTGCATGCAAAGATGAATTTTAATCCCAAACCAGTCCTTATACAAAGCTTCTTGCTAAGCAATGTCACATTTTTGGGTCAAATTTATATGTGAAGGAAATAAGCTTTATGACAGACTCAAAACACGATTTCAAGTGCTTGCTCTCTCTGGTTTACTGAAACACTATCGTTTTATGTTAATGCGATCAATGAAATTTACTTATCACAATCAGATTTCTATTGTGTTTTCTCTCTTCCCCACACCCTCCCTGGGCTGCTCCTTAGAGCTTCCTCTGCTCTCCCTCTCAGGGCAGTGTTAATCAAATTGCTGCAGGTTTTCGGAAGCCAGGTGCCTGTGCAGCGCGCGGCCACTGGGCCTGACCCCTCAGGGACGCACCCATTAGGAAAAAAGAGGCTGACCTTCTGTCACTTTCCTTCTCCTCCCTTTTAATGATTCCTTCTCTATCCTTTTGAGAAGATCTTTCCAGCCCTTTGACCCCTGTTAGAAGAGGAAGGCTTAAACAGCTAAAACTACCCTCAATATCGAGGCTTGGCAAGGAAAGCTCCAGAGGCCTTTTAGGAAATGCCAAAAGACAGGAGCCTCAGTTTTCAGTGCATTTAGAAGGCAGATCCCAATGCAACACCATTTCCTTCCTCATTTATTTTATAGAAACAGCCAGTTTGTGTTGGCGGGGGTGGGGGGGCGGGGGGGAGCTGAGGGAGCCCCTCCTCCCGCCGTCACTTGTCAGCGCCACCAGAATCGGCACGTTCCGGAGAGGCTGACTTTTAATGATAGTCCTTGGACTGTGTGAGAGCTATTGTGCTTTTTGAAAAAGAGCAAGGAGAATGTGTGTCTGGGGTGGGTCGCTAGGCTGCTGCTTTGTGAGCGCCAGACCCGGCTTTAGTTTTCATGGATAAACAACCAGCACTGGGTAGGTCGTGCCCCACCTTGAAATGGTGGGGTGCAGAGTGCTGGATCTCTGCAGGGAGGACAGTTGACAGCCTCTAGTGCCTACCTGTGCTCTCTGTATGACCTTGATTCATAACAACTCAAATGACAGCTAACACTAATATAGGGTGCTCACGTGGGAGCCATTGTTCTGCATAATATGAAATGATAAAATTTGATATGTATACTCAATAATTTAACACACACTACAACTCTGAAGTAGGTACTAGGAAATTGAGGTGAAGGAAAAGAGGTGTAGTTTTACCATGATAAGAAACTTTGTATTAGAAGTTTAGCTGTGCCACTTACTTGCTCTTTGACGTGAGTAAATTGCTTAATCTTTCTGAGCCTAAATGCTCTCATTTGTAAAAAGGGGATTGTTAATTATGCCCCAAAGGGTTTCCATGAGAATTAAATGGGGCACTGTAGCATCCTAGGACCAAGGATCTCCACCTCCTTTCCATTCTCTCATCTCACCTCCGACCCTTCTCCAGGGACTCATCTTTCTGAGATACTGATGGGAGACAGCAAAAATGGGGTGCTTTTTAGGCACTCTGCACAGAGAAAGGGGGTAATTCTAAAAGGAGTGGCTGACATTCCTCTGTCCAGGAGAAGCTATAGATAATCTCTTATCTGTGTCACAGAACAGAATCCAAGCCTAGTTGCATCAGTCAATTATAGTTGAATTGGGAGTGGCTAAAAGGATTAGGAATTGGACTTCACATTAGAAGGTATTTGCTGCCATCTCCTCTGTAGGAAAAGGAAGAATAAAAGCAGGGTTTAAAGGTTCATGTTCTTGCTCAGATTAATCAAGTAGCCCCTTCCCCTCTTGATTTTATCTTGGAGATGCACATACATGTGTTCACACACAGGATGTGCTCACATGTTTTCTACACTTGTGATAGATTTAGAAGTAATGGTATTTAAAGAGCTTAAAAATATTTTTCCCTGGTTACAAAAGTAATGCTTGTTTATTGTATAGACAAGTATTTGTTTGGACATATAGAAAACTATAAAGATATTAATGTTTTCACCCAGGACACAGAGATAACCACTAAATGCATATTGGTGACTCCAAGTTTTTTCTGTATGCACACACACGTACACACACACACACACACACACACGCACTTTAGCTTGTAGCCTACTTACAAATTTTGTTGTTTTTCTTTTAACTTTTATTTTAAGTTCAGGGATACATGTACAGGGTTGTTACATAGGTAAACTTGTGTCCTGGTGGTTTGTTGTACAGATTATTTCACCACTCAGGTATTGTCACTTTCCACCCCAAAACCTAATGGCGTAGAACAACAGAATCATGTTTTCATTGTCTGTCATGGTTCTGGAAGTTAACTAGGCTCAGCTAAGTAGTTCTTGCTCAGAGCCTTTCATGCAGTTGCAGTCAGGTGGTAGCTTGGGCTGGTTATCTGAAGGTTGCTTACTCACAAGTCTGCTGTCTAGATCCCGCACTCTACACCCCACCATTTCAAGGTGGGGCACAACCCACCCAGTGCTGGTTGTTTATCCATGAAAACTAAAGCCAGGTCTGGTGCTCACAAAGCAGCAGCCTAGCGACCCATTAGTTATTTTTCCTGATCCCTTCTCTCCTCCCAACCTCCACTGTCTGACAGGCCCCAGTGTCTGTTGTTCACCTCTATGTGTTAATGTGTTCTCATTTAGCTCCCACTTATAAGTGAGAACATGCAGGATTTGGTTTTCTGTACTTTTGAACTTGGTATTATATTCTGAGCATTTCTCTTTATCATTAATGTATTGGTTACCTATTGATGCTAACTAAGCCACCCTGAAACCTAATGGCATAGAACAACAGAATCATGGTTTCATTGTCTGTCATGGTTCTGGAAGTTAACTAGGCTCAGCTAAGTAGTTCTTGCTCAGAGCCTTTCATGCAGTTGCAGTCAGGTGGTAGCTTGGGCTGGTTATCTGAAGGTTGCTTACTCACAGGTCTGCTGTCTAGGCTGGAAAAGCTTAAACAGCAGAAAGTTGGAACAGCTAAGCTTTTGGACATTTCTTTCTGTGATGTGCTCTCTCCTGCATGGTGGCTTCAGGATGGCCATGTTCCTTACATGACAGCCCAGGTCCAAAAGTGCATGTCTGTAAAGAAAGGCCAGGCTGATGCCAACTCACCTTTTATGTGGTGACCTAGTCTTGGAAGTCACATAGCATTTCCTTACCACATGCTGTTCACCAAGGCAGTCTCAAAAGCCCACCCAGTTTCAAGGAGAGACATATGTCTCCCTTTGAGACATGGACCTCTCAAGTACTGTGTTAGTTTCCTATCACTGATCTAACATATTACTACAAATTTAAAGCAACAGGGATTTATTATCTTACAGTTTTGAAGGTTAGAAATCTGAAATGGGTTTTACTGGGCCAAATCAAAGTGTTGGCAGGGCTGCCTCCTCTGGAGGCTTGAGAGAGGAATCCATTTCCTTGCTTTTCCAGCTTCTAGAGGCTGCCCTCAGTTCTTGGCTTGTGGCCTCATTCTCCATCTTTAAGGCCAGCAGCCTTGCATCTTCAAACGTCTCTCTAAATATGAGCTATTAGTTAGCCTGCTACAAATGGGAAATGGCAAGGCTTTGGAAGGGCACGTGGGCCAGAAATGTTGCTGCAGTCATTTTTGCAAAGTACAGTCTGCCATAATTAAATATATTCAGTGATTGCATAGTATAACTGTCACCATTTGCTTAGCCTTCCTTTATTGTTAATTTTAGGTGTTTCCAATATAAATAACACTATAGGTGTTTCCATTTAGGGTGTTTCAAACATAAAGAACACTATAGTAAACAAACATTGCTATAAATAAATATTTTTGCAAATCCCCAATTATTTCCTTAGAATAAATTAATAAGGATATTATTATATAAAAATATGAATACTTATAGATTGCTAAATCACCCTCCAGAAAGGCAACGTTAGTTTTTCAGTAACATTGTATAAAAATATTTATTTTGCTGTATCATCATTGATACTGAGTATAATTATTAAAAAACCTTACAGGCTGAATAGGCAGAAAACACCATCTTTTTTGTAGCTTTATTGAGGTTTTAATTGATATACAAAACTGGATATATATTTAATGTATACAATTTTATGAATTTGAATATGTGCATATACCTGGGCTATCATCACCATAATCAAGGTAGTAAACATATCTGTCATCTCCAAAAGTTACTTTGTGTCCCAATACTTTTTTGTGATATGAGCAAGAATTTAACATGAGATCTACCTCTTAGCAAATTTTTAAGTGCACAACATTATATTGTTAACTGCAGGCACTATGTCGTACAGTAGATATCTAGAATTTATTTATTTTGTACAATTGTAACTTTGTACCCATTGAATGACTTCCCATTTCACCTTCGCCCTATTCCCTGGAAACCATCACTCTATTTTCAGCTTCTATAAGTTTGACTATTTTAGATACCTCATATAAGTGGAATCATGCAGTATTTGTCCTTCTGTAATAGACTTATCTCACTTTGCATAATGTTTTCCAGGTCTATCCATGTGGTTGCAAATGGTAGGATTTCCTCCCTTTTTAAGGCTGAATAATATTTCATTATATGTGTATACTATATTTTCTTTATCCATTTGTCTGTTGGTGAACATTAGGGTTGTTTTCACACCTTGGGTATTCTGAATAATGTTGCAATGAACATGGGATTGCAGATATCTCTTTGATATTCTGATTTCATTTCGTTTGGATACATACCCAGAAGTGGGATTGCTGGATCATACGGTAGTTCTATAGTGGTTGCACCATTTTCCATTCCCTCTGACAATGTACAAGGATTCCAATTTTTCCACATTCTTGCCAACACTTGTTATCTTTTGTTTTTTGATAATAGCCATCTTAACATGTGTGCAGTGATATCTCATTGTGGTTTTGATTTCCATTTCCCTGATAATTAATGGTGTTGACACTTTTCCATGTATCTATTGGACATTTGTATGTCTTCTTTGGAGAAATATTTATTCAAGTCAATTTCCTACTTTTTAGTTAGGTTATTATTATTATTTTGCTATTGAGTTGTAGGAGGAGTTCTTTATGTATTTTGAGAACTACCCCTTATTATGTATATGTATTTTCTCCCATTCCATGGGTTGCCTTTTCACTTAGTTTATTTATTTATTAATTTATTTTTACTGGGAAGAAGAGTTTTAGTTTGCTGTTGTGCCCATTTGTCTGTTTTTGCTTTTGTTGTCTGTGTTTTTGGTATCATTTTCAAAAAATCATTGCCAAGACCAATTTCATGAAGCTTTTCCTGTATTTTTTCTTCTAAAAGTTTTACCGTTTCAGGTTTACATTTAAGTCTTTAACCTATTTTGAGTCGATTTTTGTGTATAGTACAAGTTAAGGAGGGATCCAATTTCATCCTTTTGCCTCTGGGATACAGTTATTCCATCACCATTTGTTAAAGAGATCATTTTTCTCCGTCATGTATTTTTTATTGAACATCAGTTGACAGTATATGCATGGATTTATTTCTGGACTCTCTATTCTGTTTCATTGGTTTGTATGTCTGTATTTATGCCAGTACCCTGCTGTTTGAATTACTGTAGCTTTGTAATATGTCTTTAAGTCAGGAAATATGATGCCTCCAGCTTTGATTATGATGGTTATTCTGGGCCTTTTGTTTTTTCATATGAATTTTAGGATTTTCTTTTTCTGTTTCTATAAGAAATGCCATTGGGATTCTCTTGGGAATATAATTGAATCTGTAGATTGCTTTGGATGTTTTTACAATATTAATTCTTCCAATCTATGAACATGAGATTTTTTTTCCATTTCTTTGTCTCTTTTTAAATTTCTTTCATCAGTGTATTATAGTTTTCAGTGTACAAGTCTTTCACATCCTTGGTTAAGTTTATTTCTATGTATTTCATTCTTTTAAATGCTATTATAAATGAGACTGTTTTCTTAATTTTCTTTTGGGTCATTTGTTAGTATGTAAAAATGCAGTTGATTTTTTAAAATCTCAACTTTGTATCCTGCAGCATTACCGAATTCATTTATTAGTTCTAAGAGTTTTTCTGTGGAGCCTTTAGGGTTTGCTATATATAGGATCATGTCATCTACAGACAGAGACAATTTTACATCTTTCCTTCCAATTTGGAGGCTTTTAATTTCTTTTTCTTGCCTAATTACTCTGGCTAGGACTTTTAATACTATGTTGAGCAGAAGTAAGAGATGATAGCCTGGCCTTATTCCTGATCTTAGAGGAAAAGCTTTTAGTTTATGGACTTTTTATATATAGCTTTTATTATAGGAAATACATTCCTTCAATACCTAGTTTGTTGAGTGTTTTTTATTATAAAAAGGTGTTGAATTTTTTCAAATGCTTTTCCTGCATTTATTCAGATGATTATGTGATTTTAAAAAATCATTCATTATGTTAATGTTGTATATCACATTGATTGATTTGTGTATGCAGAGCTATCCTTGCACCCCAGGGACAAATCTCGCTTGATTATGTTGTATGATCTTTTCTGTGTGCCGTTGAATTTGGTTTGCTAGTATTTTGTTGGGGACCCATCTTGCTTATGTGTGCACATTCTTGATTATTGCTGAAGTTAAACATTTTTTGTTATTTATTCATTTTTTGTTTATTGACTATTTTTTTTCTTATTTTTTTCTACAGGGTACTGATATATTTCTTATTTATTTATAGGAACTCTTTATATATAAAATGCATTAAAGCTTTTCACCATTTTGTATAAATGATAGTTATGAAGTTTTATATTTTGAAAGAAAACATCTTTTTCAATGCTGTTTATTTCTTTCTTTTTATGATTAAATATTATTTCCTTCACATAAGTCAGGTAAGTATTTACCTATAATTTTTTCTTGGTGCTTTAAAATTTAACTTTAGACTTCTAGTTATGTAAGTCATATATTTTAATACATATATACCTTATTTTTTTTTTTACCTAACAGTGTAAACAAATGGGTGAGGAAAGAGAGGTGTATAAGCAGTTGATTGGATTTTAGTAGAAATAAATTGACATTCTATTTACTGTCCATCTGATTCAGTCAATTCCCAATTATCTATGGTAAACGAGAGATAGGAAGAACAAGGGTAAAATATACATCTGTTGATAATCTCTCAACTATATTTCAGGACATGTCTGTGCTCAGAAACATTCTAATGGCATTACATTGAGGGCAGAGCACTTTGGTGTTTCTCCATGGTCACGTCACAGAGATCAGTGATCTTATTGTCTATTTGGATGACCTTGTTTCCATGACAGAGAAAGTCCTCTCATATGGCATAAAAATGAGCTGCTTTTCTCCAGAGGAGTTATGGCTGATGGTGTCTCAGGTGTATATCTTGGCTTGGAGGCCATAGTTTCTAACCATTAGAGACTTATTCCTATGGGTAAAGCCCTGTCTCTGTGGGAAGTCCTTTAAGAATAAGCCCAGGCACACCACATTGCACTAGAAAGGGTCACTGGAATTGTAGGCTTAACGTATCAAAAATGAACAAAGGTATTACCTCTTCCTGAGAGGATGAAACAGAACAGGTTCAGACCACTGAGGAATATGGTGGGAACAAGGGAACACAGAGTGATTATAGGGTGGTCCAGAAGAGACAGGTGGGCAGGTGCCTGTATTGGTAGGAGTATCCTGCAGCCTGGGTCAGGCCAAAGACAGTGCTACAGTGCAATAAAGCAAACAAAGAAAAAAGATATTACATGTGGAGTGTCCACGGCTTCCCTCCCCTTCATCACCTTCATCATCATCAATTTTGCCAGTTTCTTCTTGGTCCTTTATTATGCAGAACAAACATAATGGGTGAATACCTATTTTTGAAGGCACCCTAAATGCCAGGCACTTTGCTGGGGAAACAGCATGAGCAAAACAGACAACATCCCCCCACCTTCATGTATCTCGCACTCCACCGAGGGGAGATAAAAGGTAAACAAAGAAATAAAATGGATAGCATGTCAGATGCAAATACATGCTACAATTATAGAGAAAGCAGGGAAGGAGGACAGGGAGTAGCAAGTGTGGGATGGGAACATGCTGTTTTCCCTGGCATGGGCTGAAAAGGCCTCACAGCAAAGGTGGCATTTGCATAAAGGCCTGAAGGAGGAACAAGAACGAACCAAGTGGGTATCCAGGTGAAGAGCATTTTAGGGCAGTGCGAGCAACAAAGACCATGAGGCCAACAGCATCTGGCTCACTGAATAGATCCTAGGGCATTGATAGAAAAAAGGATGGAGTGCAGGGAAAGATCAGAAAAAGGGAATCCATGGAGGCTGGATTCCAGAGAATTGTGTGGGGAGTTTAGAGGAAGAGAGAAGAAAGAAATGTTAGAGACAAGTGGGATAAGGAGAAATGATGGTAAAAGGGATTTTAAAAAGCTTTGCTGTGTCTTATGAGTAAAGTCTTTGAGCGACTTCAGGAAATATTTAAATTGCTTCAAGCAAGACTAGACTGCAAGGTAGCTGAGCACAATATGGGCTGTATGAAGTAATCGAAGAATTTATTATGAGATAATTTTTGGACCAGCAGAGATTGTGGTCAGGAGAGCTGAGGATGTGTATATTTGTAAGGATGAGAGTGTGGTGGTAGGAGAGACTGTATGAAAACTGTAGTAGGGAGGGTCATTTCTGGGGTAGAAAATGCTGGCTGGCTTAAGAAGTTATTCCAGTATGGGCTACATGTCAGAATGGTCTTGTGGTGCTTGGTCTTAGCTGATGGACACTTATAGTTAAACATTTTTTCATGATTTTCTTTTTTTGTTGTTCATTGAGTAGTCATGATCTTACTGATCTTTTTCTATAGGGTGCTTATATATTTCTTATTGATTTGCATGAACTATTTATATTTAAGATGTGATAAAGCTTTTATTTATCATTTGGCACAAATAATAATACCAAATAGTATCAGGCAACTTAAAGGTGCTGAGCTGGCTGGTGGTGGAGGAGGGATTGGGGGGTAGAGGAGGTCTTGGTGGGGGTTAGGTCTGGCAGTGTGGGATTAGATGGCAAGGTGTGCAGAAGGGAACATGCCTTCCAAAGGACCTGGAAGGTCATTGGCACAGCCTGTAAAACTTGGTTTCACTGAACCAATTTTCATCAAGCATTGACAGATGCCTGTCTGGGATGACAAATCCTACCACAGTACCTAGTGCATTGTGGGCGCTCAGTAAATATATATTTTTTTCAATGGGTGAAATCAACATGTATTTGATAGACTAGCTTCTATCTCATTTTTCCACCACTGGGCACCCCAACCCCCAACCCCTGTATTAGTTTATAACTATGTCCCTTCAATCCATTGCGCCTATTGCCACTTTGACAATGTTTCCCTATGTTTTCCCTTCCATTAACTAGAGGGCAGCAGAATGGAAAGAATATGAACTTTGGAAAAAATATAAGCTTGGGTTCACACTGTAGCTCTGCAGTTTGGGTGAGTGATCTGTTTTCCTAACTGTAAAATAGAGATAATAATATCCCTGTGGTTAGTTAGATTATAGTTAAGCAAATATTCACTCTCCTCCCCACCTTCCCACACTGGAGAAGTAAATCTTTCCACCCTGTTGATGTTGGGCTTGGCCCTATAACTTGCTTTGGCCTCATGGTGGGTGAGATGTCCTTCCCTGCCTGCACTTGGATCTTGGGCTTAGTTGTGTGATTTGCTTTGACCAAGACTTAAAGAAAAGGCTTAAAGTGTCTTGCTGGAGTTGTGCTTGTCTTCTTGTGCTTCCAATTTTTCGATGAGAATAATATGTCTGGGTAGCTACTGTGTCCAAGGAGGATGGAGAGAGGTGGAGCAGACCTGAATCTAACTTGCAGCTGAGTCCAGCCAAGCCATTGCTAACCTGCTGATTTATGAGTGAGAAATAAAAATGCTTATTGTTGAATGCCATTGAGTTTTAGGGTGGTTTATTATACAGAATTATTAAACATAACTGACAGATACAATGCCCTGTTCCTTCAGGTTACTCAGTATTAAGTATCCTGCAAGAAGAATACCTAATCCTAAGTAAAGCATTCTGTCTGCTTCCAATTTATCTCAAGGAAAGACTAATTTTTGTTTTACAGCTACAGATAAACTTGTATGATTTGGACCCTTTCCCTTAAATGCTCCTACAATTGAAGATGAGACAATAGCTACGTCTGGTATTTCTATGGCTACCAAGGATATCAAGTTCCATGAAATTTGGCTTACCAAATCCTAAAAGCCTTATCAAAATATTTTCTTTAAAGCTTCTTCTCTCTCCAGATTAATTCCTTATTGGCAAACAATGACTGTACTCTCTGTCTTCTGGTGAGGAGCGTGCTCCCAGGAACTCGATAGCTACGGCTCTTTCTGATATAAACCATTCCAAAATTATTCAGAAAGGGCCTTCCTGGAATATATAATTATGGAATATGGTGAAGATAACTTAAAAACAAGGTTTAGGAGCAGATATCTAAAATTGTTGTCATTTGCCTGCAATGATGCAGTGGGAACTGTGAAGGTTATAGTCTTCCTATCTGGACAATCCCCTCAATGATTTTTTTCCCCCAGCTACTGCCATTTCCTCTTCCCAGCCTCTAGAGCCGGGAGCACAAGTTGTACAGTTACTACCTTTGTAATACTCATATACAGCCCCATTAACACTTTTTATGGATGTGCTATACCTGGCAGATTTCTGTTTTCAAGTTTATATTCTTGTCAGCTGAGGCTTCCATAAAAACATCAGAGACTGTATGGCTTAAACAACAGAAATTTTTTTTCTCACGGTTCTGGAGGCTGGAAGTCCAAGACCAAGGTGTCAACAGGCTTTGTTCTAGTGAAGTATCTCTTCCTGGCTTGCAGATGGGTGCCTTCTCGCTGTCCTCACAAAGCCCTTCCTCTGTAAGGGTGTGGAGAGAGATTGCTCTTTGATGTCTCTCCTTATCAGGACACTGATTCTATCAGATCAGGGCCCCACCCTTATGGCCTCATTTTAACTTAATTACCTCCCTAAAGGTCCTATCGTGAAATATATTTGGGGTTAGGGCTTTAACATAGAAAGTTTAGGGGGCACAATTCAGTCTATAGCAATATCCAAGAACAGGAAATAGTTAAAAAAAAAAAGAGAGGACACAGAAGTCAGGGGATGTGGAGTCTTGTGTGGCTTCATGTGCAGTGGCCACATATGGCTTAGTGTGAGGAATTGTACAAAGAGACAGGAAAGGGAAAGGGGTGGTCCCTGCAACACCTGCCAGACTAGCTATGATTTAAAATCTGACTTGGAAGAAAACCATCAGGCATGTCAGTAAGGCTGCCTCTAACCTGTCAAAATTATATGTTTACAGCTCTCCAAAGAGGCTATGAGTTAGACCAGGCAAATGCTGAATGATGGTTCAGCTAATAACCATTATGGTAGCCATCTGCTTTGTTAGCTATGGCATTTGGCTAATAGAGCATGGGAAACCAAGCAAGAAGGAGCCTTGAGGATGGAGGCAAGAATGGAAAATTCCCTTGATTTCCTAATGTTTTGCTTTGTGATTTTTATTTACTCTTGCCTCGTATATTAATGTACATGTCTCAGTCTTAGAAAGGGCATTTTTAGTCCCCTGGCACTGGTCAAGTCCTCCTGTAGCACTGCATTCTTACAACTAGTTTTCACTTATATTGATGGTAGTGAGATGATTGCTCATGATGCTAGCTGTTTAACGTCCAACTCATCTTCATAAATGTGAGCTCCACAAGGGCAGGTCAATGTGTGTCATTCACTATTCTATCCTCAGTGCTTGCATAATATTTTCCTAAAGGCGGTATTCAGAAACATGTGTTGAATGAATGAACAAATGAAGGAATGAGGAGGATTAGCCTATTTCCTTCCTCAACATGTGCTTGTGAGTTAATGCATAGAATAGATTGCTAAACCCCACTCTCTGAAAATCCTTTCTCCACCTTCCTCCATACCAGCATTCCATTTCGAGAAAGCTTAAATTGTTATGAGGTCTGGATGTTTGCCTGGTCTGCCCCTTCGAGGGAAGGCCGATCTTTCTCTGAATATTGATGCATTGCTCTTAGAAATCACTTGCCCTAAATGTACTAAAGGCTTTGTTAGAATGGAAAGAGTATAGGCAGTTGAGCTGGAAGACCTCTGTTGGAATTTTATTTTTGTCACTTGGTGTGTGTATGAACTTGGACAAGTTAAGCAATCTGTTTCCTTATCTGAGCATGAGTTTGCTATCAGGATAAATGCAATAGCATAGTGAATAGTGCTTTGAGAGCAGTGAAGTCCTTGTAGAAATGTTTGTTATTTTAATTGGAAGTGGTTATAAGTACCTCCTTTCATTGACTAGAACAGGCGTGGGAAGCTCTCATACCAACACCATTATATGCTCTTTTTTTTTTTTTCTCATTAAACTTTTTAAATGGGTCTCAAAATTGTGTGACAAATTTTTGGCCAAGTTGTTTCCATTAAAAAGTACTGATTTTAAAAACTAATAACTTAAAAACTGTCACTCGCAAAAGAGAAAGCCAAAGTGGTCCACAATACATTCTCCTTTCCTTCTGAATGTTTTACGATGCATTGTTATCATTAACCAGTCTTTTACTACTAAACTTAAGTGCCCAATTGAAACAAACAGTTATGAGACCATTCTTCCACCACTGATTAAGACTGGGGTGGCAGGTATTAGGGATAATATTCATTTAGCCTTCTGAGCTTTCTAGGCAGACTTGGCTACCTTGCCAGCTCCAGCAGCCTACTTGTCCACTGCTTTGATGACACCCACGACAACTGTCTGTCTCATATCACGAACAGCAAAGCGATCCAGAGGTGGATAGTCTGAGAAGCTCTTAACACACATGGGCTTGGCAGGAACCATGTCAACGATGGCAGCATCACCAGACTTCAAGAATTTAGGGCCATCTTCCAGCTTTTTACCAGAATGGCGATCAATCTTTTCTTCAGCTCAGCAAACTTGCGTGCAAGTTGAGCCATGTGGCAATCCAGGACAGGGACGTAGACAGGGCTGATTTGGCCTGGACGATTCAGGATAATCACCTGAGCAGTGAAGCCAGCTGCTTCCATTGGTGGGTCATTTTTGCTGTCACCAGCCACTTTGCCACGACAAAGATCCTTGACAGACACATTCTTGACATTGAAGCCCACATTGTCCCCCGGAAGAGCTTCACTCAAATCTTCATGGTGCCTTTTGACAGATTTTACTTCAGTTGTAATGTTGACTGGAGCAAAGGTGACCACCATACCAGGTTTGAGAACACCAGTCTCCACTTGGCCAATAGGAACAGTACCAATACCATCAATTTTGTAGACATCCTGGAGAAGCAGGGCTTGTCAGTTGGACGAGTTGGTGGTAGGATGCAGTCCAGAGCCTCAAGCAGCGTGGTTCCACTGGCGCTGCAATCCTTACAGGTGAATTTCCATCCCTTGAACCAAGGCATGTTAGCACTTGGCTCCAGCATGTTGCCACCATTCCAATCAGAAATTGGCACAAATGCTACTGTGCCGGGGTTGTAGCCAATTTTCTTAGTGTAAGTGCTGACTTCCTTAATGATTTCCTCATATCTCTACTGGCTGTAGTGTGGCTCCGTGGAATGCATTTTGTTAACACCAACAATTAGTTCTTTCACACCCAGTGTGTAAGCCAGAAGGGCAGGCTTTCAGGTCTGCTCATTCTTGGAGATACCAGCCTCAAACTCACCAACACCAGCAGCAACTATCAGGACAGCACAGTCAGCCTGAGATGTCCCTGTAATCATATTTTTGATGAAATCTCTGTGTCCTGGGACATCAGTGATAGTCACATAGTACCTGCTGGTCTCAAATTTCCACAAGGAGGTATGAATGGTGATACCGTGTTCACGCTCAGCTTTCAGTTTATCCAAGACCCAGGCATACTTGAAGGAGCCCTTTCCCATCTCAGCAGCCTCCTTCTCAAATTTTCAATGGTTCTTTTGTCAATGCCACTGCATTTGTAGATCAGATGGCCAGCAGTGGTGGACTTGCCCGAACCTATGCGTCCAATGATGACAATGTTGATATAAGTCTTTTCCTTTCCCATTTTGGCTTTTAGGGGTAGTTTTCATGACACCTGTGTTCTGGTGGCAAACCCATTGGGAAAAAGCACTATATACTTTTTACATGGTTTTATTGTATCAGCTAAAGGGCTGCTGATCTACAAATCTCATGAAACTGCCTAATTTGGCCCGGTTTTTGATGACAATAGTGAAACATACTGAATAATGTGGAAAATACATCAATGAGGAATCACACAGATGAATGGAAGTCATTAACTCAATTAAGATGGCCTGCTCTGAGACTATGGTACCACTGCAGTCTAGCTGGATGTATTAATGGCAAGATAAATATTTTCTGCATCTGAAATCTACTCATATCTGTTGTTTTACTAAATATATGATTTTATTTGGGGCTGATCAGAAGATTTGATTCTTCCTTCTGTAGTAGTGGAATGTCTAATTTAGGAGTTTTGTGCAATGGAACATTCATGAGCTTTGAAGTTACAACTGTGAAGTTTGATCGCTGCTTTTGTGACCCATCAGCGGCCTACTCTCCTTGAGTCTAAGTTTCCTCATCTTTTAAAAGCAGAGAATGATTCTTATCTTTTAGGGATCATTGAAGATCAGATGAGATACACCAGTGCAGAGCTCAGCAAATGATAATTTCCTTCCTTTTCTCCCTTCCTTCCTTTCTTTCTTTGTTTCCTTTTCTTTCTTTCTTTCTTTCTTCTTTCTTTCTTTCTTTCTTTCTTTCTTCCTTTCTTTCTTTCTTTCTTTCTTTCTCTCTTTCTTTCTTTCTCTCTCTCTCTCTTTCTTTCTTTCTTTCCTTTTTGAGACAGGGTCTCACTCCGTTTCTTTCTTTGTGAAGTGCTACAGGTTGTAAAACATTTCCTGAAGTCTCTCAAGTCTATTTTAGTTTTAGCGTATTTAGGACTGGAGTGTGAATTTATTCTGACTCGACTCTATTTCTCTGTTACTCTGTATTGTTGATGAACAAAAAAAATTGCTTTCTGAAGAATACTTGTTTGCGTTCTGGGGCTAAACAATGAAATATTTCTACTTGTTCAGCAAGGAGCAGAGTCAGAAGGCTAATATGTGGAAATAAGTGCCCCATGAATGATTCTTATAATTTAGACCAATTAGTGTTCTATGATTATTGTGAAACTGGCAGAATGCAGCACTCAAAAATCACTAGACAGATTAGAGAAGCACAGGCAGGAATGGGACAGAAAGGGGTTAGTGAGAGTTCATGAATGAATAGCAAGTAGATATATTTAATGCATTTAGGTGCCAAAATCCAACAGTAAAAATACATTCTGAAAAAATTCTTTCTAAAGGTGAGGCATTTAGTCAATGGGGTAAAAATGGTCCTTATGCTTTTAATTAGCTTTGATTCTTGCAAATTTTACTATTAGCCTTGAGCAGATCTAAGGAGGTAGACATTTGAAGTTGCTGTTGAGTTCCTTCTGTTGATGGTGTTGAATTAGAATTCTGGAGGAGCCAATGAAAATAACATGCAAACATTATGGCCATTTATTATCATTATAAAATGTGATAATGTCATTGCTGACTTACAAAGATGATGACCTGAAAGGCCGTGACATTATGACATTACATTTTATCAATAATGAAAAATTGCTGCCTTTGCATGGTGTTTGGTGAGCTCAGGCGACCATAGAAGGAGGCCGTAAGCCTTTTTGTTTATTCTAGACTGAAAACGGAAACAAATCAGCAGTTAGAGATTCATTAGGTCGCCAAAAGAAAAAATGGCATCTTGTCTTACCCTATCCATAGGGAAAGGCGGAAGACCTCCCTGACCCAAGGGGTTTAATATTCATTAGCGAGAGGCTTGCTTGCAAGTCACTTAAATGGTGCTGAAGTCTGCCTTAATAACAGGTTTTAAGGCTTGAGGGAAAATGTGCTGCCCAAAGAAGCTATGATGTGTGAGCATCAACAGACAGTGTGCCTTTTTGGGAAGGGACCTGACAGGTGGGCTGTCATTCCACGAATAGGGCACAGCTGATGTTAAGGTGTCAATTAGCTTATTAGCTTGTTGTTCTTAGATGGGAACTAGGAAATAACTTTCATGACTGCTGAAACTATTCATGCACTATTCTTCAACATTTAGAGGACACAATGGAGGTGAAAGAGTCATCCCAGATCATTCTAAACCTCACGTAGCACAGCCATGCTTTTCTGACCATGAGCAGTCATAAATCCGGTACCTGTGGATGAGCTAAAAAAACCTTGAGCCCAAATGCCATGCTGAAAGGTCCACAAAAGCTGTGGCTTTTAAAGCCCCCCTAATAACTCATGCAGAGATTGAGGCTTTTGTGAGTCTTAGAAAAGATAATTTTCACAAAATATGAGGAAGGGGCAACGTGGTAACTCATCTATCCTGTTTTTCCCCTTGCATTTATTCTATCAGAGAGCTGTAAAGAGTGGGCAACATATATAAAATTCCGAGTCTAGGTCCTAATATAAAAACTTGAAAGGAATGTAAAATCTTTAGATTTGAGGTGTAAAATAGATTTTCTTCCCTTTTCTCTTTTATGCAGGTGTTTCATGGAAGACACATAAAATACCTATTTATTTGTAGCATTTTATTTCCCTTTCACCTTATGCTTCTGCTTAGGTTTGGGGGAGTTCATGTCAATTTCAACTTCTTTGGAGGGCAATAAATTGGCCAACCTGGGTTTTGGCTCACCCAAAGGGAACATTTCCATCTACCTCCTCTGGTGCAGTTCCTGAGGTGGATGCATGCGTGTGTGTGTGCACACATGCCCGTGGGTATTGCCCTCTGCCCAGCCTTGAGTACTGTTTTGGAGGTCGTGTTTCTGAGCAGCAGAATACTCTCCCTGTCCTGGTGTTTATCTGACTGCCTACCTCCCTGAGGGAGCTCCAGCTCAGCCTTCCAGCTGAGGCTTGCCCAGTCTGAGTCTGCAGTGCCAGTCACTCTGACCTTTCACTGGTGGGCGGCTCTTCTCAAGTCCTCTTGGCTGCGTTGACTCCCACCCATCCTACAAATCTCAGCTGAAGCCTCACCTTGAGCTACTGTAAGAATCACTGCTAGAAATAAACCCTGAGTAGCGCCCTGACCAATCCTCAAACACCTAGGGAAACCCAGAAATTCTTTCCGTGACCTAACAAGAAGCAGTGGTTCTCAAAGTGTGGTCTCTAGATCAGCAGCATCAGCGTTACTTGGGAACTTGCTAGAAAAGCAAAATCAGAAACTCTGATTTAGGGCCCAGCAATCTGTGTTTGAACAGTCACTTCAGGTCATTCCGATGCAAGCTCTAGTTTGAGAGCCACTAGCTGCAGGAAATGTTTGAAGTTTTTTCTTGCCCTCACAGCATTAATGGGGGCAACTCTTAAGTAACATCTATGCATTAAAAATAAATACGTTTCATTTTCTTATTGTTCAATTATGGTTTTCATGTCCTTTCCTTCTAAAAATTCCTGGAAGCAGGGGTAAGGCAGCATTCAGTCTGGCTTGCTTGTTTTGTTTTATTTCAACCAGGTAGGGCCTTGTACAAAGAGAAATGGTTATTTGATATAACATAATTCAAAGAGCCACAAGAGTATCTCTCCTTTCTCGCAGAAAGGTGCTGCCTGACGTTCGATCTTTGACTATGAATCCCCCTGGTTTAAGATAGCATTAGATGAAAAATATCCCTGGGAGGGGTAACATGTTAACCTATCAGTGAAGTATACTTTTATTAAGAATGGGTTTGAGGCAAACCCCTGGTATTCCAGGATTTACTATTCTAAGCTTCGATGATTTGCAAGTAATCTCAAAAATTTATGACATTTAGAAAGTGTAGTTTTTGCTGTGGAAACCAATCATATCCCTGGTGGGTGAGCCTAAGAGACGACCCAGAATCTTTATCTTAAGGCAGCTTAAAAAAATCTTTGTCATTTTGTTGTTAAAAAAAAGGAGAGAGTATAAAATGGCATAGGCCTAACGGGGTTGTTATGAGGATTAAATAAATTAATCCATGTGCTCCATTTTACATAGGACCAGATAAGTACATCATATATGTGAGATATGATGATGACAATTGTCTCCTTGTCCCTTTAGAATTAACTCTTGTTATAGTTTACTACTGTCTTATTTGAGAAAATAGAATTTTCAAATTAGCTATTAGATGTATACATTTAAAGAGTCCAGGCTTTGAGGTGGACCCAGATCTTCTCAAAATCCACTGTGGATTCTGACTGGCTGCTAGTTTGAATGGGCAGGCGGAGGACAGGGCAGTCTGGGTACCTGGGGAGTGGGGGAGGCGTGAGGAGTTGCCAGAAGGGAGGGGCAGTACTGAGATGGGCAGTGAAACGAAGGGAGTGTTTGTGCTGAAGAGAAATTTTGCCAGAGTGAGGTAGTATCCCCATTTTTTCCAGGAAGAGCTCAAGTGGTCATTTTCCATGTTATCAGCAAATAACATTTTGGTAGAAGGCAGCGTCAGATGACAGGTTTGCATAAAACCAAGCACAAAGTCCGGAATTACAGGCTGACGTTTTTGAAGTAGGGGCCCAAACAATAAATTTTTCTGCACAATGCAGTTAAACACCCGGCTTGCACGGATGTCTTTTTAATAGCCACAGAATTCTTTTAGTGATGCTTAAGGATGGCTTCCTTCCTGGTGGGAGTAGAATCCCAGGATGTCTGCCAAGATGTATTACTTAATGTTCTCTGTTTCTCAAAGGTTCAGTAAGCAAAAGGGGTTATTCTGAGCAAGCCGCTGGGACGATGACAGGAACAAACACCTCGATGTATAAATTTGAGACCTTTAACCTCTTAGCTGTCAAATTTCAATATTTCTGGTCACGATGTTAAATGCGCTCCAGTATCTGTTTCAGAGAACTCTGATGGAAAAATAAAAGTTTGCTTTTATATTTACACACTGTTAGTAAGTTGTTAAAAGAATAAAGCAAGGTGACTGCTAGCCATATTTTATATTCACGGCTTTACAGCTTTGGCATAATAAACCAGAACCTGTGTTTTCTCTGTAACTTACAATGCATGCTCCAAATGACTTAGTGTTATTGCCAGCTCTGTATCCCCTACCTTTTAAGAATGATAAACACAGCATATTGAAGGTAAAGTTTAAAACCAGGGTTATGAAGGAGGTAGGGAAATAGGGGCTAAAACAGGACTTTTAAGATCTTTCCATTTAAAACCAAATGTGTGGGTGTACATGGAGGACACAGTATGAGTCTGCATAGTTTATCTCTCATTCCTTCTTACAAACATGTGTATAATAACCTAATGCATACTACTGGGATGGAAAATAGGGACTTCATATTCTGTTACGTGGAGGCACTATTACCTTTTGACAGTAGTGGTGTGTTTTGTTTTGCCCTGTGCAATTCTGTAGACACATCTTCCATCATAATGACCTTTCTGACAGCGGATGGGTGGGGAAAAAATGGTTTGAGAAAACCATTTTCCTTTCATGCAGCAAGCAATAATTACTTGAAGTGTGTGACAACGATGGAGTGGGCAGGCTTACCCAAGGACCCATATTGGAAACTTCCTTTGATTCTAGCTCTCCTTTTATTCTTTGTCAATACCCTTGTGCAGAATAGAATGTTTAAATTTTCTTTTTAGAAATCTGTGATGCTTTGATTCCGCAGATATTTCACATATCTTTCAGGGATTCTCTAAACCAGACTGACTTGGGTCCAGGCAAGCTCTGTGTATATCCATTGTATGTGTTTCTCTGCCCCGGTGGGCACTGCGGCCACAGCACCATGGAAAGGGCCACCGTGGGCCACTGCAGAGAGAGTGGACAGTGACAAAGGAAGCTGTGCTTCCTGTCAGGACATGCATCAGAGGATTTGAGGAACATGAGTAATGACCATGTGCCGCCTGGGCCCAGGGAACTGAAGATTCCGCATCCATGCATAATGGAACACTTGCCTATTGGCATAGAAAGGTTCCGTTTCTTTATGGAAGTCCATTTTGAATACTGGTAAATTAAACTTTTACAGCAAAAATCAATATAAAAATATGTCCAAATCTGTGACAGTGGAAATCACCCATGCACATCCTGTATCTCATAGAGAGCACAGTGATGGGGACAAGGTCTGAGGAAGTATCCTGCTTTTGCAGTGCTCATGTTCTCTTTTGAATGTAAATAGTAGTTCCTGATAAGGATATTGAATTAGTTCATTTTCACGCTTCTGATAAAGACATACCCAAGACTGGGTAATTTGTAAAGAAAAAGAGGCTTAGTGGACTCACAGTTCCACATGGCTGGGGAGTCCTCAAAATCATGGTGGAAGGCAAAAGGAAAGTCTTACAAGGTGGCAGGCAAGAGAGAGAATGAGAACCAAGCGAAAGGGGTTTCCCTTCGTTATAAAACCATCATATCTCGTGAGACTTATTTACTACCACCAGAACAGTATGGGGGAAACTGCCCCCATGATTCAATTATCTCCCACTGGGCCTCTCCCACAACACGTGGGAATTATGGAAACTACAAATCAAGATGAGATTTGGGTGGGGACACAGCAAAACCATATCAGATATCATGAGATTAAAGCATGTCCTCTCTTTTCTAACCCATGAAATACTTTTTAGTCAGCACTGCAGTCTGCTTGGTGTGTAACTTCTACCACACAAACGACTTGCCATTCACAATAGTCCATGATAGCTTCTCTTCTTATATTAATGTTTCATGGGGACACGTTGATAAGACTGAAAACTTCTTGATGGCACAGCCTGCTTATGGTGTCATAAACAGAGCTTCATGTTTCTGTGGATCTCCCAAAGGACTCCTGTCACCTTTTGCTTCAACCCCTGCCTCTGGTTTTCTCTCTGTCCCCACTCAGTGTTTTGCATCCTGAAGCTTCTGTCTTCTATTAGGCCCACATTGCTCCACCCGGCAATAAAAGTGCTGTTGCCGAAAGCACTATCAACAGAAGATATTACAAATCAGAGACTTGGACTGATGGTTTTGAGGAATCTAAGGAGAGGAGCATCGCTGCATGGACAAGTATAAGCATTAAGTAAATATGGCCAGTATTACTGACCTGGAATTCTCCAGTATTCTTCACACCAGGAACCTCTCTTTGGCCATTTTTTCTTTCAGCCCCTGCCTACTGCTAGACAACTTCCCATTCGGGTCACTCATCTCCTCACTCCTCTTTTCCCAGGTCCAGGGCCCTCCATCCCCCTGTCTCTTGGGCTGCTCCAGACAAATTGGAAAGGAAAAACTCAGTTACTTTGTTATGTAGAGCAAATTAGCCCTTATTGTCTCCCAATAAGCCTCAGTCAATAAATGTGGACATAAGCGTTTTCAATACTTGTGGAGGTGATATTTTGAGGCAGGAGAGCATTGTGGTAGAGACCCTGTTCCACTAAGCTGAAAGCTCCTCCTGCCTCTTCAATATCTAAACTATTCCAGCTGAATTTCTCACCTCACTATTTTACTTAGCCAAAGATTTAGGAGTTGCAGCAAAGTGACACTGGACTATCCTATGAGTTTTTTCTCTTTATGCATGAAGTTTAGCAAAGAAGGGAGTAAGAAGGCATGCTTTCTGAGTTGAAAGGATAAGGAGGAGGTAGACCATTTGACAAGAAGGGATTATTCTGACTTCTAATATATGTGTACATGACCATGAATATACCATGGAATCTCTCTTATCCAACTTCCATTTAACCTACTTCTCTATTCCATCTAAAAAACATACTGACTGGGCTCAAGGCCCAGCATTGAACACCCACAGTCAGGAGGCTACTTTCTGGCACCCAGGACACGTGTTACCAGGTGAGTTGATGCTTACAAAACCAGTTGGGTTTGTTCCCAAACTGTTTATGACACTTGTACTTGCTATTGTAATTACATAATTTAATTAAATATTACTTAAATTGAGGAAACATGAATATAAAAATGAAAGAAAATTGGTTCTGCTGAAACTAATTTGAATTTTCTGAAAAGGCTGGATAAAATAAATTCTCTAGAATTTTTGCTATTGTATAAGATATGGATGAGATGACTGTAAATAATTGGGAAAAGCTACAAAAGTCTACAAATTAGATGCTTTATCAGTACTTCTAAGTTTTCATTCTGCTTTAAAGAAATGGAAACTGAGAGTTGTTGAGGCATTATATGGGCCTAGTGTACATAAACAAGACTTTACAGAACCCCAATTAGAGGGCCCACACTTAGGCCTTGGCTTTATTTACATCAAAAGATTAACAAATGAATATATGGTTGCATATGTTTTAAGACGAAATAGCAAAATTTAAGGTATGAATCTATTACTATTTTTATTTTATTTCTAACCAACTCTTTCAAATAGTCAATCCACTATGGGGTTACTGTAATGCTGAAAGGGCTTCAAATCTACGTGCACATACATAGAACATTAAATACCAGATATGGGTAGAACCTTGGTGTGCACTTGGCATTAACCCTCAGACCATCTCACCAGAGTATCAGTGGGATTTTTAGACAGGAATATCCAGAGAACTTGTCTTTGTTCTTCTGCTTATGTGTCTTAATGTCTCAGGCTGACACTGGCCTTGCTCTGCTCCAGATGCCAGATCCCTGGCCCACATTAAACTGGCCACTCTTGTATCAGAGCTAGCACACCAGTGATGGAGAACACTCAAGTGACTATATTGAAAATTACTCCAAATTTAATCTTTAAGGGACAGACTTTAGGCTTATGCTACACAGGCTTATAAACTGCATTCTTAGCCTCCAAGTTATTTGTGTGCTTAATTGCTGCCTGTGAAATCCATACAAATGTAAGAAGTGTGACTTTCCTTGGATGTTAACAAAGAGTTGTTGGTAAATCTCTTCAAGGACTGGGGATGAGGGACTTTATAGATTTTCTTTTTTTTCATTAGATGTTTTTTGGGGGGGCAGGTATGATGTGGTTGTTTATTGTGTTTTAAAAATTTTTTTTAATATTCATTTTTCCATATGTTATTGGCATACAGGTTTTATTTGGTTACATGAGTAAGTTCTTTAGTGGTGATTTGTGAGATTTTGGTGCACCCAACACCCAAGCAGTATACACTGTACCGTATTTGTAGTCCCTCGCCCCCTCCCACTCTTCCCCCCAAGTCCCCAGTGTTCATTGTATCATTCTTGATTATAAGAGGAAAAGGAAAAGGAAGTACTGAGGAAGAAACTCTGATGGGTGCTTGGGATAAAGAGGAGACCTCCAGGAGCCTGCTGAAGGCAGCTCATCTGTTTCACATGAGAAGAGAGGAATAGGCTGTTTGTTGCTCTAGGGAGAAAATGGAGTAAGAGAACGGAAGGAGGTGGAGGCCATGAGAGACTGGCTGGTAGGCCGCAAGTTCTCTGATGTGACCCCTTCCTCTGACCCCACCCCAAAATCTCCAGTAAGAAGAACTCACTAAATGCTTGACTTTGAGTGAATTGTGTGTGTATGCGTACACTGGCTTTATGAAAACTTATTTCTGGGCTGAGATTGGCAATGAAATTTACACAAAGAAAGAACTGAGGAAGCATGTGCTGCTGGTGCATGGAGGCAGTGATGCTTGGCAGAAAGCCATGGGAACTCCAGAAGGCCACAGGGAGAGCTCAGGACACCAGGAGGCATGGAACTGAGGTTGGCTTAAGTGTAAGTTGCTTTCTGAGGGACAGGGGCATTCTTAGGCACCTGGTATAGAGATGAGCATATACTGACTACTACAGAGATATATATTTTTTAAAGAATAAATCTTTGGGTGAATGGAGAAAGCTGTCTGGGTCACAGTCCTCTGTGCTTCAAGTTAGACCTATCATCAGTTAGAAGGCAAATGAATGAAGTTTCAAGGTACGGTTCTAGGGACTGGTGCCAACCTGGTGAAGCCAGTGGTGCCAGCGCAATCTCTCTACCCTCTAAAGGTGTTGTCATCTCCTTGGACTGTTAAGCCAAGGTCAACATGTCCCCAGGGCAGCCTGTCCTGGCTGTTCCAGGCACCTTGAAGCACTTCACCAAGTTTTGGATGATAATTTTTCAAATATATATAAAATTGGGATTAGTGTTGGCTTTTCTACATTTAGCAGAATGGCCCAACTTTCTTGATGACTCTTCCCTATTGGCTGGTAAGAAGTGAAGTTAGCACTTTTATTGAAGAACTGACTTCAATTAGCCAAAGTTGAGACATTGTCACCTAGGAGAAGCCTTTTCTAAGGCCATTGAGTGACAGACGCTCCAAAGTAGATTCAGGGGTCATAGAGTACTGGGGCTGCAAAGATACTTAGGCGAGGTTTCCTCTTCTGTGCTCCCTGCAGTTTTTGTTCTTATTTCTTTATTGCAATCATCACATCATATTATATGTAATTATCAGAGCCATTTGTCTCAATTTATTGGAAGCCCGTTGAGAACAGTGACCAAATTGTATTCATCTTTTTAATCATCAATACTTTGGACAGGGGCTTAGACTATGAAACATGCTTATTAAAATGTAGTGGAATGAATGAATGGATAGATGGACATGATCTTATTTTCAGATGAGGACACTAGAACTTTCCCAAGGACACAGAGCGAGTTGGTGGCAGAGTTAGAACCAGAAAATGTTTCCGATTTTAGCATCTTTCTTATATTTCTCCTTTCAAGATATTTGCTTGGGTTGGGGTCCATGCCTTCCATGTGCACTGAGTAGCACCTAGTATAATTTAGGATGTTTCTGAAGAGGTAGGACCACTTGTTGCCTAGGCAACTGGAGAAATGTAGGAAGGTGACAATTGTCTGTTGGCAACAATGGCCTCAGCCAAGAATCTGAAAAGTGGCTCTCTTTGCTCATCCCTGAACAACAGCGTTGAGGGAGAAGTGTGTTAAGAGATAAAATGCAGCCAGGCACAGTGGCTCATGCCTGTCATTTCAGAACTTTGGGAGACTGAAGTGGAAGGATTGCTTGAGGCCAGGAGTTTGAGACCAGCCTGGGCAACATAGCACAACCCTGTCTCTAAAACTAAAAATAAAAAAAAAAAGTTACCCAGGCGTGGTGGCACATGCCTGTAGTTCCAGCTACTCAGAATTGAGGCAAGAGGATTGCTTGAGCCTGGAAGTTCAAGGTTACAGTGAGCAATGAGTGTATCACTGCACTGAAGCCTGGGTGAGAGAGTAAGACCCTGTCTCTAAAAAATAAAAAATAAAAAGGAAGTTAAATGCTTCTCTAAAGCTGTGAAAATTTCACTCCTTCTCTAAAGCAGTGCAAATTCTGGAACCATTTTTTGACATAGAGAGAGAAATTCCACTGGGGTGAAAGGCAAGGGAGGCAAGAGGCTCTCTTGCCCATGTCTGTCCCACTGGCAGGCTCTGAGGTTGCTGTCAAGGCTGGTTGTCTGAGCTCTTCTAGGTGGGCACCTTGTCCCCCTTATAAGCCATTTTCTCCACAGCAGCCAGAATCATCCATTCAAAACGCAAGTCCAACGTTGTTACACCTCTGTTCAAAACACTGCAATGGCTTGCTCAGAATAAAAGCCAGGGTTTGACAATGGTCCACAAAGCCCTCCATGATCTAGAGGGCAGCCCTGCCTTTACACTGACAATCTCTTCTTCCTGGTGTACTGTTTCCCCAGATAGATGCATGGTTTTCTTCCTCACTTCCTTTAAGGCTCTACTCAAATATTTCCTTCTCAGATTCTTCCTGGATCACCTTATTTAAAATAGCAGCTGCTCAGTCTGACCACCTTGTTATTCTCTATCTTACTGTATTTTATTTTTATTTAATTCTCTATCTATCTATCTATCTATCTATCTATCTATCTATCCATCCATCCATCCATCCATCTGTCCATCTATCTGTCTATCCATCCATCTATCTATCTGGTAGCTTTTCCCACTAGAGTGAAGTTTTATAAGAACAGAGATTTTTGTCTCTCTTGACATGTTGCTAGCACCTGGAACAGTGCCTGATCCACAGCAGTACTTAATGAGTATTTGTTGAATTAATTGAATGATTTAGATTATGTGGGTTCAGGGAATGCAAAATAATTCAATACAGCCGATATTAGTCCATTTTGCTTTGCTGTAACGGAATATCTGAAGCTGGGTAATTTATAAAGAAAGGAGGTTTATTTGGCTCACCATTCCGCAGGCTGTACCAGAAGCATGATGCCAGCATCTGCGTCTGGTGAGGGCTTCAGGGAGCATCCAGTCATGGCATAAAGGGAAGGGGAGCTGGCATATCACATGTAAGAGAGATGCCAAGAGAAAGATACCAGTCTGTTTTAAACAACCAGCTCTTGTGTGAACTTACAGAGCAAGAACTCACTCATTACCTTGGGGAGGGCAGCAAGTCATTCATGAAGGATCTGCCTCATTGATCCAAACACATCCCACCAGGCCCCACCTCCAACACTGGGGATCACATTTCAACATGAGATCTGGAGGGGACAAACATCCAAACTATATCAGAGCCTAAGTTTAACATTCATAGTAGGGTACATCTGTGGCAGAGTGCAGCATTAGAAAGTGCAGCTCTCTGCCTACCTCTTAACCTGGCTTCCCTCTGAATATGAGTGAGTGGCATTGAGTAGACTGCTGCATAATTATTGTTGGGTTAAAGCCTCTGTGCAGTCAGTTTTAGAGGTGGATGTCACTGAAAGCAAAGTTGAATGTCAGCTTACCCTTAGTCTTCATAGACCAGCAGCATCTGCAGAAGATGGATGATTTACCTTCTTTTTTATTATAATTTTTTTGTATGCTTTTTGGTCGTTCTGGTACAAAGTGTCAAGTAGCAAATACCACTGCTGACAATTTTCCTATACACTGCATACCAAGATGGGTGGTTGATGGAGAGTACTTGAAGCCCCAGGGATAGCCTGGAGGGAGTGGAAACAAAAGCTGGATGGAAGCAGGTTTGTGAAGAGAAAGTTACTTCATCTCTCTGCCATTCATACCTGATGGAGCTGTAGATGGGAAGGAATTGCCCAAATTCTGTCCTCCTTTCTCATTCCCTGTCTGGTTGTAGTAGATGGTTGCTCAGTTCTTTGCTGGTGGCTTCCACAGCTGTCAGGCCACGTGGCTCATTAAGTGGCTGTAAAAGCTGTTGAGGATCCTTTGGAAGAGAGGGTGGGAAGACTCTGGCAGCTACAGTGCACCCACACCTTACTAGCTTATCCAGACAGACTGAGCTACGGTTTGGGGTCAGACACAAGGAGGCTTCCCTAGCATCATTACATGGGGATAACTGGTGAGTAGGTGCAGGCATTCTCATTGTCCCTTTTGCTTCCATCCCTAAAACCTCTCAAGAGTCTAGTCTTGATATTTATACAAACCTAGTTTCTAGAGCTTTGTTGAGTTCATTATACTGTCACCCATCAGTTAAATTTGGTCTTCATATGAAAACAGGGGGATATTATTAAAGGGTAGCTGAGTCAGTATCTTTACACCATATACATAAGCAGCCAAAAGTCCTATCGTCCAAATTTATTTTAGCAAACCATGAGTCTCCAGTACTTTATGACCACAACATTGGGATGATATATCCCAATCATTGAGGTAATTAAATTAATCCGTGAGTTTTTGTTTTATTTACTTATTATATGTGTCTAATACTGTAGTAGGAACTTAGTATCCATGAGTATCCTCATTCAGCAAAGAGGTTTTTAGAGCTTCATGAAACTTGCTGTATCCACCTCTGTAATAAAGTTAACTGACATAAGGTTAACCTGTGTCCCTTTGTGTAACTGAGAGAATACATGCACCCACATTTGTGCCTTTGTTCTTACCACTTCTTTTTGCAGAGAATGCACTTTCTCTCTCTTTTTCTCTGGCCTCCAACAGAGATATACAAACAGTCATTAAAATTGAATGTTTTTCAAGAGCTAGGTCAAAAACGTCCTCCTCTTGAAAGCTTTTCCCAGCATTTCAAGTTGGTTATCTGAATGAAGATACTAGGACTGGCCCCTCCTCAAGGCCTGCAGGTAATTTAACTATGTGACAAGTTAAAACCTTCAACACACTCTTGGGTGATGACCAAGGCAGGTGTTACCTGTTAGGGTTGTCGCCTGGCCCTACAGGTCAGGCCAATAGGGTTCAAAGTAAACTGAGTGGTTGGGCATGTAGAGAGACCCAGGGATTCCCATGAGAATGTAGCTTCTTGGAGGTATTCTTAGTACTTCCACACAGAACCATAATCTTTTGAGCTCTGATAACGTTTTGTGTCTCTATCATAAGACATTTCAGCTTCAGGTTAATCTCTTCCCTAGTGGATCAAGACCTCCTTGAGAAGAGGCATAGTTTCTAATGTTCTTCTTCTTTATAGTGTTTTATACATAGTGCACACTCAATGTTTGTCACAATGTGCGTAAATATGGTTGGGATCCAGTGGTCTGCTGAGGTCCCATGGTGTCCCTCTTAGATGGCTGAACACATCTTATGGCCTGGGCTGTGTTAAAAAGACCTGGAAGTGCTAGAGCCATTGTGGAGTTGATTCTGGGTACAGTGCTGAGGCAAGCTTGAGAGGGATGATATTATCTTCCTTTTTAGAAGTCCAGCTTCGGAGGTTGTACCTTTGAGTTTGAAACTGGATTCTGAATAGGAAATGGGGGCCCATCAAGAGTGAAAAAAAATCAATGATCTAATCAAGACTTAGACTCAGGACCATGAAATCAAGATTGGTTCCAAATATAACCTCCAGGCACCTTTAATGAGTTCCAATATTTTGGACAGATTTAAAGAGACCTTCTATAATAGCTAGAAAAGAATGTCCCATTTCTTTGATGACCCTGGACACCAACTTACTGAAGTTCAGATCTTCCGGGGCCCTTGCTGTTCTCAAATCAGAATTCATCACTTCTTCTGTTCTTCCATACCACTTTGCAGCTCTGTTACAACCTGCTGTATTTTCCTCCACCTCAATATTCATTTTAGCTCCTATAATTGTCCCACTTATATGAAGTACTGGAGGAGGACTCAGTCCAACATGGGAAGAAATGACTTAGCCAAGGTCAGGAAGCATCTGAGACCAGAACTCACAGGTCCTTAATTTTGATTCTAGTTTTCTTCTTCTTTTTTTCTGATATGGACTTCCTTGATGCGCTTATTGACTCTGGGTGCTGTTCCCAAGGGTCTTAGGGTTTTAGGTAACGCAAGTATAATTCTTTGACTTGTGGCTTTGGATAAACTTCTGGGGTCATGTGTTGAAAGAGGAGGAACAGAGGAGAAACAATGCCTCTTCCTTGATAATCCCAAATGCCTAAAAAATAAAGGTAAATGACTGAGAAGTCAAATCCTAACTTTGTACAATTCTTGTTTATTTAATTAAAAGTCAGCTATTGAATACCTTACAAATAGGAATGCACTTCGTTAAAAGAACTTGCTGATTTTTCAATGCAGCAAAAGTGGTGTAATATTACATTTGTTGTTTTTATTTGCATTCTGAATAAAATATTTCTTCATGCTTAAGTAGGTTCTGCCCATAGATTTTCAGAGAGGCCTGCTTCTCTGAAAAGGGCTGTTATTTTGTGTGTGGGCTTTGCCCTGTTGATGAACATCTTGTATCCTGTGTTCAACTTTAGAGCAGAATGTATGTATTTGTTTTTTGAAGATCTCCCTGGGACAGAATTGCTTCCTGAGCATATGCATTTAGCTGAAAAGATAAATGTGTGGTCAGAGGCCCTTGCCCACCTCTGGTTAAGAGTTTTTGTTAATGGTGCTCCAGGTAAGGGTCCTGTGTGCTTCACGAGCTCTTATCACTACTTAAAAACTAACAGTAGTAGTTGTCCATATGGAAAAGGCAGGCTTTGTTGATGAGTACGTTTGAATGAAGATGCATGTTTATCACCCTCTCTCTTTCCCCTTCCTCCTTTAATGGCTCATTGAGGTGTATTAGCCCAGCTCTTCAAGACCACCAATAAAGTTATTCTGGACACTTCTCTTACCGTGGGCTCCTCTGAACCTTTCTGTGCTTTTCTGTGGGCTCGTATAATTGGATCAGACACATTGCAAAGACCTCTTGTCTTTTTTTTTTTTCTGAAATGCAAAATATGTTCACACTCAGACACCTGCCTACATGCATGGGTCGATTAAGCAGCAAACTGGGAGTATGACTGACAGACCGCAGGGAGCAAAGCCTACTCCAACACCCCGTTTGGATGCATCAGGTCAGAGCACTCCAGGTAGAATTTGTGGGCTCTCGAATGCACTAAAGATACTCAGGACATCTTATTTTCCTTCCCCAGTCTCTTTCCAGAGGTGAAATTATACTCAGAGGTAAGATAATAGGAAAGCCTTTGGAGAAAGGCCCTCAAAACAATCATTCAGAAGGTCAAACTAAAGTAAGTAGTTCTGAATTCTAATTACTATGATAATAAAACATTTATGAAATGACTACTTGCTCATGTCAATGTGCTGTGTTATATGTCTTCTAGAAAGACTGCCCGGATCCTTGGAATTTCACATAGCGCATTACCCTCCTTTCCCCTTCCAGAAAATATCTTTACTCCTTATTATTACAAAGTCGTGATACCATCTTCTTTTATTCTCATAGGTATCGAAACTCTTTGTTGAGACTTGTTTGGTGGTTTGTGTCTGACTTGAATTATGAATTCCTGCAAAGAAAGTTTACCTTAGGACCTCAACTCTGTATTTTAGCAAGAGAATAGATTTAGCTTCCTTGAACTGATGCTTTCTCATGCTGCAGGGCAAGTGCAAATTTGATGGCAAATTACTGAACTATCAGAAAACAAGGTTCTTTGGGAACATTTATCATCACTTCTTTCCCTTGATACAGTCCTAATTCTCTGTATACCTATTGAATTGGAGGCCTGTATTTAACAGCATGTTTCAGATATGTTATGGGGCCTAATGGATTAAGTGTCACGAACAAAAGTTGAAACTAGGCATATACTCATCTGTACAAACAAGGCCTTAAGACCAAGCCCCTGTCTTTTTGGATGTTGCATAGTACTAAAAATTATGACCAAAAAATAACATTTAATGTGCTCTCTATTAAATACTGGGAGCCAAGTACTGCTCTATGCGCTTTCAATTTGCTAATATCATTTACTCCTCACCACAACTTTATGGTTTAGGTACTATTATTAGCATCCTTCAAGAGAAAGTAAATTGAGATTGATGAAGGTCAATGCCTTGCCCAAAGTTACCCAGACCACGAGTGATGATGCCAGGATTGCAGCCTTGACTGGCTCCAGAGCCCTTGCTCTTAACCACTAGTCAACATAACTCTAGTTTTGCTAGTGTCATTGAAATTACATTATCTATTCACAGAAATAAAATATGCAAGGGCTGCTTGAAAGTTCTAGATTGGACAGTACAGCATGATGCTTTAAGAGTTCTAGCTTTGGCCCATCTCTACTAAAAATACAAAAAAAAAAAAATTAGCTGGGTGTGGTGGCTGGTGCCTGTCGTCCCAGCTACTGGGGAGGCTGAGGCAGAAGAATGGCGTGAACCCAGGAGGCAGAGCTTGCAGTGAGCTGAGATCGCGCCACTGCCCTCCAGCCTGGGCGACAGAGTAAGACTCCGTCTCCAAAAATAAATAAATAAATAAATAAATAAATAAATAAATAAATAAAATAAAAAATAAGAGTTCTAGCTTTGGGGTCAGGCCATGGTTGATTCCTGTCCTGCCTCTTAGGAGCTAGATGATCTTGGCTAAGTTATGCAAACTCTCTGAGCCTTCATCTGGGAATTGGGAAAAAAAATAATAGCACCTGTCTCACACGGTGGTGCTGAGGTTTAAATGAGGTAATGCATAATGCACAAAAACCATTTAGCACACAAGCCCTCACAAAGTAAGTGCTCACTAAATAGTAATTATTATTATTACTAATAGAGCCCTCGGCTTGGAAAGTGAAGATTTAACATTGGGAACAGGACTGAACTCTAAGCTGCCTGTGTAACCTAGGTGGTAGGAAAGGGATATTAGCTTCCTGGCCCCCAGGAAAGCCAAGACTTTCTCAGCAAAAAGCCAAGACAGCCTAAAGGAGAGTTTACAACTGTGGTTCTCAATGCTGGATCCACATAGAATCATGTTGGGAACTTTTAAAACTCTCGATGCCTGGAATCTCTAGGGCTGGGACCATGGCACCAGTATCTGTCAAAGCTTCCCAAGTGAATCCAGTGTGCAAAGTTGAGAGCTATTTCCAGTGACCGAATGATGATTCCAGATGCTCTCTTTCAGAAACAATGTACCCCACAAACACGGGGAATGTAGGACTTAGGACAAACATGGGGAATGAGGCCAAACAGGGCTGAAAGTAATAACAATTATAGCTGTTTTAGGTACTCCAGATATAACCTCCAGGAACTTTTAGTCAGGTAGTCCAAATCTCTTGCAAAGATTTTATCCAGTGATACCACTTAGCGATGCTGTGCTCTGGATGGGGAATTCAAATAAAGATAGCTAGATTATTAGTCCCGTTCTATGTTTCCAAGTTTGAATGTATTATATGACATCTTGGGGCCTCAGTTTCTCTAGTAAAATGAGAATAATAATGCCTGGGCTGCCTAAGCAAGTATTAGCCAAGTTTACTGGGTTTCTACAATGGGGAGGGGATATTTACACTCATCTGGTATCTACTTCCTAGATTCTGCCCCAGGAAGAAGTAGCTAATAAGATGATTGATCCGAGTCTAGGGTTTTTATTGAGCCATATTTTCTCTGGAGGAGGGAGTTACTGTGTTACAGAGGCAGAAATCTAAGCTTCGTCTATTCTTTGCTACTTCCTGCTCCCCTGCAGGAAGCACTTAGGTATAGGCTGTGCCTCTGTGAGCCTCTCTGTAGTCCTGACATCCCTAGTTGACAGGCAGTAATTTAAGCTGGGGGTGCACAGTTTATCCCAACTTTGAGTACTCTGTTTTCCATGTAGCTACTGTTTGTGTCATAGCTTTCCCTGGAGGGAACCAGGGAGGTGGGGTTAATAATAGGATTATCCAAGTGGATAAAGAAAATGTGGTACATATACACCATGGAATACTATGCAGCCATGAAGAAGAATAAGTTCATGTCCTTTGCAGGGACATGGATGAAACTGGAAGCCATCATTCTCAGCAAACTAACACAGGAACAGAAAACCAAACACTTCATGTTCTCACTTATAAGTGGGAATTTAACAATGAGAACACATGGACACAGGGAGGGGAACATCATACACCAGGGCTTGTTAGGGGGTGGGGGCAAGGGGAGGGAGAGCATTAGGACAAATACCTATGCATGTGGGGCTTAAAGCCTAGATGATGGATTGATAGGTGCAGCAAACCACCACGGCACATGTATACCTATGTAACAAACCTGCACATTCTGCGCATGTATCCCAGAACTTAAAGTAAAAAAAAAAAAAAAAAAAAAGGATTATCCTACACCAGCTTGGAACCTATGATATTATTGTACTAGGAGGTGCTTTCTCTCTCTCTATCCCTGTCTCTTGCGCGAGCACATGCATGCTCTCTCTCTCTCTCTATCCCTGTCTCTTGCGCGAGCACATGCATGCTCTCTCTCTCTCTCTCTCTCTCCCTCTCTCTGTGTGTGTGTAGGGGGATAAATATGAAAGAAACATAGAGTTTAACAGAGACGAGAAGGCAGGCACAAAAATATTCGTAGTAGAATGTAGGAAGTGATGACAAAACCAGGGGACCAATTAGAGCTTTTAGACTCCAAATCTTCCACTTTCATCAGGCTCAGACAGTATCCCTGTGGCCACAGATGCCTCAAAACTGCCCGGTTTTGTCTCAAACATGGTGCCCTGGAAGGCATCTATTCTGGAGGAACTCTCTGTTAGTGCAGCCTGAGTCTCTTTGTGGAAAGCAGGTTATATGGGAAGGCTCTTGCACATGTAGGAGCATTGTAATGAACAGCCAAAAGAAATAGATTCCCAGACTAAAGATTTCTACAAGGGCCAGATAAGGAATAGAACCGGGTGAAGAGGGTCAGGTGGGGACTGTGTTGTCTTGGGGTGTGCGTGGCCCTATGGATGGGCAGCCACTCCTCCAGCTGTTTGCTGTTAGAACGTTGAGACCAGGGTAGTCAGATTGTCCACTTTCTCAAGAGAGGCCAGACTTTTATATTTCTTTGTGGTATTCTTTATTTCTAAATGTTTCCAACTGATTCCAGTTTTATGGTACAGACTTCTATACCCATTGATCCGTTGAAGTCTTCCTGTTCTAATGGCTTTTGAAAAGTTTTACCACCTTTTGGCCACCTCCCTTTTTTGGTGAGTGTATAAATGACATTTTTTTACCCTTACACACACTACATAAGTGTGTTAAAAGAAGTGATATTGTTACATTATGGTTTTAGGCAAAAAAATACTTACTCATGTATCCAACAGCAGATTCAGTCAGAAATATTATAAAGAGAGAATTTGAATTGCATGCTATGTTTGGATAAACTCAAATGTTTTGCTTGTTTATGATTGTCAAGTACCAGAGATGAAGAGGTAGTAGCTTCTCATGACTTTCTGCAATTGCATGTGTGTGCTATTTCCACATTTTGAAGCACTGTCCTGTTTAGCTTTTATTTTGCCCTGAGGGTGTTTTTCTGTGTTATAACTTTATTTTCAAGTGTAGTTTGAGTGCAAAAATAACCATGAGTCCCCAAAAGGTTGAAAAATTGATGAAGAAAATGATGCAGAAAGAAGAAAAAAATGAGTACCATAAATTTTAATCACATTGCATTTTATGTGCAAACTATATTTATGGACTTTAAAGTTGTTGTTTATTACCTATACATTTATTTTCATTGTTCAATTGGTATAACTTTTTTATAATCTGAGAAAACAGTTTAAGTATCTTGGTTTGGGATGAAATACCTCATAATTTTTCCCATTCAATTGAATGGAAATATTTTTCATTTAATGGTTTTTCTCTTTGCAGACAGTTTTTCAGGAATGAATGGAAGTCCCTCATGAGGGATCAATGTGTTTACCTGTGGGCCAACACAAAGCATGTCTGTGAACTCCATTTGGCCAGCAGGATGCTAGTTTGTGAAATTCAGTGAAGGAATGGCCTCAAAAGTACTGTAAAAATGTTAAAGTGCTGAATGAGAATAAAAGGTCATTATTTTAGCCCCCTTAAGGTCCAGGGTGGGGGTCGTCAGTGGTTATATTCCTTAGGGGCAAGCTGTTTTTCATCCTCATCCCTTTGCCCATGGATTTTCCATCCTTGCCCTCCATAATGCACAGGGACTGGAATCAAATTTGGACTTTCTGTTCATTTCCTGGTGAGGTCAGTCAGCTTCACGAGCCTCTTGGTCAAGCCAGGAACCTGGACATAGGCTTGTTAATTGCCTGGGTACTGTGTGGCAGTGGAAAGGATGGTGACTTGAGAGTCAAGAGGCCAGGGATGGGCTTTGGCTTTGCTGCAGATTCATGATGTGACTTCGAGCTTTGCTGTACTCAACAAATATTTACTATTATTATCATAGGCACTAGCAGTATTTTCATGGCCTTAGGCTAGACTAGAAGACCACAATGTTCTTTTCCAATTCTAATTTTCTGTGGGTCTAGAAACAATCCTATAAACATGCATATATGTTTTCATAGAAGCAGTGCCCTCCAAAGTCGGGCATAGTGTTCTTACCACCAGCATTTGTTTATTCATCTATTGATTCGTTCTTTCAACATATATTTATCAGGAGCCTACAGAGTGCCAGGCATTGTTCTAGTCACTGAGGGTTGAGGAATTAGCAAGCAGACAAAATCCTTGCCTTCACGAAGCTTACATTCTTGTGGTTCCATCAGAGGTCATATTTCTTCCTTGTTTAATACATTTGACTACCTGGATAAATAAACTCTGATACTTCATAGGGAACCATATAAATGTTAAGGAAATAAGGCATTCTCAATGGCATAAAAGAATCAAAAGGAAGTATTTTGAAAGTTCAACATGACCCTATTTGGGCTTGCAAGGGAGGGTGATTGGAAGGTCTGAGACATCACCTTTGTGAATTGGTCTGCTCTCTGATAGTGTTTATAAGATGCCATCATTCACAGATGGACCACTAGCATCAGGCCCAAGCAGTATTTTCACATCCAGCCATGTGGTGGCAGACAGAGGAGTCAGGCTGGCGAATAAAACAGTCATGCACGTAACCACATCTGAAGCTGAAACTGGTCATATCACAGAGAAATCAGTAGTGTCTCATTTATGGCCAGTTATATCTTTTCCTTCTCTCTATGTCCATTCTCTCTCTTTCAGGGAAGCTTGGCAAAACATCTTTCCTTGGTGAAAATAGTCCTTCTTTACTCTTGCCTTGAAGGTGCCCTAAGTTACCTTGGGGGCTTTGCCTTTGAAGTATTTTGGGAGCATTTATCTCCTAGTCCTTCTAGTTCATCTTCTTTCTCCTCTTCTTCTTTTTTTCTTCCTTCCCCTTCTCTTTGCTCTTCCTACTTTTTCCTTCTTCTTTCTCTTTTCTTTATCTCTTCCTGCTTCCCTTCTACTTTCTTCTTCTCTTTCTCCTCCTTCAATTAAATAGAAAATCATTACAAGGATCTGTGATAAATTAATGTCTTCATGGGGATGTAAAGGATAACTTTTCTAAAGACCTCCAGGAAAGCAAAGGCTGCCTTGACATAAAGGGACCTGGGCATCACATCTGCTTTTCTAAATATGAAAAGACCACAGCTGCCTTGAAAAAGAGCTGATAAATGCACCTGTGTTGCTTTAAACAAAGCCAATACCCATTTGAAGCTAAGAAAGGTAAATGCCTCCTAGCCCCTAGAAATCGACAATCATGAGGGCAAAACTGGTCACAGCTATTGGGGCTGTCTTAATGGCCCATTGTCAAAGGGCCAGACAGCAACAAGAACGAGGGCAGCAGCAGCAGCAACAACAACCACAACGACAACAGTGAAATCACTCAGATTGTCAGGAATTTGAGCAAAAGCTGTAATCAAGAAATGGCAGCCACTTAGTCAAGATCTCTTGGGTGAGATGCAATTGAATTTCATCTTTTTCTTCTCTCACTGTGGACGTACTATTGCCTTAACAAAGTCTCTCTATAATTTCACTGAGACCCTCTACCAGAAATGCCCTGGTTAAAGTTATTCCTGCATTTACAGTAAGAATGCTGCTGAGAACATTGTGACTACATCTTGCAGTGCCTCCTATAGAAGTTGCATGTGAAAATTTTCTTTCTTCTTGTTAAGTGCTTTGTGCTTCTTTTAAATAACTATTTTTAGGCACGCTATGTTTTTGATCTATTAGAGCAACAAGCACTATCCATGTTTATGTTTATGTTTTTTCTTTGGCTTCTAGGATGCTCAGAGCCAAATTTGAGCCTCACCTGTAACAACAACTATGCGGATCTTCATGGTTTGCATATTTTTTTGTGTGTGTTTATAACAATATTTATTAAGCACTTGCTATGTGACAGATATTGTATCAGTGTGGTACATGCATTTTGTCTTTATTTATTTTTAAAATTTTATTATTATTTTACTTTAAGTTTTAGGGTACATATGCACAATGTGCAGGTTAGTTACATATGTATACATGTGCCATGCTGGTGTGCTGCACCCATTAACTCGTCATCTAGCATTAGGTATATCTCCTAAAGCTATCCCTCCCCCCTCCCCCCACCCCACAACAGTCCCCAGAGTGTGATGTTCCCCTTCCTGTGTCCATGTGTTCTCATTGTTCAATTCCCACCTATGAGTGAGAATATGCGGTGTTTGGTTTTTTGTCCTTGTGATAGTTTACTGAGAATGATGATTTCCAATTTCATCCATGTCCTTACAAAGGACATGAACTCATCATTTTTTTATGGCTGCATAGTATTCCGTCCCCATTCTCGGTCTTGCTTTCTCCTCTTATTTGAATTTTAGGTCTGGTCTGAAATTCTTTAACCTTCTTCTCCCCTCATACATGCTGCTATGTTTTCATAAGGGACAGCCTTAAATCTTTTGTGAAATTCCTGTCTTTCCATCCACACTAGTATTATGTGAGCTCAAGTCTCAAGTTCCCATTTCTCTCATAATGGTTTCTGTAGCAGCCTCATATTTGAGCTCCCAGCCTCCTGCCTCATCTTCCCTCCATCTGTTCTGCTGCAGTTCCCTACATGGAGCTCAAATAGAAGCATGGTGTGCCCGTGCTGGAAACCCTGCCAGGACTCCCTCCTCCCCATCTCTGTGGGCAGACCAAACCATCTATGATCTTCCCTTCCTCAGGACTCTAGTCTTAATATAATCTCCCTTTCATATATGCCATACTTCTATACATTTTGTTGAATGTATAATATATTAATGTAATCATTATAATTTTCACAGCACTAATTTTTATTTACAGTAGCATGGGAATTTGGCAAATTAGTAATAAAGATGAGTACCACGTCCATCTACCTGCAATAAAAGGAAGAAAAGATGGGATTCAAGAATGGGAAGATTGTCAATCTGCTGAAGCCAACTGGTATCAGTCCAGCAATGTAGTCATATCTAGAAGTGAATTTACTACCTTTCAAATCTGGTAACCTAGTATTTTCTAGCTCCCCATCCCAAACTCTTACACTCTCTCAAAACAGGAGGGAACTAAGAGCATAAATGGCCCCCTACCAACCTAATTTTTTGATCCCAGCTTCTTCCCTAAACCTCCCTGTCACTTTCTTTCGGGTAGATGCAAGATAGGTTTTACATATTATAGTACAGCTGGAGTTAAACTTTTTCATATTCTCTGAATTAAGCCCCTAGTGAAATATGACTGACAGGTGATACGGAGGTGTATGGAAGATGCTGTGCTGTATGAGTGTAGACTTTGGGGGAAGAATGTGGGGATTAGTTTTGGCCATGTTGTAAACCATGTCATCGTGAGTGATTTAGGTCTTATACTTGTGGATAAAATAAGAATGTTACATTGGATTGCCTCAAACTATCCTTCCAGCTCTGATTCTAAATAGAATGTTCTTGGAATTAGCAAAGATACCAGATGTCCTTATTCATACATTCATCAGGAAATATTTATTGAACACCTTTGTAGGCCAAACATTGTGCAGCCTATGGGATGCAGAGAAGACCCAGAGTTCAAGAAAAAAAATATTTCACCATGAGAGATTGCAGTTTAATTAGGGAGTTACAGAAATGTCCACAGCGCAAGGTGGAAATAGATTGACACCATCGGAGACATGCAGGTCATAGAGACGTGGTGTCAGGGTGAGGGAACCTCAGATATAATTTGGACTCTGCCTCTCAAAATGTGCCCATGAACCAGAAGCTTCAGCCTCACCTGGGTGGAATTTTAAGCCCTGCTTTATACTCACTGAATCAGAATCTGCATTTAAATCAGATGCCCAGGTGATTCATATTCCCATGAAAACTTGAGATGCACAGATCAGTCCAACTCCCTCATTTTGCAGGTGAGAAAATAAGCCCTGAAGGATGAAATGACTTGCCTAGTTTGAGTAGAGAGTTAGGACTTAAACCCAGAGCCCCTGATTTTTGATGGGGTATATCCACACTGTGTCACCACTTATTATGAGGTGCTATGGGATTTCAGAGAAAAGCAGTGAATGGAAACTATCCTTAGTTCACTTACAGCATGTGCCAATAAACTTAAACTTTGAAACTCAAGCCAGGTTGTGGGATCCAGCTTGTTGTACATAGGTCAGATTGTTTTAACTACTGTGTCTCACTAAAAAATCAACGTTGTTTCTCATCCCAACACTCTAAAATGCAGAAATGTTGGCAATCACCAACGAGGAGAGGAAGCTTCCTGTTCCTGCAAAATAAATTCCCCGACTAGGCTTAATGCTTGATCATAAAATCCATCACCACCAATGGGGAAAAAAATCCAAAGACCTCCAAGCACACACCCTACTGAGAGAGGGTCATGAGAGGCATGTTCCTGCATGTGCAGCCTGTGGAATGGATTCCCTAAAATGGATCCTGTAGGCTAAATGGAAGGCATGAAAGCGAAATGAGATTCCAGTTTCTCAATGAGCTTTTCTATGTTCTAACGTGTGGAAATAGTTTTACCCAGCAATGGTAGAGAATTCACAGGGTTAATGACTAAAGAATGGAGTTCTTGTAATCAATATAGTCCTCTGGCTTTATTGATTAGAATCACCTGCTTATTTTGCAGCTAAGATTTTTTTTTTTTATCCCATTCAAAACAAAGACACCCTAGGGGACCATTAAGTAAATAGGCATTTAAGACTTTTTTCATTGCTAAGAATGTAGTTAATTATTATTAGTGCCTAAAAGTCTCAATTTAGACAGAACACCTGAATGAACGTGCTACAGAAATGGTAGTGGTATGATTCCTATGAATGGATGCCAATTTTCAGTTTAGTGAAAAAATGCTGCTTCCTCCTTAGAGTTGTGAGGAGGGTTGTGACTACACGTTTAACTCCTGAAAAAAAAAAAAAAAAAAAGACTTGGCAGAGCCCTTCTTTAAAGGAACTAAGGTAGAGTAGTTTTTCCAAATATCGCATGTTCCTGGTGGACGCCATTTTTGTACACACAGGCTATTCACTCCTGAGCCTGTCTAAAGAAATAGATTGACCGTATGGAAACCCGTTAAAGATATCAGATCAATTTTATTTTATTTTAACAACACATTCATTGTTTTGCTTCAGGAAAACAAATCAAATGCAGACTTACGGTATTCACTGAGTAACATGCTTCTGCTTGTTAGGAAAAATGCTCAGGATTTAATACCACTTAATAATCTGTTTCTTTTCTTTTTGTTTGAAAATTACACAAATCAACCAGCATACATATCTTCACTGAGCACCTGTTATGGGTAAGAAGTTGTGCTTAGTGCTTTTGAAACATGATGATAATACTTAGAGCTTATTAGTGTTTTAACATTTACAAAATATTTGATCCTTTTTATATTTGATTCTTATTTTTATATTTGAGCCTCTTGGGGCTCACAGGGCGGGGGATTACTTCCCACATTTTACAGATAAATATGTAAATTTAACAAAGTTCTATAAGGAATTTGAACAGCTCTATGGCAAAAAATACCAAATAATCTGATTGAAAAATGGGCAAAGGACCCGAGTAGGCGTTTCTCAAAAGAAGACATACAAATGGCCAACAGGTATATACAAAATGCTCAACATCCCTAATCATTAGGGACATGCAAACCAAAACCACAATGGGATATCATCTTACTCTAGTTAGAATGGCTATTATCAAACAGACAAAAAACCCCACAAAAACCCAGAACACACCAAATGCTGGCAAGGATGCAGAGAAAAGGAACACTCATACACTGTTGGTGGGAGCATAAAATGGTATAGCCACCATGAACAACAGTATAGAGGCTCCTCAAAAAAAGTAAATAAATAAAAATAGAACTACCATATCATCCAGCAATCCCACTGGGTATTTATCCAAAAGAAAGGAAATCACTATATCAAAGACTTATCTACACTTCCATGTTTATTGAAGCATTATTCACAATAGCCAAGATATGGAACCAATATAAGTGTCCATTAACAGATGAATGGAAGAAAACGTGGTGTATATACACAGTGGACTACTATTCAGCCATAGAAAATGAAATCCTGTCATTTGCAGCAACATGCATGGAACTGAATGTCCTTATGTTAAGCGAAATAAGCTAGGTACAGAAAGACAAATATTGTATGTTTTTACTTATATGCAGGAGCTAAAATGTGAATCTCATGGAGGCAGAGGGTAGAATGGTGGTTACCAGGAGCTGGGAAGGGATTGGAGTAGGAGGGATCAAGATATGTTGGTTAAGGTGTACAAAAATACAGTTAGTTGGAAGAAATTATATTATTCAATAGTACGGTAGGGAAGTTATAATTAACAATGACATTGTATATTTCAAAATAACTAGAAGAGAAAAATTGTAATGTTCCCAAAGCAAAGAAAAATAAGTGTTTTTGAGGTGATGAGTATCTTAAATGTCCTGACTTGATCACTACACATTATATAAAGGTCTGAAAATATATGTACCCCCAAATTAAGTACAACTATTATATATCAATTTAAAAAAGTGCTGTGAAACATAGAGTTGCCATATGGCCCAGAAATTCCACTTCTAAGTACATGCCCAAGAAAACTGAAAACATCCTTGTTCACACAAAAACTGATACATGCCTGCATGCTCATAGAAGCATTATCTATAATAGCCCAACAGTGGAAATGACCCAAATGACCATCAATGGATGAATGGGTAAATAAATTGTGGTATATCTGTACAATGGGATAATATTTAATAAGGAATAAAGTACTGATACATGCTTTAACATGGATGAACCTTGAAAAGATTATGCTATGTAAAAGAAGCCATACCAAAAAACCACACTTTGTATGATTACATTTATATGAAATGTTCAGAATAGGCAAATCCATAGAGACAGAAAGCAGATAGGTTAGTGATTGCCAGGGGGCTGGGAGGGGGGATATGGGAAGTGACTGTTAATAGGTATGGAATTTCTTTTTAGGGGTGATGAAAATGTTTTAGAATTAGGTAGTGGTGATCATTGCACAACCTTGTGAATATACAAAAGCCATTGAATTTTGTACTTTAAAAATGAATTGCATGGTATATTAAGTCTATCTCAATTAAAAATACAAAAAGTTTTTACCAGTGACTCACTCATGGCAGAAATGGGTATGCTTTTGAATTCCAAGCCAATGTTCAGATTCAGGTTCAACGTTGGTCCAAGCTTCAATGTCACGTTCAGGTTTTCTGGTGCCTGACTAATGAACATTTCCTGAATTAAAATGAAGGTATAGTCCTTATCCTCAGGGAACTTGCATATATGAACATGAAAAGATAAAATGCTGGGTAATAAAGAGTACATTAGAATGAGTGATATGAATGAAGAGTCTTCAAAACCAGCTCTCAAAGTGAGATTTGTGGGATTCAGTGGGTCTGTGTTGTATTCCTGGGACTCTATACTTTTAAAAAGAACTTTAGGTGTGGAGGAGACTCATCTGTATCCTGTTGTCTTCTTCTCACCACTTGGGAAAGCTATACTCCCCCAGTCACTTCCAGTTGGGTGCATTGTGTGACTGGTTCTGGCTAGTGGGTCAAGAATGGGAATTACATATGTCACTTCTGGGTTGAAGCATTTAATTGACAGTGCCAGATCATTCAGCATTTTCTTCCATTACTGTGTCAGTCATGGAGGTCCATATATTCCACATAGTTCAGGTATGGAATGGTAGAGTCTTCACTGGCCTGGGTCTCTGAATCATTGCATGAAACAAAATGGTGCTGGTAAGTTTCCCAGACTTGCAGTGGGCTTTGCATTAGTAACAGACTGTGCTGTGTTAAAGCATTGAAATATTGGAGTGTTCGTTGCTGTAGTATAACCTAGCTTATCCTTAACCAGGGGATTCTGATGATCAACCAAATTTGCAAATCAGTGGTAGAAATAACAAATTCTAAAAATTGGGGAATAAGAAAAATCAAGAAAAGCTTAATAAATGAATTTTAGCTGGGCCTTGGGTGATAGTTAAGACTGGGATAGGGAGGAGTAAATAGGAAATTTTGGATGGGAGACATGTATGAATGATATTAAGGAAACACCAAAATAATAGTTGATCTAATTTTTTCCCTTGAAGATGAATTAGGGCTTTTATTTTTTAATATGGTGAGTGGGCAGATGCTTCAACTCCTTATTTTCTAGCTGGTTATACTGGAATAACAACCCATATATAGTATCATGCAATGAATCTTTCAACAAACATTGAATCGTTTCAGTGTTTCATTTGTTCTGATGGACAATTGTTCTGAATTCTCCCTGTGGCGGGAATGTAAGCACATGTTTGGTGGAATTAGAAAAGGTTAGCTGATGCAAGACTTGAAAGCCAGCCTGAAGTTCTCCTCCTCCACCACGCTGAGAAGAAAAACCAGCATGTTTTCATTGGATATTAATATCCAGGTGATGCATTATTATTTTCATCTTTGAAACAGTAAGCTCTGCTGCCAGCACGCTCTCATTCCACCCAACTGTTCTTGTCCTATTTCTGTGTATTGTTAGCTTCCCTCTCCACATACTCTGACCTTTTAGGATATGAGATCAGTGAGGGGGAGGAAATAGGAACTAATACTTACCCAGTACTAGATGTGTACCGCACACATGCTTGACCTCTTCTTACCTAATCCCTGAAAAGCACTGTTTTCCCCATTTTTGTGGATGAGAAGGCTGAAGCTAGTAATTAAGGAGCTTGTCCAGAACTAGATAATTAGAAAGTGTGGAGCCAGGACTCTAACGGAGGCCTATTTGGTTCTGATGTCCTTTGTATGATACCACAGTGCCCTCAGTGGGCTGCGAGTACTGCAATTTATTAATCTGTCTTCCTTTGCGCCAAATCACATAGGCTATTTAACTGGAAAGAAAGGGTTCTAGATGTAGATCTTCCCATCTCTCACAATGTATTTGCAATCTTCCTCAAACCAGTCTTATTCTATATGGCAAGAAATTCCTAAAGGAAAGGGGATGCTAGTAAAGCTTGAGTCTGATAATTTCTGAAACTGCTTTTTCATTAAGAGTAAATAAATGAATATGAGACATTCAAACATTAACAAAAAGGCTCTTGCTCTATTTTAGGTCTTGAAGAATTGAGTAATTATGGCACTCTCGTAAGTATACAGAGGATGACTTAGGTGGATCATCAATAGTTTATATCTGGTTGAAAATTTTGGGGCAACAAAAAGTCAGACCAAACAATCTATGTCATACCCCGGGGATCATTCATTTGTTTGCTCATTCCACAAATATTTATGAAGTGCCAAAAATGTGCTAGGTCTGGTTGTAGGTGCTGCTGATACAGTAAGTAGCTAATAAGGCAAAGTCCTGGCTGTCCTGGCATTTATAGCCTGTTGGGATCAGACAATAAACAAGAAAAAAGTTATTGTCATATGTAGTAGACAGAATCATGGCCCCTAAAGATGTCCACATCCTAATTCCTGGTACTTGTGAATATGTAACCTTACATGGCAAGAGAGATTTGGCAAATGTGATTAAACTAAGGACCTTGAGATGGTGGAGATTATCGAGGATTTTCCCGGCGGACTCAATCTAATCAGAGAGATCCTTAAAGGCAAGAATGTTTCTTGGCTGTGGTTGGAGGGAGATATGACTATGGAAGAATGGTCTGAGAAAGTGAATGTTGCTGGCATTGAAGTTGGAGGAAGGGAGTCATGCACTAAAGAATGTGGATGGGCTCTAGCAGCTGGAAAAAGCCTAGAAAAAGATTCTCCCCTAAGGTCTCCAGAAAGGAACACAGCCCCTGCAGACCTTGATTTTAGCCCGGTGAGACCCGTATCAGACTGCTGAACTACAGAGCTATAAGATCATAAATTTGTGTTGTTTTAAGCCACTAAGATTGTGGTAATTGTTACAGCAGCCATAGAAAATTAATACATCATACTAATGTATTTTATAAGAGTCATAATTACTCTGAAGAAGGTAATAACAGGAGAAGGAGATAGCTGGCAATTCTTTGTGGGATGGTGTATTTTCCCCCTCTGATATTGTGTTCAGGGAGGGCAACTTGGAGGAGATGGTAATCAGCAGAAACCTGAATGAGAAGGTGGAAATCTGGAAAGACAGTGTTGGAGGCAGAGGAAATGCCACAGCAGTCATGAGGGAGCTGCCCAGCGTTTTATGCTTGTGATTTAACGCCAAAAGGGCTTGGTATGAGTTTATCAGAAACAAGACGTTTGTTCATTCGTTCATTCATTCATTCATTCAGTATTTCACTCATTCATCATTTATTCATTCAACAGATGTTTATTGAGTGGCTCTAATGTGCCAGGCACTATTTCAGGTATTCGGAATATCACAGTAAACAAATCATTTCCACACTAGTCTGTCCTTCAAGGCTTGGTTTCACCTGTATGTAGAATTCTTGATTCCAGAAGAAGGCACCAGATGCTCTTTTCTTTTCTTTCTTTTTTTTTTTTTTTTGAGACGGAGTCTCACACTGTGGCCTAGTCTGGAGTGCAGTGGCGTGATCTCGGCTCATTGCAACCTCCGCCTCCCGAGTTCAAGCGATTCTCCTGCCTCAGCCTCAGCTGAGATTACAGGCACCGGCCACCAGGCCCAGCTAATTTTTTTGTATTTTTAGTAGAGACAGAGTTTCGCTATATTGGTCAGGCTGGTCTTGAACTCCTGACCTCGTGATCTGCCTGCCTTGACCTCCCAAAGTGTTGGAATTACAGGTAGAGCCACTACGCCCGGCCCAGATGCTCTTTTCTTAAATGTTCTCCTTTGATCCTGGGGAGATCATTGAGACTGTTAAGGTTCATATGAATCTACCCAAAGCAGGGTGTGTTTGCCCTTCCAGATACTGGGTAGTGTCTGGGAAGTTCTTAACTCTGAAAATTTCTAAAAGGGACCAGTGCAAGAATAATCCTGTGCAATTAAAAAATTTAAATCCATCTTGCTCCAAAACAGTTACTGTATTGTCATAATAATATTAATAACAATCCATCATACCCTTTTAATGTTTTGCATTGGTTTTTGGCACCTAATATGCCAGCATGATTCATCCCTTAGATGACTTGAAGTTTCCTGTAAAGTCGGAAAATACTTTATCTGTGCAGCCCTAGACACACACACACAAAATGAGTATTTCATTCAAACCTTTAGATCCACCCAAATATTTTTTACTTGCCAAATCCCTGAAGTTTTTTTCTTCCTGTTATAGTTAAATTTACTAATTTAGTCAGTGAGAAAGATAAGCAAGAATGTATTGGCGAAGTCACCTATCTCTTCAAACAGCTGATGTTCTCGCAAATCAGAATTGATTTGAATTAAGGTGAATGACAAACGTGCACTGTCAGACCACTCCTGGGAGTCGACAGAGTGAGTTTTCAGGGTGAATTTTCTTTGTCCTCCTGGCCTCAGGCTGACTCTAGGTCTGTCTTTCTCTCCTTACCAAAGCTGACTTTATCTCTCTCTGACTCATTCCCTTCATCCCATTCCCAGCCCCGGCCATTGAGGTGGATGAAAGCTGAGCCTTGTTGCGCCAACTTGAGTCTCGTTCACCCTGAGCAGTCACAGATGGGTCTTGTCTTTTCAGATGCCCCATGAGGCCATTGTCACAATTCCAAGAGCCTGCTGGGTGAGGCTGGGTCTGTGGGGAAACACTTGTAGGGACATGGACCCCTGAGATTCTGAAATGTGGGCGAGCAACTCTCCATATGTGGAAGTGTTGGAGGGACCCATTCATAGATTCCTGCTGTGTTGAGCAGCAGAAATCACAAGATATGTGGTCTTTTCTTTCACACACTCCCACCCCGCAGCCTGGAATGTTCCCCCTCCCAGCACTAACATTTTTGAATGTTCTGCTGAGCAGCTCTGGGTCATTCTAGGAAGTGAATACAAGAGAATACTCACCTTGAAATCAAGGAACACATTCCCTTGACTCCTGTGGACTCTTCCTCCTCCTTAGCAGATTGCTTCAAGTTCCTTTGCCCCTTGGTCCTATTCTTCCTTCAAATCTCATCTCAGAAATGCCTGGGAAGCCTTTTCTTGCCCATGCCTCTCACTCCAGATGCAAACTGTACCTTAGGCCTCCACATCCTTGGGCACGTCCTCTATCATGGCCCCCATTGGCTGAATCTTGAACTTTTGCTGCATTTGTTTCCCCAGGGATCTCCAGGAAGGCAGAGATCCAGACCCTGACATGTCCTGGGTGCTTAGAAAATGCTTGTTGAATGCACATTCCTCAGGGCCAAAGGTAGAACTGAGCAGAGTATATCCTGGCTTAAGTGATTATAATATATACTTTACATAAATTACCTAAGAATAGTAGAGTCTGGAATTAAGAACGGTGCTAAATTGACATATGTACCTTGTGTGAGTAATGGCTTTTATAATTGACTAGATCATCTAAAAACAGAAGTACATTTTATACATATTAGCATTTTATAAGCATGCAATTTAAGCTTATAATTCTACGTCAGTCATTGGAATTATGTTATATGTAGAAAATCAAACAGATGTTCAAAGGCGTGACCTGTCACTGTCCAAATTCAGAAAAATGGTAAAGGCTGTTCAAAACCAGCTTATGTGTCAACAGACATTGAAAGAGATATTCTTTTGATATTTAAAAACCAAACAAAATAAAGAGGCCATTCTTCCTAGAGGACAATTTGAGACAGAGTCAGTCAGAAGCAAAGATGAAAAGCCTTGCTTCCTTCTTTATTCCCAGTTGGTACAGAGAGAAGATACTAGGCATTTCTGACTTACGGAATTTCTTCTCTCCCATGGGTTCCTGCATTCATGTTTTCCAAAGCCCAAGGAATTATAGAGGTTTTTCCAGGACCTAAAAGAGAGCCTGACTGCCTGACTGATTAGGACATTCGTTGACCCGTGGACTCACATTGATAAAGCACCTATTATGTGCCAGCCACCTGGGATAAATCTAAAACAACATAAAGTTTCTTCTCTCTAAAACTTAAATGTCTACAAGATGTTGATTGGGTCAAGAAAAAACCTTAAATGTCATAGAGAGGTGTCTAGTCTTTAAGATCACCAGAAACCACAGATGATACTTGGTATCTCTACATACCTTTAATTGTCAAACTTAATGACTATACTTGTAATATTTCCAGGTTTTGGGGACCTGGATTTAATGTTCAGGTGGATTAAAATAATGTGGGTTATTTTTTGTGCATTCTAGGAAACTTCAATTTGCATTTAAAAGATACACTACTTTAATATTTTTTTTTGAATTAGGCAGAATGGAAAACAAATAAATATACACATGAGTTTTGAATGGTCCCAAACTTGGGTATAGAGAATATGCCATTTGGCAGATAGATCTGCTTAAGTGCAAACCATTTCTGCATACTAATTATACATATAATCAGATATGCATGAAAATATACACACACAGATAGTTATTATTGATCATGGATTAAAGGGCCTGAGAGCTGGAAAGGACCTAAGTTCATGCATCCCACCTCCTTCATTTGTAAAACTCACCACTACAACTAATAATAATAATCATAAACTAGCAGTCATTTTCAGCACCTTATATGAGTGTGATGTCCACCAGGCTATAGTCTCCACAAAGGCAGGAGTCAGCTTTATTTACCGTTATATGCTTAGTGTCTACCTTGGTGCCTACACATAGTTAGCACTCAGCCACTCACAAGGCACAAATGAATGACATGTGCCAGGCTCTGTACCAGTCACTTCCCATACATCACTCCACTGAACCACCAAAACCACCCATAGTCAGTATTACAATCTTTATTTTGCAGATGAAGTAACAAAGCCAGGAGAGGTACAGTAATGTGTTCAGGCTAATGGCTTGTTGTTAATGGAAAAGAGCAAAGATGAAAATTCAGATCTCCTGACCTCCTGCTCTAGGAGTCTTTCCATTGACTATCTTACCGTCTCTGTGAGCATGTACTCTGGTGTGTGCTAAAGATCAAACTTGGATTAATGTCTATAAACAAGGTATGATTATCACCAAATTAATTAGTGAAGGTCATATTTACACTTCACCAAGTGTCAACTGGAGTTATTTGAAAGAAGATTGCCTCAATTTATTGCAATCAGTCATTGTTGCCCCTCCATAATAGGCAGTGAGCTTGAATTTCACAAATCTATGTGAATTGCTATCTTGCATTTCTTAGAAGAGACTGAGCCTCAGTCAGTATTTTTATAGTAGGACAGTTCTGTGGAAGACTCTGGGTGTTACTTAAGCTAATAAATGACTATCCTTCAAAACAGAATTACAGGCAATAACCTAATTAATGAAGGTGGTAACAGAGACTCTTTGTTTACAATGTCCCCATTGCCCAAGTTTGGTCACTGGCTGGACTATCTGTGTCCCCAGTGATTTACGAATCCAAAGGAAAGTGGAGAAAACATAAAATTTATTTTTCCACAATTTGAGGCATGAGCTTCTCTAGCATTTCAGAGCCCTACATTTCTGTGATGGGCTTTGATTCAATCCAGCCTGAATGAAAGACATTTCATCACCCCAGAATGCATTTCTTTATTTGCCTTGGATCTATGATTCTGTCAGTATTGAGAGAAAAGAAAAATCAATGCTGCACTATAAACCTCGGGCCGCCTCTGGCCAACGTGGTCAGCATGGTGTGAGCAAAGGAAATGGCAGGGGAAAAAATTGACCGCCCAGCAAGAGTGTGGCCAGTAACGGACACAGCTCAGGGCTAATAACAGCTTGCAATTACACATGGAAAGCCATAGCGTGTAGGGCATTCAGTGCGAGGGGGATGTAATACAATTTATTGAACCACCGGTTAGAGTTCTGCAGCTTCTCAATAAAAAAAGAGCGTTAGGCCTGTACTCCTTAAAACACAGACTTATATGGTGCCGATAGGTGAAGGGGACTTGGAAAACTGTAAAGACTTGTCTTAGCTGGAGAGCAATCAGAAGATGACTATAGCCTATTTGCATTTAAAATTATGCATCTAAACCGGGCGCAGTGGCTCACGCCTGTAATCCCAGCACTTTGGGAGGCAGAGGCAGGCAGATCACTTGAGGCCAGAAGCTCAAGACTAGCCTGGACAACATGGTGAAACAACGTTTCTACAAAAAAACAAAAAACAAGAAACAAAAAACGAAAATCCCAGCTACTCGGGAGACTAAGGCACAAGAATCGCTTGAACCTGGGAGGCGGAGATTGCAGTGAGCTGAGATAGTGCCACTGCATTCCAGCCTGGGTGACAGAACATGACTGTATTTTTTTTTAAATTAGGTATCTATCTATATATTAATCAATCAGATTTGGTGCACACATAGAGTTTTGGCATCTACTTATTCTCTCTCTCTCTCCATAAAATTCCAGTTTAGGGATCTGTGTCTGACCATATCTAAAACCAAGTTAATAGTAATAAACAAACAAATATACAGATGCTGAATATATACATTTTGTGGTAAAACATGCAGAAACTATCCACGCTTGGTACTTAACTAGCAGGTTTGCTGATGCATTCTGCCCTGGTCATCCATTTTCTTAGCTCCCCAGTGAAGAGTCTCTTTTCTTCTGGTCTTTAACAAATAAGGATTCAGAGAAACAGAAGTAAGAGTGATTAGCATGTTCTGACTAGCCTTTCAAGTCCTCTAAAGATGTCAGAAGAACATGGCTGTGAACACTGAACCTGCTAGTTCCTAACTTAGATGGGACTCATCTTCACTGGGTCGTGAATTCTCTTGCTGGAGAAGTTCCTCTCTGGGTGTAAAAAGATTTTCAGGGTGACTACTTCTCACTAGTTTTTCTATTTTTGCTGTTCTGCAGATAACCCTGTGAGTGTGTCCAGAAACCTCAAAATCATTTTTGGAGACACTGCAGCAGATTTGGTTTTTCTCAGAGCACCTCTGCAGCTGCTGAATGCTTGCAGGCACAGGGGTCTCCTGCTTCTCAGACTTTTCCACTACTCCCTTTTCTGTAAGTAGAAATTGTTGTGAACCAGGTGGAGCAAAGGCATACTAGCTAATTGAAATTTTTATGTAAATGATTTTTGTGCACTGATACTGCCAGGGGAGATTTTAGGTAAAACACTGAGCAGATCTCAGGCCTTCTGTTGCTGGGTGGTAAAGGAGGTCTTTGTAGCCATGGGAGAGCTGTTTGCTTGGTGATGAGGTAAGCACCCTTTAAACATTCTTGCTCTTGTGATCTAGAATTTAAATTGATGCCAAATCTGGGAGGGGTAGAACAGTGCTCCAGTAATTACTCAGGGAAGGGTTGGGTCCTTTGAGATTGGCAAATGTATTTATTACTTAGTTTGGCACATTTACCCAAGGCACAATATTGGCTTGGGCAAGCAGCAGGATTTCAGCACTGGGGTGGAGGGTGAGCACCAGTGAGTTTGCAGAGAGCCATCTTTGAACTCCACATTTGCTCTGGGTGACTAAAGGCCATATGAAATTAATGGAACCAAACTAGGTGACCTGTGAGCTCTCTGTCCCCCTTACGGCAAAGTCAAATGTGGATGGGAAGAGGGCAGAGGGGAGGGAAGTGGAGCTCGCATTCCCTGTCCCAGAAAGTAGCTGAGCTAGGTTCCTATTGTCCAGTGACACACACAGCCACTCCTCGCTCTCCCCTCCTCAAAAGGAACAAGACCCTTCCTTTCCTTGATTCTGTCCAGTACAATCAGTCTCACCCACCCACCCACACCCTTCTCTTCTAATTTCTCTCTTCTCTGCGGCACAAGACTCGTGGGGGTGTGCACACACACATGCACACACGCACACCCTCACACACAGCCGCTGACCTGGAGGTGTTAGCCACTCTGCAGCTGCTGTTCTTCTCACATTAATCTATAGGAATCAATGGACATTTCATTAGAGTAATCAAGTGCGGATGCATCCTGCATTTATATTCTGTCCCCCCACCCCGCTGCTTTCACAGACTAATTGGTCCTACAGTCAAGAGTACATGGATATTTTTCCCTACAGATGAATGTCAAGAACAGTTTTTTACTGCTGGTTGAAATACCTATCAATACGGCGTCTGTATAAAAGCCTTTGCCCATCAAAGCCGCAGAGCTGTTGATAATACATTATGCACTCTTGGTTCTAATGCATCTCACTTCCTTTTTTACACCTTACTGCACATCCACGCGCCATTTATGTTTGTCTCATTCAAAGAATTAACCAGCTTTGGGCTGCCTTTGTTTTAATATTTAGCCCCAGAAGCAATTTTTCCCTCTTTGTGTGTGCTGTCGACCATTACAGGGTGGCTTGCAGTAAGGAGCCAGAAAGGGAAAGTGGCCTGGTGTTCGTTTGGGGGCTGCCTCTTTCAACTCTGTTCTTCCTTTCTCACCATTAAATACACTTTTTCTTTCCAGAATTACGTGCCAGGTGAAGGGTACAGAGAACATCTTTGTTCTGAGTAGACTTTTTTGTGACTGTGGTTGATAAAGCAGACAGACAAAAGAGGTTCCTGTTTCCCTCCTCGGTAAACGTGTGGCCAGGCATGGTAATGGTCTGAGGCTGATGGGAACAGAAAGGTCAAATGGATGAAAAAGCGTCGGCTTTAAAATACGTGTACAACTAGAGGCGGTGACCAAGCTGAGTACTATGGCCTAGGATAATGACCGCAGGCTCTGTTCATCCCTGACCCCCATCCCCAACCGTGTCTGCCTGTGGCACAGCCAGGAAAACACTGGGAAAATTAAAGATGGGAATAGGCTCTTGGAGAAATTTGCAGACTTTGCTGACTTCTAGAAAGTGGGGAGATGTTGGATTAGCAGATGAACTATTTTCTAAAGGGTTTTTTTTTTTTTTCTAGCAGGGAAGTTGAAGGAAGGGGTGTGGGTGTTCAGATAACAAGCTAGGTTGTCCCTGGGAGTAAATGGAAGGCCAGTGAGGGGAGTGTCAGGGTCAGTCATCTTTACTGCTATGTAGGGAATTGAGAGTAGAAGAAAAAGCCAGAGGGCTGAGTTCTAGTGAATGCCTTTGTTCCACTTAATCATTGTTCTCACTTAACTCTGCTTTCTCTGCAAGGCAAATTTGTGGAACTCGGGAAGGTCATGACTGCCTATTGCATTCTTGCTTTCACAATGAGAGGTCACACGGTACTGTTTCCAGTCATTACAGTAGTAAGCCAAGGAATGTATGATTGATTCCCCTGCAGGGTAGACTCGGAAGTACCTGGGCTTTCTCCATGTGTGGCCTTGGGCAAGCCACGGTGTCATCTTGAGCCTCTGTTTCCTCATCTGTAAAACAGTAATAATGTTAATATCCACCCTGAAGACTGTTGCAAAGATTGGAGTTCAAATATTCAGAGCTGTTTTATGAAATGAGAAATACTGCATGAATATAAAGCATTCTGATTATGATTATAATATAAAGTTTTCCATTGACAATGCAAATATGCTCTTAATAAACATGTATTTATTGTATACCAAGTGCCATATGCCATGCTAGACACCTTTCGATCCACTCTCTTGTTTAATCCTCGCTGGAGCCCTGTACATCACCCACATTTTGCAAATGAGAGGTGAAGTCATCCACCTCCCACCGTTTGCCTTCCAATTCTGTGACCCCTCAGGTGCCTCTTCACCACATGCTGGGGTAGTTGCTCCCCACCCTTCCCATCCCTTCTTTGCATGTGGAACCTGGCGGCTGCTGGGGAGGATGTGCTGTTGATGGATCCACTGGTGAACCCTCAGTCCACAGTGGGATCTCTGCTGTATGCATGTCTGCTCTGGGGGTGGGGTCAGCAGAAGACATATTCTCATCATCCCAAATGGAAGCTCAAAATCTGCTATTAAGGAAGTTGTGTGCAATAGATGATGGTTAAGTTGGCTTTCATGGGCAGCCCTGGTAATTTTTACTAGCAATGCTGTGTCCTTGGGAAATGCAAGTCCAAATCACTTTTCGAGGCCCATCCAGATTGTAATTTGAAGTCTGCACATGCTTTAAATTAAAAGCAAAGAGTGGTTCAGATGGCTAGGGTTGTGGGCTTTCAATTACCACCATGGTTGAGATCAAGAAACTAGCAAGTATCCAGAAAGCTTTGTTTTTGAGTTTTGGACCCAACAATGCCCTTTGGGTTTGTTTTCAAAGTTGTTTGCTATACTATTACAGCATTTGTGGGCTCTGCTGATTAGAGCTGGGGCTTTCTTGGGGTCAACACAAAACTGCCTTAGCCATCTGTCCCTCAGATGAGCAAATATGTATGTCTCTCCTGACCTAGCTGCGCATCTTGGGCCTTCTCTTATGCCTTCTTGTGCTGCTCTCATTTCCCTGTCCCTGCAGACTTGGGCCCAGTATTAAGATCTATGCACAAAGCTACTTCTGCAGATTCTGCAGATCTCATCCTGCCTCCAGCAGAAGGCTATGGTTTGCAGAAGTAGAGGAAAATACTTCTCACTGACTTGATCTTAGTAGGATTGTGAAAATGACAGTGAAGACCAGAAGTGACCTTCTGGTGTGTAAAATCTCAAGCCTTGGATATTCATGGATGTCAGATCCATGGATTAATAAAGAAACAAGGTCTTTGGTGGTCTGTGTCCCAAACTTTCTGAAGTTGATATCTCTGAAGGTAACCAAATTCTCCCTTACCTCATGACACTGGTGGCACCATATAAAGAAGATTCCTAGGTGAAAGATCATGGGGCTGCCCACATGACAGTAGTGATACAGTAGAAACTGAATGGCTTACAGAGTTGGTCAGACAATCATGTGGATCCCTGAACCAGTGGTTCCAAGTGAGATGTGTAATTTTGGGGTGATTATAGATCATAACAAATCCTCACTTTATGCATGAGTAAAATGAAGATAATAATTGTACTTATCTTACGTGGTGTTGTGAGGATTGAGCAAGATTGTATATTGAAGTATTAGCATTGTGTCCAGAATACTGCCTCAGTAAATATTGCCACTTATTATTTGTAAGTTTGTATTAAGATTAAATGAGTTAATATGTAAAGCACCTGGAATATCTCCTTGCACACAATAGGCCCTTCTTAACTATTGGGAGTCCCTTACCCCCACCCCAAAAGAAAAGAATGTTAAAAATTCTTACATCTATTTCTGCATGACGTTTCTCCTCCAAATCCTTGTGGGTTGCCCAAGAGGGAAACACAAGACAATTCCTCATATTCACTGACATCTTCTGAGACAGACTTTCCTCCCTGAACTTTATTTTAATGTCTGTGCACTTAGCAATCTTGTTGCACTGTGTACATTACTGAGACAGTTTCTTTGAGGGAAATTGAAGCCAGGGGAAGATTCTGGGAATTGCACAGTGCTTGGTCGCAAGAATTCCAAGGGGCTTTTTACTTCGTTTTACTAGCAAACATCATTGGAACTCAGCTGATTCCTGAAGGCTGTGGGGTTTGTCTAATTTTCTTCAGGAATTGGACTGAAAGTTGCTATGAAATTCTCAATTCAGTGTCTGGCCTGTTCTCCTACGTGCACTGCTAGCATCTTGACTTAGTAATGTGGTGATTCATTTATTCACAAACTCTCTTGAGCAAATATTGTCTGCTGCTATTCAGAAACAAATTCCAATTTGTTACCATGAATATTGGGGAGGAGATGAAAATATGGGAAGATATTTGGAGGATAAAATGGGAGGGGGAAACTCCAGTTCTGGGGGCTCAGAGAGCAAGACAATAAGGTGGAGAGGGTGGCAGCTGGGTGGGGAGCAGGAAAGGGCTTCTGCAGGAAGAAATTCTGCAAAGGAGCTATTACAGAGGAGGCAGCAGAGCAGAGAGGCGAAGAGGTGGGAGACAGGAGCACGCCAAATTGCTGGTTGCCAATGTAAGGGGAAGAAATTGACAATGCAGAGCCAAGCCACGTGAGCAGCACCTTCTCCTGTACTTGACCCTATACTGAGCACACATAGTTATTGCTGCCCATGTTACAGGTCTTCTCTGAGCCCTCCATCTTTGCTCCTTATAGTAATAAGCAAAGATAACTTCTAAATGTTAGATCTATTCTTAAACAAGATCACAAATCCTTATAGTAGAAGCTGTTGGTGTCCTGCTCACACCCCCTCCACACTCATGTTCTAAAAAGGCTGATGGCTTCCTACTGCAAGTGTCTGAGGCTGTCTGTGCCTGCAGGAGTGTGCTTTGCTGCCACATAGGAAGGCCAGGAGTGCTGGAGGTTAATATCTTGCTTGTATAGCCCTTGGTCAATGATGAATGGGAGCTGCTGAACATATATCCCAGCATCCTCACCTTGTATGATGTTCTGGCCCTGAGGAATTTCTCACTATCTCTCAGAAGTCCACAGTGGGGCTGAGCCCCAGTTGCCCTCAGCAGCAGTCTGTTCACTGATGCCGTCTATACACCATTCATCTCCTTCCTGTTTCACTTTCCCTCTCCTCTACCACTGCTTCCTGACTTCTCCCGCCAAATAAACTACTTGTACTCCAATCTTTGTCTTGGGATGTTTTTGGTAACACCAAACAGAAAATAACCCCTATCTTCAAACTTTTGTTCATTCATTCGTTCATTCATTCTTTTGTTCTTGTTTATTGACATCTCACTATGCCAGGCTCTGTGCTACCTGCTGAACTGGGAAAGTTTCGCTTTTTCCTTCTTGTATCCATCCCCCACCTCCATCATCATCACTACTGCCCCACAGGTCCTGGAAGAGAGCCCAGCTCACAGGAAGTGCTCAATAAACACCTGCTAAGTGAAAAGAAATAAATGCCTCTGTGGAAGAGCCCTGCAGACCTTCTGAATTCTGAATTCAGGATTACAGGACTTCAGAATTAGTCGTGTTGTTTTCCCACTGTGTGACCTTGAACAAGATGCTTTGCCTATGTGGATGTCATTTTGCTCATTGAAAAAAAAAGAGATGGGGTTTGAATTACATGATTTCTAAAGTTTCATCCAGGTAGTAGTCATGTGTACAGTCATGGAGTATACATGGCCTTTCTCAAATATGTGTGTCGTTGTCCTCTTGAATAGAAATTCTAGTATGTGCTTGTGGCTCTGGCTGAACTCAGATCCTTTATTCTGCAGCAAAATCTATTATAGCAAAGGAAGTAGAAAACATAATCCAATAACATTTGGTTTGCAATCTGAATATTCATATGGCTTTGCTGTGGTGTTACAAATTTCAGTTTTTCTGATTAGGATCATGAACTGGAAGTTCATATAAGCTGAATGCATCACTGGAGCCTCTCTTGCCAGGAAGAATGAAAACAAATCCTGGCTAAAATCCCAGCCATGTTTTTTTATTCTTTGTCCCTGGCAAAGGTGACTGTGGAACAACGAGATGGATTGATGTCCTGGAAAGTGATGAGGGAGATCGGGGCCCAGCTTCACACATCGCAGCCAATGTCCTCCACTCTGACCTGGAGGGCACCACCTTGCAGTGTGAGGGGGCTCAGGTGCCACATCCATTAACTCCTTGGCTTCTCGTTTGAAACTGACAATGAGGTGACATGGGCAACTGTCCACATCGAACAGGACAGAGACCATCAACTCATTCCACATGGGCTACCAGACAGCACCTAGAGGTAATAACATTCTGTCAATAGTGACCTGGGTTGGATTCAAATCAGTGATTTAGGGGTGAAAGGCTCTGGATTCTATTATGAAGTGCCCTTAGCTATCTAAGGGCTGAAAAACCATTCCTTTACCACAGTTAATGATAGAATCTAAAAAGTCAGTCTAGTTTTTTTCCTTCTATTTTCCTTTAAAAATTGAATACAACTTTGGATGATCTAGGAATGACTCTGCCAGTAGAACATGGTGGAGAAGATTAGTGAATATGCTTCAATTCAACTAAGTATACTGTGTGGATGTCCATAACACACATCCACATTGCTTTTTTCCTTCCTTTTTCCCCTTCTTCCTTCTTTCCTGCTTTTCTTCCTTAGCATAGAGTTTTCTGAACTGAATATAGGTACAGATTGTTATTAGAATCAACTTTTTAAAAATTAAGGCCAAATTAATGACTCTCCAACAAGACAAACCTCTGTTTTCAGGGGCTTACTATAGGCTCACCAAGAATAAGGTGACTATTCCATATAGTCAGGCTAATAGAAGAGACAGTACTTCCATGTCGGGGTCCCAAAGATGTTTGGCTCAACCCAGGGTGGGAGAGTTAGACAAACCCTAAACCTGTGGGGTGAAAGCAAAGAGACCATTCCCCACATATGTGTGTTTATACCATTAGCTAGAATGAAATGTGTGCTTTTCAAACAAAATGCTTCCTAAAGGTCATGGGGTCCATTTTTCTTCCACCAGTTTGCTTTTCTTTCTTCTACTCTGCCTGTTTGAATCTTAACCTTGTAACTAATGACATGATCTTGGAAATAAATGAACAATTCAGCTAGGACTACTTGGAAATTAAGATAAGATAACTAGAAAAGCTGTGATTCTCTCTTAGAGACCAGAAACTAGAATGGCGATAATATTTTAAACTGTTCATTAGGGCTTTGTATCTCTTTGTTCTTCAACTGTACAATCCCTTTAATAGGAAGATTTGAAACTCTTTCTGAGACAGGCTTCCACTGCCTTCTGCAAGGTGCTGTGCGGTAAATAGATGGTAATAAACACCCTTACTTTTCTGATGAATTTATTGGAGTTGGGGTGAAAGCTTGCTCTCACTCTCAGCTCTTCATCCTCCTTATTTCTCCAGGATCATGTTTTCATAGGGCTCCCTGATCAAATACTATGCTCAAGATAATTTCTAAGTCAGCCCTCTTTGTGGCTGAAAACCTTCAGCCATGAGGGAATAGTCCTGGGGGCACAGCACTGAGCAGAGAAATTAGCAGCCTCCAACAGGGAAGGATGTTTAGGGGTGTCAGAAAGGCTCATATGATCCTACATCCATCCATGATCAAGGCCTGAAATTCTGTGTAGAACTTCATTCTTTAATATTAATCCCTATTACAATATAGCTGAACCCAAGAGGACTGTCATATATTTTAGTGTGAATGGTCTAACAGGACACAATTGAGGGAGTGGGAATGGGGGTGGGGAAGGAGTAGACAACGAATGAGGGAACTCATCTGGACACCAGCTGAAAAGAGGGGGCAGAGGATAAAATCTCTGGAAACCTTTTTGGCCAAAGAGAAATGTTACCTACTTTGCAGTTTTGCCCAAATAGGCTTAAGGTCAATTGGCCCTGGCCTCATGGTCTGGCACACTAGTGTTTTATAGTTCTCAAGCTACTGCATAGGTACTTGTAGAACACTCCACTGGGTTTCTCTGTCTACTGATTTAACCTAGTTAACAAAGTATTTTACATGTGAAATGCTTGGCTAAAACAGCTCTGTCTGCAAATGTGTAAAGATATTTCAAAGAGCTGAGAAAGACTGAACAGCAGCACTCAGAGAAGCCCTTGAATAATAAAGCATGGCTGTTATTTTGGCAGAGACTGGAGAGAAGGCATTTGTGGTCGGAAGCTGTTTGTAGATGGGAATCCACGGAGGCCATTTGTGTAAGACAAACCTAGAGTGGGGTGCATACCCTTTCCATCCTTTGCTCACTCTCCCTTTCCCTCATTTATATAGTGTGCATAATTCACAAAGCATACACATTCATTATTTTATCTGAGCTACATAGCTTCTGTGTAGAAAAATCTGGAGAGATTTAAGAAACAAATAAACATTCCTTCTTGCTTTGTTCATCCCACAAAGAGACCTGATCTATCTGTTCAGAGCCAAATGGATGTAATTAGGTGAAGAATCGCTTTCTCTGTATCTGAGCAAATATGTTTTGCAGTGCACCAATTTCTCAAGGGCAGTGGGCTGGGACGGCCAGTGACTGCTGGGGGATGGCTGCTGACCTTCAGGCCAGGCCGACTTTAATTTGCAGAACACTGCTGGTCCCAGGAGGCTCTTCAGGCCAGGCCACACAATCAACCTGAACCAGCAGCCTGCTGCTGCCCAGCTGCACCCACCACCCTGCAGGACATGAAGATGTAGCTAACTAGACATAGCTGCTGCACAGACTTTGGAATTATGAATTGAGAAATTAAGCATCATCAGAATTCAGCCCTTTATACAGCAGCCAAGAAGCCTTGTTGTCTCAGTGGTGCCTCTTTCCAACTGCATTATTTAACAGGAGAGTCTCTGTAGATGTTGCATCTACATTCCAAGTTTTGATTTCATATCCTGTGTGCTTATTTCAAAAAGTGATGCTTAAAGGGAACATGGCAATTAGATCTAAATTGTGTGAATGGCCTGAAAAATAAATACTGGCTTAAAGCAATGATGTTTATCTGGGGTCGCAAAATTTTTGGATATGGGAGACTCCTGCCATCTCTAGATGAGAAAGGAACTGAAATGTTTCCTAGCTGATCTGATTATCACAGTCAACTTAATGACCTGGTCGGGCTGCCACATGATCAGTCCAGTTGATTGCTGCGTAATCGATCGAAATGATAAAAAAAAAAAAAAGCAGACTGACTGGGCAGAGACGAATTCAGTTATGGCACCCAGACACTGCCTTTGTGTGTACGCTTCCGTGTGTGTGTGTGTGTGTGTGTGTGTTTGCTTGCATGTGAAAAAGTGTGTGTATTCTGGTGCTAAAATGTTCTCAACTCAGAAAAATGAAAGACAGACAGCAATTGAAGACAGTTAAAGCTTGTGTGCCAATTTAAGCCATATAATAATCAGACAACCTAAATGTCAGGGATAAAAAACTGTAATTGTTGCTATTACATATGGGCAATTGGATTAAATGTCAATAAAATGGTAACCACCACATGTTGTTAGATGGGAATTTGAGGAAGAAAATTATCTTGAATGCATACTATGCATAGAAAACAACAGGAATGTAAATAAAAGGGCAGTGTATTATTTTTGAATGGGCTGGGTCTCAAACTCAGAAAAAATGATGATATCCTTTGTATCCTTGGTAGTTTATACTTGACTTCCTATAGTATTTATTTATGACACTAAAAAACCCCAAAAATCAAAAACCAAAAACTGTTTATATGTCTGGCTTCCTACTAGATGTTGAGAGTATTGGGGCCAAGAGCAGTGTCTTCTTTTTATTCTTTATAATGATAATAATAGTTAACAGAGCACCTGCTATTGCTAGGCACTCTTCTACAGATAACCCATTTGACTTTCATAACCCTAAGAGATAGACACTATTATTAAGTCCATTACACAGATAAGGAAAATAAAGCACAGAGAGGTTGAACAACTTGCTCAAGATCACAGAGCTTGTTCATGGTAGATCCAGGATGCAGGTGCAGGCAGTCTGGCTCTAGAGTGTTTTGAAACACTCTACTGTCTTATTCTTTGCAATACTTACACTATAAATGGTATGTGCTCCATAATGTTACTGAATGAAGGTGTCAGCCAGTAAAGCTCAGCTTATGCCTTTACAACTATAAACATCAACATATAGGAAGAGTTAAGCAATCTGGTTTTCAGTCTCAGAGTGTGCTCACTCACCTCTAGGGTTATGTGGACAGTCTTTGGAGGCCAGAGTAACAGTTCTGCGGGTATAAACTCATAACACTTGCCTTAAAGGTGTTTAATAAGTAATGGTTACTTTTCTGCTGCTTCTTGTCTTTTTAAATTTGTACTCCACTTTTTAGAGATTTGATGTAGTTTGTAAAACATATACAATAAAAATTAAAAATTAAAATTACACCAAATATGAATACAATAGAATATAAAGAGAAAGGGGAAGGGCACAAACAGGCAGATCTTAGAGTTCTACTAAAATATCATACTTGCCCACTGAAGTTGACACTGAGCTTTCTAGTAGCCAAGGCAAAGAGATATGAGTTACATGTTCACATTGCCTATGAGAGAAAGTACTGAGGGTGGGGAAGGAGGAATACACTTGTTCCTCAGGGAAAACAAAGCTTTTTCTTACTCTATGTCTTAAAGATAGTTCTCATCCGTATTAACATATGAAGACTATGGAGTGATTAAATAGATAATGTCCTCAATAACTTTATGAAAAAAATGTAATATACTTCAAAAACTTGTTTTCTATAGCATGTCTTTATCTAAGCCGAGGGGAAAGGCCATAGCACAATTCAGTGAATGCAATTCTGTGACAGGCTAAGAAGGTAAGAAAGGCAAATTTTAGATAGTGTGGTTTGATCCCAAGATGCAGTCCTGAATAGTTAGATTAATGGTTAAGTGCCCTGTTAATCCAGGTGGCCCTGTTAATCCAGGTAGAGGTGGCACAGTACTAAAAGAGAAGTAAGCCCAATGTCTTATAATTTCGCTTGTCCTAGAAATTTAGTGATTGGAAGTTCACAGTTATATGCTTTGGCGGGAGCCTAGTGTGCATGTATTGTGAGTTGCTGATTAAGGAATAATTCAAATGCTTAAAGTTCAGCTGAGCAGACGGTAGATCTATCTCTTCTGTGAACATTAGCACATTCAAATGCTCACATAACTGGGCAGTCTTCAAATTCTACATGGAGTGCTGTGATGATGATGATTTAGCCAAGAATCTAATTGGAAAGATAAATTACCCATGGACTCTCATTTTGAGTTTACATTGACATATTCCCTCTCCCTTTTCAAACAAACATTTTTTGGCCCTTATTTTCAGTGACTATCTTTTCAGGAACAAACACAATTTAAAATGTTTAAAATTTATTTATTTATTTTTCATTTTATTTATAATTGACACATAATAATTGTATATGTTTATAGGGCACAGTGTGACATTTCAATACATGTGGACATTGTATAATGATCAAATCAGGGCAGCTAGCATGTCCATCACCTCAAACCTTTATCATCTTTTTGTGGTGATAACTTTTAAGATATTTTTATTTTATTTATTTATTTATTTATTTTAATTATGCTTTAAGTTTTAGGGTACATGTGCACATTGTGCAGGTTAGTTACATATGTATACATGTGCCATGCTGGTGCGCTGCACCCACTAACTCGTCATCTAGCATTAGGTATATCTCCTAATGCTATCCCTCCCCCCTCCCCCCCCCACCACAGTCCCCAGAGTGTGATATTCCCCTTCCTGTGTCCATGTGATCTCATTGTTCAATTCCCACCTATGAGTGAGAATATGTGGTGTTTGGTTTTTTGTTCTTGCGATAGTTTACTGAGAATGATGGTTTCCAATTTCATCCATGTCCCTACAAAGGACATGAACTCATCATTTTTTATGGCTGCATAGTATTCCATGGTGTATATGTGCCACATTTTCTTAATCCAGTCTATCATTGTTGGACATTTGGGTTGGTTCCAAGTCTTTGCATTGTGAATAATGCCGCAATAAACATACGTGTGCATGTGTCTTTATAGCAGCATGATTTATAGTCATTTGGGTATATACCCTTAGAAGCTATTTTGAAATATACAGTACATTGTTATTAGCTATAGTCACTCCACTATGTCATAAACACCAGATATTATCCCTTTGTTGGATGCATGGTTGCAAATATTTTCTCTCATTCTGTAGGTTGTCTCTTAACTCTGTTGATTGTTTCCTTTGTTGTGCAGAAGCTTTTTTGTTTGATGTAATCCCATTTGTCTGTTTTTGCTTTTGTTACCTGTGCTTTGAGGTACTATCCAAAAAACCCTTGCCCAGACCAATGTAATGAAGCATTTTCCCCTGTGTTTTCCTCCAGTTGTTTTATAGTTTTGGGTATTATACTTAGGTCTTTAATGCAAAGGTTTGAGTTGTTTTTGTATAAGATGAGAGATTCTTCTGCATGTGGATATCTAGTTTTCCCAGCAGCATTTATTGAAAAGATTGTCTTTTCCACAATATGTGTCCTTGGCACTTTGTTGAAAATAGGTTGGCTGTAAATGCATGGATTTATTTTGGAGTTCCCTATCCTGTTCCATTGGTCTATGTGTCCATGTCTGTTTTAATGCCAGTATCATCCTGTCTTGGTTACTATAGATTTGTGTGTGTGTATGTGTGTGTGTGTGTGTATATAGACATATATGTATATGTAAATGTATATACATATATAAATGTATATGTAAATGTATATGCACATATATAAATGTATATGTAAATGTATATACATATATAAATATATAACATATTTATGTAAATATATATAACATATATTATATAAATATATGCATTTCTTTTGAGACAGGGCCTTGCTCTGTTGCCTAGGCTGGACAACAGTGGTGCAATCATGGCTCACTGAGGCCTCAACCTCCCAGGCTCAAGTGGTACTCCCGCCTCAGCCTCCTGAGTAGATGGGACTGCAGGTGTGTGACACCACATTCAGCTAATATTTTTGTGTATCTTTTGTAGAGATAGGGTTTTGCCATGTTTCCCAGGCTGGCCACAAACTCCTGGGCTCAAGCAATCTGCCTATCTCATCCTCCCAAAGTGCTGGGATTACAGGCCACTGTGAGCCACTGTGCCTAGTCTGTAGTGTATTTTGAAGTCAGGTAGTGTGATGCCTCCAGCTTTGTTGTTTTTGCTCAAGATTTCTATGGCTATTTGGGATCTTTTGTAGTTCCACAAAAATTTTAGAATTGATGTTTCTATTTCTGTGACGAATGTCGTTAGTGTTTTGACAGGGATTGTGTTGAATCTGTAGATTGCTCTGGGTAGTATGGACATTTTAATGATGTTAATTCCTCTAATCCATGAACACAGGATATCTTTCCATTTTTTTGTGTCTTCTTTAATTTCTTTTTTTTAATTTTAAGAAGTTAGTATTTACTCTGATACCAAAATCAGACAAAGAGAGCACACACAAAGAAGGAGAAAACTGCCAACCAATAGTCACCATAAAGATGCAAAATCCTTAACAAAATATTAGCAGATAGAATTAGTCAGTATATAAGAATTACACAACATAATGAAGTGGGGTTTATTTCAAGGATGCATAGCTGAGTTTTTTTCTTTCAGTTTTTATTTTAAATTCAGGGATACTTGCAGTACAGGTTTGTTACATAGGTAATCTTGTGTCATGGGGATTTGTTGTACAGATTATTTTGTCACCGAGGTATTAAGCTGAGCACCCATTAGTTATTTTTCCTGATTTCCTGCCTCCTCCCACCCTTCACCCTCTTCTAGGCCCCAGTGTGTGTTGTTTCCTTCTATGTGTTCATATATTCTCATCACTTAGCTCCCACTTATAAGTGAGAACATGCAGTATTTGGTTTTATGTTGCTGCATTAGTTTGCTAAGGATAATGGCCCCCAGTTCCATCCATGTCTCTGCAAAGTGATATGATGTCATTCTTTTATATGGCTGCATAGTATTCCGTGGTGTATATATACCACGTTTTCTTTATCCAGTCTGCCATTGATGGGCATTAGGTTCCATGCCTTTGCTATTATGAATAGTGCTGCAAGGAACATATGCATGCATGAGTCTTTACGATAGAACAACTTATATTCCTTTGGGTATTTACCCAGTGATATGGTTGGACTCTGTGTCTCCACCCAAATCTCATCTCAAATTGTAATCCCTACATGTTGAGGGAGGGACCTGGTGGGAGGTGATTGGATCATGGAGGCGCTTTCCCCCATGCTGTTCTTGTGCTAGTGATGGAGTTCTCATGAGATATGGTGGTTTTAAAAGTGGCAGTTTCCCATGTGTTCTCTCTCTCCTGCTGCCTTGTGAAGAAGGTACTTGCTTCTGCTTTACCTTCTTCCATGACTGAAAATTTCCTGAGGCCTCCCCAGCCGTGGAAAACTGTGAGTTAATTAAACCTCTTTCATTTATGAAATATTCAGTCTCAGGTATTTCTTCATAGTAGTGTGAAAATGGACTAATGCACCCAGTAATGAGATTGATGGGTTGAATGGTATTTCTGTTTTTAGGTCTTGAGGCCTCAATTATCACACGGTCTTCTGCAATGGCTGAACTAATTTACACTCCCATAAACAGTGTATAAGCATTCCTTTTTCTCCACAACCTCTATAGCATCTGTTATTTTTTGACTTTTTAATAATAGTCATTCTGTCTGGTATGAGATGGCATCTCATTGTGGTTTTGATTTGCATTTCTCTAATGATCAGTAATGTTGAGTTTTATTTCATATACTTCTTAGCTGTATGTATGTCTTCTTTTGAGAAGTGTCTGTTCATGTCCTTTGACACTTTTTAATGGGGTTGTTTTTTCTTGTAAATTTGTTTAATTTCCTTATAGATGTTGGATATTAGACCTTTGTTGGATGCATACTTTGTAAACATTTTCTTTCATTCTGTAGGTTGTCTGTTTGCTCTGTTGATAGTTTCTTTTGCTGTGCAGAAGCTCTTTAGTTTAATTAGATCCCAATTTGTCAATTTTTGTTTTTATTGCAATTACTTTTGGTCTTTGTCATGAAATCTTTGCCCATGCCTATTTCCTGAATGGTATTGCTTAGATTCCCTTTCAGAGTTTTTATAGTTTAGGGTTTAACATTTAAGTCTTTAATCCATCTTGAGTTAATTTTTGTGTATGTTGTAAGGAAGGGGTCTAGTTACAATCTTCTGCATATTGCTAGCTAGTTATCCCAGCACCATTTATTGAATAGGGGATCCTTTCCCTATTGTTTGTTTTTGTCAGGTTTGTTAAAGATCAGATAGTTGTAGGTGTGCAGTCTTATTTCTGGGTTCTCTATTCTGTTCCATTGATCTATGTGTCAGTTCTTATACCAGTACTATGCTGTTTTGGATACCATAACCCTGTATATTTGTTTGAAGTCAGATAGCATGATGCCTTCAGCTTTGTCCTTTTTGCTTAGAATTGCCTTGACTATTCAGGCTCTTTTTTGGTTCCATATGAATTTTAAAATAGTTTTTTCTAGTCCTGTGAAGAAAGTCAGTGGTAGTTTAATGGGAATAGCATTGAATCTACAAATTGCTTTCTTCAGTAGGGCCATTTTTATGATACTTATTCTTTCTATCCTTGAGGATGGAATATTTTTCCATTTGTTTGTGTCATCTCTGATTTCCTGGAGCAGTGGTTTGTAGTTCCTATAGAGATTTTTCACCTCCCTAGTTAGCTGTATTCCTAGGTATTTTATTCTTTTTTGTGGCAATTATAAATGGGAGTTTGTTCATGATTTGGCTTTTGGCTTGGCTGTTATTGGTGTATAGGAATGCTAGTGATTTTTGCACATTGATTTTATATCCTGAGACTTTGCTGAAGTTGCTTATCAGCTTAAGAAGCTTTTGGACTGAGCTGATGAGTTTTTCTAGGTATAGGATTATGCCATCATCAAACAGGGTAGTTTGACTTCCTCTTTTCCTATTTGAATGCCCTTTATTTCTTTCTCTTGCCTGATTGCCCTGGCCAGAACTTCCAATACTATGTTGAATAAGAGTGGTGAGATAGGGCATCCTTCTCTTGTGCTGGTTTTCAAGGGGAATGATTCCAGCTTTTGCCCTTTCAGTATGATGTTGGCTGTGGTTTTGTTGTAGATGGGTCTTACTATTTTTAGGTATGTTTCTTCAGTACCTAGTTTATTGAGTTTTTATCATGAAGGGATGTTGAATTTCACTGAAAGCCCTTTATGAATCTATTGAGATAATCATGTGGTTTTTGTCTTTAGTTCTGTTTATGTGAGGAACCCCATTTATGGATTTGTATATGTTGAACCATCCTTGCATCCTGGGATGAAGCCTACTTGATTGTGGTGGATAAGCTTTTTGATGTGCTGCTTGATTTGGTTTGCCAGTATTTGGTTGAGGATTTTTGCATCAATATTTATCAAGAATATTGGCCTGAAGTTTTCTTTCTTTATTGTATCTCTGCCAGGTTTTACTATCTAGATGATGCTGGCCTCATAGAATGAGTTAGGGAGGAGTCCTTTATTTTCATTTGTTTTGGAATAGTTTCAGTAGAAATGGCACCAACACTTACTTGTGTATCTGGTAGATTTATCTGTGAATCCATCTGGTCCTGGGCTTTTTTTGGTTGGTAGGCTATTTATTATTGCCTCAGTTTCAGAAATAATTATTGGTCTGTTCAGGGAATCAGTTTTTTCCTGGTTCAGTCTTGGGAAGGTGTATGTTTCCAGGAATTTATCCATTTCTTCTATTTTTTTTTAGTTTAGGTGTTCATAATATTCTCTGATGGTTGTTTTGTATTTCTTTGGGGTCAGTGGTAATATCTCCTTTATCATTTCTGATTGTATTTATTTGAATCTTCTATTTCTTCTTTATTAGTCAAGGTAGCGGTCTATTTTATTAAGTTTTTCAAAAAATAAGCTCCTGGATTTGTTAATCTTTTGAATGGCTTTTCACATCTCTATCTCCTTCAGTTTAGCTCTGATCTTGGTTATTTCTTGTCTTCTTCTGGCTTTGGGATTTGTTTACTCTTGGTTTTCCAGTTCTTTTAATTGTGATGTTAGGTTGTTAAGTTGAAATTTTTCTAGTTTTTGATGTGGGCATTTAGTGCTATAAATTTCCCTCTTAACACTACCTTAGCTGTGTCCCAGAGATTCTGATATGTTGTATCTTTGTTCTCATTAGTTTCAAAGAACTTCTTGATTTCTGCCTTAATTTCATTATTTACCCAAAAGTCATTCAGGAGCAGGTTATTCAATTTCCTTGTAATTGTATGGTTTTGAGTGAGTTTCTTAATCTTGAGTTCTAATTTGATTGTGCTGTGGTCCAAGAGGCTGTTTTGATTTCAGTTCTTTTGCATTTGCTGAGGAATGTTTTACTTCCGATTATGTGATCGATCTTAGAGTAAGTGCCATATGGAAATAAAAAGAATGTATAGTCTACTGTTTTTTGGTGGAAAGTTCTGTAGTATTTATCAGGTTTGTTTGATCCAGTGCTAAGTTCAGGTCCTGAATATCTTTGTTAATTTTCTGTCTCAATGATCTAATATTGTCACTGGGCTGTTAAAGTCTCCCACTATTACTATATGGAAGTCTAAGTCTCTTTGAAGGCCTCTAAGAACTTGCTTTATGAATCTGGGTGCTCCTGTGTTGGGTACATATATAGTTAGTATAGTTAGGTCTTCTTGTTGAATTGAACCCTTTACCATTATGTAATGCCCTTCTTTGTCTTTTTTGATTTTTGTTGATTTAAAATCTGCTTTGTCAGAAACTGGGATTGCAACCCCTGCTTTTTTCTGTTTTCCATTTGCTTGGTAGATTTTCCTTCATCCCTTTATTTTGAGCCTATGTGTGTCATTGCATGTGAGATGGGTCTCTTGAATACAGCATACCAATGGTTCCTGGTTCTTTATCCAGCTTGCCACTCTGTCTTTTAATTAGGGCACTTAACTCATTTACATTTAAGGTTAGTATTGATATGTCTGGATTTGATCGTGTCATCCTGATGTTAGCTGGTTAGTTTGAAGACTTGTTTATGTGGTTTCTTTATAGTGTCACTGGTCTGTATACTTCATTGTGTTTTTGTAGTTAGCTGGTAACAATCTTTCCTTTTCACATTATTGGTATCTTCAGGAGGTCTTGTAAGGCAGGTCTGGTGGTAACAAATTCCCTCAGCATTTGCTCGTCTGATAAGAATCTTATTTCTCCTTCACTTACGAAGCTTAGTTTGGTTGCATATGAAATTCTGGGTTGGAAATTATTTTCTTAAAGAATATTGAATATTTGCACCCTATCTTTTCTGTATTGTAGGGTTTCTGCTGAGACATCTGCTGTTAGTCTGTTGGGCTTCCCTTTATAGGTGACCTGGACTTTCTCTCTGTCTGCTTTTAACATTTTTTCCTCCATTTCAACCTTAGAGAATCTGATGATTATGTGTCTTGGGGTTGATCTTCTCATGGAGTATATTACTGGGGTTCTCTGCATTTCCTGAATTTGAATGTTGGCCTGATTTGCTAGGTTGGGGAAATTCTCAATGATGATATCCTGAAATATGTTTTCCAAATTCCCCATCTTTCTGAGGTACACCAGTCAGTCATAGATTCAGATTATTTTCATCATCTCAAATTTCTTGAAGCTTTTGTTCATTCTTTTTCATTCTTTTTTTTCTATTCTTGTCTGCCTATCTTATTTCAGAAAACCAGTCTTCAAGCTCTGAGATTCGTTGCTCTGCTTAGTCTATTTTGCTATTAATATTTGTGATTGCATTATGAAATTCTTGTAGTGTGTTTTTCAGCTCTGTCAGGTCAGTGACATTTTTCTCTATACTGACTATTTTGTCTGTCAGCTCCTGCAATGTTTTATCATGATTTTTAGCTTCCTTGCTTTGGGTTACAACATACTCTTGTAGCTCAATGGACTTTGTACCTTTTCATATTCTGAATTATACTTTTATCATTTCAGCCATCTCAGCCTCAGCCTGGTTCCAAATTCTTGTTTTGATAGTAGCCATTTTTTTTCCACAATGAGATACTATCTTACTCCAGTTTAAATGGCTACTACAAAAAAGACAGAAGTAACACATTTTGTGTGTTTTCAGAATCTCTATTTCATCATTTTTGCTCTGATTTTTCTTTCCTCCCTTCTACTAGTTTTGGGTTTAGTTTGTTCTTGCTTTTTTAATTTCTTGAGATGTAACATTAGAGTATTTGTTTGTGATCTTTCTACTTTTTGATGTAGGCATTTATTGTTATAAACTACCCTCATAGAATGCTTTTGCTGTAGGTTTTTGTATGATGTGGGTTGCAAAGATTTAACTTAAGCCTTATGTTTTCCAGGGTCCTGGATTAAGCAACTGTATCTGAATAAATAGTCTGTGGTGGGGTGAGAGTGGAATGAGGAGAGATGGTTATGGGCTTGGAGCTAGTTACTAATAAAATATGAACTGTATTCAAACAGCTATTGATTCTGTCTATAAGGAACTGCTGGGGCATAATTGGGCCCACCTGTCAATCATTTTGCACATATCCAGTTTGTTAGTTCTAAGTTGAAACCAGTTAAAATCTAGTTCCAAGGAAAAGTAAGTTGCATCAGTTTGGTTCTTTTTATAGGAATGACACTTGTATTCTCTATGATAAATCTTTTGCTTGTGCATAATGATTTCAGTCCTCTTCAGAGCAGATCTGGCTATTCCTTGGGGGATCCATAGACATGAGTTTTATTTTATTTTATTTTATTTTGCATTTTATCCTAAATATTTGACTGCATTTAATTCCAGATCATGATATATCTTTCCTAGGCCTACAGGCATATCTATATTGCTTTCCTAAGAACTTTGAAAGTCCCATATAAAATGGGATGAAACTTTAGGCTACTGACTCAGAGTTTCCTGGAAGACATGCATGTTTCCCACACTCAGGAAGGCCAAAATAAAAGAGATCTCTGCAGAAAGTCACTTAGACTGTCACCAGATAAGACAATTTCTTCTATATCAATGCATTTTCATGTGCTAACATGTCTAATTAATGTAGGGAATGGCGAGATTGGCTAAATAAATAATTAACTTTGAGGGTAATTGTTGAAACAAAAGCACAGTTAGTAAGTGGATAATTACTATCTTTTGCTGTGGCCATTAGCTGGCCATATCCTAAGATCTAGATACAAATGACCATGGTCTTTCTTATTGTAGAAGACATGCTTTTTTTTTTATGTCAAATTCAAAGGAAAGAAACTTGCAATACAGAGAATTCAGGAAGGTAATATAGAATGATACATTTTACTAAGATTGTTGAAAGTGTAGGGCTTGAAGTCAACAAAGCTGAATTGGAACCCAAGTGCCACTATTTATTAGCTGCATATCCTTGGATGTATTAATGTTTCTGACTGCATCATCATCTGTCAAGTTAGGATAATTATGTGTGAGGAAAATTTGTGAGGACTAAATGAGATAATGTATGTAATGTGTCCAGTATAACAAATGACATGTAGTAGGCACCCCAAAACTGATGGCAAATGTTATTTCTCATGGCATATTTAAAAGGCACAGACATATCTCTCACTTGATCTATACTGCATTAAAAGTGCTGAACAGCTATATGAAAAGAATCACCCCCCACCCAACCCTAAATGATTTAATTATTGCTCACTGAACCAGCTCATCTACCTAGATCATTGTCCTGGCTGCCTTGCTCCTGTGACCTGTTGCAGCCTTGAATGTCCTCTGCTGCTAGTCTTACCATGTTTCTTGGATCTGGCAAGTTACATAAGTCTATCCTTTTTTACTGCTGGGAACATCTTACCTTTTGGCTTCTTTTGCTTACTTTCAGCAATCTACCTGCACGGTTCCTCAGTTTCATCACTGCCCCTACCCCTTCCACCCACCTGACATTCATCTCTCCTATGTAAATAATTGGGTAAAGTGTGAAGGGGATATCTCCATGAGTTTTTGTACCTAGTTTCTATACCACTAAATTAGAGAAGCTCACCTTCACAAATGTGGGAGTGGGGAGACTGTATTACCTCTGCCTTATAGGTGTTTGTAAAATTGGTTTAGATTCTGAAAATGATGTTCTCATGGGAAAATGGATAGCCAGAGAGAATCCTAAAACATTTGTGCTGGAAATTTTCATTTACCTCTCCCCACACCCCTAGATCAACTCTTCACTTTTCTTCAACCTACATTTTACTCCAAAAGGCTGACCTCCATGGGCTGCATCCATCAAGGTCTCTTGCCCTGTGGCTTCTGGTTGAATTTGGCCACTGAAAGATACTAGCAGGAGATAAGAGGTTAGGAGAGAAGGAGCAAGGTTGGAGTATTATTACTCTGCTCCCTCTTTGTTTAGGCCACAGTTTGACAGTCCTTGCTTTTCTCTGTCTCAGGCCACAGCTCCTGTGGAAGCATGGAGGCATTCCAAAGCCACAGCTATTGCTCCCATTCTGGAAATGGTGCCTCTTCCTCGATCCTTCAGATCTTGGGGTATTAATAGTCTATCCCCTGGGTGCTTTACCCTGGGTACTGATGGTTTCCCTTAAGTTATCCTGACTCTTGAAAATAGTCCTATTACTAAACTCTTTCAGTTTCTGTGCTTTGATTGATAGAGAAAGAAGTAGTGATTCTCTCAGCAAGGTCAGAGCACCTAAGTGCTCCAGACACAGGGAATATGGGACTTCTGGATATTCCAGGGCAATCAAGAATGAGGAGTTGAGGGAGGGTTTATAAACTGTCCATCAGCTGAACCTTGGCAGGTATAGTTTTGATGGTCAAAGTGCATCCATTGAAGCCTAGATCTTACCAAACAACTGGTTTGGTGGTGAGAACTTCTTGAAATAAATGTTGTGATCTAGTGAAAAAACTGGCTTGATTGCCTAACTGTTCAGTCTTAACTCTAGCCAGAGGAACAGGCCATAGTTACTGGTGTTAGTTTGCATTTGGAGGCGGTATAGTGAAGTCTTCTCAGTGACTGAATTTAGCAAATGACAGTTCATAGTCTTTGGGAGGAACAGTGAATTCTTGCTCAATAACAGGTTTATGTTTTTTTAAAAATGAATTATTAAATCAGATTCCTATTTTGTTTTTATGGCATTAAAATATTTTTAAATTCATAAAGGAATTCTGAAGAGCCTTCAAGGGGTAGGTAGTCAAAATTTCCTCAGCACTTTGTATGGCTCTGCCAAAGTCTATCCAAATAGACCAATTAAAAAATATTAATTTAAAGCAATGTTTTAGGATGTCATTGACACATTTAAAGTCTCTTGTAATGGAATGTGGATAACTGAAGCCATTATTTGGGTAATTAAAAATTTGATTTTTAGGAATTATCCAGGAAATATAATTAAAATAATATTTTTGATTTGAATTTTAAAAATGTTCCATTTAACCACGAAACACTGCTCAAATAAATCAGGGATGACACAAACAAATGCAAAAACATTCCATGCTCATGAATAGGAAGAATCAATATAGTTAAAATGGCCATATTGCCCAAAGGGATTTATAGATTCAATGCTATTTATATTAAACTACCAAGGACATTCTTCACAGAAGTAGAAGAAGCTGTTTTAAAATTCATATGAAACCAAAAAAAAAAAAAAAAAAAAAAGCCTGAATATCCAAGACAATCCTAAGCAAGAGGAACAAAGCTGGAGGCATCATGTTACTTGACTTCAAACTACACTACCGGGCTACAGTAACCAAAACAACATGGTTCTGGTACAAGAACTGATGCATAGACCAATGGAACAGAACAGAGAACCCAGAAATAAGGCCGCATACCTACAACTATCTGATCTTCAGCAAATCTGACAAAAACAAGCAATGGGGAAAGGACTCTCTATGTAATAAATGGTGCTGTGATAACTGGCTAGCTGTATGCAAAAGATTAAAACTGGACCCCTTCCTTACACTACATACAAAAATTAACTCAGGATGGACTAAAGACTTAAATATAAAATGCAAAACCATAAAAGTCCTGGAAGACAACATAGGCAATACCATTCAGGACATAAAGTACGGGCAAAGATTTAATGACAAAGACGCCAAAGCAATTGCAACAAAGGCAAAAATTGACAAATGGGATCTAATTAAGCTAAAGAGCTTCCATACAGCAAAAGAAACTATTAGCAAAGTAAACAGACAACCTACAGAATGGGAGAAAATTTTTGCAAACTATGCATCTCACAAAGGTCTAATATCTAGCATTTATAAGGAACTTAAACAAATTTACAAGAAAAAAGACAAATAACCTCATTAAGAAGTGGGCAAAGGACATTAACAAGGACTTCTCAAAAGAAGACATACATGCAGCTAACACACATGAAAAAAAGCTCAACATCACTCATCACTAGACAAATAAAATCAAAACCACAATGAGATACCATCTCACACCAGTCAGAATGGCTATTATTAAAACGTCAAAAAAATAACAGACGCTGGTGAGGTCGTGAAGAAAAAGGAATGCTTATACACTGTTGGTGGGCTGTAAACTAGTTCAATCATTGTGGAAGATACTGTGGCAATTCCTAAAAGACCTAAAAACAGAAATACCATTTGACCCAGCAATCCATTACTGGGTATATACCCAAGGGAATATAAATTATTCTATCACAAAGACACATGCATTGATATGTTCATTGCATCACTATTCACAATAGCAAAGACATGGAACCAACCTAAATGCCCATCAATGATAGACTGGATAAAGAAAATGTGATACATATACACCACGGAATACTATACAGCCATAAAAAAGAATGACAACATGTCCTTTGTGGGAACATGGGTGGAGCTGGAGTTATGCTTAGCAAACTAACACAGGAACAAAAAATCAAATGCCACATGTTCTTACTTCTAAGTGGGAGCTAAATGATGAGAATACTTGAACACATAGAAGGAAACAACATACAATGGGGCCTAGAAGAGGGTGGAGGGTGGGAGGAGGGAGAGGATCAGGAAAAATAACTAATGAGTACCAGGCTTAAGGCCTGGGTGATGAAATAATCTGTACAACAAACCCCCATGACATAAATTTACCTGTATAACAAACCTACACACGTATCCCTGAACTTAAAATAAAAGTTAAATTAGAAAATAAATGAAATGTTCCATTCAACTAGTAAGAGTGTCATAAATAATTAGGTCCTTTGAAAGTGGTATGATATTTATAACTTAACATTTCATCATTCTAGCCTAAAAGAACATGAAGATGGCTTCTTGTACTGAACAGAAGTATAATATATATGTATATATAATAGTTGTTATAAATATAAATATGAATATGAGTAATACATCTCTCAGGCACAATGCTAAACTTTTTATGTGCAGTTATCTTAAGCCCAACAATTCTATAAAATAGTTATCATTTCCAGTTTACAGAAAAGGAAACTGGAACTCCGGTAACTTGCCCAAGGCCTTACAGCTGTAAATGACAGAGCCATGACTGAGCCCACGTCAGCCAAACTCAAAAGTGTTTATGCTTAACAATGGAGCAAGAATGTTTGTATGAAGAGGATTAAAATTGACAGTCAAGTCCTTGGGAAATTTTTCTAAAATCTATTTTATGTTTCTCATAAAGATGTTTTTCATGAAGTCTTCTCTAATTCATAAAGTATAATATTTCGATTAGGATGACTGGAAGGATAGTTCAGATAAGGATACTTGTCCTTATGTTTAATGTATTTTTCATCATTACTCCATTCTAAAAATGAAAAAAAAAAAGAACTTTGAGAGAAAGCAGGGAAAACAATCAAGTGAAATTTAACACTTCTGATGTATTTTGCATCCAGGCACCTGGGCTGTCTGAAAAATGCATTCTGATGTGAGAAAGAAATTCAACTTACAGCTGAGTTTATAGAAGGTCTGTATTTTTTACATGTCCTTTTTCTTCGGCCACAACAGCAGGTCTGTTTTAAGGGGTCAGCTACATCTTAAACTCTCAAAGTATAGGGTAAGTTGTGGTTTCTCTAGAATTTCCATCGCTGTGACTGATGCATAAAATAACCCATCATGTGTAGTCTTGTGTCACCAGTGTGCAGGGGGAAAGCCAGATGCCATAGATGTGGTTGTCATGGAAACCAGCAGTTGCTCTTGCAAAGGTTTTCAAGTCAATACAAAGTTTCTGTTAAAGTACATGCAATTCTGCAGGTGGGGACGTGATCATAAAGCTTTGGCTTCTCTCTTTGTCCCACAAAATAAGAGCATGAAGTTCTTTTCCTTGCTCACAACTTTCAATAGAAAGAAAGATGCCACGAGAAACCTATAATCCTGGGAAACACATATATATTTAAAACACATTTAGGAACAAATGGTATACATGTAAAGTCAGCATCATGGCTAGCAGATAAAAATATTTTTGAAGGAAGGATTCTGGAAGTGGCAGTGGAAAAGACTGACTTTATTCTTTTCCCATTTTTAGACCCATCTCATCTTTGCCTTCAAAAAGATATCAGTGGATGGAAAAGATGAACACATTTGTAACCTGGGATCCTCTAAGAGGCTCTTCAGGGACCTGGTTAGGAGCAAATGGATCTGGTCCCTTTCATCTACTTTGACTTCTCTTGTTCTGTTGTGAGTGTGAGGGGTTGTGAATGTACTAATAGCAAGAGGGCAAGGTTCTCAGAGACACAAGAAATAAGCTGCATCTTAATGCAAATACACTTAGGGCTGGAGTGACATCTAAAAAGCTACCTTGGATAATAGAAACCTTTCATAGAAGGTTTCTAGGCAAAATACACAATAGGGGAAGAAACATATTACTTGTTTTCTTTTTAAAAATCCTCTTAAGAATTTGTGATCAGCCTCCATTTTAGTTCTGAAGTGGTCAGAGCCTCATGAAAGCGGAGAGGAAAGAGCAGTTAGTCTCTTGACTCCTGGCCTAAAGCTGACCACTATTTTCTCTTCAGATGGCCAGGTGGACAGAACCCTGGACTGGGAGGAGATGGAGGACTCAGTTTGCAGGCTCATATCTGATTCCTTATGGCTGTACTTGGACTGGCCTCTTTCCTTTTAAAAAAACCCAGAGTCTTCATTGGCTATTTTTTTTTTCTTTTTCTTTGTCTTTTCTTCTTTTCTTTCTTCCTTTTTTTTTTTTTTTGAGATGGAGTCTTGCTCTGTCACCCAGGCTAGAGTGCAGTGGCACGATCTTGGCTCACTGCAACCTCCACCTCCCAGGTTCAAGTGATTCTTCTGCCTCAGCCTCCCAAGTAGCTGGGACTACAGGCATGTGCCACCATGCCTGGCTAATTTTTTGCATTTTTAGTAGAGATGGGGTTTCACCATGTTAGGCAGGATGGCCTCGATCTCCTGACCTCATGATCTGCCTGCCTTGGCCTCCCAAAGTGCTGGGATTACAGGTGTGAGCCACCGCACCTGGACTTCATTGGCTATTTCAATATGGATGTGGCGATACGCCTGTTTAACTGTAGAGAGTCTGTTTCTAAATGATATTGAAAATGTGATAGATGTGTCATGGCTGAGGGAAGGACATCTTTTCTCCACACTTTCACCTTCTCAGGATATGAATGGATGGTAGGACCTAGGAGGTTGGAGGTGTGAGTTGGGCTGTTGCCTCAATTAAAGGAGGCAGCAATGTCACCCTGACAAATGAGTGTTTTGGAACTTGTCCTTAAACCTGTCCTCTTTTCTCTATGCCCACTGTCACTATGTCACCCAGGCCACCATCATCTCTTGCTTGGGTTGCAGCAATAACCTCCTAGGTCATCCCCCTCATCCCACCTTTCTCCTCCAAACATTTTTTTTTTTAATTGGAGCCAAAGTAACCAAACTTAAAACTAATAAATGCCTTGTCACTGCATTTAGGAAAAAGCTCGGGACCTTCACCGGGCCCTCTAGGCTTTGCAATTACTCACCCCTCTGACCTGGCTCTCATGGCTTCCTCCCTGTTTTTGTACTATTCAGCCATCAAGGACTTCTCTGTTTCCCAAACAGAACCATACTCTCTCACTCCCAGGACCTCAGTTTGTGGACCTCAGGGACTCCCAGCTCCCTCTGTCTAGAATGACCTTTCTGCCTTATTAATCCCCACTCTCCTTCTGGTACCACTTAATCTAGTCGACTTCTACTGATCTTTAGGTGTTTAGTTTAAATGGTAAGCCCTTATTAAGGACTACTCTCCAGGCTAGGTTGGGTCTGGCTGAGTGTCTACAGCACTTTTAAATTCTTTTGGACTTCTCAGTCCACACAGTGTGAAGTCCACACTTCACAGCTGAAGTGGGACTAATTTAAAGTGTATTTTTCCCAGTAGACAGAAAGTTTTTGAGTACAGGTACCATGTCTTGTTTACTTGGAACCTGGTACATCATGAGGTGCTTAACAAATGTTTGCAGACTCTATGACTGGCTGACCGTGGAGGCAACATCTGTGATGTTTTGTTGCTGATCTGTGAATCAGCCACCAGGTTGGTTTTCCTCCTCTTTAATCCTTCTCTGGGTATAATGTGTACCCTGATTTTGGGACTTGGCTGGGGCACAATTATACATACAGCAAAGTCAACTTGATAAGCCATCAGAAGGTATACTGGCTTCCCTGTATACCATTTTGCATTGTAGATTTCTGTATCACCAGAAAAACTAGACAACAAGCAAAAGATGCAGTCAAACTTGCTATCTGGAATAGAGTAGGAAAAAAATACACTCCCTTTAATTTACTGCATTTGTTCCTTTAAAAAAATCCATGAATTCAGGCAATCCAGTTTGTGTAGACCCAGTGAGACAGGGATCAATATCTGGTTTTTCAGAGATGAGACTGCATATACTACAGATTCAAAACTAAAAATCCATATAGTCTGCTACAATTCAAGGCAGCCACTGCAGGGCTGTGGGTCACAAGAAGACAGAGCATTCTCCCTGCACCAGTGGCTTGATTCTTCCTGGGAATGAAAAGTGGAAGAGAAGGTGGCCTATTCTTGTTTTCTCTTGGGAAATTGAAGAAAAAGGAAGTTACCTGCAAAACAGGGTTTATTAATCTCAGCCTGAATATGCTCATTTTAGACAAATTGGGAAGAACAGAAATGTATAAAGGAACAGGAAAAAATTTGGTATTATGAAACTATTACTCATAGGCCATTCCTGTTAAACTGTTGGCATACATTCCTTTAATACATTGCACAGTGTTTTACATGGTTGAATTTATACTAGGTCATATTATGGTTTTCCTTAATTATATAAAATAAGCATTTCTCTCTACACTTAGTCAATCTGAGTTTTAATAGCTGTAAACATTTTTATTGCTTAGGTGTGCCATAAATTTTCTCAATCATTCATCTTTTATTGGAACTGTAGGATGTGTCCTGTTTTTTTCACTATCATAAATAAAACTGAAATGAATATATAAAATGTGTAGACATTTTGGTCTATAGTTCTGATTACTTCAGTGGGATACATTCCTAGAAATGTTACGGCTGATTTAAAAATATACGAACAATTTTTGAAGGCTCTTGATACACATAAACAAAATGGACTCTAATTTATATTCCATCATTTTTGGGGACAATTTTTGATATTCAGTTTTCCTATCCAGAACACACATGTCCATTTATTTAAAAAATTGTCAGTAAAGTTTTATAATGTTCTTCTTATAGGCATATTTTCCTGTAAAATTTTTTTCTATATATTCAACATTTTCCCTGATTTGTGAATGGAATTAATTTTTTTTTCTTTTCTAACTGTGAAGCATTGCACATTTATTTTGCTTTTCACTGTAGATTACTTATTGGAAAAGGTTGATAGAGAAGAAAAGGAGGCCTATGGAAATATGCATTGATAAATGGAGCCTCCCTGAAAATTAAGACGGATCTTTCCTCCCCCAACACCAAAAACGGGAGAAGTCAGTGGATATTTGACAGCAGAGGGTAGACAGCCAGTCAGGATGCTTGAAAAGGATAGGTGAATCCATGACCAACATCTCTTAGGAAATGACAAAGTAAAAAGCAGAACCTGAGTGGTGGGAGGATTTATCTCTGGGGAAAAGGAAGGTTCATTTTATCTTGAGGCTGTAGGGAAAGATGGGTGCAAAGATAGATGGGGGAAAAGTTGGTGAGGAAGTGTGCACTGGGTAACTCCAATCCCAGCAAACTAGATCAGTGGCTGAAAGGGTGGAGGAGATTCTGGGACTGAGAGTGAGAGAAAAGTGGAGAATAACCACCATGGGCACTGTGAGGGGAATATCATCACCAAGATCCCCTCACTTCGGCTTCCTAAAGCTTGAATAAAATTGGAGCCTTCCCAGTGCCATCTATTGCTGTGGGTTTACCCCAAAGCCAGCTACAACACAACTGATTTTAATGAAAACAGAACATGGAAGCTGAACAGAAGCCCACATTTAAATGCTACCAGGAATCTGGAGAGAAATAAAAAAAATTCATGCAATCGTATGAATGCTTTAAATTAGCAGGGGTTAGGCAAGTTGAGCATAACCTGAATTTATCATTTTTCTTTTCTTTTGGGGCTATTGGCAGGCAAAAGATGCTTTTTAAATTTCTCCTTGATCATGGGTCTTTCTGAACCTCAAAAATATTTTAATAAAGTAATATCTGATTAGTGTAAGAGGCTCTCATTGTCTGTGGTGAGTGCCAGTATGCAGTACCTCAATATTTAATCTGTATGGTAACTGGCAATGTTTTATTCATGCTCACCAGTGAGCTTATGAGGATATTGTTAATTGCATAATTTTCTGTTTGTTCAAATATGCACATTTCTGTTTGTTTCAGACTTGGAAAAGAACTTGTTCTTTTTTTCTTTTCTTTCCCTTTCTTATCTTTTTCTTTCTTTTTTCTAGCTTTTCCATTTAGGCTCATGTCTAAGAATTAAAATCTAGGGTCCATTAGGCATCATTCATCTGTGAGATGAATTCTATATTCCATCTATTGATTCTATTGTGGGTGAACATTTAGGGGTTTAGGTAAGCACTAGCTGGTTCCCTAAATAGGACTTACATTATTCCTTTAATACAGAATGAAAACGGAGGGAAATACCTTCATTTGAACAGCTTGGGAGAAAATGCTTTATATATTAAGAGCCGTTGTATGTAATACATGTAGTTTTCTGATAAGTGAAATGAAAATAAGTATTCTCCATGATATTGATCCAATGGAATACACTTAATAATTCCAAGCCCATTTGCCTTTAAATGATGCCTTCTGGGATGTAGATATTTTTCAAACCAGGGATATTTTGTGATTGCAAATAGCAAGTAGATATCTTTTTTGTAGTGAATTTGCCAGAAATGATGAAAAAGTTGTTAAGGGAAGATTGTGGCTCCATTATAGCCCTGAAAAGAATCTTGACAGCCTCTGTCCCTGGTAATACCTGCATCTCAAGGTGTCTTATTTGTATGGATACCCATTATTAGTAAGCTATTTACTAACCAGCCATTTAAAATTGCAAAACCCACTGGTCTTTGCTCAGTTCTTACTGTTAGTTTCTCTATGCATTTGGCTTAAAGCATTTTTCCCATGCTACTTTGACATTGAACTATCTAAATTTACTCCTCCTTTTCTAATCATTTCTTCTTTGTTTCCTTTGATGGTTTCTTCTGTTCTCTAAATGTGAGTGTTCCTCAAGGAATGGGGTGGTATTCTGTCTTTTCCCTTCTTAGTTCTCTGCCTTGGAGAGCTTCTTCATTCTCTTGGTCTCTATCAACATCTCTATTTAGATGCTGATTTCAGAGCTCTCATTTCATAACTCTTGGGAATTTCCATTTGGATTTTCCACCACACCTCAAGCTTCACTTATCTAAAAGCTGTTGTCTTCTATTCCAAAACGGTGTTCCTGCCTATGTTTCTCTTTTATATACCATCCTTTCGCTCACTTAAATGTCAATCTTGCAGCCACCTTTGGCTTCTCCTTTTCTATAGTCCTTCCATATCTGGCCAGCCACTATTTGTTTTCATTACGCCTCCAAAAATTCTCTATAATCTCTACCAACCTTTTACTCTTCACTCCAACTACCTCTCAAAATTGGCTCTTAAGATCTCATATTTGGATTGTTGCAGTAGTTACACATAATTTATTGAGATAACTTTTTTCTTACTGCTACACGATTTTATCTTTCCCCCATAACAAGATGGCAACCTAGTTTTTCTGTTCTATGCCTCTGGAACTTTTGTGAAGGGGAGTGAATATGGCAAAAAAATATGTCTCCAGACAGCCTCTACCCAACATATTGTTTGCAAAAGCGTAAGCTCCTCAAGGAGAATTATTTTGGATCATTCTAGAGGGGAAGTAGGAGGTGAATGATTGAATTTGGGAGGCAGAAGTGGGCCAAGCTAAAGAGGTGGGAAGTTCTTTAGAGAATTCTTTTTGAGACAAGGAAGGGTGTAAGATTTGGTAAGTTCTTTATAGTCAGTAACATTACTGTTCTCCCTTTCGGTGGGGTTACTGGGACTTCTGATGGGTGAGGCTGAGTGATCAATGGGCCAAACTTTAAGAGCTATTGCCTTAGGACCAGCAGTCACTAAAAGGTCCCGCTACCCTTGGTTGCTTATCCTCTAGGAAGCATGCAACCTTAGACAATGAGCTCATCAGTTGTAACAGTGCACTCTGAAAACTGGAGAGTCCTTCCCTAAATGCTTTGTGTAGGGCATAGGGTGCCCTAGGATTCTGGCTTGACTTCAGGGAGGGAGGATTATCTCAGGTATAAGTTCAGCTGTTGTAATACAGAAACTCCCAATTACAGACACTCAAACAAGTTAAAAGTTTTTTTCTCTCTCTGTAACAATCTGGAAGTAAGCTAGCTGCCCACCTCTGATAATCAGCCTTGCACCTAAGTCATTTAGGAATCCATGTTTCTTCCATATTAGTATCTTGCCTTCTGCTAGAACAGGATTTTAAAATCTTCTGCCATGACCTTCCTGGATAATCTGGTAAAGTGTGTGGACTCTGTCCCAGAAAAATAGTTTTAAATACATTAAAAAATACATAGGATGATAACAAAGGAAGTAAATAAGAATAAAATACAATTATCACAATATTTAAAAGACAAATTTGTGATATAATTATCCTTCTTTGTTAATTGTGGTGTGTCTAATAAGTACCACATCTACTGGTGTGTCTAATAGGTACCATAGTTTCCAAATAGTGATGAGCATAAATCATTATTTCATGTAGTATGATATGAAAATAACTATAATTTCTGATAGTGACAAGGCCACAGATATTGTGATTACTGTTGTGGTTTGTTGCCTACATTTATAATTAAAGAAAATGCTGAACTTCAATGAGAGATTGCTAAAAATAAAGACAGAATTTTTCCAATCTAAGTTTCTGGACTCTCTGGATTCTGTTCATGGATGTTCTGCAGATCTGTCAACCCCAGGCTAAGGACCCTGTACTGGAGTATTGAAGCTGGCACACCTCCATGTCCATGTTCCAGTTCTAAGATAGAAGTCCATGGCAAGCAATCTTGTCTTTAGGGAGTTGAAATCACACCTATAATTTCTTTTTACATCCCATTGGCTTGAACCTAGTCCTATGGCCACATCTTGCTTTAAGAGAAACTGAGTGAGGGGATTTGTAATCAGGTGGCCAGGAGCCCAGCTAAAACTGGGGTTTAGGCCAGGTGCAGTGGCTCATGCCTGTAATCCCAGCACTTTGGGAGGCCGAGGCGGGCAGATAATCTGAGGTCAGGAGTTTGAGACCAGCCTGGCCAATATGGTGAAACCCCGTCTTTACCGAAAATACAAAAGAAAAATAGCTGGGCCAGGTGGCGGGCACCTGTAATCCCAGCTACTGGGGAGGCTGAAGCAGGAGAATTGCTTGAACTTGAGAGGAGGAGGTTGCAGTGAGCTGAGATCATGCTATTGCACTCCAGCCTGGGCAACAAGAGAGAAACTCAAAAAACGAACAAACAAAAAAAACCCCCCAAACTGAGGGGTTTAATTCCTGAATAGAAGAGGATAAGAAAATACTTAGCCCCCACTCTAGAAATATAGGACTCCCAAAAGTATAACTGAAATCCCATTTCCTACCAGCCAGGCTCAAAAGAGATTGTGTGATTTAGAGAAGATTATTGTGAGGATTAACTAGAGTGTGTTCAAGTGGTTGGTAAGGAGTAAGTGCTCAATAAATATTCACTAAAGATGTCTTGCATGTGACCAGGGTCTGTTAGAGGCATAATAAACTATGGGAGATAATGTATTGAAATTCCTGTGATAAAAGGGGTAAAATATTTATATTTTAATTAATTCATTCATTTGTTTATTCAACAAATATTTATTGAGCTTGAATTATATGCCAGATACTGTTCTAGTTGCTGGAGAAATAACAGTAAACAATATTACATCCATGCTGTCGGGAATATTTCATTCTACTCAGGAGAAACAGAACAATAAATAAGCAAACAAATAATATGTTAGGAGGCAAAGGATATAAAAAGAGATGTGGTAAAGGTTATGGTAGAAATGCTATGGCAGGCAGAATTCTAAGATGAGCCCCTGTTCCTGGTCACACCCTTTTTATTATCACTCCTCTCACCGCCCTGCACCTTGAGTGTGAAGGGGACCTGAGAATATAATAGAAGGCCACTCTTATGATTAGCTTATATGGCAAAGGTGAATGGATTTTGAAGACGTAATTAAGGCCTCAAATCAGTAGATTTTGAGATAATTAGAAGGGGTATTATCCTAGATAGGCCTGACTTAATCTGGTCAAACCTCTTAAAAGAGGAACTAGGCCCTACTTGAAATTAAAGAGAAATTCCCCTGCTGGCCTTGAAGAAGCAAATAGCTGTATTGTAAACTGCTTATGGAAGGAACCATATTGCAAGGACCTGAGGGTAGACTCTAAGAGCTGACAGCAACTCTCAGCTTTCAGCTGCAAAAAACCAGGGGTCTAAGTTATATGACCACAGGAAACAAATTTCTCCAAAACCATGAATGGGTTTGCAAGTGGATTCTTTTTCAGCTAAGTCTTCTGATGAAAATGCAGCCCAGCCACCATCTTGATGACATCCTTGAGAGACTTTGAGCAGAGAACCCAGCTAAGCTGTGCTGGCCCACAGAAACTGAAAACATAAATGCATATTGTTTTAAGGCACTAAGTTGTTGGTAATTTGTTATATGACACGGAAAACTAATACAGATGCTATTTTAAATAGGATGGCCAGAAAAGGTCTCTCTGATAAGGACCTCAACTGGAGACTTGAAGAAAATGAGGAGAAAGCCATAAGGACATCTAGGGGAAAGAGCAGAAACATGGTCATTCTTGTTGGGTGTGATGAATGGTCCAGGGATGGGCAAGAGTAGAAAAGAAGGCACCGGTTTAACTGAGAGAAGATGGATGCTTGGACAAGGATGTGGTGGAAGAGGGCACCAGATTATGGACATATTTCAAAGGAAGAACCAACACACTTTGCTAAAGGATTAGATTTAGAGTATGAGAAGAAGAAGTTTCAAATGAAAGCTCTGGAATGCAGTTGCCACTTACTGTAATGGGAAGAGTGGGGTAGGCGTGAGCTGGGGTGGGGAGAAGCAGGCCTCAGGGAGATATAAAGAGTTTGGGTTTTGGGTATGTCAAGTTTGAGATGCCATCCAAGTGAATTTGTCAAAAGGGCAGTTGTAAAATAAGTCTGGAGTTCAGGAGAGAGGTTGGGGATGGAAATGAAAATAGAAAGTACCAGCATATCAATACTATTTAAACTATGAGACTGGAAGATAACCCAAGGTAGAAAAATAATAGAATATTGGGCCTGAAAGTTACCTTAACAGATTGTCATTTTATATATGAAGAACTCCGTTCAAAGAGGTGTATTAGTCCATTTTCATGCTGCTGATAAAGACATACCAGAGACTGAGAAGAAAAAGAGGTTTAATTGGACTTACAGTTCCACGTGGCTGGGGAGGCCTCAGAATCATGGCAAGAGGCAAAAGGCACTACTTACTTGGTGTTGGCAAGAGAAAAGGGAGGAAGAAGCAAAAGCAGAAACCCCTGATAAACCCATCAGATCTCTGGAGACTTATTCATTATCACAAGAATAGCACGGGGAAGACTGGCCCCCATGATTCAATTACCTCTCCCCAGGTCCCTCCTGAAACACATGGGAATTCTGGGAGATACAGTTTAAGTTGAGATTTGGGTGGGGACACAGACAAACCATATCATTCCACCCCTGGAATGTCCTCACATTTCAAAACCAGTCATGCCTTCCCAACAGTCCTCCAGAGTCTTAACTCATTTCAGCATTAACTCAAAAGTCCACAGTCCAACATCTCTGAGACAAGGCAAGTCCCTACCACCTATGGGCCTGTAAAATCAAAAGCAAGTTAGTTACTTCCTAGATACAATGGAGGTTCAGGCATTGGGTAAATACAGCCATTCTAACTAGGAGAAATTGGCCAAAACCAAGGGGCCACAGGCCCCATGCAAGTCTGAAATCCAGCGAGGCAGTCCAATTTTAAAGCTCCAAAATGATCTCCTTTGACTTCAGAAGGTCTTATATCCACGTCATGCTGACACAAGAGGTGGGTTCACATGCTCTTGGGCAGCTCCACCTCTGTGGCTTTGCAGGGTACACCCTCCCTACCAGCTGCATTCATGGGCTGGCATTGAGTGTCTGCAGCTTTTCCAGGCACATGATGCAAGCTGTTGGTTGATCTAGCATTCTGGGGTCTGGAGGACGGTGGCCTTCTTCTCACAGCTCCACTAGGCAGCACCCCACTAGGGACTCTGTGTGGGGGATCCAACCCCACATTTCCCTTCTGCACTGCCCTAGCAGAGGTTCTCCATGAGGGCCCTTCCCCTGCAGCAAACCTTTTTCTAGGCATCCAGGCATTTCCATACATCTTCTGAAATAAAGGCAGATGTTCCCAAACCTCAATTCTTTACTTCTGTGCACCTGCGGGCTCAAAACCACATGGAAGCTGCCAAGGCTTGGGGCTTCCATCCTCTAAAGCTACAGCCAGAGCTGTAGGGTTCGCCCCTTTCAGCCATGGCTGGAGTGGCTGGGACACAGGGCATGAAGTCCCTAGGCTCCACACAGCACGGGGAACCTGGGCCTGGCCCACCAAACCATTTTTCCCTCTTGGGCCTCCCTGCCTGTGATGGTGGTGGTGGTGGGGCTTCTGTGAAGGTCTCAGACATGGCCTGGAGACATTTTCCCCATTGTTTTGGGGACTGACATTAGGCTCCTTGCTACTTATGCAAATTTCTGCAGCCGGCTTGAATTTCTCCCAGAAAATGATTTTTCTTTTCTATCACATAGTCAGACTGAAAATTTTCCAAACTTTTATGCTCTGCTTCCCTTATAAAACTGAATGCCTTTAACAGTACCCAAGTCACCTCTTGAATGCTTTGCTGCTTAGAAATTTCTTCCACCAAATACCGTAAATCATCTTTCACAAGTTCAAAATTCCACAAATCTCTGGGGCAGGGGCAAAATGCCACCAGTCTCTTTGCCAAAACATAACAAGAGTCACCTTTACTCCAGTTCGCAACAAGTTCCTCATTTCCACCCAAGACCACCTCAGCCTGGATTTCATTGTCCATATAGCTATCAGGCTTTTGGCCAAAGCCATTCAACAAGCCTCTAGGAAGTTTCAAACTTTCCCATATTTTCCTGTCTTCTGAGCCCTCCAAACTCTTCCAATCTCTGCCTGTTACCCATTCCAAAGTTGCTTCCACATTTTCGGGTATCTTTTCAGCAATGCCCCACTCTACTGGTACCAATTTACTGTATTAGTCCATTTTCACACTGCTGATCAAGACATACCTGAGACTGGAAAGAAAAAGGGGTTTAATTGGACTTACAGTTCCACATGGCTGGGGAGGCCTCAGAATCATGGCAAGAGGCAAAAGGCACTTCTTACATGGCAGCAGCAAGAGAAAAATGAAGAAGAAGCAAAAGTGGAAATGCCTGATAAACCCATCAGATCTCATGAGTCTTATTCACTATCATGAGAATAGCAAGGGAAAGACCAGACCCCCATGATTCAATTACCTCTCCCTAGGTCCCTCCTGCAACACATGGGAATTCTGAGAGATACAGTTCAAGCTGAGATTTGGGTGGGGACACAGATAAACCATATCAAGAGGTAAAGTGACATCAGGCATGTACCTAAGGGCACAGGCATAGTTGTTAGCAGAGCTTAACTAAAACCAAGGCTTTTTGATTCCCAGCTCAGAAATTATTCTTTCCAAGGATCACAGGTTTGTTTTTTTTTTGGTTTTGCTTCCCTAGAATATTTCCCACACTTAGGAAAGTATCTGACAAAGTCAACAGCAAGGCAATGCTCTTTTTCTTTCATGGGAAAAAGAAAGAAGTCTCAGGTACAGATTTCTGAGACATCTTCACTTCCTTAGGTGTCACCCCACCAGATGCTGATGAGATTTGATGGCTTTGTGAGGCCAGGGCTCATGTAACAAATGCAATGTATGCTGTGATGCCTATAAACCTCACCTCATCAAATTAATAATGAAAAGCCTCCCATCAAAGCCCTCCTTGTGCTCAATAGCCTGTGGCACATTTGGACTCATCAATAGATGTTCAACAATATTACAACTTGTTTAAATCTTGGTAAAGTAGTGTTATGTACTATTGTTATTGACTTCTCTTTTCTAATTACCACCCAAAGGTGACAGATGATATAGCTCTAATGACCACATTCTTGGAGTGAGTGGCTTTGAGTCTCAACTCATTGTGTCTTAGCTGTTCTGAGGAAGGAGACATCCCCCCTCACAACCAACTGGTGAAACTGGCCATCATATTGGAGCCCAGCCAATGTTTGAGGCCCTTAACATGGGTATCTCTGTGACTGGTTTGAGACCAGAAGTTTTGGAATCTGTGTGAATGTGCAGTATGGTCATTGCAGGAATTCTAAGGCATGTGATGCTAGCTGTGGCCAGCTTCTGTAACAGTCCACAGCCCAAGTTGGAAGAAAACATACTTTTCTCTGTTTTTTTTTTTTTTTTTCCTATAACTCAATTTCTCTTTTGAGCCATCATTTTGCTGTGTTAGCAGAAACATAGTCCTCCACCCCTTTCTTGTGATGGAGTCTAAGTTTGTTGGGGGCGGGGATATGGTTTTTTGGTAACCAGGCATAGCAGGGTTGCCTGTAGACTACAACATTGTTCAATAAGTTTATCTCCTAAGATACCCATTTTTTTGGTCTGGTCCTCTGACACTTGTCCCCACCTAGCTGCCCATGAGATTTTCCTCTTTTTAAAATTTTTATTTATTTATTTATTTTAGAGACAGATTTGCTCTTTTGGGTGGGTTGGAGTGCGGTGGCCTGATCATAACTCACTGCAGCCTTGAACTCCTGGACTCAAGTGATTTTTCCCATCTCAGCTTCCGAGTAGTTGAGACTACAGGTCCATGACACTGTGCCTGGCTAATTGAAAAATTTTTGGATGGGAGGAGATGGTATCTTGCTTTGTTGACCAGGCTGGTCTTGAAGTCCTGGCCTCAAGTGATCCTCCTGCCTTAGCCTACTAAAGTGCTGGGATTACGGGCATGAGCCACTGTGCCCAGCTGTCTTTCCTTTCATGGCTTCTGCAAGCCTAGTGGCTCTCCTACCCACTAGGAGAGAAGAATTACCATGCTACTCCCATGCAATGGTAATTCCACTTTTTCTTGCTGTATAGGAACATGGAGATCTCTTTGAAGCTTCCTTGGGTGCTGGCTATCTGGACTTACTGTGCTTCCTGCCCTTTCTGCTACCTGAGCTCTACCCTGGTTTCTACTAAAAAACATTAAATTTCGACACTTTGGAAGCCCCCACACTCCTTAAATCTCACTTCTCTCCAACATTTAAAAAATTCATGCCTAGAGTCCTTTTCAGCTCTCTAGAAGTTTAGGTTTTTGGAGTTCTGAGGTAGGTAGACTCCTTTTTACAAAATTTATTCACAGACAATAAGCATAGAGCACTTTAGCAGCTGAATTTTGTGGAAGAAATGATGGGACAAAAAAATGGAAAAATACCAGGAGATGGAAAAGTGATTTGCTAATACAAAGCAATCACACCAAAACATGATAGTAAGAAGTTAGTTAGGCTTCCTTTCACCCTTCCAGGTCCCAGAACAGCATTTTAATAATTAGGCACTAGTTCCTGTCCATGTTTGTAGGAACCATGGTCGGTCACTTAGAAGCAGATAAAAATATTTCAAGGAGATAGTGCCTCTTGAGAATCTTCTCTAGTTTCTTCATTGTGTATTTATTATTTGGTAATGACCGAACAGATAAAGTAATAGCTCTCTCTCCCGAATTCCCATTGTGCTTTATTTTCTCCTAACTTCCCTTGTAAAAGACTTGAGTTGTTGAAGGGTAAGATCTGTTTCTGACTTATGTCTCTGTATCCAGCATAATGTATGCTACATAACAGGTACTTAGTATGCTTTTTGATGATGAATTACTAGGGTCCCAAGAAAGAAAATTCAGAAATTAAATTCATTGTTATAAAAGGCTATGACTTTAATTGTGTCATTCATTCAATTATTTAATTTATTTTTTCATCAAATATTTGTGGAACACCTATAATATTTCGGTAACTGTGCTCAATCCTTTAGATAAAAAGATTAGCAAGACACATACAATCTTTGAGGGGTTCATGCTCTTGGAATTGACCTGTATCTTAACTGACCTGATTAACTGTGTAGAATTCATTATGTATATGTACCACGGTTTAACAAACATCTTATGGACACTTAGGTTGTTTCTAATCTTTAGTTATTGCAAATAATGCTAAAATGAATAACCATGCGTAAGTATCATTTAATTCAAGTGCATGTATATATGCAGGATAACTTGCCAAATTGCCCTTCATAGGCTACTTTAATCAGTAATATATGAGAATTCACATCTGCTTTTAAATGTCTCAAACTTGGTTTCTGCTACTCATTATTCTAGGGTCTTCCTTAATTTGTTTATCCTAAGATTCAGGGACATATTCTCCTTTCATTTTCAGGACATACATTTGTAATAAAAGAAACCCAAAATTGTATGGATTGGGCACCGTTTCCCAAAGTGTGTTCTGTGGAACACTAGTCCTGCAAGATGTTATAGAGTCACATGGTCATATAAATACTGTATATTATGTCTGTTTCTTATAGAGTAACAATGCACTTTAGAACAATAAAGAAACTTGCTTAACTGCATTTAATCTTGGTGTTTCCAAAACTTATTTGGGCATCACTTTAAAAACACTTATTAATATCTCTTATAGCATGAACAGACATACATATGCAGATACACATATGTGTACACACACATGAAAACTTTGAGAAATTTTGGAAGGAATATTTATGCCCTACCCAAAAACTTCAGATATTTTCATAAAGGACCCTCATTCAAAAAGATTCCCCCAACCCAGTACTATGAAAAAACATGCCAAACAGTTTAGGAAAAAGTTGGATTCAAACACCCAGACTATGTGGTATTTACTTCTGAACAATTATTTTTGTGATCAGGGATGTAGCCCCACATGTGTCATTTTATTTTATTTTTTGAATACTTTATTAATTTTTTAAACTCTTATTTTAGATTCAGGGAATACATGTGCAGTTGTATGATGCTGAAGTTTGGAATATAAATGATTTCATCACTCAGGTACTGAGCATAGTACCCAATAGTCAGTTTTTCAACCCTGTTCCCTCCCCGCCTTCCCACTCTACTAGTCCACAGTTTCTTTTGTTGTCATCTTTATGCCCAGATGTGCCCAATGTTTAGCTCTCACTTGTAGGTGAGAACATGCAGTATTTGGTTTTCTGTTTCTGCTTTAATTTGCTTAGGATAATGGCCTTCACAAAGAACATGATTTCATTCTTTCTTATGGTGCATAGTATTCCATGGTGTAGATGTACAACACTTTCTTTATCCAATCCAATGTTGATGGACACCTGGGTTGATTGCATGTCTTTGTTATTGTGAATAATGCTGTAATGAATAGATGAATGCATATGTCTTTTTGGTGGAAGGATTTTTTCCTTTTGGACATATACCCAGTAATGGGAATGGTAAGTCTGATAGCAGTTTTGTTTTAAGCTCATTGAGAAATCTCCAAACTGCTTTCCACAGTGGCTGAACTAATTTACATTCCCACCATCGGCGCATATATTCCCTTTTCTCTATGGCTTTACCAGCATCTGTTATTTTTTGATTTTTAAAAAATAATAGCCATTCTTACTGGTGTGAGATTGGATCTCATTGTGGTTTTGATTTGCATTTCTCTGTTGATTAGTGATGTGGAGGCTTTTTTCGTATGTTGGCTGCTTGTATGTCTTCTTTTGAGAAGTTCCTGCTTATGACTTTTGCCCATTTCAATGGGGTTCTTTGGGTTTTGCTTGTTGATTTCTGTAAGTTCTTGTGGATTCTGAATATTAGACCTTTTTTGGATGTGTAGTTTGCAAATATTTTCCCCATTCTGTAGGTTGTGTTTACTCCGTTGATAGTTTCTCTTGCTGTGCAGAAGACCTTTCATTTAATTAGGTCTCACTTGTCAATTTTTGTTTTTGTTGCGATTACTTTTGAGGACTTAGCCATAAAATTTTTGCCAAGGACAATGTACAGAATAGCGTTTCCTAGGTTTTCCTGCTAGGACTATTATAGTTTGAGGTCTTATATTTAAGTGTTTAGTCCATCCCAAGTTAATTTTTGTATATGGTGAAAGATAGGTGTCCAGTTTCATTCTTCTTTCTGCATATGGCTAGCCAGCTATACTGGCGCCATTTATTGAATGGGGAGACCTTTCCCGTTGCTTATTTTTGTCAACTTTGGTGAAGATTAGATGGCTGTAGGTGTGCAGCTTTCTTTCTGTGTTCTCTATTTGGTTCTATTGGTTTGTGTATCTATTTTTGTGCCAGTACCATGCTGTTTTCTTTTCTGTAGCTTTAAAGAATGGTTTGACATTGGATAACGTAACACCTCCAGCTTTGTTCCTCTGGCTTAGGATTGCTTTGGCTATTTGGGCTCTTTTTTGGTTTCATATGAATTTCAGAATAGTTTTTTCTGGTTTTATGGAAAATAATATTCATAGTTTGATAGGAATAGCATTGAATCTGTAGGTTGCTTTGGGCAGTATGGCTATTTTAACAATATTGATTTTTCCAGTCCACAAGGATGGAATATTTTTCCATTTGTTCATGTCCTCTATGGTTTCTTTCAGCAGTATGTTGTAGGTCTCCTTGTAGGGACATTTCACCTCCTTGGTTGGATATTCCTAGGTATTTTATTTTTTGTGTTGTTATCGTAAATGGAATTGTGTTCTTGATTTGGCTCTCAGCTTGAATGTTATTGGTGTATAGAAATGCTACTGATGGATGGGTGTGGTGGCTCATGCCTGTAACCCCAGCACTTTAGGAGGCCAAGGCAGGCAGATCACTTGAGGTCCGGAGTTCAAGACCGGCCTGGCAAACATGGTGAAACCCCATCTCTACTAAAATACAAAATTTAGCTGGGTGTGGTGGTGGGCGCCTGTAATCCCAGCTAGTCGGGAGGATGAAGCAGGGAGAATTGCTTGAACCCGGGAGGCAGAGGTAGAAGAGAGCCCAGATTGTGCCACTGCACTCCAGCCTGGGTGACAGAGTGAGACTCCATCTCAAAAAACAAAACAAAACAAAAACCAAAACACAAAATGCTACTGATTTTTTTTACATTGGTTTTGTATCCTGAAACTTTTACTGAAGTTGTTTATCAGTTCTGCAAGCCTTTGGCAGAGTCTTCAGGGTTTTCTAGGTATGGAATTATATTGTCTACAAAGAGAGAGTTTGACTTCTTTTCTCATTTGGATGCTTTTCACTTCTTTATCTTGCCTGAATACTCTGGCTAACACTTCTAGTACTATTTTGCATTGGAGTGGTGACAGAGAACGTCTTTGTCTTGTTCCAGTTCTCAAAGGGAATGCTTCTAGTTTTTGTCCATTTGGTATGACATTTTATTGGATGTGGGTTTGTCATAGAAGACTCTTATTATTTTGAGGTATGCTCCTTTGATGCCTAGTTTGTTGAGGGTTTTTATCATGAAATGATGTTGCATTTTATTGAAAGCTATTTCCACATCTATGGAGATGATCCTGTGGTTTTTGTTTTTAATTCTGTTTATGTGGCAAATCACATTTATTGATTTGCATATGTTGAATTAATCTTGCATCCCAGGAAGGCTGTCTGATCATGGTGAATTAACTTTTTGCTGTACCATTGGATTTGGTTTCCTGGTATTTTGTTGAGGATTTTTGTGTCTATGTTCATCAGGGACATTGATGGTAGTTTCCTTTCATTGTATCTTTGCCAGGTTTTGGTATCAGGGTGATGCTGACTTTGTAGAATGAGTTAGGGAGGAGTCCTTTCTCCTTGGTATTTTGGAATAGTTTCAGAAGAATTGGTACCAGCTCTTCTTTGCACATTTGGTAGAATTTGGCTGTTAATCCTTTTGGTCTGGGATTTTATTTTTTTGGTTGGTAGGTTTTTAATTACTGATTCAATTTTTGAACTTGATATTTGGCTGTTTAGGGTTTCAATTTCCTGTTTATTCAATCATAGGAGGTTGTGTGTTTCCCGGAATTTATTCATTTATTCTAGATTTTCTAGTTTGTGTGCACAGAGACGTTCATATTAGTTTTTCAGTGAACCAACTTTTGGTTTTGTTGATCCTTCGTATGAATTTTTGGGTCTCAATTTTGTTCAGTGCTGCTCTGATTTTAGTTATTTCTTTTCTTCTGCTAGCTTTGGGGTTAGTTTGCTCTTTATTTTTTAGTTCCTCTAGGTGTGATGTTAGACCATTAATTTGAAATCGTTCTAACTTTTTAAGGTAAGCATTTAGTGCTATAAACTTTCCTCTTAACACTCTTTTTGCTGTAGCCTAGAGATTTTGGTATATCTCTGTTATCATTAATTTCAAGGTATTTTTTAAATTTCTGCCTATATTTTATTGTTTACTCAAAATTCATTTAGCAGAAAGTTGTTTAATTTTCATGTAATTGTGTGGTTTTGAGACATCTTCTTGGTATTGAATTCTATTTTTTCTTCCACTGTGGTCCAAGAGCATGGTTGGTATGTTTTTATTTTTAAATATATATTGAGACTTGTTTTATGGATAAACATATGGTTGATCTTGGGTTATGTTTTGTGTGAAAATGAGAAGAATATATATCCTGTGATTGATGGATGGAATATTCTGTAGATGTCTATTAGGTCTAGTTGGTCAAGTGTCTAATTCAAGTCCAGAATTTCTTTGTTGGTTTTCTGCCTTGATGGTCTGTCTAACACTGTCAGTGGGATGTTGAAGTCCTCCACATTATTGTGTGGTTTTCCGAGTCTTTTAGTAAGTCTAGAATCTGGGTGCTCCAATGTTGGGTGTGTATATATTTAGGATAGTTGTCTCCCTCACTCGAGAGCAGGCATTCCAATCTCTGGTCTGATATTAAAATGCCTGACGTTCATGCTGCCAGGTCACCAAAGAATGGCTGACTTTGTATGTGCCTGGGCTAAAAATGGTGTCCTGTTCTCCGTCCTGGGTCTGGGAAAATGTCTGCAGCTTTTTCTTGTGTCTTTCCCTTACATTGTCTCCAAGCCTTTCCCCAAATTAGCTCCCACACTTATGGGAAACAAAGTGCTTTCCCTCAGCCTGGGTTGCTCAGATCCCCAGTGGAAATGTGAGTCATAGAGGGAGGCTACTTGCCTCTCTGAGGTACTCAGGCTTCACTCACTTTTATCAGCTAAATGTCACAGGAGCTGTTTGCTGGCGTTCTCCTCCCCAGTATCTGTGGTGCCCGTCATGATTCTGGTGGATTCCCATTTTCCTTCTTGAAGTAAAGCTCCAGAGTTTATCTTTATGCACTATCTTGCTGTTTCCAAGTGGCTGAGGCATTCTAACACCTTTTGTCTGCATCTGGGAGGGAGAAAAAAACCCTGTCATCATTTTAAATTTTCTTGAATCCAACTGCCTTTTCAACCAACATTTAGTTTTTAATAGTTTCACCTTGTATGTTCTCCTTCATAGGTTTAAGTTCCATTATTTCAGAGGATGACTGTCTTGTTATTTTTCCTTTTCATAGATGCTGGCTTTCTATATTATATGAAACTTGATTTAAGTTTATATTTATTCCACCTCTATTTTAAAAAGGATCTCAGTCCTTTGTAGGAGAAAATAAAGTTGCTCAATTTCTTCTGTTATCTGACTCTCTGTCCGGATATTCATCCTTTACTTTATCCATCAACAGACATTTATTGAACACAGGTGCTAGGAATTGAGCTAAATGTCACAGGAGACACAAGGTTGAATATACATGGTTTCTGACCTACTTCAGCTGGCATTTTAGCTAAGGAAAATGGATCTGTCTGGCTGAGGCTTAGTGTGGGAAGAGGGCAGGGCTGCTGTGTGTGGTCACACAGAGTGCCTACATAACTTGAGGGGGCAGCTTCGACATAGGTAGGATATATGGTAGCTTCTTATGGAGTAGTGCCCGGTACTAAGGATCTGTACTAGTACACCATTTTAGCACTTTCCTGTTGGGGTTTTTGGCTTAGCTCCAGGAAATCATTTGTGAGTAGAGTTAGAGTGGGAGAAATAGTTTCTGGTCTGAACAACAGAATCTTACATGTAAAGATGGTTGCCATTTATTAAAGTAACTCTGAGCTAGTGAGATGTGCTGGCTATATACCCAGCTTTGAAATGTGACTCAGGATGTTGAATCTTAGCTGTGACTTGGCTCCACCCATGAGCCATTTGGATAGTGCACCTGGAAGTACAAAATCTTGTTCTGGACTGAAATCAGCTCACTCATTGAAATAAAAAAAACATAGCCAGAAATCAATAACAAAAATGAAACTATAAAATTCACAAACCTTTGGAAAATGAAGACATATACTTCTAAACAATAACCCATGGGTCAAAGAAGAAATCATGATAGAAATTTTAAAATACTTTCAATTGAATGATTTGGGAAATGTTACATATCAAAACTTGTGAAATATAGTAAAAAGCTTTGCTTATAGGGAAATTGATAGCTTTAAGTACATAAGTTAGGAAAAATGGGAGGCTGAAATTAATGAGCTAAGCATCCATCTTAAGAAGTTGGGAAATAACAGCAAATCAAACCAAAGAAAGCAGAAGAAATGTCATAATGAATGTTACAGTAGAAAATAATGAAGTTGAAAACAAAAAATAAATGTACAATACATCAATATAGGCAAAAGTTGGTTTTAGAAGAGGCTATTAAAACTGAGAAGTTTCTGGTGAGGCCGAGAGAGGGAGACACACAAACACACACACATGCACACACACACACACAGAAAGAGAGAGAGAGAGAAAGAGAGAGAAGCAGAGAGAGAGGAATCAATGTCAAGAATAAAAAAGTGATTATCTCAGGTCCTATATATTGAAATGATAAGAAGCTATTATGAATAACTTTATAGCAAAACTTTAGAAAATTTAGGGGAAATGAACACATTCTTAAAGAAGTACAATTTTATTAAAAGACATCTGAAGAGAAAATCTGAATAGTCTTTTAACTGTTAAGAAAATTGAATCTGAAATTAAAGCTTTTCCTACAAACAAAACTCTAGATCAGATCAGATAAGAAATTCTGTCAGATATTTAGGACCAAAATAACTACCATGTTACAGAAAAGAATATTCCAGACACATTTTATATCAAGTATAAAGCCTATCTCACTTATAGGCATAGAGGTAATAAAAAAGCCTAATAAAAATGTTACAAATCAAATCTGATTGCTTTAGCCTTTGAAATCAGTGAAATTAACTTAGAATAAACGAGAAAAAATCGACCATTTCAATAAGTTCAGAAATTGTATCGAATAAAATTTAACATTGGTTCATAATAAGAATTTTTTAGTAAATTGGGAATACAGGAAGATTTTCCTAATGATAAAAGATATCTATAAAAAGTCTACTATAATTTTATACTTAATGGTTAAATGCTCTTCTTTGGAGATTAGAAATAACAGAAAGATCCTCAGTATCACCACTTCTCTTCAACATTATACTGGAAATGCTATCCAGTGCAAAGAGGCAGAAAAACCAAAAGAAAAATATATAGATTGGAAGGGAGAAATAAAAGGATTACAAAAAATGATATGATTTTATGAAAAAATTCAAAAGAATGTACAGATAACATTAGTAATACATGACTTTAGTTAATACATGACTTATAGTATTACTGGTCAATATTGAAATATAAACTGTGAACTTATATACCTGTAATAAACAGCTATGAAATGAATAAAAATACGATTTACAATAGCGTAAAAATATAAATTATCTAGAAACAAATCTAAAAAATGATGTTGATATGCTTTGGTTGTATCCACCCCCAAACCTCAATTTGAATTTTATCACCCAGAATTCTTATGTATTGTGGGAGGGACCCAGGAAGAGGTAATTGAATCACGGGAACCAGTCTTTCCCATGCTATTCTCATGATAGTGAATAAGTCTCGAGAGACCTGATGGGCTTATCAGGGGTTTTCGCTTTTGCTTCTTCCTCATTTTCTCTTGCTGCTGCCATGTAAGAAGTAACTTTCACCTCCCGCCATGATTCTGAGGGCTTCCCAGCCACGTGAACTGTAAGTCCAATTAAACCTCTTTTCCTTCCCAATCTCAGATATGTCTTTATCAGCAGCATGAAAACAGGTTAATGCAGATGTGTAAGACATCTATGCAGAAAACCACAAAGCATACCATAAAAACTAAGAATAATATATAAATAACTGGAAGAAAAAATGTATATAGATTTGAAGATTCAATATAAGAAAGATGTTAATGCCGTTCAATCTTACCTTTTCAATTCAATCCCAATAAACATCCTCATCCCAATAAAAAGCTCATTTTTTTTTTTGGTGGAAACAACCTGATTCTAAAATTTAAATGAAAATTCAGAGGGTCAAGAATAATTAAGGCATTCTTGAAAAAGGGCAAGTCAGAAGATGATAAGATATAAGCAAATAAAACTGTGGACTATAATAGAAAGTTCAGAAATTGACCACAGATATATGAACATTAAATTTATGACAAAGGTGGCACACCAAAATGGTTGGGAAAGCTCAGGCTTATCAATAAATTATGCTAGGAAAAATGAGTAAAAACATGGAAAACAAGAAACTTGACCCCTTCATCACTCCATAAAAAAAATCAATTCCAGGTAGATGTAAATGTTAGAGGCAAGACAGTAACAGCCTAGAAGATAACTTAGGAGAATATCTTTGTGGTCCAATGTGGAAAAAACACTAACTATAAAAAAAGGACAAATATGACTACATTAACATTAAGAATTTCTTTTTATCAAAAGAAAGTGAAAAGGCAAGACAGAAAGAAGGAAAGTATTTGCAAGAAATATTACATATTTGAAATCTACTTACAAAGTCTTTGTATTCAAAATGTGAAAAATAAAAAGGAAAAATTAAGAGAAATAACCTATAACCAAGAGATTTGAATAGGTACTCCCCAAAATATAGAATTCAAATGGCCTAAACATACATGAAAATTTGCCTAACTTCTTTAATAATTAAAATTAAAATCATAAGAAGATACTATTTGCCATCTTCATGAATTGCTATGCTTAATGGGACTGACAAATGCCTAGTGTTGAAGATGTAGAACTAGGTGAACTCACATTCAGTGATGTGTAAACTGGTACAACTACTTTGGAAAACAGTAAGGTATTATCTACTAAGGACAGACAAAGATACATGTATTCTTTGACTTAGCAATTACAGTCTTAGATTTATACCCCACATAAATGGGAACTCATATGTACCAGGAGACGTATATGAGAATGTTCATAAAAACATTATTTTAATGGTTGACACAACCCAAATGTATTATCTAGAATGGATGTATAAATTATGGTATACTCATATAATGAAATACTATACAGCCATGAAAATGAATAAACTACATGTAAGTGCAACAACATGAATTCCTCTTACAAGTACAATGTTGAACAAATGAAGGATTTGAAAGCGTATCTGCATTATGACTCTGTTAATGAAGAGTATAAAGAGCAGGCAAGAGTAGGCTGTGGTGTTTGGTGTAGCATTTTTGGAAGTGAGAGTTCGTAAGAAGGTATTGTCATGGAAACCAGGACAGAGGTTGTCTTAGGGGGCTATAAAGATTGGTGATTAGGATGAGGCTTTTGAGATTCTGGAAACATTCTGTTTCTTGGCCAAGGAAGTGGGATGTGTATTAGTCAGGGTTCTCTAGAGAGACAGGGCTAATAGAACAGATGTATATATGGAAGGGAGTTTCTTAAGGAGTATTGACTCACATGATCACAAAGTGAAGTTCCACAATAGGCTCTCAGCGAGCTGAGGAGCAAGGAAGCCAGCCTGAATCCCAAAACCTAAAAAGCAGGGAAGCCAACAGTGCAGTTTTCAGTCTGTGGCCAAAGGCCCTAGAGCCCCGGCAAACCACTGGTGTAAGTCCAAGAGTCCAAAAGCTGAAGAGCTTGGAGTCTGATATTTGAGGGCAGGAAGCATCCAGCACAGGAGAAAGATGAAGGCTGGAAGACTCAGCCAGTCTAGTTCTTCCACGTTTCTCTGCCTGCTTTTATCCTAGCTGTGCTGGCAGCTGATTAGATGGTGCCCACCCAGATTGAGGGTGGGTCTACCTCTTCCAGTCCACTGACTCAAATGCTTTGGCAACACCTTCACAGACACACCCAGAAACAATACCTTGTATCCTTCAATCCAGTCAAGTTGACACTCAATATTAACCATCACAGGATGTCACTGTGATAATTGAGAAGTACAGTTTTTTTAATTTTTAATTTTTATGGGTACATAGTAGGTATATATATTTATGGAGTACATGAGATATTTTGATACAGGCATGCAATGACTAATAATGACATCATGGAAAATGGGGTATCTATCCCCTCAAGCATTTATCCTTTGTGTTACAAATAATCCAATTATACTCTTAGTTATTTTAGAATATATAATTAAATTATTATTGACTATAATCACACTGCTGTGCTATCAAATACTAGGTCTTATTCACTCTTCCTATTTTTTTTGTACCCAACCATCCTCACCTCCCCCTGCACTCCCCACTACCCTTCTTGGTCTCTGGTAACCATCCTTCTACTCTCTATTTACATGAGTTCAATTGTTTCGATTTTTAGATCACATAAATAAGTGAGAACATGCAATGTTTGTCTTTCTGTGGTTGGTTTATTTAAAAAAATAATGATTTCCAGCTCCATCCATGTTGTTGAAAATGACAGGATTTCCTTCTTTCTTATAGATTAATAGAACTCCATTTTGTATATGTACCACATTTTCTTTATCCATTTATCTGTTGATGGACACTTAGGTTGCTTCCAAATCTTGGCGACTATGAACAGTGCTGCAACAAATAGTGGAGTGCAGATATCTCTTTGATATACTGATTTCCTTTCTTTTGGGTATATATCTAGCAGTAGGACTGCTGGATCATATGGTAGCTCTATTTTTAGGTTTTTTTTTTTTTTTTTTTTTTTTTTTGAGAAAGCTCCATACTGTTCTCCATAGTGGTTGGAGTAATTTACATTCCCATCAACAGTATATGAGGGTTCTCTTCTTTTCTGTATCCTCTCCAGCATTGGTTATTTCCTGTCTTTTAGTTATAAGCCATTTTAGCTGGGGTGAGATGATATCTCATATTAGTTTTGATTTGCATTTCTCTGATGGTAGATGATGTTCAGCATCTTTTCATGTACCTGTTTGTCATTTGTATGTCTTATCTTGAGAAATGTCTATTTAGATCTTTTGCCTATCTTTTGATTGGATTATTAGATTTTTTTCTATAGAGTTGTTTGAGCTCCTTATAAATTCTGGTTATTAATCCCTTGTCATATGGGGTGTTTGCAAATATTTTCTTGCATTTGGTGGGTTATCTCTTCACTTTGTTGCTTGCTTGCTGTGTAGAAGCTTTTTAATTTGATGTGATCCCATTTGTCCATTTTTACTTTGGTTGCCTGTACTTCTGGGGTATTACTCAAGAAATTTTTGCCCAGACCAATGTCCTTTACAGCTTCTCCAGAGTTTTCTTTTAGTAGTTTTATAGTTTGAGATCTTAGATTTAAAGACCTTTTAGATTGAAAGGCTCTTTTTTGATTTCCATTGGCATAGAATATCTTTTTCAATCCCTTTATTTTCAGTGCATGTGTTCTTTTTTTTTTTTTAAATAGGTGAAATATATTTCTTGTAGGCAACATATCATTGGGTCTCATTTTTTCCATCAGTTTAGCCACTCTGTGTCTTTTGATTGGAGAGTTTTGTCCATTTACATTCAACGTTATTGATAACTAAGGACTTACGCCATTTTGTTATTTATTTTCTGCTTGTTTTGTGGTCCTTTCTTCTTTTTTTCTTTTTCCTGTATTCCTTTTAATGAAGGTGATTTTCTCTGGTGGTATGACTTAATTTCTTGCTTTTTAATTTTTGTACTTTTTTGTGTGTTTTTTGATTTGAGGTTACTGTGAGGCTTGCAAATACTATGCTATAACCCATTATTTTAAACTTATGACAACTTAACACTGATCACATAAACATTCAAAAAGAAAAATAATAAAAACTCTATACTTTAACTTCATCCTCACTTTTTAAACTTTTTGTTGCTTTTCTTTATGTCTTATTTTACTGTCTATGTCTTGAAAAGTTGTTGTTATTTTTGATTTGTTTTTTGTGATAGTGCTTTTCTGAGTGCAAATAGTTGTTAAAATTTGCTGTTGCTGTGGGGAGGATGAACGGTGTGGGCTTCTGTTCTGCCATCTTGCCCCACCTCCTGAGATGTGCATTTTAAAATTTTGTGCACTTTCCTTAAAATGATTTAAAAAGAAAAGAAAAATATACATATGCATATCTTTGACCAACATTTCCACTTTTATTTATGTTATAATACAATCATATATCAGTGAAGTGATGCATTTATAGGATATTGCAACACTGAAATGTAAAAAGATCAGAAGCAACTGAAATGTTCTTTAATAGAGACCAGTTAAATAATTTATGAATAATCCATACAATAAAATATGAAACAGCTGTTAAAAAAGTGAATGACACAGTGCAATGTATACTTATCTGAAAGTCTTTCAATATTAAGTGAACAAAAAAAACAGAGTTCAGAATAGTATGGATATACAAAATTTATGTATATGGAAAATGTGTGGCCTATTTCTAAAGTGAATAATAGTAATTTCCTTTGGCTAAAGAACTATGTGACTAGAAGAAAGGAAGAGAAGAAGAATTTTTCAATGAACTTCAAGAGGTGTTTTTGAATTTTGTGCCATAGATATATATTACTTTATTTGAAACTCTTTCAAGTAGAAGAAAATACTAAAAAAACAAACAAGAATTACCCCACCAGTCAGATATTTCCCTAAGCGTTTAACATATAAAATACAGGAATTGGTGTTATAGCAATTTTACAGATGTAGACAGTGAGGTTAGAAGGCTAAAAAACTTGCCTAAGATCATTCAGCTAATAAGGAGTGAAGCTGAAATTCAAACCCAAGTCTATGTGAAAGGAGATTCAGCCTATTTGAAGAGACACAGCAAGAGAAAGAGAGAGAGAGAGAGAGAGAGAGAGAGAGAGAGAGAGAGAGAGAGCACTGGCTGGCCTTGCTTAGCTCAGTGTGGAGCCATTTTGAAAATCTGCAATACACCAACGATACCAATGATGCCTCATGTCAAAATTGCATTAAAAGTCATTGTGTATTTTTACAGTTCTTTTGATTCCATTAAAGTCACCCAGTGGTAACTGCCAAGTGAAACAAAATAAAAAGTAGAGATAGAAGCTTAGGAATTAAGGTTTCCTGCAGAAAATTCTAACATATAATACTATTCACCTCTTTTAAGCTAGCCACCACTAATTTAGGCCCATTTGTTGGGAAGTGCTTTGATTATATTTTATTTTATGGAGACATAGTCTTCTTAATGTTGTAACAATTTCATCTCTTTGATGAAACTTACTATGATTTCTTCTATAACTTTATACCCTCATTTTAAACATTTATCAGGGTCTATCTCCCACATCTTCCATGTTCAATTGGTATCAAACAAATCCTAGGCAGTCTGTTTCTAAATGTTACTTGGCTATTCCCCACTTTCTGCATCCCCATTGCCACTCTTCTAATCCAAGCCTTTTGGACCTTTAGCTTTAACTACTGCATTAACATCCTCAATAGCCTTCTTTTTCACTCAATCATTTACCATTCATTCATTTCTTCACTCTCTGTCTTTTGAGCACTTACTATCAACAAGATCTTGGGTAAACAGTGAGAAATAAAGCATAGTCCCCTTTCACAAGGACCTTATGGTTTACTGAAGTAAAACAACCATAAAAGCAGAAAATTACACCACAATATGAAAAGTGCTTTAATAGTAGTATGTACAAGATGTTATGGGAGCCCAAAGGGAGAAATGGAGGATATGCAGTGGAAAGTCATTGGAGGCTTCTCAGAGGAGGTGATGTCTGAATGAAATCTGTGAGGAGTAAGAGTTTTTCACTGGATGGGCAAGAAGAGCAATTGAGAGAGAAGAAATAACTTGAGTCAACTCAGGGAGACATAAAATCACCTTCTCTCCCTTCCCTATCTATGAGTTACAGCACGTAGTCACTAAGTTATTTTTAATAAAGAGAAATTGGACATGCAATCTGCTGATAAAACCTTTAATGACGCTCCAATTTCTTCAGAACCAAGAAGAAATTACTTGGTCTCAAAGAACCCTTTCCAGTTTTCCTTCTTACAACTTCCTTGAGATTTGGCAACACCAATTTGGTTAAGTTGGGAATTCTATTTCTTAGAAACCCTTCTTTGTATGGTTCCCAGTTAGATGTTTGAAGGAAGAACTTGAATGAAATTTGGAAGGTGGGAGAGAAGCAGCAGTTGTTAATTTGGAAGTTTGTCCCAGTCAGATACAGAACCTGATGGGTTCTAGCTGATCATGGCTCTCCTCTTCTCTGTGTCTAACACATCTTCCCAAATGCTGCTCTGCTGACCAGTAGTGGTCTCAAGCCCACTACAAGACTCTTGACTATGAGTGTGCAGAGGTTGTGATCTTTAGAGACCATAGCTTCCTCTAGTCCTGTCCACAAGCTCTTCCTTTGTGGTTTCACTTTGGTGGCTAGATAAATTGGTTTCTTGGATTTCACTGCAAGCTTCAACTTGTCTTCCCTTGCTAGTGCTCTAGGTAGACTTGTTAATGACTTCTCCTCTGATATCCTGACCTTCACTTCCCCAGCTCCTCCCACACTTGTGTAAGGTCTAATTCCTAAAATAAATCCCTGATTCTTGTAATACTTATGGTGGCTATAAACCCTGATTGATACAGGGAGGTTTCTTTAATAGGTCATGAACATTGATTAGAATGCTCCCTTCCTCTGCTCTCCATTTTTAGCATGGCAAACGCCTGTGTTGTTCACAGGTTCAATTTAAATGTGTCTTCCATTGTGAAAACTTCTAGAACCTTCCTTTTTGCCAGTTTCACACAAACAGTGGTCCTGAAACACTTTGGATCCTTTTTCTTTATTTCCCACATCTACTATGGTTTGGTGTTTTTAAATATATTCTCACCACGTATTGTGAACTCTTTCAGGTGGAGGAACATATTTTACTATCTTGCCTGTCTTTCTTTGTTCTTCCACCCCCTGAGTTGTATAGCACAACACACAGTTCCAGTAATTGATTTGAGCTTATTGACTTGCATGGAACTTTCATACAACTCCTATGTATACATAGGAGTTGCTTCCAAATCTGTAAGGATTTGCAAGACATCTAATAGGAGGATTCATAGTTGAGAATCAGATGATCTTATAGATAAGACATTGGAAAAATGAGGAAGTGGACAGATACACAAAAATCATTTAAACTATTTTATGACATGAAAATAAGACAGTAAAATTAGTACACTAAATAAAGAGAATGCCAATGCCATATACTCATTATTAGGTGGTTATAAAAGTTACGTGACAGTTAATTTAGATTTGCCACTCCTTGGTACTGAAAACTATTTTCAGATTTCTTCTACCATTGTTTTAACACTTAAAAAAATGAATTCATCACTCCTCTTTTATTTCCAGGTAGCATGCATGCTGAAAGGGCTTTTCTTTGTGTCTTCTCCACTGTTAAAGTATTTAGTGCCTTTTCTGATGACTTAGAGTTGTTGCCTCCCATCTCTCAGGTTCTACTCCTGTTTAGAAATGCAGAGTGACTTGGATATTAACAACGGAGAAAAATGAGGGAAACAAAAACCAACAAACAGGCAAACCTCAAATCTTTGAGGAAATTTTATTTAACCTGTTCGATCTCACTGAGCAGGCATTTCTCACCTTCTATCCTGATACAGAGATTTAGAAACTCTCTCTGCTCAGCTAGTTTCATGCCAGAGCACGCTCAGCCACCATACTCACATCTCTGTTTCCTGCCTTGCAAAAGTCACAGGAGTGCAGTTCTGAGGCCAGGTTTTACCTTCTTTCCACATCCTAAGGGAGAAAGAAAACATTGCAAAAACTCCAGCTCGTGTTCTGCTGTCTGTTTTGCTCCTTTTCCTATTCCCTACACCACTTTCTCTTTTTCTAATTATCCCCAGTCGGAGGGATTCATAAATCTCATACACTGTAACTGAAAGTGAAATTCTCCCCATTGCTGAAAAGCTGCACAGAAGCAAATCAACAGGTACTGGAATTCTGTATACAGGGAGGCTCACAGCAGGAGAAGTGTACTCTATATTCAATTTTAATATTCTAGTGTTCACAGGTTTGCCTCCATTTGGTATTTTTTTAAAAAAGGAAATAGTAGTTTCTTATAAAATCTTCTTGAAATCCTGTTAGAAATATGGAGAGTATTTATATTAATTGTTTTATTTTAGAAACTTTTTGGCAGTTCTTGCTAATTAACCTGATTGGCTGAGGGAGAAAATTGCTAAGAGACCAATCACGTTGCTTTATATTTGAAACCTTGGCTATTTAAAGATAGCTCCCTTGGATTTCATGATAACCAGATCCTGAAATGGTCAGGCATTAGATTTTGAGTGTTTCAACAACTGAATGGGATGGCCCATTGATTGCCCATTCATTGTGACAGCCCAGAGCCCCGTGATTGACCAGCATCTGGTTAACTCAGTTGACCTGGATACTCCAGGCCCTGATGATTGCTCCCTGAACCCTAAGGGGAGCTTGGACTGTCAAGAACTAGTCACGTGCCTGTTTTGTTTGCAGAATTGTCATTGTCAGAGAAGAAAATTCACAGTCCACCTTTGTTCTTTCACAGTACCAGGCAGAAAAAACAAACAAAACAAAAACCAAAACCTGAGAACACTTTGGAAAATTGGTTCCATTAAAGATATGCTCTATCATATCTACCCTGATGAGCACAATAAAATAAAAATGATTCTGGTGCTATTTACACAGCTGGGTTTATTTGATTTGTAGGTTATTTAAAGGTGCTCTAAATCAGTAGTCTACAAACTGTGGTCCCAGAGCAGAGGCAGCAGCTTTACACAGAAACTTGTTAGAAATGCATTCTTAGGCCCCACTCCAGACCTACTGAATCAGAAACTCTAGGGATGAGGCCTAGCAACCTTTGTTTTAATGAGCCTTCCCAATGAGGCTGATGCCTGCTCAAGTTGAGAACCATTGCTCTTAACTGCTGGTATGTGGGGTTTTGTTTAAATGGTGACACCTGGGATCCTAATTCTGCTTGTTCTCTTCTCTCATTCTTTCCTCCTGAGTCTTCCAGTCAGAAGAGTCACTTCTCTCATTTCTTAGTCCCTCAAGGCCTTTTGTAACCTCGGCTCTGGGGGCCTGGGTGGGATGCCTAATGTTGGGATGCACTGGGAACATTCTAGCCTCATTAGAATTTAGCAATTAAACCAAAGTGTTCCACCTGGTTTTGTTAAGCAGCACTGGCTGACCTTCTGGGCTGGTCCAGGTACCTGACACTTTGTCCTTCCCTCCCTCTTGCACCCTACTGCATATAAAGCAAAGTATTGCCATTGTATATCCCAGCATTATATGAGACAGGTAGTGGTTAACCCTCTCAAAGTATTTAGAACAGGACCCTGGCAATTTTAAGCCTTTCATTCTGGAAGAAAATTTTCATTTGTTTTCTGTATGAGTCTGGTGTGCTGGAAGTCCACAACAAACCTAGAATTTTAAAATACTCATTGCACTGAAAGAAGCATGGCCACTTTCTATTCTATATGTGAGATTTAAGGGCTCAGGAAAATGTCAGCTTGCAAAGCTGCCTAAACGTTGCATCTCCTTCTTTTTCAAAGGCTGGGTTGGATGGGGAGAGGTTGGAGATACAGACTTATTGGTCTTAACCAACAAAGTTTACTGAAACGAGATATATCTAAGAAAAACATATTGGTGTGGTGTTTTTTTTTCTTCACTAGAACTGCCCTCGATAAAATGTGGGTGTCATTTGAAAAGGGCATCATTTCCAGTGAATTCTGAAAGTGTCACACAGGGTATTGATTGATCAGTCTTGCCGTCAGCGTGATTGGGGCCAGCGTGGAGCTGCTCCTGTGATCCAATTTTCAAAGCTCACAGACACCTTCACTCTCTGGCAAATAGCATCAGCAAGTGGTGGAACAGAGGGCGCCAGAGGGATGGGAGTGGGGTGCAGGAATAGTCTGGCAGAAAGGTGGCAAGAATGAATGATTTTGTATCATGATCAGCTTGTCTAACCACTGTGTGTTGAAAGCTGTAAGTACACCTCAGGTGCATTGGATGGTTAGGAGTCTAATTTGTTTTCTCTAATAAGCAACATTAAGCTGTGAATAAGTCAAAGCAGCTTCTAATCAATGAGAAATACCAATGCCAACATTGGTGAAGTCACTTTAAGATAATATAAGTGTCTTAATTTGTGTTTGCTTTTGCCCTCAAGTTCATATTCATAATATAGACATGGGACAGAAGTACTCCGCCCAACTGTATTTCCTTTATGGTGTGAGCCAAAGTTACATCTAGCCCAAGTGGTCCTTAAAATAACAAATATACAGTCTACACACATGGCTTCTAAGGGTGCCATTCACTTGCTCTAGGATTGTATGTGTGAATAAATGCATGAATGTATATGAGCAGATAGGTCTGCCTTGACCTGTGTCATGAAGAGTTTGGAGGTGGGTTGAGTGACCTTAGGCAAGGGATGATCTCTTTATGGGCCCTCATTTTCCTGTTTTTGAAACGAGGGACTGGACAACAGAAGTTTTAAGAATCATTCAAACTTCGATATTATGTGATGTTTTCCATGGCTTTTACTCAGGGGGAGCAAGAGTGAGGCAGCAGGCAGAGAGTTGGTTTGAGTAGAATGAAGGTGAATGAGTTCTTTCTACTTCCTGAGCAAACAGTTTCCTGGTGTGTGAACTCTGGACTCCTTGATGAGAAAAATAAGCTCCAGGTTTGCAGCTGGAAGGGTCAATTCCAGGGTCTTACTTGGAGCTTCCTCTAATCAACTCCAGGTTCCCTGGACCTCAGGGCCAGGATTGAAACCAACTCGGGCAATGAGTACTCCTAGGAAGTACAGGCACCTCCATTCTGACCTGAGGGTCCAAAGGCACTTTGCTTCTCCTTAGGACTCCTCCCTGGGACTGTCAGGGCACATCATGGTAGGGAACATGGAAACGTGTTTCTTCCCTCCTCTGTAGCAGAGAATAGCACACTATGAAAAAACCACTCTAATTCTTACATACTGTTTTAACTTATAGGCCTGCCACACTCTCTGCCTATTTAATACTCTATCTTGGGATAATTAGCTATACCAAACATAGACAGAGGAAACTCCTTTGGTTCGAATCACATCCTTTCTTCAGTCTGACAGTCTATGCCCAGTCATGGGTGGCTATGTTTTTCCATAGCAAGACCTCACAGAGATACTGGGAGGTTAAATGCAGCACTGAGTTGAAAGCATCAGATCGTATGCAGGATGCTATGTGTGTAACATTTGGTTATTATTTCCAGTGAGCTGAAAATTCCTCAGAGACCAGGACTAGGTCTATTCTTTCCATGCCCTTTGCTTAACACATCATAGGAGCTTGATCGATGTTGGTTGAATAGAGGAATCAGTTGAAAACCTGCCTCTGTGGCTCTTGTAAATGACTTGTAACTTACTCTTAGAGTAGCTCAGGGAGAAGCATTGGTATTTATTTTTGGTAAGGTCACTTAGTATCCTGGCCAGTTTTGCGGATAATGTATTCATGTGATGCATGGATCTTATGATTGTGACTCTCCATCATAAGTGATTTCCAGGTAGAAAATTCTGTCATTTAGTGTCCTGGCCAGTTTTGTGGATAACGTATTCATGTGATGCTTGGATCTAATGATTGTGACTCCCCATCATAAGTGATTTCTAGGTAGAAAATTCTGTCCAACTGTTGACTTAACCTTGTTAAAAGTATGCCTAGTTCAACCTTTGTTCTCTTGCTGGGACATCTGGGCTTAAACAGTTCAGCCTTGTTTGTTCTTACAGCCCCACTCTCAGATATATGCAGGTCAATGGACTGGCTTAGCCTGGTGTCCTGCCGCACCCCCCTGGCAGCCTGCGCCATTGGCCAGCACCTCCCTGAAAAGCAGGTGGCTGTGCCATTTTTCTGCACAATCATCCTGTCACAGGGATGAGTGACGTCTACACTGACACCATTCTGGATGACAAAACTGAGGGGCTACTTTACAGAGTGGCCAGTCCAACCAGAGGAAGGGTAAAAAGAATCAAATAATCATTATTCTAGAGAGAGGACTGAGAGCTGGAACTTAGTGATGTCAGGTATTTTGCACATTTATCCAGTGGTTCATTATACTTTGTATGTTATGTAGGAATTAAAAATGATTTTATCTGATTGAATGGAAAAAACTACTAAAGTTTAAAGTATAAAAAAGTTTAGTGATGTTTTTCCCCAATTAGTTAATGGCAGTATTGGGTCTAGAATCCAAAGTGTTTAAAGGCACCACCCCCCCTTTCTTTTTTTTTTTTTTTTTTTTTTTTTTTTGAGATGGAGTCTTATTCTGTTGCCAGGGCTGGAATGCAGTGACTCAATCTTGGCTCACAGCAACCTCTGCCTCCCGGGTTCAAGCAATTCTCCTGCCTCAGCCTCCCAAGTAGCTGGGATTACAGGCGCCTGCCACTACGCCCAGCTAATTTTTTGTATTTTAATTAGAGACGAGGTTTCACCATGTTGGCCAGGCTGCTCTCGAACTCCGGACTTCATGATTCACCCCCCTCTTAGCATCCCAAAGTGTTGGGATTACAGGTGTGAGCCACCGCATCCAGTCCCCATCCTTTTTTTTTTTTTTAACCACACTACAGGATCTCAATATATCCAGTCATTGTTGTTGTCCTATTGTTGCTTTGCCTGCTGTCCGGTGCTAAAAATCTTTCTACTGTTTATGGGAAAAAATTCCAATGACTTTCAAAACCATGTTGCCAAAGCAAACAGCTCAGACCCTTACCTTTTCTCCATAGGTGACTTTTCAGTAAGGAAAATAAAAGTACTAAATGTTATTACACATTTGAGAGCCAGCCCAAATGATTTCAAAGGCAACTTATTCTACTTTTTCCAAGTTTTAAAATTTTATTAGAAATATTATGCATGCAGGTTGAAAGAAGAATATTTGGGTAAGAGAAGAATTGATGATAGTATAATCTCATAATTTCAACCTGACATTACTGGCATTTAGAGAACTTCTTGTCACTATATTTTCTCTGTGCTCATTTTCTTCCATCTAGTTATATTGTTGATAATAGTTGGCAGTTCCCTCCACTTAATATTACAGTAGAGGAGCTTCTCCTTATTATGTTTTCTTTATAGTCTTCTATGACTTATAATAGCTCGTTATATTGAGTGAATATATCACAACTTGTTCATTCCATATTTTTGAAATTTAGATTGTTTCCCCTTTATTGTGTCTATTTTTATATCCACTGCTGTGAATCTTTTAAAGCATAATTTTAAAAATTATTTAAAATTATTCCTTTAGATTAAATCAAAAGGATATATGTAAATAGTCTACATTTTAAAAACTATTGGTATATCTTGTTTCATTATTTTTCAAAATGGTTTTACCAATTTATACTGCCTACGAGACATTTATTTCACCTTTTTTAATTTATATTTTTATTTAATTTATATTTTCAAATTTTGTTTCTGTTTTTCCTTACTTCGATTGTTTACCACTGGAATCTTGAGACCAATTAAATTTTTAAAAAGGATTAAATACAGCTAATTAACAAAAACCTGTCACTTGCTTATATGATTAAATCAGCAGATGGAAACCTAGGCAACTAGCTTATACTGGTCACGTTAGGTCTCTTAGACAACTAGTGGCTACAAGTAGAATGAGAAGGTGTTCTGAGGTCAGATTAAAATGGGGCTATGTAGCCTCAGAGGACTGAAATCACTCTCTACACTTTTTAGAACACTGAGGCTGGATAACAGGCATTTGAGGCAGCCTTGCCCCTCTGTCTTTGGGAAATTTTGCTCTTGGGAGAATGGTTTGTTTAATTTAAACAAAACCAATTATTATTTTTTTGAGAAAATGTATTTGTGACTAACATGTGACCTGGGTATCCAGTGTCCAGATCAATGCAATATTTTACTCATAAGATACCACAGTCATTGTTCTACCTAATTACTATAAGGAGACAAATGGTTCCTTTCTCTAAAAACTCCAAAGGTAGTGAAGAACTGTGGAATCCAGAGATGTGATTTGTAGATTGTCTGAGATGGTTGAAAGTAATTGCTACTAAGCATAGCCATGTGGTCTCCTTATAAGACACATTAGCTGTGGTTCAATGATTTCTATTGTTGCACCTTATACCTGCTAGATGTGTGGTTGTTTATAAGGATTTTGTGCTTTCTGTTTCTCCCTTAAGGAGGGGATTCGCTTTATAGGCACTTTTCTTAACCTTGCTCTGCAGATTAAAAAGCTTAAGGACCACACAGATTTCACGGCTTCTGAGTGCTCATTCATGAAATTCCAGTAAGGGTGAGTGTGCTGATAAAGGTTGTTTTCCTGAAGAGAAACCAGTGCAATTGCAATGACTTAGAATTGAATTATAAATGATTCAATGCAATCAAATACTGCTTATTCATAAGTAGAGGGTGAGGAGGAATTCCTTTTGTAAATAAGGTGCTCTTCTCCTGCAATGGGATGTGACAGCAAAAATACAATAGGGGAGAGAGTATGTTTGCTCTCCTAACTCCCTTCTCTCTGCTTGGCCATCTTGGATTTAAGGAATGTCTTAAAGGTAAGGGAAAGCAGGGGCTCACTGGCAAACGAGAATGGGCAAGGAATGGGTATTCCGAGTTTGGGGCAAAATGAACAAAAAAAAAAAAAAAAAGGGAAAAGAAAAGACAAGCAGACCTGACTGACCAATGGGAGTTGGGCACATTCATGACAGTAAATTGGGCTCCTGCATGCTCTAATTCCTGCTGCACCCCAGACTGCTAACATGCCTTGGATAAAAAGGAGAAAAGAAAGGAGGCAAAAAAAAATCCATGCGGGAGGTTGTGAGTGAACAGAGTCTGTTCCTAGCTCCCTCCACAGGCAGACACCAATCAATAAATCAATAGGGAATGTTCACTGGCTGTAAAATGGGTAGAGAATCTAGTGTTAAGCTGCTTCAAGATGGATGGACAGCGGGCTTGCTGACTGCTGAAAGGCCAGAGGTGACTATCACCTTGAGATGAGATCAGTGACCAGCAGCCTAACAGCCCTTTGAACTCCAAGTCTATGATTGAGGACATGGGCAGGGCTTAAAACAGTCCCAGTGCGACCCCACAGTGACATCGTCCTCTGCTCTGTGCATCACCCCCAACACTCACACCTCTTGGCAGAGCGGACGGTTTGCCATACAGAGCCTGGCTGCTGTCTGCCCCTGGCCTGCTGTGCCCTGTCATTGAAGTAAAAGCTACAGGAGACTGAATCAGAAATTACTAGATGCCCTAGTGGTGGGAAGCATCGATCAGAAAGGGTAGGGATTTTCTGCACAACAGTCGGATCTTTCCTTTTATATAAAGGGGGTTTAACATAGTACGGACGGTGCTGTCACTGCACAGCACTGTATGTTAACCCTTGCTTTCGTGGACTTAACCTAAGGCTGCCACAGGGGTGGCTATGATCCATCTCTCTGAAACTCAGAAAAGTGCTTTCTGTTTGAAGGGCCTTTAGGTCAGGCCAGCCTGGCTGTGTGGGGCGGTCACTGCTGCCCTCGTGGCTGTGTGCTGGCTCCATTGGAGCGGTGGGTGGCTTATCTTCAGCTGCTGCTCGGCCAGCATGCTGCAGCATCACTGAGTTTCAATACAGAGAGGGGAACAGCCTGGCTCCAGAGACCCTGCTGTTGAGGCGGGCAGGGGATAGTGTATTCCTTGTCCTCTCTGTGACCCTCAACTTACTCTCACTTTCGAAAAGACGAGGCTCCTAACCTCCTATGACTGAGACCAAATTTTCACTTTGGGTTCAAATGCTGAGCTAAGAACCTCCTGCTTAATTCTCAAAATGTGGCTCTGTCCAGAAGATGTAAATGGCTTATCCTAGAGAAAACATAAACAAAAAGTTCTGGGTGATATTTCATTTATCATTCAGATAATTTACCATCATCTGGACACATATATAGTCTGCATGTCTTATTCATTTCTTCAATTCTTTTATTTGATTTCACATTACTTGCCATTCCTATTGTGTGCTAGGCAATAGGTAAAGAGATGAAGAAAATATGGTCCTAGCCCTTGAAAAATTAGGGGTCCTCAAAAATGATTTATAAAACTTCTGTTTCTCTTATGTCTAGACGCTGTCATTTATTTCTCTAAAAAGATTTTTTTTTTGGTCTTTAAAGTTTTTCATTCTTTTTTTTTTGATGGGCAGAAAAGACAGTTTGGGGGGATGGACAGAAAAGTAAAAAGTTATACTAGATACATGAATAAATGAAGGTTGTGTGATGTATTGGGAAATGCACTGTGGAGGAATTAATTAATTCATTCATTCATGCTTGCATTCACTCATTTATTCCACAAGTGTTTATGGACTATCTGGTGCCTGGGAAGCTGCTGATATTGTATACCTCTGGTGGAGGGCAGACATTCAACACATTGTGCTATAGACAAATGTACAAAGATATAGAGTACTATGAGGGTGAGTAGGAGGAGTATCTAATTCAGATGGGGATGGAAGTCAGTAAAGGCTTTAACTGGAGAGCTGAAGGAACAGAAGTTAGAGAGGATAAAAGTGAGGACACAGGCTGGGCCTCTCATCCGGTCTTGTTACCAGCAAGATATGTGACCACCAGGCGAGACTCCTGTCTTCCTGAACCTATGCTAACCCACCTGTCAATTAAAGGGGTTGGACTAGGTAATTTATAATATAAAGACCCTCTGGCTCTGAAGTATTATAATTCCTTAAAAGATCCCATTTGCAAGAAGTCTAAGTCCGTCAGAACCACTCTTAAGAATGGTTCATATCATTTCCACAGGAACATAGAGTTGTTGGTTGTTGCCATACAGTCTCAGAGGAACTAGTCCTATCTCAAACATTTAGGTAGTGCTATTTACCATGGCTCTTTATCATGGCCCCGCAAATGATGGTCTGGGTCTTGGTCTGAAGAACTCATAGGGCTGTGGAGGGAGACTATAGTAGATTTGATTGTGTGTGATTCACACATAAGGTTTGATCACCACACTTTGATTTCCAGTTAAAAAGACAAGCTAGGGTGCAGTGGCTTGCACCTGTAATCCCACCTACTCAGGAGGCTGAGGTGGGAGGATCGCTTGAGCCCTGGAGTTTGAGGCTGCAGTTAACTATGATGGTGCCACTGCACCCTAGCCTGGATTACAGAGTGAGACCTTGTCTCTAAAAAAAGAGAAAAAAAAAACACAGAAAAAAGAGGAAAAAGTAGGAAATAGGCTGCATTTAGAAATACTAACAGGTTTCTCATTTGTCAAAAATGTAGTCAGTACCTACTTTGTATCAGGTAGTTTGCTTGGTAGGCAAGGGAGGGAAAATGAATCAGACATCAGACTTGGATTCTGTCTTAATGGAGTTACTTAACTGAATTTAGAAGAAAAATTACATTTACAAATTTAAGTACTTGTAAATATTTGAACGATGTATGCTGAACACAGAGCTGATCCACACAAAGATTTACATAAAGATGTTAAAGTCTTGTTACCTTGTTTCATCTCATTATGGTTACCCATCTCTACTTACTTCCTCTGTAGATGCAGACACACTTGTTCAAGATCAGACCTTAGCATGTAATATTCTTAGTCTGTTCACTTGACATGAAAGGTCAGCTTGCATCTTTAACTAAAATCCTAGTCTCCTGCTCCTACGAAGAGGTCTTATAAAAGAGATCTTATAAAAGAATTGAAGAAATGAATAAGACATGCAGACTATACATGTGTCCATATGATGGTAAATTATCTGAATGATAAATGAAATATCACCAAGGGACAGTTACTCTGCATTGGTCAGGAGGAGCAAGAAGGTGGGAGCTCACAGGTGGAGAAGTACACGTATGTGAGAAGCTACTAGAAAAATGCCATTTTGAACTTCTATCTGTCTCTTCTGCTTTTCTCCAATCCCAGCTGATACAAGGTGCCACAAACTCCAAATAACTCACAGTCACAACCAATATTACAGGTGGTGACCTAGAAACCTACAGTCCCCAGGATATGATGATATTAGGAGGTCTATACCAGGGTCTCCTGAGAAGGGTGATAAATGGAGTCACCTTGAAGAATGTCCCAACTGGCTTTGTGGGAGCTGTTGGTGTGTCTGGGAAGCCCTTTAAACATTGCCTCCTTTTAATCTAAGCTGTCTTTGATGCTGGATATGTTGCTAGAGTTATTCTCCCAAACACAGGCTTTTTGATCGATTTCTCTTTAGTTGCTGCTGATTTAGAAACTGCTTGTAGGTCTATATCTGGATAATCTGAGGTTGCAGATGCCCTGGAAAGGCGGCTCCTAAATTATCACATAATTATCTGGAAAGTCCTCGCCTCTTGGCCTTGCTGAGACTTCCTTCTTGTAATCACCCCAGAAAGGCTGAGTGCTTCCGAATTAGGGGTCTGGCTTTACAGATACTGGGGCTCAAATCCTGACTCCCCACTTTGTATCACTGTGATCTTGTGAAAGGTAATTTTAATCTTTCTAAATCTCAACTTCCTTACCCAAAAAATGGATTGTTGTAAGAATGTAATGAGATAATCCCTTTCCCGGTCCTTGCAAATAGAAAGTGCTCAAGAGATGTTAACTTTTGTTATTAATAGTAACAATCACAACTTAAGGTTAACACATCATTGTAGATCACAGAATCCTCTATGTAGAAAACTTTAAAAACTCCACAAAAAAACTGTTAGAACTAAGAAATGAATTCAGTAAAGTGTCAGGATACAAAATCAACACACAAAACTCAGTTACTAACCAGCTGAAAAAAATTAAGGAAAAGTCATTTTTACAGTAGCATTAGAAAGAATAAAAGGCTGGGTGCAGTGGCTCATGCCTACAATCCCAGCATTTTGGGAGGTAGAAGCAAGAGGATCACTTGAACCCAGGAGTTCAAGACCAGCTGGACAACAAAGTAAGACCCAACTCTATAAAAAATAAAAAATAAAAAAATTTAGCCAAGCGTGGTGGTACTTACTGTAGTCCCAGCTACTTGGGAGGTTGAGGTGAGGGGATCGCTTGAGCCTGGGAGGTTGAGGCTGCAGTGAGCCATAATCATGCTCCAGTCTGGGCAACACAGCAAGACTCTATCTCAAAAAAAAAAAAAAAAAAAAAAAAAAAAAAAAAAAAAGAAAGAAAAGAAAAAAGAAAAAGAAAGGAAAAATAATATTTAAGAATAAATTTAACTAAAAAGGTGAAAGACTTATACATTGAAAACTATGATACATTGATACATGAAATTAAAGCATGTAAAATAAATAAATAAATGAAAAAACACCTCAGGTTTATAGATTGGAAGAATTAGTGTTGTTAAAATGTTCAAACTACCCAGTGATCTATGGATTCAAGACTATCCCCATCAAAATCCCAATGGTGCTTTTTACAGAAATAGAAAAAACAATTTTAAACTTCATATTCAAAGTCATGAAAAACCCAGAATAGCCACAGCAATCTTGAGAAAGAACAAGGCTAGAGGCATCACACTTACAGATTTCAAAATATATTACAAAGCTAAGTAATTAGAGCAGTATGGCACTGGCATAAAGACAGACATGCAGTTCAAAGGAACAGAACAGAAAACCCAGAACTAAATCCAGGAATATTCTGATCTTTTAGAAGGGTGCCAAGAATATATAGTGGGGAAAAGATAGTCTCTTTAATAAATAGTGCTGGGAAAACTGGGTATCCATATGCAAAAAAAACAAAATTGGATTCCTGCCTCACACCATACACAAAAATTAACTCAAAGTCTATTAAAAACTTAAATATAAGAAAAAACTGTAAAACTCCTAGAAGAAAACATGGGGTAAAAGTTCATTGATATTGGTCATGGCAATAATTTCTTGGATATGACACTGAAAACATAGGCAATAAAGTAAAAATGGACGAGAGACTACATCAAACTAAAGAGCTTCTGCACAGCAAAGAAAACAGTCAACAAAAATGGAAGAGGAGAAAATATCTGCAAACCACAAGTCTCATAAAGGATAAAATTTCAAAATGTATGTGGAGCTCCTACAACTTATAGCAACTTCTCCCCAAACAAACCAAAATAAAAGATCCAATTACAAAAATGAGCAAAGGACCTGAATGGACATTCCTCCAAAGAAGACATACAAATGGCCGACATGTATATGAAAAGATGCTTAACACCATTAATTATCAGCTAAATGCAAATAAAAACTAAAATGAGATATCATCTCTCACCTGTTAGGATGGTCATTATCAAAAAGACAAAAGATAGAAAGTTGACAAGGATGTGGAGGAAAAGGAACCCTCATATGCTGTTGATGGGAATGTAAATTAGTAGAGTTATAATGGAAAACAGTATGGAGGGCTCTCAAAAAATTAAAAATAGAGCTACCATATGACCCAACAATCCCACTATTGGTTATGTATCCAGAAGAATTGAAGACAGGACCTTGAAGAGATATTTGCACACTCATGTCCATTGCAGCATTATTCACAATAGCCAAGATATGGAAACAATTGAAGTGTTCATCAACAGATGAATAGACAAGGAAAATGTGGCATATACATACAATGGAATATTTTTTTGGCCTTAAAAAAGAAGATAATACTGCCATTGGCAAGAACATGGATGAACCTTCAGGATATTATGCTAAGTGAAATAAGCCAGCCACAGAAGGACAAATACTGCATGACTCCACTTATATGAGCTATCTAAAATAGTCAAACTCGTAGAAGCAGAGAATAGAATGGTGGTTGCCAGGGGCAGAAAGGAGAGAGAAATGGGGAGCTGTTCGGTAGACATAAAATTTCAGTTATGGTACATAAATATGTTCTAGAGATCCGCTGTACAACATAGCGCCTATAGTTAATATGATATGTGCACTTCAAAATTTGTGGAAGGCGAATATTATTTTAATGTTCTTACAACAGTCACACAGAAAAGGACACAAAGAAACTTTGGGAGGTGTTGGATGTGTCTATTGTCTTATATACATTGATTGTGGTAATGGTATCATGGGTGTTTCCATGTATCCAAACTCATCAAATTTTACACATTAAAATGTGCAAGTCTGTATATATCAATTATAACTCAAGAGAGCTAGACAAAAACAAAATAAAGTTAATGGCTCTTATTTTCTCATAATCTAGAGGTAAACAATATGTACATTTTAGTGAATTTTTTTCTGATAATTTTGTGCATATAACTTTTTTCATAATTTTAACAGAAATAGGATCATATTACCTCTATAAATCACATTATTTCATGATCGATGTCATTAAACATTGTTTGAAAATTTCAAAAAGATAACATTTAACAAAACATCTAGTCTAACGTTTAACAAAGCATCTAGTCTAACTTTAGCTATGATTAGATGTGAGATCTAATGAATCTGAGACTTGAGAATCTCATTTGTCCTACCTGTCCCTCCCCAGACCACTTACAGCAACTGGATGATGAAACTGAAGGACTCGTCCGGAGCCTCAGTCGTCACACTCAGATCTCTGCCTTGACCCTTCCTCAGCTCTTTGCACGTGACTCACTCCAGTGCCTTCTTTTACTTCATCATTTTTATATCAGCTTTTCTTAAACACATTCCTTGTTGCCCTACTCTTTTTCATCCCTCTGGGGTTCCAGTGTCATGTATGCTTACTGACTAGTTCCTCTTGATTTCCTGGGGAGTAGAGGAGAATAAATTCCAACAAGTGATTCCCCATTTCCCAGGAGACTACTGCCCTCCTCAGTATGCCCAGCTGGCCCTCATAAGGCGCCTCCTTACCATTTTCTTGAGGAACCATTTCTCCCATGGTCCTGCTCAAGGGCTTGTGCATCAGACTCTGTCACCCTAAAACACCAAAGATTATGATGGGGGTTTGGAAGCAGACCCAACTTCCCGTCAGTCAGCCCTTCCCACCTCACTCAGGACTTGAGGTCTCTTCCATTTGTCCTTGTCAGTCCTCTCCTGTGTCCTGAACCTAACACAATGTTCTACTGGCTTGTCAAGTGTCTCCCAGCCCTGGTCTCTCCTGACTAAGGGGCCTGGGTCCTATGGCATTAGAAGGATAGGTTGCTGAGTCCCGTGTGCCTGACCCACAGCCACATGTAGCTGTCTGACCCTTTATTCATCTTCTGTTTCTCTAAGACTCTTTAAAATTGGTGTTTCAGATATATTCTTTTCTGCTCAATCCTCACTCCTTCTTGCAAAGCAGGTAACCTCCATAATGCCTACAGCAAAAACAGATGATCTCACCGTCCCGATTTCTCTCCATGTGAGAACATTGCAAATGCTCATCTTTCTATCAGCCTTGGAGTTGAGGTGTCTTTTCATTTCTCTGCCTTGGTCTGGGTTGTCTCGTATCCTACCTACTGGGAGATCCATCCCAGTCATCCCACCTCTCCTTTATCCCCAGCCTTCCTCTTCCCACCGCCTCATTCTTGTCTACTTTCTGATCCTCACAGTACTACCCTGAAAACAAAAATCCCCAGAAAACCCAAAGTCCTTGGCTGATGTTTCTGCCTAGGTAGACTTCATTTTGACATTGCCCCCCCTTTTTTGAGACAGGGTCTCACTGTTTCCCAGGCTGAAGTGTTGTGGCACAATCTTGGCTCACTTCATTTTTGACTTCCTGGGCTTAAGCAATTCTTTCACCTCAGGCTCCCAGGTATCTGGGACTACAGGCATGAGCCTCTGTGCTTGGCTAATTTTTCTATCTTTTTAAAAAAAGTTGCTGTTGAGATGGGGTCTCACTATCATGCCCAGGCTTGTCTCAGACTCCTGGACTCAAGTGATCCTGCCTCCCTCAGCCTCCCAAGTGCTGAGATTACAGGCCTGAGCCACTGTGCCTGCCCTGAAATTGCTTGTTCTATGAGAGATGTTCTGGATGTTTATCATAACCTAATTTTATCCAGTGGGGGAAAAAGTGAGGCTCCCCATTGCTTCCTCTGGGCCTGCAGCCTCCTGTGCTGACACTCAGTCTCTAAGCCCTGTTATTGTTTCTTCATAGACTCTGTCATCTGTCTTTGTCATCTATTTCTGCTTCTCTCCCCTCCCTCTTAGTCCAGGTCTCTATCATCTCAAACCTGGGATACTACCTGAGCTTTCTAACCAGTCTCTTCTATTTGAGCCCATGTGATAAGTAGCTGGCAGGTAAACAGCGCTTTGGCTGTGCCACACCTCTGCTAAAAAAACAAGGATGACCCTCGATCCCACACAGGACAAAGTAAAAACTCCTAACCTTACACAGGCAGAACCACCTACAATCAGCCCATATCCTATTTCCAGTCACATTTCTTTTAAACCCAAGTCTACTCCAATTACTTGTCCCCGAAACCCACCTAATAATTCCTAGTGTTTATGCCATTATTAATCTCATCTCCCTTTTGAAGTGAATTTTCCTTCCAGTTCACTCATTGAAAGTGCACACATCCTGCTAGACCTGACTCCAGCAACATCTCTTCCTCAAGTTAACTCCTGACCTTACCATCTGGACATAACCTCTCTCTCTTATTGTCATACTTTGTGTCTCTTAAACACTCTTCCTCCTCCCAAATAAAAAAAAATTTATTCACTTTATTAGGGAATTTTAGGTAAAATCTATTTGGGCTAAAAATTCATCCTTTCTCTGTATATATCTAGACTCAGCATTTTCTCTCCATTCTTTACCTTTAAAAATTATTTTGAGAATAAATAGTACTGTTTATTTGAAAAAATTTTAGAAATACAGATAAGTAAAGACAAAAAAATCTTGAAACACAGAGATGACTGTTGTTAATATTTTGGTGCATAACTTTTCAGTCTTTTTTCATGGCACATATGCTTATTCATTGATCAACTATTAATATTTCTAACCAACTATGTACTGAACACCAGGAATAAAATGACAAATCAGATATACATGCATTTTGTCAGGTTGTGCTCATATTCTATTGTGTATAAATATAAAGGTAGTATAAACTATATAAATGTAATACACATGTATAGATGTATACAAATACATATGCATATACATGCTTATGTATATACATACACTTATATTTACAAAAGTGGGATTATGTTACACATCTTATTTGTAACTTTCTTTTTGTAACTTTCTTCTTGATGTTTTTTTATCAGCATGTCTTAATATCATAAGTACATACACATCATTATTTTCACCACCTGAACCGTTTTTAAGTATACAGTACAGTAGTGTTAACTATATGCACCTTCTTGTGCAATAGAACTCTAGAACTTTTTTATCTTGCCAAATGGAAACGCTATACTTAGTGAACAACATCTCCCCCTTTTCCTCCCCTCCACCAGCCCTGGCAACTGCCATTCTACCGTTTCCAAAAATTTGACTATTTTGGAAACTTTAAGCGGAATCATGTAATATTTGTGATTTTGTGACTGGCTTATTTCACTTAGCATAATATTCTCTAGATTCATTAATGGAGCAACATATGACAACATTTCTTTTATTAGGGTGAATAATATTGCATTTTATGTATATACCACATTTTCTTTATCTGTTCGTCTGTCTATGGATACTTGAATTGTTTGCATATCTTAGCTATTGCAAATAATGTTGCAGTGGACACTGTTGTGCAAATATCTCTTCAAGGTCCTATTTTCAATTCCTTTTGATATAAAACCAGATCTAGGATTGTTGGATCATGCAGTAATTCTGTTTTTAAAATTTTCAAGGAACCTCCGTACAGTTTTCTATAGCTGCTGAACAATCTTACGTTCCTACTAGCAGTGTACAACAGTTCTAATTTTCTCACATCCTCACTAATATTTTTATTTTCTGTTTTTTGATACTGGCCATTCTAACAGGTTTCAGGTGACATCTCATTGTGGTTTTGATGTGCATTTCCCTGTGATTAGTGATGTTGGATATCTTTTCATATGCTTATTGGCCATTTGTGTTTTTGGAGAAATGTCTGTTCGAGTTTTGCCATTTTAAAATAAATTATTTCTGTTGATGTTGTTTGTTGTTGAGTTTTAGGAGTTCTTTATATATTTTCAACATTAACTCCTTTTCAGATATATGGTTTTCAAATATTTTCTCCCATTCCATAGGTTGTCTTTACATTCTGTTCATTGTTTCCTTTCTGCACAGGAGTTTTTAAGCTTGATGTAGTTCCATTTGTCTATTCCTGTTTTTGTTGCCTGTACTTTTGATGTCATATCCAAGAAATCATTGCAAGGACTAATGTCGTGAATCTTTTCCCCTATTTTCTTCTGGGAGTTTTATAGTTTCAGGTGTTTAGGTCTTTAATCTACTTTGAATTAACTTTGTATATGGTGTAAGATGAAGGTCCAACTTCATTTTTTTTTTTTTGCCCATGGATATCCAGGTTTCCCAACATTTGTTGAAGAGACTATTTTTCCCCATTGTGTAACTTTGGCACCTTATTGAAGATTATCTGACCATATATGTGAGGGTTTATTTCTGGGCTCTCTATACTGTTACATTGGTTTATGTTTCTGTCTTTGTAAGCACCATACTGTTTTGATTACTATAGCTCTGTAATAATGTTTCAAAATCAGGAAGTCTGAGCTCTTCAGCTTTGTTTTTCTTTCTCAAGATAACTTTGGCTATTCATGGTCCTTTGAGATTTCACAGAATTTCAAACCTTTTCTATTTCTGTAAAAAATCATTGGAATTTTGATAGGGATTTCATAGACTATGTATGTGTCTTTCATTTATTTGTGTTTTCTTTTATTTCTTTCAAGAAAGTTCTGTAGTTTTCAGTGTACAAGTTATTTGCCTCCTAGGTTAAGTTTACTTCTAATTATTTTATTCTTTTTTATCCTATTGTAAATGTGGTTGTTTTCTTAATTTCCTTTTCATATTGTTTATTGTTAGTGTACAGAAACACAACTGATTTTTTTGTGTGTGTTGATTTTGTATCCCACAGCTTTGCTGAATTCATTTATTCTAACAGTTTTTTGGTGGAATCTTACATACAGGGTTTTATACATATAGGGTTATGTCTTCTGTGAAAAGAGATAGTTTTACTTTTTCTTTTCCCATTTGGATGCCTTTTATTTATTTTATTGCCTAATTAGTCTGGCTAGAACTTTCAGTACTATGTTGAGTAGAAGTGGTGAGAGATGGTAGGCTTGTTTTGTTCTGATCTTAGAGGGAAATCTTTCAGTTCTCCATGACTGAGTATATGTTAGCTGTGTGATTTTTTTCATATATGACCTTCATTATGTTGAGATAATTTCCTTCTATTCCTAGTTTGGTGAGGGTTTTTTTGGTCATGAAATTGTATTGAATTTTTTTCACATACTTTTTCTGAATCAATTGGGATGATTATGTCACTTTTGTCCTCCATTCTGTAAATGTGGTATACTGCATTGACTGATTTTCATATGTTGAACCATCTTTGCATTCCAGGAACAAATTCCACTTGGTCATAGTGTATAATTCTTTTAAAATGCTATTGAATTCAATGTGCTAGTATTTTGTCAAAGATTTTTGCGTCAATATTCACCAGGGATATTGGTCTGTAGTTTTCATTACTCATAGTGTCTTTATCTCATTTTGCTATCAGGATTATGTTGACTTCATATAATGAGCTTAAAAGCATTCCCTCCTCTTTGATTTTATTGGAAGAGTTTGTGAAGTATTGGTATTAATTCTTTTAAAAACATATGGTAGAAATTTTCAGTGAAGCCAGCTGGTTCTGAGTTTTTCTTTGTTGGGAGGTTTTTAATTCAATATTCTTACTAGTTATAGGTCTGTTCAGATTTTTTTTTAATTTAGAATTCAGTCTTGGTAGGTTGTGTGTTTTAGAAATTTATCCATTTCTTGTAGGTTATTCAGTTTGTTGGCATATAATTATTCATAGCAGTGTCATAGCATCAGTTATGTAGTCTCCTCTTTCATTTCTGATTTTTGTTATTTGAAGCTTTTCTCATTTTTTTCTAGTTGGCTTAGCTAAAGATTTGTCAGTTTTGTGGTCTCTTCAAAAAATCAACTCTTTGTTTTATTGATTTTTTTCTATTCTCGTTTTCATTCATATCTGCTCTAATCTTTATTATTTCCTTCCTTCTGCTAACTTTGGGTTTATTTGTTCTTCTTTTTCAGTTTCTTGAGGTGTGAATACATCATCTTTTTAATGACAGCAGAGTATTCTATGTGGGGATGTGCCAAAATTTATTTATCATATTTTCTATTGATTTAGAGCATTTCTTTAAATGCTAAAAATATGGCCAGCCGAAGCTTCACAAAAGACCTTTCTGAACAAATAAAACAAATTTTAGTTTACTGGCCAGACATGCTTGGCTCATCCATTCTTCCTGTGCAGGTTGCTGTCAACTAATCCTGTCCTGATTAGTTGGTGGTCTTAAAGTTGCCCTTTAGCTACCTGGGCTTCTGTGGTGGAGTAAAATAGAATCCCAGTCACTCAAAATGCTCCCATTATGCCTCATAAAAGGCAGCATTGAATAGCATGGCAGGAAGCACCTGCTTCTTTGAGAGAAAAAAGAAGAAATAGCTGAGATAAAATTTATAGGAATTTTTTTTTGAATGGTGAGGGAGAGTTGTTTCCCTCACTTCTTCACAGGCTTGGATCTGCCCCCGAGCAAGTGAGATGTTATTATGGGTTCATGTCCATGAATGGTCACATTACCTACCATATACTGAGCACCCACTACACACCAGGCATATTACTGGATACTGCAAAGGACACATAGGCGAATGGGACATAGGCCCTACTCTCCAAGAGCTTGTAATCTAGTAATGGGATTGATTTGGATACATATAAACAGAATGCCAAATAGATTGCCAGTGTTATAATGAAAGGTACAAAGAAGCATGAAGGTTGGTGTGGGGAGAGAGCACATCCTACAGAATGGATCAGGGAAACTGGATAGACCAAGCAGAGGAAAGAATCTCACAGCTTGAAGACTATCTTGCTGAAATAAGATAGGCAGACAAGATTAGAGAAAAAAGAAGGAAAAGAAATGACCAAAATTTCTGAGAAGTATGGCACTATGTAAAAAGACTGAACATATAACTGATTGGGGTAACTGAAAGATGGGGGGAACTGAACTAATTTGGAAAACATACTTCAGGATATCATCCAGGAGAACTTCCCCAACCTAGCAAATCAGGCCAACATTCAAATTCAGGAAATATAGAGAATCCAAGTAATATACTTCATGAGATCAATCCCAAGACACATAATCATCAGATTTTCCAAGGTTGAAATGAAGGAAAAAACGTTAAGGGCAGACAGAGAAAGTCCAGGTCACCTACAAAGGGAAGCCCATCAGACTAACAGTGGACCTCTCAGCAGAAACACTACAATCCGGAAGAGATTGGGGGCCAATATTCAACATTCTAAAAAAAAAGAGAATTTCCAATCCAGAATTTCATATCTAGCCAAACCAAGCTTCATAAGTGAATGAGAAATAAAATCCTTTTCAGACAAGGAAATGCTGAGGGAATTCATCACCACCAGGCCTGTTTTGCAAGAGCTCCTGAAGGAAGCACTAAATATGGAAACAAAAACTCGTTACTAGCCACTACAAAAACACACTGAAGTACAAAGACCAATGACACTATGAAGCAACTACATCAACAAGTCTGTAAAATAACCAGCTAGCATCATAATGACGGGATCAAATCCACACATAACAATATTAACCTTAAATGTAAATGGGCTAAATGCCCCAATTAAAAGACATAGGATGGCAAGCTGGATAAAGAGTCAATACCCGTTGGTGCTGTAATCAAGAGACCCATCTCACGTGCAAGAATACACATAGGCTCAAAATAAAGGAATGAGGGAAAATTCACTGAGCAAATGGAAAGCAGAAAAAAGCAGGGATTGCAATCCTAGTCTCTGAGAAAATAGACTTTAAATCAATAAATGTCACAAAAGACAAAGAAAGACATTATGTAATGGTAAAGGGTTCAATTCAACAAGAAGAGCTAACTATCCTAAATATATATGTACCCAATACAAGAACACCCAGATTCATAAAACAAGATCTTATAGACCTAAAAAGAGACTTAGACTCCCACACAATAAAAATGGGAGACTTTAACACCCCACTGTCAATCATTGAGATCATCGAGACCGAAAATTAACAAGGATATTCAGGACTTGAACTCAGCTCTGGGTCATGTGGACTTGCTAGATATCTACAGAGCTCTCCACCCCAAAACAACAGAATATACATTCTTCTCAGGGCCACATGACACTTACTCTAAAATTGATACTATAATTGGAAGTAAAATACTCCTCAACAAATGCAAAAGACCTAAAATCATAATGAACAGTCTCTCAGATCACAGCACAATCAAATTAGAACTCAAGATTGAGAAACTCACTCAAAACCACACAACTACATGGAAATTGAACAACTTGCTCCTGAATTGACTTCTGGGTAAATAATAAAATTAAGGCAAAAATCAAGAAGTTCTTTGAGACTAATGAGAACAAAAAGACAACATATCAGAATCTTTGGGATGCAGCTAAAGCAGTGTTAAGAGGGAAATTTGTAGAACTAAATACCCACATTAAAAAGTTACAAAGATCTCCAAATGACACCTTAACATCACAACTAAAAGTACTAGAGAACCCAGAGCAAACAAACCTCAAAGCCAGCAGAAGTCAAGAAATAACCATCAACCCTTAAAAAACAACCAATGAATCCAGGAGCTGTTTTTTGAAAAAAAAAATGAAATAGATAGACTGCTAGCTATACTAATAAATAAGAAAAGAGAGAAGAATTAAATAGACACAATAAAAATTGATAAAGGAGAGATTATCACAGACCTCATAGAAATATAAACAGCCATCAGAAACTACTATAAACACCTCTATGTAAATAAAATAGAAAATCTACAAGAAATGGATAAATTCCCGGACACATACACCCTCCTAAGACTGAACCCAGAAGAAGTTGAATCCTTGAATAGACCAGTTACAAGTTCTGAAATTGAGGCAGTAATAAATAGCCTACCTACCAACAAAAGCCCAGGACCAGACAGATTTACAGCTGAATTCTACCAGAGGTTTAAAGAGGAGCTGGTATCATTTCTTCTGAAAATATTCCAAACAATTGAAAAGGAGGGACTCCTCCCTAACTCATTCTATGAGGCCAGCATCATCCTTATACCAAAATCTGGCAAAGATGCAACAAAAAAAGAAAACTTCAAGCCAATATCCCCGATGAACATCAATGCAAAAGTCCTCAATAAAATACTGGCCAACTGAATCCAGCAGCACATCAAAAAGCTTATCCACCACAATCAAGTTGGCTTCATCCCCAGGATGCAAAGCTGGTTTAACATATGCAAATCAATAAACATAATTCATCACATAAACCGAGCTAAAGACAAAAAACACATAATTACCTCAATAGATGCAGAAAAGGTCTTCAATACAATTCAACATCCCTTCATGTTAAAAACTCTCAATAAATTAGGTATTGATAGAACATACCTCAAAATACTAAGAGCTATTTATGACAAACCCGCAGCCAATATCATACTGAATGGGCAAAAGCTGGAAGCATTCCCCTTGAAAACTGGCACAAGACAAGGATGCCCTCTCTCACCACTCATATTCAACATAGTATTGGAAGTTCTGGCCAGGGCAATCAGGCAAGGGAAGGAAATAAGTCAAATAGGAAGAGAGGAAGACAAACTGTCTCTATTTGCAGATGACATGATCCTATATCTAGAAAACCCCATTGTCTCAGCCCAAAAGCTTTTTAAGCTGATAAACAACTTCAGCAAAATCTCAGGATACAAAATCAATTGTGCAAAACTTACAAGCATTGCTAAACACCAACAATAGACAAGCAGAGAGCCAAATAATGAATGAACTCCCATCCACAATTGCTACAAAGAGAATAGCATACCTAGGAATAAGCTAACAAGGGATGTGAAGGACCTCTTCAAGAAGAACTACAAACCACTGCTCCAGGAAATCAGAGATGACACAAACAGGTAGAAAAGCATTCTATGCTCATGGATAGGAAGAGTCAAATATCATGAAAATGGCCATATTGCCCAACCTAATTTATAGATTCAATACTATTTTCATTAAAATACTAGCGACATTCTTCACAGAATTAGAAAAAACATTTTAAAATTCATATGGAAGCAAAAAAGAGCCTGACTAGCCAAGACAATCCTAAGCAAAAAGAACAAAGCTGGAGGCATCATGCTACCCAACTTCAAACTATACTACAAGGGTACAGTAACAAAAACAGCATGGTACCAGTACAAGAACAGACACATAGACCAATGGAACAGAATAGAGAACTCAGAAATAAGACTGCCTACCTACAACCATCTGATCTTCAACAAACCCTGCACAAACATGCAATGGGGAAATTATTTCCTGTTTAATAAATGGTGCCAGGAGAACTGGCTAGCCATATGCAGAAAATTGAAACTGGACCCCTTGCTTACACCATATACAAACATTAACTCAAGGTGGATTAAAAACTTAAATGTTAAACCCTAAACTATAAAAACTCTAGAAGAAAATCTAGGCAATATCATTCAGGACATAGGCATAGGCAAAGATTTCATGATGAAAACAACAAAAGCAACTGCAACAAAAGCAAAAATTGAGATCTGATTAAAAAAAAAGATCTAATGAAACTAAAGAGCTTCTGCACAGCAAAAGTAACTATCATCAGAGTGAACAGAAACCTACAGAATGAGAGAAAATTTTTGCAATCTATGCATCTGACAAAGGTCTAATATCCAGAATCAACAAAGAAGTTAAACAAATTTACAAGAAAAAGAAAACAACCCCATTAAAAAGTGGGCAAAGGCCATGGACAGAAACTTTTAAAAGAAGACATACACATGGCCAATAAACATATGAAACAAAGCTCAACATCACTGATCATTAGAGAAATGGAAATTGAAACCACAATGAGATACCATCTCACACCAGTCAGAATGGCAATTATTAAAAAGTCAAGAAACAACAGATGCTGGAGAGGTTCCGGAGAAAAACAACACTTTTACACTGTTGGTGGGAATGTAAATTAGTTCAACCATTGTAGAAGACAGTGTGGTAATTCCTCAAAGAACTAGAACCAGAAATACCATTTGACCCAGCAATCCCATTACTTGGTATATACCCAAAGGAATATATATCATTCTATCATAAAGATACATGCATGTGTATGTTCATTGCAACACTATTCACAATAGCAAAGACATGGAATCAACTCAAATGCTCATCAATGATAGAATGGATAAAGAAAATGTGGTACATATACACCACAGAATACTATGCAGCCATAAAAAGGAAGGAGATCATGTCCTTTGCAGGGACATGGATGGAGCTGGAAGTCATTATCCTCAGCAAACTAATGCAGGAACAGAAAACCAAACACCGCATGTTCTCTCTTATAAGTGAGAGCTGAACAATGAGAACACATGGACACAGGAAGAGGAACAACACACACTAGGGCCTGTTGGGGGAGGCTGGAGGAGGGAGAGCATCAAGATAAATAGCTAATGCATGCTGGGCTTAATATCTAGGTGATGGGTTGATAGGTGCAGCAAACCACCATGGCACACGTTTTCCTATGTAACAGACCTGCACATCCTGAAAATGTATCCCAGAACTTAAAACAATAAAATAAAATAAAATAAAACCAAAAAAGAAAGATACATTAAAGCAGTCAATTTCTGGTAGAGAGAAATGCATACATAGAACATGAACATGTGACAGAGTTTGGTTAAAATATCAGTGTTGCTAGAGAATAAGCTATGAGAGACAACTTGTAGGAGATAAATTATGGAAGCAAATAGAGGACCCCATTCACAAGTGCATTCCACAAGAAGTGGATGTTCTAGACAAGTTTGAAAGATGAGTAGTTAGCAGGTGGAGAGGGGGAAAGCATTCCAGGCAGACGGGACATATGCAAAGGCACAGAGAAGGTATGAAGCAGCTTCACCCAGGTCAGGGGAGAATCTATCCTAAGACCATGTCCATATACCTGTGGTTTAAAAAGGCCTGGAACAAAAAATTTGGTAGTTGAATTTTTTAAGAATCAGCTTGCTATTGCATGAGGAATAAAACTGGTACTTCCCCCAAAGCAGATTGACTTAATAAAAAATCTGATTCAATCCAAGTTGTCCATCATTGCCCTGGAGATTCATGTGTTTGACAAATATTGAACACCTCCCCTTTGTCAGGCTCCTCCCCTTCATCAGGCAGTGGAGATATGATGGTGGACCTGGAACCTGTAGTATAGTAGGACAACTTCTGATAATGATAGGTGCTGCGGAGGATAGAAAACAAAATAATGAGTGGGGAGTGGTGGAGCAGAGGTGTCTCTCTGAAGGGACGACGTATGAGCTGAGACCTGAATGATGAATAAAATAGTTGCTGGCCACACAGAAGTCTGTGAGTTGTGTATTCCAGGCAGTGACCACACAGCTACCAAGGCTGTCAGGCCATGGAAGGAGATCTAGATTTTATTCCAGTCTTAGGAGAAGCATTGGAAGGTTTAAGGAAAATGGACTAAAGCTAGATTTGGAGCATGAACTTCCAGTAACAGTCTCTACCTCTCAAGAACTTAGGATTCAACTGGAGAGGCAAATCTAGATTTAGCTAGCTAAATCCATTTTTTTGCTAAGAAAAACTCAGCCCCTGTTAGAAACAGAATGTTTTGAACATTGTGATGGTCAGGGAATCACTGAGTCTACCATATCTCTCCACTGTGAAAACATTCTGGGATTCACATATACACCCAGTTTTACTCGCAAATAATGGAGTCAAATACTATGTAGTTGGAATTATAGAGAGTCATTCTGGTTTTTCAAACAGTTGGTAACTTCCCAGCTGCAAATAATGGATTTTTGTGAAAGATCTTTTGGCAGTGACTTCACATGTTTTCGTTAGCTAATTCAAGTAGTCATCACACTTCCCTGAGCATGTTGAAAGCTTTGAATACCATAATTACCTACTCATTTCAATTAGTAGTGCTTCAACAATCAACTACCATGGTAAGGACTTCCAGGGAATGTTAAAAAGAAGGAGCATATATCCAAAGTCCTTTAGGCAACTTGAAGAGAGATGTGAATAAATGGGCAACCTGAAGCATGACATTTTATTGGCAGCAATTTTGGGGAAATGTGTGAAATATGGCAATTCAATATTGAAAAATTACTTTGGAAAATTCTGAGGAAATGAGTCTTCATGGGTAACATATGTAACACTTTTGGTTTTGGCCTTCCCCTGCTCATGAAGTACATACAGGATGCACTTATAATGCACTTATAATGTGTTTATCATGCATTGATCTTTCACTAAGCAAGTGCAAGTATTTCTTAACAAGGGGGCCTACTGGGAATTGATTAATGACCTGTATTCACATAAATATTCCAGAATTAGAGATGCTTAATAAATGTATCATAACTAATGACTTAACAAATTAAAAGTGACTTTCATGCTCATTTGAATATGGCACGATGGTTTGTGAACTAAGGAGTCAATCAAATGTAATTTTCTGGTCATTCCAATTACTACAGGTGGTGAATCTTATCAGCTCTATTCCATCTAGGTGGTGGTACCATAAGACAAATGAAGTAGAAGTGTAGACATCAGAATCAGAAAGAAACGGGATTAGGCCCCTGTCTCTACCACTTTACTGTTGTGACCTTGGGCAATTACTTTATGTCACCAAGACTTCTTTCTCTTCTGTAATTTGGAGTTGATACTACCTATGTTGTAGGTTAGTTCTGAAGGTAAATTAGCTCAGATGTGTAAGAATGCTAAGCATAGAGAGCTTGTCATATAGTAAATGCTCAGGAAAGAGAAGCAAGTGTTATATGATTTTTACTAACAGACAGCGAAGTACATTTTTCCTGTTAACAAAAATGTAAGTAGGTCCAAGTATCCTGGAGAGTCTGTGAAGTGAGGGTACCAATAGTCTGTGAAGGTTTCTACACTTGGGTAAATAGAACACAAGTGTATAAAGCTGGTTCTTATGGAAGTCTCAGGGGACTAGACTATCCCATTTTTTTTCACCCTGCCAGAATGATTGCCATTAGAAAATCTATGTTGATCTTAACAATGAAGCAACTTACTTACAGTATTAAAAAAATGGCCAATCAAATAGCCATTGAATGGATGCTTTGACTGCCACATATATGATGTCAAACCACTAGTATGTCAATCTCTTTTATGGAACTGACTGATTTTTGTGGGTAGAATTGGCTGCCATCACACAGATGTAACCATCAGCCTAGGTATGTATTTATATAAGAAATGTATATTTAAGCTTCTGCTAGAGGAAAAAACAAAGAGTTGTAGTAAAATGATAGTCATTAAATTCACTCCAAAGGCTTATCAAATAACAGATGAGGCATTGATATTAAGGGAGAAAAAAAGAGAAGGATATGAATTAATAAGTAAAATAGGTCGCTACGATGACAACTATCAGTCTACTGGATTTATATAGATTTTTGAATCCCATAAATCTGTTTACCAATTGTCGTTACTATAAAGAATTGAAAATATTAATCGATTGGTAAGACTATTCTCTATGTTCACGATTTTCTTCTACAAAAAAAAGCAAACAAATTGACAGGTAATTTTTGTTAATTTTATTCAAGGTCGCATGTTTCTTTATCACTTTTATTTAATGTAGGAATAATGTGAAATAATTTTTGGAAATACAGCAGGCTTGCACCTATGTACAAAAATAAATTACTGCTTAAAGGGCCAGAAGACAAGGTGATATTATGAGTTTAATTTGCTCTGTTATGAAGGGAACTCAAGGGTATTGAGTTATGAAAAACAACGGTTATTTTGAGAAAAATGAAGTCAAATTGGGGATTTTAAACACTTTCTGATGTGTTTAGTATTGGATGTGATCTGCAGATTGGGGTGGGGGTGGGAGGCTCCGTTGTTCCATTGTTCACTCTATTCACTTTGGGGAAATGCTCTTTTCTCTGACTGTGTTCTGAACATGGACATTTCTCTAGATTGCTTTCTTGGAAATGGCAACAGAAAATGGTAGCAATAATAGGTTTTAAGGTGCTTGGCAGTGAATCATGCCATTTTATAAATTCATCTCCTTACACTTTATTTCCTTGCTGTGAGATAATTTAGACGAATGTCAGCGAGGAAAAAAGAAAGTGATTGGTGATTCCACCTCAGCCAATAAAGCAAATTCCTAATTTTCTGTCTTTTATCTTTCGCCATTCTTTTGTGCTCCTCTTTGGCCTTGTCAAAACATATCGTTCAGTTAGAGACTAAAAATATTTTCCCATCGATTGGGGTTATTGATTTTTTTTAATCTGTACTTTGGCTTGAAGAGCGCGGGTGAAGGGTGAAAGTTCACCAGCTTAGTCTGCCGTTTTATCTGGACAGCAAAAGAATGTATTGGCAGCAGATTTGATTTACCTTGTTGGTCAGTTGTAGGCACTTCAGCCACTGAAGACAATCCTCCAGAATGTCCTGCTGCTGCTGTCTTTTTTTTGTACCCAGGAGCTCTTCAAAGATTCCACCTTCCTATTGATTTTATCTCTCTGTTTCCAAGGCAAGTTTTTTTTTTTTCCCCCCAAAACAAGTTTTAGGAGAAGTTGCGATGCTTTCTGGACTCATGGTAAATAAAACAAGATTGCATGCTTCTGCTGGAGTTTGGCTCCTCTGCCTATTTGGCTGATGGTTTGGGAACATGTTTATAACCCCGGCCACAGCAGAATCTGATGTGACTAGATCAAATTCACTGAGATCTTTTTGTCTCCCTTATCATAGCTGGTCAGACATACGTACTCAGGGCAGTTTTTGAGTCCTAATTTGAGTCCCTAAATGGCACCTACAGCTTCCTAAGAAGTGTTAGGCTTGTGAAAGGTGGCACCATAGCTATAGTCAGAGAGGAAGTACAGTGTCATGAGTGAGTGTATGGCTCTGAAGACATACTTTCCAGATAAGTATGAGTGGGTGACATACTTGCCAGCTGGGTGACCCTGGGCAAGTTGTTTAATGTTTTGTGCTTTAGTTTTCTTATCTGTAAAATGGGTATATAAAGTGTACCTTTTTCCTCAAGTGGTTGTAGAATCACATAAATAAATACATGTAGAAGTCCTACAATAGGGCCTTGCATACTAGAGGTTTTCAGTACATATCAGCTATTGTTATGACTATAGACAAGGAAGCTGAAAATTGGAGGAGGGGATAGTTAAAAAACATAGAGATCACACAGAGGAAGAGAGAACAAACTGACCCTCAATATTTGGCCTCCTGGTTGCTGCCACAGTTCTGACCACTTGGCCTCGGCCAGTTGGTTGGTTACTTCTTGTATTGGATGTGGAGGCTCCAGGGTGAAACCTGAGCCTGCTAATGGGTGAGGCTTCTGGACTCTCAACTCATTTCTACATTTTGGTCCCTTCAGTTCTGGTGGCTGGACTTGGTCCTTACTTCTAAGATCTGACTCTGAATATACTGGGTGATTCCTGGGACTAGGGCCATTATGGGAGGCAGGAGCCTCTCTGCTTTTCCCAGAGGACAGGCCTGTCTCAGAGAGGAGGCCCTGTGGGTACATAGAACCACCTAAAGAGAATCCGATTTAGAAGTACTGGGCCTGAGTTTTTAACAAGCGTCTCAGGTGACTTGGATGCAGGTGGCCTCAGTTTACACTTTGAGAAACACTGATGCAGTAGAGAGAGCAGAGGCTCTGAATGTGACAGACTTGGGTTTCAATTTGCTTATCAGCTATGTTTATGTGGGCAAGTCATTTAAGCTCCCTGAGCCTCAACTGTAAAATGGACTAAGAAATTAACAATATAACTAATGTTCCTAGCACGATCCTTGACATCTAGTCTGTGCTCCCATCCTCTTCCCTGATTCTATTTGTCTTCTTGGAGTCCAGAGAATTTTACACTCTGTTGGAATTAATTTGTCTTGACTCCTCCTTCCTCAGCTGTGCATGTTGTTGATTTCCTGTCTGAACTGCAGCTGCTCTTACCATACTCTTGTGAGCACTTTCCTGTTTAGATAAAATTGACCTTACTCCTACAAGCCTTTGCTCTTTCTCTTTAGTTATCTTCCCTAAATGACATGTTGGTGGTATTCTCATATCTGGGTCAATTTTTGTGTGCAGTTTTGCAGAATAGAGTTCTTCGTCCCTTTTCTTGGACTGTAGAATTTTGGGTCTAGTAATGATGAAAACCATATCTCACTTCTGTCCCTAGGTGCAGCTAAGGGATCTCTTTTCTCAGCCCTTGTTTGTTTCCCAGTGTGGGCATTTTCTTGCCTGCTCTATCTACCTTTCTGTTACATATCTAGATGCTCTTGTGATCTGACGGATTGAGGACAAATCAGCTAACCACCCTAAGTTAGTGGGTGTATTAGCCTATAAGACATAACAGGTTCTATTTTATTTTATTTTTTACCATTACTATTTGGCTAGTTGGTAAGGCTTTTTTTTTTGGTCAACTTTTATTTTAAGTTCCAGGGTACATGTGTGGGATGTCCAAGTTGGTGACATAGGTAAATACAAGGCTATTTTTTTTTTTTTTGAGACAGAGTCTTGCTCTGTCGCCCAGGCTGGAGTGCAGTGGCGCGATCTCAGCTCACTGCAAGCTCTGCCTCCTGGGTTTACACCATTCTCCTGCCTTAGCCTCCCGAGTAGCTGGGACTACAGGTGCCCGCCACCACACCCGGCTAATTTTTTGTATTTTTAGTAGAGACAGGGTTTCACCATGTTAGCCAGGATGGTCTCGATCTCCTGACCTCGTGATCCACCCGCCTCAGCCTCCCAAAGTGCTGGGATTACAGGCATGAGCCACCACGCCCAGCCAAGGCTATGTTTTATATGGAACTGAAGACATTGAGTTCAACTGATATCGAAACAGTTGTTCAGCTTGGTCTCTTTACTCAAACATACAATCAGGTGTGAGAGTAAGGAAATGCCATGTCAGCTGTTTAGTCAATTCAGTCCCAATGGTAGTTTTCTATAAACACAGTCTTTAGCTTTAATAGACCTAAAGACCTATTGACAAAGAAAGAAAGAAGAATCCTGGCCTTCTAAGCAGATACCCATGTGGAAACGCCACTAACATGTCAGCTGGGGAAGAAAATGAAAGACAACAAAGTAAAGGCTTCTAGGAATAAGGTCAATGTCACCAAAACAAACAAACTGTCAACTTCCAAAAACCTAATGGAAAACTAGAAAAATGTCCTGGAAATATGTTTACTATAAGGCATGGATAAATGGATATGCTCTTAATTTATTATGAGATATATTAATATATTAGCAAGGGGGATAGTATTTTCAATAGGTCATTGGATATAGGGATAACCCTAAATCTAAGATGATTTCATCTTGAGATCTTTAAATAATTACACCTGCAATGATCCTATTTCCAAATAAGGTCACATTGTAAAGCTCTGGATGGATATGAATTTTGGGGAAACACTATTCAACTCATTATAGCACACATGGACAGTAGGCTTGATACAGCTCCAGAACGTGATGAGAATTCAGAATCTGGGCAGTATGAGACTGTATCTTCTTGATTCTGTCCATTCCATTGTGAGAGTCTTAGAAGCTGGAACTTATGTAAAGTGCCTTCATGGCAGGAGCTCTGTAAATATTTTCAGAAAGAGTAAACTAGCAACGGCAGGTCAGGACCAATAGAAGGACCCTCAGGAGGAAGCCATTTTCAGAAGTCTCCACTTCAGTATCAACATATTAAAGAGGATGAGCTGATGAGCTGTGTCATTCAGCAGGGAGAGAACTGGCACAACTGGTCAAACTCATAATAAATTCTGCTAACTGGCAGTAGGTAGGAAGGACACCCAAAATGAATTAATTCAGTCCCTGGATTTTAACCCTTTAAAAATAAGATAAATTCCCTATTTAATAAATGGTGCTGGGAAAACTGGCTAGCCATATGTAGAGAACTGAAACTGGATCCCTTCCTTACACCTTATACAAAAATTAATTCAAGGTGGATTAAAGACTTAAATGTTAGACCTAAAACCATAGAAACCCTAGAAGAAAACCTAGGCAATACCATTCAGGACATAGGCATGGGCAAGGACTTCATGTCTAAAACACCAAAAGCAATGGCAACAAAAGCCAAAATAGACAAATGGGATCTAATCAAACTAAAGAGCTTCTGCACAGCAAAAGAAACTACCATCAGAGTGAACAGGCAACCTACAGAATGGGAGAAAATTTTTGCAATCTACTCATCTTACAAAGGGCCAATATCCAGAATCTACAATGAACTCAAACAAATTTACAAGAAAAAAAAAACAACCCCGTCAACAAGTGGGCGAAGGATATGAACAGACACTTCTCAAAAGAAGACATTTATGCAGCCAAAAGACACATGAAGAAATGCTCATCATCACTGGCTGTCAGAGAAATGCCAATCAAAACCACAATGAGATACCATCTCACACCAGTTAGAATGGTGATCACTAAAAAGTCAGGAAACAACAGGTGCTGGAGAGGATGTGGAGAAATAGGAACACTTTTACACTGTTGGTGGGACTGTAAACTAGTTCAACCATTGTGGAAGTCAGTGTGGCGATTCCTCAGGGATCTAGAACTAGAAATACCATTTGACCCAGCCATCCCATTACTGGGTATATACCCAAAGGATTATAAATCATGCTGCTATAAAGACACATGCACACGTATGTTTATTGTGGCACTATTCACAATAGCAAAGACTTGGAACCAACCCAAATGTGCAACAATGATAAACTGGATTAAGAAAATGTGGCACATATACACCATGGAATACTATGCAGCCATAAAAATGATGAGTTCATGTCTTTTGTAGGGACAGGGATGAAGCTGGAAACCATCATTCTCAGCAAACTGTCGGAAGGACAAAAAACCAAACACCGCATATTCTCACTCATAGGTGGGAATTGAACAATGAGAACACATGGACACAGGAAGGGGAACATCACACACCAGGGCCTGTTGTGGGGTAGGGGGAGGGGGGAGGGATAGCATTAGGAGATATACCTAATGTTAATCATGAGTTAATGGGTGCAGCACACCAACATGGCACATGTATACATTTGTAACAAACCTGCGTGTTGTGCACATGTACCCTAAATCTTAAAGTATAATAAAAAAAAATAAGATCGATTCACCCACGCTGCATGGTTTAAAGACTATAGTCACAAGGTGACAAATAGTCACATAAAGACAGAAGCATTCAGTCCATTTGGGTATGGACCCTCTTACCAGTCTCAGAAAATTGACCTATTTTATTGCATTCTTTTTACAACCAATTTCAGCTGGCTGAATTGAGTATAATTTTCATTCTGACTTGACTTCTAGCCCATTAAGACAGCCAATCCAATTAGGCTTTCTCCTGCTTTGCCTTCTGACAGAGCATCTGATTGGCTCACAGCTCTTGCCAAGTGACAGGCCTTCCACAACTGTGGGTTATCTTTCTTAAAGAGATCTTATCTCCTGTTCTCTCTTTAAAGTGCCTACACTTTTTTTTTCTGGTTATGTTTTGGCTTGCATTTTAGGGTGTTTCTCTTTCAAATCCTTGAGTTTGGATGCTTGAGTTTAGGACCTGGGCTGCTGGGTTGTTAGGGTGGATATTTCAACACAGTCTTTAGGTTACTAACTGTGGTAGGCTGGATAACGGTCTCCCACAAGATATACCCATCCTGATCCCTGGAGCCTGTGAATGTTAACTTACATGGCAGAAAACGACTTTGCAGGTGTGATAACCTAAGGATCTTGAGATGGGGAGATTATCCAGGAGGGCTCTAGATGCAGTCACATGCATTCTCATAAGAGGGAGATTATACACATACACACACACACACACACACACACACACACACACACACACACACACCCACCCACCCACCAAGAAAGCCACGTAAAGGAAGCAGAGGGAAGAAGAATCAGAGAAAGAAGATGCTAGGCCACTGGCTTTAAAGACAGAGGAAGGGGCTAGGAGCCAAGGTAGGTAGCTCTAGATGCTGGAAAAGGCAGGAAAACAGATTCTCCCCAAGAGCCTCTGGAGGAAGCGCAGGGCTGCTGATACCTTGGTTTCAGCCCAGTGCTTATGGCGTCCAGAACTGTGAGAGAATAAATTCTAGTGCATTAAATTTATGGTGATTCATTACAGCAGTCACAGGAAACAAAAAGACAACCAAGACCATTCCTTCCAAGACTAAATCTCTGGTTCTGAGAAATGGACTGTGCGGTGGATTGGCCCCAGCCATGATATTCTCCAAGTATTTGCCTACACTTGTGTTTTCAAGGATAATTTTATGTGATTTGTTCTGCTTTCAAACTTCCCCTAAGATATTGTCTAAAAATATTTGATGACATTTGCAGTATTAGAGTGAGAGATTTTATAAAAGCACCTATGGAGCAATCCAGTTTCTTTAATCTGTTACAACTTTTTATATCAAGGTCACCCAATTCTAAGATTTTTATTGACCCTCATTTTCATTTAGCTATATGGACACTTAGCACATTGCTTACCTGCCCCTCCCTGAAATTCTCTCCTCACTTGGAACTTGGGTAGCCAATGGGGTGGTCCCAGACTGAAGGCTGGAAGGCTCAAGACTCTGAAAGAGCTAGTTTCAACTTGAGTCCCAAGGCAGGATGTTTTGAGGTCCCAGCTCAAGGAAGTCAGGCAGGAGGAGTTTCATTCTACTTGTGGAAGGGTCATCCTTTTTGTTCTATTCAGGCATTCAACTGATTGGATGAGGCTCACCCACAGTGGGGAGAGGAATCTGCTTTACTCAGTCCACCAATTCAAATGCTGATCACCTAAAACACACACACCTACCCCCACCCCACGCACACCCGGAGTAATGTTTGACTAAATATCTGGACCATATTAAAATCAAATGTCTCAAAATTGTACCAAACTTCCAACCCTTAAATGTGCATAATTCTAGCAGTGGTGTTTTGATTGTTCCATGTAAAACTGTGAAGATGTCATTGAATCTGCACCTATTTCTTTTCCTTTTCATAGTTAAAAACCAACTTCTCTCGATTCTTCTTTACAAGTCTCTCTCGCAGCATGCCCGTCCTCCTTGCCTTCCTTTTCATTTCTCCTGCCTGTAGAGTAATCCCAGCCCACAGAACCTAACTATTGTTGCTGCTACCCATCAGATTTCATTTAATAAACACTTGCTCTGTGCTAGGTTCTGTACTAAGCACTTTATATATATTATCTCATTTATTTGCTCCCCAAATCCCTTAAAACAGGTATTAGTATCCCATATTTTGCAGATGAAAAGCAGGTTTGGAGTGGTTAAGTGATCGTGCAAGGTTTCCTAGCTGGTAAGTAGCAGTGTGAGGATTAAAACCCAGGCCTATCTGAATCTCCAGCATGCCAAACCCTTTTATACTGCCCCCCATGAACTTCATAAAGGTTCTTCCTACTCACGTTTCACTTGGAGTCATTCCCAGTTCCAATCATTTCTATAATCACTGACAGTAAAATCTGGACACATGGCATTTGTTAGTTTCTTTCTCTTCTTAAAAACTTTCAGTAGTTCCCTATTGCACAGAGAAATTCATTCCACTGAAGGCTTCCTTAGAGACTTATCTCCTCACCCCTTCCTTCTTCAGTACTTAACCCCACTGAACTTAATCGATTTTTTTGTACATCCATTCCTTCACTTACTCTTCCTTCCATCTGGTGCAGGTTTCCCTGTCTACTCCAGTGGATACACTTTAATGCATCCTTCCACATCCAGTTCATATATCTTCAACATGGAAAAATACTCCAGGACCTCCACACTTTCTTTTCCCCAATCACAGAACTAAACCTTGGTCCCATAACTTTGGTGAGCATGTAACTTACTTTATTAAAGTTATTTAGTTATCATCCTGTCTTCCCTGTTAGATTATATTTTTTATTCTGATTATTGACAAGTGGAATTTGACAAGGACAGCAGTAGTATCCTGCTTATCCCCAAATTGCATCTCCAGATCTCCTCCTCACTCCTTGAGGACTAAATCAATCATTTCTCCCATTGCTAGGGTGTTTGCCTCTAGCTGAAGACAGCCGCTTACATTTAGTGACTGGTTGGTGTGGGAATACAAAGGTCTGGCATCGCACTTCAATATGGGCAACTCTGAAGGACCATCCTAGCTCCGGAGCTCCCTTTGAGATTCATTGAGTCCTTTGTTGTCACTGCAGCACCTTCTTTTCTGCCCAGCCATGCTCCCTTCCCTCCTCCACAGGTGTTGATCTAGACAGCACTTCGAATACACGTTCTGCACACAAATCTTCACTTTACGCTTATCTCCCAGGGAACCTGACCTGCGACAGGGAGCTCCATGCCTGGCTGCCAGCAGTATCTGAGCTGATTGGCAGAAGGAGGCTGGGGTTTGCTGTTCAGGGTGTAGAATTTTTCTTGTTCTCCTCTGCTTTCACTACAGCACTCTTGCTCACTTCTGTGTTAAAAGTTTAGATTTTCTTTGGTCTATTTTTCCATAGAATAAACCTCTTGGGGGAATAAAAGAGGGCTGGTTGCTTGTCTGCTTCGGAGGGAGCCAGGGAATCTGAATACCTCTTATACTGTCATTCATCCACTTGTCCTGTTTTCAGTTCTTACTCCGCTTTCTTCCATGACACTAGGAGTTTCTAATTCGCGGGCCTTTCCAAGATGCTCTTGGTGGAACTGGCTTAGTTCTTATTCTTCTCTCTTGGTATTTAGCCATCAAATTATCTCTGTTAATTTCTCCAACCTTCCAACTTCCAAAAATATTTGCTGTCTCCCACTTGCCATTGTCTTCTTCCCGTTTTCTTTACACTTGAAAGTTTGTAATTCTTTTACTCTCCTTTTGGTGGAATTTCTGGAGGAACCAAAGTTGAGCACAGGTGTGTAATGTACCATATTCCTGTAACAGGAGTATGGGAGCTTTACATCTGTTGCTAACTTTGGAGCATTTTGATTTTATTTTAAAAGGAAGGCAGCAGTTTCTTAAACAAATTAAAATGTATGGCGTTTTAATTTGAAAGTAAATTCTTATTTATTAAGGGAAAATTTGGAGGCTACATAGAGTGCTAGGTTAAAGTCAGCATAGTTTTTTCACCAGAAGAGTGCGAAGGCACCATGAGCCTCTGTCTTACCCAGGCATATGTAGAATCAGGGTCTTGAGCAGGGACTGAGGCTTCATGTCAGTATTCCTAAGCATCTAGAGAAAAATAAAACCTTTTACCAGTCATCCAAGTGTTTTGTGTCTGCATGTCAAGAACCATTCAGAAGCTCCAAGTATCTGAATATTTGGTGCCCTATAGACAACATATCTGTGTGACTGTCTAAATTTCCCTAATTTAATTTTGATGTTTGGCCTCACAAAGATGCAGCCAAAGCCTGACCAGCTGTATCACTGAATATGTCAATTACAGTGGGATCTGAGGGTTGTAAGTTAAAGATCATGCATTTTTTTTTTCCTAGGCTGTGTTTGATGACCACAGTCACATTTTGGTGCATGTTAGCCCATGTTTTGAAAACATAAGAGTGTTTTTGAAAAGATAAGGGCTACTTTCTGAAGAGTGGGTGTGTGTACTAGAGGTGGTCGGCAGTGCTGCAGCCTGTCAGTCAAAATCTGCCGGCAATGTCATTCAAGGTCAGAGACCCAGTGAACCACCAATCAAAGTCAGCAGGGCTGCTCATGTTCACTTGTCAGTGTTGGAAAGAGGTCACACGCTCAGTGGTGTGGCTAGTGTGTGAACAATGACAGTATTTTAGTGGTCAGAAGCACATTCTGCTACCTACCCCCTGGCAATTTCAGGATGCTTGCCTGGGTTTTTCCTATCCTACAGGGATAGAAGGCAGAGTAGTAGAAAAAGCCAACAGTGATTTTATAACTGAGTTATGAATTCCAAATTCTAAAAGCAAACTTGGTAGCTAATTTGGCACATAGCTCTGATTAATATCATTTGCTTAGTATCTCTGTCAGTAAGAAAGGATAACATAAAGAAAAACTAGAAATATAATTTTGGATATCTAAAAGAGATATCACCTTTAAACATTTTGTACTTGTTATTCAGTTTGCTTTCCTGCCTTAGCTACCTATTATCTTGTTTAATTTTCACTAGCAAAAACAAGCTTTGCATTTATGGAAAAAATTGACAATTTTTAGGATGTGCTAACATCACAGATTAAAGCTTGGAAAATTTCAGTTTGATGGCCTAGAAAACAAAGATGACAAAAACGTTAAGCTATGCATTTTGGTAGGATCTTGATGGATTTTCAAAACCGAGCCCTTTCTGGAGGTAAAGGGATAATTCATCATCATCAAGAATATTTGCCATTCAAAGTTATTTAAGCAGCAGGAAATACTGGTGTGGGCAGATGTTCAAAGCTCAATCAGAATGTGTCTCCTTGATGGCAAAACCTCCAAAGGAGTCATGTTTTGCTTATTGATGGTAAAATATGCACATATTTCTGTAGATCAACATGCTCCACATTATAAACACAGACTATTTGGCTAAACATTCAGAATTCATCTGAATATCATATAGATGTAAATGCAAAAACCTGATTTAGCCATATTCTTATGACTTACATTATTTATTAAAATATGTAACTATAGAGTTTTAAAAGTCCATACAAATAAAATAACAAATAAAGCAAAGGGTATGTATGCTTGGTGTGAGCACTAGAGGTGGAGGTTTTTTAAATATGTAGAATAGTGAAGGTGAAACGCATATTTAGAGTGGTGTTATGGGGCCTGGGGCTTCAGGGTTGGAAAGGCCTTTAGGACTTTCTATAATTTTGTGGGTGGTGGCATTAAGGTGCTTGTGGAGGAGGCACACATAGTTAATGTCAGATCCAAGTCCTGGCACTGCTTTGGAGTCCTGACCTCTTTCTCTACCAGGCTTGTGGGAATACAGCCTCTTTTCAGATTCACCTGAAAAGGCTTATGGCAGAAGTAAGTTTTCTGAGGCTGCTTACGAGGTGGGAAAAGGAGGGTTTAGACACTGCAGGAATAGTGGATGTAGTAAGGAAATGCTCAGCAGAGGGCTGGGCCATTCAGGCGAAGGAAGCACTGGGTGGTTTACATGGGAGAACCAGGGGCCTACGGTTGCAGAAGGAGTAGTAACGAAAGAGAGGATGCTCAGAATTATCCAGTGAAGCAAAGCAGTTCTCTTTAAAATGAGCTGTCCCTGCTCTAAATTTTGGATTAGAAGTATTCTTAGCTTTCAGTAGCAACACCTTTATACAGGTGAACTGAGGTTTTGAGGGTGATAGGCTCCAGACATAGAAAGTACCTGATTCCAGCTGCAAGACTTGGCTGGCTTGTTTGATAGCGGAATATGAGAGTGAGATGTGGAGATGTGAGCAAGGGGATACAGATCATGTTTTCCTTCCCTTTCTCTGACACCCTAATCAACACCTCTAGGCTTGGAGGAAAGATTAAAATCCAAGAAAACAAAAGAGGAGTGATTCAAGCATGACTGGTTTCTTTCACAGATGTGGAGGGCTGGCCAAGAGGCACAAGTCAGCCAATTTTCAGCTCTGACAGCAGCTGAGGTCATCAGCTTCCTAATGGCACCCCTTAAGTCCTCCGAGGCCAGGGTGTCCTTTGAACTCAGTAGTTGTTACACTTCCAAAGCTAAGTGGAGAGGGAGAGAAACCTGCAAATTTTGCTGGCCCCTGAGTACACAATTACCTGGCTATTAAGACCTTAGGCTGAGGATGTAGGATTCTCTTATCTTCTCTGACCTGCAAACCAGTAGTTGTTCCTAGCTGACTTATACATATGTGCACATACAATCACACATTTATACACTCAACGAGATAGAAAAAGGGAAGGATAGCCTAATGAAAAGGGCTTCTAGGATGGCAGAAGGACTTTTCTGAGAAAGGCTAATGCCCTGGTTCAAAGGGTGCTTACAATGGTTAGTGAGGACTGTTGAACTGGGAAGGGTTGTCTGTGGGGGACTTTTGTTATGGCTGGATCTAGATCTAAGGGCTGGGTGAGAGCAAGGAGGCTAAGAAATACAAGTAGTCTTGCAATATGCTTTTGAAGGGTGTTTCAGTTCCTGGGGATTCATTGGTCCAGCATTTGTGGAGCTTCAACTTCAGTGGGGGAGAGAGGAGAGGTGTTGTCTTTACTGTTCTATAACCAAACCATTTGGCACGAGGTTATGATATGGGGAGGGAGTGGGGAAGACAGATTTGGGAACTCTGTGTCAGTGAGAATTACCAGCAGAAGCGGTATGGTAAATAAGGAAGGTACTTGGAAAACTTCACTAGGATGGAGCATGGTGCACTATTTAAAAATTATATATAGAAAGCTATGTTACATCAGGCAATAAACTATGACTAGTGAGAAACATGTGAGTAATGTTTAAGATGGTCCTTAAGACAAAGCCTGGAACATTTAAATTACTGTGAATTAAAATTTTCAAGATCCTTAATCTACTGAATGTGTTTTGGCTCAAGTGGTAGGCAGTTCAAATAAGAGATAAGAAATAAAATAGTTATATCAAACTTCTAATTTTATCCATTTTTATTTTAATTAATTATCTATATATAGCTGTGACAGCAGATGCAATTTAAACCTTGTCCTATACACAAGATGCATCCTGGACTCACACAGCGAATGTGAGACAAGAAGTCCTACCTGGATGACAATATCTGGATTCCTTTTACCTTTGCCCTCCTGGCCCAGGAGTGCTGAGCTCCCTTCCATTATCTGCCCCCTGTGTTACTGTTGATGGTATGGAAAATAGCAGATGGCGTATTACAGAAGCCACCTATGTCACATTCTGCCTTGGGCAGCATGAGGCTTCCCTTTGCAAGGAGATTGCTATTTCTGAGCTGTATGATAGTTCCTCCCTCCCAAGCTTTATCTTGTCCAGCCTGAGGCTGTGGCCCTCCTGTTCGGCACAGGCAGTTCAGAGGCATGATTAGAAACTTGCTAGGGAACTGGCTTTTGGATTATGGAATAGCAGACGATTCAGCAGGTGCTAGTGATCAGATCAGGGAAAGCCTGAGGCAGGGAGCCAGCCTAGAGCAAGTAAACACAAGCAGTTGAGTCAGGGCAGTAACTGATCTGGAGAGTGGCCAGTGGCAAGAAGGACTCAAGTGAGAAGAGACAGCTGGTGCAGGGGTGGGGATTATTTGCCAGATTCCAAGGTGTGAGTCAGGCTGAGGTGGCAGACAAGACATGGCCAGAGCAGAGAGCCGTTTTGGGTTAGGCATGGAAACAGCCTAGCTAGCTCAGTACCCTGGACAGCTCCTGGGTTCAGGTCTCCTGGCAGCTGCCTCTGCAGCTCCATCCTCCTTGGATTGTTAAAGAGGCTTTATGCCAGACTTCTTGTTTATACATGATAAGGCTTGTCTTCAGAGCATTAGTCTCGAGAGCTCCATCCTAGAAGAAAGTGGCCACATATTCTGGCCTGACAGAATATATAATTTGTTTGCCCATTCCTTCCTTCCTTCCTTCATTCAATTTTTCAGCAAAATCATTAAATCCTACTATGTGCCAGGGCCTCTCCTGGCTGCAAAGACATAACAATGAAAGAGATGCAGCTTTGCATGGCTGCATCTAACTGTTATTGGGGAAGGCAGATATCTAAACAAATAAATAAAAATTCATATAGTGAGGGCAGTTATAGAGATGCACATAATATATTGTGGGAGCATGCAGAAGTTTCACTTGACTCTGAGAGAGTCATGGATGGCTTCCTGGAGGGGTGATCCCTGAGTAGTGTGTCTTGAAGAATGAGAGGGCTTTAGCCAGAGAGAGGAAGAGAAAGTAGTTGGGAGAGAAGGCAAAGCCATTGCACACAGAGGAGCCAACACAAGCAGAGGCAGAAACAGCATGGAGAAAAAGTAAGGTATCTTTGGAGGAAAATGTATAAGATGCGGAAGGTTAAGTGATCTCATCTTGGCGCAGGGAAAATCTGTTTTTATCATTGATGGTGTGTTCACCCTCTCTCTTGGCTCACGCTCAGCCTGATACCAAGACACCAACATTTCATTAGGGACATGTGAAAGCCTTTTAAATCCAGATGAGTTGGTGAGACATACTGAGTCTGCATGGATAGCCCTCATTTGCTCCAACATCAAAAATTAACAGAAACCACTCATGTGAATGTGAGAGCAATTCATGCCTGTCAACATCTCCATTGACTGCTCTAACCACTGGCAGGCCTCTTGGAAGCCCCACTGCCCTATTCTTGGTGTGACAGGGAAGGAACAGGATTTCAGCCAGACTTTGGAGGGAGGTAGGGTTTTTGACTGTGGGTGAAAAGAGGAAAGACAGGCTCTTTAGGGGAAATATATGAATAAAACAAAAATGCAAAGAATACAAAGGATAAGGATAGTGAATTTATTGGACTAGAGTGAAAAAAAAGCTTATCCAGTGCTTCAGAGATAGAGAAAACCAGAAAGGTGGGTTGGAACCAGGTGACCGTGAGCCACAAACTCTAGACAGTGTTGAGGCCATTAATGAGAACCAATTGTTGTGCTGTCCAACCCAACCATTTAATTTTTGGTAATATTATTGCTACTTGTCCATTTCTTTCCTTCTTCCACATCACATCACCAGTTTCATTTGTTAATTCACTCGTCTATTTACTTATTTAAGCTCCTCTGCATCACTATTTTATTAACATCACAGAAGACTCTTGCAAGGGTGGTAACTTGAGTTTCTATACTGTATATCTATTTTCTTTCTTTTAAAAAAGTAGCATTATTTTCTTTTGATGATTCTTATACAGAAGTCTGTAGGACGTTCTAATTTGCATATATTCGTTAGCATTAGGGCAGGTCAAATTTGAGACTGTGCATGAGGTCAGAGCTCTCATGATTGGGATTAGTGACCTTATAAAAGAGGTTCAAACCTGGGTGCAGTGGCTCACGCCCGTAATCCTAACACTTTGGGAGGCTAAGTGGGGAGGATCACTTGAGCCCAGGAGTTTGAGACCAGCCTGGGCAACAAAATGAGACCCTGTCTCTTAAAAAATAATAATTTAATTAAATGTTTTTAAACTTAAAAAAAATTTGAGACTGGATTAGGGCAGAGCTGCAGGCCTTTTCTGTCTGTACCTTCTCACTTTGCCTCAATTCAGCCCCTGTTATTTGATCTGCTGTCTATGCAGGCAGTGTCATGTACAACGGCTGCAGTCTGAATTCTGGTTTTGCCCCTTACTGCCTTTGGGATCTTGGGCATCACTTCCTGAGCACTGGATTCCTAATCTGAATTTATGAGGTCATTATGAGACTTAAATGAGATAATGTGTGTTAAGTGCTTAACTCATCTACTCAGCATATTGTAAGTGCTCAGTAAACAGTTGCTATTTATATTATTATCAGAAATTAGCCATTGAGCCATAGACCAGAACTTAGAGAAACCTTTGAGATGGTTAAGGTAGAGGCGAGCAAGGATTAGACACTGTTAACAAGATCTTCTGATCCCTGGCCCAGAGCTTTCTTTAATCAACACCATGTCCCCACAGCCTTGTCTGTGGCAAGATTTCAACACAACTATTAATGATGTGGGGAAACCTCCTCTGAAATATATAGACCTCTGTTCTAGAGTAAATGTGTATTTACAGCATCAAGACAGATCATTAACCCAGTCCTCAAAATTAAAGAGCAAGTACAAATCAAAGTAAACCATTGTAAAACTCCATAAGTGATACAAATGCTTCAATAGGCTTTCATTGAAAAGCTCCCAAATTGTGCTAGTGATTTCATAATTGTCAGAATCAGAAATGAAAGAACACTTGAAAATGTGTTCTGCCTTATTTTATCAGTTAGAGAAGATAAGGAAGTATTTGCCAGTGTTTCCTTCCATAGCCCCTCTCTCTTTCTGTCTATCACCACCCTGTCCCCGCATTTATCTATGTGTCTGTTGGTCTAGCTGTCATCTATCTCCAATCCTTGGCTTAATTCTCCAGAGTATATCTATCACATACTTTTTCTCATGAGGTTAACTGACCAGGGAAACAGTCATTTAGATTTTTTTTGAAACTATATTGCTGGTTGTTTTCTAGGTAAACTCAGTCCCTGGTCTTGAATGAAGGCTACAAATCCTAAAGCTGAGGCTGGCACAGCTTTGAGAAGTGGGGCATATCCTCAATGGAAGTGAATACTTCCTTCCTTGACCTTGCAGCTTAAGTCTCCATCCCTCAATTTTCATTAACTGCCTGGCCCGGTGGATTTTCCTCGAGATATTAATGTCTTCTCTTCACAACAAGATACCAAGCTCTTGAAGAGCATAGGTCCTGCTTTCTTGATGTCATCAGCATTTCCTGACCCAATGTCTTGTATATGCTGGGGCTCCCTACATGGAGATTTGACTTCCATCAGGACACTCTATCATTCTTGTCATAGAGACAAGAACAAGGGCATCCCAAGGCAAACCACAAAGGCATTGCATTGCATCTTCAGCCACCAGCCACCCTTGGAGAAGTTCTTCCTCCTTGGAACAGAAGTGTTTATCCCATTAGTATAGGGAGATCATATCTGTCCAGTAGCCTCCTTTCTATGCATCTCTGCTTTTCCTAAGAAACAATTAGATATACATTTATAATGTATATAATGATAGATCAAATTTATTATGTGCCCCTCTCTCCTTCAGGATGTTTACATTTTAACTGTTGAAATAGATCCCATTAAGTTCAGGCAAAAGAAATGAAATGTCAATTATGGGAATTTCAGGCATCAGTAACAGTATATGTGAGTGTGTGTGTGTGTGTGTGTGTATGTGTGTGTGTGTGTGTTTACCTATTGTGGGGGAGGCAGCTGCACAGGGAAGCCAGGAAATGGGACCTTTCTGGCTTTGGAATTTATGCCAGTAGGTGACCCCTTCCCCTCACAAGATATGCAGAAGATTGTCCCTTTTCGGTTATGTTTTTGCTTTCCTTTGGCATTCTCCTCCCTTGCAATGAAAGTTTCTTGACATTTTGCTGGCTAAGAAAGGATTAAATGGGAAACATTAAAAAGTGGAGACCCTCTTTAGTATCTGTGATTATTTTTTCTTTCCTGGAACACTAAAGAAGGACTCTAGCCTTTGCTTCTGATTCAGTCCCCTTCCTTAGCCAGCCACTGTCAGCGTTTGACTGTCTTGTTCTTTCTGGGATCATCATGTTTCCTGGGGCAGGTCGAGGAGCACTTGATTATGTCTAAGATAGAAGCTGGCAAAGCACCCTGAGCATAGTCAGTTTATTTTAGAGTTTGAGTTATTTCGTTACCTACTCTGGGCCCTGTCTTCTGGAGGGAGTTCACGATCTCTATTCGCAGACTTGACATTTCCTGCCCTTTCCTTCAGTCCCAGCTCTTCTTTCTGTCATTCGTAACTCTGATTCCAGAGTGACCTACTGTGTTTAGGTTTTTATTCTTGTACACTTTACAGTGACATCTTTTATTTTGATATATAGAATCATCCATCTTTAAAGGATTTCTCTAGTATGCCCTGCATCTTCTGTGGAATAGAATTCTCCAAACCACCTCTTCCCTTCTCTCCATTTAGCCTTCTTACAAAGTCTCTTTCATGGCTTTGTCAGGAACCTTTTGCATTTACCTGACTGCTGACCACATTTTCACCTTATTACTGGATCCTTCTCATTCCTCCTCTCTCCATGGGAGCCATGCTCCTGTCATTCTGAATTATTTGAGGTTCCCTGGAAATACCATGCCCTTTCATGCCTCTGAACAGGTTGTCTGTCTGCCTGACATTCCTTCTAGCTCTCCTTTCTTCCTTTCTTCTGCAGACATAATGTCCCTCCTCACCTGATCCTGCTGGGGCACTGCCCATCACTCTGTGAATTCTTATGCAGCCTGCAAGTCTTAGACAATTGCTCCTCTGGGCTTTTTAGACTCTCTTTATGTCATACTATTTCCTTCACCTATAGGCCCTGGTAGAATACATTTCTACTAGCACTTATCACAGGATATTTTAATTATTTATGTGCCTGTGTGTTTGTAGAGCAAAGACCTTGCCTTCTTCAACTCTGTACCTAAACATCTGACCCATTCAAGTCCCTGAATGCATGCATGCATGCATGTACGAACTAAGGTAACACACAGGCTAAACCTGGCTATCTTGTTGGCTTCTTAGTGATGGAGTGAGAATTGTAAGGGAGAAGGAAGCCTTGAGTCCTGGCTCAACTCTCCACGCGAGCTTTTCTCTAGGGCAGGAAGCCGAAGACTCCATGGCTCTCCCGAAGCAGACAATTTGGTAAAAAAAATAGATTACTTGAAAACACATTGAACAAAGTAACAAATTGGTTAAAATGACTGTGTGAACAAAGCATTAAAATTTCAATTCATTGGGGTTTTACATATTGATATGTTTTTGCATCATGTAGATAATATTACAATATTATACGTAGACTTTAAAGCATTATTATCCATATTCAGGATTTATTCAGGTTTAGGGATCAGTTTTGTGCACCTCGAAGAATTCTTATGACTTTGTGTTGCAGGTTTAAAATCTTACCTGGACACAGCATCATTATGCAATCTAGTGGTTGGAAGCACTGGAACCATTCCTTTTGCTACATTTCTGCTGATAAATTAGATTTGAGCCATAAAGAAGAGTTAAATAATTAAAACATTTCCAAAGCAGTGGGGATATTATGATATTTGATTAAAAAATGAGTTGGAAAATTTTAAATGCCCAAATTTGAAAAATGAACAAAATGTTCAAAATAGATGGGAAAGGCTGGGACCCTGACTGGGCCTCCTTTCTCTCACCCCAAGTGGGACCCAAGGCACTTCCATGAAACTCAAGGGCTCTGGAAAATCCAGTTTGAAAACCAGTGGCCAAAACTTAACTGTCTAATTTTCCAGGTGTAGAAACTAGGGACCAAATAAGACAATAGAGCCATAACTCAAGTAGGTTTTCTTGCTCCTAGGTCAGTGGTAGAAGGAGGAAGCCTGCCTTGACTCCAGGCCCATTTTTCTGGAGGGGAAAAAGTGTGGTATCTTTACTTCCCTGGCTGTAAGTGGAGTAGAGGTGGGATTATGTCTGCCCAGGGATTGTTCCTCAGGTCAATTTAAAACTTGCTGGCTAAGTGGTCACTCTATGTTGGGTCACACCATCATGGAGGCAGAGGAATGCCCAGTCATTGGTAAAGTACATCCCTGGGAATCCACACACATGATTCGTGTTCAAGCATCATAACACTGTGAAATCATGAGTCATGTTAACTCTCTGGGCCCTAGGCTCTTCATTTTAAAAATAAAGTGTTGGAGGACATTACCTCTAGTGCCCCTTTAGGTTTGGCATTTGGTGATGTCAGAGGCCATGTAACAGTTCCTGTAGCAAGGTATTCTCTTTATAAAGGGTCCCATTCTACTTCCCTAGCAAAAAGGAATGCATAAGCAATCTTCTTAGTTCTGGACTGACTTACATGGAGAGGTGAGACTTCATATTGTTATAAGCAAAATTAAGAAAAGTTGATTAATGAAGGAAGCACGAGTTTTGTCTTTTCATCTTAGGCTTGGTATGGACTTCTCTGAAGTGTAAACGATGCCTTCATTCATCATGGTCCAGGGATGAGGCATTGAAGAGGTAAATAAGACTTAGTCCCTGATCTCAAGGAGCCCACATTCTTATGGGAAAGGTATCCTTATAAACAAATATAATCTTTAGAACCAGGATAGAATATTCATAAAACGGTGATAAAATGACCAAGTACTTCACATGCAGTCTCTCTTCAAATCTTCTCAATGATTACACCCATTTCCTAGGTGAGATAGATGAGAAAACTAAAGCTCAGTGATGTTAGAGACTTTCCCAAGGTCATTATCACTATTGAGAATGGGTTAAATGGGATAGGCTTTAGGCATTGAGGTCCCAGTAAGGAAGATATTGTAAAGCTTTAAGTAGGTGGGCTTGAACTCAGCTGAGGCCACAGGCAAGATGGATAGCCCAAACCTCAATATGCTGCCTTGCCTATATTTCCCTTTTAAAGAGTTCCTGCTACCCTTGAAACATAAGTTTTAAAGGTCCTTCTTCCACATAAATCATTGTGTTGATGTGGGCTGTTATTTATGGAATCAAGAATGAGTGCTTAACCTAAGAATAGCTCATCTATGGACTTACTAGTGGACAATGGGATGGTTTGGCACAAAAGTGATGGCCAGTGGGGATGGTTGAACAATTGGATCTGGTGACTTGGTTTATTTGAACATGAGAAATACAGAAAGGGTTAAATAGTCAGAAGTTAGAAGGAAAGCCAAAGATACAGAGCTAAGCAGACTCACTCTATGGGAGAATGTATGCTGTGATTGATAAACGCCTGCTGGCAAGATACCTTGGTCACTAGAGTTGTATTGGATCCTGAATAAACTTCAACTTCCCCAAGCAAGTTCTGATCATTTTGAGCCTTACTGTGTGGCCACATCTACTTGGTCAAGATTCTCATCATCTTTATGTACCTACACGTCTCCTTATCCCCCAGATCTTCTTTACCTGAAGCAAACCAAGTGAAATTTAATTCCTTGCAACCAAAACAGTACATTTGAAGTTGGAGTTTAGAATAGGGTCCAGCTTTGGGAAATTTTCCTGAGGAAAAAAGCTAATGGGATTTGATGACCAATTTTATCATTATTGATTATTTTCAAAAGGTAGAGCTATTGGAAAAGAGAAGCCTACTACATTTTACAGCATATCACACAAAACCAAATCTGAGACATGAGGTTTCAAACCACTCAGAGTCTGAATTTGCAGCAAAATTAAGGCTGTAATAGACTAAAGGAATGTTCAGAGGAATAACAACCAGAAACAACATAAAATGGAAAATACATTACAAGAAATTAAAAGAACTAGTATAGTTTGGGGCAACCACAATTGAACTCTGCAGGAGCTGCCTTTGTTTCTCTGCCTTAACATGTATTTGTTCCTGCAGATTAGTAGCCTCCATTCAGGGAAGAAATGGCCCTGGATGAGTGGTCCGTCTTAGGAACCACAGGTGTTGTTGTACACATTCTGTTTACAACCTTAGGGGTGAGTGAAAAACAAAACCTAACCAAGAAAACAGCGACCACAGACCAGAATGAGCTTTGCCAACATTTCCTTCCTAATCATTCCTAAACAACCAGACACATAATGGCATGATAACAAGCACAAAGTTCTAACATCTACGTGGAATGTCAATTTTAAATAAGAGTGAGGACATGGGTGTGTTTGCGCATGTGTATGTGGAAAACAATTTAAAAAATTAATGTGACTAATCTACTCATGTCTTGCATATTCAGTAACCTTCAGAATTCACCTCATTGAAGGGCCACTAGTTTTGAAGAATGTAGATTAATAAGCCTCCTTGCTTAAAAAATGAGCTTCAATATTTGTGCAAATCATAGAGTCAAAAGAAAAAAAATCGATGGACTATCGACTACTGGGGATGATCACATTCATTTTGCCCTTTGTGGTTGGTGAAATCCATGCTGCAATTACAGAGACAGGCTGGCAGCAAAGAGCCTCAGTCGGGCTTTCAGCTCCACATTAATCCAAAACTCCCCATTTTAATGCAGATATAGATTGCCACAAGTCAATAGCTGACTACTTGAATTGTGAAGTAGCAGCTCCGCGTGGCACTGGCAAGCGTAAGCTTACAGTATTTGGGAATTTCAAAGCTTTGCTGTGTGAACCAGTGTAGCTGAGGCTCAGGGGGAGGTGTGGTTGTGCTGATGCTGTTGAAAAGATCTGTCTTTGGGATCTAAAACACAGATTATAGCAAATTCAAGGTGGGTGGGTCATAGAATTATAGGAGTATAGAGCTGGAAAAGACCTAGAGGTCACCTGGTCCAGCTCCTTCCTTAAAGATGAGGAAATTGAGGTCCTTGGAGGTTAACTAACTTGCATGTGGTTACACAGCTAGTCAGCAGAAGACTCCGTACTAGAAAAAGAGAGATGTCCTCCTGGATTTTCTACTACTCTGCATAGGTTATGAAAAATCAAAATTTGCTTTCTTTGCTAGATCACACACTTGTGCACATGCAGTAGATACATCACTGAGTAGGTTTTATTTAATTCAGTTTTAGTATTCAATGACCCACGAAATGGGGTGGTAAGGAACTCATTCTCATTACTGGGAGTATGTATGTAGTGAGGCCAGTGTAAAAACTAAATTGTAACATTTTGCAACTGAGGGGAAGGTGAGATCCTGAGAGGCATTAAATGGGACAAAATTTAAAAAAAATTACTTCGCAAGTGATAAAGCACTATACTCATATTAGGGGTAATGGTTATTTTAAAGTATGCCTTTTTTTGGGGAATACTTCTATTTCATGCAGTACATGGTTTGTTACTCATATCAAACCAGTCTGTGAATACATAGATAATAAGGATCAGTGTCTCATGTTTCTGTCATCGGTGAATACCACAGTGTTTGGCACACAGCAGATGCTCAGTAAATATATTTGCTGTATGTTGAATGTTATATATCTAAATCCATATCATAAGTTATTGTACTCAAAGTGTGGTTTGCGGTCCAGTAGCATCAATTCCACCTGGGAGTTTGTTAGAAATGCAGGATTTGGGGCCCTGCCCCAGACCTACTGAGGCAGAATCTGCATTTTAACAAGATCTCCGAGTGCCTGACAGTCTCATAAAAGTTTGAGAGGCCTTGCAATAAACTGTGCTGAACCATCTCTATTCATCCAAACCCTATTGCATGAGTTTAGGTGTGGTCTGCATATGGGGTAGCAATTGTGATTGATTGAAATTATCACTGAATGGCTCTGAAATCATCCACAGAAGCAGCAACATTGGACAGGTATGTTGGTTCATGCCTGTAATCCCAGCACTTTGGGAGGCCAAGGCAGGTGGATCATTTGAAGCCAGAAGTTCGAGACCCACCTGGCCAACATGACAAAACCCCCTCTCTACTTAAAATTTAAAAATTAACTGGGAGTGGTGGAGCACACCTGTAATCCCAGCTTCTTGGGAGGCTGAGTCATGAGAATTGCTTGAACCTGGGAGACAGAGGTTGCAGTGAGCAGAGATCACACCACTGCGCTCCAGCCTGGGTGACAGAGCCAGACTCTGTCTCAAAAAAAGAAAAAAAAAGAAAAAAAAATGGGGCAAGCTTGTCCTGCCAGGAGAGGATGACTGGGACTAACCAACTGAGGAAACACTGTGTTTTCATCTCCCATGTAATTCCCAAATAGGACATGTGTTTGAGCAGCTTGGCACCATTTATATAATTTTTTCTCTCTCTAGCTCATGTAGGATAATTTGAGTTAAGTCCACTTATGATGAAACGCCACTGTTCATGGAAAATATTTTCTCTTGAGTGTCATGCTTCTTAATATTTGTATTTGAATACATTTGCTCGGTTTAACCAGATTCTGTTTCAACTAGTCCCACCGAAACCAGGGTTTTCACTCAGTTATGTTACACTGTACTAGAGTATTATGGCTCTAAATGTCTAAACATCCTCAATTGGAATTTTGAAACAGAGCAATGGGGCATGAATCCTGAGCTTTGTCACTTATTTATGACTTGAGAAGCTCTCTGGATACCATGTGTATCTCAAAGGAAATGGAGAGTGGCCTTGGCCTGTGGAGCTCTGACTCTCAATCCCATGCTCCTTTCTGTATGTATCTCTAAGACCTGAGCGGATGCCTGAAGGACCACACCTGAGCTTTGGCAAAGTATTTTATCACTGGGTTTTGCTACCTTGTTTTGTGATGTCACAAGAGAAAACTCAATTTAGGCTGAGGCTGAGCCCAGATCAATATGGAGCTACCTGTGCCCCTGCCCTGTTCTTGCCCTGGGTCATCCTGCACTCAATGTTGACTTTGTGGCCTCTACTGAAATACTTTCAGAAGGCAGATACATGGTTGATGGAGCTGGGGTTGCCTGTCTCACTGACAGAATGGTCAGAATTCAGCCACTTAGAAACAGCAACTAGCCTACTTTTACTTGCTTTAAAAGGAATCAAGACTCTTTGGGCTTCCACGGAAATAAGTGAGTTTGCCCTGTAGAGGAAGCTCTGGAAGGATGGATCAGGAATAAGAAGGGTTCTCCAAGGGCATGTCTGATCTCTGCAGCTGCTGCCTTCACATTTAGCCCCCACCCTGGTCCTCTGTCTCTGCCCCCTCTCTGCCAGGCCCTTTTCTTTTTCAGGCTCACTTTGTAAAATCTCCCTCTTCTCTTTCCTTCTCATGCCTACCTCTTTCATTCTCTGATAAAAGACAGAGGAGGTCTAGGCAGGGCATGCTCAGTAGTCGCAGGCAGGTTGTGTATGTAAGGAGGTAGCCACAGCAGTATCTCTCCATGGTGTTTCTCTTGTTTATATGAGCATAATTCACCAGATCAGTAAACATATCAGCTGGAAACCTCTTGCTTTATGACAGAGCAGATCAGTTCAAACCAAACGTTTACTAGAACATATTGCTGGACAGCCTAGTTTGGCTGTGAAGAAAGCTGATTCTGTTCCCCCTGGTGCTGACCAGTTCATCTCAATGCCTTGCTTTTAGACATCTACATACATGCTGAAAAAAGGATAAAAATTGTAGTTAGCTTACCCTGTATTGGCTTTTAACCAACCATGACTCTGTAAGTGGATAACTTGTTTTAGGGAAACAACTTCCCCCAAGCAGAATTTGGACATTATTATTATTATTATTTTTGATTGAAGCAAAGGCAATGCTACAAAATGATGTAGCCACAATTAACTTTTTGGGCTGAAGTTCCCATAAACAAGATCAATATCAATGTCATTATTTATCTTTTTTTTTTCCAGATACCACTCTTGTAAAATTATGACTAAAAAGCAAGCTGTTTAAGATGGAAATACGAGTCTGTTATTTAACTCTTCGCATCCCAAATTCCCATGGTCATGGCCTAAGAATTCTAAAAATGGTCAGGAAAGAGGGGAGCAGGGTGTTAATAGCAGAATTGAAAGGAAAGGAAAGACCAGAGACTTGAAGGAGTTTCTTCATGTCCGCATTACTGGATTGTTGGGAAAGATGATTAATCTGCAGTTGTCTGGGGAAACAATTGGAAGGGACCTTCTCTAGCTCACCACTGGAACATGCATCTCAGGGTGGCAGAGGCTGCAAGGGAAGGTGGGCTTAGGCAGTGGTTTGGGGTCTTGATCTCAAGAACATCATGGGGGAAACGTATGATGTCCCACGTTCACACAGAGTGGAGATACTGTGGACTGTCATATGTACATCCAGTTGTAGTTGGCCCTGCTGGGGTGGGGAGCAAGCAGTGGTACTTCTTGAGGGCTCTAATGAGGGCAGATAATGAGGGTGGGGAGGTAGGGACTCAATGACCTTCAAGCTGCCTCCACAAGCAAAGAAGACTTTTTGACCTAGTGATGAAGTATAGCTTTCTTTCTTCTTTTCACTGAAAATTAGCCTGCTGATCTTAACACAGTAAAATTTCAGGATTTAAAAATTTTCCCTCATCCCCTCATCTGGGCCTGAGACATGCAAATAGAATCCAGCAATGTCCCTGCCAGGCTCCTTTTTCAACTCGTAAGTCTAGACAAGTATATATTCATATGTCTTAAGAATGGACAAATTGAGTAAATTATTATAAACATGATCTAGTAATATAATAGCTAGCTAGCACTTATTGAGCACAAACTGTGTGCCAAGCACTTGACATAATAATCATTCTTATAACAAACCTAAAATCTGAGAATTATGCACACATCACATGTAAGTAAACAGAAGCCCTCTGAGATTAAAGAGCTTATTCAAGTAAGTAGCAGGATGGAAATCTGAGCCAATTTCTAACTCCAAAGTGCATGTTCTGAACCAAAAAATAACTGGGAGCAGGGTGATTATGTCCTCAATAAGCAGAGCAATAAGAAATAAAAAGAGAGAAACTTCAGAAAATCTCTATGTTGTATTATCAGTGAAATTTAACAATGGTATTTTCTTTTCTTTTTAAAAATAATTTAACTTTTATTTTAGATTAAGGGGTACACGTGCAAGCTTGTTACATGGGTATATCACATGATGCTGAGGTGTGGGGTGTGAATGATTCCATCACCCAGGTGGTGAGCATAGTACCCAAAAGGTAGTTTTTCAGCCCTTGTGCCCACTCTTTCCACCTGGTCCCAGTAACCCTCAGTGTCTATTGTTCACATCCTTATGTTCATGTGTACCCAGTGTTTAGCTCTCACTTGTGAGAACATGAGGTATTTGGTTTTCTTTTCCTGCATGAATTTGCTTGGGATAATGGCCTCTAGCTGCATCCATGTTGCTGCAAAGGTCGTATATATTTAATTTTTTTTTTGACAGAGTCTCACTCTGTTGCCCAGGCTGGAGTACAATGGTGCGATCTTGGCTCACTGCAACCTCTGCCTCCTGGGTTCAAGAGATTCTCCTGCCTCAGCCTCTTGAGTAGCTGGGATTTCAGGCATGAGCCACCACACCTGGCTAATGTGTGTATTTTAAGTAGAGATGGGGATTCACCATGTTGGCCAGGCTGGTCTCAAACTCCTGGCCTCAAGAGGTCTGCGCACCTCGGCATCCCAATGTGCTGGGATTGCAGGCATGAGCCACTGCACCTGGCCAAAAGTAATAATTTTATTCTTTTTTATGGCTGTATAGTATTCTGTGGTGTATATGTACCACATTTTCCTTATCCAGTCCACCACTGATGGGCATCTAGGTTGATTCCATGTCTTTGCTATTGTGCATAGTGCTGCAATGAACATAGGGATGCATGTGTCTTTCCAGTAAATAATTTATTTTCCTTCTGGTACGTACCCATTAATGGGATTGCTAGGTCAAATCATAGTTTTATTTTTAGTTTTTTTTTTTTTTTTGAGAAATCTCTAAACTGCTTTCCACAGTGGCTGAACTAGTTTACATTCCCACCAACAATGTGTAAGTGTTCCCTTTTCTCTACAGCCTTGACAGCATCTTTTTTTTTCCTTCACTTTGAAATAATAGCCATTCTCACTGGTGTGAGATAGTATCTCATTGTGGTTTTGACTTACATTTCTCTGGTAATTACTAATGATGTGCACTTTTCCATATGCTTGTTGGCTGCATGTGTGTCTTCTTTCAAGAAGTGTCTGTTCATGTCCTTTGCCCACTTTTTAATGGGGTTATTTGGTTTTTGCTTGTTAATTTGTTTGAGTTCCTTACAGAGTCTAGATATTAGATTTTGTCAGATGCATCGCTTGTAAATATTTTCTCCCATTCTGTAGGTTGTCTGTTTAATCTGTTGATAGTTTCTTTTGCTGTGCAGAAGCTCTTTAGTTTAATTAGGCCCCACTTGTCAATTTTTGTTTTTATTGCAATTGCTTTTGGGGACTTAGCCATAAATTTTCACCAAGACTGACACTGAGAAGGGTATTTCCTGTGTTTTCTTCTAGGATTCTTATAGTTTGAGGTCTTACATTTAAGTTTTTAATTCATCTTGAGTTATTTTTTTTTGTATGGAGAAAGGTAGGGATCCAGTTTCATTCTTCTGCATATGGATAGCCAGTTATTCCAGCACCATTTATTGAGTCCTTTCTCCATTGCTTATTTTTGTCAATTTTTTTGAAGATCAGATGGCTGAAGGTGTGTAGCTTTCTTTCTGGCTTCTCTATTCTGTTCCATTACTCTATGTGTCTGTTTCATACCAGTACCATGCTGTTTTGGTTACTGTAGCCTTACAGTATAATTTGAAGTCAGGTAATATGATGCCTCTAGCTTTGTTATTTTGGCTTAGGATTGCTTTGGCTATTTGGGCTCATTTTGGTTTCATATGAATTTTAGAACAGTTTTTTTCTAGTTAGTAAATAGTATTTGTAGTTTGATAGGAAGAGCATTGAATCTGTATGTTGCTTTGGACAGTATGACCATTTTAACAAGGTTGATTCTTCCAATCCATGAGCATGAGATACTTTTCCATTTGATTGTATTCTCTATGGTTTCTTTCAGCAGTATTTTGTAGTTATCCTTGTAGAGATCTTTTACCTACCTGGTTTGATATATTCCTAGGTATTTTTTTTTATATGGCTATTGTAAATGGAACTGTGTTCTTGATTTGGCTCTCGCTTGAATGTTATTTGTATATGGAAATACTACTGTTTTTTGTACATTGGTTTTGCATCCTGAAACTTTACTAAAGCCATTTATCAGCTCTGGGAGCCTTTTGGCAGAGTCTTTAGCTTTTCTGGGTATAGAATCTTATAATTGGTGAAGAGACACAATTTAACTTCTTCTTTTCCTGTTTGTATGCCTTTTATTTCCTTCTTCTGTCTGCTTGCTGTGGCCAGGACTTGCAACCCTATGTTGAGTAGGAGCAGTGACAGTGGGCATGCTTGTCTTGTTCTATTTCTCAGGGGAAGGATTCCATCTTTTGTCCATTCAGTATGAGTTGGCTGTGGGTTTGTTACACACGGCTCTTATTTTGAGGTACTCCTTTCGATGCTTAGTTTGTTGAGAGTTTTTATCATTAAAGGATGTTGAATTTTATTGAACACTTTTTCCGTGTCTATTGAGATGATCATATAGTTTTTGTTTTTAATTCTGTATTTATGGTGAGTCACATTTATTAATTTGCAATTGTTGAGCCACACTTGCATCCCAGGAATAAAACCTACTTGATCATGGTGAATTAGTTTTTGATGTGCTGCTGATTTACAAGTATTTTGTTGAGGTTTTTTTTGTGTCTATGTTCATCAGGTATCTTGGCCTGGTGTTTTCTTATTTTGTTGTATCTTGGCCAAGTTTTGTTACCATGGTGATGTTGGTTTTGTAGAGTGAGTTACGGAGAGGTCCCTCCTCCTCAATTTTTTGGAATAGTTTCAGTCGAATTGGTACCAGTTATTTGTATGCCTGGTAGAATTTGGCTGTGAATCCATCGGGTCTGAGACTCTTTTTTTTTTTTTTTTTGGTTGGTAGGTTTATATTACTGATTTAATTTCAGAACGTGTTATTGGTCTGTTCAGGGTTTCAGTTTCTTCCTGATTCCATCTTAAGAGGTTGTGTGTTTTCAGGAATGTATTCACTTATTCTAGATTTTTTAGTTTGTGTGCACAGAAGCTTTCATAATAGTCTCTGAGGGTGTTTTGTATTTCTGTGGGATTGGTTGTGATGTCACCTTGGTCATGTCTGATTGTGCTTATTCAGGCCTTTTTTCTTTTTTTCTTTGTTAAAATAGCTAGTGGTCTATCAATCTTGTTTGTCCTGTCAGAGAACCAGCTTTTGGTTTTATTGATCCCTTATATAGATTTTTTTTGGTTTCAATTTTGTTCCATCCTGCTCTGATTTTAGTTATTTCTTTCCTTCTGCTAGCTTTTTGGGTAAGTTTGTTCTTGATTTTCTACTTTGTCTAGGTGTGATGTTAGATTGTTAATTTGAAATCTTTCTCACTTCTTAGTTGTTGTTGTTGTTCTCCTCCTCCTCCTCCTCCTTCTCCTTCTTCTCCTTCTCCTTCTTCTTCTTTTTCTTCTTCTTCTTCTCTTCTCCTTTGTCTCCTTCTTCTCCTTCTTCTTCTTCTTCCTTCTTCTTTTTCTAATGGAGCCTTGCTCTGTCACCTACACTGGAGTACAGTGGTGCAATCTCAGCTCACTGCAACCTCCACCTCCTGGGTTCAAGCAATCCTCCCATCTCAACCTCCTGAGTAGCTAAAATTACAGGTGTGTGCCACCATATCTGGCTAACTTTTTTGTATTTTTAGTAGAGAGGGGGTTTCACCACGTTGGCCAGTGTGGTCTTGAACTCCTGATCTCAAGTGATCTGCCTGCCTCGGCCTCCCAAAGTGCTGGGATTACAAATGTGAGCCAACACGCCTGACCTCAACTTTTTGATGTAGACATTTAGTACTACAAGCATTCCTTCTAACACTGCTTTTGCTGCATCCTAGAGATTTTGGTGAGTTATATCTCTGTTATCATTTATTTCAAATAAATTTTTGATTTCTGCCTTAATTTTATTGTTTACCAAGAAGTCATTCAGGAGCAAGTTGTTTAATTTCTGTATAACTGTGTGGTTTTGAGAGAACCTCTTGGTATTGATTTCTATTTTTATTCTCCTGTGGTCCAAAAGTATACTTGATATTATTGTATTTTTTTTGAATTTGTTAAGCCTTTCCTTATTGCTGAGCATTTAGTCAATCTTGGAGTATGTTCTATATACAGTTGAGAAGAATGTATAATCTGTTATTGCTGAGTGGAGTAATCTATAGATGTCTATTACGCCCAATTGGTTAAGTGTCCAATTTATGTCCAGAATGTTCTTTGTTAGTTTTCTGCCTTAATGATTTGTCTAGAGCTGTTAGTGAGGTGTTGAAGTCACCCACTATTAGTGTGTGGCTGTTTCAATCTTTCTGAAGGTCCAGAAGTACTTGTTTTATGAATCTGGGTGCTCCAATGTTGAGTGCACATATAATTAGGGTAGTTAAGTCTTCTTGTTGAATTGAACTCTTTATCATTATATATGCCTTTCTTTATTCTTTTTTACTGTGGTTGGTTTAAAGTCTACAGTATCTGATATAAGAATAGCAACCCCTGCTCTTTTTGGTTTTCCATTTGTGGGATAGATCTTTCTCTATCTTTTTACTTTGAGCCTATGGCTGTCATTACATGTGAAATGGATCTCTTGAAGACAGCAGACTGTTGAGTCTTTTGTTTTGTTTTGTTTTTTTATCGAACTTGCCACTCTGTGCCTTTTAAATGGGGTGTTTAGACTCTTTACACTCAAGTTTAATATTGATATATGAGGTTTTGATCCTATTGTGATGTTGTTAGCTGTTTGTTTTTTATTCTCAACTGTGTAGTTGCTTTATAGGGTCTGTGGACTCCAGCCTGGATGACAGAGCAAGACTCCATCTCAAAAAAAAAAAAAATGTGTTTATGTGGTAGCAGGAATCACTCTTTAGTTTCCATGTATAGAATTTCCTTGAAGATCTCTTGCAACACTGGTCTAGTGGTAACAAATTCTCTTAGCACTTACTTGTCTGGAAAAAATTTTATTTATCCTTTGCTTATGAAGCTTAGTTTGGCAGGATATTAAATTCTTGGTTAGAATTTGCATAGACCACCATGAAACCTTTTTGATACAAGCCCTTGAACAAACACTTGAGCTAAATTAAAAAAAAGAAAAATATCAATAACTGAGAAGATGTGATCTTCTTCTTCTTCTTCTTCTTCTGCTTCTTCTTCTTCTTCTTCTGCTTCTTCTTCTTCTTTTTCTTCTTCTTCCTTCTTCCTTCTTCCTTCCTCATTTTCTAATGGAGCCTTGCTCTGTCACCTAGGCTGGAGATAATACATGAGCGTATTTTAATCCATGAAACCTCTAACTTCTACTGCCATTCACATAGCTTTTATTTATGTTCATAAAAGTTAGTGAACATATCAGAAATAATTCTGTAAACCAGCAGCATCAAATAGAACTTTCCAAAATAAATCGTGTCTACACTGTCTGACAGTGTGACTGCCATCTATGTGGAACTGTTGAGCACCTAAAATGTGGCCAGTGTGACTTATGATCTGACTTTTTAATTGTATTTAACTAGTTAATATGAATTCAAATACCTATTTGTGGCTAGTGGCTACCCTACTGGATAGTGCAGCTCTAAGAGTAGGTACAAAACTAAAAATTGAGGAGGGCAGGTGTGAGGGGAGTAGATACATCTACTAAAAAGGTAGCAACAATACCTTTTACTTACAGAGTCCTTACTCTGTGTTGATACTTGTGCTTCAGCACATACATTTTGCACATATTCTACTGCAGTGGGTGCTGTATCAGTGATTTACATTTTTGTATATATGAGAGTGTGTATGTTAATTTTTGTTTGAGAAATCTTTCCTGATTGTTGGATTAGACAGGAGCAAAAATCACCTTAAACTTGAACTTCCTTGTTTTAAGACTACTTTTTATGGTCTTTTTAGTGAAGTAACTACAGATCAGGTAAGGCCTTATTGTCATGGAAGAAGGCTATACCAAGACTTTTGGTGACTTGAGTGCTTTAAAAGCAATCTGTTTTAACTCTATGCCTATTGATGAGCAGATTCTAAGATTTATGTGGAAATGTAAACCACCTAGAATAGCTAAAACAAATTTGAAAAAAAGGATAACTTGTAGGATTTTCACTTCCCAATTTCAAAACTCACCCTAATGCTGCAGTTATTAAGACAGTATGATACTGGATAAGGATAGATGTAGACCAATGGAACATATTGTGAATCCAGAAATAAATCCTATATTTAGAATTTAGACTTTTTTGTTTGTTTGTTTTACAAAGGTGTCAATGCAATTCACTGGGAAAAAGTCTCCTCAACAAATGGTGATGGGACAATGGGATATCCATATGTGTGAAAGTGAACTTAGACCCTCACCTCATACATGCCATATACAAAAATGAACTCAAAATGCATCACGAACTTAAAGTAAGAGCTAAAACAATAAAATCTTTGGAAGAAAACATAGAAAAAATATCTTTGTGTCCTTCAGATAGGCAAAGATTTCTTAGGTATGACACCAAAAGCACTGTTCATAAAAAATTGATAAACTTGACCTCATTAAATTAAAAATTTTCTTCTTTAAAAAATGCTATTAACAATATGAAAAGACAAGAAATAAATCAGGAGAAAATATTTGCAAAACACATATCTGCAAAACACATAAAGGATTTGTATCCAGAATTTATAAAAAATCATAGTGCTCAAAAATAAGACAAACAGCCCAAACAAAAATGGACAAAATACATGAACAGACATTTCATCAAAGAACATGTATGAATGTCTAGGAGGCACATGAAAAGATGCTCAGCATTATTAATCATTAGGGAAATGATTCACACTCAATAGAATGGCTATAAAAATAAGAAGAAAATAACAAATGTTGGTGAGGATGAGAAATAAGAACCCTCATACATTGTTGGTGGGAATGTAAAATTATGCATCCATTGTGGTTACAGTTTACATTTGTGGTAAGTTAGACATTTTCTTAAAAAGTTAAATATAAAACTATTACATGACTCAGTACTGTTCCTAGGTGTATACCCAAGAGAATTGAAAACATATGTCCATATAAAAGCTTGCACAAGAATGTTCATAGCAGCATTACTGATAAGAATTTCAAACTGGAAATAGCCTAAATGTCTACCAATCTTGTCAGAATTGTCCAGGTATATATAACTCATATTTAGGGTTCACAATTCATATTTAGAATATGCAAAAAATATTTATTTTAGCTCTGCCAGTGTAGCTGTGTATCATTGGATAAATTACTTAATCTAAATCTCAGTTTCTCCATTTGTAAAATAGGAATAGTAACAGAACTAACTCATTATTGTGAGTATTAAAAGAGTAAATCCTTGGAAAGCCCTTGGAGTAGTTGTTGGCACACAGTAAGTCTTCAGTAACTGTTGGTAGCTGTTTTCCTTTGGGAAAGAGGATCTGGAGTATAGCGTAAAGAGCATTAGCCTAGAAGACTAGTTCTAGGCCCAGTCTGCTCATCAGTAGCTGGGAAAACTTGGGGATACTACTTCTCTTTCTCGGGTCATAGTTTCATCTTTGCAAAATGAAAAGAATGAAGTAGATGATCCCAAGTGACCCTCATGGCTAGGTTACTCTGTGAATTTGTGATAGAAGAGTTAATCCAGTTGGCTGATTAAAAGAAATTCACGTTAAAAAAATGATTGATTTATGTAATCCCAGCACTTTGGGAGGCCAAGGGGGGTGGATCATTTGAGGTCAGGAGTTTGAGACCAGCCTGGCCAACGTGGTGAAACCTTGTCTTTACTAAAAATGCAAAAATTACCTGGGCTCAGTGGTGGGCACCTGTAATTCCAGCTACTCAGGACGCTGAGGCATGAGAATCACTTGAACCTGAGAGGCAAAAAAGATTGATTTAAATTATCATGATTGTGTTCATTACTCACAATATTGGTACCCCAGAATTGTTCTCACCTATTTATTTTGACAGCACAAACTTGGCCTAACACATGAATTTATCTTCATTTGTTTCTTTTATTCTTCCTTAGCCAACATCAGGTTTTGCTGACCTGCTTGTTTCATGTTCTGATTTTCTGAATTAGGATGAAATTTCGTTACTCTAAACCTGTCTCTCTCCAATATGGGTTACAATAGAATCCACCACTTTAAACAATCCCCAATTGGAATAAGAAAATCCTCATAAACCCTGCCTTCTTAGAGTGTGTACATGGGACCTCATTCTGTAGATTTTCATTACTTCTTGTTGTGATTTTTTTTATTATTAGTTTTTTAAAAAACAGGAGGAGAAAGAGAAAATTGTTATCATCCCCTCGGGCATTTCGTAGTTACAGGAATGGAAGTTTAACTATTGGTGGAGACTCCATGGGAATTTGAAATAGTTTTACTACTTATCCAAACTACTTACTATCGGAAAAGATAACCTTTGCCACTGATTTAATAACAGTTGTTCAACTCAATTATGTAAACACTTGGCACTTTTGATTCTTCTGGAATATTATTGAATTTTAAAAATGCCCTTTAGCATACTAAGGATAAAGTTTATCCTGTCTGCAAATCTAGAAGCATAATATAATATGAAGATAAAAAATGTTTTAAGAAGCTTTTTTTTGAGATATGTAAACAATCTAATTTTCACCTTCAGTTATTAATTGCACATAATAAATTTAGCCAAAGTCAAGTCTGCTAGGCTGTTGTATGCTTTGGCTATAGCACTTCATTTTTGTAAAATTTGTTGTTTTCAAAGGTGGAATCTCACTCCGTAGGAGTGAATTAAACATTCTGCTATGGTTACCTGCCACTAGGTGAACTGTGGCATCTGAATTCTTGAGCTAAAATACACTGATGCCCTTAAGGTCCAGATGAGAAGAAGCAGGGCCAAAGTACATGATCCATTCATCTGCATCATTTTCTACAAAATATTAATTTTAAGTTGAAAAAGAGACACAGAATCATTGCAAAAACAAGAGTTCTAAAAATACAAACTCTTTTGTATAGATTCACTGCTAATCATTTTTTCACAGTAAAAAACAATATTGTTTTAGGTAGTTTTCCTCCATTTCTGAAGAAAGGCCATCCAGTTTGTTCCCAGTGGCCAGGAATGCCCTTTATTCCCTTCTCTTGATTTTGAGAACTCAAGTTGTCTTAATTCTTTTTTCATAAGCCTTGGCATTAGGGCAGACTTGAGGAAGAGAAAACATGAAAAGTCTGGGTTGTCTCTCTTTTTCAAGTGACTTTGAATTTCCCATCTCAAGACACACCTAACTTACTCTTGGTTGGCATTTTTCTTTGCTGTCTGGGTCTGTGTTTAGCTGATTTTCTCTCCTTGTGCCTTGTTTCTCTATTGCATAGTCTAGATTGCTGGTTTTTTAAAAATACTTTTTATATTTATTTGACAAGTAAAAATTGTATATATTTATGGTGTACAACATGTTGTTTTTATATATGTAGATAGTGTGGAATGGCCAAATCAGGCTATTTAATACATGCATTACTTCACATACTTATTTATTGCGGTAAGAATACTTAAAATCTACTCTCTTGGTAATTTTCAAATATACACTATATTGTTATTAACTGTAGCCATTATGATGTACAATAGATCTCTTGAACTTATTCCTTCTGTCTAACTGAAATTTTTCTGTTTGTTTGACCAATGTCTTCTCAATCTCTCCACCCTCCAGTCTCTGGAAATCATCATTTTACTCTCTGTTTCTATGAGTTCAACTTTTTTACACTCTACATATGAGTGAGATCTTGTGGTATTTGTCTTTCTGCACTTGGCTTATTTCATGTAACATAATGTCCTCTAGGTTCATCTATATTGCCCCAAATGACAGGATTTCCTTCTTTTTTGAGGCTAAATAGTTTTCCACTGTGCATACATGCCACATTTTCTTTATCCATTCATGTGATAATGGACACTTAGGTTGACTTCATGTCTTGGCTATTGTGAATAGTGCTGCAACAAACATGGAAGTGCAGCTATCTCTTTGACATACAGATTTCAATTCCTTTGGCTATCTACCCAAATATGGGGTTGCTTGATCACATGGTAGTTCTATTTTTAATTTTTTTTAGAAGTGCTACACTGTTTTCCATAATAGATATACTAATTTATATTCCCACCAATAGTGTGCAAGGATTCCCTTTTCTCCACATTCTCACCAACATTTGATATCTTTTGACTTACAAAAAAAATTTTTTTGAGGCAGGGTCTCACTGTCACCTGGGCTGGAGTGCAGTGGCACTATCACAGCTCACTGCAGCTTTGAACACCTGGGCTCAAGTGATCTTCCTGCCTCAGCAACTCAAGTAGCTGGGAGTACAGGCACATGCCACCACACTTGGTTAATTATTTTAAGTTTTTTTAGAAATGAGGTTTCGCTATGTTGCCCAGTCAGTCTCAAATTCCTGGGCTCAAGCAATCATCCCACTTTGGCCTCCGAAAGTGCTAGGATTACAGGTGTGAGTCACTGTACCTGGCCTCTTGACTTTTTGATAATGGCCATCTGGACAAGTGTGAGGTTACATCTCATTGTAGTTTTGATTGACATTTCTCTAATGATTACATATGTTGAACTATTTTTCCATATAAAGTCATGCACCACATAATGATATTTCTGTCAACAAAGGACTGCATGTACAATAGTGGTTCCATAAGATTATAATGGAACTAAAAAATTCCTAGTGACATGGTAGTGCAACATATTACTCGTGTGTTTGGGGTGATGCTGTTGTAAACAACCCACTGCACTGTCAGTCATATAAAAGCATAGCACATATAATTATAGATAGCACACAATATTTGATAATAACAAAAACTATTATCTATTATTAAAACTATTATTTGATAATTGTTGATCAATTAGTTGATATTATTGATAATGATAATAAAAACTATGTTTATGTATTTACTATACTTTTATTGTTATTTTAGAGTGTATTCCTTCTACTTATAGAAAAAAAAGTTAGCTATTAAAACAGTCTCAGGCAGGTCCTTCAAGAGGTAGTCCATAAGAAGGCATTGTTATCATTAGTGACAGCTACATACATGTTATTGTCCCTGAAGACCTTCCAGTGGGACAAGATGTGGAGGTGGAAGATGATGATATTGATGAGCCTAACCCTATGTAGGTCTAGGCTAATGTGGGTGTTTTTGTCTTAAGTTTTAGCAAAAAAGTTTAAAAAGTAAGAAAATTAAAAATGCTTATAGAATGAATATATAAAGAAAGAAAATATTTTTACACCTGTACAATGTGTTCATGTTTTAAACTGTTATTACAAAAGAGTCAAAGTAAAAAATTAAATTTTATAAAAAAGCTATGGTAAGCTGAAGTTAACTTATTTTTGAAGAAAGCAAAATGTTTAAAAAATAAATTTGGGCGCAGTGGCTCATGCCTGTAATCCCAGCAGGCATTACTTTGGGAGGCCGAGGTAGTCAAGTCACTTGAGGCCAGGAGATCGAGACCAGCCTGGCCAACATGGTGAAACTCTGTCTCTACTAAAAAAATACAAAAAAACAAAAGAAAGAAAAAATAGCTGAACCTGGTGACACACCTGTAAACCCAGTTACTTGGGAGCCTGAGGCACAAGAATCATTTGAACCCTGGAGGTGAAGGTTGCAATGAGCTGAAATCGCACTACTGCATTTCAGCCTGGGCGACAAAGTGAGACTCTGTCTCAAAAAATAAAATAAATAAATAAATTTAGTGTAGCCTAAGTGCACAGTGTTTATAAAGTCTATAGTAGTATATAGTAATGTCCTAGACCTTCACATTCATTTACCACTCACTCACTGACCCACCTAGAGCAACTTATTCATGGTAAGTGTTCTATACAGGTATATCATTAAAACATATTTTGTACTGTTTTCTTAATGCACTTTTTCTATATTTAGATATGTTTAGATATACAAATACCACTGTGTTACATTCTCTAAAGTATTCAGTATAGTAATATGCTGTACAGGTTTATAAACTAGGAGCAATAGTGTATACCATATTGCCTAGGTGTGTGATAGGCTATACCATCTAGATTTGTGTAAACACTCTATAATATTTACACAATGACTAAATCACCTAACAGTACATTTCTTAGAATGTATCCCCATTATTAAACAATGCATGACTGGTCCCACTGGCCATTTGTATGTCTTCTTTTCAGAAATGTCTCTTCAGGTCCTTTGCCCACTTTTAATTGAATGGTTTTCTTACTATTGATTTGTTTGAGTTCCTTATACATTTTGTATATTAACCTCTTATTAGATGTATGGTTTGCAAAAATACATTCTCCATTATGTAGGTTGTCTGCTCACTGTTGACTGTTTCCTTTGCAATGCAGAAGCTATTTAGTTTGATGTAATCCCATTAGTGTATTTTTGCTTTTGTTGCCTGTGAGTTCGGGTTCACATCCAAAAAATTATCTCCCAGATAAATGTCATGGAGCCTTTCCTCTATGTTTTCTTCTGGTTTCTGGTATTATGTTTAAGTATTTAATTCTTTTTGAGTTGATTTTTGTATATGATGTGAGATGAGGGTCTAATTTTATTTTTTTGCATGCGGAAATCCAGTTTTTTTTAGTGGCGTTTATTGAAGAGACTGTCCATTCCTCATTGTGTGTTTTTGGTACCTTTGTTGGAAATCAATTGATCATAAATATGTAGATTTATTTCTGATCTCTGTATTGTTTTCTATTCATCTATGTGTCTGTCTTCATGCCAGTACCATGCTGTTTTGATTGCTATAGCTTTGTAGTAGGTTTTTAAATCAGGTAGTGTGATGCCTCCAGCTTTGCTTTTTTCCTCAAGATTGCTTTGTGTATCTGGGTCTTTTGTGCTTCCATACAAATTTTTGTTTTTTCTATTTCTGTGTAATATGTCATAGGAACTTTGGAACTTTGATAGGGATTGCATTACTAAAGATAGCTTTGGGTAGTATGTGCATTTTAACAATATTAATTCTTCCAATCCATGAACATGGGATGTCTCTCTATTTATTATGTCTTCTTTAATTTCATTTATCAATGTTTTATAGTTTTCAGTGTAGAGATCTTTCACCTCCTTGGGTAAATTTATTTCTAAGTATTTTGTGGTAGCTATTGTAAATAAAATGGTTTTCTTGATTTCTTTTTTGGATAGTTCATTCTTAATGTATTAAAATACAACTGATTTTTGTATGTTGATTTTGTATTCTATAACCTTACCAAATGCATTAGTTCTAACACTTTTCTGGTGGAGTCGTTAGAGTTTTCTATATATAAGATCATGTCTTCCACAAACAAAGACAATTTAATTTCTTCTTTTGCTATTTGGATGTCATTTTTTTTCTCTTGTCTAATTGCTCTGGCTTGAGCTTCCAGTACTATGTTGAATAAAAGTGGCAAGAGTGAGCATCCTTGTTTTGTTTTTGATCTTAGAGTAAAAGCTTATTTTTTTACTACAATCTGGATTCTTAAAGTGGCTTGGTCATTATTACTTTTATTATTGTTGTTGTAATTTATAAAGCCACAATGTAGGTATGCAACCTGGCCATGCAAGTTCATCTTTTCATCAACTGTAACTTAGACCCATACAGGGAAGGATGTTCTGAGAAATGTAGCTCCTAACCATAACAAAGTTGACATCATGATTGTGGCAAAATGGTCAGACACCAAAATTGTGAGGGAGCAAGAACTACGAGTAAGGAAAGGAACCTGACCAACAAAGACGGGAATGCATCATATTTATGAAGAATCAGAGGATCATATTGCCAATGAAAAATGGCAAGAATTGCTGGTCTGCAGAGCCACCTCAGTTCTCAACAACTTGTCACTTTCAGACCCATATACATTTAATCTCCCCTTTTCTGAAGTATTTAAGTGCATTATCTTGCAAACAAAAGAATCCTCCAACTTGTTCCTAAAATAAAATTGGATTAACAGTAAAGGGTATCCAATTAGCTACTCAAAGATTTGTCCTAATTGACTAGAAAATGTACAGTCAGGGTCTAGCACAACATGTATTGGCACATTGTCAGTACTCAAAAAGTATTTGTATAGTGCCTGTAGTTCTAGTCACTTGGGAGACTGAGGCAGGAGGATTGCTTGAGCCCAGGAGTTTGAGGTTGCACCTGTGAATAGCCGCTGTATTCAGCCTGGGAAACATATGAGACTTCATCTCTTTAACAAAAAGTGTTTGTAGAATGAGTGAATAAGTTAATTAATATAGGCCATGTGCTATTCTGTCAATTTTGGTACACAAATCAATAAAACTGCATATGAGATCCTAAAGTTTTAGATCTTCCACCAGGTTAGATGGGTACTATGAGCTGATTTGTTAGGAATAGTAATTAACTTTGTTGAGTCCTCTTTGATATCCCTTGGTGTCCAGGGGCATGTTTTAGGTGAGATACCTCATCAGAATTAGATGAGCTGTATGGCTCCCCTGAGTATTCTGAAAATTGTGGGCAGATATGGTGGTGAATCTAAGGCACTGGTTCATTACTACATAATGAGTAAATTGGAATAGTTGAGCTAACCAATTCAGAGGCATTCTCTAGAATATAGTTAAATTTGAAATGCCATATCAAAGCCTTTTGTTGAGACGGCCTTTTAACTCTAGGTTGATCAGTTCTTTTTTAAATGTAAATTTTTGCTGTTTAATTGAGGATATAAGATGTGAAACCATGTAATACATCTACTCCTAGGTACACATTTTACATATTCTTGCAATGACCTGAGAAGAATAGCCTTTGGCCTTTATATCTCATGTCTTCCTCATTATTATTCTAGTTATATGGGGGTGAGAGGCGTGAAGGATGTTCCTGTCTGTGATAGTGTAGAGGAAGATCTGCTAGCTTCCTTTCCTTCTTTTAAGCCTTGGTGAAGACTGGTTGGGCATCTAGGGGAAATGTAATCCCAAATACAAGGCTGAAATAAGAACAATTTCAATTCAAATCCTCAGCGTTAGACCAAAACCAAAATTTGAGCCTATGAGGGTCCAAAGCAAGACCAGCTTAACTCTTCTCACTTAGCTCTTGGCCTGTGAACACAATAGTGAATGATTTGTAAGGACTAATATTGGACTCCATGAGTTAGGGCTGGTGAAGTAAATTTATTAGGAAAATTTCAGATTCATCTTTCTATTGTAGATATTCTCTCCAAAAACATTCTTAAAATGCCTTTTCTGATTTTTTTCCTTGCATTTTGATGCCTCATGATAGAATTAAATGTGGCTTGATGTAGAAACCAGACAGACTATTAGCAACTTTGATGTATTTCCTACAATTCTAAATATGCATTAGGTATTTTTGAAAATTTGCTATGTTAGAGTGATGGCCCACATTGCACTTATAGTTACCTCAGCTCTCAGGCAGGGCATTTTTCAGGGAGGGGAAAAACTGTGCATGGGACGGTGGGTGAGAGCCCATGGCATGATCAGGGAATACTATGGTTATGGCACTGATAGAGTCAACAATCCCTTATGTCTGTTTTAAAATTGCTTTCATAAGCATTAACTCATTTATCTCTTACAGAATTATAATATAGGGAACATTTAATTACAATTATTTTTTTCCGAAGTCAAGTAAACAAAACTTTACATTCAATTAATTACATTTTTTTCGTGAGTATAGTAAATTCCTACAATCATTGAATGTCCTTCCTATTTCTCCCTACTCTTCCTTAGGATTTGTACCATATGTCTTAGTTGTGCATGCCAAGGATAACGGAAACAAGACTGGCGAGGGGAGGCATGGGTAGGACTTAAAAATTCCAGAGGTCTGCAAAGGTTTCTTCTCAGGTAGAGCAAACTGGGTCTGGTGGAGCAAAACCTGGGCTCCATGGGGTGGTGCTGGGGTTGGAGGGAGGGTCTTTTAATTTATATTTGTTGAGGAAGCCTTTTTATTCTGGATGTTCTTTCTCCTCCAGATGCACCGTAACTTGCTAATGTTTCTTGCAGGGTGAGGTGTCCCAAATTGAACATAACATTCTAGATGTGGCTTGATGTAGGAACCAGAGAGACTATTAGCAATTTTGATGTATTTCTTACAATTCTAAATATGCATTAGGTATTTTTGAAAATTTGCCATGCCAGAGTGATGGCCCGCATTGCACTTATAGTTACCTCAGCTCTCAGGAAGGGCCTTTTTCAGGGAGGAGAAGGACTGTGCAAAAGATAGTGGGTGAGGGTCCATGGCATGATCAGGGAACACTATGGTTGTTGCACTGATAGAATCAACAAGTCCTTTAAGTCTGTTAAAGATTTGTTGAGCATGTCTAATGTGAGTCTTTATCTAAGTTACTATAAAAATATTGATTACAAGGGGGTAGGCCTAGGTCCCAGAGCATATCATTAAAGATCTCTTTTCTGGCTGATTTTGATTCTGATTAATACTTTGAGAAAATACATTTGTTCAGATATAATTTCTCCTAACTCTGCTCTCATAATCTCGAACTTCTTTTTCTTTATCACAAGGATATATGAAAAACCATCACATATCATGCTGAAATCAAGATAATAATACCCTATACCTGCTTTAAGGCCCAGCAATTCCACTTTTATGTATTTATCCAGGAGAAATAAAAACATGTCTACTAAAAGACTCATACAAGAATGTTTATGGAAACCATATTCACAATAACCCCAAGCTGGAAATGACCCATATGTCCATTAATAAGAGAACAGATCAACAAAATGTGGTATATGCATACAAGGGGATACTCCTCAGGAATGAAAAAGGAACAAACTACTGGTATGTGCAACAAAGATGAGTCTTGAAAACATATTGAGTAAAAGAAGCCTTATATAAAAGAGTACCTACTGCATGATTCCATTCATGTGGAGTTCTAGAACAGTTAAAACCAACCTATGGTGCAAAAAATTAGAACAGTGACCATCTCTGTGGGTGAGAAAAGGCAACTTTCTAGGATGATGATCATGTTTTCTATCTTGATAGCAGTTTGAGTTAGACAGACGTTATGGACCAAATTGTCTTCCCACAAAATGTGTATGTTGAAGCTCTAACTCCCAATGTGACCATGTTTGGAGACAGGGCTTTTAGGAGATACTTAAATTTATATGAGATTGTAAGAGTGGGGTCCTAATCCAATAGGACTGGTGGCCTTATAAGAAGAGAATCTCTCTCTCTCTCTCTCTCTCTCTCTCTGTCTTTCTCTCTTTATCTCTCATGAGAACATAGAAGGCAGCCAACTGCAAGCCAGAAAGAGAGCTCTCACTAGAAGCTAACCATACTTACTCATGGATCTTGGAATCTGAAGCCTCTAGAACTATGAGAAAATAAATATTGTTGTTTAAGCCACCCAGTCTATGATATTTTGTGATGGCAGCCTGAGCCGACTAATGCAACACATGTATCCATAAACACATCAACGTAGCCAGCACTCTGACCAGTGTACCCAAGCAGTCCCCTGTGCTAGCTTCCAGTTACCACCTTCTAAGGTAAACATGCTCCTGATTTTTAACACCATCAATAATGATACGACTTGCCTGCTTTTGAGTTTCACAGAAATAGAAGCCTAAAGAAAAATACTAAGATAATAATACTATAACTCATTGTTTTGTTTTCAGGAGTGAATGAGGTAACATAGTATACTTGGAAGAGTGCCTGGCAAGTATTGGATGTTGAAATATTGGTTCTCTTCTATGACCTCTTTCTTCTTCCCGGTCACAGCATGTAGCAGGTGGCTTAATAAAGCAAGTTCTGTCTATATGACCTCCATGAAAAGTGAACAGCCCTGCTCACTGCTCACTGACCAGCTGATCTTCCACACACCCGAGTCTTTGAGATGGAGCTAAAACAACTGTATGCCTGGTTGAAATGTCTACTTCCCATTCAGATATTTAGATCTTGGTTAGACACCCACTAAATGAGGCATGTCTGTGCAAAAGCATTCCAAACTGAGCAGATGCAAAGAAATATTATCCTTTAGAACCCATTTGATCCCTTTTTTAAACCCAAGAAAACATAAATGCAACAATAGATCAATTTGACTGTAAATATTATCTAAGTATGTCCTTTAAAAGCCAAAGGAATGTCAGATACAATTTATTTTCCACCAGTGCAAGCTGAGACATTAAGTGGCAATTCTACTTCCATTAGCTAAATCTGGCAAATATGCAACTGTTTAAAGGCATTGTCGATAGCCATTCACAATTAAGTATTTGTACTGATGCCTTATTAAATTACCCTTTTCAAGTAGGCATAATAAACTAGGAGTTCACTGTGCAGATTTTCATGGGGAAAGTCAGATCAGTATGGAATTTATTTAGAGAGAATTTAGTGCACTGAGTAATGAAGTAAATGTCAAATGTTTTGACCAAATAAATCTTATCTTCCTTAAAACTTTTTTTTGAGGTCAAGAGACACGGGAAAATAAAAATCCCAGTGATTATAATTGTCATAATTTATAACTTTATTGAAACAACTTTAAAACTTTGATTGTTTTTTAAATAACGAAATCTATTTTGTTTTTAACTGACAGCATTGCCCTACACAGGGGATTTCTACTCTTCCTTTACAAAGCTGGTTTCTTCCAAACATTAAGACCTCTTACAGGGACTGAATGATAAATGGATGAATGAGGAGGATGATGAAGGGGGAAGGTGATGGAAGAATTAGGACAAGGAGGCTATGCAGGAGATTGGTAAGCAATGAGCTAAAGAAGGCTTTGAGTCCTATTGAGAGATTCTAATCTCCTGGATGGGCCTATCTGCATTTTGTCTGCAAAGCAATGGTAACTAGAAAATTGGGCCTGGCGTGGTGGCTCACGCATGTAATCTCAGCACCTTGGGAGGCTGAGGCGGATGGATCACCTGAGGTCAGGAATTTGAGACTAGCCTGACCAACATGGTGAAACCCCGTCTGTACTAAAAATACAAAAATTAGCTGGACGTGGTGATGGGCACCTGTAATCCCAGCTACTCAAGAGGCTGAGGCAGGAGAATCGCTTGAACCCAGGAGGCGAAAGTTGCAGTGAGCCGAGATCACGCCATTCCCCTCCAGCATGGGTGACAAGAGCTAAACTCCATCTCACAAAACAACAACAACAACAACAACAAAATAAAAATAAAAACAAATTAGAAAATTATTTAGTAATGCATTGGTCTCTCCTTCAGTCATTTGATATAGTTCTCATCATTGTAATCCTTAAGCATTAATTATGTCTTTCTAGTTCTGGTACCATAATAGTTTCTAGGTACAAATTTTTCTACTCCCATTTTCTTCCTTCCCCATCTATGCACCAAACCTAGAAATGTTTGACACTTGGTTGGCCTTTAATTGCTGCATATGCCCAATACCAAATTTTCTAGCACTGTGCTTTGTTCATGATAAGCATGTTAGTTATTGCTGCTTCAATCTAAATGAAACAAATGAATTAGCAAATTCCTTTTAACTATTACATGTTAGTATAGTTTATACCAACTATTTGGATACACGGCTGAATTTCTCTAGTTTTTATCCAACTGTTAGATGTTACATAATGATAATCTCTGTGACTTGTTTTTTTTTTTTTTTTTTTTTTGCTAAAATTGCCAAGAGGAATACATTTGCTTTCCACTTTGCCATAATATAAAATACAACATTGGGAATGGCTGCTTTAAAGAAATGTTTCTATAAGACACATCATACTTGACATACTTTAGGGAAGCTTCTTCAAGGAGTTGTGGTTAATATTTTTGTAATGAGAAAAAAGAATCACTTCAATTACCTTTCCTGAAAACTTTTGATTTTCATACATAATTATTTGTTGAAGGTGAAAATATGTTTCTATTTTGAGTTTTTTGAATGCTGATTATAATCTTTAGATTACAATGCCCCGGTGTATTGTATTAATGAAAGATACACTGAGGCACATACAGATTTTTTTTTTTTTTTTTTTAGTGACCTCCTACACAAGGTAAAAAATTAGCATAGGAATCAGGATGGCTAATGTTAAGACACCGAATAGACACTTTTATTACCTCTGGATTATATATATATTTTAAAAATCTGTGATTCTTTTGATCCTGTAAAAGTGTGGCCAGGCTTTTATAGAATTTTCTAACTTTTCAATAAATGTTATCTTTATATATGCAAAAATACATGTTTTATTATTCCTTATTCAGAATACCTTAGAGAAGGGAGGTAGTATGTGTTAGAAGAAAGAAGTAAAACATGAAAGATATGGTTTAAGATCTACTTGAGAGAATCACTTACCCTCTCTGGCCTTGGGGGTTTGAAGTAGATAATGTGTTAAGAACAACTAAGAGTTTCAAAATTTTTTATTTTTATTTTTATTTTGTGTGTGTGTGTGTGTGTGTGTGTGTGTGTGTGCATACGTGCGTGTGTGTATTTTAGTCTGTTCTGAGCCCAGGGACACAGACTCATTAGTCAGGGGCAAGTGCTGAAATGGAAATCAGGATAAACGACAGAGCAGCTATCCTGGAAGTAACGTCAGTGGACTGTCTTTTAACAATGTGAATCCCTGAGCCCTATCAAGTCAGAATTTTCTAGGAGGGGATGGAAGTGAGGTGGGTCTGTGATTCTAATAAGTGCCTCAGGTGGTTCCAATGGTCACTGAAATTTAAGAACCAGTTCTATTAGATAAATATATTTGTTTCTCTTTCCCTGAAGATAATCCTTTAACAGCCACATTCATACATTTCTTACAGAAAACATGGGCATAATTCCTAGCTCCCTTCAGATTGCTAATGGCTAGAGGGTGCCCAGTATGGAACATGAGGCCAGGCTGGCCAGTGTGACCAGGGACACCATGGACACCTGAGACTTCTTAGGATTTCTTGAAGATTATGATAAGATAACCAACAGGGTAGAGCTTGCCTAGAAGGTGGTGAGCCTGAGGCTTGGGTCTGAGAGAGGATCTTTGAAGAGACAGTGCAGTGCTCCTAGGTATTGTTTCCAACCTGCTTAACAAATTCTTTTTGTGGTTCTTGGAATGTTCAGAGCAACAGACATTGAGGTAATCAGTAATCTCTGAACTAGGTGATTGACAAAATTTAAAAAAAAGTTACTACAGGAGGGTCCAAATCAGGACAGCTTCCCAGTTGGTATCCTGCTAGAAACTAGCCACAAATATCAAGAAGGAGCCCCTTATGGTGTGACAGTCTGTGAGAGGCAGCTGTTGGGTAATGAGTAAGATTCTGGGGTTGGGAGCCAGATGCGCAGGGTTCACATTTCTGGCCCAGATTTACAAGCTGTGGAACCCTGAGCAATCACTTCTACTGTAAAATGCAAAGACAGGGCCTATCTTGTAGAGTCATTATGAGAATTAGAAAACTAATACATGTCGAGTGCTTAGAACAGCCCCTGGCACTGTTAGCTGTTACAGTTAACCCTCCCCTGCACATAGTAAAACAGGCAACGGCCTGTGATGTGGGAGCGGAAAGATGTCCAGTCTGCATTCCTGTTGACTAACAATGGGGTCTGAAATTCTTACTATTGATAGATACTCTGGATTAAGACAGCAGCAATTCTAGAATTATTGCATGATTCAGGAGGAGTACATGTTCAATCATTATGCTAGTGATACACCTTGACTTTGTCAGATGAGCTAGACAGGCCCAGAGGGAATTGCCGTTGGATTAGTCCAAGTGTGAGCAATGACATTCAAGCAAGTTTCAGCAGAATGTAGTAGGGTGAGGACCTCCGAGGGCAGTCCAAGGCTACATAAAGCAAGAGGTAATCAGGGGAACATGCTTTTGTTTTGCCTATCCCAGACAGCCTTGCCTATGAGAGAAATTAAAAAACAATGAAATAGATAATTTCACACTTAACCAGCATCTAGGTGGGTTGTGCGTCTTTTGAATACTCATGGTTTTTCTTCCTTAGTTATGGAAGGCTGCTGTCCCTCTGTCTTTATTAGTAGCTCTGTAAAGCGCTAGGCTGAAGTGCTCTATTGATCTCCAGATAGTACAGCCAGACTCCCAGCTGCCCTGACAGTTGCCTCTGCTCAGAGCCCCAGGAGCCGGGTGAACATTTCTGCCTTGGTATTCACTGGGAAGGTCCCTTGTTCGCACAGACACTGTCCAATCCTGCGCAACATGGAGTGAAAAAAAATGGCTTCTGAACAAGAGCTTGCAATTGTGGGAGGAGTGAGTGGAGGGAGGAACAGCGGCCATCTTATCCAAGGGTAAATGAATTTAGGATTTATTTGAACCACTTAGTCTACCTCATGTCTACATGATCTTCTGTCATGCTGAAAGAAACGGATGCTTATTAATTCCAACAATGAGAAGGAGTTTGACTTTAAATTAGAGAATCCACAGAGCCTCTTTTCATTCATTTGGTAGCTTTATTCTATTATTTCAGGCAATGTAATGTTGCATATTATAAGATCTATATCTGTAATTTCTATATTTATGTATTTAAAATTGTAACTTGGTATATTTAGTTGGTTTATGTTACATGCAGCGTTTAAGAGGAATTCTTTTCATTGACATACTATAATGCCCCCCTAATATTCTTCTTATTGATTTCAGTATTTCAGAAGTATTATTCATGGTGACATCTACTGGAAAGCAAATTTCAGTTATATCAATAGATATTATTATAATATAGAAAACATTAATATTTGATGGTGACATAAGTGTGACACAAAGGCAATGAACTCATTAATAAACATACATATATCATTAATAAAGCACTCCAAGGTGGCAACTATGAATTTTCAGCTCTTGTTTCTAAAGTTCACTATTTATTTGCCAAGTATATTTTGCACATTGTCCATTGTTCACCAAAGTCATTCTCAATTAATGAAGCTGATCCCCCTTTAAGGTAACACAAAGCTTGAAAAGAATTATAATGATAATATCAGTATGAAATCCATGAATTTTCTAAAAAAGGAAATTTATCAAAACATAACAATGTTTCCTTCTCTTTTTCTTTTTTCTTTTTGTGTGTGTGTTGCTTGGCAACCAACATTGATCTGTTCCAAAAAAAAAAAAAAAAATCACATGACTTAGGAATTGCTAGTGGCAATATTACTCTGTCATTTTTCTTTCTCATACCAAGCTGATGAAGGTTCTACTAACTGGAACAGCTATTAATTGTTTCTTCTTTCTTTGAAGTTTAATTTCCATGTATGCTGTGCATTGAGAATCGTTTTGCTAAAAACTGTGAGTGGCCTAGGAGAGATGGCCTAAGAGAGCTGAGTGGGAAAGACTTCTTTTTGAGATAAAAGAAAGAAGTATCACATTCAATTTGTATTCATGGTTAATCAGGTCAATCTTGTCTTCCCAAAATGTCAATTATGACAAAACCTAAAGTCAGGCAGCCTCCATTTTTCCTCACTTATATTTTGAAATGAGAACTCCAGAACTCTGCTGCTGGCCTCCAGGAGGCTGACGGATGTGTAAGTTCCTGTGTGTTTATTAAAACCATCCTCCTGATCTGATCCTGCATTAATGCACTCCACCTTGGAACTTCCCATCAGCCTGTGGTGTCCCCCTCCTGCCTATTCAGTTCAGATTCCTGTATAATGTCACCCTGTCTTGAATGAGGCACTCCGTTCTCAAAGGAAATCTTTGATCTGCAGCCTCCTCCCTTTTGTTCTAAAAGCTACTGCTTACAAAGCATTCAGTATTTTGGAGCTACTCTTCCATTGCTGTCATAGTTTTTTTGTTAGAATTAAACAAATCTCAGACATGGACAATGGGAATTTTGCTGAACTCCAGAAATTGTTTTTATAAAGTGTTTTTCTGTAAAAGAATCAGCCTCGAAGAAATTATGCTTTGCCTGCAGGTTGGAGACAAGTGGCAGCACTGACACGCCAATCAAATGGTCAAAAGTGTGTCACAAGTAAATATAAAATTGTTTCCTTTCCAAATCCTTTGTCTTTTACCTACAGTTACTTGTTTATTTTGAAAGGCTTTGAAATGTATTCCTTGTCTGAGGTATATCCAGTTTCCCATTTCCTCTGTATTACATTCTCATGTTTATGAGAATTGATGCTGTTTTCTCATATTGCTTTTGTGGCTTCTCCCACCCCACCTCGTGTAAGAATCTAACAAGGCAGAAGCTTTGGAGACACTTTACTGGCTAATACCTGACCTCCCTCTCTCACATTACAGCTCCAAGTGACCATTTTCAAGGTAAAAGGTCATCCCCATCCCCATCCCTTTGGAACCAATGTGCATCAACCTTCTAACCTCTGCCTCAGGAGATGATGGCTGTTTGGGCTGCAATCCCTTCATTACAGATGGTCCATATTTTATATTTAGTGTGGGAAGTCAAATTTAGGAAAGCAATTTCTCTTAAAGCTAGGAGTTCCAATAACCCAACATCTTCTATTGGCTTATGGGTGAGTGGGCAGTAATGGGTTTATGGGAAGCGCCCGCTGGTCTGTCTTTTCCAGGGAGGGGATTATTCCTGTCAATCTAAATTTTTAGAATTGGTGGGCTCCCATTGTTTATTATTCAGCAAGCTTTTATTAGATTGTCTCTAAGCACAAGGCAGCAAGTGCAGCATCCTTCTGAGTAGGCTAGCAGGCTGGATCAATATTTCCAGGCATTTAAAATCTTGGATAAAATAGTGCTATGTTTTCATCTCGGCTCCAGAAGAGGAGTCCTGCATGTAGTCTGTCTCAGAAAGAGGGTATAGAAAGACACAGGATGACATTAGCATGGACAATAATGGTCTGATGATGATAGAATTCACGAATAAGATGGTACATTTTTCAAGTGAAGTTACCTTCAAATAATATTTTACTCTTTTGTGACAGTTTAGCCTAAATGTATATAAAAAAAATAGTACTACTGGGCGACACGAAAGCATTTTTGTGCTAACTTCAAATGAAATACCACGGGAAGATTATACTAATTTAAAAATTAACAATGTACATGAATTTTTGTCTATTACTACATGTAAACATGAAGTGAGACAGAGACTAGATGAGCTTATTTGTCTGTAGTAGATGAATCAAACCAAGCACAGTGACTTGGGACCGAAGAGAAGCCATGTGACCACAGGGCCTTTGGTTGTGCAAACCTCAGAAGGCCAAGCTATCCTAAGGAAATGTGGGTGGGTGACATGAGCCACAGACTCCATGTCTAGATCAAACATTCTCATTTTTAATGAACTCTAGAAGGAAAGCAAAGAAAACACTTCAGGCTTTTGTGTTCATATATCAGATTTTAAAATCCCTTATCCTGGTTTTCCAGTTAACCTGATTGAAAACTAGGTTGGAGTAGAAGAGACCCTAGGAAGGAAAGTCTCCTGAGACTTAAGTGATGTTAAAATAAACGTGTCCCTCACCTGCTGCCCATCCCCTCCACCAGGAATAAAGGCATATGAGGACACACATGAGGCATGATCCACTCAGGCCATCAGGCTGGTGTGTCCTGAAAACATTTCAATTTAAAAAATGATAATAGGTGATATGGTTTGGCTCTGTGTTCCCACCCAAATCTCATCTCGAATTGTAATCCCTACATGGTAAGGGAGGCACTTGATGGGAGGCGATTGGATCATGGGGGTCATTTCCCCCATGCTGTACTCGTGGTATTGAGGGAGTTCTCACTATCTGATCTGATGGTTAAAAAGTGTGGCACTTTCCTTCGCTCTTTCTCCTGCCGCCTTGTGAAGAAGGTGCTTTGCTTCCCCCTTGCCTTCTACCATGGTTGTAAGTTTCCTGAGGCCTCCCCAGCCATGCAGGACTGTGAGTCAATTAAACCTCTTTCCTTTGTAAATTACCCAGCCTCAGGTAGTTCTTTTCAGCAGTGTGAGAATGGACTAACACAGTAGGTAATGATGGTATGGTAGCTGCTGGTCTTATTATTATTTTTATCACTGTTGAATATTTACTATGTTGTAAGTATTCTCACAATATTTTCTCACAAGTTCTTTTGAGACAAAATATTGTTATTACCTAGTTACTTTACACTCAAGAAGATGAGGGACATGAAGGAAGGTAATATTTATTAACTACCTCTTATGTGGCAGGCAGTGTGATAGAAATTTTCATACGTGTTATTAAATTTTATTCTTAAAACCTTTATTTAATAAGGTATATAGAGGAACTATAATTACACAGGTGAGGAATCGGAGACCCAGAAAGGTTAAATAATTTGCCCGAGGTCATGAAGCTGGTAGGCGGTAGAGCTGGGTTGCAAGTAACCAGGTGTGCTTTGTCCCTGGATTGCATTCTGTTTTCACTTGACAATAACGCCTCTCAGAAAGAGCAAATAACCTCCACATGCAGGGTCTTTGTCTTATCTCTCAGAGGTATTTGTCTCCCCACTGCCTCACATACACTCAGCTCTCAAGATATTTGACCCCAAGAGAATTGGCCAGATAGAGATGTGAGGACGTGTGAGTTGAAGTCCAATGTTATTACTCTCTGGCACATAAAGGGCCACAATGTCTGAGTAATACTGGAATCAGAAGACATGAATAAACAGAGGTCAAGGTAGTGGTTTAATCCCAACGACATGTAAACAAACTCACTTTTATAAGTTAGTACTATTAACTCGTGAAGTAAAGCTCTTATTCGACAGCAAGTTAAATTTACTTTGTTTTTGGAGAATATTTCATCAAAGAGTTTGTGTCTAAGTCTTGACTATAATTTTGTAATTGGGTGCAGGGAGTTGCAACAATCTTCCTAGGAGCTGAGGAAGAGGATCTAACATGAGAACACAGAAAAGGCAGACCTAACATCACCGTGGATATTTCTTTCCTCCTTTTCCCGCTTGAACAGCCTGAAAAGTTATCACTATTACGATCCTTGTGGGTTCCCATGTGCCTCATTTCTTCACATGTAAAATTGGATAATGCAATTGTAGCATGACCTGTTGATTAAAGAATAACATGCAAACAAAGCAGTAGGAGGAAATGCCCAGGTGTCTGGCAAGAAAAAAGAAACATTTGTCTTTTTTGTTCAAATGTTATTTTAAAAGTTCAGGGAAGAAGACGATCAGGATGCTAGTGAAAGCAGGTGGTAAAATGCTGAGGCCATAGCACTTGGTCAACTATTAAACATGAACCCTGTCCTAGTTACCAAGGATTATCTATAGGGACGGAGAGGGAGAGAAATCCAAATGGGGAAAACGTCGTGGGGAATCTGACATCAGGAATGCACTGCTTTTTCTCTGTGATGTTTTTTCTGTTTACGAGAGAGAATGCAGTAGATGCGAAGTTAAATCTTTGGTGACTAAACTCTATTCTGCCTCTCTTGGCAAGAGCATGAAAGGCACTTCTCTTTTATTCCAGTGTGCTAGAGGGAGTCCATGAGAATACAGCAACTCAGAGCGAAGTGGGAAATTAATTAGTTAACTAACACCTATCCCTTTGATTAGCTATAAGGAGATATTCAAAGAAAGAACTGACATCCAGCCTCCTGGAGGGCTTTGGTTGGCGTGTGTTTACGTGGACACAAGGGCAGCTGGGCATGGGAGCCCATGAGAACAGCACATATATATCTACAGAGTCATAGTGATGGGGCTGTGCCTCCCAGTGACTATGGCATGGACCCTAGAGTTCTGGAGACCTGGCCTGGAATCTTGGCCTTGTCATTTACTTGGGTGAGTTGTCTGAGTCTCAGTTTTCTTAGTAAAAGTTTCCACCTCATAGGGTTTGAGGATTAAGAACTGCATTTAGCCCAGTCCCTAGAACATATTAAAAACTCCATAAAGGACAGTTACAATAATAATAATAAACTCTTAAGAAAAGATTTAGGGAGAAAGTTAGGTTAAGCATGATGAACAAAAGTTGATGGTGGTCAGAAAATATTTGTGGTGCTGAGGAGTTTGATTCTTCTTAAAGTACTGATGAGTGTTCTGCAAATTTTTGTAATGAGAAAGTCATCACATTTTATGATATAATTTATAGAAAAAGTATTAAAATGACATTGGCATCACTCACCCTTGCTTTTTACACTAGTCTTTGGCAGTTGGGGGAAAGACCAGGGCAAGCCATATTATAAGGCAGCATTTTCTAAAATATACGTTCAGAACACAAGTTTCTTGAGAAATCTTTGTGAGATTCATACTGAACACTATTGTGTTAAAGGCTCTGTGATGTCCCCAAGTAAGTTAATCTGCTTAATTTTGCTAAATTCAGTACTGTATTTTTCAAACTCATTTGGCTCATTTTCTATATATTAACTGTTAACATCACTGAAACACTTTGAGGAAAGCTGATCTAAGGCAATACTTTTCTCCTGGAGATAATCTGCTAGAATTGTAGGGATAGGGCCAGGCACAGTGGCTCATGCTTGTAATTTCAGCACTTTGGGAGGCTGAGGTGAGCGAATTGCTTGAGCCCAGGAGTTTGAGACCAGCCTGAGAAGCATGGCAAAACACCATCACTACAAAAAACACAAAAATTAGCCACACGTGGTGGTGTGCTCCTGTAGTTCCAGCTAATCTGGAGGCTGAGGAGGGAGGATCATTGAGCCTAGATAGGTAGAGGTTATAGTGAGCTGTGATCGTGCCACTGCACGATCTACCTCAAAAACAAAAGAAAACACTCCAAAACAAAACAAAAATACCTCAAAAACAAAAACAAAACAAAACAAAACAAAACCACTGCACCCTACCTCAAAAACAAAACAAAACAAAACAAAACAAAAAGAATTGTAGGGGTAGAATCCAGGAGAAAATATTAAGTTTTGTAGATGTGGAACTAAAAGCCCCAACCTTAAGTTGCCATAGAAATCTTTGCTAATAACCCTGAAGGAATGCCATGCCAGTTGTCTGCGTTGGGCAAAAGTGAGCAATGCCTATCAGGCACCGTTTAGTGAGTACCTACATGTTTATTAAATGTTCATGCTTGACAAACACTTCAGGGTACACAAAGTCAAAATTTGACAGTGCCATAAAACAAATTTGACAGTGCCGTAAAACCACTTGCTAAATATTGGTGACTCATTTTGCTGAGAGTTAATTATGATTCTGTAAGTAAAAATTAAAAGGCAATGAAGAGTGGACTCCTGTGAGAGGAAGAGAGAAACAGCTCCACCCAACCTCCTAGGTTTTCTCTCTGCCTGGATGTAAGAAGTGCTTATGAAGCACAAGGAATATGATTATTTTGTCATTGAAAAAGGCAGAAAAGGCCTTACTTTTATTTTAGGGATTGACTCTATATTGAGCTAATTCTGACTCACTGTGCTTTTATCTTCACCCAATTCATACACAAGGTGTCTTGTAAATTAGATTTTTTTCCCAGGAAAATATGCTTTTAAAAGGTAGTTCATGCCTAAGCTAGACCACAAAAACCTATTTCAACTAAATTTTCCCTGAACTTTCAGGACCCTGCTATCCTAAACCTGATAATAAAAGTGATGATTTTCACCGTGTATCTAGTCAACAAATATTTAATGGCTTGCAATGGCCTGAGGTGTAAATACGGAAAATACCTGGTCCTAACTCTCAAGTTGCTTATCTGGTAGACTATATAAGATTTGAACAAATAATTACCAGAAAAGGCAGTTGCTGATACATGAACGGGAAATAAAGTACCCTGGAAGCATTCTGGTAGGGTGGAGAAAGCCTTCTTGGAGGTGGCATTTAAGTTAGCTTCACAGAATGGGTAAGGATCTAACAGGCAGAGAAAAAGGGATAGGAACTTAAGACAGAATGATTTGAAATCCCCCCTTAAAAACAATCCAGCAGGAGCCTGGTAAATGATCTTACTTCTCATGCTCTATAGTTTCCTCATGCTAAGGTCTACAGAGTTGAGATAATTTCCGAGAGTCTGACACAGCAGCTCTTTCCCTTACTAGGGCATGAATAGCAGAACTGCAGTTAACAAGTCTTCATGGTCCCAGAGAGAAATTGATATTTGCTGACTGCATTGTGCTGAAGTAAAATTACAAGAGTGCATTAAAATCCTTTGTAAAGAAGGTTGAAGACATTACAAAAATGCGTGGGCACCTTGGGCATTAATATTTGATTCAATATCTTTTAGTCACATATGGCATATTTTGATGGAGGAGGCGTGTACAGATATAAATACAAATTGGAGAACCACCAGGGCCACTGCTAGCTGTCTATAAGACTCCTGGCTTGCGGGGTCCACTCAGCTTCACCCCATACACAGACTTTCTGAGGCCATATTCTGAAGTAAAAAGAATCAAGGGAAAATTTTTTCTGTCTACTCCATTGTTTATAAATGGAAACTTCCATCCCTCTTCAGGAGGAGCTGGGAACGTCATGCAACAAACAACCATATCACACCACACCCAGTAAGTATTGCTAGAGCACCTGCTAAACATCTACTAAGTCCAAAGTCCTATATTCAGATACTGACATGGGTGACAAAAAGAAAAACTTAGTTTCTACTCTTCAGGAGCTCAGAGTCTGGGGGAGGGATGGATACAAATAACCAGTGAACATGAAAATGGCAAAATAAGTGCTTTGGGAAGAGGCGAGGGAAAAATGAGATCCTGCCAGCTCCCCTTGTATCTGTTTCATTGGAAATGTTTTTCTCTATTTTCACTCATAAACCACCTGCTTGGGACTCTGTTGGCCATCACCAATACATTTTCTTTTTCTCTGTATCTCTTGTCCAGCTCAACCCTGCTAGAGCAGCTTCCTTTGCTGATGTGCAAGAGGCTTTTTTTTCACCCCTTCCTATCAGCCAGGGTTCAATTGCAGTCCACAGAGCCCATTCAAGTTTGATTAAGCAGAAAGATATTTATTACAGGGTATTAGGAACTTACAGATTTCTAGGGACAGGTGAGAGAACCAAACATGAATGCCAGACAGCAGAAGTGAGCAGCGAGGAAGAATGCTCAGTTACTCCCTGAGGCTGTTCCAGTGGAAAGTCCACAGCTGCTGCCACCTGTCACTCTACATTCATAAAACTACTACCTGAACACCAGAACCTCTGCTACAGCTGCTGCAGATTAACTCAACACTTTTATGACCAGTGCTTGCCAGAAAAGGCCGTGGCCTTATCAATTTTAATTTTTTAAATCCAAAGACTCACAGGGTGCATTTGCTTGGTTGAAGCTAGTCATGTGCAAGGGATGTTTGAAATGGAGGTTTTCAGATTCTTCTTGGGAAAAGCTTAATGCATCATGCGTAAAACTACCAAAATGAGGTTAACAGAATCATTGGGAGCCACAAATGACAGGTCTATTTTATCTATTATATCATCACTTAGACTATTTGCCCTTAGAAAGTTTGAGCACAGGTTTTAAAAAACATTTAATGATATGCACAGAGGGGCCTGGTAGAGTATAACATTTCAACATTTTACCAGGTGTAATGTTCTGAATGTGTTCCCTTAAATTTATGTGTTGGAAACATAATCCTGAATGTAACAGTGTTGGGGGCTGGGGCAGAATGGGACATGCCTAGGTCATGAGGACTCTGCCCTCATGAAAGGATTAATGCTGCTATAAAAACAGCCTGCAGGAGTGGCTTTGCTCTCTTCTGCTCTTCTGCCCTGTGAGGATGCAGCAAGAAAACCCTCACCAGATGCCAGTGCCTTGGTCTTGGACTTCCCAGCCCCCAGAGCTGTGAGAAAATAAATTTATTTTCTTTATAGTAAACAGTTGATTCAGATGAGCAAAGCCCTCTGTGCCTCCAGTCTTCTCCCAACAGTGTGCCTGTCAGCTGCTCAGAATAAATATTTTTCAGTGGGATTGGCTGACTTTTGATCTATACACCTGTCAGAGTCTGATTCATATTTTCTCTGTCAAAATCTCTATTTACATAAATTAATCAACTTAAGTCTATTTTTAGAGGAAGCAGGATTAAAGATTTTGCCATAAATTTCTCATCTTTGAAATTAGGATTAGGTCTAGAGGAAAGTGGATTAATGCATTTTTTTCTTGGAATCAAGATCTAATTTTCTTTCTAACCATCTCCCCTTTTGTTTTTTCATGTTTTTTTTTTTTTACAATATAAGTATCTTTACCATATTTTCTTTTTTTCCCTCTTTCTCCCTTCCTTTCTTACTCACTTTCTTTTTGTCCTCTCCATTTCTTGCTCTTTCTTTCTTCCCTTCCCTTCTTCCTTCCCTCCCTCCCTCCTTTCTTTTTCTTTCTTTCTTTCTTTTCTTTTTTCTTTCTTTCTTTCTTTTTTCTTTCTTCTTTCTCTTTTTCTTTTTCTCTCCTTCCCTTCCTTCCTTCCTCTTTCTTTCTTTCCTTCTTTCTTTCTCTCTCTCTCTTTCTTTTTTCTTTCTTTCTTTCTCTTTCTTACTTTCCCTCCCTTCCTCCCTTTCTCCCTTTCTCTCTTTCTGTCTTTCTCTCCTTTGCTCTTCCTTCCTTTCTTTCTTTCTTTCTTTCTCTCTCTCTTTCTTTCTTTCTTTTCTTTCTTTCTCTTTCTTGCCTGCCTGCCTGCCTGCCTGCTTGCTTGCTTTCTTTCTTTCTTTCTTTCTTTCTTTCTTTCTTTCTTTCTTTCTTTCCTTCTTTCCTTCTTTCCTAGCAGTCCTTCTTGGGGTGAAGGTACGGTGGGGAGGATAGTCTTTTAAATCAGCGATTTTTTCAACTGGGATGATTTTGCCTCCCAGAGGACATTTGGCAATATTTGGAGATATTTGTGGTTATTACAATGGGGGCGGGGGGATGCTACTGGCTTCCCCCTGTAGAGGATACTGGGTTGAGGCCAGTGGTGGTGCTAAACATTCTGCAATGTACAAGACACCTCCCCACAACAAAAATGATCCAATTCTAAATATCGAGTGTCAGGGTTGAGAAATCGTTCTTTAAATGAAGCTGATTCTATTCTGTGAAGAACATAGTAGTAATTCCTAAGAAACTGAGCTGTGTTATATATGTTTAAGATATATTTCTTTCCTTAAAATTTCAGATTTGGGAACCTGGGAAATTAGGTTGAGGGTAAACACACCTAGTAGCTTCTTGTCCAGACAAAATCAAGAGGAGGCAGAGATTGAGAACAGTGGAGAGGGTCTCTTGTGGTAGGGTGACCAATTCCTCCTGGTTTCCCTGGGGCTTTCTAGGTGTTAGCACTGTAAGTGAACATAAAGTGAGCAGAGCTTAGGAGTGTAGAGAGAACTCATGATGTCCTGCTTCTCTCCTGTCTTCCTACCCAGGACTAGATCGCTAGCTGGCCCTTTGATTTAACTCTTCATCTACCATAGTAAGTACAAGTTTTATGTATGTAGACTTGCCTCTTTTGGCAGCAACGATTATAGTTTCAAATAACAGACAGAAGAACCCATTAAAGCTGTATATGTAGGAAATGTGAAAGACAAAGCTTTCTTTTGATTAATTTTTTCAAAATGTATAAATGGTAGACTATGTGCTAGGAAAAATAGATGTGAATAAATAAAATTATGGTGGAAATTTTCGTCTAGGCATTTTACAGAGTGGGTGAGTTTACATATTCTCTGGGTTACTGTGACAGTTGTGACAGATAGGTTTAAAGAATTAAAGATCAAATTAGTGAAGAGAACAAGGAAGTCTATAAATATCTGGTCTTATTGTAATTGAGATGGTTAACCATAAAGCAATGAAGGGAAACCCATAGAAAACATTTAGTTCACAAGTAGAAAGAATAGTTAAAACTTACATCACTACAGGCAAGGAACTTAAGATGATAAATATTTTTAGTGCCAGTTCTAATAACTCTGTTTAATTGTAAACCAAAAACCTAGATGCCATCACACATGAGCTGTGAATATTAGTGGCCCAATTTATCTGGGTCACATGACCATGAACAGACAGTGGAAGAGGGAAAACTGGCATCTAAAATTTATTTCCTTCCTGGGTTACAAAACAGAACTACTAGCCAGGTTGTAACGTAACTAAATTGGTCAGTAAAACCAATCACAGTTTTATAGAGTCTACACTAACGCTGGGAAAGACACTACAACTCAGCAGAAAATTTACCAACATGCCAGAGTTAAATAAGAAAAAGAACTTGCATGATTCCTACTAGCAACAGCTAACCTTAATAAAATTGGACGTGGCAGTTGAGATGCCCAGGCCACTGGGCTAGATATTACCATGAGCCCTTGGGCAGTTTCCACACAGGGCTAAAGTAGGGAGTAGCTGCAGGAGTGGGCCCCATACTCCTCTGGTCCTTGGCCTTTTCAAGACCCTAACAGCATTACCCAGGCAATGGAAAATTGAGTCCAGTTAATTCAATTGAATCCAAGGTCTTGGACACCATAGATGTGCTGATTCTGTCAATCTTCATTCAATTTTTTGCCTTTATATTCCTCCTGGGTGTCCACCCATTTTCCAAATGGAGATCCTCCTGTCTATTTTTTACACAGTGTTTCTGGCACCTCAGCCTCTTCTTGCAGCACTCCTTCCCCATTCTGGCCCTAACCATCACCTATCTTTCATAGGTCAGAAGATATGATCTATGTCTCATCTGAAGATGTCACTTATCTGTATCCCTCTAAATAGTAAAGTAGATAAATAAAGTATATAAATAAAGTATTTTATAAATAAAGTATCTAAATAGTAAAGTCTATAAATAAGTATAGACTTCTCCCCCTCTGTGTCTTTTCTCACTTTCTACAGCTTCTTTGATACCATTTCTCTTCATTCCCAGAATATTCTCCCTGCTTTGAAGATCACACCAAGCTTTTTATATTCCTCTGCATGCCCTGTTGCCATTAACTCCTTCCCCTCTGATCTGTCCCATGTGAGTGACATGGGAACTTTTCTCCTCTCCAACTTCTGTCATCACCTGAGTGATTTCTTATATCACGTAGACAATATATTTAGCACCGTATTTCCAATTCCTTGATCTCAGTGCCAATGGCCTTCATCTCTAATCCACATCAACGATTCTTATCTACAGCAACATGTTGCCATCATGGGACTGTTCCATACCTGAAATCTCAAGCCCCGCAGCCCTTTTCTAGAATGGTGCCTCCCATGTGTACTGCCTTCTCTGTCACCCCAACAGTGCCTGCCTCTCATGCTTCTCGATTACTCAGTTTTCTGACTTCTTTCTGCACCAGCCTAAAATTGCTACTGTTCATCATAACTTCTCTCTCACCAATACCATCATATCTCTCTACTGCTTATGTTTTTGGCATGCATCTCCTACACACTTCTAGTGGCACAGTCAGTCTATTGAATACTGTTGGAGAAAGTCACAAACTGCATATTTGTGTCAGTGCAAGTTCATAACTTCTAATATCCTTTGCGCCTCAAGATCCCTTACCAGTTATTTTCCTTCCTTTCTGGTGAGTGCTTCTATTTCCTTTAACAGCTTTGTCTTCTCTGTGATGCCCATCCTAATTTCTCTTGGTGGATGGACCATCCCATTTAGCTACCTTAAAGCATGTACAGAACATAATGGTGTTTACTTATAAATAAATATCCTTAGTTTCTACTTATGAGAAATTAGAGATTATTAATCAGGAACTTCTTAATTTCTTGTCTCCTTGTCTACAAACTTATTTACATCTGTATCATTCTCTGGACCCATAGGAGGCATTACCCTCCCTGCTCTGCTCTTCCTGAGTCACCTGGAGCCTTGCTGTATCAACGATCTACTTTTTCTACTGTGTTTTCAGCTTCCTCTCTTCCTTCCCTTAGCTTAACATGTGATCAAGTTCCTCCATTCTAGCAAAACCAGAACAAAACCTTCCTTGTATTCTACAATGCTTTCAAGCATTTAGACAATCTCTCTTTTCCCTATCATAGCCCATTCTTTTAACATCCTGTTTACTAAACCCCACTGCAACCTAGCCTCAGCCACTGACACCGTTCTCATTAAGATCACTGTGGGAATAGTCTGTGTTTGTCTTATGTCAGCTTCTCTGCAGTACCGGACACTTGGGAGCCCACTCCTATTTTTAAGGCTCCCACATCCCCTTCTTTACAACAGCAGTGTGATGAGATGATTTGAATAGGCCAAGAAGTGGCCCACGTCTCTGCCTTGCACATGCCATTCACTCTTCTTGGAATGCTTTCCTTACCATTGCCTTCTGTCTTTTCTGCCTAGATGAATTCTCATTTATTCTTCAAATTCTGGCTTAGATGTCACCTCCTCTTGGCAGACTGAATTTCTCTGTATGAACCTCTTGTTACTAAGATAGCCTCCTTAACTGAAGATCTCTTTCTTCAAGGTGGACTTCCAAAACAGCCTCTGAGTTATGAAGTCATCTGTTTTAAATCAGAAACAGAAAAAATAGAGGAAATCTTGGATCTTCTTTATTGCTAATAAGGAAAACATTACACATATTTTTCTATTGGCATGCTCTGGCAGTGTCAACATAGTCTAGCTAGTCATTTCTCTTTCTACCTGCTCTAACCTTATCTTTTTCCCCAATTTTAATGCATTTTTTGATTGGCATTGACTGGCTAATTAGCATTTACTTCTAGCATGGAGGCTGGCCTGATATAAAAATATTTACAATGTTTAAAACACAAACTGAATTAAAAATTTTTTTCAATCTGAGTTATAGGAAGGTCATTAGTTCTTTCCTTAACAAATACAATGACTTTTAAAATACATGGTTTTCCTTGTAGCATGGTACATGCCTATGCTTTGTAGGAGAAGCACAGGATGTGGATTTAGTTCAAATATAAGCATGTAATTATACTAGGGAAAAAAAGAGAACAATATTCTTTTTTTGAAGGTCAACAATGGACTCAAATATGAATTAATATTCAACACCACTGAATGACATTTCATCAAACACTTTATGTTTGGTTTTAATTTGTAATTTTTCTGAAAAAAGTATTAGCTAAGTAGATGAACTATGATGACACTGAAGTCTTCTCTACAGTTAGAAAGATCTCTTTTGCCGGGGCTCTGGACTGACTCATGTCTTTTCTGTAGCTTATGTGTTAATGGCACTGGTGTCACTGATACTTCTGTGCCCCATCACCATGGAGATTGATGGCAAAAACGATTCTGGCCAATATGGCTTTTAGATGTTGCCTGTCTAGACACAGTCAGGATTACTGGAAACTTGTCTCTTTTTTTTATTTCATGGATACTTTATCCTTTTGCACTTAAACCTTAGTCTCTAAGGGGACAGACAAATCTTTCCAGCTTTGATATTTCACAGGGATGATGGGTTTTGTTTATGTTTTTATAGTTAACTACATTTGGTCCTACTCTTTCCTCCCTATATCCTCATGTGTTAGTGGAATAGGTTTATCCAGTGGCTTTGAAGGATACCCTGAGTATTTTGCACGTTATCATGTGTACTAGGTATAATACTTTTGAAATAGCTCCTTTTAATGCTCTTTTATCAGATGCCTTCATCCATACACTAAATCACCATTATGGTTGGGGCAGGAGTATGTAATTTAAATGCAACCTACGAATGGAGGAGGGTAGGACATAGGGATGTTCTATCCTAACTGGAAGAGTGGAGAGAAAGCCCAGTGCTCCTGGATCTAGGGAAATGTAGGGAGAATGAGTGGGTCAGAGGCAGAGTGGAGAAGTCAGCATGTTCTGAAGGGGCCCCCTTCAGTGAGGAACACTCATGATTGGCAATGGGATGATGCTGTGTGGACCTAAACCTCCTGTCTCTTCTCTATGGTTAAGGCTTCCTCTATACCCAAACACCATTTTGAAGTAGGAGGAAATCTGAAATACTGAGTCTTTAAACCAAATAAGATGACTGAATCACCTATAGCAATTTTGTTTACAATGGCCCTTCTGAGTTTACTAGATTGGACCAAAATGAACCACTCTTAACTCTTCTGCCCAAATGTTATGGGCTTGGGAGGAAGATTAGTTCAAACACGAAAACAAAGAAATGATATTTTTCTTTGCACATATAAGTATATTTTGAGTGTGTGTGGCACTCTCTTATACACAGAGAAGGAGACATGCCTCTCTCTCCTGAAAGCATTGGGTTAATGGTCATGAATGTGGGTTAAGTGTATGAGTCAGGAAGGCCTTGCCCCAAGATAACATTGGCTAACACACCCTGAAAATGGAAAATAGTCCTGTGTCCACTAAGGATGGAGAAAGTGCCTGGTGGAGGCCAGGCCCCTGAGTGGCTTTTCTCTGGTGATTGACTCTGGCTGGGGAGGTTATGGGAGCTTCTCTAGCCATTTCCCTGTCGGGCTGTAAAGCACATTGTGGTTGACTCTCCACCTCTGCTCCACACCAGCTGGTTATTACAGCCCACTATTTTTCAGTCTTATTGTGCTATAGTCTTGTAGTATTTTTAGTCTTATTGCCAGTAATTGGTTGAGGAATGGATAAACTTCCACTTATTTGAGCCAATGAAAGAAAAAAAAATCTTTCTGGGGCCTTCTTGGAGTGACATTCTGGCCTTCAGAGAGAGAAGTGACATATTAGCCTAATGATCTGGATGGTGAAGTGGAGAGATGATAAAATAGGGTTTCAAATGGCAGGGTTGAGTCATTGGATCAACTGACCCAGGAGCCTGCCTCACCTCTAGACTCCCCCTAGAATGAACTAATCTATTTCTTTATAGTTTGAGTCTCTTGTAGGTGAGATTCAGTTATTTGTGGTGCCAAGTAAGCTGACTAACACATAGGCCATTGATATTTTTCTCCACAGTAATTATGCAGAGAAACAAACTACTTTGATTACTGCTTTGATGCCAAGTATATATTCCACAGGACATTTTCTAAAAATCTATTTGTAATGCTTCCAAGTAGATGATAAGGGATTTATTGGCATGGGAATTCTGGACATCTGACTCTGTTCCTGATTTTTTCTAGTAACCAGATGGACAAATATTGATTTCTCTAGATATCCCTTTCCTTAGTAGTGGAATAAAATCCTTAGACACAAATCTCATTGGTTCTTAAAGCTTAGTGTACATTTGAAAAAAATGGGTTGGAAGAGTGCTTAAAATGCAGTTTTTTGGGCCCCTCTTTAAAGAGTCTGATTGATTTTTAACAAGTACAGTACTAGAGATAATTCTAATACAAAGTGTTCAAAGGGCCACAGTGAGGAACTCTGAACTAAAGACACAGTTAAGATCTTTGCAAGTTAGCTTGGGGCCTGATTTGTCTTATCCATCAACAATTGTTACCTGTACCATTGCTGTACTTTATTCTTCCCAGTTGTGAAGAAACCATGGATTTTAGCAATGAAATTTTATTGGGATGAATGACCAAATGTAGGGGGTTATAGAATCATCAAGCAGGAAAGAACCACAAGAGGTCAACACAGTTCACCTCCTTGCTTCTGGGACGGACTCCATCAAAAGCGCACAGACAAATTGGTGTCTGCTTCTATTCACAGAGGGCTCAAGAAAGTGATGCCACATCTACCTGGAGTTGTTGGTCATGTAAACTCTTCCTAAGCAGATAGTTCTGGGAATGACATAGTCTGAGGAATCATATATTCTCATTTGATAATTTTCATATTAGCCTTGTATGAGTGTCTGATTATCAAATAATTGAGAAATAAAACACATTTGAAACTAATATTGTCCTGAGTGTAATTTAATCATTCGTGATTCAAAAGGGAATTCTTGACCTCATTAGGAATAATGCTTGAACTGGAAAAATAAGGAGGGCTGGTTAAATTGAAATTCACAATTGATAGAACGCTACCTAATGGAAGTTCTTCCTTAGAGCTGGTTTAATGTCTTCCTGCTGCAATTTAAGCTGGTTTTCTCTTACTTTATCCTCTGTGGAGTGGGAATAAACTCTGATTACCATCCCCTCCATAACAATCCTTTATTCTTTTGAAGAGTTATTAACTTCTCCTTCAGACTTCTCTATTTAAGGCTAAAAAATTTCACTTCTTGTAACCTTTCCTCATATGTTTCATTTTTCAAACATTAATAATTTTCATTATGTATCCTTGGACTCACTCCAAATTTTCCACATCTTTAAGCAGTGATGTTGTAAATAGTACTAAAATAATAGCTCTGGTGGTTGCAGGGTGCAGTTTCCATGCACTTCTTTTGTATGGAGAGACAGCACAGTGTAGGGGATGGCACATGGACTCTGGCATCAGGCTGCTTGGGTTCAAATCCCAATTCTGCCAACTTTGCAGGTTATTTAATCCCTGGGCTTCAGTTTCCTCATCTGTGAAATATGTATAATAACAGTACTTTGCCTCCTAGAGTTTTTAAGAGGATTAAACAAATCAAGTTGCATAAATAACTCACAACAGTGCCTGGTACAGAGCTATTATCATGGAGGGAAAGTCATGGAAAAAAATGCAGAAAGAATATTAGCTTTCTAAAATAGCTAGTTTTATTCATACAGAAGGCAAGTTATATATAAATGGTTTAAGGATCACCAGCTATGGAACAAGAACTTTCTTGTTTGGAGTGAAAACTTTAAATGTTGCCTGTACTGATGGCTCTCAGGAACAAGGGCAGGATGCCTGGGTTCCAGGCTCTTCTCTGTTACTTGTTAACTATGTAATTTAAGGAGGTTCCCTGAAATGTTATGAGACTTAGTGAATGCATCTGTGAAATATGAATAACAACAATTCATCCACCTAAATTATATGGTTTTCAGTTTCTTTTAGGCATCTAATATGTAGGTTTCTGATACTAAGTTTTGGTTAAGAGTTGATGGGAGGTTTGGAGAATGAAGCCGTAAATCCTAACAAGTAACAGTCTACTGAAAAAGAGAAGAGGAAATGATGAAAAATAAATGAATCTCCTTTCTAAATATCAAAATCCAACAGCAGGGCTTGTATCCAGGTTGGTTTTAAAAGCATGATTTCCCATCTTATTTGGAGATAATATGGTGCAGTGGTTTTAGAGTATAGGCACTGGCATTGAGTTAAATTTAGATTTTTGACTATGGAAAACTTATCTAAGTAAATCAGATTACTTATCTTCCTTTGGCCTCAACTGTCTTATCTTTAAAGTGGTGATATTTATGCCTACTTTGCAGGGTTGGTTTAAGAATATAAACAAGATAATATGTGTGAAGCACTTAGCAGAGTGACGGCACATCTTAAATCCTGAACAAATGGTCCCTTATATGATACCTCGGGTTTTTTTTTTTTTTTTTTGGTTTTCGGGGCGCGGTTCTAGAATTTAAAATAATTAACTCTTCTTGGCCTTTCTGAACACATGCCTGTCCGAATGTTATATTTGGGGTACACCCATGAGCGCCTTGGGTTTGGGGCAGTGAAAGTTCAAGTTATTAAGTATGAGCAGGTTGTGGGATGGCAATACCCCCTTTCCAAATTTGAGCACATTTGCTTAGATGAAGTGCTGGCAGGGGTTGGGGGCAGGCCCGGAGGAGAACTGAGGATGGGGAGGCAAAACTTGAAGCCACATATGATAATGCAAACCACATTTCCTGGCTCCACCACTTAGTTCTTTCCCTTGGGAAATTTTTACTGGTATTTTGCCTTACTGCGAGTCTTTGCACTTCCTGTTATGAACTGGTTAAGAAGATAATTATAACGTGGTTATGGGAAATGGTAATGAAATATACCTCACTATACAGCAAGAGAGATTAAGACCTCTGCCATTTGGGAGGACAGTAAAAGCAAGTTATTATTTTTAAATAACATTTATTACTTATTAAATTATAAAGAATTCTGTCTTATTTTAGACATTTTTGAAAAACACAGAAACATAAGGACTATTAAAATGACAACTCTTCCCAACACTCAGTAATAATTACTGTTCACATTTTGTCATTTTTTTCTTTTCTTAGTCTTTTTCTGTGATCGCATATGTATTTATGCATATATTATTATAAATGATGTACAATGTTGAAATATTTTATATACTATTAAACAAAATCTGTATAAATATATACACATATAAATATAAATATGTATATACATACATAATTTTTCACCCTGTTTTAATGGCATTGTGTGGTAAACATTTCCTCACATAATTACATATTTTTAGAAAGTACATGATATTTCATTTTATGGTTGTCATATGATTTTTGTAACCAGATTGACATTTACATTATTATAATATTTTGATGTTATAAATGAAGCTGCAATGAGAATTCTTTCTCAAAAATTGTTATGAATATCTGTGGTTATTTATTTGGGACAAACTTCTCCTCAAATACATTAAAGTTCCCTACATGAGGCCAAAGTAACTTCTGGGAAGATGGTAGCATGTTACAGTTTGCTAGCAATGTATGCGAGTTCGTACTTTACTTCATTATCATGAGATTAACAATCATGTTTTTGAATCTTTGTTAGTTTGCTACATTAAAAAATAGTTTAACATTATTTTTGGAAGGTGTATGTGTGTACCCGTGTTGTTTTTTGTTTTAAATAGGTGAATGTGAAAGGATTTTTGGTCTTTTGTATTTCTTTAATTTATTTATTGCTATTGTGCCCTATGACCATAAATGAGATGTTTTTACTTATTTTCATATAAAAGTTTATATATTATATACACTTGTATATGAGTGTTTGTGTGTATATGTCTGTTTAAGGTACATTGCCTGTCATACATATTACAAACATTTCCCTGTAGTTTGTTATTTGCATTTGCATCTTGTTGATGATATTATTTTGATTTGACTTTTTCAAATTTATTATGTTCAACTCATCAATACTGTTCTTGGTGTTTTTAATGCTTATAAATTCCTAAAATCAATGTATTACTTTATTTTATAAAAAAGATCAATTTTTATGGCTTATTTTTATTTGTAAAATAAAAGCCTTTAATCCATCTAGAATTTATTTGGGTGTAGTATACATAATATTGTGCCAATTAATCATCTTTTCTTTTTGCATAAGTCTAAAGATGTTCTTCTTCTTTTGGTAAGAAACAAAGATTTCCCTAAGCCAAGCAAAGGCTACAGAAGCAAAGAAATTTGTCTCTCGTTGGCTGCAGGCCATCTGAGGTGGGACAGAAAGGCTAAGTGACTGGCCCCTGGCTCCAAGGGAGTTTTAATCCATGGGCCAATGTTGGTATAGCAGAGCTGGTCTGCTTCTGTATTAAGAGAAAGGAATTTAGACACTTATGCTCTCAAGGTTCCTAGTAAAGTCATAGAGGCAACAATCTTCTGTTGATTGAATTTTAACTTAATTTAATTTAATTTCCTTGGCAATCACAGATGGTGTCATCCAGCAGCTAGAGGCTAAAAAGGGGCACTCTACAAACCGAATGAAAACATGTTGACTTATAATGAGAAGCACAAGCAAATGGAAGCAAAAGTGTGACAGTCAACAGTGAGTTGCAGCGTGAATTCTCAGGATAGCAAAGGCCTGGACTGCTCACCAAGTGCTTTGTGCAAGTTTGAACAGCAACAGCAATGTCATCTAAAACGACTGTTCTCAGGGTTAGACTCTACTAGGGTGGGTTCAAAAACATTAAACAAAAATGATGAAGGAAAAGTATTAGAGTGTTCTTAAATGAGTAGCATCAATGCGGTTAAAATTATGTTTGATTAGAAATAGACAAATATTTAGCTAAGAGTGGAATTTTATCTCATTCCAAAGCAAGAGGGGAGAAACATCTGGCTTTGTTGATTGTGTTTTGGTGTTATCATTTAATAATATTTATTACAATATATTACCATATTTGATGTTTGATAATTTATGTTGCCCCAAATTACGAGGCTGTCTCTTCCTAATGAAATGATAAGGGTAGGTGATTGGAGTCTCATGTGGAGAGAAGGCACTCATGCCACGGAGAGAGTCTGAGGGGAGGGATTCTGAATCATCTTAGGCCCTCTGTCTCCAGATATGTTATGCATTCACCCAGTTAACAGCCATTTTCTGTAATCAGTAAAAGCTCCTGATGAAGATGGAATCAAGAGGTTTCTGTTTGTGTTGCTTCTAATCAACCCACACAACGGATGGATCAGGGAAGAAGCTATGTTCCCCCGGTGCTGGAAAACAACCCTGAACTCTCACCCCAGCTGCGGTGGTCATCTTTATTGCAGACCGTAGAAGCTCAGGCCTGGGCCATTTTCTGATGCCACTGATATGATGATACTTTCTTTCTATCAGTCTTTGCTGGAGATTTTGATGTTTCAAGCCATATTCAACAGGATATGAACTCACCATTGTTCATTTTTTCCAATTTTGGAGAATAAATGGCATGCTTTCACGAAAATTTGTTAAAACGCAACCCCGATAAGCAAGTGGATCTAAAGGTGGCTGTCAGATATCCCTTTTTAAAATAGAAAACCTGCACTTTGAAATGCTCAAATTGTACTATTTTCTATACCCTTGTAACAGGTCAGGTGCCACAGCTTGATGAACGAGATAGAATCGCACAATGGGATCAAAGGGACAGCCAGCCCAGTTTATTTCCAGAGGAAAAGCTTACCAGGACACAAAGGAGGAAAAAAGACTCGGCTTAAAACCAATTCTTCCCTGAAGTACAAATGTAAGAGAAAATACATCACCAGGAGCAGTTACATCTATGGCAATCGTAGCTCTGTAAGCCTGGCCTGCTCACGTGGAAGTAAATTATTTGATAAGCTGGGGAAATATAAGCAGTTTGTGTGGATTAAAAGGAAATCCTCACCCAAACTATATCTTTAAAAATTATCTAGATAATTCAGGTGAAAGCAGCCTTTCTCCCTTGTGAATTATTAAAGTAATTGATTACATCCATCTGCTCCTCATCAGAGAATTCAAGGGCCAAATGCTTTTTCGGCGTCTTCTTTTCTATCCTTCCCTTTCATGTGACTTACTCTTGTCTGAATCAGGAGTTTCTGTGAGTAATCACCGGCCAGCTGTCACCGGTTCTCTTTTCACCTGTTCTCTTTGCAAATCTGAGCAATCCAAACCTGCAGGGGTAACATTCCCCAACTGGCTGAGAGTACATAAGTGGTTCTTCAGCTCTGAGATGATCCTATCACTGGCTGCTTTAAAATTTGTGATTAGTCTGCTTTTTGGGCATGTGAAATATAATTGTTGGTGCAGATAAACTTTTATTCACCAGAGAGAGCTTATTACAGAGCTGCTTGTCATGACACGTGGAAATTCAGGAAACTTCTGTGGAGTCTCTGTGTGGCGATTCTGGCCAGAATGGTCGTATATTTTCAAGATGCTAACTCTAGTTTCCCCAAAGTTGTCTTTTGCCTGCTGGCTTTGGTCCTATTCCACGTGACTGTGGAGTGCCTCAAACTCAAGACAGCAAATGGAAAAGGAACAGAATCTGGCTCCTGGGAATGGCCTGCTACCTGACAAGGTGCCCTGATCAGCTGAGTGCTAAAAACCCAGTGCTGCCCTGTGAGCCTACACGTCGGGTGAATGATCTCCAGCTGGATACATGGGATGCAGGGTTAAAATGGAAGCATTTGTTTCAGTTTAATTAAACATTTTAGCCAAAATTCTACGTAAGCTGTGTTATATGTAAACTTGAAACCCAAACCCCTGGTTTCAGTTGCCCCCTCTTATAATTATGAGGTTCATAATCTTGGCCTTGGATAAATCATATAAGTTCTTTGAGCCATAGGTTTTCCATCTGTAAAGTGGGGATAATGGTTCCTGCCAGGCCTCTCTGGGTTGTCATGAAATTTGAATGAGAACCTGAAAGCAATTAGTGAGCTCTAAGCAAGCTGTGTAACTATATGACAAACGGGTGCGTGGTTTAGAATAATAATGTGTATTGAGCACTTACTATGTGTGAGGCATTGGTCTACCTTACATGTAGTCACTCACTTAGTTGTCATCACAACCCCATGAGATGGATACTATGATTGTTTGTTCCACCTTTCATGATGGAGAAAGTAAGGCAGAATGGTTAAGTAACTTGTCTTAGGTGGCCCAGCAGAGAAGTGGCCTGGCTCTGGAGTCTGAGCTCTTAATTTCTGTATACCTATAGCACCTTCTACATCAGCTTTCTAGGAGCAGTGTGTATTGGTAAGTGGATACAAGTCCTTGAGAAGTACCAGTCTAGTCCTTGTTTTGGTTAAATTGGCTAATTGACTAATAACAGTAGAGGCCTTCTCCAGCATGGGATACCCAAAGCTTCAATCAGGTAGGACCACTAGGCATGGTAGCTGCTGTCAGGATCAGTATAGCCACCTGAGTGCCGCCTCCACCTCCCTCCCAACTTCTTCCCTACTCTTCTGGCTCTGCCAGGAAACTATGGTGCAACACTGTCAGGCTGCATGGGAGGAGGAGAGCACAGGCTAGGAACCCCATGGGGTTATCCTTGAATTAGTCCTTCTTCCTGACTTTCAGGATTCAGCCATGAATACTGCCCCCTGAGGGAGCAGGAACCAGCACATTGTCCTGTACTCCATGTGGGGTTCATACCCCCTTCCTTTTGTCTTCAGGAATTCTATAGCGATTCTTCCCGATTAAATACATGCCGGTCAATTAGGAGCTTATCGGCTCAAATCCATGAGGCCTGATGATTGACTCTCCTTGGTCCATCTTTCTCGGCAGGAACAGACAAATCATCAGGAATTTGAACACGTGTCTTTTAAACCCACCTTCCTTTGCTGCTTGCTATGCATGATGAAATTTCACATGAGAAATCATGAGATCCTCGCAAGATGCTCTTTGTTTGCCAATGGATTGATTTGGTTTTAGAAAAGTGGAAAGTGCAAATAGAATTAGGCTTGAAAATTATTCAAGAATCATTTTAATGCTCCCAGGAGATTGGTCTGCTAACTCACATAGATTTCTGCTCTCTGTCAGAATTTAGCCACTTCAAGGAAGCTTTTGTTTAGAAAGAGGTAAAATCTTTTGGAGAGAGACTACTTGTGAATTATTTGACAATTGCTCATATTTGCTTAATGTTCTAGAGAGACATAACAGGGTATTTGAGATTTTACATTTTATATAATGTGACTTCTGAAAATGTATTTTGGTTTCCTTTTTGAAAGATTTTTGCCTTTATAAAAATGATAATGAATTATAATAGCTCTAATTATTAGCCACATTCTCTGTTACACATTTTATACAATCTCTGTTATTCTTCCCAGCAATCTTTGCAATGTAGAGATTATAATTTTATTTTATTTATGATAAAACTTTATGTGTCCTCTCAGAGAGATTAAGTAACTTGCAGAGGATCGTAGAGCTGATTGTCAGTTAAGCTGGAATTCAAATCCTAGTCATTATAACTCTAACCCCACAGCATCTTAGACCTGTTGGCCCCTCAGAAGGAAGGGTGGGCCTAGAACTTCAGTGCTACCCCTTCTCTGACATCACTAGTTACTAAATCTGCAATCACAGCCTCAGCCTGTGCTTGGTCAACGGTAGCTAGGAACAGCCAGGAATCTTAAAGGGCCTCTAGAGAGAATTCCCAAATAGGTTCCTTTCCCTCTGAATTAGTAGATAAGCAGGTCTTTGGCTCATTTGGAGGGTAGGTTAGCAGGGCATAATGGTTAAGTGCTCAGGTCCTGGAGTTACTCAAACTTGATTCAACTCTCAGCTTTATCAATCTGGGCAAGTTTCTTATTCTCTTACTATATAGTTTATGAGAGTTAGACAGAGGATTGCAGGTAAAGCATGTAGCTAATGCCTGGCGTGTGGTGGGCTCAATAATGTCATTTATTATTATTGTTCTGTGTTGCTGTAGAGGGAGAAAAAGCTCAGACTGTAGGTTTATTCATACTGTTTCCTTGTTTCTTCTATGCACTAAAGTCCCTTAAATAGTTAACCATTGGAAAACTGTGTATTTTAGAAGAAGAAGGTAGACTTTAGCTTAAAAGCATTCATTTCAGACTATATTGCTAACTAATGGCGGAATCAAGAATGAAGACACAGGACTTCAGACTCCATTTCCAGGATTCTCTTTACCACACAAAGGCAGGAACCTTCTAGGTGTCTGGCAATACCACCAGTATAATGATAAGAAACATTTATGTTGCACCTATGGTGCTGGTCACTTTACACACCTGACCTGACCTAATCCTCATCACAGCCTATGAAGTAGATAGCTCCATGCAGATGAGGAAACTGAGCCTTGGAGAAATTAAACAGCCTCAGGTCCCAAGATACATGAATGTAATCCAGGATCCAAACTGTCTGTCTTTGATACTGAGACTTTACAGTGCAGTACCTGCTGGTGTAATTCCTTCTGGAATCAATAAGCCTATAGATCTGAGTAAGAAACCACCACTGATGTGATCATTGAGACCCCACTTAGAGTGAAGCCAGTCCCTTTCTCTCAAAGTGGAGCACATGAAGCTCTGGAGGGGACAGGTCTGTGGGCTGGGGCTCAAGGAATTGCATGGAAATAGGGGGAAACCTATGCTTTTTATATGAAAGCAAATGGATATTGTGGAATAAGATGCTAAATTTACATGAATATTAAAGAATAAACAGGAGGCTTTGACTACATTTTGAGCTTTTAAATTTTGTTTCTGAACCTCCAGAGACTCAAGCTTACTGGCTATTGGTGTCAGGAACACTCCCATGAAAAAGTTTTGGAAATCCTGACTCAGCCAGTCCACAAAGTTCACTTCTTGCTTTGGCAAATGAACACACACACAAAATCACTGAGCTACGATTGCTTTTTGCAACTTGTTGCAGCAAGAAGCTGTTGGCCGTTGATTAGCAATGGGCATATTTTTCACCAAAGGCTTTGCCCTCCCCTTGCTTCGCTAATCCTGTTTGCAAACATTTCCCCACAAAGATCGCTACTTCCTCATAATGAATAAGCTCGCACTTGTGAGTTCAAACTGGCAAATTGCCACCAGACATTTATTAGCTCTGGATTAATGGATCAAGACTCAAACTTTCTAGTTAAAAGAACAAGACAAGCCCTTAGGATTCAAGACTCTTTAAAAAAATCCTCATTCACTTGGCATTACCATTTCTTGCAGTCCTTCCTCTCCCTTGTGGGGTTCGATTTGTCAGTAAAGCAGCGGAAAGGACTTATTTTTCAGCCATTTTGGATCAGAGAAAATTGTTGATCTTAGTTGTTCATGTTTTCCTGGGACTTTTAAATGGGACTGGTGTTCTGGCAGAAATTACTGGAATATGCTAGGTGGAAGGAGACTAACATTGCCATGACATCATGGGCTCAAAGGGGCAGGCAGAGGCAAGGTGGGGAGGGTGATCCTCCTGGAGAAGAAAAAGACTCAAGGGGCTGTGTGAACTGTCCAAAGACTGCTGGCAGGCTGAGCTGGAGGAAGAAAGGTCACCCTTATTCTTACAGCTACAAAGAGCTGTGCAGAGACTCCTGAGTGGGACCCTGGGAGACAGATTTTGGTTCAGAAAGAAAATGTAATTTCTAGAATAGTCAAAGAGGCTCAGAATTAGAATGGCTACTTCAGAAGGCATTAGCTCTTCATTCTTAGAGGGAAGAGGGTGGGCAGAGAGAGAGAGAGAAAGAGAGAGAGAGGCTTGCTTTAGTGAGCACATACTGTGTGCGGAATCTTTCATAGGTTATTTCTTTTCATCTTCTCAACACCATTGTAAACTCCATACTATTGCTCTCATTGTATACAGAAGGGAAAGACTCTCTAAGAGCTGCAGTCAGGGGTGGAGGCTTAGTTCACCTGATTGATCCGAGATAAGCAGGTTCACTGTTAGAGAGGGAGACTGTGAAGCATTTCAGGTTTTCACAATGTACAGGTTAGTTACTAGGGCTAAGTGATGATATTTGGACTTGCCCATTGGCAGCTTAAGTGACACAGAATTGAAGATTGTTCAGTTTGGGATGGTCAAGTAGCTGTAATCCAGGTCATCTATCTGGATGCTGAAGCCATCAAGAAAGATCCATTGCATTCTGAGACCATAGTTAGAATCATAAGAGAGAAGGTACAATCACCATGCTGAAGCTTGCAGGATAGGGAGAAGGGGATAGTGCTGGCTGTAGAAAAAATGCTGTTGACATTTGGCAAAGAAACAATGATTTGGAAGCTCCCTTAGGAGTTTAATAAAAAGCTGTCTCCTGTCCATTAATATCCTAAACATTAATTGGCTGAGTGTGCAGAACTATAACGCTTACAGTCAATGGGGGATAAAAAAGCAAAGAATATCGCTTCTATCTTCAAGGGTTCTGCCTTCTGATTTGTTAGACAAGACAGACATTCATGCAACAAAGGAAGGTCACAAGGGTCTTAAGTTTAGAGGAGGCTTTTGCACTTTTGAGCTTGGACTTTGACAGAGATTGATGAAGATGAGGCAGATAGGCACTGAAGGGAAGGATCCTCAAGGATTCTATTTCAGGGAAATGATTTGAGCAATACCACTGAGGGGACAATCAGCAAGATATGCTCAGGTGGTGGTCGGGGAGATTCCCTGGAATAGAAGGGACTGAGTTGGTGCATGATATATGGAGGGTTTTGAACTCTACTCAAATGAAGCTGAACATCTTGAATCAAACCCCAATTCTGTGGCAATGGTCTCCAAATGAGGAAAAAAGATGAAAAGATCTTAGTCATCAGGGTACAATTTAAAGGAAAGTTCATTTTCTCTGTTTTTGCTACTACTTTGTAGTAGACAATTTTCAAATCTGTATTGTGGATGCCACATTTCCCTCCCAAACATCGCCAACTAACTATTTCAATCATACCTACTGATATGGTTTGGCTTTGTGTCCCCACCCAAATCTCATCTTGAATTGCAATCCCCAGGTGTTGAGGGAGAGACCTTGTGGGAAGTGATTGAATTATGGGGGCAGTTTCCCTCATGCTGTAGTGAGTAAATTCTCATGAGATCTAATGGTTTTATAAGTGGTAGTTTTTCCTGTGCTCACACACTCTCTCTCTCACTCTCGCCTGCCACCATGTAAGATGTGTCTTCTTCCCATTCCACCATGATTGTAAGTTTCCTGAGGTCTCCCCAGCCATGTGAAACTGTGAGTCAATGAAACCTATTTTCTTGATAAACTACCCAGTCTCGGGTAGTATCTTTATAGCGATGTGAGAATGGACTTATACACCTATTTTGTGAGTCAAATACCAACATGTTATTTTCCCCAGTAACCACTCCTTCATGATCCTGTTATCTTCAGTGGCATTTCTATGCTCAAATACTCTTTAAAAACAAATTTCCAAACTCCCCTTATTCCTGCTTTTGACATTAAGTGGTTGACTATTGTGCATCAAGCACTGTGTTGGGGAAACAAAGTCGAATAAATCTTGGTACTTTCCCTGGAGGAGCTCACAGAAGAGATGGAAACAATGCGGAATGTGCACATGGCTACTGTGATCGGAGGTGACAGGAGGCTGCTAGAGGGGCACTTGGAGCTTGGGGTGAGGGAGGCAAAAGATGATACCTGGAGATGGTGGTGAAGAGTTGACTAGGAGGGTCATTTTAAAAAGAGGGAAGTGTTCCTGTAAAGCATAGAGAAGAGAAAAGCAATTGTATTGCTGGAGTGGGAAGCAAGGCAGGGAGTGTTCAGAGCTGAAGCAGGCCAGGTAACCCTCACCTAGTGATTCCTGGCTGGATAATATCTACCCATTTTCCCAGACACTCTCTTGACAGAACTGGATACTGTTATCACTGAACACTCATAAAAATACACTCAACCAATTTCTATGCCCATTTTTGCAACATCAAATAATGTCACTGCAAAGAAACTTTTGAATTACATATGCTTCCCATTATTGTTTCAAGATCCTTTGTTGAAATTACCCCTTGGTCCCTACTTTGCATTATCCAGCTGTTAGCATGATTCCAGCTTGGGGAGGACCTCGATGGGGCAGCCCTCGAGTCCCTGAAGCCATGCTTTCAGCATCCACTGCCAGCTCTCACTCAGGATATTGATCATCCTTCCTTTGTGGCATCCCTTTCTCTTCCATCCTTCCAACCCCATGGGAAGCTCCCTTCTTACACTGCTTCTGCTCAGAATGGGCACTGCTCTTGGATTTCATTTTATTGAGAATTGATTTAAGATATCCAAAAGAAAAAACATTTATTTGTTTTCTTTACACTGCAAAAAAAAGTAGCTGTATTACTTATTCAATGTTACTTATGTAATTCACACAGAAAACTCCTTCAGGAAAAACTTTTCAGGAAAATGTTTGTCTCTCTTAAGTTGTATACTTTCTTTTATCAGACAATGAGACTGTTTATCCTTTACCCTTTAGTTTCCTTCTGGAAGCTCAGGCCTAACTTTGATGTTTAACTTCAGTAACTATATTCCCCAAAGTCTTTGATATAAATATTCCCTCCCTATCCCTATACAATGCATTAAAAAATTTAATATTCCCATTTTACACTTTTTATAGTGTCATGCCTCAGGTTGTTTCAGTCATTAATTCATTCAACAAATATTTATTATACTATCTCTATGTTCAGGTCCTATGGTAGATCTGAGGTGGGGCTCTCCACTTAATTTCTACACAACAGGAAAAAAGCTGCTAAAGTAATTGCAGTTTTGAACCATGAATTTTAAATCATCATAACTAGGTTCATACACATCTTTATTAATCAAAATAGGAACATTACAATCAATACATTTTTGCCAACAAGAAATAAGTTTGTTTATTTCTGCAGCATGCAAATTCATGCTTCAGGATCTGATGTACACTTGGAAAGCATTTTCTGCATCCTGCTGGTTGTGGAAGCTTCCATATCCTGCTGGTTGTGGAAGCGTTTTCCCTGCAAAAAGTTGTTGATATGCATGAAGAAGTGGTAGTCCGTTGGCGGGAGGTCAGGTGAATATCGTGGATGAAGCAAAACTTAGTAGCCCAATTAGTTCAACCTCTGAAGTGTTGGTTGTGCAATCTGTAGTTGGGCATTGTCCTGTAGAAGAATTGGGTCCTTTCTGTTGACCAATGCTGGCTTTAGGTGTTGCAGTTTCAGGTGCATCTCATCGATTTGCTGAGCATACTTCTCAGATGTAGTGGTTTTGCCGGGATTCAGAAAGCTGTCATGGATCAGACTATCAGCAGACCAGCAAACAGTGACCATGACCTTTTTTTGGTGCAAGTTGGGTTTTGGGAAGTGCTTTCGAGCTTCTTCTTGGTCCAACCACTGAGCTGGTCATTGCTGATTGTTGTAGAAAGTTCACTTTTCATCACACATTACAATCTGATCAAGAAATGGTTCATGGTTCTGTAGAATAAGAGAAGATGATACTTCAAAATGATGATTTTTTAAAATTTTCAGTCAGCTCATGGGGCACTCACTTATCCTTCTTTTTCACCTTTCCAATTTGCTTCAAATGCCTAACAACTGTAGAATGGTTGACGTTGAGTTCTTTGGCAACTTCTTGTGTAGTTGTAAGAAGATCAGCTTCGATGACTGCTCTTAATTGGTCGTTGTCGACTTCCGATGGCTGGCCACTACACTCCTCATCTTCAAGACTCTCGTCTCCTTTGCAAAACTTCTTGAACTGGCTGGGCACGGTGGCTCACACCTGTAATCCAAGCATTTGGGAGGCCAAGGCGGGTGGATAACTTGAGGTCAGGAGCTTGAGACCAGCCTGGCCAATATGGCAAAACCCTGTCTCTACTACAAATACAAAAATTAGCCAGGTGTGATGGTGCATGCCTGTAGTCCCAGCTGCTTGGGAGGCTGAGGCACGAGAATCACTTGAACCGCAGAGGTGGAGGTTGCAGTGAGTCAAGATCGTGCCTCTGCACTCCAGCTCTGGCCAACAGAGTGAGACTCTATCTCAAAACAAACAAACAAATAAACACTTCTTGAACCACCACTGCACTATATATTCATTAGTAGTTCCTGGGCCAAATACGTTGTTGATGTTGTGAATTGTCTCCACTGCTTTATGTCCCATTTTGAACCTGAATAAGAAAATTGCTTGAATTTGCTTTTTGTCTAGCATCATTTCCATAGTCTAAAATAAACACAAAATAAGCAGTAAGTAATAAGTCATTAGCAAAAAAAAGCAAGAAGTGCTCATTAAAATGACGTATAACATAACCACATTTATTTAAGACTGTATTCCAATATCAAATGGCAAATTCCAACAATGCAAAAACTACAACTACTTTTGCATTCACCTATTATAATCATAATTGTTAACTTTTATTTTGCATCTACTTTGTGATAAACCTAAAACTAAGTATGAAATTAACAATATTTCATTAATTATGTAAACAAGTGAGACCAAAGTATGGTGAGAAGATAGGGAGAATGCTACTAGCTACACAGGATGGCTGGAAAAGCCTTCATTGCAAAGAAGTTATTTGAATGGAGTCCTAAAGGATGAGTAGGTGTTTGTCATGTATGGAAACAGGGATGACATGAACAAAGGCATGGAATCACTCCAAGATCTGGTCTGCTTAGGGAACAGGGGGAGGTTTAGTGTAGTTGTGCATGGTTTGCATTAAGGTGACTGGCAAGGGATGACACTGAAGCAAAAGTTTGGAGTCAGAGAGTCCAGTAACTGATAAGCCAAGCTAACGAATGTATCTGTTAGGAGTCATTAGAAATTTTTAAAATGTAGATTAATTTTGGAGGGAAGTATTCAGACAGCAATGAAGAGCAGAGGTTGAAGTGGGGAGTAGATAGTGGCAGGCAGTAGATGGGATAGGCCTGGTAAGAAATGATGGTATGGCAATGGGGATGGAAAGAAGGGGAGGGATTCAAATCAATGATTAGGATAAGTATGGTGTATAGAAGATGAGGAGAAGATTGAAGATAACTTCGAGTTTCCCATATACCTTGAAGGTGGTTGGCCCATAATAAGCAGTCAATAAATGCTTGTTGAATAAATTCGTGAGATTGACATCATTCACTAGGAAGAGACAGTTTAAGACCGGCCAAGTTTACGGTGTCTTCTAGGTACCTAGCAGAGATATTTAGAAGACAGACTATAAAATGAAAATGATTCCAAAAGTAGTTTGCTCTTATGGACATATCCCTTGTACATAATTTGCATTTTTCTTTTTTCTCTTTCCCTCAATAGTCGTCACACTTCTTGTGGATGAAGATCAGGTCTTAAATTTCTCTTCTCTCTCCCCGAAACAGGCAGGGCAGTGGCTGCTATATAATGTTAGCTAACATTTATTGAGCCCATAGTATGTGCATAGTGCTGTTCTAAGTGTTATACATGTAATAATTCATTTAGTGTTTCCAATAGATCTTTGAGGTAGGTGCTATTGTTACCCCCATTTTAACTGAAGAAATTGAAGTCAGAGAAGTTAAATGGTTTGCCTGAGGTCTTCTTACATGCTGAAGCTGGGATTTGAAGCCAGGCAGTCTTCCGATTTTCCTTGCAATTTTCCCACCAAGTAGCTGAACTACCTCTGACACCCAGAACCAGTGAACTAACAGGTTGTGAAGTCTGTTAGGGGCATCCCTGGAATTCTGTTGATTGTACCTCAATGACAAATTTTTGTGAATGCTGCCAAAGACATTTTTGTAGTAAACCAGATGCAAAGGATAAAAGAGCAAAAGCCTCAGAAGTGGGGAAATATATAATTTATTTTGAAAGTATAAATGGAGACATAAAAAGTAATTTCTGAATGAGCAGTTATGCAGGCCTAGGATAAAGTTTATTTGTGTGTTTATTAGAATAATGAGATTTTAAGATCGGAAAAGCCCTAATTATTATAGGCAACACTACCATGTGATTAAGAAAGACACAATGTGGAAAGGGAGTATGTGAACGAAAGATGAGATGGATGTCTAAATAGTTTACTTGTAAGCAGATAGTGAAGGTGAAATAGAATGTATTGATGGCCCACTAAATAAGAGGACTGAATTGGTTCGTGCTTCAGTGCATACAGTGAGGGGCACAGGTAAGGTTGGAAAGAACCCACTTTGAGCAACATGAGTACAATATCTGGGACACACTAATATACAATATATTTCTACTGAATTCCATGGCATTTGTGAGGCAAGGAAGGCATAACAATTATGCTCAAAATCAGCAGTCAAAAATAGAAATTTAAAAAATTTTCGAATTTTTGTTTAGGAGCTTATGTAGAAGAAGATGTTTATGTTCTCCAGTGCTGAAAGGACCAGTTTTAGAACCACTGCTTGAAAGTGACAGGAAGCTAAATTTTTAACTCGTTACTGTATACAGAACTTTCTAATACATGGTGCTGTTTAGCAAAGAAGCAGACTATTCCAAGTAATGAGGAAACTGGATTGGAGGACCACTGCCAAAAGTTTTTTGTAATAGACTTTATACTTGAATGTCATCAAAAAAAGGTTCAGAGAGGTTTGTAGTAAGTAGTGTAGTTGAGATTCAAACCCAGACTGGGTGGCTCCATTATTATTTTTCTTAACTGCTGTGCTGTGCTGCTTTTCCAGGTAATTAAAAAGAAAGATCCAAAGTATTAATGAGATGGAATAAGAACTGCAGAAAGCAATCTTGTATGTGACGTGTACTTGAGCAAAAGTTTTTTAAAAAAGTGCTATGATTTCCACCCCTCATTCTGTGTACCTGATGTTGTTAATCACGTACCAATCTTGTAAAATGTTCCCTAGGGACATATTTAGGGTATCTATATCATAAGTGAAATGCTTGCTTTTGCAGAAAAATGAGTAAATTGGCTAGTTACTGTCTACAATAGTTATGGGCTACATTCTAAAATCTGTTCATAAGTCAAAGCATGAGAATGCATTTCCCACATTAATTTAATTTGCTCAGCTAATATTGAGAACTTTCTACATGCCAAGCAATGTTCTGGGCATCAAGGACCCAACAGGGAACAAAATCAACAAATAACTCTGCTTGTATGGAGCTTAGATTGCAAAGAGACAAGCAATAAATATTACACATAACAAATAAAATATTATAGAGTACATTAGAAGATGGTAGATGACAGGAATGCTGAGGTGGTCAGTGTGGGCTTTACTGAGAACATGACAGGTGAGTGAAGACTTGAGGAAAGAGAAAGAGTAAGGAGCATGCCAGGCAGAGGGAATAGCCAGTGCAGAGGCCCTGAGGTGGAAGCATGCTTGGTGTGTTTGAGAAACACTAAGGAATACAGGGTGGTTGTAGCAGTGTAAATGAAAGGGGAAGTGGTGGGAAATGAAGTCAGAGAGAATTGGGCCCAGATCATTCAGGGTCCTGTATACCATTTTATGGACAATTTTTACTCTGAGTGAAATGAGGGGCCCTTAAAGGATTTTCAGCAGATAAGTGACATAATCTCTGGCTGCTATTTTGGGAAGAGACTGTTGGGGACAAGGATAGAAGCAGTTAGGGGGGTTGTTACAGTAATTCAGGAGAGATAATGGTGGCCCCAGCATGAAATGCTAGAAGTAGCCAGATGCTGGATGAAACCAACAGAATTTCCCAATGAGCTGGACCTGGGTGTGAGGAAAAAAAGTCGGGGATGATGCTTAGTAGAGACTTTCAGGAGTTTATCTTAAGACATTTTAATTAAAAAATATCTGTTAGGTCAAGTAGGCAGTTGATCATTAAGTCAGAAATTCAGAGGCAGTCTAAAAGTTGTTGGCAATAGAGAGCATCAAAAGATATGGGATTTAATGTTATCCTCAAGAAAGTAAGGGTGGATAGAGGATAGAAAAGACCAAAGTCACTTCAACATTGAAAATTGAGGGAGAACTGAGAAGGAGCCACCGTTATGCTAAAGGAAAACCAAGAACGTAGTATTCTAGAAACCAAGAAGAGGGTAATCAACTGTGTTAAATAGCAGTGACAGGTCAAATGATAATTGGATTAGTCAACATGGAAGTCATTCGGGACTTTAACAGAATTATAGGGAGAAAATAGTGCATAATGGTAACAGGGCCAGGCAACACTATTTAAGCCTTAATACATATGCACCACAGCACTGAATTGCTTATTTCTTATGGAAAATATGCTTAGCAATACAATGAACAAGTATTTATTGACCATCTACTGTGTGTTTAACATTCTGAGAAGCACTGCTGAGGGGGTTCACAAGTTGTGTCTCATAATAGACATACAATGGAAACTAGGTGGGGAGGCACGACTTAACTGAAAACAGAAAGCTACAAGAATGTGAAATCTTACCAGTCTGGAGAAGCAAAGAACCCAGCTGTAGCTCTCCCAGGTGTGCAGAGCAATGCACTTAGGAAAATGAGGAAGTCTGAAGATATGTTTTCCCATGTTTTTGTTATGCACTTTTTACTCCAAGGAAATATATTTGAGTAGCGAACGGACAAACTTAATAAAAGATTTGGCCTCATGGAGATCTTGTTTGTGTTAGTCACAACCAGTCTGATTCTGTTTTCTTGGTGTGGTAAAGACCATGTGTTATGCTTAGGGGTAGGGCAGTGATTGAGAAGACTGGAAACACAAAAACTAGGGACAGAGAAGTGTGGCCTACTCACAATGGAGGGCAGGTACCCATGTAGTTTCCCAGCAGGAGAACTTCCTAAGAGGAAGTTCAGGCAGGCATTTGAGGCCATGTTGGGAAGCTCTGGTATTAGGCAAAAGCAAATATTTCTGAAAAGCTGAAGTGATTATAGTAGCACATGAAGCACTTACTATGTAACAGGCACCGTACTATTTCATTCTTTTAATGCATTTAATATTTATGACATTAATCCTATGAAGTAGGTATCATAAATATCCCAATTTTCAGATGGAGAAACTAGGAGATCAGATGACTTGTCCAAGGTCATGAAACTATTAAGTAGTAGAGTCAAAACTCAAACCTAGATGATATGTTTTTTTTTTTTTTTTTTTTTTTTTTTTTTTTTTGAGACGGAGTCTCGCTCTGTCGCCCAGGCTGGAGTGCAGTGGCGCGATCTCGGCTCACTGCAAGCTCCGCCTCCCGGGTTCACGCCATTCTCCTGCCTCAGCCTCCCGAGTAGCTGGGACTACAGGCGCCCGCTACCACGCCCGGCTAATTTTTTGTATTTTTAGTAGAGACGGGGTTTCACCGTGTTAGCCAGGATGGTCTCGATCTCCTGACCTCGTGATCCGCCCGCCTCGGCCTGATGATATGTTTTTATATAATCTGTAGTGTTGCCACCATACCATACTTTCTCCTAAGAAACTGATTGTGTTTTGAGTACAACCAACAAAACATTATCACAACATTATTTAAATATTCTAACATATCTTTTTAATACAGGCTTATCTTGTTTTATTGCGTTTTGCTTTCTTGCACTTTGCAGATATTGCATTTTTTTACATTTTGAAGGTTTGTGGCAACCCTATGACAAGAAAGCCTATTGACACAATCTTCACAACAGCATGTACACACTTCATATCTCTATGTCACATTTCGGTAATTTTTGCAATATTTCAGACTTTTTCATTATTATTATTTTCTGTTACAGTGATCTGTGATCAGTGATCTTTGATATTACTATTGCAATTATTTTGTGGCACCACAAATCATGTTCATGTAAGACCATGAGTGAGCTTAACCAATAAATATTGTGAGTGTTATGATTTCACCAACTGACTGTTCCCCTATCTTTCTCCCTATTCCCAGGCTTCTCTATTCCCTGAGACACAACAATCATATAGGAGTTGAAAAGAAATTACTTATGCAGATAGTGAGGGTAAGGAAGTCCTCGGTAAGATTTTCCCTTTAATGACAAGCAGCCCCCAAATAATTTCTTTTCTAACAAAGAGCAGCCTGTGAAAGTTACAGACATAGATAAGCAAGCTGGAAGCTGGCATGGGTGAATGCTCGCAGCTGTGCCAATAGGAAAAGGGTACTTGGGGCCAAGCATTTTCAACATGGCGGCTCCATCTTCCCTTTTCTTTGTCAACCATGTGTACAATAAGGAACAGACAACATGGCGGTAGCCAGGTAGAGAACTCATCTGCATAATAAAAGATGAGAGTGGTATGGCCAGCTTCTTCACACACTGTACAAATGTCATACCTGGTCTGACCAATCTCTTGGCCCTATATAAATCAGACACCATCTCCTTAAGCTCATCTGTAAAACCCCAGGCATTTCACCACAAAACCAGAAAATTCACTTGTGTGCCCCTCTCTATCTGCAGGAGAGAGAGACATTCTCTTTTCTCTTTCTTTCACCTATTAAACCTCTGCTCTTAAACTCACTTCTTGTGTGTCTGTGTCCTTGATTTCCCTGGCTTGAGACAACAAACCTCGGATATTTACCGCAGACAATGATACCACTTCAACAACATTGAAATTTGGCGAGTTCCAGATGTATTTTGTCATATAAATATTTCATATTTACTTGTCCCCGTTGTTGAACATATATCTATTATTGAATATTTATATTCTTTCCAGTGTTTCAATATTGTAAATACTTTTTTTATATCTCTCTTACTAGTTCTTTAGGAACAATTCCTATATGTTGACTTATTGAGTTGGAGCATGAACATTTTAAAGACTTTCAATGTATTCAGCCAGACTGCTCTTCAGAAAAATTATGCCCATTTGTTCCCACCAGCAGTCATGAGAGCACGTGCTTCCCTGAGCTCTTGCTAACATTTGATATAAAATTGTTATGTCATTCAAATCTGTTAATCTTTTTTAAAAACCCATTTGCTTGTAAAGATCTTCCCTAGCCCAACATCAAATGAATAATAACTTTTTTTCATAAAAAAAGAAATTAGGCCAATTAATAACCCTACAATGGCCTCTAAGTGTTCGTCAAAGCTAGAAAGGATTAAGCTTATGGAGCAAGATATGTCAAAGCAGAGATAGGCCAAAAGCTAGACCTCTTGTTTTAAATAGTTAGCCAAGTTGTGAATGCAAAGGAAAAGTTCTTGAAGGAAATGAAAAGTGCTACTCCAGTGAGCACATGAATGATATGAAAGCAAAACAGCCTTATTGCCGATATGGGGAAAGTTTTAGTGATCTAGATAAAGATCAAACCAGCTCCAATACTCCCTAAAGCCAAAGCCTAATCCATAGCAAGTGCTTAACTCTCTTCAGTTCTATGAAGGCTGAGGGAGATGAAAAAGTTGCAGATGAAAAGTTTAAAGCTAGCAGAAGTTGGTTCATGAAGTTTAAGGAAATAAGTCATTTCCATAACAAAAACGTGCAAAGTGAAGCAGCAAGTGCTGATGGAGAAGCTTTAACAAGTTATCTAGAAGCTTTAGCTAAGATCACAGATGAAGGTGGCTACACTAAATAATGAATTTGTAATGTAGGCAAAACTGCCTTCTACTTAAAGAGGATGCCATCTAGGACTTTCAGAGCTAGAGAAGTCAATGACAGGCTTCAAAGTTTCAAAGGACTGGCAGAGTCTCTCATTAGAGGCTACTGCAGCTGGTGACTTTAAGTTGAAGCCAATGCTAATTTCTCTTTTTATTTATTTATTTATTTATTTATTTTTTATTATTATACTTTAAGTTTTAGGGTACATGTGCACATTGTGCAGGTTAGTTACATACGTATACATGTGCCATGCTGGTGTGCTGCACCCACTAACTCGTCATCTAGCATCAGGTATATCTCCTAATGCTATCCCTCCCCCCTCCCCCAACCCCACAACAATCCCCAGAGTGTGATATTCCCCTTCCTGTGTCCATGTGATCTCATTGTTCAATTCCCACCTATGAGTGAGAATATGCGGTGTTTGGTTTTTTGTTCTTGCGATAGTTTACTGAGAATGATGGTTTCCAATTTCATCCATGTCCCTACAAAGGACATGAACTCATCATTTTTTATTGCTGCATAGTATTCCATGGTGTATATGTGCCACATTTTCTTAATCCAGTCTATCATTGTTGGACATTTGGGTTGGTTCCAAGTCTTTGATATTGTGAATAATGCCGCAATAAACATACGTGTGCATGTGTCTTTATAGCAGCATGATTTATAGTCCTTTGGGTATATACCCAGTAATGGGATGGCTGGGTCAAATGGTATTTCTAGTTCTAGATCCCTGAGGAATCGCCACACTGACTTCCACAATGGTTGAACTAGTTTACAGTCCCACCAACAGTGTAAAAGTGTTCCTATTTCTCCACATCCTCTCCAGCACCTGCTGTTTCTTGACTTTTTAATGATTGCCATTCTAACTGGTGTGAGATGGTATCTCATAGTGGTTTTGATTTGCATTTCTCTGATGGCCAGTGATGATGAGCATTTTTTCATGTGTTTTTTGGCTGCATAAATGTCTTCTTTTGAGAAGTGTCTGTTCATGTCCTTCGCCCACTTTTTGATGGGGTTGTTTGTTTTTTTCTTGTAAATTTGTTTGAGTTCATTGTAGATTCTGGATATTAGCCTTTTGTCAGATGAGTAGGTTGCGAAAATTTTCTCCCATTTTGTAGGTTGCCTGTTCACTCTGATGGTAGTTTCTTTTGCTTTGCAGAAGCTCTTTAGTTTAATTAGATCCCATTTGTCAATTTTGTCTTTTGTTGCCATTGCTTTTGGTGTTTTGGACATGAAGTCCTTGCCCATGCCTATGTCCTGAATGGTATTGCCTAGGTTTTCTTCTAGGGTTTTTATGGTTTTAGGTCTAACGTTTAAGTCTTTAATCCATCTTGAATTAATTTTTGTATAAGGTGTAAGGAAGGGATCCAGTTTCAGCTTTCTACATATGGCTAGCCAGTTTTCCCAGCACCATTTATTAAATAGGGAATCCTTTCCCCATTGCTTGTTTTTCTCAGGTTAGTCAAAGATCAGATAGTTGTAGATATGCGGTGTTATTTCTGAGGGCTCTGTTCTGTTCCATTGATCTATATCTCTGTTTTGGTACCAGTACCATGCTGTTTTGGTTACTGTAGCCTTGTAGTATAGTTTGAAGTCAGGTAGCATGATGCCTCCAGCTTTATTCTTTTGGCTTAGGATTGACTTGGCGATGTGGGCTCTTTTTTGGTTCCATATGAACTTTAAAGTAGTTTTTTCCAATTCTGTGAAGAAAGTCATTGGTAGCTTGATGGGGATGGCATTGAATCTGTAAATTACCTTGGGCAGTATGGCCATTTTCACAATATTGATTCTTCCTACCCATGAGCATGGAACATTCTTCCATTTGTTTGTATCCTCTTTTATTTCCTTGAGCAGTGGTTTGTAGTTCTGCTTGAAGAGGTCCTTCACATCCCTTGTAAGTTGGATTCCTAGGTATTTTATTCTCTGAAGCAATTGTGAATGGGAGTTCACTCATGATTCGGCTCTCTGTTTGTCTGTTGTTGGTGTATAGGAATGCTTGTGATTTTTGCACATTTTGTATCCTGAGACTTTGCTGAAGTTGCTTATCAGCTTAAGGAGATTTTGGGCTGAGACAATGGGGTTTTCTAGATATACAATCATGTCATCTGCAAACAGGGACAATTTGACTTTCTCTTTTCCTAATTGAATACCCTTTATTTCCTTCTCCTGCCTAATTGCCCTGGCCAGAACTTCCAACACTATGTTGAATAGGAGTGGTGAGAGAGGGCATCCCTGTCTTGTGCCAGTTTTCAAAGGGAATGCTTCCCGTTTTTGCCCATTCAGTATGATATTGGCTGTGGGTTTGTCATAGATAGCTCTTATTATTTTGAAATATGTCCCATCGATACCTAATTTATTGAGAGTTTTTAGCATGAAAAGTTGTTGAATTTTGTCAAAGGCCTTTTCTGCATCTATTGAGATAATCATGTGGTTTTTGTCTTTGGCTCTGTTTATATGCTGGATTACATTTATTGATTTGCGTATATTGAACCAGCCTTGCATCCCAGGGATGAAGCCCACTTGATCATGGTGGATAAGCTTTTTGATGTGCTGCTGGATTCGGTTTGCCAGTATTTTATGGAAGATTTTTGCATCAATGTTCATCAAGGATATTGGTCTAAAATTCTCTTTTTTGGTTGTGTCTCTGCTTGGCTTTGGTATCAGAATGATGCTGGCCTCATAAAATGAGTTAGGGAGGATTCCCACTTTTTCTATTGATTGGCATTGTTTCAGAAGGAATGGTACCAGTTCCTCCTTGTACCTCTGGTAGAATTCAGCTGTGAATCCATCTGGTCCTGGACTCTTTTTGGTTGGTAAACTATTGATTATTGTCACAATTTCAGATCCTGTTATTGGTCTATTCAGAGATTCAACTTCTTCCTGGTTTAGTCTTGGGACAGTGTATGTGTCAAGGAATTTATCCATTTCTTCTAGATTGTCCAGTTTATTTGCATAGAGGTGTTTGTAGTATTCTCTGATGGTAGTTTGTATTTCTGTGCGATCGGTGGTGATATCCCCTTTATCATTTTTTATTGCATCTATTTGATTCTTCTCTCTTTTTTTCTTTATTAGTCTTGTTAGCTGTCTATCAATTTTGTTGATCCTTTCAAAAAACCAGCTCCTGCATTCATTTATTTTTTGAAGGGTTTTTTGTGTCTCTATTTCCTTCAGTTCTGCTCTGATTTTAGTTATTTCTTGCCTTCTGCTAGCTTTTGAATGTGTTTGCTCTTGCTTTTCTAGTTCTTTTAATTGTGATGTTAGGGTGTCAATTTTGGATCTTTCCTGCTTTCTCTTGTGGGCATTTAGTGCTATAAATTTCCCTCTACACACTGCTTTGAATGTGTCCCAGAGATTCTGGTATGTTGTGTCTTTGTTCTCGTTGGTTTCAAAGAACATCTTTATTTCTGCCTTCATTTCGTTATGTACCCAGTAGTCATTCAGGAGCAGGTTGTTCAGTTTCCACATAGTTGAGCAGTTTTGAGTGAGATTCTTAATCCTGAGTTCTAGTTTGATTGCACTGTGGTCTGAGAGATAGTTTGTTATAATTTCTGCTCTTTTACATTTGCTGAGGAGAGCTTTACTTCCAAGTATGTGGTCAATTTTGGAATAGGTGTGGTGTGGTGCTGAAAAAAATGTATATTCTGTTGATTTGGTGTGGAAAGTTCTGTAGATGTCTATTAGGTCCGCTTGGTGCAGAGCTGAGTTCAATTCCTGGGTATCCTTGTTGACTTCCTGTCTCGTTGATCTGTCTAATGTTGACAGTGGGGTGTTAAAGTCTCCCATTATTAATGTGTGGGAGTCTAAGTCTCTTTGTAGGTCACTCAGTACTTGCTTTAGGAATCTTGGTGCTCCTGTATTGGGTGCATATATATTTAGGATAGTTAGCTCTTCTTGTTGAATTGATCCCTTTACCATTATGTAATGGCCTTCTTTGTCTCTTTTGATCTTTGTTGGTTTAAAGTCTGTTTTATCAGAGACTAGGATTGCAACCCCTGCCTTTCTTTGTTTTCCATTTCCTTGGTAGATCTTCCTCCATCCTTTTATTTTGAACCTGTGTGTGTCTCTGCACGTGAGATGTGTCTCCTGAATACAGCACACTGATGGGTCTTGACTCTTTATCCAATTTGCCAGTCTGTGTCTTTTAATTGGAGCATTTAGTCCATTTACATTTAAAGTTAATAGTGTTATGTGTGAATTTGATCCTGTCATTATGATGTTAGCTGGTGATTTTGCTTGTTAGTTGATGCAGTTTCTTCCTAGTCTCGATGGTCTTTACATTTTGGCATGATTTTGCAGCGGCTGTTACCGGTTGTTCCTTTCCATGTTTAGCACTTCCTTCAGGAGCTCTTTTAGGGCAGGCCTGGTGGTGACAAAATCTCTCAGCATTTGCTTGTCTGTAAAGTATTTTGTTTTTCCTTCACTTATGAGGCTTAGTTTGGCTGGATATGAAATTCTGGGTTGAAAATTCTTTTCTTTAAGAATGTTGAATATTGGCCCCCACTCTCTTCTGGCTCGTAGGGTTTCTGCCGAGAGATTCGCTGTTAGTCTGATGGGCTTCCCTTTGAGGGTAACCCGACCTTTCTCTCTGGCTGCCCTTAACATTTTTTCCTTCATTTCAACTTTGGTGAATCTGACAATTATGTGTCTTGGAGTTGCTCTTCTCGAGGAGTATCTTTGCGGCGTTCTCTGTATTTCCTGAATCTGAACGTTGGCCTGCCTTGCTAGGTTGGGGAAATTCTCCTGGATAATATCCTGCAGAGTGTTTTCCAACTTAGTTCCATTCTCCCCATCACTTTCAGGTACACCAATCAGATGTAGATTTGGTCTTTTCACGTAGTCCCATATTTCTTGGAGGCTTTGCTCATTTCTTTTTATTCTTTTTTCTCTAAACTTTCATCTCGCTTCATTCCATTCATTTCATCTTCCATCACTGATACCCTTTCTTCCAGTTGATCGCATTGGCTCCTGAGGCTTCTGCATTCTTCACGTCGTACTTGAGCCTTGGTTTTCAGCTCCATCAGCTCCTTTAAGCACTTTTCTGTATTGGTTATTCTAGTTATACATTCTTCTAAATTTTTTTTCAAAGTTTTCAACTCCTTTGCCTTTGGTTTGAATGTCCTCCCGTAGCTCAGAGTAATTTGATCGTCTGAAGCCTTCTTCTCTCAGCTCGTCAAAGTCATTCTCTGTCCAGCTTTGTTCCGTTGCTGGTGAGTAGCTGCTTTCCTTTGGAGGAGGAGAGGCGCTCTGATTTTTAGAGTTTCCAGTTTTTCTGTTCTGTTTTTTCCCCATCTTTGTGGTTTTATCTACTTTTGGTCTTTGATGATGGTGATGTACAGATGGGTTTTCGGTGTGGATGTCCTTTCTGTTTGTTAGTTTTCCTTCTAACAGACAGGACCCTCAGCTGCAGGTCTGTTGGAGTACCCTGCAGTGTGAGGTGTCAGTGTGCCCCTGCTGGAGGGTGCCTCCCAATTAGGCTGCTCAGGGGTCAGGGGTCAGGGACCCACTTGAGGAGGCAGTCTGCCCGTTCTCAGATCTCCAGCTGCGTACTGGGAGAACCACTGCTCTCTTCAAAGCTGTCAGACAGGGATATTTAAGTCTGCAGAGGTTACTTCTGTCTTTTTGTTTGTCTGTGCCCTGCCCCAAGAGGTGGAGCCTACAGAGGCAGGCAGGCCTCCTTGAGCTGTGGTGGGCTCCACCCAGTTCGAGCTTCCTGGCTGCTTTGTTTACCTAAGCAAGCCTGGGCAATGGTGGGCGCCCCTCCCCCAGCCTCGCTGCCGCCTTGCAGTTTGATCTCAGACTGCAGTGCTAGCAATCAGCGAGACTCCGTGGGCGTAGGACCCTCCGAGCCAGGTGCGGGATATAATCTCGTGGTGCGCCATTTTTTAAGCCCTTCGGAAAAGCGCAGTATTCGGGTGGGTGTGACCCGATTTTCCAGGTGCCATCCGTCACCCCTTTCTTTGATTAGGAAAGGGAATTCCCTGACCCCGTGCACTTCCCGAGTGAGGCACTGCCTCACCCTGCTTCGGCTCATGCACGGTGCACGCACCCACTGACCTGCGCCCACTGTCTGGCACTCCCTAGTGAGATGAACCCGGTACCTCAGATGGAAATGCAGAAATCACCCGTCTTCTGCGTCGCTCAGGCTGGGAGCTGTAGACCGGAGCTGTTCCTATTTGGCCATCTTGGCTCCTCCCCCTATCGCTAATTTCTCATTACAAAAATTCTAGGGCCTTTATGCCAAATCTACTCTGCTTGTCCTCTATAAATAAAACAACAAAGCCTGGGTGACAGCACTGTTTACATCTGTTTACAGCATGGTTTACTGAATATTTTAAGCCCACTTTTGAGACCCACTGCTCAAAAAGTTTCCTTTCAAAATATCACTGCCCACTGACAATGCACTTGGTCACCCATGAATTTTGGTGGAGATGTACAAGGAAATTAATGTTTTCATGTCTGCTAACACAGCATCCATTCTGTGGCTCATGGATCAGAGTAATTTCAACGTTTGCCTTATTACTTAAGAAACACATTTTATAAGGCTATAGATAGTGATTCCTCTGATGAATCTGGGCAAAGTAAATTGAAAACCTGGGAAGAATTAATCATTCTAGGTGCTATTAAGAACATTTGTGTTTCAAAGGAGGAGGTCAATGTATCAATATTAATAGGATTTTTGATTAAGTTGATTCCAGCCCTCATAGACCACTTTGATGGATTCAAGACTTAAATGGAGGATGTAATAGCGGATGTGGTAGAAACAGTGAGAGAACTATTAATAGAATGAAAAGTAGAGCCTAAAGATGTAGCTGAATTGCTGCAATATCACGATAAAACTTGAATGAATAAGGAGTTGGTTTTCGTGGATGAGCAAAGAAACATCTACTCCTGGTGATGATGCTGAGAACCTTGTTGAAGTGACAGCAAAATTGCACAGCAAAAGAAACTACCATCAGAGTGAACAGGCAACCTACAGAATGGGAGAAAATTTTTGCAACCTACTCATCTGACAAAGGGCTAAAATCCAGAATCTAAAATGAACTCAAACAAATTTACAAGAAAAAAACAAACAACCTCATCAAAAAGTGAGTGAAGGATATGAACAGACACTTCTCAAAAGAAGACATTTATGCAGCCAAAAAACATGAAAAAATGCTCATCATCACTGGCCATCAGAGAAATGCAAATCAAAACCACAATGAGATACCATCTCACACCAGTTAGAATGGAGATCATTAAAAAGTCAGGAAACAACAGGTGCTAGAGAAGATGTGGAGAAATAGGAACTCTTTTACACTGTTGGTGGGACTGTAAACTAGTTCAACCATTGTGGAAATCAGTGTGGTGATTCCTCAGGGATGTAGAACTAGAAATACCATTTGACCCAGCCATCCCATTCCTGGGTGTATACCCAAAGGATTATAAATCATGCTGCTATAAAGACACACGCACATGTATGTTTATTGCGGCATTATTCACAATAGCAAAGACTTGGAACCAAGCCATATGTCCATCAACGATAGACTGGATTAAGAAAATGTGGCACGTATACACCATGGAATACTATGCAGCCATAAAAAATGATGAGTTCATGTCCTTTGTAGGGATATGGATGAAGCTGGAAACCATCATTCTCAGCAAACTATCACAAGGACAAAAAACCAAACACCACATGTTCTCACTCATAGGTGGGAATTGAACAATGGGAACACATGGACACAGGAGGGGGAACATCACACACCAGGGACTGTTGTGGGGTTGGGGGAGGGGGGAGGGGTAGCATTAGGAGATATACCTAATGCTAAATGATGAGTTAATGGGTGAAGCACACCAACATGGCACATGTATACATATGTAACAAATCTGCATGTTGTGCACATGTACCCTAAAACTTAAAGTATAATAATAAAATTTAAAAAAGAATATTACATACACTTAATTGATAAAGCAACAGCAGGGTTTGGCAGGATTTACTCTGATTTTGAAAGTTGCTCTACCATAGGTAACATGCTATCAAATAGCATGGCATGGTACAGATAAACATTTCATATTTTATTATATTAAGAAATTTCCACAGCCATCCCAGCCTTCAGCGCCCACCACCCTGAGCAGTCAGCAGCCATCAACACTGAGACAAGATATTCTACCAGCAAAAAAGATTACAACTCGCTGAAGAAGTCTTATATTATCATTAGCGTATTTTAGCAATAAAATATTTTTAATTAAGGCATGTAGATTTCTTATCTAGACATAATGCTATTGCACACTTAACAGACTATAGTATCTTATAAACATACTTTTATATGCACTGAGAAACCGGAAAACTCAGGTGACTCAGTTTATTTTGGCACTTACTTTATTGCTATGCTCTGAAACCAAACCTGCAATATCTCTGAGGCTGGTCTATAATTTTTTAAATCTTTTTTTGTGAAAAGAGAAACCTGAGGTTTAATGCCCCTCATCTGAGGTCACACAGCAGGTAAGGAGACAGAGTCGTTGTTTGAGCCAGTATCAGTCTGGTTGTAAAGCCTGTGATGGGCTTTCTATGCCAGTGGCTGCTGCCAGCAGGAGAACTGATTTTGGAGGAACCAGCTTGCAGACAGCCCAGTCTACAAAGATTAGTGGCTGGGTGTGAAAGACAGAGTCTTTAAAAGCAGACTGATGTGGGCATGAGCCTTGAATTACTCCTTCATACAGACCTGACCTCGAGCACTTTAACCTCCCTGGGCCTCTGGGAACTCCTTTTTAAAATGGGAACAAAATATCTACATCATAAGGTAATTTTGTATAGGTTAATGAGCCTTAGCACCATGTGCATAGTGAAAGTTTCCTTAATGGTAGTAATGCTCTTATTTTACAGGCAGATTTTCATTGTATTACTGTTAAGGTGTCTACCTCAGCCACGTTCCAGACAATACCAGCGTTTCAGAATAAAACCACAGTGTTTTCTGGAACATCTTTCTTTGTAACTGAACTTGATATAGTAATTGCTATACTTTCTTGTGTTTGTGTCCAATAATTTCAAACTTCAAATGCTAAAAATGGAAGCAAATACCACATTCCCTGATAAAGCAAGAGAGAAAAAAGCCTATCAGTTGTTTTGCTTTTCTGAAGGCCTGTTGTGAATTTCAAAATATAGCAAATCATTTTCTGTGGGAGACTCCAAAGTGAAATTGTAATGATTCCTGGCTCAGTGAGTTAAATATCAATTGATCGTTTTTGTAACCAGCCTCTAATTGATCAAAAATTATAGGTTTCAATATCAAAAGGGAATATGATCTCCCTAGCACTAAGCAGTGTTAATTTGGTCCATGTGGGAGACTAGGGAATTGGTAATTCCATAGAGAAAGAATCTACTTCTGGAAGCTGTCTCTGGAAGTTGCATTGGAGTCAATTTGAACAAACAAGGGATTTATGGAAGATGATACTACCTTCTTTTAAAGGACAAAGAGGAAGACCATGTTCTCCCATTGTCATAATATTTACTGAGAGATTCTTTTGTGCTATTCTCAATACAGATTGTTGGACCAAAGCCATAGGATAAAGATTAGTAATGTGGACGTTTGCATGGTATGATACCTTCATGAGCTTGGGAAAGTCACTTTATTTTTGAAAACCTCAGTTTCCTCATACATAAAAGTGGTTTCATAACACACTAACAGCCAACATTTAGTAGTTGCATACTTTGTACCAGGAACTTTGCTAAACACTTTTTATGCATTACTTGTATAATTCTCAAGACCCAATGAGATAGTTTTCACCTCCATTTTGGTCATTTCAATCCCACAGTTGATGTTCTTCCTTGTAGTTATTTAACTTCAAGGAGCTCTATGGGAAGAATTGCTTAATCCAGAAAGGGTTCTAGGGACCACAAATGGTAACGTCTTCCCATTTTGGTGCATGTCCACAACCCCCTCTGTCTTCACTGTGGTGCGTCTAGTGGATGGGCCTTGGCAGGTTCTAGTCCTTTGCATTTTAGTTTTGCTATTTATGCTGAGACAGTTTATCTTTGACTCAATTTGCATTTGAATGATGGCCCTAGTGCCATTTCTTTTCAATGTGTACCTTTCACATAATCAACAAATGAGCTGAATTCTAGAGATTGTAGCTTACATCTCAAATTCTGGTACCTTCTCTCTGCAGTTCAAGAGCTTACATTTTAACTTACAAACTGAGAGTTCTATTTTTCTTAATTAAGATATAGATTTGGTGAAATGTATTCCATTTTCCACAGTTTAAAAGGCTTTGGCTCTTACGTTTTATTTCCAGAACCATCATCTTAATCATCTGCGTTTCAGTATATTTTGAATATTCACTCTTCACATATTTATCACATGCCTATTGATAAATGAACAGGATCTGGAGCTTAGCAGAATTAGTGATAATAACAGTAATAATAACTAACATCAATTGAGTTCTTGTGGTGACTCACACTGGGCTCAGTGTTCAACACAAATTATACAGCTTAGTTTAATCCCCATAGTGACCCTCTGAGATTTTGTTATTACCTCCGTTTTACAGATAAGACAGCTGAGGCTCTGAGAGGTGATGTGATGTGTCCAGGTTCATACACAAGTTCATCCATATAGGCCTGACTCGAAATACAAGCTCTTGTTTTCTTTTCTCAGTACCAACACTCCTGGTAGGTTCCCAATCAATTTTTAATTTTCTCTAACTTTCCCTACATTTCCTATGCCTCAGATACACACCAGGGTCTTCATTCTGCTCTTCATCAACCCCCACAGTGCCTGTCCCAGCTCCTCTCTATATGTCTTATATACTCTCCCCTCACAGGGATTCCTGATCTTTAAATCTCTCTGTTTTAGCCCTGGATTGGTAGCCTTGAAAATGAGCTTGAGCAGCTCCTGGGGACATCTTTGAACAGGTAAGGAAGCATCTTCTACCCAACCATCTGGTTTGTTTTGATTGTTTTGACTTCTCTTTCCCCTGTCAAACCCCTCCTTCTTTCCCCCACCCCATTGCCCCATCATTAGCTCCATCATCTCTGTGTTCAGGTGAGGGCCTTGCCTTGTGCTTCTCAGCGAATGTCCTTACTCTCACTGCCCCTCACCTGGAAAGCCTTTCCTTTCTCTCCACATCTATGAAAATCGTACCTATTCTTTAGGACCCTCCGAAAATATCAATGTGTTCTAAAGTTTTCCTGGTTCTCAAATTGGGTGAAATTTCCCTTTTCTTTAAGTCATTATGTTGCTTTGTCCACATACAACACCTTATAGTAATGGTACTAATGACGACAAGGAGGAGGAGGATGTGGAAAAGGAGGAGAATGAGAAGGAGGGGAATAAAGAGAAAAAGATGCAGAGAAAGAAGAAGGAGGAAAAGGAGAAGGAGGAAGAGGAAGAGGAGGAGGAGGAGGAGACCATGACATGCCATGCACTTCACATGTATTATCTCATTTCTTTTTCACCAACACCTTATGGAATGACACAATGCTGTCACATTTTACAGATGAGAACATTGAGGCTAGAGAGGTCATGAGTTTGTCCATGTCCTATGCCACTCAGGAGATGGTCCTCTCTGACTATAGGAACTGGGTCATCTTTACCTTAAGTTCTCCTCAGTGCTTCTCACAGTGCCGTGAATCTAGTAGGTTCTCTATGAACATTTTCTAATTGAGTGGAACAGAGATAATTAACCAACTAACTAATAAGCACTATACCTACTACACTTAAGTGCAGGGGTTGTTTTCCATTTTCTTTCTTCTAATCTTTCTCAATGGACTTTCCTGGTGTGGCAGAGACAACGCCACAAGTTCATACAGGAAGACTATGTGTCATATCTCCTGCTTTGAGTGAAGTCACATGATACATTCTGCCTGTGGAATATGGAAGGATGTGCTAGGCCAGGCCTCTAAAACTCCACTAGATTCCTCCCCCACCCAACCCTCATTCTCTCTCTTCCTGAATATAAAACATCCAGCACAGAATCCTGCAGTCTAGACTGAAGAAGCCTGGGTCTCTGACTAACTGCATGAAGCAGATGCCCCCTTTCCAACCCTTTCAACCAACCTGCGCTGGACTAGGCATAAAAGATAGATAATCTTTTATTATGTAAAGAAATTGAGACTTCAGGGTTATTACAGGCACTACCATTACTTGTTCTGATTAATAATTCACTTGATGTGGAATTCAGGCATTGATTCCACACAGTCTCTCACACAGACCTTTAGTTTTGAATGAATCCTCCCAGATCGCAAGTGTGGCCAGGGTGGCCGAGTATCAGTATTCTTGAGGTGACAATCACTAAATATGGTCCCGCAAGGGGTGCCTGTCTTATTATCTCAGATCGTGACCTAGAGAAGAGGCCCAGTGGAAGATTTTCCAAGCTAATGGCATAAAATTTTTCAGATAAAACAAGAGCAGCAACAAAACAGCCAAAAAACTTATTTAAGGCTTTTTCCCTTGTTCACCATTCTGCCCTTGTCTTCCCATATTAGATCTTTTTCTTTCCAAACTGTTTATGATGCCGGAAATTCTCTATGGCTTCCCTGGATGGCTCCAATATCTAAAGATGTCCCTCACCTCTGGATTTATTACTGGGCCTCTCTGAGTGGGGTCAAAGGGCATCCCAAGCCCCATATTCTGAGCCTCCTCCTTCCCTTATGTGCTCCATAACTCTCCTTTGCCATTTATTGACATTTGAGACACTTGATCTATGACTGCCTTTCACTCCCTCCCCCCTGTATCCATGCCTTGGTTTCCAGGGACAGCAAGAATATATTATTTCAAGAATGAAGACAGGGCCAACTTATTTAGGATCTCTGAGAAAATTACTGTGTAGAATTTTGCATAGACTGACATTGCATGTAAGACTTAGGGTTCAACATAGCACCAAACACATTATTTAGATTGTAGATTCAGGAACTTAAGGCTAGAATTGGAAGTAAAGATCCACATTGTGCTGTTCTCTAACTCTCCGTTTGTTCATCCTGCTGTGAGGTAGGCGTTTTCTCCATGTTATGAGGAACCAAGACTCAGAGAATGATTGACCATGATGGGGGTAGAACTGAAGATGGAGCCAGGCATTCTGGCTCTTTCCCCTGCACCAGGCAAGCTTCCCCCTTTTGTAACAGATTATTTCTAAAAAACATAGCACTTATGTAGGGTATAAATTAGAAATGCTTTGAAAAGCAGACTGGACCTGAAATTTCTGAGTTTCTTAGAAAATCAGCCTGGGCTCATTGCCAGGAGTGTCTGCAAGCCCATGCTGCTCAGGTGGCTTCTTGCCAGATGCCGGCCCTGCTCATCCAAGGTCACAGCCCTGGTCAGCTACGTGCCAGACCAGAAGGGGCTGCTGTGGATCCGTGGGCCTTGAAGGCTTTGGTTTCTTTATTCTGTTTCCAAATCAACCTTTAATTCTGCAAAATGACTTAGAATATTGACTTTAAAAATCAGCAGCTCCTGGGCTTTAGGGAGCTGTTATGATATCGGCAATAGAATAGCTAGCTCTGTGGTTGCCGAACTCTGATCTTTGGAAGTTGCCTGCCCAAGATGGATTTTCAATTGGTGGAGAGTAAATGAGAAAAAAAAAAAAAAAAAAAAAAAGGACAATAGTGAGTATTCTTGATAAAGATGTTTGTATTCAATTTAACGTCCTGCCCTTTATTCCAGAATCATACTTTTCTATTTTTTGATGGTAAAATGATATTGAGGATATGTTATTCTTTTTAAATTCTTAACTGGTAAAATAAAAAGAAACTCACTCTTTATGTATTTAAGAAATAATATAGAGTATTATATAAATACAGTCGTGTGCCACATAATGATGGACCACATATATGACAATGGTCCCATAAGATTATACTACCATATTTTTACTATGCTTTTTCTATGTTTAGATATGTTTAGATATACAAATACTTACCATTGTCTTATACTTGTCTACAGTTTTCAGTATAGTAATGTGCTGTACAGGTTAATAGCCTAGAATCAATAGGCTATACCATATAGTCTAGATGTGTAGTAGATTATACCATGTAGGTTTGTGGAAATACACTCTATGATGTTCACACAATGACAAAAATCACATAACAATGTGTTTCTCAGAATGTATTCCTGTCGTTAAGTTATGCATGGCTCTCTCTCTCTTTCTATACATATAGTACTGGCCCATGTGATGACAAATTTGGAAACTACAACTTTAGCGGATATTTTTCCAGACATAGTAATCTCTGTCATTTGGGGAAGGGGGTTTTCTTTTGATATGTTATCAGTCTTGGGTAATCTGTCTTTATCTGAGCAAAATAAAAATTTTATCTTTACCTTCATATCAATCAATTCATGTATGGAAAAGCTTTGATCTCTTTTGGCTATAGGGACTAGGGACTTAAGATCTCTTTCTCTTTCTTTCTCTGCATGTGTGTGTGTTTTAGAGGAAAGGAGCTGGCCTCTTAAGGCTAGGCTACAGGAACTGACTCATGGCCATTTTGGTTTCTTGACACGCAGGAATAAATAAATTTGCTTACTGTCAGCTATGTTAATATTGGATTAATTTTATTTTTATACCTAATGCAACATTTTTAGTAAAGTAATTAATAAATTACTATGAGATAAAAAAGCAAGGTTTGGGGTCTGTACTACATTTTACAAAGCAACAATAGTTAACAATGCTACCTTAATAAATACCCCTCATTAATAAATTAGATCAGATATGTTGAGTTAAATTCAATTATATTTATTTCTAAGTTACGTACATTTTTATGTTCAGAAATGGCTTAGGAATAATTGCTAAGAATCTGTAGGGTTCCAGTCAGGAAGGCACTAATCAGTTCTCTGTTGATTGTTGCAAATTCGAATAATAAAGTTGAGTTGGTGAAGTAGATTCTATAATTACTCACTGTTGTTAAAATAAAACATCACTAACATGCACTTCTTTAAAGCTCACTATGGTCCTTCTCCGTGACATACAGGGACAATCAGGAGCATTTTGGTCTTTATTTATTGGGGCTGCATAATCTAATTATCTCTCATTAGTTCAGAGCTGATTATTTCATTTATCTTTGTAAATGTGACAACAAAAGGCTCACTTTAATTAAGCAGATCAGCAATTAGCTCTTGTTTTATAGGAGTTTTAAACATTCCTGTACTAATAGCAGGCAGCATGATTATAATCAGAAGCCCAGGAAGAATGGTGGCAGAGGACAGTTTGATTTAGAGCCCCATTTAAGTGAAAGCTATGTAGGCAAAGTGGCTCTCCAACCACAAAGATCCAGAAAGGGCTAGCCAAACCAGGGAGCAGACTTGAGAGGGCTAGGCCAAGACCTTCTCACCTCCATTATGATATAGGCAGTGACTTCATTCCTTTTTTTTCAAAAAAATTTATTTATTTGTAATAGTAATTGCTATTATTTATCAATCACCTATTATATCTCAGGCTTTGCATCTATTACTTTAGCTATATTAATTTTCTTAAAATCTCATGGTAGTTCTTTGAGGTAGGTATTATTAATTTATCCCCATTTTACAGATGAGTCAACTGAAGGCCAGAGAGTTTAAGTCATTTGTCCTTGTTTACACAGCTAAGGATTAGAACCCTTATCTGATTTTGCTACTCTGCAAATTGGTTTCTTTTGCTCCATCTCCCTTCTTGCTCTCTCCTTTCTTCTTTTCCCCTCTCCCCGTCCCTTTCTTTTTCCTCGCTTCTTTCACTCATCTCCTTGCAATATGCCCGGCACTGTACACTGAGGTGGAGATATTTACATGAGCAAGACATGGCCAGGACTCTCAAGAAAAGTACAATGTTATAGAGGCAGAGACATAAACTACATAACCATAGCAATGCCTGAGACAATGTGAGGACAAAGCTAGATAGAAAGGGCACAATCTAGCATGACTGGCACATTTGGCTGCTAAATCAATATTTATTAGAGTGGCTTGGCCTGGCCCTTCTCATTATTGCACCTTGTGTTTCTCTTCCTTTTCTCCTAATGAGGAGCTGCTTCTAACTGCCCAGAACCTTTCTGATTACCTACATGGGTAATGGAAATGTTTAATGGAAATGGAACTTATCTTTATGCAGAAGGCTGGTGTGATCTATCACAGGCTAACTTGCAGTCTCATTTAGATTTTTAGGAATAGTTAGAGGAAGAATGCGGTAAATATGGATTTTTCAGAAGAAGGGGAAGAAAATGGGAAAACGAAAGAAGACATGGTTGGAAGGAGAGGGAACTTTGTTTCCTTAGAAAGGAGAAGAGAAAGAGTGAGTTGGGGGATTGGAGGATGGAGTCCTGCCTTCCTGGGGGAGGGGCTGGTGACCATCAGTACAGAGGAACAAGCCAATTAGAACTAGGGCAACTTCTCAGCTGAGCGATCAGGCTTGGGGGCTCTAATTAGAGCTAGGGCAACTTCTCAGCTGAGTGATCAGGCTTGGGGGCTCTGGTCCCTTGCCAGATTCTTAAGAGATCTCCTCAGAGAACTGGATGGTGTTGCCACCTCTATCCTATACCTGTCACCACTACCCACCTAGTCCTAAGATTATCAGAACACCTGCTGATATTTTTAATTACCATGTTTTTCAGTATTGGTTTTTGTACCAGGCTCTATGCAAAGCACTTTAAAACCCTGTCTTTGCAATATAAATGTAAAAATACAATTATTACATATTATAATTGTATTGTGAAGAAGGTATCATTATCTTCAACGTACCTATGAGAAAACTGAGGCACATTCAGGTAAATTAACTTTCTTGGATTCACATAGTAGTGGCGCCTAGACTTGAGCCTATAATCTTAACTTCTATGTAATAATTTCCATATTTCTTTTGGACTTCCTGACCCACCAAGTGTATCTGACCCTCAGAAATTATTTAAAAAGTTAATTTAGTTTATTGCTTCTGAAGGTGTTTCTTTATATGTTTAATAAGCCACACATTAGAGACTCTTACTGTAGGCAATAGAGAACCATTGAAGGATCTAGACTAAGGCGTGGCATGATGGAAGGTGTGTTTTACGATGTGTGGAGGATAATTTGGAAATACATTACCATGGAGTTAGAGATGTTGGTTAGGATGATATTGCAACAGTCCAGTCACAAGTGGATGCAAGCCTGGTAGCAATGGGAGTTGGGAAAAAAGGCACAGGTGTGAGGAAAATTACAAAGAATAATAAGTTTCAGTGGCTGATAATCATAGGGGGAAAATAAAAGATCCCTGTGCATTGGGGTCTGCACTAACTGAAATACAGGAGTCATATGTGACTGGGTAGATGAACTACAAAAGATGTTGAGCGTGGTGATTGGTCTTTTGCCTGGCCCTAAGAAGTATGAATTCAATGGGGATAGAAACCAGTTTAGAGGGGATTAGGAGGGACTGGATGATGAAGAAGGAGGGAGAGAGCATGTATAACGGTTTTCAGGCCAGGAAGATACAAGTCCATTTCAATAGAGAGCATTTGATTCCTCCCTCAGCCCAACTCCATCTGAGGAGGGACTTAGTAGATGGTCACTGCCCACCTCTTCCTCCTACCAATGAGACTGACATGGAATTTAAGGGTAGAGGCCTGACTTTTTAAATTCATCTCTGCATTCCTGGCACCCAGAGTAGTGCCTAGAGCAGGGTAGGTGCTCAATAAATAATTATTGACTAACTGAATAATTAATGAGCCAGAAACTGAGGCCAGAACTGCTGGTTCTAAGATGATCTCCAGTGGCAGGGGGTGAAGCAAGGGTGGTCAAGGTGCTCCTATAGGGCAGCTAGGAATGACAAAAAACAGGAGACCAAAGCCGAAGGTCAAAGTGCAGAGGTAAATTTTAGCTTTAAGCCTGAGGGGGTGAGCGTTGCAAAGGGGAATGAACAGCAGGGATTCAAAGCAAAGAAATCCCTGTTTAAGAGTGGCATCTGCTGGGGAGCGTCAGGCCCTGGGTGCCCCTTACCAATATAGTAGTTGGATCAGTTTAAGGGCACAGATTTGGCGACATCAGAGAGGAAGGTGTAGGTGAAGTAGAAGAAATTTAAGATACTGGCTGGAGAGAGGATTATTGAAGATGCAAGACCACAGAGTCACAGTATGTCGCAGGTGGAAGGGATCTTCTATCTTGTGCACAAATACCTTTAAATATTTTAGATAAACAGTCATACAAGGGCTGGGAAGAAATGAGTTGAGGGAACAGGGAGCAGCATTCATTCTGATCTAGAGAAAAGAACATCTGTTTCTCTGAAAGAGTGGTGGGTGAAAGGATAGGATCCAGACAGAAGTTATTCTGAAGTAGAGAGGAGGAATATTAGAGATTTTATATCAAGAAGCGGAAGTTTCGCCTCTTCCTCAAAATATTAGTTGTTTCCCTCTGCTCTTCTCCTGCACAGGAAGGTGGAATGGCATGGGGAACACCCAGACTTGCACTTGCTCCAATTTCCCTCTAACACTCTGCAAATAAGAGTGGCCTTCCTGGCAACAGCTTAAACCGAAGGGGCTTACATTCTGAAATGACAACTTGAAAGGAAAGGAAATCCTAATTGGAAACACTTTTCAAGCTCTTGAACAATAATTCCTTTTCAAAAAAGAGAAAGTTATTTGCTTCCCACAAAACAGAACTTCTACTTAAGTGTGACAATAAATAAAAATTTTTGAAAATACATATAATATAGTGCAGGTAATTTTACCACTTACATACAAAAAAGAAAAGACGAGAAAAAAAGAATAAAGAAAAAAAGTTAAATCCACACAATAATCCTGAGGTTGATTCAAAGTCTTTGTTTATACCAAAACATAAAGACATAGGTAGTGCAAAGGACTGATTTTATGTCCCTGCAAAAACTCAGATGGAAAGCTAGACTTCAGAGTTTACATAAAATGGATAGAAGTAGGTATGTACTTAAACATGTTAAGGACGAAGGCTGCCAGACCAGAAGACTGCAAGTTAGCAGGGTTTTCCCAGTGCTTAATTGAGGAGAGTAAGCAACATAAAGGGCAAATGTGTTGATGAGGTGGATGTGGGGTGGATCATCAAACCAGAACTATAAATGCCTACTCTGTGCCAGGAGGTAGATGTTTTAATTCAATCCTCACAACAACCACGTGAAGCCACGCAGAGATTTTAGACGAGATACTAAGTGGTTAAGGAGCTTCCATGAGGTCACATGGCTTCAAAATGGAGGGCCAGCATTTAGCATCTTGGTCTTCTGCTCCCAGAGATCATGCTCTTTCCCCCTCACTGAGCTGCTGGATGGCTCTGTCCATGCGGGTGGCATGGCCTCCAGGGACTTAGGAAATGTCACTGTGGAAATGTGTGCTTGCTTTTCCCACTTGCTTTTTGTTCATTGGGTTACTTTTTCTCTCCAGATTAGTTTTTCAGTTTAATTGGTTTTGGTCTTGGAATTTTTTATAAAACTAGTTATTCTCCCTATTTTGCTTAAGAAAATGTATTCCATTTGATATTTTCTGACCTTACTCTTGGGTGGGGGAATAATAGAGTATTTTACATGGGAATGAATTGTGATGTCGTAGGTGAATGTGAGGGAGCTCATAAATCAACAGTGATCCCGGGGGACCATGGAGGGCCTCCTGGCCCTGGCCAGTGCTCTTTAGACCTCTTTATGCTAATAAAACAGAGATTTCTCTAGGAAGGGCTCCACCTTTGCAAATGATACTCATAATAAGCTCAGAGCAGTGTTGCAATAATAGGCTGTTTACCTGCTGGTAATTGGTAATTTAGCCAGTGTAAAGGGGCTAATGGTCTATCTTCTCCATTTGGAGAATTAAGAAGTAGAATTTTGTCCAAATAAACTGCATTTGTCTGTGGGAGGCCCTGCAGAGAGCCAAGGATAGGGAGTTTGTCTTCCAAGGGTATGCGTGAAAACATATAGGGCTAGTCATTTCCAGATTTCTAGACGAGTTACTGAGTTTCTGTGAAGGGACTTTGTCATTTATTTATTTGACCATCTTGGTAAGTGAGAAATGGGGCAATTTATCAAATGGCAAAGAATATATTACTCTGATTCCTTGTTCTAGTAATGATGACACAGACCAATGAGTGCTAATGGAGGACTAGCATGACCATTTAAGACTTGCTTATTTCAGTCTATATAGAGTTAATGTGGATATTTTGTCATAGGGCCTGGGGTCAGGGAGAGGAGGAAAAGAAAAAAAATGCATATTTTCTTAACTAAGTGACCACAAATAGGGATCTTGTTAATGTGATGATGACATGTCAACACAATGAAGAATTACAGAGACATTAAAATAACAATGAAACTATACTGAAATAGTTATATGAAAATATACCAAAGGTGTATATGATATGTGCATACAGTGAAAAAAGCAGGACAAAATTGTGTGTATTCTCTGATGAGATGCATGTAAAGTAGGACGTGCATGTATATGGACAAATACTGGAGGAAAATATACAAACATGAAAATACTTGGGAGAATGTGGGTTTGTAAATCTATGGAACAATGCAAGGGGTCATTTGTATCAGATTCATTTTGGCCAAGGGGACTCAGTGTATGAGTTAATTTGCTTACTACTAGTAAGAACAATTATATTTTTTCTAGTCAGACAGTGTTGGTTTTAACCCATTTATGCCTGAGGTTGCATTTTTTTTTTAGTTTTTACAATCAGTCCTTGGCGATGACCTTGAGCAGTAGGATATAAATAACTCCCACATGCTTAGTGTTCCAATAATGGAACACTAGGCATAAATTTAATTCATTCTAACAGTAGGATTCCTATAGGCCAATGTAATCACAGAATGATAGAATAATTCAGTGTTTTGAGAGCTCAGCAAAGGGAGCATTCCTTCTACCTAGGCCTCACATAATGTTTTTATGGAAGGAATAGAATTTACACATGGTTCTGATGTAGACTGAATTTTATCAGGTGGAGATGGGGCTGAACATATTTCAAATGCAGGAAGAGCACTACCGAAGGCCTAGGGTAGAAAACGTGCCGAGTATAAAAATGCACGGAGATGATAAAAAAAAAATTGGTTTGGTTGAAGTCTGGTCATGAAACAGAATGGGGAGAGGTCTTTAAAAGGTAAATCAGGGACAGGTTATGGATGACCTTGAATGCCTCGCTAAGGACTATATATTCCCCTTGCTTTGCTTCCCTTGCTTTCGTAAAGATCTGGACCATACCTCAAAATGCAAATCACTGAATATCCTTATGTCTTAGCAAACCAGACTCTTCCAGTGCACACACTCTGCCCTGGGATTAAGTACAGTACTTTTGGAAATCGCATTATCTCATTCTATTCACTTTTTTTCAGCACATTTGTGAACTGAGACAGTTCCTGTTATGTGGATGGTGCAGAATCCATTGGTTAGAAAAGGTGTTAGAACATTTGTATTTTCAGCTGGACTAACAGTAATATCTTGGACCAGTCATTTATTTGATCTTGCTTGCTAAAGTGGAGGATAGCACTTTTCTATTAAAAAGTGCTACCTTTTTAATGCTGAGAGGAAGCCTGTTTTCCTAATAGTCACTCAATAAAATCTTTTACTGAATAAATGAATGTCTCTCCCAATTGTGTCTGCATTAGTTATTAATAATACTTCCAGCAGAAGTATATGAGGCTTTCCATTTCTTACCTTCTAGTTTTTTCAGTCTAATGGGTATAAAGTGGCATTTTTGTCTTAATTTGTATTTCTGTGACTATTAGTAAAGCAGTGCATCTTTTCATATAACAAACATGTGCTTTACCCATTTTTCTAGAGTTCCTTTTTTTTGAGGAGGAGTCTTATTTGTTCTCATTTTCTACTTACTCCAGATATTAATTCTGCATTGGTGATAGACACTGTAAGATTCTTTTAACAGCCACCTGTTAAAATATGTCTATAGTGTGGACAAAAATCCACAATGTTGGTGTAGTCGGTCCAGCAATTCTTTCCTTGATGCCTGTGTTTTTTGTTTTGCTGGGTATTCTCCTATATTTTCTTCTATATTCACTATTTTGCATTTATCATTTAGATCTTTACTCATACAGAGTTTATTTTTGTATGTACTCTAAAGCAGTTAGCCAACTTCACATTTGTCTCTAAGGTTAGGCAAATATTTCAATTCTATTTACTAAATCATTCACCTGTTCTTCCACTGATCTTTGATGCCATTTCTATCACATAACAAGTTTCCATAAAGATATGGCTCTATTTCTGAGCTCTCCATTTTTTTAAGATAATTTTTGGTCTTCTTGCAACATACTAATCTAATACTAATATTGTGTAGTTACTCAAATATCTGATAGAATGATGTTCTATCCTTTGCTCTCCTTTTTCAAAAATTTCTTAGCTAGTTGAGGGTCTTTATTTTTCCATGTAAATTTCAGACATTGTTCCATTTCTGTCCATTCCCCCTGTATCTTTTTGGTATTTTGAGTAGAATTATATTACATTTTTAAACGAATTTAGATTAAATTGACATCTTTATAAGAAGTGGCCCATCTATTAATATGGTATATCTCACTTTATTTAGTTATTTTATCATAAAGGTTTGTGAATTCTTGGTTAATTCCTAGATTCATTACTGTAATGATTGGTTTGAAAGCTATTTTCTTTTGCATTTTCTAGTTAGTTACTGCTTATGTAGAAGGAAGCTTTTTTATTTTTATATATTAATCTTGTATCCAGCAACCTGGGTAAGTTTTCTGATTAGTTGTAATAGTTTGTGTATTCTCTTGGGTTTTCTATGTAAATAACCATAACATCTACAAATAAAACTTTTGCTTATTTCCTCCAAAGTTTTGTATCACTTATTTCTTTCTCCTATTATTAAGTTGACCAGGAAACAGTAGTATTCAATTGAGCTGTAACTATAATAGCTGACATTGCTGTGTTCTCTCTGGACTTAAAAGGCAGGCATGTAATGTTTCTCAGTTTTGTATGGCTTATTGTTGTTGTTGTGAGGTTTTAAATAGCCTTTAAAATTAAAAATGGTCTCTTCTCTCCTTGGTTTGGTTTTTATTTTAAATCATGAATAGTTGAACAATGTCAAATAATTTTCTACTCTTATGTTTGTATGATTTTTCTTTTCTGATTCGTTAACGTAAACTGATAGATTTTTAAAATATTAAACTCAGAAGTAATACGTTATATTTAACCATGACATACTACAGAAAACACACTGTTGGTTTTAGTTAACTAAGTTTTATTTAAGTTTTAGCATCTGTTTTTATAAGAAAAACTGTTCTATAATTTTTTCTTTTTAAAGTGGTTCTTTCCTGATTATAACATAAAGGCATTATTAGTTTCATAAATGACTTAGGTAACTTTCTTTTTCTATTTTCTGTAAAAACTTGTATAAGATAAAGATATTTGCTTTGCTACCACATGCCTGTGAAATAATTTGTCAGGTCTTTTAAGTAGGGGACAGGTGGTACAGGGAAGATTATGATGGCTGACTTCAGGCTCTTTATTGGCAATTCCATATGTTTTATGTCTTCCTGTTCTAATGTTGGCATTTTATAATTTTATAGAATTTTATCCATTTCATGCAGGTTTTCAAATTTTCTAGCCTGCATTTGCTAAAAATATTATTCTGTTTCCTTTTTTCATTTCTGAATTTTCATGCCTCTGTCTTCCCTCTCCCCTTCTTTTCTTTACTATGTCAATCTTGCCAGCATTTTGTCTTATTAGTATTTTTAAGATAACTACTTTTGGGGATTTGCTAATTACCTTTAGTATTTTGTTGTTTTTTTTTCTTGGTTTAATTAGTTTTAGCCTTATCTTTAATATTTCATTTTTTTCTTGTTTTTCTGAGTTTATTTTGTTGCGGCACGTTCTAGATTTTTACGTTAAATCTTCTCATTTATTTTCATTTCTTCTAGTTTTCTATATAAACATAATCAAGACTAAATCTCTCATACTATTGCTTTAACTACAAGCAATACGTTTTGACTTTTATTTTATTTTCATTTTGGCATTTAATGCTTTTATATACCTCATAATTTCTCATGTGATACCCTCTTTATCCTATGGATTACTTAAAAATATAGATTTGGGCTTTCAGACATGTAATATTTTTGCTATGATTTTGTTATAAATGTTTTGTTTTATGGTACTGTAGACAAAGAACACATTGTATATGATGCCCATCTTCAGAATTCATTGAAATATTCTTTGTGACTTACCGTATGACCAATTTCTGTGAATTTTTACGTATCCTTTTTCTTTTTTTTTTTTTTTTGAGATGGAGTTTCACTCTTGTTGCCTAGGCTGGAGTGCAATGGTACCATCTTGGCTCACTGCAACCTCCGCCTCCTGGGTTAAAGTGATTCTCCTGCCTCAGCCTCCTGAGTAGCTGGGATTACAGGCGCCCATCTCCATGCCCGGCTACTTTTTTGTATTTTTAGTAGAGACGGGGTTTCACCATGTTGGCGAGGCTGGTTTTGAACTCCTGACCTCAGGTGATCCACTCGCCTCGGCCTCCTAAAATGCTGGGATTACAAGCGTGAGCCACTGCTCCTGGCCACATGTCCTCTTAATGGCAGTTTATTTTTATGCTTGTGGCTATAAAATTCATATATTTAGATCAAACTTAATCTTTGATCTATCAGTTCCTGACAGGGGCTATTTATAGATTTCTCCCTGTAATTTTATCAGTTGCTTTATCTAGTGGAGGCTATATTATTGAGCCCTGCTATAGACTGAATATTTTTGTCCCTCCTCATCCCTGCAAAAATTCATATGTTGAAATCCTAACCTCCAGGGTGATGATATTAGAAGGTGGGGCCTTTGAGAAGTGATGAGGTCATGAGGGTAAAGCCCTCACAAATGGGATTACTGACCTTATCAAAGAGGCCTGAGAGAGGTCCCTTGCCCTTCGCACCTTGTGTGGACTTAACAAAAAGACTGCCATGTATGAACCAGGAAGTGGGCTCTCACCAGACACTGAATCTGCCATCAGCTTGATTTTGAACTTCTCATCCTCCAGAAATGTGAGAAATAAGTTTATGTTGTTTATAAGCCACCCAGTCTATTTTATTTTGTTATAGTAGCTGGGATTGAGTGAGACAAGTACATATTTATTATGATTGCTATGTATTCTTGTTATATTATTCCTTTACCATTATTAATTTATTCTTTTTTCATTATGATGTTTTTTCATACTATTTATTTTGGCTGATATCAAAAATTAGCATTTTGGCTTTCTTTTGGTTTATATTTGCTTAGTGTATTTTTAACTCTATTTTCAACTTTCTTTGTCATTTATGTTTTAAAATGCTTTTTATAGATGATATATCTCTTTAAAATTCAACCTAGGAGTCTTTTGATTGCTGAGTCAGAGTCATTTACATTTATAATAATCATTATGTCTTTGGACAAATGGTTTTATGTTTTCTGTTTACAATGCTTTATTTTGGTTTCTTTTGTTTTTATTTTTAATTTCTCCCTACATACCCATTTTTTTTATCATGTAGAGGAGCAGTTGAATTTTATTTTGCTTGTTTGAATTATTCTGTAGACCCATACATTAAGCTCTCTATCTTAGCAATAAGTGTTTATATCAAAATTAAAATTGATTACGTTTTTTTCTTGCTTCATATTTTTTATAGTCTTCTTAACCTCTCTGAGATTATCTGTAATGTATATTTTAACTTCTTACTCTGTCCCATTAGTTTTGCTTCTCCTAGTACAAGTTAATCCATCCTTAGGTTATCACTCTTTCTTGATTCTCACGCTTCTCGGATTTTTGTAATGTTTCCATTTTAGCTCATTTTTATCCTCTTGGGATATCACCTCACTTGATTGGTGACGTTCTCCTGTGAGGAGCACCAGAACCTGGGTCTTAGTCTGGGTTCCTTTGAGTGAGTTTAGGGGGTCATGGGTGTGCTTTCGGGAGGAGAACCTTGATTGCTGCCATCTGGATTCACCCACTTCTTGTTTTTCCTCCAGGGATTGCTCTTGTCTTCCAGTAGACCAGTGTGAAGGGATGAGGTGGGAAAGTGGAGAGAGGAAACTATACTGCTCCTCAGGCTGCCACATTCACTTTATCATCAAAGAAAAAGAGAGAGTGAGCAGGATCACTAAGTTCAGCGAGTGCATTTGAGCTCATGCAGGTGTAGTTTTTGTTGTTTTGCTTTGTGCAGAGTACTTTTTACAGTCTCTGAACTTCTGAGCTCTTTTTTTTTTTTTTTTAATGTCCTGGACTTGCCCCAAAACAAAGTAATGGGATTAGAGCACTGTAGAGTAGAAAAATAATTAGACTGGGAGTCAGAAAAGCTGGGTGCTAGTTTCACATCTGCCGTGGATGAGCCATTGCATCTCTCTAGAGATTTTCTACAGCAATTAATCTCGGAAGGTACTACACAGATAAGATCTGTGTTCTGTATATATTCCTCCTTTTCCTTGGCTCATGATTCACAATGCATATGAGCACTAATGAGCCCTAAAGGATAGAAATTTATTGAATTTGTTTAATCTAGGGTTTCCCAAATTTATTTGACCTTGGAATGCTATAACTGAGGACAGCATGTTCGATCCTGGGAAACTATTGTTTGGAACAAACTTTAGGAAGTGCTGCTTTACAAACTGCATTGTCTCACCTATGACAGGCAGACTATATGAATTGTATATTACCCCTGTTAGCTATTCTGTATCACTTTCTACATGCCCATTCAATGTTCTTTTCTCTTGCCATGTCCTTGTTCCTTCAAATGTCCTAGTTCTGCTAAATGCAAGTGGATTAAGGTGTTAATCCCACCCCTTCTATTAATGACATTTTAATTGGCCATGTTTCAGGAAATATTCAAAACCCAACCCAAAGGAGAGCTTTGCTAATGGTAGAATTTCAGATAAGTACTTGATAAATCTTTCTGGATCCGTAGGGCTTTCTCACCGTCCCTCCTATAATGTCATCTATTTAGCTACCTTCTCATAAGACCAGCACAATTTTGCTCTAAGTGAAGAGGCAAGGACTTAGCAGCCTCTACTTACTGATCCTTTCTTTGAACCACTTAGTGAATATAAAAGTTCAACTTTACAGGAGGAGCAGTTGTTATGTCCTCGCCTAGATAATTATTTCTTTATCTCAAATGTCCCCTTTGTATCTTCATGACAATAAAATGGGGAAAATGGATTTTTTAAAAAAAAGTAATTACACAATTGAACATGAGATAAATACACTTAATAGGCAAGAATTATCTGCTTTGGCTGCTTTCACAGCCCAAATTCACAAAGTAATTCACAACTCATTCACTGGAATCCTGCTTTATCTCCTAACATGGGACTTGAAATGAGACAAACTTAAGTTGCATGCCTTTTCTGTGGAAGACAGCCACGCTGGCTTAGGAGAGATCAGGTGCTCTGATTACCTTACCTGGTGCCACAGCACTGTTGTGAGATCCACCCTCCTTGGGTATGGTATCTCTGACCCTTGGCAATTGAGTGGACCTGGGATCCAATGCTCCTGGGCCCTCTCATGTCAGGTAGATGGAAAGAATCTTAGTAGAGGAACTCTTTGAATCTGATACTTGGGTGAATTGCTTGGCTTTTCTTCATCAGTCAATCAAGCCTCCATCCAAAACCAATGTCTTTAAATATTGACCTGTTACTTGGGAACAGTAAGTTGTCAGTGTTATCATTATTATGGTAGAGGAAAATTTTATTCTTCTTGAGGAGTTATCAAGAAGCAGTTTGGCACAGGGAAAACAGATAGATGTTGGAGTCAGAAGGGAATGAACCTCTGAAACAGAGATACAACTCAGTACATTAGCTGTGAGCACCACCAATTCACTGCTCTGTTATTATGACTCTACCTCCGTCCATTAAATGCATGCTTACTATACCATATTCACTGTACACAGCACAATGATTAAGAAGATAAGCTTTGAAGTAAAACCAATTTGTGTCTTAATCCTCATTCTGTTTCCTGCAGGTTGAGTCCCTCAGGAAACACTGAGACAGAATTTAGCAGGGAAGATATTTATAAAGGAGTGGCTTTGAGATCAATATCATGGAGTAAAGAGGAGAGAGTAAGAGTGGGCAGAGAGAAGTTGCATTGTGGCCAACCTTGGCTAAGCTGTGAGGAGGTTTCTGCAGCTAATATGACCCTTCATAGTGGTCTGGAGTTGTCAAGATGGCCCACAACACATTGGTCCATCGTGGGAGGCACTGTCCTGAGAAGGGCTGTGACCTGAGCTAGGTAGCTCACATCTGAGGCTATCTGCCATCAGCAGAAGGGGAATATATCAAATATTAACCACATCATCATTTTTCTGTTGGAAGAATCTTTAAGCTACAAAACTTTCCTGAAATTCAGTGTGTTTTTAGGTAAAATGGGGATACTACCTATCATGCTAGGGTTATTGTAAGAATATAATTAATCCTTGATCAGGAATACATTTAAAGTACAAAGTACTTGGTACAGGGTCTGTCACATGGTAGGTACTCAAAAATAATGATGATGATAATGGTGATATTAAATGTATTCTTCTGAAATATTAGATAATGAAACTTGGTCCTTGGTTTCTCCTTTGATCTCAGATTGTTTTGACATTGTACCTATGTTTTTATGTTAAGTTATCTCAAATTCTTTTTCTGGAAGCAGTCAAGATATAAATCAGTCAATGTAAAATAGTCTTGGTAACAGAGATACAGTAGAATAATACTTGATATACTATATTAAGCATGTTTTTTATTCTCAATAATTATTCTGTATCTCTCCTCTCCCACTCCCACCAAGCAATAGCCAAAGCATTCCTGAACTTACTGCTTCAGGGAAGGGGAGATACAGTTGAACAAAAACCAAATTATTCTCTTTGAGTTTGAAATGTTTCAGTCCTTGCATAAATAATCTATTTAGGAGGCTAAATGATCAGTCAGTGCCCATTTGTTCCAGCCTAGAAAAAAAATAAAGGTTTTTTTGAGGTAGGGGGAAGGAGAGGAGACAGAGTGGAGTTTGGATGCTGACAGATCCTTGGGAAGGGCTTGTATTCTTCCATTCTCCCCATGACTTGGCTGGAGGGAAGGCTCCTCTTTCTGTCCTCCAAGGGGATTCAAGGGGTAAGGGGTAAAGGGTAAGGGGTAAGTAAGGTAAGGGGTAAGGGATCAAAGAGTAGGTTTTGCTTTGCAGACCTCCCTGTGTGGCCAGCATGGTGTGGTGATTGAAGAATAGAAATGTCTGGGAAGATGGGGCCAGGATAACCTCAAGAGGTTCTGTGCCCTCTAGTGTGGCTGGGGGAGCAGCATAATGTTTTCCCATGAGGCACAGATGTAACTTATAAAGTTAGTGGACCTGAATAGGCATTGTGGATGGGATTAAAGTGAACACAGTAGCATCTGTGTGACCCAGATCTGGACCCTAGATAGAATCAATGGTATCTCAGTGAATGCCACTGTGGGCAGAGGGCAACTGATGGTCAAGCAGGTGATTGTTCCCTCCCATCCCACCAGTGCTCAGATACATCCATAGGGACATAAGAGACTGGATGTCCTGATTTGACCTGCTTACCCTGAATAGACTAAGAGCAAACCCCACCACTAGCAGCATGGAGCTCCTGGTAGAAGTTAAGTTTAGTTATAGAGAATAGAGAAGTTATATTTTCTCTAAGCCAAAATTTATGGCTTGATATTCATACTCATGGGGTATATTATATTTGTTAAATCAATTTCCTATTTTTAGTTATTTTGCTTATGCTATTTCACTTGAACAACCCTTTGGAACGCATGTATTATTATCTTCATTTTAGAAATACTGAAATGAAGGAGCAGAGGCATTAAGTAATTTTCTCAGTCATAGAAGATAGAGAAAAAATTAAACTCTATTAAATGTAAGATCTGAGATTAAAATTATTTTTCTGCTTACAAGTGTAGGTATCTTTAAAAATAATATTTGTGAGCATTTCTTAAATATCTATTGTGTATTAGACACTTCTGTAAGTACCTTTAATACAATTAATTTATTAAATCCTCATAAAAATGCTACGATAAAAAGATTATATGTCGCCATCACACAGACGAGAAAACTGGGTCATGGAGAAGTCAAGTGACTAATTCAGCACTCTGAGAGTAGAACAAGGCTTTGAACACAAATAGTTTGACTCAAATGCCTACACCTCTAACCGATTTCTACAGCAGCAGACTTTGTTGGTTCCCCTTTTTTACCTTTCTAATAGAACTTCAGTTGTGTTCGGGTGTCCATCTTGTTCCAGCTCCATGAGTGGATCCTGCTATTGTAGATCAAACCTGGTGTTCCCATTCTTTGTCCTAGTGATTGGTTTAGAATCCAAGATAAACTCAATTCATTCATGACATTCCACTTGGTAACTCTTATTGGTCTGAAGGTGGGCACACAATCTAGGTAGTCCAATGAGAGTATTAGAAGACGTTTATATTCCAGGAGTGGAAGAGAGATTCATATCTTTTCCTCGCATAGACATAATGAAGCAGGTTGCTGCAGGTATCTCTCTTGAGACCGTGAGACAAGCTTCCACAGGAAAGAAGCCAGAGCTGGTAAAATTGCAGGGAAGTAGCCCTGGAGCCCAGCCTTCGTCTGCTGTTCTTGCTATATGGAGTTGTAAATCCCTTCATTGTTTATTTCAATTTGAGCAGGAATTTTCACTCCTTGTAGTTGTAATGCCTTTACTCTGCTGGGTGTAATTACAACAATCCTACTACTTTATCACAGTTTAAAGAGGTGCCTATTATAGCAATGAAATTCAATATTATCCTATAGATAGGGTAATTTAACTGCTGTTCTTGGCTCTAGATTATAACAATAATCTCTTATTAACAGAATCTATGAAAGAGAATATTTATTGCAAATAATTACTCCACTACTAAGATGTAAGAAAACAACTGAAATAGTTTAAGTTTCTAAGTCCATGTGTATGTCTATACTCAATTGGTATTGTCCCTATAAAACGTCGTTGAGAGACTGTAACAATTCTAAATCCCTTGCTATGTTGATTACTTGGCTTTTTAGGAGTGTAGCCACTGGACTGAGTTGAAGGAAAGTGAAGAAATGATCTCCTGCATGTGTCTCAGTTTGTGTAATGGGCATCTACTGAATTGCCTATTCAAGATCACTTTCTCTAGGAAATGTCCTTCTTCCTCATCTACTTATTTGAGGAGGTGATACCTTGTTGGTGCAGTAGACTCCACCACCTGGTGACAGTAGTTAGTTGGTTCTGAGTAAGTATCTGCTTAGAAATTTTGGGAGTCATTTTGAAAGAAAAAGACAGAGAGAGAGATAGAGAAAAACAAGCCAGACTTTTTGGAAGGAACATCAATAAGAAATATAATAACCTGATGCTTCTTTAACTTTTTAAAATTTTGAAGTATTTTTGGATTTACACAAAAGTTGCAAAGTCAGTACATAGAATTCACATATACCCTTCACCCAGCTTCCTCTAATGTTAACATCTTAACATAACTATAGTACATTTGTTCAAAACTAAGAAATTTGGATATTAATTAAACTGCAGATATTCAGATTTTGCCAACTTATCCAACAATGTTCTTTTTCCGTGTCAAGATCCAATCAATCTAGGATACCATATTGCATTCCATCATCATTTCTCCTTAGTCTTCTTCAATCTGTGACAATTTTTTGCTCCTTCTTTCATAATCCTGATACTTTTAAAGAGTACTGGTCAGGTATTTTGTAGAATGCTTCAGCATTCAGGTTTGTGTGATGTTTTTCTCCTGACTTGACTGCGCTTGTAGATTTAGGAGAAGAATTACACAGAAATAAAGTGTCCTTATCATTGCATCCTCAGGGGGTAGAGGTGATGTATGAAAATATGACTCTTCACTGACCGTGATGATCTGGATCACCTAGTTAAGTAGTATCTGCGAGGTCTCACTACTGCTAAGCTATGAAATTTTCTTTTCCATACTCTATTCATTAAGAGCAAGTCACTAAGTCCAGCCTACTCTCAAGGGAGGGGGAATTAAGCTTTAGATCTTGGAGTGAGGCATATCAAAAATGTTGCAAACATATGTTCAAGCCACCACAGTAATTAATACATATTTGGGAAGAGTTACTTTGAGCCTGTGTACATATCTTCTCCTGATGGCTCCTGAGCGTTGAGTTTTCATTCCTTCCTAAAGCCTGACTGCCATCTTCTCTGTGCTGGGCATCTTCTGTTCACTCTCCAGGTTTACTCTTCACCCTTCTCCACCCTCATCTTTTCCTCAGAAGACTTTCCCGTATGGCATCAACAGCACTGTGCCCTCTGGCTTCTGGTTGGGGAAGCCTGTGGGGAGGTGCAAGAGAAGGAGGAGAACAGGGTCAGGCCATTTTTTTTTCTGTTCCCTCTGTGAGGAGTCAGCTCAGGTGTTTTGTGTTCCTGAAAGAAAGCAACTCATTTAATGGGGAAAAGGACTCCCTATTCAGCAAATGGTGCTGGGATAACAGGCTAGCTATATGCAGAAGATTGAAAATGGACTCCTTCCTTACACCATATACAAAAATTAACTCAAGATGAATTAAAGACTTAAATGTTAAACCCAGAACTATAAAAACCCCAGAAGAAAATCTAGGCAATACCATTCAGGACATAAGCACGAGCAAAGATTTCATGACAAAGATGCCAAAAGCAATTGTAACAAAAGCAAAACTTGAGAAATGGGATCTACTTAAACTAAAGCACTTCTGCACAGCAAAGAAAACTATCAAACTATCAACAGAGTAAACAGACAACCTATTGAATGGAAGAAAAGTTTTGCAAGCTATGCATGTGACAAAGGCCTAATATCCAGAATCTATAAGCAACTTAAACAAATTTACAAGAAAAAAAACAATCCCATTAAAAAGTGGACAAAGGACCATGAACAGACACTTTTCAAAAGAAGACATATATGTACACAAGAAGCATATGAAAAGAATGCTCAATATCACTGATCATTAGATAAATGTAAATCAAAACCACAATGAGATGCTTTTTAATAATAGCAATGGTCAGAATTGCTATTATTAAAAAGTGAAAATATAAGATGCTGATGAGGCTGCAGAGAAAAAGAAATGCTTATACACAGTTGGTGGGAGTGTAAATTAGTTCAACCGTTGTGGAAGACAGTATGACAATTACTTACAGACCTAAAAACAGAAATCCTATTCAATTAAAAAATCCCATTCCTGGGTATATACCTAAAGGAATATAAAATCATTCTACCATAAAAACACATCTGGCTGGGCATGGTGGCTCACACCTGTAATTCCAGCACATTGGGAGGCTGAGGTGGGCAGATTACCTGAGGACAGGAGTTCGAGACTAGCCTGGCCAACATGGTGAAACCCCATCTCTACTAAAAATAAAAAAATTAGCTGGGCATGGTGGTGCACGCCTGTAGTCCCAGCTACTCAGGAGGCTGAGGCAGGAGAATTGCTTGAACTCAGGAGGTGGAGGTTGCAGTGAGCTGAAATCATGCCACGGCATTCCAGCCTGGGCAACAGAGCAAGGCTGTTTCAAAGAAGAAAAAAAAAAGACACATGCATGTGTGTGTTCGTTGCACCACTATTCACAATATCAAAGATATGGAAATCAACCTAAAGGCTCATCAATGATAGACTGGATAAAGAAAATATAGTACATATAATATACACCATGGAATACTATGCAGCCGTAAATAAGAATGAGATCCTGTCCTTTTCAGGAACATAGATGGAGCTGGAGGCCCTTAGCAAACTAAGGCAGAAACAGAATATCAAATACTGCATGTTCTCACTTATAAGCAAATCCCCATGACACAAGTCTACCTAACAAACCTGCACGTGTAGCCCTGAAATTAAAATAAAAGTTAAAAAAAAAAAGAAACCCAGATACGCATGACTTTCTCTCCTATAGCCTCTGTTGCCTCCTCTCATCCCCTGTGGTGACAGTTCTGCTGCTGCTGGGTTACAGCCCTGCCCTGTCCCTGTAGTTCTGCCTATCCTGCCAACACCTTTGTTGTTAGTCCCTTTGTAAATAGCCTCTCCTTGAATTCTCCTAATTGAGTGTGCCACCTGTTTCCTATTGGGATCTGGACTGATACATTGATCATGACTTCTAAGAGACATACTTCCATTGTCCTTTTAAAAAAATCTTTTCTTTTTGCTTAAGTTACTTTAAGTAGGATTTTCATTCCTTGTAACCAAAAGTATGCTGTGTTAGAGATTACAATGCTGCCTTCTTTGTAGCTACAACAATAATAAAAGCTAACTAGCTTTTAAAAAATTTTAAAATTATTTTATATTTTCATTTATTCATTTTATTTGAAAAATAAAAACTGTATATATTTGTGATATACAACATAATATTTTGATATATATGTTTGTTGTGGAATGAATAAATCAAGCTAATTAACGTATCTATTACCTCACATATTTATCTTGTTTTTTGTACTGAGAACATTTAAAATCTACTCTCTTAGCAGTTTTCAAGTACAAAATACACTTTAACCAGTTTTTTTGTTTGTTTGTTTGTTTGAGACAAATTCTCATTCTGTCACCCAGGCTGCAGTGCTGTGGCGTGATCTCGGCTCACTGCAACCTCCGCCTCCTGGGTTCAAGCAATTCTCGTGCCTCAGCCTCCTGAGTAGCTAGGATTATAGGTGCCCACCACTGCGCCTGGCTAATTTTTGTATTTTTAGTAGAGACGGGGTTTCACCATGTTGGCCAGACTGGTCTCAAACTCCTGACTTCAGGTGATTCACTCACCTTGGCCTCCCAAAGTGCTGGGATTACCGGCATGAGCCACTGCATCTGGCCCCAGCTTTTTATAACACTGCATTTTATTAAGGCTCTCTTACATCCATGCTCCCACCTGAGACTTGCACTAATCTGAACAGTGTCAATTAGGGATATTTGTGCCTACTTTGCTGATGAGGAAACTGAGGTACAAAGAGATCTAGTGAACTATTTAAGAGCACAGAATTAGCATCTAGTAGGGCAGATACAGAAACCCAGGTCATCTGATGATAATCCTGAGGTCTCAGGGCATGACTGCACCTCCTGCTCTTATGCACATGTTCACCACAGCTGTGTCTGAGTCAGTCACCGTCTACAAGCCATAAATCTGAAGATCACATTTCCATCACTCCCAGAAATGATAGAATTGAAGCCCAAGGCCTAAGGTGGACCAGAGAAAAGGAGCACTAGATTTTATCATTATAAAGTAATGCCAAGTCTCATTATTACCAGCGACTATTATTTCCCAAAAAGTACCATAAAGAAAACTGAGTTCCTTAAAATATTCCCAGAGTGAAAGTGTTTCTGAAGATCACAATGCACATTGGCATATTTATTAGACACTCAGAAAATCTGCAGCTACTCAGCTTATTTTATTATGTTTAACCTATTTCTTTTTAAACTTCTTTTCACTAGAACCCTTTCGCTGTGTTCATACCTTAGGAAGTACTGGAATAGAACATGAATATTGAATATAAATAAAATTATGTATAAAATATCATACAAGTTGACTTTTCCTTCTAAGCACCATGAATTTATTACATCCTAAAATATCATCTGGCCTAGATCTTTCAAACTACCCCCTGCCACTTTGGCAAGACACAGGCAGTAGTGAATTATCTATTTGGCAGTAGTGAATTATCTAATACTTCCCAAATGTATTGGATAACGGCCAACTCGAGACTTGAATTTGGTTCTATGTAGACTTGTTTCCAACATAATAAATTCTAAGTTGCAGAATGTTTTAGAGGTAGACTAGGTTTCTTTTTATCCTTGACTTGACGTTTCACCGTTGACCTAGTAAAATTGCCCTTTTCAGAAGGAATTGGTAATGAAATCAGTGCCATCACTCAATTGCATATCCTTCAAAAGGCCAGGGAAAAAAATAAGTAGGAGTGTTCCTATGAGAGAAATTTCAGTGTAATATTTTAGCCACAGCAAGCCAAGGAATTGAACCATTTTTAAACAAAAATCACCATAGAAAAGATGAACTGAAAGAGTCCATGGAACTTTTCTTCAAATTTCAACAACAAAACTGTAAATAACTTCAGAAATTCCAATTTGAGATTTATAAGATTATCATGGAATTAGAGCACGTTTTGTGAAAAAAGCCTAATAGCTCCTGGGTCTTTCTCAGAGCCATCATGGTTGTTCTGCCTAACATGCTACCCAGTCTCAGGTGTGTCTTTATCAGCAGCATAGGAACAGACTAATACAGCATCTAAGGCTAAACACCCCACAATGCACAAGACAGCACCACAGCCAAGAATTATCCAGCTCCAAATGCCAATACTGCTAAGATCCAGAAGCCCTATTCTAGATGGTGTATTGCTCAAATTGGTAACTCTTAAAACGTGCTAGGCCTGAAAACTTACTTGCTAATTAAAACAACTGCATGCTGGTGGTTCCAAGATGGAAGAATAGGAACAGCTCCAGTCTACAGCTCCCAGTGTGAGCGATGCAGAAGATGGATGATTTCTGCATTTCCAACTGAGGTACCAGGTTCATCTCACTAGGGTTTGTCGGACAGTGGATGCAGGACAGCGGGTGCAGTGCACCATGCGTGAGCTGAAGCAGGGCGAGGCATTGCCTCACCCAGGAAGTGCAAGGGGTCAGGGAATTCCCTTTCCTAGCCAAGCAAAACTGTGTCAGATGGCATCTGGAAAATCGGGTCACTCTCACCCTAATACTGTGCTTTTCCAAAGGTCTTAGCAAACGGCACACCAGGAGATTATATCCTGCACATGGCTCAGAGGGTCCCACGCCCACGGAGCCTCGCTCATTGCTAGCACAGCAGTCGGAGATCAAACTGCAAGGCAGCAGCAAGGCTGGGGGAGGGGCGCCCGCCTTTGCCGGGGCTTGAGTAGGTAAACAAAGCAGCCAGGAAGCTTGAACTGGGTGGAGCCCACTGCAGCTCAAGGAGGCCTGCCTGCCTCTGTAGACTCCACCTCTGAGGGCAGGGCATAGCCAAACAAAAGGCAGCAGAAACCTCTGCAGACTTAAATGTCCCTGTCTGACAGCTTTGAAGAGAGTAGTGGTTCTCCCAGCATGGAGTTTGAGATCTGAGAAGTGACAGACTGACTCCTCAAGTGGGTCCCTGACCCCCAAGTAGCCTAACTGGGAGGCACCCTCCAGTAGGATCAGACTGACACCTCACATGGCTGGGTACCCCTCTGAGACGAAGCTTCCAGAGGAACGATCAGGCAGCAACATTTGCTGTTCAGCAATATTCACTGTTCTGCAGCCTCCGCTGCTGATACCCAGGCAAACAGGGTCTGGAGTGGACCTCCAGCAAACTCCAACAGACCTGCAGCTGAGGGTCCTGACTGTTAGAAGGAAAACTAACAAACAGAAAGGACATCCACACCAAAACCCCATCTGTATGTCACTATCATCAAAGACCAAAGATAGATAAAACCACAAAGATGGGGAAAAAACAGAGCAGAAAAACTGAAAATTCTAAAAATCAGAGTGCCTCTCCTCCTCCAAAGGAACACAGCTCCTCACCAGCAATGGAACAAAGCCTGACGGAGAATGACTTTGATGAGCTGAGAGAAGAAGGCTTCAGATGATCAAACTTCTCCGAGCTAAAGGAGGAAGTTCGAACCCATTGCAAAGAAGCTAAAAACCTTGAAAAATGATTAGTCGAATGGCTAACTAGAATAACCAACGTAGAGAAGTCCTTAAATGACCTGGTGGAGCTGAAAACCATGGCACGAGAACTACATGACGAAGGCACAAGCTTCAGTAGCTGATTCGATCAACTCGAAGAAAGGGTATCAGTGATTGAAGATCAAATGAATGAAATGAAGCAAGAACAGAAGTTTAGAGAAAAAAGAATAAAAAGAAATGAACAAAGCCTCCAAGAAATATGGGACTATGTGAAAAGACCAAATCTACATCTGATTGTTGTACCTGAAAGTGACGGGGAGAATGGAATCAAGTTGGAAAACACTCTGCAGGGTATTATCCAGGAGAACTTCCCCAACCTAGCAAGGCAGGCCAATATTCAAATTCAGGAAATACAGAGAACACCACAAAGATACTCCTCGAGAAGAGCAACTCCAAGACACATAATTGTCAGATTCACCAAAGTTGAAATGAAGGAAAAAATGTTAAGGGCAGCCAGAGAGAAAGGTCAGGTTACCCACAAAGGGAAGCCTATCAGACTAACAGCAGATCTCTCAGCAGAAACTCTACAAGCCAGAAGAGAATGGGGGCCAATATTCAACATTCTTAAAGGGAATAATTTTCAACCCAAACATGCCAAATTGTAAAGACCATCGATGCTAGGAAGAAACTGCATCAACTAACAAGCAAAATAACCAGCTAACATCATAATGACAGGATCAAATTCACACATAAGAATATTAACCTTAAATGTAAATGGGCTAAATGCTCCAATTAAAAGACACAGACTGGCAAATTTGATAAAGAGTCAAGACTCATCAGTGTGCTGTATTCAGAAGACCCATCTCACGTGCAGAGACACACATAGGCTCAAAATAAAGGGATGGAGGAAGATCTACTAAGCAAATGGAAAGCAAAAAAAAGCAGGGGTTGCAATCCTAGTCTCCAATAAAACAGACTTTAAACCAACAAAGATCAAAAGAGACAAAGAAGGCCATCACATAATGGTAAAGGGATCAATTCAACAAGAAGAGCTAACTTTCCTAAATATATATGCACCCAATACAGGAGCACCCAGATTCATAAAGCAAGTCCTTAGAGACCTACAAAGGGACTTAGACTCCCACACAATAATAATGGGAGACTTTAACACCCCACTGTCAACATTAGACAGATCAACGAGACAGAAAGTTAACAAGGATATCCAGGAATTGAACTCAGCTCTGCACCAAGCAGACCTAATAGACATCTACAGAACTCTCCACCCCAAATCAACAGAATATACATTCTTCTCAGTACCACATTGCACTTATTCCAAAATTGACCACATAGTTGGAAGTAAAGCACTCCTCAGCAAATGTAAAAGAACAGAAATTATAACAAACTGTCTCTCAGACCACAGTGCAATCAAACTAGAACTCAGGATTAAGAAACTCACTCAAAACTGCTCAACTACATGGAAACTGAACAACCTGCTCCTGAATGACTACTGGGTACATAACGAAATGAAGGCAGAAATAAAGATGTTCTTTGAAACCAACGAGAACAAAGACACAACATACCAGAATCTCTGGGACACATTCAAAGCAGTGTGTAGAGGGAAATTTATAGCACTAAATGCCCACAAGAGAAAGCAGGAAAGATCTAAAATTGACACCCTAACATCACAATTAAAAGAACTAGAAAAGCAAGAGCAAACACATTCAAAAGCTAGCAGAAGGTAAGAAATAACTAAGATCAGAGCAGAACTGAAGGAGATGGAGAGACACAAAAAACCCTTCAAAAAATCAATGAATCCAAGAGCTGGTTTTTTGAAAAGATCAACAAAATTGATAGACTGCTATCAAGACAAATAAAGAAGAAAAGAGAGAAGAATCAAATAGACGCCATTAAAAATGATAAAGGGGATATCACCACCGATCCCACAGAAATACAAACTACCATCAGAGAATACTATAAACACCTCTACACAAATAAATTAGAAAATCTAGAAGAAATGGATAAATTCCTCGACACATACACCCTCCCAAGACTAAACTAGGAAGAAGCTGAATCTCTGAATAGACCAATAACAGGTTCTGAAATTGAGGCAATAATTAATAGCTTACCAACCAAAAACAATCCAGGACCAGACGGATTCACAGCCGCATTTTACCAGAGGTACAAGGAGGAGCTGGTACCATTCCTTCTAAAACTATTCCAAGCAATAGAAAAAGAGGGAATCTTCCCTAACTCATTTTAAGAGGCCAGCATCATCCTGATACCAAAGCCTGGCAGAGACACAACAACAAAAAAAGATAATTTTAGACCAATATCCCTGATGAACATCAATGCAAAAATCCTCAATAAAATACTGGCAAACCAAATCCAGCAGCACATCAAAAAGCTTATCCACCATGATCAAGTGGGCTTCATTCCTGAGATGCAAGGCTTGTTCAACATACGCAAATCAATAAATGTAATCTGGCATATAAACAGAACCAATGACAAAAACCACATGATTATCTCAATAGATGCAGAAAAGTCCTTTGACAAAATTCAACAGCTCTTCATGCTAAGAACTCTCAGTAAGTTAGGTATTGATGGGCCGTATCTTAAAATAATAAGAGCTATTCATGACAGACCCACAGCCAACATCACACTGAACGGGCAAAAACTGGAAGCATTCCCTTTGAAAGCTGGCACAAGACAGGGATGCCTTCTCTCACCACTCCTATTCAACATAGTGTTGGAAATTCTGGCCAGGGCAATCAGGCAGGAGAAAGAAAGAAAGGGTATTCAATTAGGAAAAGAGGAAGTCAAATTGTCCCTGTTTACAGATGACATGATTGTATATCTAGAAAACCCCACTGTCTCAGCCCAAAATCTCCTTAAGCTGATAGGCAACTTCAGCAAAGTCTCAGGATACAAAATCAGCCCGCAAAAATCACAAGCATTCTTATATACCAATAACAGACAGAGAGCCAAATCATGAGTGAACTCCCATTCACAATTGCTTCAAAGAGAATAAAATACCTAGGAATCCAACTTACAAGAGATGCGAAGGACCACTTCAAGGAGAACTACAAACTGCTGCTCAACGAAATAAAAGAGGACACAAGCAAATGGAAGAACATTCCATGCTCACGGATAGGAAGAATCAATATCATGAAAATGGCCATACTGCCCAAGGTAATTTATAGATTCAATGCCATCCCCTTCAAGCAACAAATGACTTTCTTCACAGAATTGGAAAAAACTACTTTAAAGTTCATATGGAACCAAAAAAGAGCCCACATTGCCAAGTCAATCCTAAGCCAAAAGAATAAAGCTGGAGGCATCATGCTACCTGACTTCAAACTATACTACAAGGCTACAGTAACCAAAACAGCATGGTACGGGTACCAAAACAGAGATATAGACCAATGGAACAGAACAGAGCCCTCAGAAATAATACCACACATCTACAACCATCTGATCTTTGACAAAACCTGACAAAAACAAGCAATGGGGAAAGGATTCCCTATTTAATAAATGGTGCTGGGAAAACTGGCTAGCCATATGTAGAAAGCTGAAACTGGATCCCTTCCTTACACCTTATACAAAAATTAATTCAAGATGGATTACAGACTTAAATGTTAGACCTCAAACTATAAAAACCCTAGAAGAAAACCTAGGCAATACCATTCAGGACATAGGCATAGGCAAGGACTTCATGTCTAAAACACCAAAAGCAATGGCAACAGAAGCGAAAACTGAGAAATGGGATCTAATTAAACAAAGAGCTTCTGCACAGCAAAAGAAACTACCATCAGAGTGAACAGGCAACCTACAGAATGGGAGAAAATTTTTGCAATCTACTCATCTGACAAAGGGCTAATATCCAGAATCTACAAAGAACTCAAACAAATTTACAAGAAAAACACAAACAACCCCATCAAAAAGTGGGTGAAGGATATGAACAGACACTTCTCAAAAGAAGACATTTATGCAGCCAACAGACACATGAAAAAATGCTCATCATCACTGGCCATCAGAGAAATGCAAATCAAAACCACAATGAGATACCATCTCACACCAGTTAGAATGGTGATCATTAAATAGTCTGGAAACAACAGGTGCTGGAGAGGATGTGGAGAAATAGGAACACTTTTACGTTGTTGGTAGGACTGTAAACTAGTTCAACCATTGTGGAAGTCAGTGTGGCGATTCCTTAGGGATCTAGAACTAGAAATACCATTTGACCCAGCAATCCCATTACTGGGTATATACCCAAAGGATTATAAATGATGCTGCTATAAAGACACATGCACACGTATGTTTATTGCGGCACTATTCACAATAACAAAGACTTGGAACCAAGCCAAATGTCCATCAATGATAGACTGGATTAAGCAAATGTGGCACATATACACCATGGAATACTATGTAGCCATAAAAAATGATGAGTTCATGTACCTTGTAGGGACATGGATGAAGTTGGAAACCATCGTTCTAAGCAAACTGTTGCAAGGACAAAAAACCAAACACCTCATGTTCTCACTCATAGGTGGGAATTGAACAATGAGAACACTTGGACACAGGAAGGGGAACAGCACACACCAGGACCTTTTGTGGGGTGGGGGGAGGGAGGAGGGATAGCATTAGGAGATATACCTAATGTAAATGACGAGTTAATGGGTGCAGCACACATGTATACATATGTAACAAACCTGCAGGTTGTGCACATGTACCCTAGAACTTAAAGTATAATAAATAAATAAATATATATAAAACAACTGCATTTCATTTGAAATGTATAAAGAGAAGGAAGTTGAAATTGTATATGTCTCAAGTTGTGCTGTAAATGTAGCCATGTAAAAATGAGCATAATTATTACTTTGTGGCACCCTGTTAGTTTTTCACACAGGTAAAATATGCTCTCCTAAGGATATAAAGTAAAAGCCTAGTGTTGTCTGACTGAATTTGTGATGTGCTCATTATGTTGCTCACTACTACTCACTAAATAAAACTAAGTGATGTTCCCAATGCATGGACACTAATAATTTTAGTCTTCAGTTCCCCCATAAAATTAATATTGAGTAATAGTTCCTAGGGAGCCACACACAAGCAGGTGAACGTGTGCTCGCATACACACACACAAACAATCACCCATAAGAACAGTGCAGCTCCTGCTGTACCTAGATTGTTTGCAGACTAAGAGAAGCAACTGCAGAACAAATTCTGGCTCTCACTCTGCCTCCATAAAAGAGGTCTGGATTAAAGGTGCTCCTCAGTTATTTAGAGCTGGAGCAAACAGAAGGCCTAACTGTGCAGATGAACTTCTCATTCTTTTATATGAGGCAGCAAAATAAACACCTTAACGCTTCATGGTTCCCAGAGTGCATTAGTTAATCGGTGCAATATCATTCTAATTCTCCTCGTAGTTCATTGAATTTGAGCCTGTTAGGAGATAAAATGTATCTTTAGCTACTATGTACTTATTCCAATGACTCTTTGGTTGACGGATGACTTTCTGATTTTTTGAAACAATGCCAGCCCAGGGCCTTGTGATGGCTGTATAGTGCATGAGACCTCTTGTTGTGCTTCGGGGTGCGGGCTGGAAGGGAGGGAGGGAGGAAAAGAGGGAAGGAGGGGGCTCTGCTGTACAAGGTCTGGCTCAGTCATTTTTAAAATCAATACTCGCTCTCCAAGCCTTGGATAATTTAGAGAACATAATTCAGAATTTTCCCTTTCAGCATGTATCCTCCATCAAGGGGATGTTTTCATCTAGAGTCAGCACAATGCTTGTGTGACCCAGGAATGCACAGATAAGGTTAAAAAGAAAGAAAGAAAAAGTGCATTTTATTCTTTCTCTCTCTCTAAGCATCTTTTGGATCTCGCATATGTGTGTTAGTATGCCTCATTGTGAGTATCTCTACTTAGAACAGAGAATTGAAATCATGGTGGCTCTTGGTATTACTTCATATTTAAAGCTTTTGGTGGGAGGGAGTTTTCCATTATAAACCCTTAGCCTAAGGGATATCAGCCTTGGATAATTTATTCCCAGCAGGTCTAATATAGGATACAAAACTTTCAGCCGAAGGGCTGTTAAATTCTGCTTTTCACCTCATTTCCAGAAAGTGCCATCAACTGTAGTGTTTTGCTGTAGAGATAAAATTTTGTGTTCCTATGTACAGAAACAACAGCTTCACTTGCTTAAAAACCAGCATGACGCCTATTATTTAATCCTTCAGACTCTATTCACTAGGTTGCTCTAAAAAAGGAGCCCCAGTGGAAAACATCTTGGTCATTTAAGTACAAAGAGCTTGAGATTTTACAGCAATTTCCCAATACTAATTACATTTCATACTACATATCATATGCATGGCTTGCAAAACTCTATTGATTTTAATGGATACTAGTGCATTGGGAACAGGTTATTTTATGACATCTTATATTAGAGGACCTCTATGAAATACCTAGATCTTAAAATGTGGGCACAAATATACCCTCAATTATCCACAAGTGGATTATCCACTTGCTCTATTACCCACAACATATTTTAAATTAAAGCTGCTGTCGTTAGGTGACTCAGTAGCCCTAGGCCAATTTCTATCATAACTTCTCTGTGCAGCCGGAAATGCAAACTCATTTTGATAGCCTTTTGTAATATGATGGGTGGGAATGTACTATTGGGGTTGTTGCCAAAAATGTAAGTGTAAAAGACTTTGACATTGTGTTTTGTTTTGGATAACCCTTTCAAATTAGCAAGATTCCTTCCCTCAGCAAGAAAAATCAAGACAGCAATTACAAGCATGGGCTCATCAACCTGTTGTAAATATAAAGTATCTCAAGAAATAAGCTTTGCCTGGTGCTCTCTGTAAATGACTGGCAAAATAATTTGGGCTGAAATGCTACCTGATTTATGGGGTCTCCCTGCATTTGCCATTCAGAATTGTTCAAGTCTTCTTCTGGGGCAGCCTTGAGTAGTGAAACAAGTTCGTGTGCTTTGGAATCAGGAAGATCTGGGCCTGAATTCTGTTTCTACAACTTCTTAGCTGAGCTATCTGGAAAAAGTAGTTAGCCTTGCTGAACTTCACTTTCTTTGTATTTTTAAATAGCCATAACGATATCTATGAAAATAATACAATATATGTAAAATTCATAACTGAGTGTTTGGCAAATATCATGCACTCAACATATGCTTGTTTCTTTCTCTTTTCCTTCCCATATCTATTTTTCATTAGATTCTGAGTTCCCTCAAAGTTGTAGCAATATTTAAGTCATGCTTGACACTATAGTATTTAATAAATTCCCTTAATATTTTGCTCAATTAAAGTCTGAATTTGATTTTTTAAAGTTTTATATCTAAAATAAATTGTTATTTTCAAATTTCCACAAATTGGTTAAAATTATTTTACTGTTCATTTCATAGAAAGAATAAAAGCTGGGTTGATGTTTTCATGTGTAAGTATCAGTAATTAGGCATACGGTTTTCCTTGAGTACACAAATTTATCCTTAAGAATATTCTTAGCAGGCTGGACATGGTGGCTCATGTCTGTAATCCCAGCACTTTGGGAGGCCAAGGCGGGAGGATCACTTGAGGTCAGGAGTTCAAGACCAGCCTGGCCAACATGGTGAAACCCTGTCTCTACTAAAAATACAAAAATTAGCTGGGCATGGTGGTGCACACCTGTAGTCCCAGCTACTCAGGAGGCTGAGGTAGGAGAATTGCTTGAACCCAGGATGTGTGGAGGTTGCAGTGAGCTGAGATCGCGCCACCACACTCCAGTCTGGGCAACAGAATGAGACCACGTGTCAAAAAAAAAAAAAAAAAAAAAAAAAAGAAGTATATTATTAGCGTATATATGGCTGTATTATATGTGTATTATACATGTATGAAGACCAAGTAGCAATGAAGATTAATAGCAGAAAAGACTCCTTAGCAAGTTCATAAATTCTTTTATTGCTTCTAGAGCTATTCTCAAGGCTACATGTTAAAATGAACATTTTGGCATGATTAACATAACATGTATTTAAAATGTACAATATTTTACATTTTAAAATTAGGGACATATTTTAAAGTTAATTTTCTGTTGCTATAACAGAATACCTGAGACTGGGTGATTTATAAAGAACAGAAGTTTATTTGGCTCATGGCTTTGGGGGATGGGAGGTCCAAGAGCATGGCACCAGTATGAGGCAAGGGTCATTCCACTGTGGAAGGGTAGGAGGTAGAAGAGTGGAAGATGGATCCAAGTGCTCAAGACAGACAGCAAGAGATGGCCACTTTTTTTTTTTTTTTTTTTTTTGAGACGGAGTCTTGCTCTTTTTTTTTTTTTTTTTGAGACGAAGTCTTGCTCTGTCGCCCAGGCTGGAGTGCAGTGGCGCGATCTCGGCTCACTGCAACCTCCGCCTCCCGGGTTCACGGCATTTTCCTGCCTCAGCCTCCCGAGTAGCTGGGACTACAGGCGCCCGCCACCACGCCCAGCTAATTTTTGTATTTTTAGTAGAGACGGGGTTTTACCCTGTCAGCCAGGATGGTCTCGATCTCCTGACCTCGTGATCTGCCCGCCTCCGCCTCCCAAAGTGCTGGGATTACAGGCATGAGCCACTGCGCCCGGCCACTTTTATAACTCACCCACTCCTGTGACAATGAGGACCCAGCCCTCATGACCTAATCACTTCTTAAAGGACTCACTTCTCAACAGTGTTACATTGGGGATTAAGTTTCTAACGCATGAATTTTGGGGGGATACATTCAAACCATAGCAGAACACAATACAGCGAATCTTCCACAGACTTATAATTTTAATGTAAACAGAAGTCCTTAGTGAAATGAACAATTTATTAACCCTGGGAAGTTAAAGATTTTTTTCATTGTGTTTTTTAGCCATGAACTACCTCTTTCTCCTTTGATGTGTCCAGTTGAAGTATCATAGTCATTGCTTAGCTATTTATTTTGTGCCTTCTCTGTCCATGGTACTGAATGGTTCCGGCAGCAGTAATCAAATATTGCAACAAAGCGAAGCCAGGATAATTATGGTTACACTTCTGTGTGTTAGGTGACTGGCAACAAAACAGCAATATTATTCTTTTCAATGTATTTCTTTGTTTAATTTTTGAACCACATGTTAATTTTATTTAAAAACTATGATTATAAAAATATATACTTTAAATATAGAAATAGTTTGCCCTTTATTTACACAAGAATACTTTTATTTACAGATCTTTGATGCTAAAAGCAGAATGGACTGAGAGATGCCTTGGACATAAGTGATTTCACATCTGTAACTATATCCTGCAAACATTTGTAGACACATCTTGGGAAAGAAGCACTCATGCTTGCATCTGTTTCCAACATCTGTGCATTTAAGTCAGCAACAAAAGTCACCAGGCATTTGAGCTTTCCCTGCTATAATGTTTCTGATTTACCTTGACAGCTTGAGTAATCCAATCAAAGACAATATTCCTCTTGATTTCAGTAACGAGAGAGACTACACTTATCTGAAACCTGTGTTACATTCATCTCACCAATACAGTACTAATGAAAAGGACAAATAACTGAGTCTCTCTTGGTGGCCTGCATGCAACTGCTTAAACACATAAGTGCATAGCAACAATATGTGAATAACATATAAAAATAAATATGTTCAAGTGCAGCAGGGTGAGTGGGTTTTGTGGGGTCAGTGGCATGAATGGGGGTTAATTTCTGTTCAGTCAGGTGAGGTACAAATGCATCAACTTTGCTGGAAAATAGTTCCAATTGTGGCTAAATGGTCTAGTTTCCTGCAGGATACAAGCAGCCTATTATTTAATGTTTTAAAAGGCTTGTTCAAATTTGACCATTTATATGGGAATCAATACAACAGAGGATGGGGACAAATATCAGAGGTCACACCAAGCACATCATCAAGGGCAGGTCCAAGTGCCCATAATTTCTCCAATAATCCAGGGGACAAAACCCCTTTTGGTCTGGTGGCACAAAGAGCTAGATGGTCTATTTTGCTAGGGCAGGCCTCATTTCATTAGAGATAAGATGACTTAGAGTAGGAACTGAGCTTGGAGTCCTTTGACTACCTAATTTTCTTAAGCCATGATTGAGATGAATCAGGAGGAAATCAAACCATTCTCTAGTAAATATGGGCCCACCAGAATAGCTGTATGGAAAAGGCAAGCTGCTACATGTGTTGTATGTAAGTGATGTAGATTGCCTCCAAAATCTGCTGAAATTAGTCAGAAATGTGACAGATACTTAGGTTGTGTAGGTGAGGTGGAGTTATGAATGAATGAGGCAGATATTCCATTGTGGTTTGAGAAAATAACTTCTAGCCCATGTATTTGTACATTTACTTATAATGAGTTATTTTAGTCTTGGGAACATTTGTGTAAAATTATGGTACACACATACACACCCACACACACACACACAAGAAATCTTTCTTTAGACACCTAAGAAAGAGTCCCAAATCACAGATGTTGAATTACTGGAATTTCACTTGGCAGGGCATATGTCTGAATCATTTGAGTCCAAAGATAGGATTACACTGCTCAAGTTTTCTTTGAACAAAAAGGGAGCCATGATAATTTTACTTATATATTTATGTTTTGCAAACAACAACAACAACAACAACAACAACAAACAAATGTAATTTAGTTACACTCTAAAAGGTATGATTTTTTTGGGGTACAAATTACCAGGACTGCCAAGTAACTGCCTCATTCTCCACTTTACCTGTCTTGGGAACCCACTTAACATTTTCAGTGCAATAAGATCTATTAATCTTGACAGACTTCAGTCTGAGTTGATTCTACACCCTAGATCCCTTTGCTTGAACAGGTTTTTGTTTTGGTTTTGGTTCCATGAAGTTTTTTTGGACTTACGCACCAAAGCATCCTTGCACAAATCAGTCCTCCACTTCCTTCCCAGGCATGGATCAGAATGAGTTTTGATACAGTGGGGATCTTTGGCTAACTCCACTAAGTAGGTGACATCTTTGAGCTGCAGACCAACAGAAACATGGCCTAGAGAAAATGAGTTCATGGTTTGATCCAGTCTTCAGTCTCTATTACACATGCCTTACAGCTACTGGCAACTGCAAAAGAGAAATCCTGCCCATTTGGTAAAAAATTTACCTGAACATGAATCCACTGTAGGGCCTACCTCTGTGGGCAGCGACAGGAAGAAAGGCAGCCAGACTATCTATTCCTGACAATTCTGTCTACAGATTCCTAGGGACATCTTGCTGGGGAAATTGCTCACCAGTGAATATTTGTTATCAAAGATTTTTAAACAGAAAGAATAAAAAAGCAGGCTGTGAAGTGTTTGCTTGTGTACTGAGATTCATGAGATAGAGAGGCAAGACATGAAAAACCTATTTTGTATCTATATAAGAAGTAACCAGTTTTGTGAGGAACTCTTTGAGGAACTGAGAAGTGAAAAACTCTTCAGTTAAAAAGGTGTTTTATTACATTTGTCTAAAACATCTCTTAGGCACTATAATAACGCACACTGAGTAAGGCTGCCTTTAAAAAAATCTAGAGTTGTCAGCTTTTCTTGTCTATTGTAATTTAATAGCATTTAAATTTCTACTTTTATCAAAATTCATCTATAATGATTGTATAGGATCATAACTTAAAATTATTTTAAAGAACCCAGACATTTTCATTTTCTTGGCTTGGAGGATACTTTGCATTTTAGGGATCTCCGTAATTTTTTCCTTAAAAGAATTTGCAGTTCTTTTATTCAAGTAAGAAACCCTTCTAAGCCTCTCTGTTTTGCACTATAGGAAAAACTGAAATGCATTCTAGTGTCCACCCCACCCTCCCCCACAGCCCGAGTCACTTCGTGGGCCTCATATCTCTTAAACCACCTGCTAATCATAACAATTGCTAATTTGAGCCCTTTTTAGTCACTTCTGGTGACAATGACAATGCCATCTAGTTCGCAATGGCCATGTGGTCAGTCCCCCACCCATCCTAGCAGGCTGCTGCTGTGCCTTTAGCTGGGGTCTCCATTGTTCTCCCGGCCTCTGCTGACCATAAGCAATTCCTTCTTCCCTAATCTCAGGGGATCTGCTTCTTGCACAATGGGGGCAGGGCCATTTGCTTTGTGTGCAAGATAATCTTCCACAGAATTTTTCACATATGCTCACATACACGTTAAAAAAATGACCTCTTTGGATGTGGGAGGATATATATCTATATATAGGTACACACATATTAATACATGCACAGAAACATTTTTGTGTTAGCAATAACGATCTCTTATCAGTCCTGCCTTACACCTGGAGAATTACTTTAAAAATCTGGTAGCCGAGATATTTGCAAGTTTTTCAGTAATACCTTTTAATATTAATTATTTGGGTTTCTTTATGCCTTTTAAAAATTTTGTGATTCTTTTCTTCTTAGACATGATAATGTCTAAGTTCTTCTTCACCTTAAGCGGCTGGAAGCCCCTGCATATCCTGCCCAAGCCTCAGGAAAGCATATTGGGAATGAATGTGAGACGGAGGTAGATGCGTGTCCGTGGCCTGGATGGATGATTGGAATTGAGGAAGAATTGATCATCTAAACTCGGCAGGGCTGCGCTCTACTCGGGAGCGTCTCTTGGCTGAATAGCAGATAAAATTTACTGGATTTCCATGTCTGAACCTTTGCGATCGCACTCTGTACTCCACTTTGATGGATTTAAAGCTGGTCATTATGATACAGGGCAAGTTGTAGCAGGAATAAAAGCGGGTCCTTTCAACCAGCCATTTTAATCAGGAAACAGTGTTACTCTGGCATCATTAAAGCTTGCCATATGCCATAGAAAGGGGTGAAACATACTCTTGACTTTTAGGGCAGATTAAAAAAAAAGTTTGATTTTACGGGGAGGCAGGGAAGAAGCAACCCAATAATATATTTAAAAATATTTATCTGCCTCAGTAAGCAGGGCGAATTTTTAAAAAGCCCCCTTTAGAATTGTGTCTCTCCTTTGCCCTAAAATGTTGAAGTAAATTAAAAAGAAAAAAGCTCCGCTGCGTCATTTCGGTTTTGTTGGGAGCGGCGAGGCTCCGGGGCTGCTGAGCACATCGAGAGCGCCCCCTAGGCGCTGGCACGTGGCACTGCAGGAGGAAGCCGCCGGTCGATCATTCCCTGCGTTTGTCAGGCGCCCAAACCCACACACAAAGCCCTGGCACAGGCGGCGACGCGGCCTCTCTCCGCCCCCTGTCTGAGGAGGGACTCGGAAATGTCTCCACTTGTTTCAGAAATTTCCCATCGAGGCAGCACTGGGTACTCTTTTTGTGTGTACTTATGACAAAAATGCTTTGGAGAGTGATGGTGAAATTAAAGTTAAACGTGTAGCAGTCCAGATTGGTGTCCCCATTAAGGCTTAGGGCACAGATTCTGTGCCTCCGGTGCTCTGGGATTTGACTGGCCATGCCTCATTTAGGTGGGAGCGTCCACTCTGGATATCTTGGTGGGGGCAAGGTTGTCTCTACTCTGCAAAAAGGATGAATGCCTCTTTAGACTTCTAGTCTGACACTGAAGGAAGCCACCTGAGAATAAAAAAAAGACACTGAACTTAGAGACCAAAGACTCCAATTTTCACCCTGGCTCTCTTGCTTAAATGCTGTGTGACTTCAGACAAATCACTCCACCTCTCTGAGCTTCAGAGTGGTTGCTCCATAAAAGGAAGGGATTTGATCAGACATTTTCAGTGTTTATGCCCAGTTATAAAGCATGTCTTAACTTTAACGTTGAACATGTTTGCTTTAAAGTGTGTCCATCAAGCCAACACAACACTTCACAGAAGTCTTGAAAGATCTAAATTGGTTAAAAAGAACAGAGTGCATTTGTTTTGGGGGGCGATGTGTATTGGCTGCAGCCAGCAAAATGTCAATTCAATGGACTCTGTGGCATCTTCATAACCAACCTGAATTCCTATTTGATGTTAGTTACTCTTCAAAGGTGAGCCAGTTGTCCAAACTGAGCAATGTTCCCCTCATTCTGACCGTCGCTTTCTGGCCACATTGATCCAAATGGTGGTGTTCTCATTGTCTTGATCATCCCCACTGGCTGGCCGCCCAATCACTGATGGATAAGTGTTTCTGCATTCACAGGATCACCTGTGGACACTTCCCTGGGTTGGCAGCTCCTGGAATCACTTTTCCTTGAGACCAGCTCATCTGCAGGTGCTTGTTTATAAAGGTGCCAGGGAAAGACTTGTTTTTGTGTGAAAGCTGCTCTGATGTGAGCAGTTGAAGGAGATGGACCTATGTTCCTGCCTGAGTAGGGATAACAGGAAAGTTACACAGGGGTAAGGCCTGTGATAGGGGCTGAGGATGCAGACCATAGATATTGGGACGCAGGTGCCAATGTAAGGGCAGAGCCCAATGCCTCAACAAGATGAGCGCTCTGGGCTTTTGGAAAAGCCACATAGCCACTTACCCACTCAAGGGTGGTAATTTGTGTCTATCAATAATAATGATGGTACTACTGATTACTTTTTCTTTCTCAGTTAAAACTCTGCTCTCTTTAGCCTCTATGCATTTGACCAAGTAGTTCACTTACCCTGAAAACCCTCTTTGAATTTGTCCAGTTGGCAATATCCCAGATTAAAAGCTTCTGTGCCAACCAGGTACTCTGAGCTCCTGAAGCATCCTCTGATATTGCAATATTTTTGTTATGTGATCAGCACTGATAGTTAGCTGGTGTACACTGGTGTGGCCCCACAGTTGTTAAAATATCAAAGTGTTTAACGTTCTGGCTAGTAAACAGCTACAGCCCAGGCCCAAAGAATGCCTCCCATTTCCCTCCTCCAGCCCTCTCCTAGTCTTCCCAAATTTCAGCAACTCAGCAGTTAAGACTTGCCCATCAGAGAGGGAACCTCTGGGACTCAATGTTGTGTCCAGCCTCTGTTGACTGGTTGGTGCCTGAATCTTACAGCCTTTTAATTATAATTATTCTCTTAATTGCTTCCACTATAGAATGTGAGTCTTATTCCCAGTGCCAAAAATATATAGTGTCTGGAACTATGATGGTTGATGGAATGGACTTTTTGAGCATTCTTTTCTGTACCAGATTCCAGGCTAGGGGATTTGCATACATGACAGGAAGTCAGCAGTAGTATTATTCTCCATTTCATTCTCATTGTTGGAGAAGATTCAAGGAAGGATATAATTTCCTGTCCAGTAACCAAATCTTACATTGCAGAAAGTAAAGTTGAATTGTCCTAGAAGAGGAGGCGCTCCAAAAGGTGAAGGGAAAGAAATAGTTTGACCATGTGTGTGGGTGATTAGGGGTATGTGTTGGGGGGTGAGTAGCAAATGGTCATGCCCTACTGGCATGCAACATCCAAGTGGGGCAGGCTTTCCAATGAGTACTACCTTGATGTTAGAAGGTGGGTGGATGGTGATGATGATTAGACTCTAAGCACTATGGCTTTTGTGGTGAGCAATCTGGGTGTCCTCACTTTGTACAGAGGAAGGAGATCCTACTGCCTTTAACTGTCTTATATGGTTTTGGGCAATGACATTCAGAGGTGATGATGATGATGGGCCAGGGTTGAAGCTCTGCTTCTGTTTTCTGATGCCACAAACACCCCATATTCTTTTCTAATTCCTTAGAGAGATTGAAGAAAGTGCTCCAAGAATAATAGAGGCTGATTTTTTTTTCCTTTCCACCATAGAGATTAGGGGCTTAGAGCTATATTCAAGATTTGATTTAAAAAATAAAGCAATATGACATCTCTTTTATCAATATGGCAAATTCATGCCAGCACCATGTATTATTTCAAGAAACATGTAATTAGGCTTGAAATCTAGAGCTTTCTTGCAATCATTTTGTTTTGTGCATGTGGGCTTCAGCTTTTATGGCAAGATTTTTGGTTAACTAGTTCTTTAGAGGTAAATTTTAGGTGCACATGGTCCATGCATGTAAAGTTGTCATGTCGTTCTGTATTTTTATATTTTTCTTTTTAAATCTTAAAGCAAATTATTATAAATCCCTTAAGTAAACTCACTTGTTACAGATGTCTTATGAATGTCAGATCCAAAACCTAGTATCTGATCATGAAACTTGATTTAAAAGCAGCAATTTCTTCGCCATTTCCAGAGAATTACATGTTTAGGGGAAAACAATTTAAACTCAGTGTATTACAGAAGCAAAATAATTCTTTTCAGAACCTTGTGTCAGTCGAGTAGACAATCCTCTTGGTTGGTTGGCTTTTGTTTGGTCCAATTGGACTCAAAATATGAGCATGAGGCTGGGCGTGGTGGCTCACGCCTGTAATCCCAGCACTTTGGGAGGCCGAGGTGGGCAGATCACTTGAGGTCAGGAGTTCGAGACCAGCCTGGCCAACATGCGGAAACCCCGTCTCTACTAAAACTACAAAAATTATCCAGGCGTGGTGATAGGTGTCTATAATCCCTGTTACTTGGGAGGCTAAGGCAGGAGAGGGAGGGGAAGGTTGGAGTGAGCTGAGATCACAACACTGCACTCCAGCCTGGGTGACAGAGTGAGACTCTGTCAAAAGGAAAAAAAAAAAAAAAAAGCTTGGATCATGGATATTTGGGGAAGCATGTATGGCTTTAAGTATCATGTTCTCAGAATGGTATTTGGAATTGACAATATCTAGAAAATAACGTGATAAATTTGGGACAACAAAAACTTTACTTAAATTAATAATACTATATGTCAGAGCGCATAGGAATAATCATGGTGGTTAACTTTATACCCATTTCTCAGATATGGAAACTTAGATTGAGGTAGGTTAATTGCTTTTGGATAATGGCACAAGGTTAATGAGAGGAGGGAGGCTGGGACAAAACTGGGCTCCCTATTCTTCTTCTGGTGTAGTGTCACTATAATGAACAGTGTATATGGAAGCCGGGGATCACATTGGGCTGGCAGAAGGGGAAGTGACAAATTGTGGTCAATGTAAGGTCCATGCAAGCCATTGAGCACATTTTCCAGGCATGGGCTCAGGAAGGCAGAAATGTGGGGGATGCAAGACCTAGAACTCATTTCAAACACTAGCTGAATGGTGCTCAGAACACGTGAATTGGCCCAGCATGCATGTGATGAAGTGAGCCATACTCATTTCCACACAGGTTCTGTTGCTTCCAGTGAATGCTCATCTCTGTTGCTTGTGTGTTTCTACATTTTCTCATGGGCTTCAGCCATTTCCTCAGATTCTCCACAGAGGGGATTCTAGGCAAGGAAGGAACAGTCTATGTGCAATCCCTGTCCGATGTGAAAGACACAGGGAAGAAACATGGCCTCGTTAGAGTGCATGGCTGGGGCTGGGGTGCTGCTAGAAGTGCACATGGAGTGGCTACCTGCTCCTCCCTTGTGCTCCTTCTACACATGCTGTTTGTGTCAAAATGGACACAAGTGCAGCGTTAGAAGTCAACATGCAGTTACCAGCCCTGGTGTCTGTGAAGGAAGAACTAGGACTCATATTCATCAGCAAATGCAGCTGAATATGGTCACAGCTGTTCTTGGTGGGTCACCTGGCACTTTGGGTTGTAGTTTTATCAACAGAAACATAAGTTTAGCTACTCAGTGGTAGAACAAAAATTCTGGAGGTCATATGGTGTGGTGAGTGAGGGCACAGTTGTTTTTGGTCACATAGGCCTGCATTCTGGCACATAGTAGCTCTGTGATCTCAGGCAAGTTTCTTAATCTTTTTTTTTTCTCACTTTCCTCCTCTGTAAAATGGGGATAATAGTGACTACATCAGAGAGTTGTTGAGAGGGGAAATGGGAGGATGTATGGAAAGTACTTGGCAATGGGTTTGACATGTAAGTGTTCACCAAAGGGTAGCACCACCATCATCACCATGAGAGTTCAGGTTTACTGGGGGACTGGAATTGAGACTAGGAGAAAGGACAAGTTTAAGTCACCCTTAGGTTATGTTATTGGTGATTACAGTGAACAAAAAAAAGAAAGAACGAAAGGACAAAGGAAGGAAGTAAAGAAGAAAGAAAACAGCCACAAGCTCTTCTCTAATCCTGCCTTCACCTTTTTAGTATATATACATGTATATAATGGTGAGTTCAATCTGTCTTTACATCAGCTGATGCTTTAAGTCGTTGTGTTCCACATTAGGAAAGACGATGGTGGAAATGATTCCGTGGCTCTACTTACTTGAGTAGGAGGTAATATTTGCTGGGAGGACATATCCACTTTCATCACAGCTTGTATCAGACTAGATATACAAAGGCATCCCTCAAAGACCACATATATGATCTTTTTAGATGTACGAAGCTGCTTTAGAATTCACAGAGCTCCCAGAGAAATAAGCAGAGGAAACATTGCTATCTGCATTTTATGCATGGGAAAATTGATGCTTAGAGAACATAAAGCATGGGAAAGCCCCTAGCAAGTTGTCTAGCTCCCAGCAGATGCTGATTTCCTTCATCATCATTCTACTGAGAAACGGTGAAGCTGGAATTAGTCCCTGAGTCCACTGGCTGCTGGTCTATGCTCTGTTCACCTCACAGCTGCCTTTCCCAATGTCTTAACTTTGGGTTGGAAGAACACTTTTTTGAATGAAAGATCTTCAGACAGAAATCTCTCCTTGTGGTCTGGGGCTGGGAGTGGGTGCTCAAACCCTCTCTAGGCCCTTTGCCTACCCTGGCCCAAGTTATTTGTGGAATGCAGGGTCCCTGATCCTAGCTAAAGCACCGCTGTCTTTACTGTGTGATGATCTATTATCATGCTTTTACTGAGTTTGAAAAGGCATCAGACTTGCATGAGATTTCTCACCTGATTGCCAGGTGGTTCAGGAGCTGACAGCCCAGAAATTCCCTGGAAGTACCTGTATTTTGAGAGCTGTAGTGTGGGCAATTACATAGCCTGATGTGAGCTGAGGCTATCCCAAGTGAATGAACGAACTGGATCACTGACTTCACTGCGTGTAGAACAAGTCACTGGTGTTTTCTTCAGTAGATAAGGCTCTTATTTATTCTTATTAATCATTCTCCCTCACCCCCAATTAATGCGTCGGACAATGGATTTAGGGGGTTTGTGTCCATATTGAGAGTTCCATTTGTGAAAGAGAAAATATTATAAAACAATATAAACCTTAGAACCCCATATTTGTTTTGTTGCGACAAATTCTAAGTACTTCTCTGCACCTGGAGGTCTGTTGCCAAAAGAAATGGTTATCTAAAAATAGATTTGTTCTTGGAAACTGACTTAGAAGTTCTGTCAGGCTTTCTTTTTGCACAGGTCAGATTTCCACAGCCAGGCAGTTTTCCAGACAAGGCAGCCCTCACTCTTCTCCTCACCCTGTGTTCTCTGTGGCCTTGCTATCCAGATAGCTCCTTCCTTTCTGCACTCCCCTCTGGCCTCTGACCTCCAGATTGTTTCGGGGGAAGCTCCCATTTGGATAGCAAGGTACTGAGGATAAACTGGTGAGGAAGAGGGCGTAGAGCTCTCCACTACTGCTCCATAGCCTCTTAAACAATGCTAGGGGCTGGTTCTCCTTGAGTTCCAAAGGCCACTGCTTCTACCTTTAGCTTTTGAAAGAGAGATGGATCTTTCATTTACTTTTCTGTTTGCAACATAATGCCCATTTATTTACTCATTGGTTCATGTATTGAACATTCACATGTATAGATTTTTCAGCAGCTACTTTGTGCCAGGGTCTGATGACACAAAGTTTTACCAAGGCAGATTTCCTGCATTCCAGGAGCTCATTGTCCAGTGCATTATAGGACTCACTGTTCCTTTCACTGCAGGGAGGAACTATATCAAGGAACCTCTTTTCCTATTCTTGGCTTGTATCCCCTCACTCCAAGCTCCCCCATCTCTCACACAGCCAGATCACAGACAGCCTCCTGAACTAAGCCCTTCACTGCCTTCGTCCATGAAGCTTCTCGTGGTCACCCCCACTCGACACCTTCCGCTGGACATCTATCATGTTTTGATTCACATGACTTTTATTTCTACATTTGTCACATATTTATGTATATGTCAATAAATCCAAAACTATAAGCAGGTTTCTATGTAATAGGTACTCAATAAATATTTGTTAAATGTCGAACACATGTTTCTATCTTTTATTTCTCTAAAAGCTGCTTTCAGCTAAAATAAGGGCGAGTGGCTGCCTGAAAAAGACATAGTGGGTCATTTCAAGGTTAGCAAAACAAAAGTCTTGGAAATGAAAGTGTTACAGCCCTTTGGGGCTATGCTGCCAGACCTATGCACAAAAATAGTAGTGTGTGTTGTGTCATGGTGCCAGAGAAGGGAAGAGAGTGGGGTGGACTTTCCTTCTTCAGTATGTAAAACGGTTTGCCCATCTTCTCTGGAGAAAAGATCTAGGTTTACAAATATAATAACAATCCAATTAACCAAGCAGAAAAATATGGTCTTCTGGTAAATATTTAAGCAAAAAAAAATCCCTTTTTGTATTATTTCTTTTTGGACAGTTTGCCAAAATGTCCCCTTCTGTGGTTTATGAAATACATTAGAGGGGCTATGATGGTAACTAAAGACTTTCAATACATTTGGCTCATCATTTTAAACATTAATTATGAGTGTGCTGTATTATGGGCATAGGTATAAAAGGTATAAGAAATCGGGTCGCATTTATATTGAGCCCAGGCTAAATGTTGTTAGATTTTTAAAAAAGAGAATCTTTGAGAGCATCTTATTTTATATAAGTGTGATTTTCTAGAAGAATAATTGGTGTTAGCGATAACTGGATTCGTGTCTCAGCTCTTCTCTTTCTGTGGGGCCTTGAATGTCTTCAAGAGTCAGTTTTCTCATATGTAAATGGAAACAATAATAACCACATTTTCCTCCATGGGTTGTCAGATGGATTCAATAAGATACTATACAAAAAGCACATTGCACAGCCTGAGTTATCCAGTTATCTGGAGCTCTACAGACCTATCCAAAGATTAAAAAACTTGAGAGCCAGAGCTCGTCAATAAAATATAGACCTTGGAAAGGTTCTATAGCTACTCCAAGTAAAACATACATTGTCTGTGACCCATCTAATGACAATCTTTCATCAGACAGATACATTTCGGATTTTATTCTGTTTTTAATATATTTTTATTTTACTTTAAGTTTGGCATACAAGTGCAGAAAGTGTAGGTTTGTTACATACACGTTCTGTGCCATGTATACATAGGTATACGTGTGCCATGGTGGTTTGCTGCACCTATCAACCTGTTATCTAGGTTTTCAGCCCTATGTGCATTAGCTATTTGTCTAATGCTCTCCTTCCCCTTCCCCGCCACCCCCAGCAGGCCCCGGTGTTTGGTGTTCCCCTCCCTGTGTCCATGTGTTCTCATTGTTCAACTCCCACTTGAGTGAGAACATACGGTGTTTGATTTTCTCTTCCTGTGTTAGTTTGCTGAGGATGATGGCTTCTAGCTTCATCCATGTCCCTGCAAAGGACATAATCTCATTCCTTTTTATGGCTGCATAGTATTCCATGGTGTATATGTACTACATTTTCTTTATCCAGTCTATCATTGGTGGGCATTTGGGTTAGTTCCATGACTTTGCTACTGTAAATAGTGCTGCAATAAACATACATATGCATGTGTCTCTATAGTAGAATGATTTATATTTCTTTGGGTTTTTATTTTTATGACTATATTTTTATTTTGTTTTTATGATCATGTAACAGGTTGAATAGTATACCTCCAAATTGCTCTGTACTCGGAACCTCAAAATGTGACCTTATTTGGGAATAGAGTCTACATAAATATTAGTTGTGATAATAATGGTGATGATGAGGATATAGTCTGTATTAGCTTTACATGGTTGCTGTAACAAATTGCCACAGACCAGGTGGCTTAAAGCCACAGAAATGTATTCTTTCACAGTACCAGAGGCCAGAAGTCTGAAATCAAATTGTCAGCAAGTTTAGTTTCTTTTGAAGTCTCTGAGCAAGAAACCAACCCAGACCTCTCTCTTAGCTTCTGATAGTTGCCAGCAATCCTTGGCATCCTTGGCTTGTGGGTGCATCTCTCTAATCCCTGCCTCTGTCTTCCCATGGCAGTCTCTTCTTTGTGTATCACTCTGTTGCTATTGTCTTGTGAGGTCACCAGTTATTGGATTTAGGGCCCACTCTAATCCAGTATCCTCATCTTAATTACATCTTCAAAGACCCTATTTCCAAATAAGGTCACATTTTGAGGTTCTCAGTAGAGAGGAATTTTGGGGGACACTGCTACATAGTCATAAAAAACAAAATAAGAATATAGCCATAAAAATAAAATTCTAAACATACCTGTCTGATGAAAGATTCTAATTAGATTGGTCATGACCAGTGTAGGTTTTATTTGGAGTAGCTATGGAACCTTTCCAAGGGATGTATTTTATTGACAAATTCCAGTTTTCAAGTTTTTTTCAATCTTTGGGTAGGTCTGTAGGGCCCTAGAAAACTGGATAATTCATGAGAAAAATCCTGTTTTTCTGCCTCACCCAGTTTACGGTTTAGTCTTATCCTCGCTCATCTCAGTATGAGATGCCATATCTTTATTCAGCACCATCAGAGGAATAGAGGGTTTTGGCCAAAGTCTCTTGTTGGTGAGAGTATTCATGAATCCCCCACTTGTAGCCAGCTCGGGAAGAATTTTCAGTACTGTAAAATTCATGAAACATGGACACACTGATGAATGTAATATGGTCCTGCTTTAATGATTCAGAAGCACCTCAGGGTTATGCTTTAAGGCCATAATTTTGAGCAACAGTCTTAACTGCAGTAGAAATATGTGGATGATGGCTAATAGAAAATCTCCATTAACCAACTGCTAGACTGGAAGGGACTAGCTCTTTTTCCCTTCACTTAAAAGTTAATAAATAAGTGAATTGGGATGACAATTAAGCTCACCCTTTTTGCTTTATACGCCAATATTTCTGTACATGATAGTAGTCTCTGGGTAGGGTTGAGGATGCTGTATCAGAGACCATGAGAGGATTTTCCTGGTGGCACAACTTCAGGGCCAACATTGCCCTGGGAATTTTTTCTCATTCTCCATGCATCTCCAAAAATGATGCACTCATTCTGGAGAAAAAGATATTATCACCTCTACAGAGATATAAGATGTATTGCTTTAATGCTCATGCAGTTTGGATGGGTTGGGATGCTTAGATAAAATACTATACAAAAATACAAAACAGTGCTCATTGGAATTTCAAATCATCTCCCCTGCACCCTTTTAAACTACTTTATATTTATTGGTTATGTCCTGCTGGGGCCATTAGACCTTTGATTGTATAGTGTTTCCTTTTTACACTTCTATTTTCACGTATTTTTGACATAGGGAGTATGTTTTCAAGCCAGAGGGGATTTTACCTTAAACAAAATGTGAGGGAAAAAACTATCCACAATTAAAATTAAAGAAGTTAGTGTTTTCAGATAGTATTTTGTACCTCTATAACTTAACATGAGATTTAAAAAAATATAATATTGTTGATTTACACATTATCAGATATTTGTATTAGGATTTGGGACCTAAAACAAGGAAGTGATTAGTCATTCAGAGTGGGAAACAAAGTCTATAGAGATGACCAGTTTGGAATAATTAATGTTGTCACAGAGACAGGCTGCAAACATCTGTGTTCATTCCTAGTATCAACATCATTTTGTTACATAGGTGCTTGCTCTATAGCTTTCCTTGCGGCTATTTTTATCTTTTCTTTTTAAATTTTAGCTTCTTATTATCAAGAATATTGGCTTAAGCTAAACAGCCCCAGCATAAATCCAGTGATCTGAGAAATTTTGGGTTGAATTTAACACACCGCAAAGGAAAGGCAGGATATTCTCTTAGGATAGTCTCCACACCTATAGGTTCAAAGTTTTCCTTCAGAGCTGCACAGAAAATAAGTAATAGATCTGTTAGAATTGAAGACAGGGTTTCATCTGAAAATGTCTCTATTCTCTATACTTTGAGGGCCCTTAAATTCAAATACAAGGCTTGTGAGGCAAGAAAGGCATGCAAACCCAGACTAGTAATAATTTGCCTATGCTTCTAACACCTTTGCCCTAAGTAATCCCACAGAGCTGAACTTACACTCCTTCAAATATAGGAAAAATGAGCTCATTAAATTTTAATCATCAATATGCTGCAACTAATTATAATGTGTCTTGTCTTAACTCATGACTGCTGTATAATAAATTCAATTACTTTGGTTTTCTTTTCTATTCACATAAACTGATCTGCAGTGAAAGCAGAGTTGCAAACTCCCATGAATGAAGGGAATGAGTAACCCTTAATTTTCAAATCATGACCTCATTAGAGCATGTGTGTATGTGTGTGTGCATGCGTGTGTAAAATTTGTTTTTCTAAGGAGGAGAAAGTCAACACTTTGATAATTAGACACCCCCTTCTTGGGCCTCGAGGGTGTCCTAATAAAGAAAATTTTATACATTGATGTGCTTCTCATCTCTTCATTTCTTTGTTCTATCATCCTGTTGTTAATAGCACCCTGCAGCAAAAAAAAATGTTTGTGAAGCTAAGAGCTGTCCAGATAAGAGAAAAGGTCATGATCTCCCTCCTGCGTGTTCATCAGCCAACGAACAACAATCTGAAAGTAAGAGGATGTCTGTCAATATGGAGTGGGCAGGCAGCAGCGTGCCATCAAATTGAAGGCAGCGAATGCTCACACAGTTGTACTGGGCTCCAACCTTAACCAAAAATCAATAATCACCAAAGTATTACAATATGAAGTGACTGAATCATGGGAGGCAGTGGTGGAGGGAGAGAACATATGTGTGAAGCTTTGTAAATGCTAAGAATGAGGAACTGGGCTATTTCTCACCATCTTAAGATTTCTAAGATAAGTGTGTTAGAGACAACTAATTGAATGAAGTGGAGTCAGAGAATCCCAGACACACCCCGTTTCATTAATGTACAGTGTGGCAGATTTTTAAAATGAGCTTCCAACTTCTGTAAAATGGAGAAATGAAGTCACTCGCTTCATTTCAGGCTCAAATTTTGAGTCCAAGGAGTAACATTAATTTGTGTATATCTTATCATCATTAACTTAGATAATCGGATAAACAGCAACTGTGTCATAGGACAAATGATATTCTTATGACGAGGTTTCAAAAATATCCTCGTGGCCAGATTTTAAAATAACTGAGTGAAGCGTCATCATTTTTTCCAGATTAGTTCAAACAAAGTCCCTGTCTTCCTTTCCTCTGAGCAGTGAGAAAATGCTCCTCTTCCAAGAAGACTTCTTTGATCCATTGGAGTTAAGGGAAGGATTTCCTCCTCTTTAGGCATAAAAACCAATTGTTTTCAGGCAACAGGGATGAATCTAACGGAAAAAATTGAATAATAAACAATAAACAATGTAAAATTTAAAAGGAAAATAATACAGAACTTCTTTACTTACGTATATTTACTGGCTGCTTCCTATAAGTATGTGTCACTCTCCTGTTTATAACTCGTGAATAGTAATTCTTTTAAGAGAGAAAAACTGCAGCAACGAAACCACAAAACACGTTGTTAGGGCAAATGCATTTGGTAATAATGAGAGCTTTGTTTTCCACTTTTCTTTAAAAGTGGAACTTTTTCTCCCTTTTTACTAATCCACTTATTTCACTCTTTTCTGTTTTGTCTATCCCTCTATGTATATATGTGTCTATCTATCTACTATTTGCCATCTATCTATCTACCAATCTATTTATTTATCTAGCTACCATCTCTCTATCCTCTATCTATCCATCTATCATCTATCTATCTATCTATCTATCTATCTATCTATCTATCTATCTATCTATCACCTATCTATTTCTAGTTCCAGCCCCACTGAGAAGTCTGGCACTGAGGTCTTTTCTCTCCCAGCCATATTATAAGCACAATCCTAGGGCCTTATAAGCAAAAGCATCCAGCTCTAAATAAAAAGTCTAAGAACACTGGTTGCAATTAAATATTCAAGTTCTGTAAGTTTCAGCTTTATTTGAGCATGAAAAATATAGAACCGAGAGAAGGTTGTTTGCTTGTCTTTATGTTTTGATGTGCCTGATCATTCACAGAGTTTAGTCAGTTCACAGAAAAATCCCACCTTGAAATTCTCTTTTAATTATTATCTCTTTTACAGCTCAAGGTTCCTGGCATCTCCTTTGGGGACTATCACCCCTCACTCCACACACAAACACACATGCGCAGAGAACAAATATACCTCCAATACACCTTTATCAAAAGTATACAGTAAATAAAAAATCAAGACATGAAGAATGTACCTGCTGGAAATGACTGTTTTTTTTTTTTTCCTCCTGAATTTCCAAAAGAAACTGCTGATCAATTGTGAAGAATGTGGTTGCAATAAAAGTGAATATTAAGTGGAGGTGTAGTGGGGGCAGGGAGTGAAGACCAACTAAACCACAGTACCTGGTGAGGGTGCAGTTTGGGGCCTCTCTTGGTGGCCGCCCAGTACCCTTTGAAGTGCATATGCTGCATGGATGCATGGGTGCCTGGAGCTCAGCTAGAATGCCAAATCCATTCTTTCCTCTCTCTCCCTTTCTGTTGCAGAGACAGAGGCAAGGGCAAAAATCGTTGCAGCTCTCGTATTATGAACCAGGATGTTTATTGGTGATTTCTCTATAATTTGCAGGGAGAAATAGAATACGACCTAAGAACATTGGATTCAACTAAATATTCAAGCTTTAGGGTTAATAAACTTGAAAAGATTTTATGTAAGAATAATGATGGCTTTATCTTTATTGCACAGTACACAGGTTTTTAAAAAATAAAATACTGTCGAGCCTAATTTCTTAGCCTATACTTCGGGATCAAGAGTCTTTCCAAGGTCTGGGGCAAGCTACTTGGTGAGTGCTGGTAAAGGAGTCTACTGCATCCCAAGGCACACTGGGAGCACTGGTGAAGTTGAAGAGTGAAATGTGCGGGGAATGGAGTTTTCTCTTTCGATTAACAGCTGCTTAAGCAGCCATCTAGAGAAAGCTTTTACAGAAAAATTCAGGTCAACCTATACCAGGTCAACTTCTATGCCTTGAAGAATAAGAATACAGCATTCCCATTCAGCACATAATACAATGCTCTTCACACAGAAATAAATCAATAAATGCTGTTGACTGGTGTCTGACTTTACTTAATGTCTACCCTTTTCGTGCCTCAAACTGCTTTGACAGTATTCATTCACTGAGTTTTTGAGTAACCCTCTCTAACACACAAAATATCTCTCCTTCCTCATAATTACACAAACAAGGCAAAGGAGTCAGGAGACTGGGTTCTTTCTAGGCCTCCACCTATCACTAACATTGGCAGTCATATCACCTTCGTGTTGCCACAATTTATTCCCTGTGAAACAGTGTATTTGAACTAAGCAACTTTGGAAGTTAAGATTTCTTCCAGTTCCAAAATTAAATCTTGAACGCTGATGACAATGTTGCTGCAATAAATGCAATAATATCTCTCTGCACTGTTATTGCAGTATCATAATCATTATTATCATCACCAAGTCCAGTGTTGACTGTGCTTAGCACTTTACATATATGAGCTCACTTAATCCTCACCAGAGGCTTAGGAAGTAGTTACTATTACTACCTGCATTTTACAGACAAGGAAACAGGCAGAGAGGAGCTCAGTAACTTGCTGGAGGTCACACAGCTGTTAGTGACGGGGCTGTTAGTTGTTGTCCATTCAGTTAGATTTCAAACTCTTAAAGTTATGTTTTCTGCTTTTAATATCACCCTGCAGTCCCACTTTGAACATGCACATGCATGTACACGCATACACACATACACACATGCACACACCACACTACACAGCCTTGCCCCTGGGTGATCCTTGGTATATTTCAGATACTTGAACCCATACAACTCTAAAACTGAAGTTAAACCCAATCTATTAATTTATAGGAACAGTGAATTACATCAGCCACAATATCAATTTATCCTAATATATAACCCATAACAAGAATTTTCTTTTTTTCCCCAAAGTGTTCCAATTTATATAAGTGACGAGATTTCAAATTATATAAGTGACTGGAATTATATAAATGACAAGGTTGATTTTCATGTGTGACAAGTGGAATCAGTATCATTACTTTATAGTCACACTTCACGTTTTCCTAAATTACTGAATCAGGAGAAGATGAGAACGTCAAATTATTCTCTGAAGGGAACCTCATCTGAGTAGATATTTTATTTTGTTGGAGTCTGGTAAGTATTGATTCATGGATTGGTGGACGGATTTGAATCTGAGCCTGTATCAGACTTGTTAGAACACACTTCTTACACTTCTTAATTAAACTTTTAGGGAAGCAGAGGAGATTCTTTTTGAATTAATATTAATAATTGATTGTCAGAAAACAAGATTCTTGGAAGCAGGGCTATTTTGGTTTTCTGTGGATTCAGATGTGAATTTAAATATTACCTTCCCCACACCACTGCTCTATTAAAAACATAAGTAAATGGGTCCCAGTGTATTTGGTTTTTATTACTAATCTCAAAGACCATGGCGGTTGCCTTTTATTCACGTTTACATTAGGGCTAACTCTTCTGGCCTCGCCTGTTCAGATCAATGTTCAGTGTGGGATCAGCAGTGTGGATAGAATTGACCTTCCCTGACCTCTTTTCCCTAACATAAACCTCGGAAAATGAAAATCAGAGGAACACTGGGCAGGCTGTTCAGCTTTCAGTAATCATGCAAAGCTAAAGCCTCTTTCTGCTCACTGCTTGAGGATATTAGACTTCAATATGCTGTGGGTCACACTGTCATAAACACTGAATTCTTAGGGAGCCAACAAATTTGGATAATCAGCATCTTTGAGTCCAGTCTACTGGGTACCTGAGAACTACAGCTTGTAGCAAAGAAGAGGTTGAAGAGGAAAAGCAGCAGAGGATCCCAAGACCTATTCTTGAGAAATAAGATAGATCATTCTCTCTCATGAGGGCAGGTGTTCTACTATCTCCTCAAATAGGGAATGGGAGAGGGCAGGGCTGGAAGGAGGCCTAGGGAATAAGACACATGTCTTTTTGAGTCCTGATCAGTTGTCAGAATCCTGTTTTTTTGTTTGTTTTTTACATTTGTCTAAATATAATACATTTTCTTATCCTGTAGGGAAGGCTTACCTGGCACAGATGAATTTTGAAAAACTGCCCCATCAGCAAGTAGGCAAGTTATTACCTTGTTAATTAGGGTCACTGCTCACTAATAATTTAGCCAATAACATGGTATTTTTTTTAACAAGGCATTTATTGCATTTATTTCCTTTGGCTAGAGCTATAATAAATACAGTGAAATTTATTAATTTATGAAGCTTTTATCTAACACAAATGCATTTGCCATGGTCCTAAATTTTCTTCAAGTCTTCGTATTCACGTTCTATTGCCGTCATATTTTCTGAGCTCTGGAATAAAAGCTTTCCCCTCCCCAAGTAGGTTCGTCTAGGTATATAGTAATAATACCTAGCTTACAAGATTACTTTAAAAATTAAAGGAGATAATATATAGGAAATTGGCCTAAATACATACAGGAATTTAGTAATGGGGAAAAATAAATTATTCAATACATGGTGTTTAAACCATAGGATAGCCATCTGAAGAAAAATTAAATTAAATTTTATCCCTACTTCACTTAAACTTATCTACATTTCACATGGTTTAAATATTTAATCACACACACACACACACACATACACACAAACACACATATAAGTAAACCATAAATGTAGTAGAGGAAAACATGAGCACCATGTTGGAGTTCGGATGGCCTTTGTAAACATAATCCAAACACTATAACAAAAAGAAAGGTTTGATAACTATTGGCTACAGTAAATTCTTTAAAAATCTATCTGAGAAACAAAATGCCATAAAATGATAAAAGAAAAACTCGGGAAAATATCTGCAACTTACAATACAAAAAACTTATTCTCTTATTACGTGAAGATCTCCTATAAATCAGTAAGATAAAGATCAACAACTCAAAATAAAAACGGATGAAAAATATGAATAGATAATTCATCAAAGAAGAAAGACAAATGGCTTATAACATGCCAAATCTAATTAATAAAAAGAAAATTGCAAATTAATTGACTTTTGCAAATGTTACAACTGTTATGTTTACCAATTGTTAACACTGTGTTATGTAAGCTTGTTAGAAAGCTATATAGATGTATAAATAAAATCTGTATAGATATATAAATATATATGTGTGTATATATAATACAAGAGCCTATACAATACTATATTACACATTTAGTTGTCATATCTATTTAGTCTCCTTTAGGAATAATTTCTCAGCCTTTTAAATTTTTTTTGACATTTTTAAATAGCCAAGGCTAATTTCCTTATAGAGTGTCTCACAAAAACCAAACCGGTATCAGAGAGCTCTCCTTCCCATTCCTGTTCCTTTACTATATTTTTACTTATTTCTGTAGGTACAATTTTATATTTTATGATTTATTTCTCCCTGTGTATCTATAAGAGTAGATAGATAGGTAATTGATAGATATAGGTATTTCCATAGTTTGTCTTTTTATATATAGAAAGTTATAGTATACTATACATGCACTCTTCTGTGCTTTGCTTTTTTAACAAATAATATATTCATATCAATTTATAGAGATCATTCTCATCCTTTTGGGTGGTTATATAATATGCTATTGTGTAGATGCACCACGGTTTATTCAACCAAAATCTAGTGAGAGGTAAAGAGGTTAATTCCAGTATTTTGAAGTTACCATAATGCTGTAATAAATAACTTTATGCATATGTTGTTATAGAAGTAGATTTTTAGGGTGAACTATCAATTTTTGAGGCATATTAATAATGCTTTCATCAAGATGCCATTTGTGTATTTCATGATATTTTTATATACTCCAGATACTGTTGGTAACCAGTCTACCTAAATGCCAGAAGTAATAATCAGTCACTACATGTCAGGCAATATGCTAAGATCATTATAATATCTCTGCTAAAATATTATGGGTGTGTTATTTTATTAGGCCACACAAGCACAAGTAAAGGACATACCATGCCCTCTTCTTCTTTCAGTTTTTCTATTCGTTTGATATTTGTCAAAAAAGTGGGGAGACATGCCTTTTACATGCTTATAAACAAGTGATGGCTACTATTTAAGAATAACACACAACCCAAATAAACTCAAACATTAGGATCTTATGAAAGAGAAATCCAAGTAGGTTGACTCAGTGAAGAAATTTAATATCAAATCTTCCACTGAGAATTTCTCTAAAGCTCTGTAGAGACGCTTTGTATTTTCTGCAGTTTTATGGGAAGCCAGGAAGCTAGAAACACTTTATAAAGTCACCTTGCCCCCTTTGTAAAGCTATCCTACTTTGTAAGTGGTTGGTTTAGGTTGGTTTAAAAACACCAGAAGCAACAAATTCAACATGAATTTCATTTATTTTTGAAAAATTGAGTTTGGCTTTGGAAAATTTTGCTGGTGCTCTGTATATGTCTGTTTTGTAGTGACCCTAAAGAGAGCAGATAAACTGATGGCAAGAAGGAATGCAGGCCACCGAGCCTCCTCTGATTCTAACCCTATTTCTCTTCTTGGCCTTTCTCACTGCTAGTCTTCTGCATCATTCACTCTCCAGGATTCTGCCTGCTCTTGCCCAGTGGAGGATCTGGGAGTAGAGATATTAGAGGCTCTGGGCAGTAAGTTGGAAGACAGTGCTGCCCCCCCCCCACACAGCAGGCTCTGGGTGTGGGCTCCACCCCTGTCTTGGCAGTTTCTCAAACTTCTCTAACTTACCCTGTCCTCTCTCCTCCTGCTATTCTGTAGGATTCTGTCTAGGAACAAAAGCTTACTTCCTATCTCATATTCTTCTAAATTTCTTATCTATGCTCACATGAATTCTTATTGTTCCCTTAGGCCTTGGCTTTTGAATCTCAAATACCAAAAACAATCTTCCTTACCCTATGTCATCCTTCCCTCAAGGCAATGCATGCAGACTGTGTGATTGATGGGAAGAATGATAAAGAAGAATCATATCCGAAAATATTAGGCATCTCTTCTTGCTCCAAGGCCCTGACTCCTTGTCCCATTATCCTCATCTTCTTCCCTTCCAAACTCAGTTAAAAAAAATCATCTGCCAAAGGAGAATCAAAAGTGATCTCACTTTCAACCTTATTATTTACTAGAGGACTATAAAACAACAGGAGCTTTATGTAAGTGTTTTTTAAGCCTCTTACGTCCATCATCCATCTCTTCTCTTTGGTCATTCCTCATCTCAAAGCCCAAAGCCTGGTCTTTGGAGACAAACAGAGGTGGAACTAAATCCTGGCTTTGCAAGAGAAATAAGATTTCATGCTCCCTTTCAACATCTGTAAAATGGGGATAAAAATACCTATCTGAGAAATTTCTGATTAAGACTCAATAAGATATATTTACAGTGTATAGAACAGCATAGGTGGTCAGTACATTCTCACCTCTGCCTCCTTCCCTCCTTTTGTTCTCTCTCCAAACACATATCTATTGCTTAAATATGATCATTAATAATAATAAGAGAAACAACAATAAAGTCAAAGATAACAAGTCACAATCCCTTAACCATCTTAATGTTTTCATTCCCTAAGTTTCATTTACATCCAGTTCTGAAGGATCTCTATAGTCTTTAGTGAAAAGATAAGCTTTTTGAATAAAATTTCAGATTAAAGCAATCTAAAAACCAAAAAAAATACTCTTTCAGCTTCTGTGAAAGAATATTCTCTGTTTTCATTTTTAAATCTTGAGATCAAGGATTTGAGGTAGGGGCTATTAAGGTAAAGATGAGAGGGAAGCAGAGAGAGAAAAAGAGGGATGAAGATAAGATGGGATGGTGTGGATAAAAGAGAGTTGTAAGCATAAAAGCATGAGGGTTATGGCTTGTCTTGCAAAATAGAACAGATGAAGTATCCTCTCCAAGACAATTTTCTTCTTTTCTTACCCTCTGTGCTAAGATAAATTTTCTTTTCGGATCATGATTATGGATTAATTTATGACTTCCCTTAATTGTCTGAGCAACGCAGGGTTAATGTCCTGGTAAGGACAAGTTCTCTTTTACTTTATGAGAGCAATCACTTAACGAAAATTAGGCTATTACTTTTTATCTCCTTCTCCTTGGCAATGCCTGATAGCATGGGACACTTCTGCAAATTTTCCTCCTCTTGCCTGTGTTAGGGAATAGATCTTTATTTGGCTTTGACACTTTGAAGATTTCCTGATAGTTGATAACAAGATTGAACTCCAGAAATGTCATCTGGTAAATCACATTGAAGCAGTATATCTTCCCAGAGCTGTGAAGGTTCTGTTTTTGAGTGAATGTTGGTTCTAGGAGAAGCTACCACTAGAAGGGAATTTAGAACTAGTAGATACCCAAGGGTTATGGTGCCTTCTGCCATTTCCGAAAACATCGAACTAGTGCTGGGTGGAACATAGTGCTGTTGAAAAGTTTAGTTTGGAGCCATATATGGGCCTGGAATTGGTTCCTGGATCTCCAAGTGCCAGCTGTGTGGGTTAGAGCTTACTCTACTTACCCTTAGCTTCAGTTTCCTCATACATAAGATGGGAATAAATATACTTGCTACTTTGTTGGATTCTATCATAAGTGATTGATTAATTTGCAGACAGTTACTGGATTCTACTCTGTATCAGATACTATATTAGTTTTTCAGGGGATATCTTAGGTTGAGATTGCCAGAAGTAGACCCTGAGACAAGGATTTGTGTGAGAGTGATTTGTAAAGGAATGCCTCCAGGAGAAACCTGTAACAGAGCAGTGGAAACAGCAAGGGAGAAGAAGACAAGCAAGGGTGCCATTTCAGGCAAAGACCCATAGAGGGTGGCTTGAAGCTGATCTTGAAGGGGATCGCTGGAAAATAAGTTATGCTGCAGTATTTTTTCCCACCTATGGAAAAGGGATCTGGGCTTTCGTACTCCAGTACCAATCAGTCATTGGCTAAGGGCTGTCCCATGGGTGAAGGGTGAACATAAACTCTAGCCCTCCAAAGAGGGTTGCAGACACAGTCTGTTAGAAACAGAAGCATATGGAAGGCAGAGAAGAGAAACCAGGGATGGTAAAGGGGATTCCAGGAAATCCAAATGTTTCCTACTAAGAGATATAATAGTCAAAAGATAAACATGGTCTCTAACCTCATAGATTTTACACTCTTAATGGGGGAAAGAGATAAGTAAACGGGCAACGCAGTGCTGTAAGGGCTGCTGTGGAGGAAGGTCAGGGTACTATGGGAGTGCAAGGAAGAAGCACTGGGAAAGGATCAAGGAAGTCTGACCAAAGGAAGTGATGTGTATATTTGATGAGTAGGACTTACCCCGGCAGAGTGGGAATGAAGGGTCTTCCAGGAAGAAGGACTGCCTGTGTATGGTTCAGAACAGAGAGTATGGCATATTTGAGGAGCTGAAGGAAATACAGTGTTGACTGGAGTGTACAGTGGAGGGTGGGGAAAGAGGAAGCGTTGAGAAATGATGCTGTGGCAGCCAGCAGGATTCTGACAGCGCGGAGCTTGTAAGAGCTGAGTCAGAATTAGAAGAGGTATTGAAAGTTATAGGCTTGGCGTCCCACTAATACTCTACAAATAATATCTAATGGTGGAAATAACAGCTGGTGGGAGAAGTAGTATCATTAGCAGTATTACTATGACCACTACCTCTACTATTACTACTCCCTTACAACTATTATTATTAAGTTGGGACCAAACTAAAGGCCTAGCTGTGTTACACTGTTTATGTGTTTATTATCTGTCTCTCTAAACAGCCTGTAACTTCCACATGGTAGGAGCTGTGTGTTTTATCCAATTATTTGCATATTCAGCACAATATATTTGGTAAGTGAATAAAAAATGTTTTTGAGCCCTTGGCATGCCAGAGGTTGGGGTGGGGGTGGGAAGGGAAGTCTAAAGATGAACTAGACAGTCTCCAGGCTCAAGGGTACATTCCTTTATTTACTCAATGGCTATTCATTGAACACAATTTAGTAGTGCGTACTAAACCTTTGTTAGGTGCTGAGGATACAGTTACAAGGGACACAGATCCTTGTCGTCATGCAACTTACCATCTAGCATCATGGTTCTCATTGGGCATGGTTCCACCCCATAGGGAGCATTTGGAAATTTGTGGGGACGTTTTGGGTTGTCACACTATTGGAGGATGCTGTTGGCATTGGGATGGCAGAGAAGAGAGAGACTAGGTGTTCTACAATGTGCAGGACAGGCCCATGCAATGAAGAATTGTTCTTTATCCTGCATGATCTTTCAAACATCTTGGGGAACGGGTGTGTAGGTGACAAAAGCTCTTTGCAATTAATCTACAATCAAACCGGTCAATATATAAACACGAAGTGGCTTTTGTATGATTTTATTTTGTGCTGATTTTTTTTTTGCTGTGAAAAAATCACCTAATGTAGAATTTAGTGTCTTAACCACTTAACATAGCCTAACAAATCTTAACCATATAAACAGTACACAGTTCAGTAGTGTTAAGTATGTTCACATTTGCTGTACAACAGATCTTTAGAACTTCCTCTTGTAAATCTGAAACTCTGTACGCATTAAACAACATTTCCTTTTTCTTTTTTCCACCCCCTGATGACTACCATTCTGCTTTTGGTTTCCATGAATTGGACTATTTTAAATATCTTATTTAAGTGAAATCATATAGTATTCATCTTTATGTGACTGCCGCATTTCACTTAGCATAATGTCCTCAAGGTTTATCCTTGTCAGAGCTTATGTCAGAATTTCTTTCCTCTTTAAGGCTCAATAATATTCTGTTGTGTGCTTCTACTACATTTGGTTTATCCATCCATCCGTAATGGAACTTGAATTGCTTCCACCTCTTGGCTGTTGTGAATGATGCTGCTGTGAGCAATGGTGTGCACATATCTCTTTGAGAGTCTCTTCCAACTTTTCTGGATATATACCCAGCAGTAGATTTGCTGGATCATATGGTAATTTTATTTTTAACTTTATACTTGTTTTTTATCTAAAAAATACAATTGTAAATCAAGGAAAGATTGCGTTTTATTTCCCCAACTTTATCAAGAATCGTTCACCCTTTGCAAAAAATCACGTTGCCAATGGGAATGTCACTCATGGTATTGGAATCACCAGTTCAATGCATTTAGATGAGTTTGCATTTGTAGCTAGGACATTCACAGCAATTCTATACATAACATGAAGTTCAGACTAGCTGGTTGTATCTTTTTGTGTGTTTGTGCCCAAGCATTTATGTAATAATGTGGATATGTATAATTTTTTTCACAAATTATTTTCTTTTTATTGTTCCCTTATTGTTAGCATTATATTGACTTTTTGAAAATAAATGTATGGTAGGTTATGTAATCTATGAACTTTGTTTTCAGGATGGTAAAAGGGAGCTATAAAATGTTATTTTAAAAAGGAAACATTGGTTTTGATTGGCTTAAATGTTCTAGATTTTAAACATGAACCACATTCTAATGAGAAAGAACTTAAACTGTGATACATATTCACAGCAAAATCTTCAAAACTGCTCTAGTTTTGTAGATCGGGATGGCTGGAGGCAGACAGATATTTCTGTCTACATCTAAAAAGTGGGGCATGAGGCCAGGCGCGGTGGCTCACGCCTGTAATCCCAGCACTTTGGGAGGCCGAGGTGGGTGGATCACAAGGTCATGAGATCGAGACCATCCTGGCTAACACAGTGAAACCCTGTCTCTACTAAAAATACAAAAAATTAGCCATGCGTGGTGGTGGGCACCTGTAGTCCCAGCTACTCGGGAGGTTGAGGCAGGAGAATGGTGTGAACCTGGGAGGCGGAGCTTGCAGTGAGCCGAGATTGTGCCACTGCACTCCAGCCTGGGCAACAGAGCCAGACTCCGTCTCAAAAAAAAAAAAAAAAAAAAAAAGAAAAAAAAAAGTGGGGCATGTGTTTGCCTGCGTGAGGTAGGCTCCTTTTCCAACTGTCTTCAGTTTCTGAAACTTCTTTGACTGGACGAAAATGATAGGTCTGCCTCAGTTTTATGTTAAATAAAAATTAATCATCAGCACTTTTTGGGATTCCTTTCTTAATAGGTAAATAACCATTGGACTTAAAGAAGAAGCATTCACCGTTTTGGAAAATCATACCTCGATGGCTATTCATGGTGTCTGGGTGTGCAAATCGAAATGCCTGTATCAGTCTATATTGGTAGCATCACATTCCTGGTGACTCTACCTACAGGTAAAACATCTGCCTACTTCCTCATTAGGTTTCCTAGCATAGTTATCCCAGGGAATTCAGATATTGAAATATGTACTGTTTTATTATAACTTACTTTCCTTTTATTTCTTTTTTATATTACAGTTAGGGCATTATATTGATTTTTAAAAAAATATGTGTGTAGGCAGGTTATATTATCCATTCATTTCATTTCAGGTTAGTAAAAAAAAGGTACTGGAAAATATTTGTCATAAAAAGGAGATTTGGACCTGGTAGGTTTGAGAATCACAGGTCCCATGAATAAATAATTATACCACAACTAATCAATTACATTGTGATGAGTGCTATCCAGGGAAAGCACAGAGTGACCTGAGCTTGCAGTTCTATATAGATTCATGACATGTACCCTGAAATAGTGATTTCGGTAAGTCCTTCATCAGCTGCTGTGCCACATAACTGGAACCTTGTCAAGAGGAGCTCCTTGTCCTTGCAAAGGGTGCAGGTGAGGAAAGAGTGTGGCATCCATTTGGAAGGCTAGGTTAGGTAAGGGTCTGGCTGTAGCATTTGAGGTGACAGGGCCTACATAAATGTGGCACTGTGGGGTGTGCAGGACTATAAAACAGGATTCTCGGGCTTGTTCTCTGGATGGTGAAAGAAAACACCACACCCTCAGGAAGACTTTATTTATTCATTCATTTAACAAGTATTTATTAAGTACCCTCTATGTGACAGGCACTTTTGTAGATACTGCAGGGAATAAAACAGGCAAGGATTCCTGTGTGTCTGAAGCTTAACTTGCTGTCAGAGCAGCCAGGCAGTAAACAAATAAACAAGTAAGTGTGTAGTATGTCAAATAGTGATAAAGTCTATGGAGAAAGATAAGGCAGCATCAGGGGAATGGGGAGGCTGGAGATGGGATGGGAGGGCTATTATATATCAGGTGGGCAGGGAAGCATCTTAGATAAGACGGCATGTGAGCAAAAGTGTGGAGTGCTTTCCATTCAGCAAGAGCAAGGCAGGCCAGAATTCTCTTGCATTAGTTCCCCTTCTGCCTCTACCCGCTATTGCCGTTCTTCCTGCTACTCCCTGGTGCAGGCTTAGCAACTCACTTCTAGATAAGCACATTTATCTAGGAGTCCTTTGCTCCCCTGCTCTCTCACCCAGTTGTTCCCCCTTACATGTAGCTACTGCTCGTTCCTGCTGGATTGTTCTTCCTGGAATCTGGTTGCAAATACATGCCTCTCCAAAACTCTGCATGAGGCCAGGCGTGGTGGCTCACACCTGTAATCCCAGCACTTTGGGAGGCAGAGGCAGGCAGATCACCTGAAGTCAGGAGTTTGAGGCCATCCTGGCCAACACGGTGAAAGCCCATCTCTGCTAAAAATACAAAAATCAGCTGGGCGTGGTGGTGGCCGTCTGTAATCCCACCTAATTGGGAGGCAGAGGCGGGAGAATCGCTTGAACCCTGGAGGCGGAGCCAAGATCTCGCCACTGCACTCCAGCCTGGGTGATAGAGCCAGACTCCATCTCAGAAAAAAAAAAAAATCTGCATGAGATCTTAATCTTTACAAATGAAGTCTAGACTGTGGAGCGTGGCATTCAAAGTCTTTCAGGTGCTGGCCCACACTACTCTTTTCATCTTTCTCTCTGTTGCTGTTGCCTTTAACAGACCCTATTTCCCAGTCAAACCAAATTCCTGCTCATCAAGTCTGTCGGTGCTTTCTCATCTTACTTATGTAAATTTTTTTCCTTCTCGCATTCCCTCTCCTTAGAACACTCTTCTCCCATGCTCCTTCTTCCCAAATCCTAACCTTCAAGACTCATGCCATTCTATATTCCAGGATAACTTCCCCATTCCCTTGAGAATCTATGCTTTTCTTTTCATTTTATGTTATAATTTCTTCCCTGCTAAAGTGTAACCATGAGTTGAAACAGACAACTGGAGGAAGTAGCAGGGGAGGAAACTCAACCATCTTTGGGAGTCACGCAGGTAACATGAAGGAGAGTCCTAGTGTGTGAGTAGAGGACAATAGGGTGGGATGGGGCCTGTGGAGAACTGTAAGGTATATGCCTATCTAAAGTTCCTCACAGAGTCCCCGGGCCATGTTTCTGTAACTTCTGGAATAAGGAGTATAAAATCAGATTGACATGGACTTAAATTCTGGTTGTATTCCTTACTGATGTGCAAATTTTGGCAGGTTATTGAACTCCTTTCCTACTGTTTCTTCACTGCTGTCCTGGGGGTAATAGCACCCCTTTTAAATGATGAGTGAGGTCTATATAAAGTGCCTGGTGCATAGGAAACATTCAAAATACTATCTGTCTTCCTCTGTGTCCTCCATGATGTCAAGCATAGTATCAGTCACATGGTAGTTCTCCACAACTGTTTGCTGAATTAGACTATTCAATACAAGAGAGTAAAGGGTCAAGAGCAATTGAGGGAATGTCCTGGTCATAACTGATGAGAGTGTTGAGAGAGAGAATTGAGTGTGTTCTGGAGGGCTAGGGGAGGCCTCATGGAGGCAATCAGGCTGCTGCTGGGCTCTAAGACTGGGTAGGGCTTAAATGAACAACTGAGAGGGAGATGGTGGAACAGCATGAATGAAGACTCAGAGATAAGCGAGTATGAGAAAGAGATCATCCTGGTCCCCACTGGTGGACAATTTTTGAAAACATCAACCTTACTGGTGCACAGAATATAATTAAACCAATTACCAGAGTTCCCTTGCCTTTATCCTGAGAGGTGGGTGCTGGGTGCTCTCCCCTGGGGCATTCACCCATAAAATCCTTGTACAGACCCAAGCATTGCTGTGTGTGTGTGTGTGTGTGTGTGTATCAGCAGGTAGGCTATTTCCTTTAAGTAGCATTTGATGAAGCTGGTAAGTTCTAGGCTTGCTGGTGTAAGGATGTAGTTGGTATAATAATGAGTCATTATTATTGAATAGTCCTATGTAATTAATCTAGGAAAATCATGTACTGATGTACTATATTACTGAGTAGAGTGAATAGTGAGAGTCTTGTGTCCTAGGGGAATGCAGACTTCTTTCAAAGCATTTTTAAAATGCAGATTTCCTCTGCTCAGATCTGGATTGCTCATTTTTCATCTGTCTGCTTCTCCACTTCAGCTGAGAATGATGCACTTCTTTTCAGTCCAACAAAGAAATAGACATTTAAAGATGGTAGACAAAGAAGGCAATTGCAAATATATATGTGTGTATGTATATACTATATAACATGTGTACGTGCATACATGTACAGATATATTTATAATAAGTTAAACATTTATTTCAAATTCACCCTAAGTTTTTAAAAATAGCATACTCTGAGAAGGAATAAACAATCCGTAGATTGTTACCTAAAAGCTGAAAAGTACTATAAAGAGAAAACAAAACAGTACATAAAAGATTTTAAAATGTGTGGTGCCTAGCTGGTATAGGAATGATTTGCATAAAATGGAACAGAAAGAGTTTAGGATCACTCATATTTGTTTTAAGCACAAAATCAACAATATATTCTGAAAACAACATGGCTAGTCTATCTTTAAAAAAAGTTTCAGATGAGATGTGAACGGTTTAAATACATGAATTGGATAATTTTTTTGCATGAAAAACATTTATTAAGTCAAAATTAGTTGGTTATAGTATTAGTTTAACACTTGAAATTTTTACATATACCTTCCACCTTTATATTCCAAATGACATGAGAACACTTTCCCTATTTTGCTGACATTTCCATTGAGATAGAAATCTCTTTAAAAATAGTTTATGTGAGGTAACATCAAGACTGACATTGTTTTGACTGAATTTTCAGTGAAGATCTTTTAAAAATCCTCATTGTTTCCTGTGAAACAAAAACCTCATCATAATGAACCAAATTGCAATTATTAGAAAGAATGTTCCCCCTCCACAGTGGATTACTTTACTAGACATACCATATTTGGTTTCATTGCTTAATTTAAAGAAAATATCTTTCAGAATTAGCATAAGAACTTGTCATATGATTTATGGTTTAGTATTCAGGGTATTTGTTGGATTCTGTGACACTATTCATAGTGTTTGTTACTCATAGACATCAACAATTAGTCACAGAAGAATTCCATCCTGGGAAAGCAGACTTTAAATGAAAAGTGTTTTTCTGAGTCTTCAGATTTCTATACTGCACTTTGAAAGACTGGATAAAATGGACAATGAAAATGTTCACCATCTCTAAGCAGGACATGAAACATAGTTGCCAGAAAGTAGATTTCCCCCATCATGCCTCGTATCGAGTTCATTCAAGATGTAATTGGAAAAAATACAACTATTTCAGGACAGACACGAGTGCTTGTCTTGGGAAGGGGGTGTTTTGTAATGTTATAGACTTTTTTTCCATTGACACTCCTCATTCTTATCTAATAAAGTACAATGCTACAACTTTTGTAACTCATCAAAATAATTAAAGTGGACACACTGACATCCCATGAATGTTATATCAACAATTAAGTCTGAAAAATGATGCCGGGTCTGGGAAGTAGGTCCTGCACATTACCATTATTGTGTGCTAATCTGTTTCATTCATGAACTAACCAGAAGCAACAAGAAAAGCTTGAGATTTGAGGCCTGAATTCTGGATTTTCCCTTTTAGGGTAGAACTGACTTTTGGCTGGAGATTCTTTCCACACTGTTCTTAGTGTTCATCAAAAACAAAAACAAACAAACAAACAAAAAACAAAACCCCTCATTAATCCATGGTGAAAAATTACTAAAAGGAAAAAATCCTGTAGTAGTAAGAGAAGTCTCACTTGGGAAGGATTTTTAGCACCAGCCGTCTTCGTAAGCAGCAGAGTGGAAGTGCTTGGGCTTTGATGTTGGAAGGAAGCTTTTTCCGGGCCAAGTTACTCTCTGCACTGCAGCTTCCTCTTCTATGAAATGTGACCGAATAAGGCATCCTTCATAGGCTTGTTGAGATTATCAGTTGAGCTATCCCATGACAAGTGCCTGACTATATATTACCATCAAAACATAGTTATTTGAGAACTACCTATATAGGGTACCTGGATCCCACACAATTGAAAGAAATACTGGCTTTGTTCTTGCCACCAGGGCAGCTTGTCTGCTGACACGCTGCATCTTTTATGTTTTAACAATCTTTTATTGTGCATCAGTTTCACAGCAAAGTATCGCATGAGCCCTTAGAAAGATTGTTGAATGGGAAAATTCATCTTAACAACTAAATCAATGGGTGACTGGAGCACTCAGTGCTTTCTAGGGCATCCAATTTCTCTAGCAAATGTGGATTAGGCACCTAATATGCGCCAGTACACCAGACATGAGCTCAGTTAGAGTGGGGGCTCTAGATGTAGCTAAGACATACTGTGTCTTCTCTCCAGAAAGATTGGGAGACATTTATGTGAGTAAGTAAAGACATTCTGGTGTAATAAGTATGGTCACCAAGTTGTTTGTTATGTGTTGGGAGCACAGACTCTGTCTTAGCACTGAGGAAAGCTTCATGAAGGAGTTGACATTTGAATTGGGCCTGAAGCAGAATTTTAGGGCATGTGCAGAAGCTAGGAGATGCAATGGAGCATTCTGTGTTTGGGAACTTTTTTAGAGTGGCTGAAACAGAAAATGGTGGGGAATCTCTGGGGCCTGATTATAAAGGGCTCCCTTTGCCCCTATCTAGTAGACAGTGTGTGGGAAAACTCTGTGGCAGTGGTGGCGGGAGAGGCCGGAAGCTTACTTACAAGGCTTTCAGGAATAGTCAAGCAAGAGAAAATGAGGGCTCAGAGCAAGGCAGAGGCCGGTAGCATTTGCTATAGAGAGTGAAGGAGAGAGGATCCAAAGGTGAAGCTGAGATTTCTAGCTTGAGCTATGGGATGACAATGTTGTCACTTGTTTATCTTGGCTGGCCAGCTACCAATACTCCCAGGTTTTGAGGTCTTGCTACCAACTTGAGCATGTCTCCTGTTTCCTAAATAACTCAAGCAGTCCAAGGATATAATCATTGTTGAGGCTCCTTCAAGTGTCATCAAAAGAAAAGGATGATGGTGGCATAACTCTTGTCATTCTCTAGGTGGGTGCCGTGGTTGCCTAGCTAACTATTCTTTTTGAGCGAGGTCTGTGGATCCCTGAGCATAGGATCCTAAGACCCTTTTGGGGGGTCTGCCAACCGAAAACTATTTTCATGACGCTACTAGGATGTAATTTGCTACCTTCACTCTCATTCTCTTCTAGGTGTTTAGCTATGTGGTGACATCATTACTCTGATGGCTAGTGGAATATGTCTTGGGCATTTTTGTGTTTTCCAGAATTTTCTAAGGTAGTAGATTTAGGGTAAATATATGAGCATTTTTAGAGATTCACTCAGTATGTTTTCAATACTTGTACTGTACCCTTAATAGCAGATTATGTCTTATATATTATGTGTAATTTTATTGTCATCCACTAAATCATTAATTGAAGTTTTCCTTCCACCTAAGTGGAAACACAATAAGAAGTATACTTTATTGTCTTCATTTGTAATATTTTAAATGTATGTAATAATATTTGCAATATACATAAAATACACTTGTAAACTTTAAATTTTTTCTGAAACTTATTTTAGAATTTAATATTTTATTCTATAATAAAACAAATTGTGTTTTATCTAATATTTAAAAATATATTACAGGCCAAAAATAAGGGGAGATTAGAAGAATAGCTTTTTCAACCCACAGCCAAACCATCTGTATATAAAGAAAATGAAAAACATGAAACTGACTATAGAGAATTCTGTGACTCTGGAAGGGAGGAATATGAGTGAAACTGTAAATGGGAAACAAAAGTATGATGACAGCTGTCTTTCCCTTGGCTTTAGTGATATTAATAACTAACCCTATTTTGTTATGGGCAACAGAACATTTGAAATAAAACTATGGTGCCACTTGTGACACCATTTTAAGACCAGTATTTAACAGTTTAAAGAAAAGGAATTGAATATATTAAAGTAAAGATGATAAGGTCTTTAAAAGCAAAACATTTTCAAATGAGGCATCTTTAGGTAAATTATTCCCTTGCATTGGCTTGAAAAGTACATATAATAGCTAAGAGACTAATTGAGCTATGTGTGTTCAATCTGAATTAATTTGATTTGAATGTTGAATTACTTTTGCCTTTCAAATGGATGAATCTAGGTTTGCTTGTATCCATTCAGTTTCAGCATCAATGAATCATCAAAGATGATCATTTATGTGACTACGTGGCAACCAACACAGGTGGGTGCTGAAATAATCAAAAGTATTGAGTAATCTTTTTTGCTCTCATGATTTATCTTGGAAAAACAATGTTGACATATATGACAATGGTGCAAAAATGGTGCAAACATTTTTATGTCTTAGCAACAATGAAAGGAGAGCCACCAAAGTGTCTTGACAGTCATGGTATTCCCTACTGCATATTTGCAAATTTTAAGAAGCCAGATTCACTTAAAAATGTCTTTGCTGGTTTTGGGCCATCACATTTCAGAGATGATGATAATGGGCCAGGGTTGAAACTCTGCCTCTGTCTTCTGATGCCACAAACACCCCATATTCTTTTCTAATTCCTTAGAGAGATTGAAGAAAGTGCTCCAATAATAATAGAGGCTGATTTTTTTCCTTTACACCATAGAGATTAGGGGCTTGAGCTATATTCGAGATTTGATTTAAAAAATAAAGCAATATGACATCTTTTTTATCAATATGGCAAATTCATGCCAGCACCACGTATTATTTCAAGAAACATGTAATTAGGCTCGAAATCTAGAGCTTTCTTGCAATCATTTTGTTTTGTGCATGTGAGCTTCAGCTTTTATGGCAAGATTTTTGGTTAACTTGTTCTTTAGAGGTAAATTTTAGATCCACGTGGTCCATGCATGTAAAGTTGTCATGTCGTTTTGTATTTTTATATTTTTCTTTTTAAATCTTAAAGCAAATTATTATAAATCCCTTAAGTAACCTCACTTGTTACAGATGTCTCATGAATATCAGATCCAAAACCTAGTATTTGATCATGAAACTTGATTTAAAAGCAGCAATTTCTTCGCCATTTCCAGAGAATTACGTGTTTAGGGGAAAATAATTTAAACTCAGTGTATTGCAGAAGCAGAATAATTCTTTTCAGAACCTTGTGTCAGTCAAGTAGACAATCCTCTTGGTTGGTTGGCTTTTGTTTGGTCCAACTGGACTCAAAATATGAGCATGAGGCTGGGAGTGGTGGCACACGCCTGTAATCCCAGCACTTTGGGAGGCCGAGGCAGGCAGATCACGAGGTCAGGAGATCAAGACTATCCTGGCTAACACGGTGAAACCCCGACTCTACTAAAAATACAAAAAAATTAGCCGAGTGTGGTGGCAGGCACCTGTAGTCCCAGCTACTCAGGATGCTGAGGCAGGAGAATGGCGTGAACCCGGGAGGCAGAGCTTGCAGTAAGCCGAGATCGCGCCACTGCACTCCAGCCAGGGCGACAGAGCGAGACTCTGTCTCAAAAAAAAAAAAAAAAAAAACAAAAACAACAAAAAAAACAAGTCTTTGCCAAAGATGTAAAAATGGTTAATTTTATTAAATCTTAACCTTTGAGTACATATCTTTTTAACATTCTGTTTGATAAAATTGGAAGAATGCATAAAGCACTTTTGCTGCATTCTGAAGTACTATAGCTGTCTCAAGGAAAGGCATTTGTTTGATTATTTGAGTTGGGAATATCTAGCCACCTTTTTTATGGAACATCATTTTTACTTGAAAGAATGACAGAGCAGACAAACTATGAGTATTCAGGCTTCAGTACTTGACATACATTTTCTGCAAAATAAATGAAGTGAGCCTGTCACATCAATAAAAGGTATGACGAATGCTATCTTTTCTTTGGCTTCTGTGATGTTAATGTAACTTATTGTGTAATGTGCGACAGAGCAATTTTGAATAGCATTACAGTGCCAGATGTGGTGTCATTTTGAAATCAATCTTTTGGAGCTTAAAGAAAAAAGGAATTGAATACTTTAAGTGTAGATGTGATAAGCTGAAAGTATTTGTTTTCCATGAAATGAAATTAAAGTTTTCAAGCAAAGATTAGAATTTTGGGAAATTTGTATCCAACACCGTGAACCTGAGAGCCTCCCAATATTTCTGATAAGATAGATGGTGATTTTAAGAAACGTGATTTATTTGAAAGTCCAGCTTATTATACATATTGTAAAATTTATTTCTTAAGGTATGCAGTCCAATGAGATTGGGTATATATATATATAGTCATGTATTCTCCTACACAAATAGGACATAGAATATTTCCATCAATCCATAACATTTCCAGAAATATTGTTAAATAAATTTATTTTTAGTTACAAAGTTAGAATGGCTGTCATCAAAAAGATGAAAGATAACAAGTGTTGGTGAGGATGTGGAGAAAAGAGAACCCCTGTATACTTTTGGAGAAAGGCATATTGATACAGACACTATGGAAACCAGTATGAGAGTTCCTCAAAAAATGAAAAGCAGAATTATCATTCAATCCAGTAATCCCACTTATAAGTACATATCCAAAAGAAATGAAACCAGGATGCTGTAGAGGTATCTGCACTCCTGTGCTCTTCGCAGCATTATTCTCAATAGCCAAGATACTGAAACGACGTAAGAGTCCATCAATGAATAAATGGATAAAGAAAATATGGTATATATGCGATGGAACACTATTCAACCTTAAAAAGAGGGGAAATCCTGTCATTTTTGACAACATGGATGAACTTGCAGGTGTTTCTTTAGAATCAATAATCTCCTCCTCCTCCTAGTCCCTGCAAACCACTGATCAGACTCTTGTTCTCATATTTTTGCTCTTTCCAGAATATCATAGTATATGGAATCACACAATACACAGCTGTCTGTGTCTGCCTTCTTTCACTTAGCATGTTTTTGAGGGAAATGTGATCTGCTGATATTATATAATAAAATGTGTCAACATTTAATCTGCATAGCTCTGAGAACCAATATTTTCTAAATGCTCAATCACCTATGTTACAAAAGGGGTAAAAGATCCCCTCACAATGCAAGATAAATCAATAGCCGTTAAGGTATTGAGTATGAAAAGTTTATCAATAAGTTTTCAGATCCTACTGCATTACTACTTGTTGAGTGTGAGTGTAGTATCAGAGAAGATTGTTCACAATTATCTGAAAAGCCTTTTCAAATACTCCTCTTTTCAACTGTATACATATCTGTGTGAGGCCAGGTTTTCTTCATGTAATTCAGACAAAATAACACATTAGAACAGAATGGATACAGAAGCAAATATGAAAATTGAACTGTTTTATACATTAGAGAGATTAGCAAAATTACAAAACAATATGATACTTCTTGTTAATTATTTCTGTTTTGGAAAATATTTTCATAGACATGTGTCATTTGTGTTAATATGTGATGGGCTCATCATGCTATTTTAAGTAAGTCAGTAAATACTTCCATGTTTTCTCAATTTCTTCCCAAATACAGAAAATATTTGAAGGTGTAATTCACATAAACAAAAGCTCTTTGCATTCTCAATAATTTTTCAGAGTGCAAAAGTCCCTGAGACCGAAAGTTGAGAACCACTGGCCTAGGTGGATTGGCAGGTGCCCTTGGAGAATAAGAACAGCTGGGTAGGGAAGGAGTTAGGGAGCCAATTGCATATCTGATTCCTTGGCTTATAGTAAGATCTCAATACATAGTTAAGGAATAAATGAAAGTCAGGACATAAGCCAATGTAGTCAGGCTAATAAATTCAAGAGAATGAAGTTTCTGAAATGAATAGATGGTTTTATCAAGGGCCCAGCATCCTGGCTCAGAGAGACACCCAGGTTGTTCTATCTGCTGACATAATTGATCGGGAAGAGACTGAGGGTGAGCTAGGATTGGAGCTGTTGGTTGGGTTGAGAGTCTAAGCAAATTCATCAGGTATATGCAGAAATATCAAATGCTAGCAGAGGATCAGAGCACAGGGTCTGTGGCAGAGGTGGCCAGGTTCAGGAAGTCCATAGGAAAGGATGGACGGAATTTGTATGGGGAGAGAACAAGGGTGACTTGGCTGAGAAAGATCTGGATTTGATCTGGGTCAAATGGAGGTTTCTTCTAAGGTTGAGATGGCCTCAGATCAAGTCCTACAATGGCAGAATCAGAGAGGGATTTCAGTGAAAGTAGGAAGGGGGAAAACACAGGTTTGTGGTGGTGATAGTGAGGGAGGGAGTGGGCAGTTTGGTCAGGTGTTGTAGAATATTGAACTAGGACTTTGGTCTTTGCATTTCCCTTCTCACTTTACCTTTAGCCTGAGTCTATAGCATGAATTTCACAGCCTCTAATCTTCACCAGAGGCCAGGAGTTTTGTTGGGGTGGAGATGGTGTGATACTGAACATAGTGTCTTAGCACAAATTAGCTGATCTGTGTCCCAGCTCCTGACTTGCTCTCACATGTACACTTATTGTTCAGTTATAATCCTGAGGTAACTAATTTATTCTGAAACAGATAATTTTTAAAAACATATGCTCAATGTCAGTGTCAAAATCACATTCACATCCTTTTATCCTGAAAATATAATATACTTTCCTCCAAATTTGGGAAAGCTTGAGCTTTTTAATGTGTTTTTTGTAAATCAATGGTTATATTTATCTAGATTTTTTACTTATATTGTATTTGTGGTGACACTGAATTATACAGAATTGTATAGGAATTCTATTCTAATTTCATAATAATTCATGTTCATGTATTCATTATGACAGCATCATAAATTATGTTGAAATAAGTATGGAAAACATATAAGCTGCTAATGCTAGGTATTACTAGAAGTTATATCAAATCTTGCTTGCTACTGAGAGTAAATTGTGACATGAACACCTTATCTTTAATAAACGCAGAAAGCACCCTAACCTGACATTTTTATCTTACAATATGTGTTGATAAATACAAAACTGGATATTTACTATAGGAAATGCAAGGTATATAATTTGTCAAGAAGAATTTAGCCTTCTTAGCCGGCACATGATTATTTGGTTACCTTCTGCTGTCTGCTTCCTGTCTGCAAAGGGTGGTCCTTCCCCCCCTCCTCCTGCCTAATATCCTGTGAAGGTGCCAATTACTCTGCTGCTTATCAGTTGCAAACGATGTTTGGTGCAACTGGAACATCAATTATTTGTGAGCAGAGAGCTAAGGCTGCTGGAATCATATTAAAGGATGCCGGAGCTTCCAGTTAATAGACTATGTCAAAAGGCAATGTGTAGACCAAAGAGAGCACATTTCAGAAGTCTATGCCTTGAAGATAAACTTAGGCCACATTTGCAGACTTTAATGCTACATAGGTTATGTAAGAATTTGCTAATGTTACTGAAGAAAACTGGTAAGACATTTTCCTTTTATCCATGCAGCTTTTCACACTGCGGATTTATTAATACTATGGACTTTTTCTTCTTGAATCTGGTGTGTGTGTGTCTGTGTGTGTGTGTGTGTTTGCTTTGTTTCTAAATGGTAGCCAAATACCAGGTGAAGTTAGATGCAAGCTTTCTTTAGGTCCTTTGTCTTCAACAGTGAGCCCTTAAAGATGAGTTTGTAAACTTAACTATGATTGTTATTGCCTTATAGTTTCAGGTTGGACTTCTTAACTTTCACTTTTTAAACAGGAGGTTAAAGAGACTAGGTGAGTGTGGAAATGTCAGCACTGGTCAACCTGGCTTGGACAATTTATTTCCAATTCTATGAACAGGGTTTCCAACTGACGAGAAGAGCTCACATTTCTCACTGTCCTGGTATTCATATAAAATAATTCGACCAGCCCACTTACACTTCCTGATTAATACTATAAGGATGTTCACACAAAATCGAAAGGATTAGAATATATTCATAAAAATGAAGATGATTCCTTGACAGCAAAATGATAATCCTAAATCTACCCCGAGCCTGTTTTGTGCAGGTAAAGGGAGATGATGAACTTCAGCTTGCAGATGGTTCTCTGTTAGGTAGATGAGGATAACCTGTTGATTGGTTTTTTAAGTAAATTTTATATTTTAGAATAGTTTTATATGTACAGAAAAGCTGCAAAGATAGTACAGACAGTCATCATATTCCCTGCACCATGATACCCTATTGTTAACATCTTACATTATCACGGTGCATTTGTCACAACTAGGGAACCAGTATTGGTATGTTACTACCTATTGATTTTTAATTTCACCTGAGTATTTATTATTTGTAAGATACTACTCCAATACTAGAAATTGCTCCAGTATTCATTTATTATATTTATTTTTCCAAATCCATTATATTTTACACACCAGATTATTGCCTTTCAAGTTGATCACCCATTTGCTCTTGATGGCACTGTATCATTTGGGATCCCAAGTGCTACCATGTCCTCGTGTTTCTCTCAGCTGCTGGGCCACATGTTGGGATAAAGGTCGGATAGATGCACTGCATGATGTTCAGCTTCAGAATGAGGAGACTGCTCATCAGAAAGGGCACTTTAAAAATCACTCCATTTAATTCACATATTTTACAGAGGAGAAAATGGAGGCCCATTGAGGTGAGGTGACTCACCCAAGGTCACACACTGCTGGTGGTGGGGCCTGGACTGACGCCCAGCCTCTTAACTCCTTTACACTTACTGCCTCTGATAAAATTTTCACAGTGACGCTTTTATTCTATTTATTATTTATACCCTGCCTACTTTAAAAAAGAATTGGAGCCAGCTGCTCTGTGATTTACTTTGCTTTGAGCACAATATAGATCATGGCATCCTGCATGATTTAAGTGAATTTTTTTTAAAAAAAAAATAATGCTCTCATCTGTAATTATTTGATAAATAATTCCTACCCCCTCATAGCCACACTATTGATGCCTTGCACATAGTAGGCACTGAGTAAACAGAGCTAAAATGAACAAAAGAATAATGCTTACTTGGATTTATAGGAAAAATTCACAGTGCATGCAGATGAGTGCAGCATGGCTAAGTGAGTGGGAAGAAATATGATCTATTCTTGGCTCTGGAAAAGGGGGGCATGAAGGAGATACTGTGGATGAAAGATGATTATTTTGGCTTGTGGTTCCCTTTATACAATTAGATGGGTTGCAAAAGTGGGATGCACATCTGTGGGGCCTCACAAGGTAGAAAGTGTCCCAGTTCCCACATGTGACTGGGCAAGCTATTTGCCTTCTCTGAGCTTTCCATTCCTCACCAGTGAGGGCGTGAATACCTATCTCCTGGGGTTGTTGCCACTGTTAAATGATAGCAATAAGAAAGTGTTTTGCAAACTCTAAAATCTGGCATAGGCGTTACTTATTAATCTCTAGGATTATGTAGAAGGAACTCAGCATTTAAGGCAGGTTTTCTATGAAGTATCTTAAACCTTTCCTGTTTTGCAAGTTATCGAAACATCATGAAAATGTTAGAAGAATGAATACTGGGAATTGAAAAGGGAAATAAATAGATATCAGGACAAAATGGTTTTGTAACTCAACCCTATGACAGAGAAAGCTGAGTCAAAAATGGCAGGCATTGGGATTTAATACCTGCCTGATAGGGAGAAGAGGAACTGAACCAGGCCAGAGTGTCCTGCTAATAGTTTCTGCTATGCTTTGGCTCAGGTTTTGTCACTCTGTTCTTAGGGTGGGGTGGAGAAATCTTGGCAAGCATGAAGATTCTCTTTAGGTAGGCTGTGGTATATATTAGTAGAAAGCATTACACTCTCACCAACAGTGTAAAAGCATTCCCTTTTCTCTGCAACCAACTGTTGTGGAAAGCAGTATGGTGATTCCTCAAAGACCTAAAAACAACTACCATTCAACCCAGCAATCTCACTACTGGGTATATACTCAATGTAATATAAATCATTCTATTGCAAAGCTACATGCATGCATATGTTCATTGTAGGACTATTCACAATGACAAAGACATGGAATCAACTTAAATGTCCGTCAACAGTAGACTGGATAAACAAAATTTGGTACCTATACACCATGGAATACTATGCAGTCATAAAAAAGAATGAGATCATGTTCTTTGCAGGAACATGGATGGAGCTAGAGGCATTATTCTAAGCAAACTAACTCAGGAACAAAAAACCAAATACTACATGTTCTCATTTATAAGTGGGACCTAAATAATGAGAACACATGGACAGAAAGTAGGTAACAACAGACACTGGGACCTACTTGAAGGAGGAGGGTGGAAGGAGGGAGAGGATCAGAAAAAACAAATTGTTGGGTGCTATGCCAAATATCCAGGTGATGAAATAATCGTACACCAAACTCCCAAGTCATGAATTTACCCATATTCTGAGCCACAACTGGAGATCAAGATGAAGCTGGCCACATGAGAAGCAACAGTATTTGCACAAAACAGCTGCCAACATACAGTATCCCAAATTGCCCTAATGATCATTGCTCTTACTAACTGGGACTTCGTTCCTTCAATACTGTGCTGCTCCAGGCAAACTGAGAAGTGAGTGGTCTCGGTTTTGCCTTCCTGCCTGTAATCTCCCTCAATGGACGTATATCTTACGCATGTGGGAGCTTGGCTGCATTGTGGGGCTAGCTTAGCCTGCCACATAAAGACACTCTGACTTCCATGTCATCTCTAGTCTTTCATTTCTCATCCCATCCTTCTTAAATGTGGCCTGGCTGGTATCTCACACTCTTGGGGCCTGCTCCATGCTTCATAACCCTAAAAACAAAACCCATGACCATAGAGAAAAAGAGCCAATGGGCTACTATCCTGGGTAATAGAATATTCAGAGAATTGGCCTGGGGGAAAAGCAAAGTTTAATTTTAGACAGTTTGGTATATGTAGGATTTCTATATGGATTTGACCCTCAATCAAATATACAATGATGACCAGGAAAGAAGCCTGCCCAGGGGATGTGAATTTTTGAGTGATTTAGTACAAGAGAGGTTAGACTGACTGTGTGACTCCAGAGGGTGAAAGGGAGTACTATGTGGCAACCCACGAGATTTTGGATAGGACAGGTTTTGTCTCATGGTTTGATTGATATAATGCACTTAATTTTTACAAATTGATTTTTATTCAAAGACCTGAAAGGGCTTAAAGTTATAAGTTTCAAAATATCTCATTTCATTCCAAAGTGGCAGAAAGAAAAAATATCCTTCTTGGTCAATCACTTTCGCGTATTCATCCTCTTGTCCATTCAACCAACAAATATTGGCTGTGTGTTCAATGCTTGTCAGATACTATTTTAGGAACTTGAGACAAAGCAACAAAATGAAACAGATAGTCACTGACTTCATGGAACTTCCACTAATTGGAAGACCCAGATAATCAAGAGCTAGTAGAATAAATAACTAAATATTTGTGCCATGGAGAAATAGATCAGTGTAAGCAGAATAGGCTGGGTTGTGAGTGGGGAGACTGCTTTATGTAGGTGGTCAATGGCGGCTCTCTCCTGGAGTGATATTTATCTGGGACCTGAATGAAATTAGGGCTGGGATTCTAAAGTTTCCTATTTTCTATTAGCCAGCCGGCTGAGAGCATTCTTACCAGGGCTTATGCCTCTGAGCTCTGAGACATGAAGTCTAAGAACCAGGCTTTCTGTCCCTTGATTGGTACTTAGGCTCAATGTTGCTCATTTTTCCCCACTGGAGAAAGGTGGCAGCTCTAGTACTTTGGAGGCAATTGGAGTTGGGATAAACCTGCGGCTTCATTTAGAAGAGAAGGACATTTAGTAATGCTGTCTTGTTCGGGAGAGTTACACAATAAGCAATTTCCTAGAAGGGATATTCTTCTAAATAGCTTATCCCCATAGTTTCTGAATTTAATTTAATAAAATATTTGGAATGAAATTTTCCAAGACCATTTTGTGCATATATCAGACTTCAAAAATAAGTTTTTGAGCATTTACATTTATTAAGAATAGGAGATCTTTCACAAAGAATTGGAGCCAGATTGTGCTGTACAATAAAATAATCAAAATAAAAAAGAGAAATGTAAAATTCAGAACAAAAACGTTGTAAATCTGGAATAGAAAATCATGATCCCCCCAAACAAACTAGAATGAAAAGGCCCCTAAGGCCCTTTGTGGCTTTTGTAGGAAGGCTGAAGTTTGGTTCTAAGCTTACTGGTAGTCAAAGTGACAGAAAAAAAGGTCAGGTCTATCATTTTTGTCAGAAAGGAAAAATTATACCACATATTTAAGAAAAGCAAAAATTCCCAGGCACTCATGCTACAAGAAATTTCTCATGGGGATATTTTGAACATGATTTAAATCTTATCGATTAAGTTTATTAGTTTGAATGATACTGTATTTACTAGTTTGAATGATACTGTATTTTACTATTTATTAATAAAATATCGTTAAGAACTATTGAAATGTTTTCTACTGTTTTCCCTGAAATGAAAAAAGACCCAGAATGATATGTTTTGAGTTTCTATATCCTATTCTCGTTGTCTTTCTGTCTTTTTGTCATGTTCAACTTGTTGGCCATGGCCTTGTTGTGCTGTTAATGCCAATGCTTTTCTAGTGGAATATTTTCCTACTTGACTGATTTTTGGCTTCTGATCTGCCGTGGATAAACAACCTGACAATCATACTTGCAGAGTTGTATTTAGAGTAATAATAAAAACAAAAACAAAAACACCATTTACAAGTACTTTATATATAACAGGTAATGTTCCAATCACTTTACATGTTACTTCATGAATCCTGTCTACAATCTCATGAGGGGAAAAAAAATTACTATCCCTATTTTACAGATAAGAACACTGAGGCTCAGAACGGTTACCTAACTTGCTCAATATCTCACATCTGTGACTGGGCTAAGAACCAAGGCAGCATGACTGTAGTGCTAGGATGTGAGAAACTCACAGTGGGACAAGCTGATATCACCCGTCTGTGTTTCTCCAAGCTTTTGCTTCTTCTTGCTTCTAGTGTTCCGTATGGCTGTAGTCTTCAACAAGCAGGCTCCTGATCAGTGAGGTGGGTGACTGAACTGTTCAGTATCAGCTAATTAGAAGATTTTCTTTGACAAGAGGAGATGCTGTCTGAGAGGCACTGTACTTCTAAGACCTGGCCCTATCCCGTTGAATTACAATATCTGAATTCTAATCTCCAATCTTCTACTTATTCACTTCTTCAAAGTAGGGGTATTTATCTCTAGACTGTGGTTCTTCCAGCTGTAAAAATTTAAGATTGTAGAGTCTTGTGCAAAGCTGAAATGAGAAAGAAATATAGAAACATTTAAACTACCTTAAGTCCCCTGTTTTTCCATTCTGAATAAGGAATCACCATGAGTTCATTGCAGAGGCTTCTATACGTGGAACCTTATGCAGTTCCAAATAACTAAACGAAACCATTTATTTTTTCAAATGTTCTGCTTGCCATTTCATATATTTTCTATTATGCAAAAATGTCTTTTGTGTATTAATATTTCTTGACCACAATTCTGGTATCCTTTCTGATATTGTCCCCTGCCTGCTCATGCAGAATTGACCAGCAGTTCAAGTGCATAGCAGAATCCTCCACCTAAATTTAGAAATTGGTAAATCAAACAAACACAGGAGCCTCAAAGTCTGTAGAAGTACAGCTGATAATCTTTTTGGCTTTTAAACACACGTAAATGCTCTAAAACTTGCTCTTAGCAAGTAACTTCCTAATTAGGTTAATGTAATAGCATTTTGTTCTGTTGTATCACATTTCAACTGAAGATCTAGAAGGGATTTTAACAAATGTGAGTGCTTTTTACCTTGGTTCCTGTAGAATACGAGGTTCATTATGCTCATATGATGATCCGTCACATAATGGCCATTAGGGCTACCGGGTTGGGCGTTGCATCAGTCAGGGTTTTCCAGAGAAACAGAACCAATAGAATACACACAGACACACACACACACACACACACATATACACACACACCATACGTATAAGAAAATTTACTATAAGGAACTGGCTCATGTGATTATGGGGGCTGAGAGTCCCACAGTGGCTGTCTGCAAGCTGGAGACCCAGGAAAGCTGAGGTGTATCTTGAGGGCCTGAGAGCCTAAGACCTCATGGGATGGATTCCTATCTGTGTCTGTAGGCCTGAGAACCAGCAGCGCTCAGGGAAGGAGAAGGCTGATGATCAGCTCAAGCAGTCAGGCAGAGAGCAAATTCAACCTTCCTCTGCAGTTTTGTTCGAATTAGGCCCTCAACAGATTGGGTGATACCCACCACATAGAAGAGAGCAATCAGTTTTATTCAATACACAAATTCAAATGCTAATCTCTTCTGGAAATGTCCTCATAGACACGGCCAGAAATAATGTTTAACCAGATAGGCATCCCATGGCCCAATCAAGATTACATATAAAATTAAACATCACAACAGGATTGAGGGCTTGGAAGACGATCTGCAGGACAATAATAAAATAGTCTTTTAACCTCTAAAAACCAAATGATTGTGCGAAGAAGGTAGGAAAGCCCAGATTTGCCTGGACTTAACAGGATAAATTCTCTTGCACTTTCTGGGTCAGATCCAGTATTACCTAATAAAAATAACCCAAAGAATGTATCAGTATATGGAGGTTAATTTTCAAACCTTTGAAAGGCTTCTCATCTGTATGTCTGGGGTTCTGTCTTGACCTTAACAGGCACCTGCCTTGAGGATTCAGGCATGTCCATGAATATAGGATGAGCTGGTGGAAGGAGGAATCCAGGTATTCAATTAGAGTAAACTGATATGCAAAGGAGGAAGGGGGTTTTATACAGTGAGGGAGATGAAAGAAAATGAAAAGGGGTAAGAGGGTAAGACTACATGGTGTCTCTCTTTAATATTGATCTACAGTCTGGTCTTAGGTCTCTGGCCTTGTAATAAGGAAAACTGCAGGCAGAAATTGAGCAGCTGCTTCCACAGGCAACAGGGTGAGGTGCAGAGGCATCAGGAATGTTGCTTTGGTACTGAATGCTAACAGAGGACTCAGAGTGGGTGAAAAAGTCAACCTCTCCACTTCCACACAAAATACACCTGGAATCTCAAGGGTTGCTGCCTCTGAAAGCACAGAAGACAGTGTCTGCAACATGAAGCATCTGAGTACAGTTTGCAGTGACAGCAGTGGGACCCACTTAGTGAACTTCTTACCAGGGACACTGATGGTGAATCAGAGCAGAAAGAGATGTTGGTAGATGTTCTGATTAATTATTGCACACACCTGAGGCACCTCTGGTGACTTTAGACATACTAGGGTGAGTTTTTACAGGCAGCTAAAGTCTCACTTGAATGAAAAGAAGCAAGAGCTGGAGAAACATTTTCCTGTCTGGAGAAACTCAGGACTCACATGGTAAAATTAATAAGTCAGAAAACACTTTTATGGTCATGCTTGGCCTCAGCTTTTTGGTTTATGAATATAGCAAGGCAAGCCTGCTATTAAAATAAGGGCGACTGAATGTGCTAGATTTACTAAAACAGAGCAGCACCAGATTTCTCCCTTGGTACTGGTGGCAGTTGGCCCAATTCCTTGCAGGAAGCAGCCCAACAGGGGCTGGGCATAGGCAGGACACGAAAGGCAAGTCCCACTGTTGCTTGCTCTACCTGCAGTTACCAAATGAAGGTGATTCTCAAGGTTCCACATTGGCATCAGTAAGCTGGGTCATTTACTCTCCAGGAAGTAAATTAGAACGCACCAGAGGGTTTTTATAAAGTCCCTGCCAAGTGTAATCACCGCTCCTTGTGCCTCTAGGTGCTCAGCGTGTCACATTTCCCACTGACATCAGGCATAGGAGAGTGCATTTGAACCTCAGGGATCTGACCAAAGCTTCCCAGGGAATGTCTTTCAAGTTTCCACTTTTATCTTAAAAGTGTTTGTAAAATTTTTATTCTACTTCATGATATACTTGTTTTCATATAAAGGTATGTCTTAAGTTGGTTACTTTTGAGTCAAACTGATGCTCCAGAAAAATGTCTATTTGGTGCCTTGGCAAAGTCCTCTGCACATCCCCATGTACCTCTGATGATTGAGATACATGCATGTATAGTATTTTTACATATATTTACATATCTATGTAAAATGTATGTACACATGTGTTAAAATATATATGTATTTTTTTTTTTTTGAAAATGGGAACATCTCAGCAACAGTGCACGGTGGGGCCATTGCTGAAAATATGATTGTATGATTGCTTCATTAATGTGGAAGGGAAGATGCCTCTGGAGACCCCAAAGCAGGTTTCTGGGGGTGGGGCAATGGATGAGGATGGTTGATAGGAACAATCCTGGCTGCCCCGACAGTGGGATGTGTTAGCCATGGGGACTGGCCAGTTCCACGGTCCACATAGGAGGATGCCACTGTCAGTCACAGGATTCTAGGAGACCAGCTGCTCAGCTGATAGCTCTTCTGATGAAGTGTGGATAGATGTAGGCACCCAGAGAGCAGGAGCAAACAAGAGGAAACACATGAGGAAAAACAGCCCACTTATGCTTTCTGACTTGTCTAGAAAGGGAGACTATCAGGTATTCATTTGTCTGACAGAAGATCTAGACTCTGACCACATGAATTTGATCTTAAAGTTTTGTTTTGTTTGTTTGTTTTTTTCAGTGATGGGAAAGGTGTTTTAAGGATGTGGTGAGGGCCTTGGGGATACAGTACATGAAAAATTAGATTTAATATTTAAAGTTGCTTTAAGAACATTGGAACGGCAATAAAAGAAAAGGAGAATCTCGGCCAGGTGCGGTGACTCACGCCTGTAATCCCATCACTTTGGGAGACTGAGGCAGGCAGATCACGAGGTCAGGAGATCGAGATCATCCTGACTAACACAGTGAAACCCCGCCTCTACTAAAACATACAAAAAATTAGCCGGGCGTGGTGGCGGGCACCTGTAGTCCCAGTTACTTGGGAGGTTGAGGCAGGAGAATGGCGTGAACTGGGGAGGCGGAGCTTGCAGTGAGCCGAGATCACACCACTGCACTCCAGCCTGGGCTACAGAGTGAGACTCCGTCTCAAAAAAAAAAAAAAAAAAAAAAAAAAAGAAAAAGAAAAGGAGAATCTCATGTCCATGTGATGCTACATTATTGCATTTCTTGTCATTATTTTTCTACTGCTTTTTCATGTGTACATGATGTTCATCTGTTTACTAGGGGCAGAGCAACACTTGGAATTAGGCTTTTCTCAGTTAGCTGTACATCATCAATGTTTATTTCTTTGTCGTTAGTCCTGAGTTTTTAAATGCAAAAGATGGCACCGTGTCTTCTGAGGTTAGGCCACCTAGGAAGAAGAGTACAGAGTGTTGGAGTGTGTGGTGAAGGAAACCAGGAAAAGGAGGAAGGGCAGGCAGGAAGGGAAGAGAGAGGGGAGAATGTGAGGAATAGTGGGCCATATGGTGCTCTGCAGATGCTCCATACATTTTATATTTCAATTTAAAATTAGTAGTGATGACAGTGATGCATTTTATGTGGCAATTTATAGTTTCTGAGGTGCTTCCATATCCCTTTGGTCCTCATGGGTCCTTGGGGACAATCAAGGCAGCCATTTCCTTGCAGATAAATTAAAAGGAGTTTATACTATCTGATATAAATTAGAGATCTCACCCATTAATAAGTTTTTTAAAAAGAATTTTTAAAGAGCTGTATTAGGTTCACAGAAAAATTGAGTGAAAGTTACAAAAATTTCCCATATACCCCTTGCCCCAACACATGCCCAGCCTCCCCCACTATCAACATCCCTTACCAGAATGGTCCATTTTTTACAACTGATGGACCTACATTGACACATTATCACCACCCAGAATCCATAGTTTACATTAGAGTTCACTATTGGTGTTTTACATTCTATGAGTCTGGACAAATGTATAATGTCATGTATCCACCATTGTAGTTTCATACAGGCTGCTTTCACTGCCTTAAAAATTATCTGTGTTAAATATCATAGCTATTTATTATTATTTATTATAATAAATAAATACCTATTTATTTCTCCTTTTATCCCTCAACCTCTGGCAACCACTCATCTTTTTACTGTCTCCATAGTTTTGCCTTTTAAATAATGTTCTGTTATCAAAATCATACAGTTTGTAGGCTTTTCAGATTGGCTTCCTTCACTTAGCAATGTGCATTTAATTTTCCACCATGTCTTTTCATGGCTTGACAGCTCTTTGATGTTTTTAGCACTGAATAATATTCCATTGTCTGTATGTACCACAGTATTTCCCCATTCACCTACTGAAGGACTTCTTAGTTGCTTCTAGTTTTTGGCAATGATAAATAAAGTTGCTATAAACATCTGTGTGCATGTTGAACGAACATAAGTTTTCAACTCCTTTGGGTAAATACTAAAAATTGTGATTGTTAGATCATATGGTAAGAGTATGTTTAGTTTTGTAAGAAACCACCAAACTGTCCTCCAAGGTGGCTGTGCCATTTTGCATTCCCATCAGCAACGAAGGAGAGTTCTTGTAGCTCTACATCCTTGCCAGCATTTGGTGTTGTCAGTGTTCTGGGTTTTGGCCATTCTAATAAGTGTGTAGTGGTATTTTGTTGTTTTTAAAATTGGATCTTAGTGAGATATTAAAAATAAATTTCTGTATTTGTTTAAAAGAGTTATTCACTTTGGTGATTAAGTAAGCTAGAATTAATATAGTTGAGCATTATAATAAAAGAATTTATTGATCTTTACTTATGTTATTAACTCCTTTCATAATCCGAGTTGTGAACTTCTGATTTACGTCAATTTTTAGTTTTCCTTTTCTTCTTAGGTTCCTTCAATGGCTTCCACCTAAGTGTCAATAAAAAAGAAGAAAATGTTCTATTCCAAAATATTTAAAAGCATAAACATACGCTCGTCTTATGATAAATAAAATGAACACTGTTCCCATCCTCATTCAAGAGGGAGTTGGTTTGAAAGAGAAATGTACTGATACGGTTTGGCTGTGTCCTGACACAAATCTCATCTTGAATTGTAGCTTCCATAATTCCCTCGTGTTGTGGGAGGGACCCAGTGGGAGATGATTGAATCATGGGGGGTGGATTTCCCCATACTGTTCTCATGGTGGTGAATAAGTCTCACAAGATCTGATGGTTTTATAAGGGGAAACCCCTTTCCCTTGGCTCTCAATCTCCTCTTGTCTGCCACCATGTGAAATGTGCCTTTCACATTCTGCCATGATTGTGAGGCCTCCCCAGCCACATGGAACTGTCAGTCCATTAAGACTCTTTCTTTTGTAAATTGCCCAGTCTAGGGTATGTCTTTATCAGCAGTGTGAAAATGGACTAATACATGTACCTTGTTTCTCTCTGTGTCATTTATTTTAGGAAGGGAGGAAAACATTACCCTCTGAGTTATATACCAAAAGAGGAAACTTAACAGTGTCATCCCCCTTCAATACTAACGCACACCAAACACAGACCTCTCTCTCACACACACACACACACACACACACCACCCTTTGGCATCAGTGGACTAAGGAGATTTGGGTAACAATCTCAGTTATACCACTTGCTATATATTAACATTTAGTAATAAGTTGCAGCCTTCTGGGTTCGTTTTCTCATTGTTACAACTGGGAATAAGCCATCTGCCTCACCAGGTTGTTGTGTGGATTATGTGAAATAATGCACTGGAAACATCTACAGTGGGTCTGAACTCTGGTTGTGCAACCACAAACACTTGTAGAGCTTCAAAATAACAACAACAAGAGCTGATCTGGCTCCCTACAGACTTACTGAATCTCATCATTGTGGGTGGGCTGAAGGCTCAATATTTGACTAAGCTCTGCAGGCGGTTCTGATGCTCAGCCAGAGTGGAGAGTCCTTGGTCTGTAGCACAATGCCTCTCCATCAGGATTTATCCTTTTTCACTCTCCCTGCAGGGCTCCTCTGACAGGTGCATCTCTTGCCTAGGAGAAAAATATAAAACCAATGCATTCACATAAAAACAATGGGGCAACTGAGATGTTCCACTTTCCTGGAAGGAAAGGAAGGAACCCAATTCTGCTTTTGGGCTCCATGGTTCAGGTAACGTAGGCACAAGTCCTGACCTACAGACTCATGCTGCACTTGATGGAGCTCTGAGAGCAGCCTGTTTTCCTCCTGGCTTCTAAGTAGAGTGTTGCTGCCAATCAAACCAAAGCATCTGATTTTCTTGATGGTTTTCAGAAAAGAGATCCCAAAGCTTCCCTCTATAAACCAGCAAATTCTTGGTTTTCCAGCACTTTCCCCTGTGCCAGACTGAGAAACACTTGTCTGAGTTTCTCTGGCTTTTCAAACAGCGAGTCATCCAACCCCCAGTAACTGATAAACTCAAGGGCTTCTTTCATGATCTAAATTCCTTTTTTCTCCCTCCCCTCCGTCCTTTCTTTTCAGTCACCTCTGATGCAGCCTCTATCAATCAGCTTGTTGGGTTGGCTCTAGCACTTTTAAGCAGCTCTTAACAAAGCATGGAGGGAAACATCATGACCACAAAAAGTGATGTCATATACGGACACACTGACTTTTTGGTTTTGTTTTTTTTTGGTAATTATAGGGAATGAGGACTTATTTCAAAATCAGAAATGAAGCAAGAGTTTTGTGATTCTTGGCCTCAGTGCCATAAAAGGGTAAAGAATGACTTTTCCAGCAGAGAACTATGTTATCATGAAGGTGAGAGAAGATTAAAAGAAAAATCAACACTACAGTCCTGCCACTCAAGTGTTTGTTGCTGAGGGCATCAAAGATTCCTGCTGCCAATTCTACTTAAGCATTCTCCACAGCTTTGCTCATTCCTCCTCAGAAGCAGACCTTCTCCTCTGCCACTGCTGCCTTTGATACAGGCTTGATTCCTGTCCTTTGTCTTTTGGGAGAGTGAGGAAAAGGGAGGACACCTGTATCTTCCCCAGCAGTGTTCAGAGCACCCCTCACAGAGACCCGACCCCTGGCCTTCTCCCTCTGAAGGAAGGATATAGGGCTTACTTCTGAACACATTTCCGGAAAGGCACATGCAGGGATGTAGATCATCAAACCAGATGGGAACAGGGGAAGAAGATGTGACTTAAGCTGTCCCAGTGGCCTGGATCACAGTGCCCACTGAAGGAAACTGGCCCCAGGAAACAGCTGGGTGAGTGACAATACAGGGGCACCAGGCAGAATGCCTAGTCTGCCCGCATGGGCTGTGCTAACCCCTGAGACAGACATGGGCTTTCAGAACTGTGAAATGCTCCGCCTTTGCCTTCTCAGATGAGACTTACTTCTTTTGTAAAGAGTCAGTTGCCTTTAATATCGGACAGTTCCCAACAACCTCATGGCTTCAGCATCATCTCAATTTTACTTAAAATAGATCTAGGCAGGTTTTATTCCTTGCCCAAGTATCCAGAACTAGTAAATAGGGTGAGGGTAGCATTGAAAGCCAACTCTGTCAGACCCCCAAATCAATGTACCTTTCCTTAAAACAAAGTAGAACAGATGTTTTCAATAAAAATCTAAAACTATTAATGTGACTCACCCGTATCTTTAGCCCACATCAGCCTAGAGCTATAATACACAATACAATATATACATTATTACTCTGGCTAAACCTTGACAGAGGATCCATTCAAAGTGCCCCTTCTCCTCTTCCTCTAATTATTTCTAGGCATCCTCAGGAAGCATTTTACTTGCAATCACAAACATCATCTTCTTGGTTCCTATTAGAATCTACATTTTCCTTTTTTTTTTTTTCTTGGGACGGAGTCTCGCTCTGTCGCACAGGCTGGAGTGCAGTGGCACGATCTCGGCTCACTGCAAGCTCCACCTCCCAGGTTCACACCATTCTCCTGCCTCAGCCTCCGGAGTAGCTGGGACTACAGGCACCCGCCACCACGCCCGGCTAATTTTTTTCTTGTATTTTTAGTTGAGACGGGGTTTCACCGTATTAGCCAGGATGGTCTCGATCTCCCGAACTCGTGATCCACCTGCCTTAGCCTCCCAAAGTGCTGGGATTACAGGTGTGAGCCACCGTGCCCAGCCTACATTTTCCATTCTTACACTGGAGTGGTAACGTCTTTTTCCCAGGCCTTTGGATAACACCTGCCCATTGTGAGGGCGCCACAAATCCATACTGTCCTGGTGCATCCATACCACCATCCCTTGATGGAGACAAAATCTTCTTCAGTCCAAACAAGGATAATCCCACCAGATGTCCATGCTGTTGGGCCTTCTCAGGAGGCCAGAGAGCTTGGAGAGGCATCCCATAGAGACAGCGTCTAGTAATCTTCTGCTGATACTGTATGCTGCAAGACAAGCTAGAAAATGGCCTATGCTTCCAATAATTGAGGGTGTAAGCAAATATCTCTTTTGGATTATTTTTGCTCCCTTCTTTCTTCTAGCAATCTCTTCCTGGGACTCAGACCCTAGATCATAGATTTAGGGCCACAGATATATATATATATATATAATATATTTTAAAAGATAACATTTTTTAGAAAACTATGCTTTATAATATTGTCCTAATAAACTAATTTGGGTAGATACTTTAATGGCGTATACCAGGAGACTGCCATAATAATTACAGAAGTTTATGTTTTCCATACTATTACTAGTGTCCTGTGTTTAACTTATATGCATGCGAAGTCAATCTGGTATGTTCAAAAGAAAACACAACCACAGGCTCAGTGAGATGTAGTGGCATATCCTGGAACTAGCAGTCTAGTTCCAGTCTAGGAAATCTGTGTTCTAGGCCTACTTTTGTTACCCACAAGCTAATCGGCATTGGATAGGCCATGGAAGCTTTTTGGTCCTCAGTTTGCTTACCTGTAAAATAGCAGTAATAAGTGTCTACCCTATCTTTCAGAGTTTTATATGGATCAAATGAGAAAAAAGATGTTAAAAATGTTGAACACAAGATTAGGGATATGTCAGATGGGGAACTTTCTGGATCTACCATACCATAGCTATTAGAATTTTCACTCCTGGCCAGGCGTGGTGGCTCATGTCTGTAATCCCAGCAGTGTAGGAGACCAAGGTGGGCAGATCACTTGAGGTCAGGAGTTCTAGACCAGCCTTGTGAATATGGTGAAACCCCATATCTACTTAAAAAAATATAAAAATTAGCTTTTGTCATGGTGGCATGCGGCTGTAATCTCAGCTACTCGGGAGGCTGAGGCAGGAGAATCGCTTGAGCCTGGGAGGTGGAGGTGGCAGTGAGCTGAGATGGCACCACTGCACTCCAGCCTGGGTGACAGAATGAGACTCTGTCTTAAATTAAAAAAAAAAAAATATATATATATATATATATATATATATATACACATCTAATTTAAGAAGAGCCAGCTGGGCGCAGTGGCTCACACCTGTAATCTCAACACTTTGGGAGGCCAAGGTAGGTGGATCACCTGAGGTCAGGAGTTCGAGACCAGCCTGGCGAACATGGTGAAACCCTGTCTCTACTAAAAATACAAAAACTAGCTGGGCGTGGTGGTGGGTTCCTGTAATCCCAGCTACTCAAGGGAGGCTGAGGCAGGAGGATTGCTGAAACCTGGGAGGCAGAGGTTGCAGTGAGCTGAGATCGTGCCATTGCACTCCAGACTGGGCGACAACAGCAAGACTCCATCTCAAAAAACAAACAAACAAACAAAAAGCCAAAGCTTGAATATGTGAATGCTAGAAGTGACCACAAACCTCATACGTGACAGGTTAAACTGCAGGGAACAGAATGCAATTTGCTTTCCCTTTAGCCAAAAATTAGGATGTTTGATTCAAACTTCTTGGAATATGGATAATATCAACCTCCCCCTTTCCAAATAATGTGTGACTTATTTTCGTCAATGATTTTCTAATTCTGTGTGTCTTTGTTTTGGCCTGATTTTTAGACTACGTTCTCCTTTTAAAATAATTATCTGGAATGTATTTTTCTGTTTTAAAATGTAAATGAACTCATAATTCTTTCCTTTTAAAAAGAATTTTGAGATGATTCCTTAAGATAATTGAAGGTGCCCTGGCATGACACAACCCTAGGCCTGGAAATGAGTGTGTAAAGCAATGTCTCTGACAATCAACAAGCATCAGTCATGTCTCAAATGAGGACAGACAAAGGGAGAATCACGTGGAACATAACCATGGAGGCTGGTGTTTAATCCTGTCCGGATCAGTGTGACCATTTGTTTCCATAGGCCGGGCCTGCTGACCCCACCGCACTTCTACAGGAACAAATAAAAGGTCCAGCACCACTGCCTTTTAGTGAGAATTTTTGAATGGCTTCTGGGTCTTGAAGGGTTGGAGCAGGATGCTGTGGAAGCCATATTATTCTCTGCTGGCAGGAGAGGCACCCTCTACACAGGACTGTGGCTTAATATGTTATTGTTCAAATTCAGTGTTACTTATTTTCTTTAGTAGCTGCTGAAGTAGCCCTGATACTTCGACACAATTCCCTTGCTTTACCCACCACACCAGGCAGTGTGGGATTCAAATCCTGGCTGAGTGACTTTAGACAAATCCCAAAATCACTGAGTTTCATTTTCTCATCTATAAGAAAGGGTTCATGTGAACCACCTTGCCGTTGTGAATTTAAAATGAGATAATCTAAGCAAAGTGTCTTGTCTAGTGCTTGGTTCAGGATAGCCATTTGATGAATGGGAATGACTGTTAGGGGAAGAACAAGGGTGTAAGAGGCAGGATGTGTGGGGTCTATGTCTAGTTCAACCTCTAAAGAGCTTTGTGAGTTTAGCCAAGTCACTTAGCTGCTCTGGGCTTCAAAGTACTCATCTATCAAATTGTCATCTGGTATTTGATGGTTTTCCTATCGTGGTTGAGACGATGAGGTTGCCTTGTAAACATTAAGAGCTTAATATATATTTGTCAAAGGGTCAAATAGGTGGAGGAAGTATTTTGAAAAGTTAAAACAACTATTCAAATACATATTTCAACACATTTGAAAATAATCAATATGCCTACATCATCAAAAATGTCTAAATTCTAAGGCAATCAAACAAACACCTGAATTGTACAGATTTTTTTTATTTGGAAAATGGTTTCTATTCTAATTATCATGGCATATTAAAAATTATAGGTTTATTGGACAAAACCACACAAAAACTTCATGGAGTTTGTGGATAGCCTTTAGTACATTCCGTTAAGGACACTAAGCTGAATGCCAAGAAGGCTTTTTTTTTTTTTTTTCTCTTAGATCTTTCTTTCTTCCCCTTCCTCCACTCTGAAACAATCATCAATTATCCTTATCCACCGGCACCATCTCATCTAAGTTCATTTTCAAGATGAAGTTTCCTCGTTGGATGGTGGCTGTCCAATCCTCCTTCTGTCCATCACTGACTGCCTCAGAGCTGTCCCCAGATTGACAGTTTGAGAGCGAATCAATAATAATTATCTGGCTGCAGCCATGGCGAGCTGTGTAATTCTGCCATGGGACAGCATTGTGTAAACAGAGCTGCATCGCCAGCTGCAGGTTAAAATATGCAGGCTGAGTCTGTCCATTTAGGTGTGCTGATCATGTGATTACCAGGAGGTAGTGCTTCCTCCCCCACTGCATTAAAACCCTTTCAACTGATACACTCACCTTCGGGACTCTGGCTGCTGGCTAGCGTGGTACTATGTAAAATGCTGTCTTGGGGGGCCTTAGAACATAAATCAGTGATTTAAAAGCACAGCCCTGGCAGAGGAGACACACTGCTTCAGTTCTTTATGTGGACTTTGGGAAGAACCACTGATGGGGAATGTGTAAGCATGGATAGAAGAATGGAATCTTAAATATTTGGGGTCTGTATTTATTACACCTTGCCCTAGGCAAAGAAGAAAATTGCTTTCTAAAATTATTTGTATCTTAGTTTAAAGATCAGAATTAGTTCAATATTAGTATTAGAGGTACAAGTTCATCCTTTTCCACTTGAACAAGAAAATGTTGGCTTTATTGAGATACATATGACTTTACTCTTTTTAAAGCAACTTTAGCATACTTAGGTAGATGTTGCTGGTTGCTGGTGTGGTTACTTTTATGAATAAGCAACATCAATTCCTTGGTCATATTTATGGCATTTGGATATCGAAGGCAGTGGGATTTCCTTGGTGTTATTTTCTGGGAATCTATATCTATTAAGAAATTAGAAGAGAGGAAGGTCTTGGAAAGAACAGCAATTTTTTTAAGAACCCAGTGAGAGCTGGGCATGTAACCAAAATCTTCCTTTCTTTTCCCTTTTTTCCAGTCAGGCAACCAATCAACCAGATAGTAAACCAAACCATCTGCCTTTTTAAGCTAACTTCTACCTGTAGGACACACATATGGACCAAATCAGAATCTTGTCCTTGGGGAATTCATACACCAGCAAGAGAGATAAGATATGAGAATACTAATTATAGCCCTGAAACCCAGGGGGAAAGTACTAATTGCCAAACAAAATACAGAGAAAGAGGCAAAGGGATTCAGAGACTGGGCAGCAGATTTCCAGCTAGGCGATCATATTTGTAGCCGAACCATCCTGGGATCAAAGCATATACCTGTTATTTTGCAATGAATTAATTAACTGTTAAGACACCAGGGAGCCAATTAAAAGATTTAGGAAAAATAAAAGAGCGATGAGTTAAACAAACAAACAGACATAAAAGTACAAGCATTGGGCATAGTGGAAATTATTCTAAATGACCTTTAAAAAGTTTATAAAGATAGAAACACATAATAAAATCTGGGTTTTGGAAGGCAATTAAAAAAAGATATGGTTCCATATAGAAAAATATTCTTTGAGATTTACAGGTCCCCTGCTATTGAGTTAGAGGACAGACTTATAATTCTATTCTAATTTGTGAAAATAAGACTTTTAATCTATACCTTCTCCATTAAGAATTTTAGATTTCTTGAATTCACAGTGCAGTCTTCCTCTGAACACTTGTAGGCTCTACTGGTTGCACTGTTCATTTGACCACCAGCACTAACTGCCTTGTATATAACTAGAGGATTCTTTCTGGTGAACAAGATGCATTGTTTACAACTGCCAGATAAGTGTGAAAATGGAGGTGCCCACCATAACCATAGTCATTAGGAATATTACCATATTCCTTGAATTCAGCTTGGTAATATACTTCCTAAAAAATTGAGAAAGCCTTTAACTGAGGCTGCTTTGTGGTATCCATAGTTTCTTGGCCAACTATTGGAAAGTTTCATGCAAAATAACTTGTATGCTGGTAAAACAAACAAACAAACAAAACAAAACAAAAAACAAATGAACAAAAAAACCCACAAAGTCAGTTGTGGCTACCATGGCAGTAATAGTAAGAATTAGATTATCTGTAGCTCTTTCTGCTTCCCTTCACCCTCAACCCCACTTCTCCTGGCCAAGGGGGAAAAGGGGCAAGTGGCCTGCAGGTGGGAGGAGGGTTGAGGGCTGGAGCTCTAAGGAGTAGATTACTCTGAGCTCTAAGAAAGAGACAGCCAGTGCTGCCTATTCAATCAATTGTGAAGAGAAGAATGGAATACAGAAAATAGTTAATTAGAAAGGTTGGGACAGGGACTCAGTAGGACATAGAAGGAGCAGGTGTCGCCTGTAAGAACTGTTGGGGCAGGCAGCTGGCTCAGGAAGAGGAGTTGGCTTGGGGGTGGTCATAGCAAATAACACAGAAACAGAACCAACACTGGTACTTAACACAAAACAATGACCTGATCCCTGGGCCAGCCTCATGTGTACCCAACTCATGCAATCCAACAGGGCCCTGCACTTAGAAGGGCCCCTTGCTTGGTTTAAGGAGCTGTTGTTCCATCTTGAAATATGTATTAATTTTTCAAGAAGATGCCCCAAAGTTTCATTTTGCGCTGTACTCTCAAAATTATGTAGCCGATCCTACCTGATATGGTCTGCATTTGGTATTGCACAAATATGTTTCAGATGGGCAGTGACAAGGGGTATTTGTGATGTTTCAGGAGGGAAAACTGGCTATCTAGGTCAATGATATTTAAAGCCAATGTCCTCTGGGCCTTGTCTTTCCCATAGAATTGACTACTTTTAAGAATAGGGCCTGCTCCTGAATCATCTCTGTAATTTCCAAAGTATACATCCTGATGCTTGATGCAGAGTTCAATGAATATGTTGATTAGTTGATCAAAGAACCAAATGGAAACTGGTTTATTAATATTATTATCACCATCAGAATTATAAAGCATCGTTTTTCTTTATGTGGTTTTGTGAATATACACTAAGCTTAAAAATGGAAATTGGTTTATTACTATTACTATCACCATCAGAATTATAAAGCATTGTTATTCTTTATGTGGTTTTGCGAATATATAGTAAGCTCAAAAAGAATGTGCTTGCTTTGAATATTTTGCACAGGAGAAAGAAATGAATGCAAGAAAAGCACAAGGAAAACCACATTAAAAAGTGGCAATGTGGTGAAATGATTTTTTCCTGTCTACTCTCAAGAGTTTACACAATATGTTCCATATTCTGTTCTTGAGAGGAAGGGAATGGACTCTTGGGGCCAACAGACAGACCTTGGGTAGCTTATTTCGTGGTTAAAAATCTTCACCTTGTTGTCTGATATCCTGGCTTTGAAACCTGGCTCTCCCACTTACTCGCTGTATAAACGGGTATGTTGTTTACCTCTCTGTGCCTCTGTCACTCCATCTGTAAATTGGGAATTATCATTGTGACTACTTCACAGAGTTGTCATACAGATTAATAAGATGATGTATGTTTTTACACTCAATATAGTACCCAAGATGCAGAAAGGATTCAATAAATATTCATCATGATGATGATGATTCTCAATAAATAAATAAATAAATAAGAGGAGCAACAAGTACCTTAGCCACTGAGGTGTTCCTGACGTAGATAGAGAGGAGAGGGTGGAGATGCCTGGTGTTGGGAGAGGCAGTCCTGTGCACACAATCTTTCGAATCTTGTTTGGCTACATAAGAATGGGCCATGGTTCTGGACAACTTCCTTACCAAGAGGTAAAGGTCATACAGCCTGTGCTGAACTTATCACCCTGTATGAAAATATCTTTCTGTTTTAGACTCAGTGGCCTTCAGGCATGCATCCAGATTTCTGTATTTCAGACTCCACAGGGGAGGGGTTGGGACCCTTCTACTGTAGCATACAGTGAGGTGCATGCAGCCACGCTGCCTGAGACAGCTGCAGAGTGGCTCTGCTGGCCACAGGGAACTGATGCATTGCAAGGGGCTGGATCTTCTACACACTCTCCTCTTGCTGTAAGTAAATGAGATATGATTTGAGCCTGGTGTTCATGTTGTCTGTTCTCAGTGACTTCCAGTCATGCACTGGTCTGTTCCCCAGGATGGCATTAACTGCCTTTTTAGCTTGGCCACACTGCCTGGCCACCCAGTGAACAGCAAAACACTTGAATAACTTCAAGGCACAATTCAGGGTCAGTGGGTATTTTCCTCAAACGTCCTCTAGGGCTTGCCCCATGTTCTTTGAAGGATGACATCATAAAACTGAGAAGAACAATTTTTCCTTTTGGAGGCCAGAAGATGAAGCAGGGCTTTGACAACCCTGTAGCAGCAGCGATGGCAGCGTTGTCAGGAACCATGGTGACAGCGGCTGAATTAGTGGTGGCAACAGAGAGATATACTTGTTTCAGCAGCAATGGCATGTACAATATGACCAGCCAGGTGACCTTGGGGAACTTTATGCCAATTCATTGTGCATAATTTTCCTCATCTATAAAATGGAAATAATGAAAGTGCCTACTTAAAAAGTGTTGGAAGCATTAACTGAGTTGAGATGATTAGGTGAGATAATATATATCAAGCAGTGAGCCTAGTGCATTGGGCTCAATGAACAGCAGCCATTATTTTCATTTGCATTTCTGTAAACAGAAGCAAGAACAGTGGTGTGGGGAGCAGTGGAGAATGACAGTGGCAGCGTTAACCTCAAAACGTTGGCTCTGCTTAGAGTCTTAGCACTGAAGTTGAAGTTCTGGCCCAAGGTTTTTCTGCAGCCTCGTTCTGTCTCTGATTTGACAATGCCTTCTGCAGTTGAGGTGACCATTTTATTTTGAGGTTTGATAAATAAAACAAATGCGAAGCATAGCTCAGTCCTCTGCTCCGAAGAGAAGCAAGAGTCAGAACTGAGAGCAAATCTTGGATCAATCACTGTGTGACTCTAAGAAATTTACTGACCTCTCCAAACTCATATTTTTTTTCAGTATGCAAAGTGGAGATCAATGGCACCTACATTATAGTGTGGTCATAAAGATTAAAGGAGAGAATGTAACGCAAATGCCCTTCCTGTGTTCCAAGTAATATAAACATTTTCCTATATTTCATGTTAATTACTATTTTGAAGACAGTTGGGCAGCTGTTGTTTCCCCCATTTTATAAATGAGGAACTACGTCTAGAGGCATTAATTTTCTCAGAGTCAACCACTAATGAAGGACATAGCTAGGACTTGAAACCCCTTTTTTCCCGAAACTAAACCCTACCCGCTTTTCATTTTTAAAGGCTTGGAACCTTTTCTCTATATTAAATTGTCACCCAAATCCATTACATGAAACTTATCAAAAAGAATCTATTTTCCTGCTTCCTCTCAGCCCTGTAACTAGCCTTCAGGACTCTGAGGAGCATGACTTGCAAACCTTTGCCTTCTGTAGGGAGACTTCCAAGGGACCTGAGTCCTCCATCTACCACCAAATGCAGTCCCAGACTCTCAGGTCAGATGTCAATCTGATCAGGTGGGAGGTTGAACCAGGAGACCCCAAGGGCCTCTGATTCTGGGCCCCATCACCCCGGGGCTCAAGACAACACACACAGGACACATTGGTAGTTGTGAGAATGTATAGCTGTGAGCCCAGCCAATGCAGGCAATGCTGTCTATGGCTCTGGAAAGCCTCTTGTGCTGCTTCTCATTGGTGCTACTTGTGCCTCTTGACCTTCTGGAGTGATTCTTTCTGTTTCTAGGGCAAATGGAGAACCTGGAGAATTATTGCCTAGTAAGCAATCAGAAAAGAAACCAGGGTTCAGAAATAGCTTAGTGCTTCCAAAGATAGTGGGAAAAAAAATCCCAGTCAGACAAGTAGCTCAAGGTCAGGATGTGGGCATCTAGCATTTCTCGCTGCAGGGATGGAGGCCTGTAGAGTCAGGAAGGTTTTGCATGCTCAGTGGTGGCTTTAGTGATGCTGGTACTGTTAAAGCTTGGACCTTTGCTATAGGCTTATAAAAAGCAGATTTCCTGGCTTCTGAAAATACACCTGCTGTAGGATATAGGAACCTAATTCAGTATAGAAAAGAGCATTCTCTGAAATCGGCAACCAGAAGTCAGAACACTATGGGGACAGGGTTTTAGGAACAGTCTAATATATGTCCCCCGAAGTTTGCTGGTTTTAATCTAGAGCCAATGCAAATGTTGGGAAGGTGGGAAGCCAGTTCCAGGAGTCTGCACCAGCAGGTTCTAAAGGGACTGTGTTTTAGTGGCTGTGAAGAGGATGGGGGCCAATGCTTGCCCCATCTTTCTTAGGTGTAGCCCTTCATGAGGATATAAGAAAACCCTGTGGTTTCTGAGGCTCCACGTGCAGGAGGATGAAGTTGGAGGCAGGGGTCCATGTGGATTCCAGGCAAAATAAGGGGACACCTAACCAGGGGGTGTATTTGAAATATGGGGACCTGGGGGAAGCTGCTGCTCCTCCAGAAAGCCTCAGTAAAGAGAGTGCCCAGGGAAAACCAGACATTGCCTGTAGATAATCATGTGCATCTCCCAGTGGAGACCACCATACAGCAGAGGCCCCCAGCCTCAAATGGAAACAACCTGAGCAGAGCTGGGATGAGACTGCAGCAAGGGAGGGCCCAGGGTACAACATTCCAGGAGAGGCTCACTCCCAGGACTGGACAAGTGCTTGCACTTGTGCCCCCTTGGTCCTGGCCCTGGGAACTAGAGATTTCTGCCTCTCTCACTCTTCTGCCTTCTCCAGCACAGGGTTGGAGCCTCAGGGAGGAAGATTGGGCCTTGATAGACAACCCATTTCTCTCCTCCATCTTCTTGGAGCCACAGTTTTGGTCTATGTAGATTTGAGCTTTAAATTGGATCTGAGCGTGAACTTTCTTGGACTATATATTAATAACAGAAAGGGTCTGAATAATAGTAGAATTGGACTAAGACATGATCAAAGGATTCACAGGAGTCACTATCAAATAAAAAATTTGAGAGGATTGATATTACATGGCTGAAAAGTTGACATTACAAAAAGCAAGTTTATATAAAAAGTTATTAAGGCTCTTCAAGAAAGTGGTTGCATATGACAGTGCTTCTGAAGAGGCAGGAAGAAGAAGGCATAGGAGAAAAGAGGTCAAGGAGGGAGACTTTCTGTTTTCCTCTCTTTAAAGTTAGTGGTCCTGTGGAGAAATTGAATATTCAACAGGCCTAGGTTTCTATCCTGGCTTCATTACCTATAGCTGTGGAATTTGGATGAAGTGCTCAAGCCTTTGCTTCATAACTTGGAAGTAGCGCTAAGAATCCCTATTCCCACTCTATAGTACCGTTGTGAGCATAAAATGACATAGGATAAACAACGCACTTGGCGTTATGCTTAGCACCTAGAAGATGGACAACGCATGTTAGCTCTTTCCCTTGTCCTTGCCCCTGTTTCAATGAAGAATAACTTTTCAGAGTACACATATGAGTGTTGTATGTGTTGGGTGTGTGTACTGGAGAGAAAACTGTCTGAGAGGTAATTCTGGAAAATATGGGACTGGGTGAGGAGGAACTCTAAATTTACGAAGAACACAACATGCTTCCAGTCTGTGTAGGAAAATAATCTGTTTCAAGAAACATTTGAGCTGAGTGCTTAGGTTTAAGTGTCACTGAAACTATGAAAGCCCTGTGAAGCCTTACAAAAGTCATGTTGGGCACATAAAAGACATGCTACTTTCTTCAGTGGGTAGCAAATCTATGGACCTTAAGAATGGTATATGTGTGAAACTAATAAATAGCTTTCAAGATATATGGGCATAACCACAGAGGTTAGAATTGGAGCTGCTTTTTTTTTTTTTTAGCTCGTTCTTAAGGAAATTTGTGATACATACCGTAGAAATAATATCTTAGGAAGTTGACATCATGGAGGTCAACCTCATTTCCCTACCAGGTAGCTGTCAGGGAGATTGTCAAATCCTGGGCCCAGGGTCCCAAGGGAATTGTCCTTTATGATATTTTTGAAAATGTTCATGTGTATAACAAAATTCTAGATTTTCTCTGTGCTTTCCCGATTTCTGGAGGAAAACATTTCCTGCACTGAAACAGTTGCTTTTTGCCCAATCATTTTGTTTACATGAATAAAGAAATTAATTTATCTTGAGGTTTAGATTTGGAATTATCCCATATTTACCTCTGTCAACATTTTCATGGGAGGGAAGAGTAGTTACTATATTGGTCTTTCTTGGAAATCGAACACTCTTCTCATTATCATAATAATGGTATTTATGCTCTAGTATCAATGAATTTTTTTTTGCAGTGGAAATTTCCTTTTAAAAGTCTTTGTTCAGACATTTAAAATCCAGCCATAAATATTTCTCCGAAACTGGGCAGGGGAGGTTTAAATTATAGTCCTTTGAAAAAAAAAAGAGAAGTAAAAAATTCCCCCCATCATATTGGAACACCGAAATGAGTGCACATTAGAAATGTATTTTAGGAAAAAAATAAAATATTCATATCAAATAAGGTTTTTGGTCATTTTTCAAAGTAAAGAAATGTGAGATACACATATTACCTCAGACCTAGTTGCAAAATGCATCAAATGTACTATTTATTAAATGCACTATTTCATATTTCATGAAATTAATAATTTTATGTTTTAATCTATCCAGTATTTCCTGGATTACCAACATTTTACTTACATCATAATGAGTGAAGATAGGTATATTTTATGTAGGTATGTATGTGCAGTGAATTCACATCAAACTCAAAATCGGAAAAACAGGGGATCTAATAAATGCATGAGTGATATCAAAAGCACTCTCTGTACTATTTCTTTCCTAGATATGATTGGCAGTAGGACCTCTTGGCTTAGTACATAAACAGAGGTTATGGGGAAGAAAAGTGCTGGCATTTTACACAGTTTATCTTCCATTACTGTATTTAATTTTTGAAAGGACATTGGAATCCTTTGGGAATTCTATCACAGCCTGAAATTCTGCTACCAATTACACATTTTATTTCTAGTTGATTTAGTGATAAAATTTAATATGCCTTAAAATAATACTGGAAACTTGCAAGGAGAAGCACCCCTTCATAAATAGAAGAGATATATCCCTGAAAGAGCACGTTTACATCTTTAACTCTTTACAAACACCATTATTATGGTAACTAGATTATATTTGCTATCCTAGAATGTACTAACAATGTAATTCCAGAGGACAGGATTGGAGAGACTCTCCTAGGATTGAAGGGTTTGTGCCTGGGTGAGAGGTCATGATGGCTGGAGTAGGAGAAGCAGACTGGTATAGGTGGTAGCTGGGGAGAGAGAAGACTCTTCTAATGTGTACCTCAGTCTAAAAAGCTTGGAGCCAGTGGGGTTTTCCATGGTTCTACTCAGTAAAGATCTTCCTCCAATCATACATTCATACACACCTTGTGCTTCCAATGTTGGGTACTCCTAGATAAAGAGTAACATGGAAAGGAATGTTTGCAAACATTCATCCATCTACTTGGCTCAGTGCGGTTAAGGACGAAAATACTTCATGTGCAAGTGGATGTTTTTCCAACTGCCAATGAAAACTTCATTCCAGAGCAGACCAAAACACATCGGGGTTCATAACATGGATTTCTCAGCGTTTTTCACTGACTTCTTAGAAATTTTCTCCCTAGTAACCCCAAATGTGTTTCTTTTAACTTCTGTAAGGTTGAACTGAAAACTTTCTTGCACTCTCTTCAAACTCCAAACTCTTTTTCAAATAAATGCCAACACTGACGATCAGTTGTCAAAAGCAAATGGGCATAAACATGTAGATTCCATGATGGGGTTTAGGCATCATACTTTTAAAGGACAACAGGCCTTCTGTAGATGCTGTGTCTTATTTAGGCAACGGCATCTTGACTCTGGCTTTGTTCTTCTATAGTTTGATAAAAATTTACCAGGAAATAAACTATTAAAACATCTGACTAGGTCAACTAGAAAGTATAGCGGATGAACCGTAGAAGACAACACTCAAGAATTTATGACATTTCAGCCTTATTGTAACTTTCCAATTGTTTTAAACGCAGCCAATGACTGAAGGCAGGCAGGTTAGTATGCTCAGTTGCTCGTGACATAATAATTAGAGAAGAAGCAGCCACTCTACTGGCCTATAGGAAGACTGTTTCCTACATCTCTTCGATATAATTATCTCACATTTCATAGACTGTAGTCTTTTCATCAGTGCAAGCCTGGTAATCCTTTTGGTTATAACTCACTGGAGCCTTTTCAAGCAGGAAGGGTGTACTTTAGTGGAAGCATGATTTACTAAGACGATGGTTTAAATCCTATTATGATTACTGGACTCTGATCTTTCTGAAATGCTCATAGCAATGAACTCTTCAAGAATCAACACCTTGGGTCATCAGAAAGTGTGTTCTACCCAAAAGTCTCTCATTGACTTTAAACAACAGACATATTAGTTTGCTGAACAGTCTATGAAAATATCATATGGGCTCTCCTTTTAATAAATTAAAGTTACTGTTTGTTTCTTTTGTGGACTTTTCACTGGGCATTGACTGAAGACCAAGCTGTAGAAACAGAGATGCCCAGCTATCAAATGATCATGCAGATTTGCACTGTGAAATCTCTACCAGAAACAGTGCCTGCAGAAATGACCTCTTAAAAGGCTATTAATCAAAAATATTGTAAAGCATAGTTGTATTTAGCTGCTATTCTTTTCAATGTATATTTAATGATAATTTACTTCTCACCTTAATAAATAGAATTCAAAATTCATTAGCATAATAGAGGCTCTTAACAGTCCTGCAGCAAAGAAATCTATTAAATTCTGTTTATCCCAGTGCTTCCCAATGTTATTGACTAGGGAAGACTTTTAGTACATTTGACTCATATTTAGATTTTAAAGAGATTGATGTTCCACAAAACACAATGTGGTAAATACCAGTCTAAAGTGATTATTAATTAAAAAAAGTGTCCAATGCCTTCCATCTGTATGTTGTGATACCACTTTTAGCTAAAGTTGAAATCTTAATGAACAGTATACAAATAATTGCACTACAAATCTTCACCAGAACCTTCTAACTTTAAAATTTGGCTCCTACAAAAAACACAAATGAAATAATGTTTAGACAAGACATGTCTCTATGTATTCTGGTTTATATCTTGGATAGATTGAACATTTATATCACTGCACTGTGTTTAATAAATGTGTAGATAGGTATGGGCTAGGCAAATCTAGAACTATATAAATATCAATTACTTAATCTTAATAATAATACAATGAGATAAATACTCTCCTAATTTTATAGATGAGGAGCTAAAATATAGAGAGGTTAAATAATTCATCCAAGTCAATGTGGTAAGTGATAAAGCTGGGTTTTGACCCCATGCAGCTGAAAAACAGAGTACATGTTCCTCCCCACTAAGCTGTACTGGTGCTCTTGAGCATTTTCCCCAGATTGATAATGTTCCCACACAGCTCTTCCTCTCTCATACATTCGTATTAATCTGGATCTCTGTGATTGGGAGCAGCAAGTCAGCAGTCTTCCAGCAGAAGAGGAAGGAAGTCAGTGAGGTGAACTCAGCATAAGCCTCACATCTTTCATCTTGCTGAAGTTGAATTCTAATATTATGATGGTAACTTTTACCAATATTTCCTTTCTGATTTCCATCACTTTTTCCTGGAGTTTAAATCTGGATTGTGTTCTGCCTCTTTATCCCATTAGCCAGAGAGGAAGAGAGGCCGAGTAGTTGGGAATAAGACTCAGTGAGCCAAGTTCTAATTCTTGGTCTGCCACTAGTAAGGTGGATGACGTAAGACAAGCCACTTATCCTGTCTGAGCATCAGTTCTCTCATCTGTAATATAAGAAAGTTGAGCTAAGTAGCTTTCAAGACCTGCTCCAACTTATAATTATATACATAGCATTTACTGTCAAACTGTTTTCTATTTTCATTAAAGATGATGAGAACTAGAAAGTCACTGAGCAATGTGGCTTTTCCTGTAAGTTTGTGCTCCTTGGAGTGTGTATAGGGAAAAATTCTCATTTCCTTTTTATTCACATACAAAACTTCTGGCCAGCAATTGGGTAGGATTTTTTTCCCCCCACACCAACCAATTCTCCAACACCAGCTGGGTTTCCTAAAAATTAACTCAATTCTGACACTAACTGCCCAGTGTTAGCACAGACCCCACTGTTTAAGGAGTTAGTCCTACAAGGCTGCCCCCACTTCAGATGCCAATTGAAAGTGGTGAGTTCCCAGGTTACCCACAACTTCTGCTGGATGTGACTACAAAATATCTGCTTTCACAACCTCCCCTCAGGTTTTCTCATTCACTAGACCAGCTTACAGAACTCAGTAAAGCAGTTTGCTTACTAGATTATTGGTTTATTGTAAAAGGATACAGCTAAGAAACAGCCACATGGAAGCTATGTATAGGAGAAGGTATGGGGGAAGGCGCATGGAGCTTCCATGTCCTCTCTAAGCATGCCACCCTGCCAATACCTGTCCGTATTCAGCAACCCAGAAGCTCTCCCAACCCCATAGTTCAAGAATTTTCATGGAGGCTTCATCATATGGGTATGATCACTTATAAATGCAATCTCTTCTCCACTTTCTGGAGGATGGGGGTTGAGGCTGAAAGTTCCAGGCTTCCAATTATGGTCTGGTCCTTCTGGTGATCAACTCCCATCCAGGAGCCCACCAAGAGTCACCTCATTAGAGCAAAAGATGCGTCCAGTACCCCCTTTCTGTTTCTTAAGAAATTATGAGAGCTTTAGGAGTTCTGTGCCATATATTCGTTTGCGTGTGTGTGTGTATGGATAATGTCACAAGTAGATTGATGAATTACATGGTTAAGAAAATGCGCTCAATAGGGATACTGTGATTGGGAGGTGACTCTGAAGGTCCGTGCTCCCTCCCTTCTTGCAAACAAGCTTCTCCACAGTATTGTAACTATTCAAGACAAATACACAATCTAGGATCATGCAAGTTAAATACAAATCTAGGATCCCCCCAAGTTGTGAGCCTATGAATAAAGAACTGTATCTTATTCATCACAATATTGCCAATAGTATTTAGCACAGTGTGCTGCACATAGTAGGATGCAACAATAATGGGTAAGTTAAATTGAAGTAAATTGGGAGATTTGCTTGATTAAGCATTTAGTTGGTGATGTCTATTGGGAAGCCAACAGTGTGGGCAGCACAAGCAGCCTGAGGGGTGACATAAAAGAGGGGGTCCTGACTCTTGACATCCTTAGAGTTTGGTAGTCAATTTAATGAAGAGGATATTTATGTCTGATGCATATTTACTGGACATGTGGTTTGCTCTCATTTTCTCATTAAAAAAAGTCCACCACAAAAGAAATCAAAATCTTGGTAAGGTTGTCAAAAGTTAAAGGAAAAACTATCACTCCAAATATGAAATTAGGATGTTAGGGTGGAATATCGAAACGTTCCCATGGAATAGAGAGCTCAAGACACATGCCCCAGGGTATGACAGGATCTAGTCCCAGAATATTTCTACTCTTCAAGGCAAACAACCCAAAATGATGTACTTCCTCCACCATCTGACATTAATGAGATTTAAGAGGCTATGACTTATTTAATAGCTCTCATAATAACCAATGAAAAACATCTGGCACCACCTACAGAGAAATAAATCCTTAGCTTCTTGGGCATAGTCCGATAGAACATTTAGTTTAGTCAAAACCTCTGAAAAAAAAAATGAGATCAGATAATTTTGGAAATAGTGGAAGTATCTCTTTCAAATGAAGAGGAATTAACTGTAAATCTACATTTTCTTACTGAAAATTGGAGTTTATTAGTATAATTCATCAAATTAGGAAGCAAAATTGATTAGAATTATTTGATTGAAACTGCATTGATTAAGGAAGTAAACAAAAGCTACAAATCTAATCATGAACAAACATCATTCCACATGGGAAAATGCTGGATTGGCATTTAGAAAATAGTTGATTTTTATAGCAGTTCTCATTTAATATCCAGAATTATGAAAATTAACTAAACTTTGACTTAAACATATAACACTTGATAAATGTATCTTAATAGTGTCTGAAGAATGCTAGTAGTTTCCTAGGAAAATAAAAATAGGTGAAGTGAAAGTCGAACAATAATCTTGGCCACTTGCTCAGTTTAGATATTTAATTTGAATAATTCAGGCAAGAATCATCCCACTGTGATATCAATAATGCTGTGATTCCCCCACAACACCCCCCGCCATGTGCAGATTTAGCCTTTATGGATGAAGGAATATGAAGCATTTGTTTTTAGAAAATAAAATGCTGCCCTTTTGCTCAAAACATTTTCCCCTGGAGAGCCTCTACAGATCAAACATATTCTTTTTCACAATTGAACCAATCCTTGCAAAAGCTGTGACCACAGTTTTTGATTTATTTTGGCCTGTGATGAAAGGCAAGCACTTTCAAAACGATTCAACCAATGGCTCTCACTAGGGAGAGCACCCCGGGTGGAAACACAAAAAAACATTTTGAAGAATGGTGCAAATATGTTCTCTGTTAAAATGCACTTTCTGTTGGGATTCTACCATTTGAAAACATTTGCAATGTCTTGCAGAATTTAAAAATATTTACAGTCATTTTGTGCCTAACCGTACTATACAGTCAGCTACTTTCTGGTCTTTGAAATCTAGTTAGAGTCATATCTTCCAATTCAGGCTGGAAATTATTCTCATGCAGGCAGAGTTTTGCTCCTTTACTAACGTCTATATAGCTATCATATACTGTCAGAGATTCTGTCCAAATGCATCCTTTATATGACCACTTGTGCTCCACCTTAGCCCATGATAATAACACCTCGCTTAAACAACTGCAGAGGCTCAGAAAGGATCTTTCTACTTTCACACTTTCCCTCCTCTAAAGTTTACCTTCCCATGAGAGCCAGGTTTTCAAACTTAAATAATTTCTCATTACTCTCCAACACTTTGCATCACACTTGCAATAAAACTCAAATTCCTCACAAATCCACGCCAAAGGGCATGATTTTGCCTCTGCCTCTCAGACCTCATTTCCACTCTCTTTGCTTACTCTGCTCTGCATACTCTGGCCTTCTTTCTGTTTCTTGAAACATGCTAAGCAAGTTTCTGCCTCAACACCTTTTCTGCTCACTCAGCCTGGAGCCCTGTTTCACCAAGAATTCACCTGGCTCATGTCCTCACTTCCTTAGGTTTCTGCTCAATGACACCTCTTCAGAGAACCGTTTCTCAACCTCCTTGCCACTCTCTAGTCCCTTATCCTGCTTTATTTTTTTCAAGCACATACCACTACTTGAGATACAATTTATTCATCTGTTTTATTGTCTGTCTCCTAAACCAAGATAGAAACCCTTTGAAGGCAGGGACTTTATCTGCTCTGTTTATTACTATATTCACTTCACATAATAGGTTTTGAAAAAATGTTTTCAATGAATGAATTAATGATTCTACCTCTAAGATTTCCTCAATGCTTGTACAGATGGTCCCCAGTTTATGATGGTTGACCTTATGTTTTTTTTATTTTATGGTGGTACCAAGTTGATACACATTTAGTAGAAATTGTGCATTGTGTACCCATACAACCATTCTGCTTTTCACTTGCAGTTCAGTATTTGATACATTATGTGAGATATTCAATACTTTATTTTTAAATAGGTTTTTTCTTAGGTGATTTTGCCCAAGTGTAATCTAATGTAAATGTTCTGAGCACATTTAAGGTAGGCTAGGCTAAGCTATGATGTTTGATAGGTAAGGTATATTAAATGAATTTTGACTTACAATATTTCAAGGGTTTATCAGGATGTAATCTTATTGTAAGTCAAGGAGCATCTGTATTAGTTTTCTAGGGCTGCCGTGACACAATACCACAAACTGAGTGGCTTAAACGACAGAAATTTATTGTCTCATAATTCTGAAGGCTAGAAGTCCAAGACCAAGGTGTCAATAGGGTTGTTTTCTCCCAAGGGCTGTCGGGAAATAATCTATTCCATGCTGTTCTCCCAGCTTCTGGGTGTTGACTGGCAATCTTTGGTGTCTCTTGGCTTGCAAGAGCATCACCCCTATCTATTCCTTCATGGTCACATGGCTTTCTCCCTGTGTGCATGTCTCTGTCCAAATTTCCCATTTTTATGAGGTTACCTCTCATATTGGATTAGGGCCCATTCTACTCCTATGTGACCTCTTCTTAACTTAATTACATCTACAACAACTCTGCTTCCAAATAAGGTCAATTCTGAACTACTGGGTGTTAGGACTTTAATATATGAATATTGAAGGTCAGTATTCTCTAGAGAAACAGAACGAATAGGATATATACACACAGACACACACACACACATCCTCATATATATGTATATATGAGGAGACTTATTATGTGAATTAGTTGATGTAATTATGGGGCCTGAGAAGTATAATGATATGCCATCTGGAAGCTGGAGAGGCAGGAAATCCAAGAGTATAATTCAGCCTGAGCCTGAAGGCCTGAGAACCAGGAGAGCTGCTGGTATAACTCCCAGCCTGAAGCCAAAGGCCTGAGAACTGGAGTAGAGATGGTGGTGGTGGTGGTATTAGTCCTGCAGGCCAAAGGCCAGAGAACCAGGGGCTCTGATGTCCAAGGTCAGGAGAAGATAGATGCCCCAGTGCCATTCCTCTGCCTTTTTGTTCTTTTTGTTTTGTTGTCATACATTTTACTTTTACATGCATTGGGTTCTCAATGAATTGAATATGTTGCCCATATTGGTCAGAGCAGATCTTCTTTATTCAATCTACTGATGCAAATGCTAATCTCTTCCAGAAACACCCTTATAGATACATCCAGAAATAATTGTTTTACCAGCTCTCTGAGCATCCCTTAGCTCAGGCAAATTGACACACAAAATTAACCATCACAAGGGGTTACAATTCAACCCCTAATAATACCCCTAGTACTGTGATCTGGCATGAGACTCTAACTATCTGATAATTAACCCTTGCTTTGCAAATGAACTTTGCAGACAGTCTGTGGGTGAATTGGGGATTGTGCTTGTACTTTAGTGTCTCTAGCACCTCAGTTGTTGGAGACGATGATTGGTTTTTCTTCTGACAAGAGTTGTTTATCATCTATGGGGATGGAATTACTCTGATCCAGCCTCACTCAGACACAAGGAGCCCTTTGAACAGGCATGTGCATTTATAAGATTACTAGTCAATCAGTGACCATGGAAGGAAGCACTAAGAGTCTTCTGCAGATCTACAAGCTGAGGTTCTTTGGCACCAAATTTTAATAGCACAGTAATAGCTTATAATAGAGAGTATATTTGCCCATCTGGGGCTAATTCACAAAAGGCATGTAGCACAATTGCATAGTGTGTATTAAGCACATGTGAGCTGTTATTTGCAGTTTACAAAGGGCCTTCACAGAAATTAATGTGTTTATTCTAAGAAGTTGCTTGGGTGATCATTAATAACTTCATTTGTCACACAGATATGAGCTAGGTATGAGTGCCTTGGGGGCAAACACTGAATCTTATTCATGTTTTTAACTCTAGCATATGGTATTTAATAGAAAATTCTTAAATTGAATAGATAGGTTTCAGTAGGTTAGCTAGTTAGCTAGTTAAAGATAGTGCCAGTAAGGTTATTCTTGGTCATTGTCTGACCATTTGCTTGTGTTCTGCTCCACAACTACTCCAACAATTCCAGTGATTCTTAGAACAGTGTCTGGGTCATTGTAGGCACTTAAAAACTTGTTAAATAAATTAAATGAATAAGCACTTTTTAAAATAAAGAGGCAGCGTAAAGTGAAATTAGGTACATGAAACTACATAAATACACCATGGATAATTTGGAAAGAGTTCACTATCATGTCCCAGTGATGGTGCATCACCTTCAGGGCAGTAAAAAGCTAGTAAAAGTCTAACTTTGTGAACTATGGAAAATAGCTGGAAAACTTTTTTTTTCACTCAACACAAACTTCTAATGGTCCAGAGATTTTAAGATGAGAACTGTGGATCTTTTCTAACCCCTTTATTTTAACATATGCCATTATATTTTAACATATGCCATTATATTTAACATATGCCATTACATGGACTTCCTGCTTTCTTAATCAATCTGGCAATCTCTTTCTTTTAATTGGGTGTTCAGAGCATTTAAGTTTAGTGTAATTTTTAATATAGTTGGATTTAAATATATAATTTCTTTCTCTTCATTATTTCTTTGTTCCTGCCTGCTTTTGGATTACTTATTTTTTATTTTGTCTTCATTATTTATTTATTTATTTATTAGTTTTTCTTCTTATAAGTAGTGATTGCCTCATAAGGTATACAATTGATATCTTTAATTTATCAAGTTCCCCTTTTAAATACTGTTAGAGCAATTCTTGTATAGTGTAAGAGTCTTAAATTAGTATAGTTTCAACTCCCCCTCCCAACTTTTGTGTTATTGTTGTCATGTATTTAACTTACATATGTTATAAACCTCACAATATGTTGTTATTATTTTTGCTTTAGAACATCAATTAACTTTAAGAATGATTAAAATAAGAAAAATCTTTTATATTTATCTTCATTTTTTACCATCTAGAGCTTTTTATTTCTTTATGTAGATTCAAGTTTCTGCCTGGCATCATTCCTTCTTCCTCAAGAACTTCTCTTACATTTTTCTTATAGTGCAGGTCTGCGTGCAATGAATTATCTCATATTTTATTTGTCATAAAAAGTCTTCATTTTTATTTATGAAACCCTCATTTTTCAAAGGCATTTCCATGAAAGATGGTATTCTGGGTTGACAGTTGTTTTTTTTTTCTTTCAATACTTTAAAGATGTTATGTCATTGGCTTTATGGTTATATAACTTCTAATGAGTCTGCTGTAATTATGATTGCATCTCTGTATGTAATGTTCTTTTCTCTTTGACAATCTTCAAGATTTTCTCTTTATCTTTAATTTGCAACAGTTTGAATATGCATTTTTTGTTGTTTTTATCTTGTTTTGGATTCTCTTGTCTTCTTGGATCTTTAGTTTAATATCTTAATTTTTGGAAAATTATCAGCCAAAAGTTCTCTTCACATATTTCTTCCACCCTGTTCTCTTTCTCTTCCTCTTCTGAGACTCCAGTTATAGATATGTTAGACTGTTTAATATTATTCACAACTCTTGGACTCTTTGTTCTGTCTTTTTCACTCAGTTCTCTCTTTGTGTTTCAGTTGGGCTATTTCCTACTCACCTGTCTTTAAGTTCATTGAGTTTTTCCTCAGTTATGTTCAGTCTACTGTAAGCCTGTTAATACAATTCTTCTTTTTTTTATTTCTAGCATCTCTATTTCTCTTTCTTATGGTGACTCTGTTAAAATTCTCCCATATATTCATGTATATTTCCACTAGATTCTTTAAAATATTTATCCCAGTAATTTTAAACTTCTTTTATGATCTAATATTTGGGTGATCTCTGAATTTGGTTCTGTTGATTTCTTTGTCATTTGACAATCAATTGCTTTTCTTGCCTTTTTATGTATCTCATCATTTTTTATTAATTGGTATACATCATTGTAGAACAGTAGAGGCACAGGAAAATATATTTATGCCTGGAAATGGTCTCACCTCTTCTTCTTCCAAAACGTGTGTGTGTGTGTGTGTGTGTGTGTGTGTGTGTATGTTGGGGGGGATATTGAGTCAATGTAGTGAGAAGTTGAGCAGGGTTTTGTTGTTGTGATGACTACCTTCAGTGTGCCACAGTCTTCAATCCCACTAGCACTGGGCTGCTGTTGCCTGGTACATAGATTGGAAGCGGGGGAGCCAGAGGGTTTTTTTCAGCGCTAGTGCTTCATCTTCCACTTTTAGCCACCCTGCATACCTATATAGCACAGAGGGTAGATCTCCATGCTCCTGCCTCTCCTCCAGTGGTAAGCTGCTGTTGCTTACTGCTCAGTGTTTGCTAGGTTGATGGTAGAGGGCAGAAGGTTTGCTACTCTCCTGGTCAAGCATTTTAATCAGAGCCTGTGCCTCATGGATTTAGCTTTCTCATCATCTACGTCTTTCCTTCCTGTAGCAGCCAAACTCTGTCTTGTATATGTAGCAGGTTTTATATGATAGAGTGGTTCTTATGTGGGACAGCAGTAAGAGACCTCTGATGATATCAGTATGGCATTCTGGAATCGGGACCCTTTCCTGCTCTTCCTCCTGGAGTAGAGGTGTTTTTTGTTTTTTCCTTCTGATGGATGTTTACCTGTGTCCTGAAAAGACAGGAGTTGTGTCCCCTCCCAGTGGATTATGGCTTTGCCTCATATGAGAAAAGGTTCTGGGTAGAAGAACAGAACAGAGCTTATGTATTCCTGCAGTGGCAGCTTATCCCTTCCCGCATACCTGCATAACTGAGGGTGATTTCTTTGGTTTCTCACCCTGTACTCAATCTTATTAGCACTCAATGGAGGGCTATGGAAAATGGCCTGTGAGAGTTAATTCCTTTGTGTTTGGGAGCTCACAAAAATTTTCTGTGGTCATACTAGCCCACACTTGGTCTTTAGCATTTGTGAGAATTTCAGCAGATTTCTTTTTACTTCCTTGGACGGTGGCCAGTGCATCTTTCTGCCCTGCTGAGCCTGTCTCCATAGCGTATCTCTTCTTGGAGGTGCCTACTCGCCTTTGCAATTCAGGCTACTTGGTTACTCTGCAGCATCAGCTTTTCCAAGGCTCAAGAAAAGTGGTGGTTTTGTAGTCTACCTGGTGTTTCTTTGCTGTTAGGGTGGGAGTGACACTCCTTTCAGCTTTCTATATCCTAAGCAGTAACAGAACTCCTCTATATCCTTTATTTTACAGAAGCACAGCACAACCATGCAACTCAATCATGTTGCCATTAGAAAGTGACACAACTAAAACTAGAACCTATGTCTTCTGCTTCCTAGTAAGGCTCTCGCGATTATTCTAACACACCTAGGATCTTTCCCTTCCTCCTATCTGAGTTTTTTTCCTCTCTCTCTTTCTCTCTCTGATTCACATCTCATATTTCATGATCAAATTTCCTCCAACGTCAAGCCCTTGGTCTTCTTCCTCTCTGTGTTTTCTGTGTGGGACATTTTAGTCATTCTCACGACCTCAGTTATCATCTCCATACTGATTGCCTAAAACATCCATTTAAATCTTTATTTCTAATCCATACATGATATTTCCACGTGTTAACTAAATATATCTAGATGGCTGTAATTTCACCCTCTCAGATTTAACAGCTACTGAACCAAATATTTAACCTCTTAATTCCCCTGCCTTTCCTACCTCCCAATTTCCAGATCAGTGCCATTTGCTAACCCTATTCTCCTGTCAGTGGTAGTAGGGATACCCTCCTTCTCCTGGTGCTTTGGAATCGCAATTTAGGATCCATCTTTTATAATTGACTGCTTATCTATACCTGCAAATCCTTATAATAAAATAATGGCATTTCCCTCTGACCTTGCCTTCTTATCCCTTCTCTCTTCCATGTAGTTTAGGTCCTTTTTGCCTTATTACAGATTATTGCCACAGCATTTTAAATGTATCCATGGCCTATATTCTTTCTTCCGTCCAATTTCTGTTTCCTTACCTTTCCTTCCCTTCCTCCAGTTGCTAAGCATCCACAATATATACAGCTTCCTGAAAGATAGCTTTGTCTCATCACTTTTTGGTTTAAGAATCCGTAATAGCTCAATGTCATTTTGTGGGTAAAATCCCAAAATCTCACATTTCAAAATTCTGGCCCTCTATCTACTCAATATCATGTCTATTAACCTAGTCTCACTTTTTACTCTGCCTATTGGAGTCACTTTAGAGTCTACTTTTCTGAATTCTCCCCAACCTCAACGCTCCATCTCACACACACCCACAGTGTATGAAGGCGCATAAATACTTACAGAATTATTGCTGACACTCTCAACTACTGAAAACAAACAGCTTTAAATATCCAATTTACTATGTGTGTGTAAATATAGGTATAATGAAGTTTCCTTTTATTGGACTGGCACAGTCATGACAATATGATTCTTTGTTACAGAAATATTCTACAAGTGAATAGTTAGTTTTGGAAAAAATATGCCATAAGGAAGAGCATCTTGATTTTCAGTGAGGAACAATAAGTGTACCGATTATATTTAGATTTATATTCCTACATTTATTTTATAGCTGATTTAAGAAGGCTTCTCTTAGACATACCAATATGATGTTTAAATGAAAAATAGATGAGGAAAATGATTCCCAGATGGAAGTGCCTCTTTAAAATTTTGTTTTGGTCATTTGAATGAAGATTGTGTACCAAGAAGCAGAATGTCAAAGATTATTTGAAACCTGTCAAAAAAAATTACTGGCTGTTTGAGACTTTCGTTTTCTGGATGACTTAGAGTGGGGGCACAGGACCTGGTGGTAAATCTTGGCTTGTTTGATAACTTGATTCTTTATATATTATTCCAGATGTCTACTCCTCTGAATTATTTTATATAGGAAGGGATGGGGAGAGAAAAAGCAGTGATGAAACTAGATGGAATTGTTTAGATAGAAAGAATTCCATTTAAGTGTAATTCCCCTGATAGCATTAATTTGGTAGAAACCCTGGTACATGACCTGCTCCTAACCTTATATTGAGCAGTCAAAGATAGCTTTTAAAAAAGCATTGTCAATTCTAAGCTGCAATAGCTCTGTTTGCCACCAACAATGGTACCTCATATCCTGTGTGGAAAGTAACTAATAAGGGCCTGATTGAAGTTTTGACTTCTATTACTTCAGCCATGGTGGAGTCCCCTGAGGATGAGTGGGAAATGCCACTAAGACCTGAGTTGCTCTGTGCCGGATTTCTGAATTTTTACCCTTACAGCGGTATTGCTGCTCAGATTCTAATAACATTTGTGTGTGTCAGTGCTTGTCCCCAATAATGCTCAAGCATTACACAGAAATGGCATGTGGAAGTTCACATTCATCATTGCAGGACTGTGCTAGCAAACATTGGTAATTCATTTATTCCCTCCTCCCTTTTAATATCCCCTCCCTCCCTTCCTCCCTCCTTCCCACCCTCCGATCTTTTCCTTCCTTCCTTCCTTCTCTCCCTCCCTCCTTCCATCCTTCTTTCCCTCCTTCCTTCCTTTTTTCATTCCTTCGTCTTCTCTGTCTCTCTTCCTCTCCCCGCTTCCTTTCTTCTTTCCTCCCTTTCAAAAATAGGTATTTTAAAAATAGTATATTTTGCCTTAAATCAGCTGCCCAAACCATGATTAAAAGTTGGTTGTTTTCTTTTTTGGCTGCCTTCATTCTTTCCTCTTTTAAAGCTTCTCTAGAGTATAAAGATGGCCAGATGAGGACAGAGTGGGGGAAATAGTGTAGAGAAGGAAGGAAATCTGGGATAGCAGACAGTAATGCAAAGGTTAATTGAGAGGTGTAACAGCCAAATATGAGAAGGGAAAAGTAAATTGACGTTGTAAAGAAAAAAATAGAAATGATAAACGAGTGAAATACTTCATCCAATGATTTATGATAAGACCTCTTAATATGCAAACACTTCAGTTTTATTTTCTATACAATGGGAATGCTATTCTTTCTTGGTAAAACACTCTTTGATATCTATGTATTATAGTCAGTCTTCAATAGCAAATCATTAAGCTTTTTTTTTTTTTTTTTAAAAAAAAACAGATTTCTAATGAATTCCAGTGTCAGTTATTTTCTCTGTATATTGGAAAATATTGATTATTCAAAAATCACCCTGGGCCTTTCTGGCTAGTTCATGATAATACATTTCTCTCTTTGGCCTCTCAGGTTATAAATTTAATAAGTAGACAAATCTTAACAATTGTGCCTTTTGCCATTTAGCTTTAGCGTGCATGTACATGCTCCAGAAATATGTAAAGGCTTTTGGATTATTAAACTTTTAGAAAATTATTAAAGTATTAGTACTATTATGTGTATTTTATTACCCTTTATAAGCCAACTTGAAAGGACAAGGCTTGAACCATCTACCTGTAGGTCCACCTTCTGGTTGACCTTTTGTAAACTGATTTATTTAATTTGTCTTTTCAACTAGAATCCAATCCTGTGTCACTAAATTTGCTAAATAGATAATTTTTAAAATTCTGTAAAGGACCCTTTTTGTGGTCTAGCTCTGGAGGCTTGCCTCTCCTTCTTATTGTCTTATATTAGGTGAGGAAAGATTATAAAAGATGGATGAGTTATTGTTGTAAAGATACTTTTCTGTTAATATATTCCATATTCAACCTCTTGGCCTATACATTACTACATTTTACATTACTTCATTACTGTACATTTTGTTATTGATTTTGATTAAATTCATTTGGAAGTCAATATTCACAACAGTAAAAACAGAGGGTATGTTAGACTATTATATACAGTACATTTATCCTCCCCTATCATACCACTGAATGTGCATTAAAGATCTGGGAGTCTTTTCTGCTCTTCGGTAAATCTCATCATGAGGTGTTTCCAAAGCATAAATCGTATCCAGCTTATTACTTATCAGGGAATTCCAAGGATGTAGAGCTGGAAGACGGTGAGTGTTGATAAAGTGTTAAAACAATCCCCACTCCCCAAACTGTTCCTTTCCTCCCCGCCCAGTCCTCTCACTGGCTAGGTGAGAGTTTCAGTTTATTATTTACCATGTGCTAGAAGCCTTCTGTTTGTGAGACAGCTCCTTTGCTGGCCTTGCTGATCGCTAGGCAGAGGGAGGCTTCAGCAGTTCCTGGGAAAGTGACACCTTTGCTATTAGCATCAGCTTTGTGGGGGACTACGTACAGGGCCAAAGAATGCAGCATTTCTCCGGCCAGCTGAGATCAGTCAGCTGTGATTAAGACAGAGTAATTTACCAATAGTGAAAATAGCCAATCAGCTGGAAACAGGCTTCCAAAGCTTTCAAGACACAGTCACCTGCCATCTGAGCAGCTACCATTCACCATCTATTGTTGCTGAAGAGAATAAAGATCAAGTAGAGGCAAGTGCTCTTAAAAAGCTGCCAATGATGACTCATCCCCCACCCCATGCCTAGTTCCACCGTTGGTGATTCTAAAATGATTAATTGTGTTAGCAATAATTTCTCAAATCTAGAGAAACAATTACCCTCTTAAGAATAAAATGCTATTTTTGATATTTGGATCATCATTGTCTTTTTGCACTAACCTTGATTTTTAAAAAATAATATATAAAATATTGTGTTTCCTAAGATAGATTCAAAATAAAGGGATGGAAGAAAATTTACCAAGCAAATGGAAAACAAAACAAAACAAAAAGGCAGAGGTCACAATTCTAGTTTCTGATGAAACAGACTTAAACTAACAAAGATGAAAAAATATAAAGAGACCAGGTGTGGTGGCTCTCACCTGTAATCCCAGCACTTTGGGAGGCCGAGGCGGGTGGGTCATCTGAGGTCAGGAGCTCAAGACCAGCCTGGCCAACATGATGAAACCCTGTCTCTATTAAAAAAAATACAAAAAATTAACCAGGCGTGGTGGTGGGTGCCTGTAATCCCAGCTACTCAGGAGGGTGAGGCAGGAGAATCACTTGAACCTGGGAGGCGGAGGTTGCAGTGAGTCAAGATCACCCCACTACACTCCAGCCTGGGTAACAAGAGTGAAACTCTGTCTCAATAATAATAATAATAATAATAATAATAATAAAGATGAAGGGCATTACATAATGATAAAGTGTTCAATTTAACAAGAAGAGCTAACTATCCTAAATATATATGCACCCAATACAGGAGCACCCAGATTCATAAAGCAAGTCTTTAGAGACCTACAAAGAGACTTAGACTCCCACACAATAATAGTGGGAGACATCAACACCCCACTGACAATATTAGACAGATCAAGACAGAAAATTAACAAAGATATTCAGGACCTGAACTCAGCTCTGGATCAAACAGACCTGATAGATGAATACAGAACTCTCCACCCAAAACAACAGAATATACATTATTTTCATTGCCACATAGCACATACTCTAAAACTGATCACATATGGGAAATAAAACACTCCATAGCAAATGCAAAAGAAATGAAATAATAACAAACAGTCTCATAGACCACAGTACAATCAAATTAGAACTCAATATTAAGAAATTCACTCAAAATCATACAACTACATGAAAATTGAACAACCTGCTCCTGAATGACTCCTAGGTAAAGAATGAAATGAAGGCAGAAATCAAGTTCTTTGAAACTAATGAGAACAAAGAGACAACATATTAGAATCTGTTGGATGCAGCTAAAGCAATATTAAGGGGGAAATTTATAGAAATAAACACCCACATCGAAAAGCTAGAAAGATCTTAATTTAGCAGTCTAACATCAAACAAAAAGAACTATAAAACCAAGAGCAAACAAACCCTGAAGCCAGCAGAAGACAAAAAATAACCAAGATCAGAGCTGAACTGACAGAGATAGAGACACAAAAAAAATTCAAAGAATCAACAAATCCAGGAGCTGGTTTTTTGAGAAAAATTAATAAAATAGATACACTGCTACCTAGACTAATAAAGAAAAAAAGAGAGAAGAATCAAATAAACACAATCAGAAATGATAAGGGGGAACATCACCACTGATCCCACAGAAATACAAACAACCATCAGAGAGTACTATAAATACTTCTATGCACATAAAGTAGAAAATCTAGAAGAAAACGGTTAATTCCTGGACACATATATCCTTCCAAGAATGAACCAGGAAGAAATTTAATCCCTGAATAGACCAATAATGAGTTCTGAAATTGAGGCAGTAATAAATAGCCAACCAGCCAAAAAAAAAAAAAAAGCCCAGAACCAGATGGATTCACAGCTGCATTCTACCAGAGGTACAAAGAAGAGCTGTTACCATTTCTACTGAAACTATTCTGAAAAATTGAAAAGGTGGGACTCCTCCCTAACTCATTCTGTGAGGCCAGCATCATACTTATACCAAAACCGGGCAAAGATACAACAAATAAAGAAATGTTCAGGCCAATATTCCTGATGAACATTGATGCAAAAATCCTCAATAAAATACTGGCAAACTAAATCCAGCAACACATCCAAAAGCTTATCCTCCACCATTGAAGCTGGCTTCATCCCCAAGATGCAAGGTTGGTTCAACATATGTAAATCAATAAATGTGATTCATCACATAAGTAGAACTAAAGACAAAAACCACATTATTATTTGAATAGATGCAGAAAAGCCATTTGATAAAATTCAACATCCCTTCATGTTAAAAGCTCCCAATAAATCAGGTATTGAAGGAACATATCTCAAAATAATAAGAGCCATGTAAGACAAACCCACAGTCAATGTCTTACTGAACAGGCAAAAACTGGAAACATTCCCCTTGAAAGCCAGCACAAGGCAAGGATGCTGTCTCTCTCCACTCCCATTCAACATAGTATTGGAAGATCTGGCCAGGGCAAACAGGCAAGAGAAAGAAATAAAAGGTATTCAAACAGAAAGAAAGGAAGTCAAACCATCTTTGTTTGCAGATGGCATAATCCTATATATAGAAAACCTCATTGTCTCGGCCTCAAAGCTTCTTAAGCTGATAAGCAACTTCAGCAAAGTCTCAGGATACACAATCAATTTGCAAAAATCACTAGCATTCCTATACACCAACAATAGACAAGCCAAGAGACAAATCATGAATGAACTCCCATTCACAATTGCTACAAAAAGAATAAGATACCTAGGAATACAACTAACAAGGGAAGTAAAGGACATCTTCAAGGAGAACAACAAACCACTGCTCAAAGCAAGTAGAGATGACACAAACAAATGGAAAAAATTCCATGCTCATGGATAGGAAGAATCAATATTGTGAAAATGGCCATACTGTCCCAAGTAATTTATAGATTCAATGCTATTCCTATTAAACTACTATTGGCATTCTCTACAGAATTAGAAAAAACTATTTTAAAATTTATGTGGAACCAAAAACAGAACCTGAATAGTTTGCCAAGACAATCCTAAGCAAAAAGAACAAAGCGGAGGCATCATGCTACCTTACTTCAAACTATACCACAAGGCTACCATAACCAAAACAACATGATACTGGTACAAGAACAGACACGTAGACCAATGCAAAAGAATAGAGAACTCAGAAATAAGATTTCACACCCACAACCCTCTGATCTTTGACAAACCTGACAAAAACATGCAATAGGGAAAGGATTCCTTGTTTAATAAATGGTGCTAGGAGAACTGGCTAGCCACATGCAGAAAATTGGAAGTAGACCCCTTCCTTACACCATATACAAAAATTAACTCAATAGGGATTAAAAACTTAAATATAAAACCCAAAACTATAAAAACCCTAGAAGAAAACCCAGGCAATACCATTCAGGTCATAGAAATAGGCAAAGATTTTGGGATGAAAATGCCAAAAGCAACTGCAACAAAAGCAAAAATTGACAAGTGGGATCTAATTAAACTAAAGAGTTGCAGCACAGCAAAAGAAACTATCATCAGAGTGAACAGATAACCTAGAGAGTGGGTGAAAAATTCTGCACTCTATTCATCTGACAAAGGTCTAATATCCAGAATCTACAAGGAACTTACACAAATTTACAAGAAGAAAACAAACAACCCCCTTAAAAAGTGGGCAAAGGACATGAACAGACACTTCTCAAAAGAAAACATACATGCAGCTAACAAGTATATGAAACAAAACTCAACATTACTGATCATTCGAGAAATGCAAATCAAAACCACAACGAGATACCAGTCAGAATGGCTATTATTATTATTATTACTCTAAGTTCTGGGATACATGTGCAGAATATGCAGGGTTGTTACATAGGTATACGTGTGCCATGGTGGTTTGCTGTACCTATCAACCCGTCATCTAGGTTTTAAGCCCTGCATGCATTAGGCATTTGTTCTAATGCTCTCCCTCCCCTTGCCCCTACCCCCTGACAGGCCCTGGTGTGTGATGTTCCCCTCTCTGTGTCCATGTGTTCACATTGTTCAACTCCCACTTATGAGTGAGAACATGGGGTATTTGGTTTCCTCTTCCTGTGTCAGTTTGCTGAGAATGATGGCTTCCAGCTTTATCCATGTCTCTGCGAAGGACATGAACTCATTCTTTTCTATGGCTGCATAGTATTCCATGGTATATATGTGCCATATTTTCTTTATCTGGTTTATCATTGATGGGCATTTGGGTTGTTTCCAAGTCTTTGCTATTGTAAATACTGCTGCAATAAGCATACGTGTGCATGTGTCTTTATAGTAGAATAATTTCTAATCCTTTGGGTATATATCCAGTAATGGGATGGCTGGGTCAAATGGTATTTCTGGTTCTAGATCCTTGAGGAATTGCCACGCTGTCTTCCACAATGGTTGAACTAATTTACACTCCCACCAACAGTGTAAAAGCATTACTATTTCTCCACAGCCTCACCAGCATCTGTTGTCTCCTGACCAAAATGGCTATTATGAAAAAGTCCAAAAATAACAGATGCTTGAGAAGTTGTGGAGAAAAAGGAACACTTTTACACTGTTGGTGTTGGTGGGAGTGTAAATTTGTTCCACCATTGTGGAAGACAGTGGTGATTCCTCAAAGACCTAGAGATAGAAATACCATTTGACCCAGCAATCCCATTAATGGGTATTTACCCAAAGGAATATAAATCATTCCATTATAAAGATGCATGTATGCATATGTTCACTGCAGCACTATTAACAACAGCAAAGACATGGAGTCAAACCAAATGTCCATGATGATAGACTGGATAAAGAAAATGTGGTACATATACACCATTAACTACTATGCAGTCATAAAAAGGAACAGGATCACATCCTTTGCAGGGACATTGATGAAGTTGGAAGCCATTATCCTCAGCAAACTAATGCAGGAACAGAAAACCAAACACCAAATGTTCTCACTTATAAGTGGGAGCTGAATGATGAGAACACATGGACACATAGGGGAGTAACAACACACACTGGGGCCTGTTGCTGTGGGGCTGGGGGGAGGGAGAGCTTAGGGAAGAATGGCTAATGGATGCTGGGCTTAGTACCTAGGTGATGGAATGATCTGTGCAGCAAACCACTATGGCACACATTTACCTATGCAACAAATCTGCACATCCTGCACATGTACCTCTGAACTTAAAATAAATGTTGAAGAAAAAAATATTGTTTGTCTTGATTACTGAGGTATTTTGGCACCACCTGAAATTGTGCACCTGAAGTAAGAAATTCCTTTGCTTCACTCTAGTCCCAGGCCTCCTGTGTGTTAAACATTATCACATGCTCACTGTATCACAGTGAGATAGACATTTGCAGATGACAACTGAGGCTGATGAAGGTTCAGAATCTTGTCTGAGGATATTCACAAAGACCATGGCAGAAGTGGGTCAAGAATTTTTTTTTTTTTTAGACAGAGTCTCGCGATCTTGGCTCACTGCAACCTCCATCTCCTAGGTTCAAGCAATTCTCCTGCCTCAGCCTCCTGAATAGCTGAGACCACAGGTGCATGCCACCATGCTCGGCTAATTTTTTTGTATTTTGGGTGGAGATGGGGTTTCACCATGTTTTCCGGGCTAGTCTTGACCTCCTGAGCTCAAGCAATCTGCCTGCCTCAGTCTCCCAAAGTACTGGGATAATAGGTGTGAGCCACCACACTGGGCAGTTTTGGTATTCTTTTCACTTTGGAAATTCCATGCCATCCTACTTGGCACAAAACTAATCTAGTCTTCATCACAACTCACATCCATCTAGCACTTTACGTACACAGCTCATGCTCACTTAATCTTTAAGACAAGCCTATACACAGGTATCATAATATTCTTGTTTATAAAATGAAAACTAGAGGGCTATGGAAATTAAGTAACTTGACCAGGATCACACAGAAAACAAATAGCAGAATATGAGCACACACCTAGGTTTACTGAGTCTGAGTCTTATGCCCTCTTAGATCTTGAGTAGGAAAAGATTTTTAAACAAAACACAAAAGATGTTTAATATAAAATAAAATACTTATAGATTTGACCGCATTAAAATTAACATTAACATGTTAATAAGTGAAACTTAAAATGAAAAGCCGAGTTACAAACAGGGAGAAAATATCTTCAATACATACAACCAACAAGAGATTGGTGTGAAGAATATGTAAAGAAACTTGCAAATACATAAACAAAATAAGTAATGGAAAAATGGACAAAGAAAGAAATAAATGTATGAAGAGAAGTGTAACATCATGTTATCAGGGAAATGAAAACTAAACCCATCATGAGATACCCTTTTATACTTAGTTTGCAAAATATTAGCCTGCCTGACAATCACCAAAGTTAAAGAGAAAATGGTTCTACAGGAATTATTACACAGCACTGGTGGGAATCAGATATAGTATAACCATTTTGGAAAGCAGTTTGGCATTTTATACTGAAGCTGATTTGTACATGTAACTGAAAAATTCCACTTTTAGGTATATTCTCCAGATAAACTCTTATATTTACATACTAGGAGTCATGTGCACAAATCATACACATACATGTACACACACACAAACATGCATGCACAGCTTTGGGGAATCATTTACTATTTTATTCAACAATTGTCTATTGAGCATCTGCTGTGAATCGAGTTTATTCATAGTTTTTAAATTATAAAATGAACAAATTACAGCTTCTTCCATGAGGAATACACAATATGGTCAATAACATACATGAACAGTACTTGCAGTGCAGCGTGGCAAGTATTTTTACAAAATTATAAGCAAAGTGTTTCGAAAGCCTAGAAGAAGAAAAAAGCAATTGTAGAAGAGAGAACTTTTGAGCAGGGATTTGAATCAAGAAGCGAAGAAATACCTGAGACCCGTGCGGTGGTCCAAATTTCCATTGCAAAGGTAGAATTTGAACTTGGCTTGGAAAGCTGGCTAGGGCCAAGATGGCGGGAAGAAGGATGGGCATTACTCATTTGAGAAGTGGGGGCCAGGAAGGGATGCAGAGAAGGACAGAATCATGAAGCACAAACCTTAAGAGAGAAGAAGCTAGAAATAATGAGTAGTGATAGGACATGTTACATTAAGGAGACCATAGGCCTTGAGAAAGGACTTTTGACTTGATATGATAAAGGACAACATTTTAGGTTTCTGAGCAAAGGGCATAACATAAAGTTTTGTTTTCAGCCCTTTTCTGGTTGCTGGGTTTCCTTCAGAACATCTTCCTGCTCATGAGGTTGGCCAAGCTATGTAAGTGGGAGTCAATCGATAGTGTTTTATTTGGCCACCTGTGGGAGGGGGAATTATGACACGTGTCTTGATTCAGAGCTCAGTCTGGCTCTTTCCCCACAGGGTATGCTAGGTTTGGAGAAGGATTTGCCTAGTTCACAGAAGGCAGAACTGGGTAGAACAAGAACACCAGACGTTCAGGTCCTTGAAAAGAAGAGTCTTTAAACCCTCAAAAATGACCGACCATAAAACAGAGCAGATGAAGGAGAGGTGGAGGAGAACAAAGGCCGTCACTGTGGCAGTAGCTGGATGATAATAATTATAACACTCAACTAATACCTTATACTTGCAGAACACTTTTGGCGCTTTATCATTAAAAAAATGATTTCACGCTGGAGGGTCAATTTCACAGAAGCTGAACCTGATTTTGTTCTGAGATTTGGAATGAAAAGAGGAAAAAGAAGATTGGGTAGGCAATTGATGGAAGGCTTTTTTGAGAAGACAAAAGAGGCCTGATGATTAATTATGAAAGCATGGAGATGAGGAGGTGCCCCAAATTGTTAAGAACTAAACCAGGGCCATGTAATCTAATGAAATGCTCTTTTATTTCATTAAAGAAAGGCTCGCTAGGTCGGGGGTCACTGATTCTAGAACCAAGGAATTTTGGAACATTTGATATTCTCTTCCAAATTCCTCTTATGGCCCTACAATAATTTTTACACTTATATTTCAGTGCGTGTCCATAGAGTATATAGAGCATTGCATTTGCCTTTTAATTCCTTGGAGTATTTTATAAACCTGGGTAATGCAGTCCCGCTTAAAATTGAGAGTTATAGATGGTTTCATCTTTAGACTACGTCTTCGATGACCTCAATTACCGCATTAAAATATTGTAAGCAAATTAAGATTCAAATAGCATTTATTACACAAGATCAAGTTCACTTTATAAGTAATTTACATATTGTCACTGACTCTGTGCCAATTGCTTACAACTTTGACATTGTTTGTGGGAGAGTGCCCAACACTAATGCACAAGACTGAGACATAATTTATTATGAGACTCTTTCTCTGTGCTGTGGGATATTTAGGGAAGTCATGCAACATAACAGAAGTGAGTGCACCTAATCAGTGTGGCTGTTTAGATTATCTTAATTTAGGAAATGGCAATGCAGTAATAGTTCTACTGTTCAGCTTCTAGAACAGGAAAAGTTCAGTACCAAGATGAGTTCAGGGATTTAAGAAAGAAGGGAGGTGGATTTCTTGTTGATAATTCAAACTACTCTCTTAGATCACATTTTACCCCCATCCATCTTTTTAAATTTTGTCTTTCTGTGCAGTACTCCAGATAGCATAGTGAAGAGCAAAGGTATTGAGCAGGATTTTTGAGTTTAAGTCCTTGCTCTGCTACACTTTAGCTGTGTGACCTTGAGCAGCTTACTTAACCTCTCTGTGCCTCAATTTTCTCATATGTAAATGGGAATAGTCATACTCCTTACCTCATAGGGTTGTTGTGAGGATTAAATGAGTTAATAGAGCAGTGCCACACTTACAGTAAGTACCACAAAAGCCTTGGCTTTTTATTATTAGTCTTTTTGTTATGTGTTTCTATATCCCCTTTCACTTGGATTTCTATTACAGCACTAGCATTAGGTCATCATTTTTTTTCTTTTTTTAATATTTCAATTTTTATTGGTGAATAACATGCATACAGAAATATATGCACAAAGCATTAATGCAGAGCTCAATGAATTATTACAAGGCAAATACATTTGTGTAACCATGGCATAGGACCAGCCTTTTTCATGCACTTGACAACCACTTACTCTCTTCTTTCTCTCCAAAGGCAGCCACAATCTTAAGAGCTAATGTTGTAGAAAAACTTTATCTTTTTATACAAGTGTTTTACTACAGAACACTTAAAACCTATACAAAATAAACAAAGTAGTGTAATAGACATGACCCCCAGTCTCAACAACTATTAATCATTTGCCGTTTTTGTTTCATCTATATGTCAACCCATTCCTCACCACCCCCATTTTATTATTCTTTTAAGATATTTTTGTGAGATAAGATGTATATGCATTGAAATGTATAATTTTAACTGTAACTTTTTGATGAATCTATACACCCATGTAATCTTTTCTCCTTTTGAGAATAGAATTACCCCAATTAAAACTCATTAATGTGCATGTGAATCACTTGGAAATATTTAACATCCAGATTTTGATAAAATAGATCTGGGTTTTGCCTGAGAATTTGTATTTTGAACAAAGTACAGAACCATGGAGCACCTGGCAACTACAAGGTAGTTAAACTAAAAGAGTTTATCTAAAGTAAACAAAAGCTTATGAATAAAATGAAAGAAAATTGACCTCACGTGAAAGAGGAAATCAAAACACATGTGCAATATGCTATCTGTAGGAGCATTTGGTTAACAATGACATAAAACAGCCAAACAGTTTTATAATGATTTGAATCCAAAATTAGCAAAATCTCTTTAAGGTTTCCATGGAAATGCTTCTTTAGAATGAAAAATTTTAGTATTATGAGAAGGCTTTGGTTAAAAACAGCAAAGATTTGGAAGTAGATGTCTTATAAGTAAATAGCAGACCCCTTTTCACACCCATAGGTGGTTTTTACAGGCTTAACCAAAATTCAGTCATTTACACACCAAGTACAGATAATTTTCATATCTCTTTATTAAAATTATATTTTAATGCCCTTACAAAATTTAACTCATTTTTCTTATAAAATTAAGTAACAACATTTTTATATGACATTATAAGCTCCATGTATATTAAACTTGAACTGACATAATTTTATTAGGCAGTTTCTGTGTGTCTACCATCCATTATTCTTTGGGGTTCCACCATTTGCACAGTCACCATGGCTGAGAAACATAATGCTCGAGACACAGGATGTTCCCTGCATCTTTTCCTCTCTCGTAGCATCAGTTCATCAGTTAATCAAGTTATATGAGAGTGGAGGCTATGTATTCCCTAGGATAGAGGGTCTTATTCTTGGGCACTCTCATCAGAGGAAGTAGAGACCAGAAGGTCCTCTTAGGGGACACTTCCTGGCACCTGGGCCAAGCCCATTCAGGGGTGAGGGCTCTGATCAGCAGGTACAGGACTCTCAGGAGGGAGAGATGAGGCAGCCATTCTGAACCTGGAGTTCCACCATCCCTTGTCCCATCCCATCAAGACAGTTCTGAGGGGCTGCTCTGGAACATGTCTGGATGGTGGAGGTTGGGGCAGTGTGGGCTTTGATGGGACTCAGGTAAGGTCTGTGGAAGGGAGGCAGGAGGTCCATAATCAGCATATGGGATGGTGTCCTTGTGGGTTAGGTCCAAGTCCGTCTTCACTACAGAGGAAGCTGAAGAGTCTGGGTGGCTCCAGGTTGCATCTCTCACTCTCTTTGAAGGTGGGATCTGAAAGAAGCTAAGTCTCGGTATCTTTAGGAAATTTTGGAAAGTCTGCTTGATAATCTGGGAAGGCCTCTTGCCAGGTTCCTGAATGCTTGATTTGCTATCCTGACCACATATATGTTTGACAGGCAGAGAGCTGGGTTTGCATTCACACCAGTACAACAGTGAGGCAGAGGTCGAAGTGGCCAGGATGAGTGTCTTGGTGACAGGCTAGGGTACATCATGGGAGCAAACTTGAAGCCTCATTGCTTGGCAATGAGGGTTGAGTCCCGGCCCAAGTGCTTGGGTGCAGCATAAGGCCAATCAACAAATCCACCTCCCACCTCCTTTAGCTGTCCATAAGGTGAGAAGGAGCCCAGTTCATGTTTTGATGGGAGGCTCTGCCAGGTACATGGATCACACCTTGGGTTTCTTGACCGCTGGCTGACTTGTCAGAATAGATTCAGGACGAATCTATTCTTGGATGTGCGGACAGGCATTGCTCCTTCAGTTTTGCTGATGCTTCAATTCATGTCTCCTGGGAAGTTTCTGCAGTAGAATCTTACCGTGCAGCTCTCTTGACTGTTTATTGTAAAGGATATTGCAAAGGATATGAATGAAGACACGTGTAGAGCGAAGTATGGGAGAAAGGATGCAGAGCTTCTATGCCCTCCAGGCGAGTGCCGCCCTCCAGGAATTTCCATATGTTTGGCTTTCCAGAAGCACTTTTTAAAAAATTTAACATTCCTGTCAATCTTACTAATTTTAAGCTCTTTGATTCTGTCCCAGCACATATATTGTTCATTTTGGGAATGAGTACAATTCCCAAAATGAGTACAATTTTGGGATTGAGTAGACATTTAGTGCATGTAATTTTCAAAGGGGTTCTTTCTTTTTTTTTCAAATAGAGTTGGTAAAAGAAAGCTTTTGAAAATGATAGAACTCAGTGGTTTGGGGCCCTGAGAATTTCTGTCTTTTGCCCTCTGTCCTGTGACTGCCCCTTGGAGCATCTGGTAGTTGCTCTGGGGTTCTTCATTAAGAATTGTGGGCAAATCTGAAATGATTTCAGTCTTTCCTTGTGTAGACATGGCAGATGAGATAGTACTTCTTTCCTGTATATTCAAACCCTTGGGAGGATGCCTCTGAATATCTAAACTAAGAAATGACAAATGCCTTTTTTTTTTCCCCTACCGAAATTCTCATTATAGCAGATACAGTTACTCAAAAGCAGCAGTTCTTCAACTGTGTCCAAGGACTGGCATCATCAGTATCATCTGGGAGCTTGTTAGAAATGCTAATTCTTGGCCTCACCCTAGACCTAAGGAATCAAACACTACAGCGGTGGAGGCTACCTAGCACTTTGTTTCTTAACAAGCCTTCCAGGGTATTCTGTTTCATGTTGAAGTTTGAGTAACACAGCTCGAAAGGGTCAGCGTTTTCTAGCTGCAGATCATTAGTAGCAACCACTACTCCAGAAACAGTGAAGAAGGCTTAAGCAGCCGTCGTGGTTAAGACCAACCTCAACAAACCATCATGGAGTGAATGATTTGTGCCAGGCACAGTGGCAGGTGCTTTCAGATGTATTAGTTTATTTAGTTTCAACCACAATCTTTTAAAAAGATGGCATTAGCCAGGGTTGCAGGAGGAGGAAACTGAGGCATAAATCTTTACCCAAGGTCACTGAGCAGGTAAGTTACAGTACTGAGAATTGAACCCTGGTCTGGCTGATTCCCCAACTCATACTTCTACTATTCCACTTGTCCAAATCTCTAAAATGCTCACCTTTCTTCTTGGTGCTTGGCTTAAATGATTCTTATTTCAGATAAATATTTTTTCTCTGTTTTTCAGAATGCCATGTATTTGTGTATATTTGTACATAGGTGTTACAGCTAAATTCTGCACTTCGATAATGTTGATATCTATTTTGCTCTTTCATTTCAGCAAACATTTCTTGAGAACCTACTGTGTGCAAAGCATTGCAAACACACATACAGAAGTGCTCATGCTGGTCAAGATCATCCTTGGCCTCAAAGTACTCATTCATATAACTGGCTGGGATCCTAAACTGTTTGGAGAAAAATAGGTTAAAGTTAAATATATAAGGTTTAAGATACTAAGATAGTGAGAAACTTCTCCAAAGGCAATCATAATAGCTAATGTTGAGATTAATTAACATTGCTGACTAATTTTATATTAACTAGCTGCATTCAAGGTCAGAGGCAAGGGAAAAATGAGAGGCAAGTTTAGAATATAGAGTTTCATCCATATCTTTATAATACTATTCGTTCTCTCCACATGTATTAAGGCTTTGCTATGTGTCCTGTACTTTATAAGGTGCTGCATGTAATAAGAAAGAACTAGAAAACGGAGTCCCTGCTTTCAAGGAGCTAGCCAAAGGACTTTGTCCTTTGGCTTGCCTTGCTGTTATCAAGATCAATCACTTGTTTTAAAATAAAATGTTCTACTCTGCTTAAGGGTATTAGTGATCATCCTCACATAAAAATGATTTGATTTCTCACCAGCACCTTTGAATTTCACTTAATGTCCAGGGTTTCCAGTTCAGCTAACCTGTTTTTTATTTTTAATCAAATTTGTAGAAAAAGCATAAAGTCTTACCCTATGTAACAAATACTTGACTTTTATTCATTCTGCAAATTGATGAATGCTGTGGAGCGCAAAGATGAAAAAGAGAGTCCCCACACTCAATGAAATCAGTCAGGCATGCAAACACATTATTATAATGAGGAAAGATACATACTAATACAGGTATGTACAAATAATTAATGGTCATCAAGAGCAGAGCAATAGTTCTGCCTAGAAAATTTTTTCATGTGTGTGGTGGTAATTGAGAAGAATCTCAAAGAATGATTAGACATTTTCTGGGTAGACATAAGGGAAGGGAATTCTAAGCATGGGGAACAGCATTTACAAAGTTATGGACACATGAACAAGCATGACATATTAAGGAAATGATGGTTACAGCTTAGGTGTATTTAAGGAGAAGGAAAAGGAACTTAGGGGAAAGACATGTTTTGGGTAGTATGTTCAAGAACCTGAAGCCTATGTGATGGGCAATGAGGACCTACTGCAAAGTGTTAACGAAGGCCAGATAATCCTTGAGCAAGAGAATTAGAAATTCAGATCTATGCATCGAGAAGTTCTGTATGTCTGCAATGTGAAGAATGACTTGGATTATTATGGAGTTAGAGTAGATATTAAGGAAGAGAAAAATAAAGACTTGGAAGTAAACTTGACAGGACTTAGTAGTTGGATGTATAAGGTAAAGAATATTCAGCCTCTGAATGTACAAATCTGCCTTTTTTTGGTATTTGTTGGTCTGTGTTTTGTTTTGTCTTTATCTGTTAGAAGTTGATACTATTTGCACTAGTTGTGAGTGTGACTACAAAGACTAACTTGTGGTCAGTTGCCCCTTTTGAAGCAAGAATTTGCAAAGACTGTCTTTTGCTTTGGAGGTCCACTCTCCACATGAGTTTTGCAGAGTCTGTTTATAACTCAAACTTTGAGACTGACTCTATAATATTGCTGGAGTCATTATTTCCACATTGATTGATCATGAAGCAATCAATCAAACCCCAAATGATTAATCTAATTCTGAAGTGTTATTGCTCATACAACCTAACTGTTCAGCTACTGCCAGGGTTGAGACAAAAACAGCTCATATGCTCCAGATCAACTTAGTCGTTGATGACATTGAGATGTGGCACTAGACTGCAAACCATCCTTGACTCTCTGCTACCACACCCCTCCCCACACCATGAGGCTTCTCTTCTAATTTCCTGACACTCTCTACTGCTAACTCTCTTTTCACTTCTACCGCTATCTGTATATATGCCTGTATTATAAACTCCACGGAGGTATGATCTTTGTCATACTTCTCTTTATGTTATCAGGAAGGGCACAAATTGGCATATCAGAAGGAATTTAGGGTAAAGCTATAAATGCCCTCAAATGCACCTGTGACCTAATGTGGCTCAATTATCAACTCCTCCTGAAGTATAGTAGGTTCTATATCAGGAATTTTCTGCATCAGAAATATTTGCTGGATATAAGTTACTTGTATGCCATCAACATGAGAAACGTTGAAATGGGAGTTTGGAAACCTTTTCCATATCCCATTCTCACACTGACTAGCTTGGTGAGCTTGTGCAAATCATTTCCCTTTTCTGGGCCTCAGTTTCTTTATTGCATGTAGTGGGCCAAATGATCCTAATTTTTTTTTTTCAATTCTAACTCTGGAACTCTATGATGCTGTGAAAAACCAGTCTACAGATCCCCTAGTGGAACACTGTTCCTGGATGGATAATTTACAAAATCTTCAAATAAAACATCCCAATGATTTTCTTAAACTTTATTTTATAATTTTAAATAAGTGAAAAGTCTATGAATTTAATTAAGTAACATAAATAAACAGAATAAAAGATGACTGAAGAAGACACTAACATTCTGAGACAAGCTTTTTGTTTGATCCTGTTTTACCACACTGGGCTATGTTTCTCTTAAAGCAAGTGGTATGATGTATATTCTAGGACTGGGAATGTATATGGAAAATAATAAAGATTTGAGAAAAGGCAGAAAAAACAGCTATTTGAGGGTTGTGATGGGAAGGGGTAATCCTCAGCTTCTGAGAGTTCTTCCCAGTTTTGGGACAGGTGTAAGTTGAGGTTGCTTTGATGTTCTTGATATAAAGGGAGTATTTCTTTTACATTTTTGTTTTATTCTAAGTGAAACCCACTGGAAACTGGATGTTGGTAAATAACATGGTAAAAACATAGTTCAGGCCCTCAGATTATTCATAGTCTAAACAAGATAAAATAGAGTAAGAAGCAACCGTGATAGTAAGCACATAAAAACTAAAAATATTTTAAGGTTTGACTATATTTAAACATCATAATTTAATAGCATAATGCAAAGCAAAAAAAAAATAGCTTCTGACATACAATGTCTTCCTTTTCTTATTCAAATGATTGATTCAGGCTTTGGATTCCATAGTTAGAACTGAGTGTATGATCAAGAAGAGCAAAAGAGAAATGAGTGAAGTATAATGGGAAAGGCTCAGAACTAAGAAATAACACACATGGATGCTAATGTTGGCTCTACCACTAACTGAATGGCCTTGAGAAAGCCACGTCCCTTCTTCGAGTTTTAGTCTCCTTATATGTGCAGTGAGGAAATTGGGCTTGACCAGTGTTTCTCCATCTTCCAAATGTACCAACCTCTGTGGACATTTTCATAGAGCCCGGGGGTCCCTGGATCCCAGTTTGAGGAATACTGTCTTAAAGTATTGCTCAAGTAGTGCAGTGTGATTATATCAGCCCAAATGCTGATGTGAAACCCTGAGATTGCTGTCTGTTATACGGTGGTCAACGAGATGACTCAAAATTTGCTTATCTTAACTAGTCCATTCAACAAATTTCTACTCTGTGCGTCACTATTCTAGGCATTTTGGATATATCCAAATATATCATGGACAAGATCATTGCTCCAGTGGAGCTTATATTCTAGCATAGAGAAACAAAGTATAAACAATATAGATAATAAATAAGAAAACTAATTTTGGATACAAAATTCAAAACAGATTCACAGGGAATCAAGGACCCCTACAAATACATCTGTGGGTTGCAGCTTGAGAAACACCTGCCAGAATAGCCCTAGAGGTTTGTCACAGATTCAGTGACCTCCCCCCACCACGAGTCACCTTTTTCAGAGTGAGCAGCAAGCAGACAGCGTCTCCATCCAGGAGCCTAAATGAGCAGAAACTGTTTTAATGGAAGTTTCACCATACGCGAGTAGCAACACAGGATTTTTCTTGCTCTTGCTTTGGTTTGTGACTTACCCGGTTCCGAAGCAACATGGAGGTGTTTCTAGGCACAGGGCCAAAACTTCATTGCAGGGCTCTGAGAGAGCACAACTCTGGAGAAAAATCATTAAATTAGGCAAAGATCCAATAGACTTAAATTTTCTGTTTTTGATTGCTTGCTGTGAGGAACACTATGACATGATTTAAAACGATGATTTAATGTAGCAAGAGGAGAGGGACTCTAAAAACCAAATAGTGCAGTCATACAGTTCTAATAAAATTAGTCTATTATGTGCAAATTGATTGCTGGTGCTTAGATTTACATGATGTTTATGATATCAGAATATCTGACAAAAATTGATGTCAATATTTATGCTTCTATAAATTACTCACACAGCACTATTATGATGGCTTCTAATTAAAGTGGAACCAAACTAATTGACCTTTAAATCCAAAGGACTTTGTAACCCAAAACTCGTACATACTGGGATGGCAGATTGCATTTATAGGAGAATAAAGAGAGCTTTCGGGGAGTGTGATGTCTTACTATGAAAAAATAATTATACATTTTTCAAGAGCTGGTTCCACTAACAGACAGATTTTAGATTTGATTCAACCTGCGTTAAACTGCTGCTATGTAAGTTCATGGCAAAATGGGTCTGGAGCTTTAAACCTAGGGTGTTTGAATGATTTAATTTTTTTATTTTTGGCAAGAAATATTTGCTCTTTTGCTTTTGAAGGTCAAATGAGGTAACTGATCAAATCAAAGAATCTCTTTTTTGTTCGTTTTGTTTTAATCTTTTTATTTTGGAATAATTTTATATTTATTGAAAAGTTGTAGACTAGACTGTGTGCTCCTTGAGGGCAGGGATTATATTTTATTTATTTTTTGTAATCTCCTTTAACACCTGGCACAGGGTCTGATGTGAAGAGAGAGTGATAGGATTTTATTTGTTTTCTTGAAGAAGACAAGAAGGATAAAAGAGTGCAGGCTGAGTGTGGTGGCTCGCACCTGTAATTCAAGCACTTTACGAGACCAAGGCAGGCAGATCATGAAGTCAAGAGATTGAGACCATCCTGGCCAGAATGGTGAAACCCCCTTTCTACTAAAAAAAAACAAACAAAAATTAACTGGGCGTGCTGGCATGCACCTGTAGTCCCAGCTACTCGGGAAGATGAGGCAGGAGAATTGCTTGAACCCTGGAGGGGGAGGTCACAGTGAGCTGAGATGGCGCCACTGCACTCCAGCCTGGTGACACAGCGAGACTCCATCTAAAAAAAAAAAAAAAAAAAAAAAGCAAAGCACCTGGTATTTTATAACATAAGATGTTCCTTTGTTAGTCCTGACAAAGTTTGATCTTGGCTTTCCTTGTCCTGTTAGTAGCAAACCAATATGTTTTGACAAATTTGTTTATTTCAAGTAAATTCACATATTATACTTTGAATTCATATTTTTAGAAACACTTATAAAAATAATTAATTTGGGGGATTTAAGTAACAATAGAGGAAGAAACCTGATTGTTCGTCCAGGGTCAGAATATCAGGATTCTTGCTTTGTTTCTGGCACAAACTCGTTACATGTCCTTGAGCAAACTACCTCTGGTTGAGGATCTTGCTTCCTTAATTGTAAAAAAAGAAAGGTGAACTCTGTTCTTCAAGGTTCTTTCCCACTTGAAAGTGCTTTCTTTTCCTCTCTGTGCTCTCCTTGTTTAACACTGCAATTGCGAAGGGGTAAGGGTGATGAGATGCCGTTATTATGCTACTGTGTATTTTGATTAATGTATTTAACTAAAGATTTGTTACATATTTAAAGTTCATCAGTCATGGTTTTCACACTTGTGTGCATTTTCAGTGTTCAATTGCAAATCCTTCTCATCTTTGTACTGAAAAGATATTTCTATCTGCATTTCAGAGAGGGCTTTTCAGTTTTGTTATAAAACCTCATTACTTTTTTATTACAGACTTAGTGGAGCCTTCTCTGTTGAATTGAATCATATGATTCACTATTAGCTGGACATTTAATACTATATCGTCTTTATATTGTTCAGGATTCTTCTCAGTTCTTTTATTTGCACTTTGAAAATGTCTCAGGAGAAGAAATTGAAAGATGATAGTTCTTTCAAATAATTATTTCCTGTCCCAGGAAGATAGTGTTTTAAAGACAATTATTTAAACAAAATATACTACCATTTTCTAATTCTTTTTGATTTAAGCTCCCTACAATAGTGAATGAGAAGAATGAGTAATTAAGCGGTTTAGAAAACAATGTGGTTTTTGGCAAAATCAAAATATTTTTAAAAATCCTTTAAGATCATCAGTGCATACCACATGTTTTGTGAAGCTTTTGTAGAATCTCTGAGGTGTCCACCTCTCTTATTGTACTTATTCACATCTCTTCCACTACTCCTTACGGGAGTGCTCTGCCAATTACTAGACAGCCCATGTTTGTTGAATGAAATAAAAGGCCCCAAAACATCTATGCAATTATCTAACAAAACTCCCGGGAAGTAGATGTGACATGGCTAAACATTATTTTCAGGTTCAAGCTGCTTTTAGAAAGGTCTGTCTTTCCTGCATTAAAGTTTCTGTGCTATTAGAAGTCACTTCCCAATTTCGATGGCCTGGTTCCCTATTGCTGAGTAACAAACTACCCCTACAGTAGGTGGAAACAGTAATCATTCTATTTTGCTTATGATTTTCTGGGTGAGGAATTTAGGAAGGGCTCAATGGGGTGATTCATTTTTGGTCTAGTGGCATTAACCTGGACAGTAGCAGGACCATCCACTTCCAAAATGGCTTCATCACTTGCATGAAGTGGCACTGGTACCTCAGCACTCCTTGGTCTCTCTCTCTCTCTCTCTTCATGTGATGTGCCTTCCTTCAGGGCCTTTCCATGTGGCTTGGGCTTCTATAGCATGGCAGTCTCAAGAACTGGACTACTTACCTGACAGCTTACTTCCTCCAGAGTGATCACTCCAGGAAGAGCAGGGAGAAACTGCAAGGCTTCTTGTGACCTAGCCTCACAGAGTGTTACGTCCATACCATTTTATTAGCAAGTAGGTGGAGAACTTCTTGGTTCTTCTGGCATAGATTCTACCTCTCAAGGAAAGAATGGCATGGGCAGACAGGGAGGGATGGGATACATAGTGACTAACTAGAGACAAGCTACCACAGTAAGAAAAAAATTATATATATATATTTAGTTGAAAAGCCACAGAGATAATATAATTCAACTCCCCTTTTTCTATGGTCAGGCAATAGTCATCAAGCATCTATTGTTCATTTTGATCATTTGCTTTTTGTTTTTTCTCGTGTGTGTTCAAGACAACTAATAATTCTTTATTTTATTTAAATATGTCCTGTGGAGTTGAAGTCTTTTTGTGTCCATACTTCAATAGACAATAGGTTGAACCATATAAATTTGCCACTATTTTGCTTTTTTTGACGAACACAGTGGCATCTCCATGCATTCTACTTAATTGTTTCTGTATTCTCTATTGAGGTAATAAAATGCCCGGTGAATTTTGTAATGGTATGTGGTGACTTTTTTTTTTTTTTTGCGGGTAACGTTGACACATGTCCTCAAATCAATGGCTGTTCACATCCAGACTCATTTGGCAGAAACAATAAGTTTCCATGCCAATTCAGAAAGGGAGAGAGGTTCAGGAAGACAAAAGGGTTGAGAGAGACATTTTACAATATATCAAATATGAGTAATGATATCTCAGTTTGTACTTTAAAAAGCACTGGTGATACTTAATCTTTCAATAACACTTTATAGCTTACAAAGCATGTTCTCATTCATTATCTGATTTAATCCTCAAAATCTTAGAGGGAGATAATTTTATCCTCATTTTACTGTTTCTGAGTGATTGTGATTTACAAGGTCAGGCAGCTAGAAAGTAGAAGAGCTGGGACTTGAACCTGAATTAGCAATCTATATAACAGAAAAAAAATGCTGGCTAATTTGTGAATGAAAAAAAATCTTAATTTTGTAGAAGTGTATGATAGCCAGTAATTGAAGTTTACAGATCTAACAATTTCTAAAGATAATTATTGTCAAAAGTTGGCTCATATTTCTTTTAACTTATACTCAACATTCTCCACAATTATCTATTTTTTTTTAGTTTTTAAAATCAAATGTGTTAAATAGTCTGTGATTGTAAGTTTTATATACACACAACCACATATATGTATGTCTATACATATACCTACACATACACACATACATAGAGTTTTGAATTAGCAAAAGAGAAGAGTCCATTTTTAGGACCAGTGTTTCTGGCAAATGTAAGAATTGATTTGAAATTGAAATGCAATTGAAAATCTATATAGCCGTCTGTGAAGTATGGATTTTCAAAATAACTACTTTCCAAAATGCATATTAATATTCGAGAGAAGTGGAGAGAATCTTTTATTCTTAGAAGTCCTTGAAAGAGATCTACTTTAGGAATTATTTCCTCTCTTTGAATCTAGCAAAGACATCTTTTTAAATAAAATCACAGTTCACGGTAACATAGAGTATGTTATGTAGCTATTGTGGGCAAAGCAATCCTGGGACCCAGACTGAACAATTTGCTTCTTGCCTAGAAAAAGAGGCATTTGTAAACAGTGTGAAGAGCAGAGCCGAATTCCGATGGGGCTTTTCTGTTTGTCCTGTCAGTGGAGTCCCTCTTCACCTGATAAAGAAGATACTGCATTCTTCCTTGTTAGCAATTGAAGAAAAACCCCAATCCTCCTGCCCACTTCACATTTATGAAACGACTATTAGCCAGTTTCCTATTTGTTTGGGATGATGTAAATAGCAAATAATTCACAGCAACCCTTTCTTATAATGCAATTAACAGCATCGCAGATAAGAAGGATTAAAATTACACTGGATTTTTCTGTGTACAATGTCAGTAAGGATCGTACATCCTTAAGGAAATTTTAAAACAAACAAACAAACAAACAAAACAAAACAAAAAACCCTTTCACCCTCCTCTCTTGGTCTCAGAAATATGTTTACTGAAGGAAAATTTTATATTGGAAAATAATTTGTTCCTCTCCTTCCAAAATGGCTCATTCTTTCTTTGTAGCAAACAGATACTCTATTTCAAAATGATCGACATGTGTTGCTCAGTATTTCTTCTAAAACTGTTGGGGGAAATGCCTTTTATAAATCAGCATTTAAAGAAAAAGCATAGAATGTTCTTAGGTCAACAGTAAATGCATATCTATCCACTTAACGATTGTAATTTTGAGTGATCTGCTTAACCTTTGAAATTTTGAAAGCTCCTAATCCATTGTTCTATATGCTAATTTTTATGATGTACAGTTGTCCCTTGCTTTCCATGGGGAATTGGTGCCACGACCCTCTCTAACCCCCACAAATGCCAAAATCCATGGATACTCAAGTCTCTTAAATAAAATGGCATAGTATTTGCATATAACCTAAGGCACATCCTCTTGTACATTTTATATCATCTCTAGATTGCTTATAATACCTAATACAATGTAAATGCTATGTAAAGAGTTGTTATACTGTATTGTTTAGAGAATAATGATAAGAAAATAATCTGTATATGTTCACAGAGATGCAACCATCCTTTTTTTTTTTCAAATATTTTCAATTGGCAGTTGGTTGAATCCACAGATGTAAAACCATGGATATGGAGGACTGACTGTATATTCATTCTTAGGCAGAAAATATCTGTCATTGCGAATGTTCTTTTTTTAAAAAAGATACTCAACAGTGTCCTGGTTTCATAGGTGGCTAAAGCAAACTTAATCTGTGAGCCAGAATGCATTGGACATTGTTTCCAGTAGGTCAATAAAATGACAGATGGATTTCAGCCAAGTTGTAACGGAGGACACACATCCTCTGTTGAAATAGCTGAAAAGGCAAATTAATATTGAAGTGTGGAATACTGAATTGGACTGTCTTTCAGTGCACAGAAATAGACTATAGTAGATTATGAAAATGAGGCATGTGTACTTCAGGCAACTAAAACAGACTTGCTATGCAAACATGAGGTGGTAGATGAAGACTTGAATGTGATGGTTAGAAAAGTGATCATAGTTCAGCCTCCATAATACGCAGTAGAAGGTCACAGAGACACCTTAAATTTTAGGACCTGTGCAAAGACCATTATACACAGATGCTTACTGCTAGATTGGTAGCATGTCTCCGTGGTCCATTTTCCACATCTGCAACTCCATGCTAAAATCCTCTTTGTCATTTTTATTGCACTTTAAGTAGTATGAATTTTTATGGGGCATTTTCCAAAATAATTAGGTTAGGGGGGAAGTATCAGTCTCACTCAATAGTTAGTTATTGCAAGAGAAAATAAAGCACAACAAAATAACACAAAACTTTAAATATTGAGTCAAAATTTTCATAATTCCTATTGAGCACGGGAAAAAATGTTGAAATTCCTTTAATCTAACACTGAAAGTACTTCATGATCAGTATAATTTATTTCCTATAACATTTTTATAGATGAAATTCTGGGAAAAAATTACAACTTAAGTTTCACTCACTTTTAACTGAAGTTTAACATTTTCTTTGATTACAAATGTGGCACAATAGTATTAGCAATAATGTGTCTTTGTCACCAGTAGAAATTGCAGATATTTTCATATCACCTTACAGTTGTTGCAGATCTCTCAAAGTAGATTGTTCATAGCTCATTATTGCTTTGAACTTGTTTGTTATCAGACCCACACACATTATTATTATAATACAACACAAATTATATTTTTGAATATTTTGATAATGATTTTAGTAGATTTGCCTTCCTTTGCAAATCTACATATTTTATTTTATGCATTATAAGCAGATTTGAGAGGTGCTCCCCAGACGTCACCATATTGCCAAAGAGGTCCACAGCACAAGAAAAGTTAATAATCTCTACTTTAGAAAAGCTAACTTGAGGCTGGGCACGGTGGCTCGCGCCTGTAATCCCAGCACTTTGGGAGGCTGACACTGATGGATCACCTGAGGTCAGGAGTTTGAGACCAGCCTGTCCAACATGAAGAAACCCCTGCTAAAAATACAAAAAATTAGCCGGGTGTGGTGGCAGGTGCTTGTAATCCCGGCTACTTGTGGAACTGAGGTAGGAGAATTGCTTGAACCCGGGAGGCAGAGGTTGCAGTGAGCTGAGTTCACGCCACTGCACTCCAGCCTGGGCAATATAGAGAGACTCTGTCTCAAAAAAAAAAAAAAAAAAAAAAAAAAAAGCAAACGCTAACTTAAGGACCATCCGCAAACTGCTGTCATTCCATTCTAATCCCGGGCCTTTGCCGGACAAGCTGTTACTCCCAAGCTTCATCATCCTTGCATTTCAATACAGAGTCTGGATGTTACCACATCCTCTAGGTTGCCCCAGATTCCACTAGTCAGAATCTGCTCATCTTTCTTTATGTTCCCTCACAATGCGTTTCACATTTCTACATGTAGTTATTTCATATTTCATCCTGGCTTTTATTCTAATTAGTTGCTTCTTGCTATGTTTCTGCCTGTAGAGTATAAACTTCTTGGAGGCAGGAATATGGTCCTAATTAGTTATCATTTGATTATAAAATTTAAATCTCATTGTGATTGAAGAATATGTTTCCATACTGATACTTTGGAAGTTATTGAAGCTTGCTTTATGGCTGCTAAATGACCAAATTTTGTAAATGTTCTATTTATGCTTAGAGATGTGGTATAATGTGAAGCAGTTGGGTACAGTTGGGTACAGGCTTGTTAATCATGTGGTTCAAACCTGTATTCTTATGGGATTTTTTTTTACGGCTTGATATGTCATTTAATTACAGAGGTGTCTTAAAGGGTTTTGCTATGAGGAAGATGTATTAATTTCGTCTTTTACTTCTGTCATTTACATATACATATTTTAGATTCGTATTATTAGGTACAAATTTACATCGGTTTTAGCTTCCTTGTAAACTATGCCTTTAATCAATAGTCAATGATCATTTTATCTCTAGTAATGCTTTTTTTACAATAAATTTTTCTGATATGCATATAACTCAGATGTCAGCTGGATGAGAATTTTACTGGTATCTTTTTCCATTCCTTTCAATTTTTCTGTGCCATAGGTTTTGGACATGTCTCGTGAAAGTAACAATGCAGAATTTTGTATTTTAAAAAAATTCTAAAAATCTTTGTCTTTTACGGGAGACTATAGCCAATTTATACTATTTGCATTTGTGTTTATTGATATATTTTGATACATAATATTCTTTTATACTTTATCTTTGGTCTGCCCTTTGTAGACTTTAATTCCTCTTTTTCTTAAAGTTCGTCTGATTAAGTGAAGTATTTTCTTCCTCATTACATTTTTCTCTACTAATTTGAAAGTCTTAATTCTACTTATATTTTTTTGTCATTCTCTAGAAAGTTTAACATTTATTCTGAAAAGTCTAAATTTATTTATGTCTTTACCTTTGTCGCAAATAACATAAGGAATAAAAAAAGTTTAACCTCCTCCTCTCTTGACTATTTATTTGCTATCATTGTCTTTAATGAGACAATAATGAGCAAATAAATTGTTAAATATCTAAAAATTTAGTAACATGTTAATTTTGCCTTTAGAATTTCTTTTACTCACTTTTGTTGGTATAAATTCTCTCAGTTTTTGTTTATCTAAAAATGTTTTAAAATTTTTACTCCTTTCCGCTTTTAAATAGTTTTGCTGGGTGGACTAGTATAGACCGAATGAACTGAATTTGGACTTTTATTTTTACTTAACCAATTGTTAACATTTCATTTTTAGGTAATCTGACACTATTTCTTTTTCCCCAAGATGATTTTCATCTTTGATGTCCCGTAGTGTTATACACTGTGTCTAGGTGTGAATTTTAAAAAAATTTACTCTGCTTTGGATATATTGAGATTCCTAAATTTGAGGATTTGATGTTTTTCACTCTATTTGAAAAACTCTCAGTCATTATCTCATCGAAAACTTTCTTGCCCCTCTCATTCTCATTCTTGTCATTCTCTTTTTCTATGTCTTTTATTAGATATATATTAGACAATCTCTATCTTCCATGCTTTTTATTTTCTCTCTCATATTTTTCATCTCCCTCTTGTACTGAATTATATTCTATCTGGTAATTTATTTATATGTATCTTCCAGTTCATTATTTTTTTATTTAGCTGTGTCTAACACATTTTAAATTTCTGATTTTAGTTACTATACTTTTCACATTTAGAAATTCTGTTTTTTTAAAAAAATCTGCCTGATATATTTTATGTTTTCATTCTTTTGTTGTACTATTAGTTTTCTCTTTTATTTGTTCAAATATGTTAATCTTATTTTATATTCTGCTTTCATTAAACATAATATCTGCTTATTTACAGGTTTGATTTAATGGTATGTTGTTTCTGCATATTCCTTCTCATGATAGTTTATTTCCTTGTGTAGTTGGTTTTTTTTTTTGGAAAAAATTATGAGCTCATATTCCTTGGACTTTGTATTCCTTGGAGTTTCCTGTTGCTTCTGTAACAATCAGATACTTCGTGGCTTAAAACAACATAAATGTATTCTCTTATAGTTTTGAAAGTTGGAAGTCCAAAAAGGGTTTTAATGGACTTAAACCAAACTGTTAGCAAGGTGGCACTCCCTCTGGAGGTCTCAAAAATAGTTCCTTTGCCTTTTCCAGCTTCCAGAGCTGGACTTTTTTTTTGCTCTTCTTAACTTCCTGGTTTCTTTTTCCATTTTCAAGGCTAGAAGTGTAACATCTTCAAATTTCCTCCTACAATGTCTTCACATTACCTTCTGTCTGTGTCAAATATCCCTCGGTCTCCCTATTATTAGGACAATTGTGATTCTATTTAGGGCCGATACAGATAATCTAGGATAATTTTTCCATATTAAAGTTCTTTATTTAATCACAGCTGCAGTCTCTTTTGCTATTTAAGGTAACAATTACAGGTTCTGGGGGTTAGAACATGGACATCTTGAGGGGCCATTATTCAGGCTACATCATAGTCTTTATTCGTGGAAATTATTTGAGGTCTGGTTTTAAAGTTTTTCCTCCATAAAAAACTTGTACATCTCCCAGTTTTGCTGGCATTACCAATCCAGGACTAATTTAAACTAAAATGTTACATTTCTTTCGGTCTAGGTAGTTGGCGTGCATGAATGAAGCCTACAAGGAATTTTTTGTTTTTATTTTCAATTATCTAGAGCCAAGGCTAAGACAAGCATGTATTTCAACTATTTTCCTTTGTTGGGTGATTTTTTTTCCTATTTTTCCCAGTGACAGTATTATCCCTTGAATATCCTGGCTTTAGGTGAGTCTTCAATACAACTTCTTTCTTTACTTGGGCCCTAGGCTGTGTCTCCTGTTTCTGTAGAGGTGTATTAAAACTCTGCTTGTAGACAGCCAAAACTGACATATTTCTCCAGGGCAAATGCTGGTTCCATAACTTCCTCCTGTGGATTAGCACCTTCTCTATTTTCCTTCTGACTGCCAAGAAATTCTCTATCAGCATAGCAAATGCTTTACTTTAAAAATATTTTATTCAGTGTTTTTAATTGTGCCATATTAGCAGGGGATTCTTTGAATGTAGGTTGCAATAATGCCAGAAACAGAAATCAGGTACTAAAAGAGTGTCTAATTTTTCCTTTTCCCAGTGTAGAAAACAATGACATCCAAACTGTGACTAATAAAAGTTAAATAAAGACATAGCAGATTAGAGCTTGAAGGAATATTAAAGTTGAGTAGTTGTGACAGAGACTGCATGGCCCGCGAAGGCTGAAGTATTACCTGGCCTGTTACTGAAAAAGTTTGCTGAGCCCTTATGTAGAGAGTTGTTTTTGACCCCTCCATGAGGCCAGAACAGGGATGGTAACAAGTTCATCTTCAGAATCTCAGTTTGTCCTGGGGAGGGAGGGTGTCTTTCCTTTTGGTTATGGGGAACCACTTAGCCTTAAAAGTGCCTATGAACTTCACGAACTCAGGGCTTACCTACTATGTCTGTTTTCTCTACAACTACTGATGCAGCTAATGTGCAAATGGCAAGAACGTAGAATATCTTTTACTGAGACTATCTCCCTTTCTTTCTGTCAGATTAATTGGCTCATGAGTTGCTGAGCTGATAACTTATGGCTTCATGTTGGCTTGCAGATTTAATATGTTTGGAGGCAAACAAAGAGGCCTCTGGGGTGTCATCTTGTCACCACCGCCATTTAGCCACACAAATGTTGAAAAGCCACGTCAAGTCACTTCCCTCATCTACAGAAAGAAAGGTAAACTCAGTGACCTGCAAGTTCTCTTTATTTCAATGCTCTCTGATTATAAAGTCAGAACAAAAAGTGTTATCATTTTCCCAAGATATATTTCCTTACTTGCTCATGAAGATTACATGAGGAAACACATGTAAAGTCCTGAGAACAGGGCTTGGCACAAAATACGTGCTCAATGAATGTTAGCTATTACATTGTTGTTAATACTACCAAATGCCTCTTAGACCAGATTTAATCTTTTCTTTATGGATAGTAATCCCTCATGTTCACTGTTAAGAATTTGTTTAGTCATTGGCAGCTCTGGAAAGACATTCTGATCTGCATAAGACAGCATCCCAATGTTCTACATGCTTTCAGAGGGATTGATTAACCTCCCCACTGCTTCTGAGTGCATCACCAGCAGGTGAACCACAAGCCACAAAGCATTGAACAAAATCTGCATCTTCAAAAGAAAGAGAGGAATAAAGAAATAACTCTACAACCACAGGCTGGCTAGGTTTCCCTGATGATGCCTACACCCTGAATTGGGAGAAGATAGGGTTATTGTGATGGATATGTTATGACTGTGGCATGCTTATTGCAGAGGTAAAGATGATACATAACCACACTTGCTCTAGCTAGAATTCTGATGCCCGACTTGTGTTCTGTGTCAGTCAGGGTCCTAGAAGGAAATAATTAGCCCCAGATAGTTAAAATGAGAAAATATGAGTATAAGGAAGAGGCAAGGTTAAGGCAAAGTTAAGAAGACCATCAAGGGATGTTGATGCAGCCAGAGACTAGAAGTAGTGGAAACTGTTATTGCCACAAATTCTTTCTGTCTTCCAAATACTGAAGGGGTAAGGGGAGAAAAGAGTGTGATTGGGGCACTGAGAGACCTGGGGCCAAGGAGAAAGGGCTGCCTGGCAAGGGGGAGTCATGGACTGATGCAGCTAGTTTCAGAGAATTAGGAAAGCAGCAAGAATGAGATCCTCCATCTCTTGTGCCTCCCACCCTCTGATTTCTTATGGAGTCTCCCATTAGCTGAATTCAGTTGGAAAGTGGTAAAGTAGCTTTTATTGAGGACTATTCAAATAGGGATATGGACTAATGCAATGGGGTTTTGCAGTAGGGGAGTGAGAGAGGGCTCAACTCCAAATGCAACAAGAAAAATTGAGAATTCATAGCTAAGAGGGAGGGGCTATGGATGAAATATTACTAAGAAGAAACATCAAGTATGGGGGTGGTGATATGATTTAGCTCTGTGTCTCCACCCAAATCTCATGTCTAATTGTAATCCCCACGTGTTGGAGGAGGGGCCTGGTGGGAGGTGATTGAATCATGGGGGTGGACTTCCCCCTTGCTGTTCTCATGTTAGTGAATGAGTTCTCACGAGATTTGGCTGTTTGAAAGTGTGTAGCTTTTCCCTGTTCATGTTGTCTCTCTCCTGCCATCATGTGAAGACGTGCTGCTTCCCCTTCACCCTTCTGCTATGATTGTAAGTTTCCTGAGGCCTCCCCAGGCATGCCTCCTGTATAGTCTGTGGGACTATGAGCCAATTCAACTTCTTTTCTTTATAAATTACCCAGTCTCAGGTAGTTCCTTATAGCAATGTGAGAATAGACTAATGCAGAAGGATTCTGGCTAGTGTGGCCTAACAGGATTCTTGCTGAAGGCAGGCCAGGGTAATCAGACATCATCTGGGGCATGGTAGGGAATAAGGGATTTGGTCAGATATCAAGGGTATGGGATTCTGATTAAACTGACTTATCAGGATTCTTGCTAAACTGGCCCTTTGTGGGCATGTCCAAGAGTAGGGCCTTTCAGAGAAGACTATGTAGCATTTGGTCCAGGAGAGTCTGTGTCAGGTCCCAGTTCTGCCAAAAACATAAGTAACCTTAGGCAAGTCACAATAATGTTTGCCCAGTATGTCTCATTGAAGTTCAAAGATCAAATGGAATGATGGTTAAAAACAAGCTTCCAAAGCAATGTGGGAAGATATGCCCTGATACTAGTGTGGAAACCAACTGGGCTGTTTTTAGTAAGGAATTTGAGATTTGTGGTGCACAAGTGTTAACAGTGGACAGCTGGATGACAATACATAAAATAATGTGGCAGAGATTGCTGGTTATCCACCAGTTCCATTCTTCCCTTCTTCCATAGCATTTGAATCATAATTTGGCATCTGGCTTCCCAGAGACATTCCATTTCCTAGGCTTCCTTTCTGGGCGGGGCACTGTGAACAATTCTCTCTAATGGAAAGTGAGCAGAAGGGATGTGGGCTGCTTTCACCCTTGTCCTTCTTCATGTTTGCTCCCCCATTCTCTTCTCTTTTTCTCCCTGGAAGGGAGACCAGTAGGGTGAGCTAGAAGCTATCTATTGAGGATGGGAGAGCTACCGCCAGTCCTTGAATCAGAATCTCTCTCTGGAGCTGGGGATGATGGTCCACTTTTCCTTGAGGCACCTGGGCTGTATCAGAGAATTCTGAAAATGCTAGGGAAGCTTCCTTGAAAATGTGCAGATAGAAACAGCTAATGTGTTCATGTCAAAATATTCATAAACATTGGCTAACTATGTCACAATTCCCTCCATTAGTGTAGATTACCAATATTATTAATCAATATTTATTGTGTCTATTCTGTGCTGAATGCTGTTCTAGGCACCAAGGTAATAACCAGAACTTGCCTGTGAACAATTTCTCATCTTTAATCTTACCCAAGCACAAATTTTTTTCCCTCTCTCCACTCCTGTTCTTCTGGTGTAGTGCGGGGGATGAGGAAAGGTAGGGTTTCAAGTAATACATACGTAAAGTGGACCATCTAATTCCTAGGGCACCACATCAAATGTAAAGCACTAAAAGTAATATGATCTTTCTCAGTGCAGACTGGGGTCACCTATAAATATTATTTGCTTAAGTTTTCCAAAGGGCTTAAACAATAATATAAAACTTAGTTCTGTTTTTTGAATGTAGTTAGAGGAACATGCAATTTAGATTTTAAAAATCAATTCAAATTAGTCTTAATCTGAATTCACTTCAAGAGAAAGGCAATAGTCCAAGAGACAGTATAATGATTAAGAATCAATTTTTACTGTGTATTTTTTAAAAAAAAGTCTCATATATTTGGCATCTGAGACCAGCTCTATAACAAGGTTAAAAAAAAGTAAAACACCAGTAGATCATGGTGAAGCGGCTTCTGGCTATTCACTTAGGAAGCTTTGAGATTGGGGTTTTGTTTAGGATTTACTGCACAAGGCTAATGGTTGAAATGGAAGTCCACTGGTACAAACAGTAATCTTTGCCCAACTATCTAGGTACGCAAATTAATGAAGGAGCAAGGAGAGAAGATTCAAAAAATTGCTTGTGGTCTACAGTAAGGGTTGTTTGCTCAGAAGCACAGGTCTTGTTTGGGATGTCAGTTTAGATCGCCTCTTCAAACTTGACCTGAGACAATTTGGGTGACAGCATCTTGGCAGTCTTAGAGCTTTTTGTAAAGTGTAAGGTGCAATGCAATCATTCACATTGTGGCTATTCTATTTTACCCTTCCATGTCAGTTTGCTCATCTATCCCTCATTGCTCTTGATATCAATAGCTGGACCAATTTCTTCCAAGAGAAGAAGGCCCCACTCACATGCATGGCCGTTCCAGGACTGAAAGGGGAATATGCGAGTGTCTGTGTGGATGCGTGCATGTGCACTTCTGTCATGGGTCACAGGAATTAGCCATTGATGAAATGAAATATTAAGAATGAAATTACTAGCTACAATTATTGAGAGCCTACCATAAGGCAGGCACCATACAAGGCTTTTTGCATGTGTGATCTTTCATCCTCACAACTGCTCTTGGGGTTACATAGCGTTCCTGGCCTATAGGAAGAAATGGAGCTTGGAGAGGTTCAACAACTTGCCTAAGCTCAAATAGGTGGTGAGCAGCAGAGCTCAGATTCAAGGCTTGGGCACAAAAGCCCAAGCTCTTTCCATGTCACTGAGCCTCTGCTTGCAACAGCTGATGTGTCCCGACATTCTCTGTCTCCTACCAGGTAAGGAGGATATCTGAAAGTAAACTTGTGTTTCTCTAAGCTTTCTTTTGGGATAAAATACTTTTCAGAAATTGAAATAATTTTATTTTGGAAACCTGGGGTGGGGCTGGAACTCTCTCTGTGCAATAAAATTATAATGACAATAGTAGTAGTTACCATTTTTGAGAGATTATCATGTATTACCCTGTGAGGGAGTTAACTATTATCATCCCCATTTCAGTCCACCTCTGAACTGAATCACAGAAAAAATGAGAATTTTGCCCAAGGTCACGTGGATACTAGTGGCAGATCCAGCATGGCCAGCAAGACCATCTGCAGCCACAGCACACGTTGAGCAAGGGGTGGGGGGTCCTGAGGAGCTGAAGTGAACCCCAGCTCTGCAGGTGATCATCCACATTAGCGCAGCTCCACATTAATCTCCTGAGCCTCAGTTGGAGTCTCATCTGTAAAACAGGTGGTCTCTCTCTGACTTTCCCAGGGGATGGGGGAGTACAGAGATTTGCCAAAGCCAGAAGACAGATTCTTCTCCCCTTGCAAACTTGCTTTTGAGGGTAAGATTTGTTCTCCTGGAGCACTTTGGTCTGGAAATGCCCCTGAGTAAAACCCAAAAAAGGGGAAACCAGGAATTCTCTATTTTGGAATCACTCTAGATTTGAAGAAAGAAAAGAGCAAAAAGGATCCTCTTGTTTGCTTCTAGGTTTTGATGAGTCACACATGACTCAACAAACCTGGCACTCATATTTTCAGATCAGAGGTTTCATTGAGGATGGGAGTGGGGTGATTTTTCAAAATTAATTGGCTATTTTAAATTTACAAATAAACATTGTATGTTTATCTTGTACAACATCATGTTCTGAAATACTTAGAAACCATGAAATGGCAAAATCAAGCTAATGAACATATGCATTGGGGTGGGGGGTGGGGCGGTGCATTTTCCCAGAGCAACCACTAGTCTTGTATTTTGGAATCTGTTGTTCTCAAAGCTCCCCACTGGGATGGCTGAGTCAAAACAAGCAAGGACAAGACCATCTTTGCTTTCCGTGCGTCGACTCAGACTTTCAACCAACAAGATCCCCCTGAGTAGCTCCTAGCATGAGCATCTGAGAACGCTCAGGCAGCAGCTGCTCCAGGAACTCACCAGCACTGTTGTAAGCTATGCAGCTTGTGCCAGCTTTTTCTATCCCCAAATGAAAGACCCTCCTATGCCCACAAGGCAAGGAGGTGCAGGTGGCAAAGGACCTGGTGTTCTTTGTAGCTGCACCACTAGGGCCTGGTTCAGGGTCTGCCTCACAATGACAGCTTGTGAATGCTGCTAACTCACTCTGTGGCTTTGGATGCTTGACCTCTCAAAGACATTTTCCCTGCCTAAAAGGTGATCATTTCAAGTACGAAATGAGACCATTCTTATAAACAAGCTTTGTAAACTCCAAAGTATTATATGAATGTAAAGGAAGTAAAAAGAAAAAACACGTTTTTTATAATCACTTCTCAAATATACCCATACAGGCAAACTGGCCTGGCTCCCTGGCAGCAGGGTACAGCATCATGAGGGCTGAGAAGTCCTCCCTCATAGGGCATTTTTGAGGAGTGAATAATACACTGGAAAGTGTAGAGCACTGGTTAAAGAGGACTTTGTACTAGCAGCCCCATAACCCACACAAGCCCCATAATTTCTGCACTGGTTTCTAAACAATTCAAGAAATTTCCTCAGTCAGTGAACCTACTGTGGTTGTCACTTTCACTATTCAACAAATGTTTCCGTCTCCTGCTTTTGGGGCACATGAGATAATTGCATTTCTCTGCCCCTCCTCGAAGTTGAGGTGTCCTTGTGTGCTGGGAATTCTCTGGGCCCCTGAGGTACATTCCCACTCTTCTCCGCTGCCCCATACATGGGAGGCTGATCCTTATAGGCTGCATATTCAAGGCACTTTAAGGATTTTGTCACTGTATCAGGCCATTTTTACACTTCTATAAAGAAATATCTGAGACTGGGTAATTTATAAAAAACATTTAATAGGTTCATAATTTTGCAGACTGTACAGGAAGCATCGTGCTGGCACCTGCTCAGCTTCAGGGGAGGCCCCAGGAAACTTACAATCATGGTGGAAGGTGAAGGGGGAAGAAGCACATCACACGGCCAGAGCAGGAGCAAGAGAGCAAGAGGGGAGATGTCACATACTTTTAAACAACCAGATCTCCAGAGAACTCATTCACCATCATGAGAACAGTTCCAGGGGGATGGTGCTAAACGATTCATGAGAGATCTGCCCCCATGATCTAATCACCTCCCACCAGGCCCCACCTCCAACATCAGGGGTTATATTTCAATATGAAATTTGGATAGAGATACACATCCAAATTCTATCAGTCACCATCTAACCCAGATGTTAGAATGAGCTGTTTCCTCTTTCAAGATTCAGATGAAATTATCTTAGCCCCAGATTTATGAATTGTTTTGCTGTCCTGAATGGGCCATCATTATTTCATATCTTTGTCTCTGAGATATGGAAGTCATCCATTGCATTTATCTATGCCCACTCCACAATCCACAATCATAAGGAAGGCTTTTGGTTTATGTGTAACAGTCTTTACTGTTTGGAGGAGAACCAGACGGTTTACATCACTGATGGACAAGCAGTTTAGAATTGAATATCAGATATTCTTATACTGATTATTGTCCCTCTGTTCTTTCCACCAATTCAGACTTCAGTCCTTCATGAACTTGTACTTGTTCACACTTTTCTTTCCTTTGCTTCTCCTTCCAAAACCAGCTCTGGACCTCCCTCTGTGTAACCAATGATTTGTTAGCACCCCACTAGATGGTGGGGCTTATTCTCTGGGTCTCACTCCTTCTTCCTCTTCTACTTGTTTCCACAGTGGGCAGGAGCTGCACAGTTACATCCACATTGCATGGATTATGTCAGCTTACCCCCACACCTTTCTCTACAGCCCCATCCATCCCTAGTCACTTTCAGAATACAAAAGCAGGCACAGCCAATGTCAGATTTAAATACCTCCCACCCTCCACACACACCCTCCACACACACCCTCCGCACACACCCTCTGCATCCCAGTTTGCATTGCCTTTCTTTGCTTCTTCTCACCGTGGGTATGGAAAAGCTTTGAAGGCACTGACTAAGCAGAAAAAGGGGGCCCAGGAGGCCTGGCTGTAGTGAAGACCATAGGCCATTAGGGCTAAACCAGGGCAATTGCTGACCACAAAGGGGTTTGGGAACTAGACCCCACTTGATACCCAGCTGCTGTCAGCTGCTGGGCTAATTCTCTGAGAAGAAATACCTAGTGCTTCACGTAGGTATTCACAGCTTTGGAAGTTGTACATCTTGGCCATCTCTTCATTCTGTTCTGCAACAAAATACAAACTATCAAAACAAATTCCTCATCATTACTAGCAAATTAATACAAAGCATATGCCACACTTTGCTACCTCTGAATCTCTCCACTTTTCTGTCCTCCCCGCTGGTGCCATATTTCAGCACTCTGGCCAGGACCAGTATGCCTCCTGATGGGCCTGCCTGCCCTCTGCCTCTTCAGGTGCAATTGGGTCTACCTCTCCCTTGTGTTTTAGTTAAAAAAAAAAATACTTTCTTTGTGGACTTTAATAATAGAAGTAGTACTTGCTCACTGTAAAAAATACAGACAATAAATATTTAGAAAGAAAAAGTGGAAGTCCTCCAGACCCATTTCAATCACTCCCTAGAGATAGCCACAGTTAATAGTTATATTGTATCCTTTCATGCATGTTCCTATGTACATATAAACACATACAAAGATATAAATGCATGCACACATACACACACACATGCTCGCTTTGGTACATATTATTCTGCAACTTGATCTTCTTAACAATATATGGAGAGATTGCTCCATGTCGATACAAATCAGCCTACCCTCTATTTTCAAAGGCTGTGAAATAGTTCATTTATTTTATGAATTTACTCATATTTGTTTAGCCAGTCCTATTGATGAACATTTAAATGTTTCACATTTTTGTTGTTACAGACTATGTGCTTCAATGAATAGTCTTTTAGGTATATCTATGTATATGTTCAAACATTTTTAAATGCTTGCTGACCATTGCTTTTAGATCTATAGCAGTTAAAAAGGTAGTGGCTGAGGTGGGAGGATCGCCTGAGCCTAGGAGGTTGAAGGTGCAGTGAGCCGTGATTATGCCACTGCACTCCAGCCTGGGTGACAGAGTGAGACCCTGTCTCAAGAAAAAAATTTCTAAGCAATAAATATACAGCTTTTAAAAAATCAAATAGCACTGTTAGGTTTATGATGAAAAAGCAGTCTCTTGCTCTCCCATGCCACATCCTCAGTTTTGTCTCTTCACATGGAACTTCTTTCAATTCTGTTACCTGTAGTGTGATCTCATTTTTTTCCTGTACAATTTATTATTTTCTCTGGAATTGTTGTGTTATTTGTTCATTTTCTTGATTTTCCATGTATATTTCACTTTTTCACCCTAAACTTATCAATAGAAATAAAAATCTTTTTATACTTTCAAACTCTTTGGTCATATCAACATTTCTTTTTCTTTTTCTCTTGGAGATATCTTCTATAGATTTTTGTCCTGTCTTTTTTTTTTTTTTTTTTTTTGAGATGGAATCTTGCTCTGTCGCCTAGGCTGGAGTGCACTGGCATGATCTCAGCTCACTGCAACCTCCGCCTCCCGGGTTCTAGTGATTCTCCTACCTCAGCCTCCTGAGTAGCTGGGATTACAGATGCACGCCACCATGCCCAGCTAATTTTTGTATTTTTAGTAGAGACAGGGTTTTGTCATGTTGGCCAGGGTGGTCTTGAACTCCTGACCTTAGGTGATCCACCCACCTCGGCCTCCCCAAGTTCTGGGATTACAGGCGTGAGCCACTGTGCCCGGCCTTGTCCTGTCTTTCTAATCAGGAATCCTTTTTTTTCCCTTAGTATTGCCACATAATTGTCAGTTGTCATCTCGGAACTTCCATTCATATCAACCCGGGTATTCTCTTTGCCTCTCTCCTGTGTTGAATTTTCTGTTTCTTTAGTTTTATGTCTTTCTTTCTTCGTATTTACTGCCATACAAAGCACCTGGCACAATATCTTTACAGAACAGCAGTGTATGCACTCAAGTATTTGTTGACTGACAGAATGAATAAACGTGTAATTGAATTAACATCTTACTGCTAGGCTAGACCATTGGTTGAGCCTCCAACAAAATAGCATATCTGCATATTGGCTAAGAATTCTGTGAAATCTTCAGAGTGTAAACTTGAGACCCTGACAGCAATTAAGCACCTAGGTGTGAGCTGCATGGTCTGGCTTAGTGGTGGAATCCATGGCCGTGGAAATGTATAAAGCTAGCTGGCAAACGTATAAAGCTAGCTGGCTTTTGCAGAAAGTCAGCCTCCTGCCCTTGGCCTCATTAACTCACTGCTCCATCCAACAGAGCCAACTAGCCATAGGCAAGCAGCTCCTGAAATAGCCTGGTAAGCTGACCTGCATATCACAGCCCCTGGCTTTTGGCCCTAATGAGGATTGCTATTGTCCTTGAATTTAGCTCGATTCTTCTCAGCAGGCTGCCCTTTCAGGACGTGTCTTATCAGCAGTCACTGCCCCAACAAGGTGAGGAGGGTTTTCTCTTCTCATAATGACTCTCTATGTGTTTTGTCCCGACCAATTTACTACTGCAACCCACCTTCACTCAGTGGAGCTTTGCTCTAAGCTCCAAAGGTTAAGGTCAAGCTTTCTTCAAAAGTCTTTCTTCCAAAACCTTAAATCATTTATTTGTTTGCCTTCCACTGCACCTTTTCAAGCTCAGTCAGCATTACCCTTTCTTTGCCCACAGTTCAGAATTATAGGGACCTCAAAGAACACAGGTTGTTGATGCCTTCTATTCCTTCTTTGACTCAGATTTTTACCAGAGCCAGCAGCCCTAAGTAAAAGCCACTCTGTTCTGGCTGCCACTGTGTATTTCATATATTTCAGAATTCCTGGTTGTAATGTGGGGATGGCTGCTGTTTTCATGGGATTACACAGTCGTGGAAACTCTTCAGTGGGTGGGGAAAGTGAGAGGGACCTTTAATAAGGGGATGAAAGGGCAGGCGGGGAGGCAGGAAGCTGCTCAGAGTGGGGGCTGCTTGAGGTACTTTTCTCTGCCATTTTCCAGGGTGGGAGATTTTCCCCTTAAAAATAACATGGGCTCATCCTTATCCAAGACCTACTTTGTGCCGATTCTACACGTATATGACCTCACTGAATTTCTACTATTAACCCACAAGATGGGAAACTGGGGCTTCCGAAGTTGGCCTTGCCCAAGGTTGCATAACTAGTGATTGGCCCACCTAGGATTTAAATTCATGCCTATCTCCAAAGGCCATGCTTATTGTCAAACACAGCGGCAGGACAACCAGAGACAAGAGGAAAAAAAAGGAAGAGAGCTAGGTCCTTCGCGTCCTACAACATCCTACCTCCCTGTGGTGGAACCAGGGATGCAGCACTCAGACCTCCCTTCTGGCAAGGGCTGGCTGTTCAGTTTCTGTAATGGGGTAAGCAGACAGCTTCTACCCGCAGCTCCTTCAAGTCAGCCTCGGTGTCAAAATATGAACCTCAATGAGACACAAAGCCCAATATGAGACAGGTGCTAGGGCAACCAGTTGTCCTGCTTTGCCCAGGATGACAGGACGTACAGAATATGAGATCTTCAGTGCTAAAACAAGGAAAATCTGGCAACCCAGGAGAAGTTGGTCAATATATGACAACACTGATGGGCTATATTTACTTCACAACTTCCCACTGGGTTGGTAAGTCTTTGTCTGACCTCTTACCCTCACCACAGTCCTGTTTCTTCTCTGTCTTATCTTGTTTTTTTCCCCTCCCTTCCATAGGTATCAACCCCTGATAAATACCATGCACATTAGATTCCAACTTTTCCTTCCAAGACAACTCCTGAAAACGTCCACAACCATAGAACTTCAATGTCCTGGAAGAATGCAGAAGAACCCCAACAATCAAGAACCCTAGGCAGAAAGGGCTATGGTATGTGGGAGAGAATAAGGGCAGAGAATCTGACATTTTCACTCTCAGACACAGAGACTATTCAACTGTAAAAGTCAACTGGTACACAGAGCCACGCTGATGATATTTTGACTTGTTAACGGAGAGAAGAGGAAATAGATTACAGGTAACCACAGACACCCGGAAGAGTGCAAGGAGTGATGGGCAACACCAAGTTGTGCAAACATTTATGCAAATATTTTCTCTTTTCTTGGCAGGGATGTTTTTGTCACCTTCTGGCCTCAGCTGCCTGGCTAGGCTCTTCCTACCTAGGCTTTTCTTTGTGGCTGCAATTTGATGAGAATAATATATAACTGATGGAAGGGCTCTCTAGGTGCAGTTTTCTTAGATTAAATATGGATTTTGGTGAAGATGTGCTTTTTCAGTTAAAAAAAAAATCCTATTCCTAGAAATAAGCTTTGTCCTTAACTATAGGTCAGAGGTGATCCACCCCCTCTAGGAAAATCCAACTCCACATTTCAATGTGGTCCATATATGCCCATCCTACTCAGGTGTGCATCAAGATGGAGCACACCACTTTACCACTTCTTGAAGTTTCCAAGGGAGAATGGTTTGGGACAGGTGTTTGTACAGGAAGATAGAAGGTAGTTGGAGAGTCATCTTCTCTGATAGTCATAGTCCTCTCTATGTGACAGCTCTGCCACATCCACGTCGCATACTTCTTTACACTTCATCACACCTGTTCACACATAGGAGAATTGACGAATCAATTAACAGCATCCTGCTGGTGCTCACACATCACTTTGCATCAAATCAGCAATTCTTTTGACAGGGGCTGACGTTTACCATCCTTGTTGGAAACTTTCCAAGGCATGAATTAAAATACAACCAAACTTAACTATGAAATCATTGAGAGGATTGGTAAAGGCCACAAACATTTAAAGTTTCAAGTGGGAATGAAATCTGCTTGCTTATTTTAATGTGACATGATGTTGCACTGTGTGGAGTGCTAACTGCCACTTGCTAGGCATTTGGGTTTGGGAAAAAAGGATTCCCTCTGAATTGAGTTTCATTAGAAACTCATTAGAAAAATTATCCACATTAGAAAAATGTGGATAATATTCTATCACAATTTTTACCTGTAGGGTTGTTTAGGATCAAATGATATACTGTGTGTGAAAGCACTCTTGTCAAACAGCAAAGAGCCATGTCATACAATGTATTTTAGCATATTGCAATAATAATTAATAATAATAATACAAAACAGATAATCCAACAATAATAGATTGATGAAGAAACTCATTACAAAAACTGATGAATTTTTAAAAAACAGTAGTAATTGGCCATTATGGGTAGCACAGTCAGATAGAACTAAGTCTTAGGAAGATTTTTTTTGGTAGAGGATGTTTCTTACCTAGATTTCAGATACCAAAAGCTTGACTGAAATAGTTATGTAGGAACCTGTTCTTAAAGACTGATGGCATGCTAGTGCTTCAAAATCCTTAGAGGAGTTTTCTTTTAACCCTTTGATTATGAAAAATTTCAAACACTCAAAGATAAAAGTTTATAGTAAGCATCCATATACTCACCACCTAGATTTTGCCATTAATATTTTACTATAGTTTGTTGACCACATCCATCATATTTATCCGTTTTTTTTTTGTTTGTTTGTTTGTTTTTTGAGATGGAGTCATGCTCCGTTGCCCAGGCTGGAGTGCAATGGCATGATCTCGGCTCACTGCAAGCTCTGCCTCCAGGGTTCAAGCGATTCTCCTACCTCAGCCTCCTGAGTAGCTGGGATTACAGGTGCGCACCACAGCAGAGACGGGGTTTCACCATGTTCATCAGGCTGGTCTTGAACTCCTGACCTTGAGATCCGCCCGCCTTGGCCTCCCAAAGTGCTGGGATTACAGGTGTGAGCCATCGTGCCTGGCCCATTTATCTCTTTTTTATCCACCAATCCATCTTAATTTTTTATGCATTCCACAATAAGTTTCAGTAATCAGTATATTTCTTCCCAGAATAGAGAATCTAGAAATAGACCCATGTACATCTGAGAAAATGATGTGTGACAAAGGCACAAAGCCCTTTTTCATTTATTAGGTTGGTGCAAAAGTGAAAGTAGAGAAAGGAAACTTTTCAACAGTGATGCTGGAACATTGGATATCTATATGCAAAAAAAAAAGCACTTCAATCTATAGATTGAAGTAAATATTTTAAGTAAAAATATTAACTTAAAATGAACCATTGCCCAACATGTAAAACCTAAAACTAAAAATCTCCTAAAGGAAAACAGGAGAAAGTCTTTGTGAACTTGGGTTAAGCAAAGATTTCTTAAACATGACAACAAAAGCACCACCTGTAAAATAACAAATTGATAAATAGGACTTCATAAAAATCAAAAACTTCTGCTGTTTGAAAGACACCACTAGAGAATAAAAAGACAAGCCACAGATTTGAAATAAATTTGCAAGCCACATATATCATAAAGGACTTCTATTCAGGAAATAAAAAGAACTCTTAAAACTCAGCAATAAAATAACAAACAACACCCCCCAAAAAACAGGGCAAAAGATCTGAACAAATACCTCACCACAGAAGATGTATAGATGGCAAATAAGTATAAGAAAAGATGCTCGGCTGGACGCAGTGGCTCACGCCTGTAATCCCTGCACTTTGGGAGGCCGAGGTGGGCAGATCACAAGGTCAGGAGATTGAGACCATCCTGGCTAACACGGTGAAACCTGTCTCTACTAAAAATACAAAAAAAGTAGCCAGGTGTGGTGGTGGGCATGGTGGCAGGCACCTGTAGTCCCAGCTGCTAGGGAAGCTGAGGCAGGAGAATGGAGTGAACTCAGGAGGCAGAGCTTGCAGTAAGCCAAGATTGCGCCACTGCACTCCAGCCTGGGCGACAAAGCGAGACTCCATCTCAAAAAAAAAAAGAAAAAAAAAAAAAGAGAAAAGATGCTCAACTTTGTTTGTCATCAGGGAAATAGAAATTAAAACAACAATGAGATACTACTATATACCTAACAGAAAGGCTAAAGCCAAAAAAAAAAAACAGAAGAAAAAGAGAAAAAAAAGAAATCTGACCATCCCACGTACTGATGAGAATTTGGAACAATAAGGACTCTCGTTAATTGCTAGTGGGAATGCAAAATAGTATAGCCACTTTGGAAGACATGTGGCAGTTTCTTATAAAGTTAAACGCAGATTCATCATATGACCTAACAGTGTACTCCTAGGTATTTACCCAACTAAAGAAACTTATGTCCATACAAAAACTTGCACATGAATGTTTTTAGAAGATTTATCCATAATTGCCAAAAACTGAAAGTAACAAAGATATCCTTCAATAAGTGAATGGCTAAACAAATCATAGTATATCCATACAACAGAATGTTTTTTGATAATAAAAAGGAGTGAGCTATCACACAACATCGATGAATTCTATTAGGTTAGGTTGCTGCAAAGGTAATTGCAGTTTTGGCTATTACTTTTACTTTTGCACCAACTTGATAAATTCATTTTGCTAAGGTGGAAGAAGCCAGATTCAAAAGGTTACTGTATTAGTTGGGTTCTCCAGAGGAACAGAACCAATAGGATATAGGTATCCTGTATACGTATATGAGGAGATTTATTTTGGGAATTGGCACATATGATTATAGAGGTGGAGAATTCCTACAATATGCCATCTGCAAGCTGGAGAGCCAGGAAAGCCAGTGGTGTAATTCAGTTTGAGTCCAAAAGCCTGAAAACCAGGAAGGCCAATGGTGTAACTCCCATTCCCAGGCTAAAGGCTGGGGTGCAGGAGCGGGGCATTGGTATAAGTCCTCAAGTTCAAAGAGATATCCAAATGTAGGAGAAGATGAATGTCCCGGCTCAAGGAAAGAGTGTGAATTCACCCTTACTCTAAGTTTTTTATTTGTCTGAGTCCTCAATGGATTGGACGATGCCTGCTCACACTGCTAAGGGCAGATCTTCTTTACTTGGTCTACTGATTCAAATGCTAATGTCTTCCAGAAACACCTCACAGACATACCCAGAAATAATATTTTACCAGTTCTCTGAGCATCTCTTAGCCTAATGAAGTCAACACATGAACTCAACCATCACAGCTACATATTGTGTTATACCATTCATTTGACACTTTGGAAAAGGTCCAGAGAGGTTATGTAACTTGTTTGCAGTCACACAGCTAGTAAGTGTTGGAGTTGGGATTCAGTCCAGGAAGTCTGTCTCAAAATCCATTCATGTAATATTCACCATACTGCATCTACAGGAGAGGAGGAGAGGAGAGGAGGTGAAAGTAAGTTGGGTTATTGACAAGCCAGAGCCTGTGGGGCAGGAGAAAAATGCAGAAAATGCACCGTGATACTCAGTTCTGAGCACTGACAGGGAGCTATGGGGAAGGGGGGACCAAGGAAGCTGCCAGTCCATATTGGCAGGCAGCAGAGTGGAGAGGTGTGGCTTATTTTTAGCAAGAGAAGCCCAGCAGCAGCATAGACAGCCTGAGATATGCATAAGTTGCTCTTCAGAAACAAGACCTACATGTGGCTGGTGAAGTGACACACTGAAAAAATGGGTGTCTGAAAGCAAGAGGCCACTGGGCAAACTTCAGATTTTTAAGAGGCAGCTTCGCATCCATGAAAGAACAGCAATGCATTGCCAAGCAGAAGACATGAGCAAACTTGTCCTGGCATTCTCATGTAAAATCCTAAGACTTTCTAGAGACCTCTGAGATCTCTGAGGCCTGCCCTTAGTCTCACCAAGCCAAATGTGTGCTGCAAAGACCAGAGAGAATAAGAGCCACTAGTGTGTAGAATCCAAGTCACCCCATTGCCAATAAAATATCTCCCCCAGGTAGCCACACAAGAAGAGAAGCCTCCTCCTATATTCAATCATGCCTTAATTGAGTCTATCCTTTGCCTAAATTTGAGAGAATCATGCAAATAGATCCTTTATTTTGCTGCCTACTCTGGAGTTTCCTTGCCTGCCTTTTTCTCCCCACTAGGAAACTGACATGATAGTTGGGTTGTAGACCCAACTCTAACATTCTATCCCAAGAAGGAATTTCTGGGGTAGGGAAGGTTTCCCATCTATCAACATAAAGACTTACGCTGCTCCTGAATTAGGGATTGTGCAAGGCCCCATGGGGCAGGCATTTGCTCAGCTTTCCAACATCCTGCAATCACACCACAAAGGGGTCCCCGTTCTACCTGGTGGGTGGAGTTTTGAACACTTGGATGAACTACCGTAGTCTTTTCCCTTTTGTTCACCATTAACCTACTCATTCCTTAATACCTGTACTTTGCCTCTATAGAGCCAAAGGAAGAGATCTCCTCAAGGTCATTGGTGACCTCAGAATCCTTTGATCTCCCTTTAGTTCTTATGCTTTGTAGTGTCTATGCTATATTCAACATGGTTTCTCACCATCTCCTTCTTAAATCTGTCGTCTCCCCTGGCTTTCTTGATTCCATTTGGCTTGGGTTCTTCTCTTAACTCTTCAGCTGTGGCTGCTCTAGCTCCTTTGTGGACTTTTCCTTTCCATCATTGGGTCCTATGCACAAGGCTTAGTTCTCAACTTAGCATTGGATTCTACCATGAAGAGGGAAGCAAAGCAGAATACTTCAGGGAGGGTTTCTGGGGGTCTCGGACAGCTTAGAGAACTAGGGTAAGTACTTCCAAATCAGAATTATAGGAAGGAACATGCAGAATAATCTGGCCTCTGGCACAGTTTTACCTTTACTTGGAGGATTAGGCTTATTAAAGAGCAATTTTATTTTTGCTTATTTTTCAAAAAAAGGAAACTATACATTCTGACTTTGATATTTCAGTATCGTGGCTGAAATTGCTGATTTATCTTGTCTCAAGAACAGATCTGGCAGCTGAAGTTCTATGATGCATATTTTTGTAAATATAAATATATCATAGCTAAGCCTCTTTAAAGAACTGGTATCAAGGGACAGAAAAGGCTCCATTCTAATTGGGTGAGCATTTTACATGAAGTTATGTTTTAAGAGATGGCACTGCCCTATGGTAAATCTGAATCAACATAATAGCAAGGGCATGCTCTAACACTGTTCAGCTAGATAATAAAATATTCTATGTTTGGTTTAAGATACACCAGGGTGATTTTAAGCATCATTTTCTTCATGAATGCAGTTAATGTTAACTATTACAATCCCTCTCTGTCTCTCCAATGAGGTTTCCCATGGTTGCATTAAGAAGGAAAGCAAATGAAATTTGTGTTAAGACTCAATAACATTTTAATTCACCGAATTAAGGATTTCCCAATTAGAGGCAAAAGGCAGATCCAGGAAAAGAAATGTGTGAGTATTTACTTTCTGTTTAAAGACTTTTTGGATTAAAAGATATTGGAACAGATAATACCACAAAATTAGTTTTTGCTGTGATGGCAAGGTTACGACTTCTGCTGTTGCTAGGATATACCGCCCTATCACAGCTGATCTTGACGGTGAAAATTGGTGCCTTAATTTCCCAGTGGTCCGTGCTACTTCTGACTTCGGCCTCATTCTGGCTAATCACACTGTCATTCTCACTGCAGATTGCCTTTTGACATCTTCATCTGCAAAAGGATCCTGCAGCCAAGATTCAGTATGTGGAGTCAATTCAACATCTCTTCAGTAGTCAAGACCTCCTTACTAGTCTCTGGGACGTGGTGCTGATGGGGGAGGAAAGGAGCTTAGGAAGGATGTGTGTCACAGCTGGCAGAGAGGTTGGAAGGAAAACAATATTTCTCTTTGTGCACATGGGGCTATGACTGCAAGCTATATGCAAATGCAATTATGGAGAGGATCTTAATGTGCAAAGTTAAAGTCTGCAATAATTAGAGCCAGTGAGGTAAGGGGAAAAATCTATTACTTACATTTTTTAATCCAAGGAAGATAGAAAAATCAGGTGTATTGTGTTTGAAAATCTAGCTTTCATCAACCCCATATTTTATATCTGCAGCCAGTGACAAAGATTCTTTGCTTGATCAAACTTTAGTCAGGCTCCTGAACCTTCTCCTGGGCCCATCTGTGCATTTCCTTGTAAAATCCAGTTTTAGTAAGAACCCTGCTAAGTCACCTTAGCAAATACCTCCCACTCTCCATATCTGATCAGGTTTCTTAACCTCCAGTATCCCTCGGGTAATGTGTGATTACCTTGGACTGTCTTCAGCAAGAATTGTGATAGTTCAGTTTAGCCAGAATTCCCCCTGCCCCTGATATTTTCTCTTGGTAATTTTCTGTCCACTGACTTCTGCCCTGCTTCTTAGCCATAAATTCCCACTTGCCCATGCTGTATTCAGAGTTGTGGCTTATATCTCTCTCACACTGCAAAATTCTATTGCAGTTGTTCCTATACCTATATCGATGGTCCTGAATAAAGTCTTCCTTAATGTGCTTTAAAAGTATTACTGAATAAATTTTTTTTTTGAGATGGAGTTTTGCTCTTGTTGCCCAGGCTGGAGTGCAGTGGTGCAATCTCGGCTCACTGCAACCTCCGCCCCCTGGGTTTAAGATATTCTCCTGCCTCAACCTCCTGAGTAGCTGGGATTACAGGCGCGTGCCACTGCACCTGGCTAATTTTTTGTATTTTTAGTCGAGACAGGATTTCATCATGTTGGCCAGGCTGGTCTCAATCTCCTGACCTCAGGTGAGCCACCCGTCTTGGCTTCCAAAGTGCTGGGATTACAGGCATGAGCCACTGCGCCTGGCCTGCTGAATAATTTTTTATTATTCAGTGAATAATGTGTGAATAAATGTCCCCAGTATTTTCACTGGATATAAAAACAATAAGGATCACCATGAGAAAACCCAGGGAATTCCAGAGCTACAATCTGGCCAAAGGGTAAAATGCACAGACCTGAGTGAAGAACTCAAGCTTGAGTTTTAAGGGAGAGTTCTAATAAGATCTTAGAAGATCCCTCAAACGAAGAGCTTTAGACTTTATATATCTTTCCCCTAGGGTATTTGAATATTACTGTTATTGCTGGAAAGACCATTTCATTCCTTCTTAATATTGATATACTCTTTTATAAAGAGTTCTGGGAAATTACCTAGGTGGAATGAAAGAAAAATATGGCTCAACCCATTAACTCAACATGTGACCCTGAGCAAGTCACTTAACCTTTTTCAGGGCTTCTACAAAATGAGTGGATGAAGCTGTGGGTGTTCTAGGGTTCCATCCCAATCAAGAGTTATATGATCAACACATGAGATTTGAAGTGGTGATGTTTAGTATCTCCCCATATTGGCATGTCATATATATCATCTCCTTAGGACTAGGGAAGACTCACAGTTAAGGAAAAGTCTCCACCTCAAAGAAATTATAAATATACCAGTATGGGAGAACAGCTTCAGAGGGCTTTATGGGTTCTCAAAGAGTTGCCTATTTCCTCTCCTCAAACCTGTAGTATTTCAGTTTTCATGCAATACTAACAGAATTGACATTTTTGAGCACTTGCTATAGGCATTATATGAATTACTTTAATACACATTATCTTAGGTCATTATATTCTGTAAGGTAGGTATTGTTATCATTCCAATTGCACAGATGAGGAAACTAAAGTCCAGAGAAGCACAGTAGCTGTACAAGTGGACAGAGCTGATAAGAGGTAAAGTCTAGATTTGAACCCCAGTCTGTCTCACTGCTGGTCTGGGACTTTCCCCTTTATAGCACTGCCTCTTAATAGATGGCAAATGTACAACAGGTCTGATTTCAATAACTCCAAATGTTAAACAGATGTGTACATTTATTCTACAGAGGCCAGCAGTGAAAATATTCACTGTGATCATCTTGTTCTGTGTAATAGAGGGCTAATTTTCAATAACAAACCTCTCTGGAATGCTAATGAGTCATGCCTCCGGGATAGAGTGCACAAGGCAAGGGGCCCTGGCTGTGAATAGACCTCACCATGCAGTGGGTCCCTCCCAGCTACTTGTCCTCCTTCCTTATTGCCCTATTGATTGGCCTCTTTCATTTACAAAGAATGCAGCACTTGAAGAAGAAGATAAATGGCTGTGAGTGTCTGCCCTGATCCCCTTCCTTCCTTCCTGCTATTGACTGAAGAAACCTGAAGTACTGGGTTAGGGGGCCAGTGGGTAGACACGTCTTCCAATGCGCAAAAACTGGGAGTCCAAACCAACAAAGAAGCAAAAGCAAATCCAAGCCAGCCACTGACTTTTCCTTCCTTTGCCTGCAGTTGAGGAAACACCTCCTTATGGCCTTGTCCTTTTTATAGACTAGATGGATTTCTTAGTTATAGTTGAGGTAGACAGCTAAGATGCTTGTTCAACTTTCTTTTTAAAATTAGCGTATTGGGAAGTCCAAGAAAGTACTACAGGGCATATTCTTTTCTGAATGAAAGAAAATATTCTCCAAATCAGATTATCCCTTCATTTTTTATTAACCTTCTGTTTCTGAAATGTCTGTTGGGTCCTCAGAACTTATAAGGGGCTTGACCCCTTTCTTCCATAGGGCCCAGTCAGTGCAGCTTTAGCATGTGCGGCTCAGAGATCATTGTTAACTCATCTGTAATAACTCCCCAAATAGCATGCACAGTGTGCCGACGAGGGTTGGCATATAGCGAGAAGAGATCATTTTAGAAGATAATGAGAATTGGTCCCTTCACAAACAGCATGTGGGGCAGAAACAGCTGAGATCATTAAGGAAATTTCAGAAGAGGATGCACGCTAGCCCTCATCCCAGGTGGTCAATTCTCTTTCCTTTGTGTGTTGAGTTTGTCTTCGCTTTGGCACCGTGACTAAACAACCCACCCAAAATGAATCTGTTTTTCACTGACACAAATTTTGTAACCTAGATTCAGTCCTTTTGGCTCTGGCAAATTTCAAGAGCTGCTTCCAGCTAACCATGTGTTTCCACGGTCAGTGCAGTCAGGTGGACAGAATTCGTTTTTCCAGTACATCCCACCCGTGTGCGCTGCAGTTTTTAATCCATGAATCGCCACAGCACAAGTCCTTTAACTGTTTACAAGCCACACACTCAGAATAGATGTAAAAATCAGCATTGATTTTTACTTTAAGCTTAGAAAGGTTCACTTACTTTTTCTGTAGCGGATGCTGCCAATAATTGCACTTGTGGCAGAGCTGTGCCAAGTGTTCCGGATCAGCCAAGGCATCTGAAATAGGAGGAATCATCTGGGTTAGAAATTGCAGTTTATTTCTCCTCCCTTCAGTGTAGGCTTCAACATTTATCATTCACTTTGCTACACCTCCATAGTAATAATGTAAGAGTTACGTAGCGCAAGAGTTATTTCTGTACTTTTCTTTTAAAAATAATGATAGCAATGACCTCCTACGTAGCACTTTTCAGCAAATAATGTATACATTTACTTTAATATACAAAGAGACTACACAGAATTTTTAAACAACCCTGTGAGGTAGAATTATTCTCTTCTCTCTACTTACAGAAGAGAAAACTGAGGCTCAGAGAGGTTGAGTAATTTACACAAAATCACACAGCTAGTAAAGGGCAGACCTGAAACACAGGGCAGGCCATTTAATGTCAGAGTCAAGGCTCTTTCCATTATTCTATGCTGCCTTCTAATAACGCTTTCAAAGAGCAAGTTTTTGCCTCTAAAACCTAGTAATAGCCTTTTCAACATGCTGAAGTCCAAGTCAGAGGATCGGGGGCATATACCATCCAGGCCATATTCACAAAGAGTAGACAGCCACAGAGAAAGACAAAGCGTACAAATGGCTACTTTGAAGCCCAGCTATTAATATGGATTACTGCACAGCTGATGGCATCCGAGGAGAGCCACGTCAATTTAGCAACAAGCAGTGATGATCAGCGTGAGCTCTGCTGTCATCCATTCTGCACATGCCTAAAGGTGGGCAAACTTGCCATCTGAAAAATAGTGGGGTGCACAGCTTAGGTACCTCCCTGGTAGTGCACAAAAGCCTCTGATCTGGCCTTCTGCACAGTTGCAGAGTGTTCAGAAAGCTTGGAATGGCTCTTTGAGAGGGTCTGGACAAGGTTTGGATCATTTGGGAAGGAATGTGGCTTGCAGAATGGGCTCAGCAAGGGCTGGCCTCTCCTGGGGAGTCCTGCACCATTCCTGCACTCTCTATCCTCTGCCTCCCCATCCCCCACAGCTGCCACGGAGCTGACAATAAAAAACGATGCCCTAGGCTGTCCTGTTTTTATTATTAGTTATATGGCATCATAAATGTACATCGAGATGTTCAGTAAATGAAATTGTGCCAAACACCAAACAGGGCCACTGCCCCAAAGATCTTTTGGCTTTAGGGCAATGGCAGAACAATATAAGAGAAACAAAGGGGACTGAGAGCCAGATGAGGTGAGGTTTTAGTACTGTTTGACCTTTCAGAGGAGGAGGATCTGGCAGCCCAGGAAACTGAGAGGTACAGCATAGGAAATGCCTGACAGCTCAAATGGGCTTTGAGGCCAGCAGTTCAGGGTCCCAGGGATGGATAGGAGATGATTTTGGAAAGTCAAGGAAATTTGGCCCTTATGTTATTTAATAAGATAAATGCAAAAGGGTGGAGGTAGGTGAGACTATTTGCTCCTAATCATGAGCAATCTGACTTAGATAGTAGGGGCATAAGCAGAAGATTCGCCCTCTTTGTGTCCCTTTAGCTTCCACGTAGTATTAAATTGCACAGACTTCTCCAGCAGATGCAATGTGTAAATATAGGACAATCACTGGAAATTTATGAGGTTAAATACTGAGGAATTGCTGAGTAGTAAAATGAAGAGACATAAATTACAGGAAATGCTGCCCTTCGATGAATACATTATGCATAATAATGAAACCTTTAAAAGGCAATAGTAACCAAATATCAGAAGAGGGTCTAAAAGGAGAAAAGCCACACAAAGAACTGGGACTAGGACAGTCCAAAGACAGAGCTACTTTGTCACTATTAAGTAGTCATATCCGTTCTCTTAGATTTCTGTGGCTCTTAAGGGAGGACGGAGTGGAATACTTATTTGAAAGAGGTTATCTGGTGTGTAAAGAGTGTAGGGAGTATGGTCTGAAGAGCCACTGTGCTTCACGGCCCATGTAGCTTGGCTTTATGAACCTGTTATTCCATCTACAAAATGGTTTTAATAAACCCATTTCATGGAATTGTAAACATTGAAAAGTACAAAATGTGAAACACATAGCCCAGCATATAGGAATTTTTTTTAAAAAATGAGTTCCCTGTAAGACTGATACCAAATGTTAATAAAGGTTTAGCAAAATACAGATGAGAAAGATGGGTCTGGCTAGAGAGATTAGGAAGGATTTAGGCAGGGAAGCGTTTGAAAACTGGTTAGGTATTGATGAAGAGACGGGAAAAGTATGAATCAAGGCAAGGAAGAGAGAGAGGACAAGGAGTTTTCTGGAACTAAAAGGCAGGGGAAATAGATGACAGTAAGGAAAAGGATCTTGGGGCCCAAATCCTGTAGGGTCTTGACTGGAATGCCAAGTCATCTGGCCTTTTTTCTCTAGGCACTGGGCAGGCATCAGAGTTATAGGAACAGGGGGTCATATGGTCAGAGAGGTATTTATGGAAGATTATTCTGGCACAGTGCAAAACCATATTGGCATTGGGAAGGACTAGAAGCAGGGAAGCCAAATAGGGGACTGCAGCAGGGATATAGGGAAGGAAGCACGAATGAGAGTTGGAGCTAGGACAGAGGCAGAGGGGGTAGAAAAGAGGAGACAAATGTGGGACATGGAGGATGCTGATCTGGCAGCATTTGGCTATTAATGGATTATGGAATAATGGAAAGCAAGGAGTATAAGATGGCTCTGAAATTTGAAATCTAGGAGACCAAGGATCTGGTGATGTCATTAATAAAAATGAAGAGGATGGGAAGAAGATAAAAGAAAATTTTAGATCTATCAAGTCTGGGGTACCCATAGCATTTCCAAGAACTGTTGAAGAGGCCACTGGAAATGTAGTCCTGGGGCTTGAGCCTGAACTGGCACCCATGTCATTGACATCTCAGTCCTAGTTGAACCATGGCACTGAGTGGGACATCCGTTGGAGAGAGAATGGGGTGGGGATGAAAGAAAGTAGAAACAAGGGGAAGAGGGAACTAGGGCAAATGGCAGGAACTGTGTCTGCCTCAGGCAGGACAAGGAGAGAGCAAAGAAAGTAGAGACAGAGCATGACAGAGATGGAACAAGGAGGGTGTTTCCATGTGACAGCCAGCAGCAGCATCAAAACTTAGAGAAGGGCAGAGGTGGGTGCGAGCTGAGAAGGAACCACGGGACTCAGTGACTTTGATAACAAGTAGTTATTTCTTGCCCTTTCCCAAAACGTATTTGAAGATACTTAAAAGATTATAACACACATTAAGTAGGAGAACTGAAATAAACATTTTAAGAAGACAGCTCAATAATGAACTAGAAGGTGGCACTAGAAGTGAGTTAAGTGCTGCAGCTGAGCACTAGATTTAGCACTGAGTTTCTTGGCAGGTAGGAGATTTAGAAGTCACGGTATGCCTTTAAGGGTTGAGTTTCATCGGGGGTAAGAAACACACAACTTACACGACTTAGGATAGAAAGGGATGTAGGGTAGGGGGTGAGAAAGGAAGTGGAAGAGCAAGTCCAGACAAAACTTAAGAGTGGTTTTGTGGTGTAGAGAAGGAGAAAGGAGGACAATATCAGTGTCTGGGATAGGACGTAGATTGTAGTGACAAAGGTAGAAAAAGAATAAACAGATACACTGTGCCAAGCACATGAGATAGACAAAAACAGTTTCTCGTATACTCTTTCTATAAGAATATGCTCATTAAGAGGTATAGGAAATCAGAAAGACCAGTGTGAGAAAACGTTACACAGAAGACAGCCTCTCACTTAGACATAGGTCAAGATGTGGGGAAATAACATTTTGCTAGGAATGAGGGCTGGGGTACAGCCAGAGGAAAGGTGCTGATGTATGACAAAGCATGGTGCCTCTTGAGTGGCAAAGAGTCTGTTTCTTATAACACATTCAATGGTCTCCCTCTGGGGTTCCACTCAACACAAAGGTTTTCTAACTCCATGGATGATGAACAGTTGAGCAAAGACATTTCTCTGGTGCATCACTGGGAGAACTTGTCCAAGGTCCTGAAGATAGAGGATCCCAGCAACTATGACTTGAAAGTGAGGTGGCTGGGGAAATCCAGTGCAAGGGAAGTATTGGGGCTTCCCCCTAGTCAAGGTGTGCAAATTCTCTACAGGCCTTGGGCCTCCTTCTCTCCTCTCTCCCACAGTTTCGTGTCCATAGGCTTGAGGATTGGGGGACCCTGAGGGACATAAGAACACCTCCTCCCTGGGCTTCCAGCTCCATTTTCCTATTCCTTGAAGCCTTGTCTGGTGGTTTTAGGAATCTTTTATGAATCACAGAACAGTTTCAGCTTTTCTTCTGACTCCATATGACATGATCTAAAAGTACTGTCACCATTATTGTTATTTTTTTAAATTTGGAAATTAAATGATAAAAAAGAAGTGAAGTTATTCACATTTAATGTATCAGCAATAGCCATTTGTTGGAATATTTGAAAAGTCTTTGATGTTATTTTATTGGATGCTTTTGTTTAAATGTTTGAAACTCTGGTAAAATATTTTAAGGTGGAAATTCAAATAGTTACTGTTACATCTTTTTTTCAGTTGGAGCCCCTGATCATTTTATGGATGAGATTATTTGAGTTTGAGGTTCAAAGAGGTTAAGTGACTCACCTCACACTCAATGGTAGGGTCAGAAGTTGCCTCCAGGAACTTCTGACTTAAACATCTGTTTTCTTTCCACTATGTCACACTGACTCCTGTAGCAGAGACAGTCAGGGATGGAGCCATGAATTGGGCTGCTTCTCCCTTAAGTTCTCAGAATGGTTGACTGTGACTCTGAGCACCTGTGCTATGCTTATGTGGCAAATAAAGTGCATGTGTGCATCCCCGATGGGTATTTTTGCCACCCCCAAAAGTGTTATATAGAAATGGGGTTAGATTTGTTCCATAATTTCTAACAGGTAGACCTTGGACTAGTGGGACCAATTTTAGCTTAATATAAGAAAGAGCTTTCTAACAGAGTAGCCCATTGTATGTGAAAGTGCAAAGGAAGAATCACAAGTAGGGACATACAGTGTATCCAGAAATGAGGTAAATAATAATAGGTACTATTATACCCCCATCATACAGATGAGGAAATTGAGCTATGATACCATCAGGCAACTTGGCCAAGCTGGGGCTGAAATTTTTCCCAGTTTGGCCTAAATCTCCTTTCAGGCAAAGAAAGTAGGGCCAGTGAGAAGGGGCTAAGGTGCTGTTACGTATCACAGTTTATTTTTTCCCATTCCATACCTGAATTCTAATATACAAACAAAATTGTAGACTGGGATGCAGCGATGAATGAGCAAAGTCAACTTTGTCCTTTCTTTCTTTCTTTCTTTTTCTTTCTTTCTTTCCTTCCTTCCTTCCTTCCTTCCTTCCTTCCTTCCTTCCTTCCTTCCTTCTTTCTTTCTTTCTTTCTTTCTTTCTTTCTTTCTTTCTTTCTTTTTCTTTTCTTTCTTTTTCTTTCTTTTTTTTTTTTGAGACAGCATCTCCCCCTGTTGCCCAGGCTGGAGTGCAATGGCACCATCTCGACTCACTGCAACCTCCGCCTCCTGGATTCAAGCAATTCTCCTGCCTCAGCCTCCTGAGTAGCTGGGATTACAGGTGCCCGCCACCACACTTGGCTAAGTTTTTGTATTTTTAGTAGAGATGGGGTTTCACCCTATCTGGCTGGTCTCAAACTCCTGACCTCAGGTGATCCACCTGCCTTGGCTACCCAAAGTTCTGAGGTTACAGGCTTGAGCCACCGTGCCTGGCCTCTCTATTCTTTCATAGCAGTCCTTTCACCAAGACATTGCATGGAGTACCTCTGAATCACGACCCAACTAATTTGCCCGGCTGTTTCTTCACAATTATTCATTTATCTAATTATTCATCTCACAAGCATTTATTGAGCATCCCTCATTCTAAATATGATGCTAAACCCTGGAGATGCAGTGATGACTAGGACATGGTTTCTACCCTTGAAGGGCTTCCAGTTATCACAAGAAGTAGTTAGATAAGCCCACAAGAAATGATCACATTCAGACTATGATGAAATACCTTACGAGAGGCAGGCACAAGCAAAATGCTATGAGATTTGAAGATGGAAATAGGAAATAATTTTTAATGGAGGTGGAGGATCCGAAAAGACTTCATGAAAAAAAAAAATTGTGTTTTGAAAAAATGTACCAGATTTCGGGAGAGACAGGAAGAAATGATCTGAGCCATGGTCTTGATAAATAAACAAATGGCGTGCTGGGAAACTGACAGTAAAGGACATGTGAGTGGGAATTGAGGAAGGTAAGGTTGCAACGTCATGCTGGGTCTGAAATGTGAGCCATCTTGAATATTGTGGACATTTAACTTGACTTGGAGGATGAAAGGAGGTATCTTCAAGTGAGATCCCAAAGCCAGACAGATTTATAGACTTTTAAACAGCAAACAGATGCTAGACCTGACAGTCAGGAGGCCACCGTTCTGTGCAGTGGCTATTCACACATGCCTGGGAGTCAGCCAGACCCACTTGGAATCCTGACCCGTTCCCTGCTAGCTCTGCAGCAAGTTATTTTCTCTTTGGACCTCAATTTCCTTATCTGTAACATGGGAAAAATAACGTCTACTTTGTAAGTTTGTTGGGCGGATTTATACAGAAATGTCTTGGCAGATAATAAGCCCCCCATAAATGGTAGCAAAACCTGAATTAGGACTGGCTCACTGAATAATTGGGTCTCACCTGCTCATCAGCTTCTCTGGAGAACCTGTTAACTACCTTGTGCCGGGGTTTTTATCATCTCTCCCATGTTTGGTGTACTCTGAATAAAAACATCATCAGATTAGAAGATTTTGCTTCCTTTTTCCCGTGGCAAGCTCGAGGCTACTGGCATATTTCCCCTGTGATAGGTTTTCTCTGTGGGCTGCACCCATACCACACAGCCAGGATGATTACACAGGACTGACCTCAAGGCTTCGCCTGGGGACCAAAATGAACTCTAGGGGGAGGGGAAAAAGCAATTAACTGCTCTGTGTTTAAGACAAAAATAATGGTAAGAAAGCCATCTCAAGTGACTGTTCATGAATTGGCCTTAAGACACACTGACCAAGGTGTCATGCTTTCAAGAGAGAGACAGTGACACCTCTGAGGTTCATATCTTTTCCAGATTTGATGTGGCTCATAAATGCACAGCAGAGCCTATCACCTGTGCTTTCCTTCATATGCTGTGATTATGTGTTCAGTAAATTGCATCAAGACTGTAAAGACTTTGTTGTGAAATCAAGCAACATTAACTCATTAAGTCAATAATTCATGGACTCTTTTATCTAAAGTGGCAACATCACACCATCAATTCACAAAACAGCCACTTCTCTGAAGTGTATGTGATGATAATAATGGATTTTCTAACAATACCCTCTCAAAGCAAGGTCACTGTGCCCAGATGCTGTGGACATGCCGATCTGACCTAGGTCAGCAAAACAAGCTTTATTATTGAACCTAATTATGAACTATCAAGATAATGGTTTAGACTAAACTGTTTCCTAGGGGATTATTTAGAAACTAGTGAGCCATTTTAGTTTTAAATCTACTGTACTTGGCAGTACCTGTGATGATGCAGGAAATGTTTTTGCTACATAGAATGAACTACAATTGACACAAATATTTTGGAATCTTAGAAATAGTAGCAATATTGTACAATGTTATACTTGTACATAATTTTCAGATTGCTATCTGTTATATACAATCTTACTTACAAATACCTATGTAGGTATAGTTCCAATAATCAAAACTTACAATGAAGAAACCAATTCCAAGTGTTTATCATTTCTGTAATGTGACACACAGGGATACACGGTTTGCTGTAGCAGCTTTCGTGTCTTAACTTGGGAGCTCCTTGTAAAGATTTATATGTATTTATTTTTTCTAGAACAGGATCTTGTTCTGGCACCCAGGCTAGAGTGTAGTGGTGCTATCACTGCTCACTGCAGCCTCGAACTCTTGGGCTCAAGCGATCCTCCCACCTCAGCCTCCAGAGTAGCTGGGACTACAGGCACATGCCACCACCCCCAGCTAACTTTCATTTTTTGTAGAGGCAAGATCTCATTATGTTGCCTGGGCTGATCTCAAATTCCTGGCAGCAGGAAATCCTGCCTTGGCCTCCCAAAGCACTGGGATTACAGGCAGGATCCACCGTGCCTGGCCCAAGATGTTTATTTCTAATATTTATTGAGAGGTTTTCTCCTACCGTCAGATTGGTGATTAATGTATTTCATGGGCAGACTGTGCTTCCTGGTTGCCTGACACGAGGTAATGCAGCCATGCTGGCTGACCTGGTCATGAGTGTTCACAGTGAGAATGGGGCTCTGGGAGGAGGAGGAGCCAATGAACACAGTATTCCCTGGATTGTAAACTGCACTGAAGGTTTATAAAAACTTTTGGAGAAAACCTTGACTAAAGGTAAGCAGTGATTATAAGGTAAGCCACTATATCAGATATGTGAAACTGAGAAAAAATACATCTTAGAGTAATAAAATAATAAATGTTCTATTTGGCAAAATGCATAAAACTATGCATTTTGTATGAATGAAGAATTGCGTTTTCAGGTATAAAAATAATATGATGACCAATGAAACCATTGCTTGGAGATTTCAGCCCAGCATCTTCATCTCTTTGCCATGAGTAAAACATTTTGAGGTCATTCCAAGTCACCTTTGGTGACATGAAATCAGATATAGGAGAGGTATTTAAGCCTTCTTGCTTTTTTGGCATCTTAAATGCAAATCTCAAAAGTTACCTGAAAGTTTTCACATATTACTATGACTAAAAGCAGTATTAACTTACAGAGTTTCTGCTTTCTAATTTTTGCATGAAATTTTACAGTAATTTGCAATCATTATAGAATCTCTGAAACTAGAAGAGAGATAATTAGTGTGGTAGCTAATAATATGATCTCCGTAATACCATAGTGAGTTTGTATGCTGACTTTACTACTTTTTAGAAATGGACAACTTGCTTTAGCTTTTCTATAAAGGCTCAATACTCTCAACCCTAAAATGGTGAGAATTGTAGTCCCCTACATTATAGACTGTTTGGGAAGATAAAGTAACATAAAGTGCCTGCCAATTAGTAAGTGCTCACTGTATATAAATCATCATTCTTTAATATACATTGCCAGAAATTAGCATTAATAGGACTTTTTTCCTTTTGTTGTCTCCAAGTTTTTCTCTCTTTATCTAGATCAAAGACCAGGGTTTCTACTATGGTTATCCTTTCCTTTCAGTCTTACCAGCTTAAATTTTATGAAGCTGGACTTTGATTGGATTGCAATGATTTGTTTTTCCTTGTTCTTTCTTGTTTCTCTGTATTTCTAAGATCTTAAAACAATAACATGTTATTGAATCACTGAGTGGTAGTGTTAGAAAACAAAACTGTCTGTTTTCATGTGTATACATATACACACACAAATACACAGAGAAGGCCAAAATTTAGAACCATTTCAATAACAATGGTTCTGCAGACTTTTGTGGGTGTATTTGTTTGTTTTTTAAATATGTATTTTTTTGAGACAGGGTGTCATTCGGTTGCCCAGGCCGGAGGGCAGTGGTGCGATCTCGGCTCACTGCAGCCTCTAACTTTCAGGCTTAAGTGACCCTACCCTCTCAGCTTCCCAAGTAGCTGAGACTACAGGTGCACTACTATGCCCAGCTAATTTTGTTTTATTTTTTGCAGAGATGAAGTCTCGCTATGTTGTCCAGGCTGGCCTTGAACTCCTGGGCTAAGCAATCTTCCCACCGCAGTCTCCCCAAGTGCTGAGATTACAGGTATGAACCACTGTGCCCAGTCTCTTCAGAATTTGGTCAGTAAATCTGCCGAAAATAAATAGACTAAAAACTGATCAGTGTAAATATGTGGAAATAGACTTTGTTAAAATATTGCTTGCAGAGCATATGATTTTTTCCTATCACGTGATGCTTGTTTCCTCATTTCTTTTGATTTTTAAGTGTGACAGCAGTAAATTTGGTATAGGAAAGAAACGTTAATGGAACTTTCACAAGAACTTAAATAATGACTCCAGCTAAAGTCATCACCACTATTCAGGTCATAATGAAATGGTTTTACATAATCTGTACATTTACTATAGCTGTTACCAGCCACACAGTTAGTTAAATTATTATATTAAATGTGTTGAGAGAGGAAAAATCAAATTTAAGTGAAATTATCTCATTTACATTCTATTCTAATTCAAAAAGAATAAAATTAATGTCTGAAACTGTCAGTGACACTATGCCTTTCTATTTATAATGTAAAAGAATTTTGCTGTACTCTTTTAATTTCCTGTATCTGAGTTTTCAGGAATAATAAATAATACAAATAATAATTGCTATTGAAAAATGTCACACTGCTTAATTGTTTGGAATTCTTCATTTAACTTCACATAATTTTCTCATGACCTAATTCAAATAAAAGGACCTAAAATCAAGATAGAATTCTTCACTTATGGGCTTCCCCAGAATAAACTGATGTTTTTATGTTAAGGACTAATCAAACCCTCAGGAGTCCATCAGCAAATTCCAAAATAGTGCCCAGGTCATAATTAACAACTAGTTTGTCTTACAAGCAGTGGTCCTGGTGGGGGTGCAGGGTTTAATTAGCACCACTTCACTCGGAAGGCAGCTTCCAGGCTGCACTTAAGCAACTAATCTGCAACATCGCCCTTGGCTTTGGTGGCAGCTGCCCACATATAAGGGCTTCAGGATGGAGAAGATTAATTACTCAAACACGTAGTTCACAAGGGCCTAGGCCCCTGAAGCCTTGGTAACACGGCTGAGATTGATTGACTTGTGGTGGCTCTGGAGTGAAGTTTGGACTTGTGTAGTGCCAACATGAAAATAGCATAATGAGATGAAGCAAAAGAGAGTTTGAAACCACATTGACATAGAAGACTATGGGCCCCAAATCACAGCTTCCCTTATTGAGATTCACTCAGTTCTCAATTCTGGTGCTTCTGGCACTGAGTTTTTATTCTTCTATGATTTGCAAGTTACATCAGGAGTTCACATTTTTCATTGGCCAAAGTAGGCAGAGACTGGTTAGAATATTAATAAAAATAATCCCTTGTAATTGGTGCTTAAGCACACTGAGGAGGAATGCATAAACAAGTGAATGAACCATGAATGGATTAAATGCATAGAGTGCTTCACAATATGTTCTTACTTATACGATCTCAATTGAGCCTTTAAACCAGTGTGTTGGTATCAGTGTCTTCACTTTGCAGGTGAGAAACTGAGATTTCAACCAGTGAAATGAACTTGCTCAGACACATGTAGATTGGATGTAGCAAAGCCACAGCCAGAATGCAGAAATTCTAAGCACTAATCTGGTGCTCTTTCTACCCTACCAGGCCAGGAAGACTGGGCAGAGAAGATCTGGAGTAGGGGACAGCAAAGGAGATTAAGATCAAGAAAATTAAGAAAGGCAGAGGAAAATGAGATAAAGAAAAATGGCCAAAGTAAGTGGCTTATTATCCTGCTTGGGTCTGTACAGAATATCTAATGACAATGTATTAGGATGTATTTACCAAACACCAGGACATCCTGTAAATGTGTGGGTTTCCCTTCAGGGTGGTCACCCTGGGAGAGAAGCAGATCATGGTGGAACCTGTATTTCAGAGAAAGAAGGGAGCTAAATCAGATATGGGGGAGACTCAAAGTATGGTTCATCCTGGGGCAAATTCCTCTCCAGCTGTGAACCTGTGAAAGCAGACAAATTATGGGCTTCCAAATTACACTGGCAGGATAGGCATAGAAGAGACGTTGCCATTCCAAAAGGAAGAAATAGGAAAGAAGGAAGGAGTGATGGGTCCCAAGCAAGTCCAAAACCTTGCAAGGCAAATTCCATTAGATCATTAGTCTTGAGAATAATCCTCTTTGATTCAATGTTTTGCCCTCTAGGCCCACTGGGGTGGCAGTGCCACCCTTGTAGAGCTGTGCCCCCAACCTTGAGGCCCTCAGTGGAGTCATTCTGGCCCACTGAAACGAAGGGAAGACTAAAGTAGAACCAACCCTGTCCCCTGGGCTTGTGGCAGCCCTGATGATTTCAGAATCACGCTTAGGGTCATTCTTCCGTCTTATTGAAAGATAAGATATGTTATAGCCTGATAAGTTTATTCTGTCCTGTAGAATCTTAGAACTACAATAGCTTTACTACATTTGCTTCATTTTGTTGCATTACTGTCCCCTTCAATTTAAAGTGGCAGCATTTCTGCCATAACAGCCACACCCTTATTATCTTCCAAACACAATTTCTACATGGGAAAGCGTTCATTTGCTGGACACTTTCTAATTTTTTGCAATATAGACAGGCTGAGAATTTTCCAAATCTTTAAGTTCTGGTTCCTTTTTGCTTAATAATTTCTTCTTCATTCACCTCCTTTAGCAATTTACTATAACCAGTCAGGGGTACCCTGGCTGCACCTTAAACATTTTATTTAGAAGTATCCTCAGCTAAATGTACAATTTCATGCCTCATAAATTTCATCTTCCACAAAACAGCAGAACACAATTCAGGGAATTTCTTGTCCAGCTTATAAGAATGATCCCTTGTCCTCCAGTTTTCAATAACTTGTTCCTTATTGCCAACTGAGAACTCAGCAGAATGGCCTTTAACACCCATATTTCTACCAAGTCTGTGCATGGCAATCTAGACTTTTTCTAGTAAGCACCTCGAAACTCCTACTACTTCTACCATTACCCAGTCCCCAAACTGCTGCATCATCCATAGGTGTTTTTTACATGAATGACCCACTTTTTTGATACCGAAGTCTGTATCAGTCTGTTGAGGCTGTTATAAGAAAATACTATAGACTGGGTGGCTTAAACAACAGAAATTTATTTTCTCACAGTTCTGGAGGCTGGAATTCTGAAATCAGAGTGCCTGTATGACCAGTTTATGGTGTGGGCTCTCTTTCTGACTTGTCAATGGTCACCTTCTCGTTGGGTCTTCACATGACCTCTTTGTGTACACAGAAAGAAAGATCTCTTTGTTTTCCTCTTGTTAGAAGGCCCCCAATCCTATAAGATTAGGACCCAACCCTTATGACCTTATTTAACTGTAATTACCTCCTTATAGACTCTATCTTCATATGCAGTCATATGGGAGGTTAGGGGTTCAACGTGCAAATTTGTGGGAATACAATTCAGTCCATAGCAGTAGCCCCTACTCTCTGGAGGGAGCTGGCTGTGAAGACCATGACTTCCACTCTACTGTGACTTCAAAGGGACTGCTGAGCTGCTGGAGGGAGTCTCCATAGGAATGAGAGCCACTAAGGCATTTTGTCATTTTTATGATATAGCTAAAATAATTATTTCTGTGTTAGAGATATACATTGTCATCAGAATATTCCTGATCGGAAATATCATTTCTATGAAATGCTACTTCTCTTTATGCTTCAGTAGTCCTGTGAAGTATATATGATTTTTATTCCAACTTTATATGCAATAAAATAGAAGTTCAGAGAAGTTAAATTACTTGTCCAAGATCACACAGCTAATATGAGACAGGGTGATGGCATGATTAATCCTTTCGTTCAATAAATAAATACGTATGTAGTCCAGGCTCTATTTTAGGGGATAGAGTGGTGAACAAGACAAACAAAGCCCCTGCCCTTGTGGAGCTTACATTTCAAGCTTGTGTTTATAAACCTGGAGTTGTTTTCATGAGCCATAATTGCCTGAGTTCTAGGACTTCATTCCAGGGCATAAATTCCCTCTGATGTGTCTTTCTCCAGGCATGGTCTCTCTATCCTTCTTACCCCTGGAAGGAAGGCTTTCTTCTATCTGCATTCTTGGGATATGGGGAATGCTTCTATCCCTCCAGGAATGGTTTCTGACCAATGATTTAGCAACTGGCCGTGTAGCAGTGCTGAATATATAGATCAACACATTTACTCCTTACTATAATCTTCTGAGGCAGGCATTGCATTTTCTACTTGAGATATCTGAGTTGCCAAATACCTAGACCAAGTCACAGAGTCAGACTGACAACCAGTTATCTGTGACTTCTGAGCTGGGGCTTGACCATCACGCTCTGCAGTGTGGAACTGACACATCCCCAGACCTCTTTGCTCCCCAGCTGGCTTTGCTGAAGTGGTTTCCCTATGACTGACTTGCCTGTTGAGTTAGATGAGGAGCTGCAGTGTTCTACAAACTATTGCCAATGATTATTCTTTAAAGTAGTTTTGTGACATACAAGTTTTCTAAGTAATCTTCCAGTACAATGAAGATCTGGGTGTTTAATTTAAAAAAGCAGATTACACAATTTCCATGCAGCGGATAATTTGCATTGTCTTCTGTATTACACGTCTTGTTGACATAGAACTATGGGTTCCCTGAGCACATCATTTCCTTGGCAAGCAAGAAGATATTGAGCATAGGGTAATAGAGGGTCAAAGCAAATTTGTAGAGAATTTTATTATAACGATGTTCATTTGCTGGGCAAGAAAAATAAATTACTCATTTGGGGGCCAGTGAAAAATCTTTCAGTGACGTAGTTTATTGAAATGTTCTGGGTATTCGGTGACAATATTTCTTCAGTTCCTTTTCAAAGAATTATAATTGCAGGACAGAACAATATGCTTGCAAAAATTATAACTTTTCTTGAATGTTTTTCCTTTAATAGAATATGTGTTATTATGTAATTCAATTCCCCAAGGAATTTTGTGGAATTTTGCATAATGTGTACCATTTCAGGCAATAGCATCATGTATACCAATCTTGCTGAAGTATGCACAAGGATGCATGAAAGCAAAAGTTACATGACCTGTGTATATTTTAATTGGTTTTGTGTGTATGTAGGCATGAAGGGAACTAATGGCATCACCTAGTTATTTAACTCTCACTTGGTATGGATAAATAGATACATTTGAACCAATCATACTAATTGGATCTCTGATCTAGCTTACCTCATATGATCTGCCCTACCAGGTATACCATTTTGGTTTCCTACCTAGAAATAGGGGGAAAATCCACAAGAAACTTTTAGCACTTCTTTTATCAACAAGACAATTATCATTTTCTGACAACAGAGAAAAGTGAGATTTTTTTTTCTGTTGTTAAGAAAAACTACCTTTCAACCTTCTCCTCTTTTCATGTTAGTATTTTAACCATCACCTCTAGGTGTTTACATGATAAAGTCCCTAAAGGCATGGGATCTGTAGAAGGAAAAGGCTTGAGGGGTGTGAGACTATCAATCACAAGAAAGCAGAAATCAAACCTCCAAGCCAGAAGGTTTGAGAATGAGGTGAGCACATCTGTATAGCTGTGGCATCCATGCCTAGGTGCTCACCTGAACCTCTGCTCCCAAATATTGCCAGACAGAGGAGGCTTGAGAGGGATTTGCTGTGTTGTGTGTGCTTCCAGAACTTAACGAGTATTGCTTTCCACTCCTGGTACCCACCCAGTGTAGACTAAATAGTTGATTTGGATCTGGTACTTCTATAACAATAACAATGGTAGTACATATTGAGCACTCACTGTGTCTCAGTTACTTTACATGGATTGTGTCACTTGTTCCTCATAACAATCCTTCGAGGTAAATTCTTTTTTTTATTATTATTTTATTATAGTTTAAGTTCTGGGATACATGTGCAGAACGTGCAGGGTGTTACATAGGTATACACGTGCCTTGGTGGTTTGCTGCACCCATCAACCTGTCATCTACATTAGGTATTTCTCCTAATGCTATCCCTACCCTAGTTCCCCACCCCCTGAGAGGCCTTGATGTGTGATGTTCCCCACCCTGAGTTCTCATTGTTCAACTCCCACTTATGAGTGAGAACATGCAGTGTTTGGTTTTCTGTTCCTGTGTTAGCTTGCTGAGAATGATGGTTTCTAGCTTCATCCATGTCTCTGCAAAGAACATGAACTCATCATTTTTTGTGGCTGCATAGTATTCTGTGGTATATATGTGCCACATTTTCTTTATCCAGTCTATAATTGATGGACATTTGGGTTGGTTCCAAGCCTTTGCTATTGTGAACAGTGCTGCAATAAACATACATGTGCATGTGTCTTTATAGTAGAATGATTTATAATCCTTTGGGTATATACCCAGTAATGGGATTGCTGGGTCAAATGGTATTTCTGGTTCCAGATTCTTGAGGAATCGCCACACTGTCTTCCACTATGGTTGAACTAATTTAAACTCCCACCAACAGTGTAAAAGCATTCCTATTTCTCCACATCCTCTCCAGCATCTGTTGTTTCCTGACTTTTTAATGATTGTCATTCTAACTGGCATGAGATGGTATCTCATTGTGGTTTTGATTTGCATTTCTTTAATGACTAGTGGTAATGAGTTTTTTTCATGTTTGTTGGCTGCATAAATGTCTTCTTTTGAGAAGTGTCTGTTCATATCCTTTGCCCACTTTTTGATGGGGTTGTTTGTTTTTTTCTTGTAAATTTGTTTAAGTTCCTTTTAGATTCTGGATATTACCCTTTGTCAGATAGATAAATTGAAAAAACTGTCATCATATTTCTTTAGATAAAACTGAAGCACAGAAAGGTTAGTTTGCTCACTATCATACAAAGAGGAAATAATCAGCCCAGGATTCAAACCCAGACATACTAATGCATAAATCTGGACTTCTAACCACTCTACTACTCTATAGACCTACACAAGATCTTATCTGAATGAAGTTTTAAAATGTGACTTTAGGAACAAAGATGTTATTTGGAAGAAACTCAGAGCTGCCAAGGATAAACATTAATCAGGGTTTCCTAGATTATTTTGGTGAACAATTCTGTTAATAACAGCTTTGTAATGTAACTTGCATTCTGTGGTTCATGAATTTTGCATTGTATTCATTGTTAATCAATTCTTTCTCACTAGAAATTTATATTTATAGTTTTCTAATCACATGTGTAGCTCTATTTCTGTTCCTTGGTATATAAATTTACTGTTTACTTCTATTTACTTCTTTATTCAGTATATGTATATATACACACACACACACACATATAATTTAAATATGTATACTTCATATATTATATATGTATAAGCATATATGTATATATTTTGTACATGTATACCTTATATATATAGAAAGTATAGAGTCTGTATTATGTATGTATACTTTATGTATATATACTATATATAATAGTATGTATACTATATTTTCTCTCTATATAAAGTATACATATATACTTTTTATACAGTAAATAAAGTATACATATATACTACATATACTATACAATGTATGTATACTTTATGTATATGTACTATGCTTTCTCTATATATAAAGTATACATATATACTTTATATATGGTATACTGTATATAGTGTATATATAAAGTATACATATATACTTTAGTATATAAAAGTTGGGACTATACTATATATACTTTATATGTAGTATATATAAAGCTGGGACCATACTATATATACTTTAATATAGTATATATGCATACTTTATGTATAGAGAAAGCATAGTATGTGTATATATGTATACACACACATACACAAAGAGGTTTACAGATTCTGTCTGCATTTTCTTAACACTCCATCATGATATTTCTAGATCTTTACTGCCATAGCTGTAATACCCTGAGATCTTTTCCACTGTGGCTGTTTGATTATTTTTCTTCTCTGTTCTCTTTTGTTCTTTGAATTCAAGCTCTCAGTGCATAAAGTGCATAATGTCACTCTGTGTTCTTCTTTATTTTTTTATTATTATTATTTTTTTGAGATGGAGTCTCGCTCTGTTGCCCAGGCTGGAGTGCAGTGGCGTGATCTTGGCTCACTGCAAGCTCTGCCTCCCGGGTTCACGCCATTCTCCTGTCTCAGTCCTCAGCCCCCCGAGTAGCTGGGTCTACAGGCGCCCGCCACCACGCCCGGCTAATTTTTTGTATTTTTAGTAGAGACGGGATTTCACTGTGTTAGCCAGGATGGTCTCGATCTCTTGACCTCGTGATCCGCCCGCCTCAGCCTCCCAAAGTGCTGGAATTACAGGCGTGAGCCACTGCGCCCTGCCCAGGCAGACCTTTTTATGTGATCCTCTCTCAGGCTGAGTTGTCTGCTTATCTGCCCTCAAGGTTTCTCTTTTTCTGGCCACTTATCTTCTGAATCAATCAGCTAAGAATGTAATTGTTACAAGTATTAATAATAGAAAACCTAACTACCAAAAGCTTAAAAGACGGCTGAGGGTGTTTTTTCTCACTTCCACAAGTCTAGAAGTAGTAGTTGTTAGTATAAGTCTAGCAGTTCACTGATGTCAGGACAGATATTTGTGTTATTCTCTTGACTTTTCCTCATGGGCACAGTTAAACAGCTGTAGCTCTAACCATCACATCTGCATTCCAGGGAAGCAGAATTAGGAAGGACACAATACCAGCTGTATCTATCCTCCTTTAGTAGTAAAGCAAAGGGTTTATCTAAAACCTCCAGTCGATTTCTGCTTTTATTCTCACTGTCCGTGTCTGTGTCACACAGCATGTCCTAACTTCACAGCAATGGAGGCTGAAAAATGAGCAATTAGCTAGGCACATTCCTCGCTTAAACAATATTGGGCTTCTATTAACTAGAACAAAGGAGGCCTGGAGAATGGGCAAACGACTATGGTAGATTGCAAGTGGTTCCACCATATCTGTTCTTGCTTTCTACTATAGTAATAGAATATTAGCTGAGCAGATGGCTAACTAAAGTCTACATTTCCCAGACTTCCTTGCTGTTATATGTGGCCATGTGGCTACGTTCTGGCTGATGGCATTTGGGCAGATATGATGTGTATGTCTTTCAGGTCTTTCCCATAAAATGATCAGTTGTATATTTACCAAGCTTTTTGTCCTCTTCCAGTTAGCTGGGGAATAGCAAGAACTTAGGGAGCTGCCTTGGATCCAGTGTTGAGAATGGCAGAAATGACCACTAGCTTTGAAGGGCCTTCCCACCCTTGGACTATTACAGAGAGAGAAATAGATCATTCCTCATTTTTGGTGGGTCACAGTATTTTTAAGCTTTGTTATAGCAGCTTAGCTTGTCTCCTAACCATCACAGCAACTAATAATACCTGCCATCTCATCTACACCATATTTAGTCCATCACATGCCCTAAGAAACTCTGTCTGGCCACTGACCATGACACAGTGATCTCCCTGGTCATGCTGCTCACCATGGCTATGGTAGTGTAGCCAAATGCAGGCTTGGCTGCTCACTGCTTGCAAAACCAATAACGAGAATGAGGTGCAGTGGAAGGAAAGTGGTTTTATTTCAGAGCTAGTCATCGGGAAATGACCAAGGCTTGTGCCATAAAGAAACCGTTTCAGCTTTTTGGGTTGAGGGTATTGATTTAAAAAGGGGAGTTGTGTATGATGGGCATGCAGGAGCGATGAGGAGGTGCCAGTCTACATGACTTGTTCCAATGAGTATCCTGAGCTGTTGCCCCGTCTGGTGAATGGGCTGGCACTATCTCAGGTACAGCCGGGTTGTAAATTAACCAAAGCCTTGAAGATCTCCAGGTAGGGGAGAATCCCACAGTGGCTTGAATTGTTTCAATAGTTAGTGTCGGAACTTCTAAACAAACACATAATTAGATAAGGAAAACATTTTTCAAGGGGGTGCCTGGTAGAAAGAAAGTGAGCAAAGACTTGTATCTCATTACTAAAGGCAAGAAAAGAAATGGGCAGGAGAAAGAAAAAAAGCTTTTAAAAACAGAACACTCAGAGTAGCTTTGATTGTGCTAAACCCAGCAGATGACTAGATCTCTCTATTCTTATTTACTTTCAGGTTTCCCAGAGTCTGTTCAGTCTGGTCAGTATAAGAGAAGGGAAAATGTACTTTCTTGGTTTGGGGAAAGGAAAAACAGTGGCTAGGAGCCATTGCTTCCCCTCCCTAACCCAAGCCCAGGAAACAAAGAGTCAGTCCTTCTAAGAATTTTCCTTTTTCCCACTTTAAAAACTATCCCATTCTGAGAACAAAGAGATACAGAACAAAAGGTAGTGCTTCAAAAGCTACCAACTCGAGTCAAAGGGCTATCATCCTGATGGAAAAATCTTTTGACACTTGTAACCTTCAAACTCTTTCCTTCTGGTCATCTCAAGCCACTTTTGTCTTTCTTAGTCCCAAATTTTATTAGGCTTTATCTTTTGGTTTGATATTTGCTTTTTTCCCCTTTGAACTATACCAAACAGAATTTTAGGAGAAAATGATATGATTTGATATAAGTGAATGATGTAAATTTTAAAAATGTGATTTGCATCCACCTTTTCCATACCTACACTCTACAAAATTCATTTATGGGCAGTGTTGATCTTGTAAAACTGAGGAGTCAATAAACTTTGTCTCCTATCTTTTTATTTTCTTGCATTTTTTCTGCCCTTTCAAATTTCTCGCATCCCCTTTTATTCTACAAGATTTGCCATTTCATTTTGCTTCCTTGATCCCTCTTGCTATTGAAAACAGCTTCCTCAAAATTATCAAGGTCATCAAAAACAAGCAAATTCTGAGAAACTGTCACAGACCAGAGGAGGCTGAAGAGACACAATGACTAAATGTAAAATGGTACCTCGCATGGAATACAGAAAAGGGGCAATTAGGGTAAAACTATTAAAAGTCCAAATAACAGGTTGGATGTATGGATAGTAATGTACTGATGTTGATTTCTTAGTTGTGATAAATATATAACAGTAATGTGAGATGTTAAAAACATGGGGAACTGCGTGATGTTAAGAGAATTCTGTATTACCTTTGCAACACTTTTGTAAATCTAAAACTATGCTACTATGAACATTTTATTTAAAAATATATTAACTTTTTTTTAAACTAAAAAACATGTGTGTGGGGAAAGTACTTAGCAAATTCTTTCACAGTAGGACTTTGGGGGCCCAATGTGAAGCCATCTGTCATGCATTTCCCTAAGGCAGCATTCCCCCAAAGTGTAGCTCTCAGAATACAGTCCATTAGATGTTTTGTGATAAAATGTTCATTGGTAAAATGATTGGTAATACTATTCCTCCCTTAGAAATTCCTAATAAGTATATATAAAACATAGCACATAATATAAGTGCTAGACATATAGGAGCAGCTAAAGGGCTTTTGTATGACTTCCAGTGGAATATGAAGTATGGTGAAATCAAGAGACCTCTTTATCTAACATGGGGTTTTACACATATATTTGACCATGTGAACTTTTTTCTCAAATAATATATAACATCTTGTGGAAATTATGTTCTTCAAATACACCCCAGGAAAACTGGCCCAGAGAAAGCAATCCTTAGTTTAGACCCTTGACTAGTCAAGTTTAGGGATGGCATTAAACCTCTGGGGGCAAAAAGTTCATGGTTCTGCTCATGTGAGCCCACACACCATTCCACCTAGCCACAAATGTGATTCCTCAGAGAATGATCATCCTACAGGAAAATCACTAAGGTTTTATTATAGATACAAAGGATTCAAATTATACTTAGAAACACACAATGTCAGTCTCCTGACTCTGCTAATTGACTCCAACTTTAATGGTGCTAGGCTCATTATTCCCCTTTTAGCAGTGTCCGACCTCAGCATTTGGGAGCCTTTGAAACCATATGCATCTTGAATAGGTTGCAGTTTGATCATTTAAAGCAGGAAAGATCAATTGTCCAGGCTCTAGCTAGATGGGGCTGGCAAATCAGACTGCAGGATGGCTGATCCTCTTACTCCACGGCCTTCCAATTGATACCGATTGCTGCATCCACATCAATCACTCAGTGATCCACATCAATTAAAGCCGCTCAAAGGCATAGGGAGAAGTCGCTTTATCCAACTTCACTTCAGATATATAGGAGCAGCTAAAGGGGAAAAGGATTTTGTGTGACTTTCAACAGGATATGAAGTATGCTGATCTGTTGTCCATCGATACGTCAACTGCAAGGAGGATTCTAATGAGCCACCTTCTGGCTTTCAGGGAAAGCAGTAGATTTGTGCCGCTTGGTCTGTATTCTCCCACTTTTCCCCCCTGGGTTGCATTATAGTCAATCTGGGGTATCTTTGCAGGGGTAAGCCGGTGGCTACACCTAATTATACCTCATTTGACCATGAATTAGTTAATTAAGCAATATTTGATTTAAATAAATATTGATTAAGTACTTACTCTATGTCATGCACCATGCTATGATATATCATTGAACAAGATATGCTCTTTGCCCTCAAGGAACTCCCAGGTTGTTAAGAAAGGCAGACAAGAAAACAGGCAATTATAATACAACATGATATGAATTTTGATAAGGGAAGGTTCCAGGTGCTTTGGAAACATGAGGTTCTGAGGAGGAACTTGTATCCTGCCTTGGAAAGGGGAAGGCATAGAGGGGATTTCAGGGAAGGGTTAGCAGTGGGCTCTTAGGAAGGATACTGAGAGAGGTGGTATCTAAGCTAACAAAATGAAATGTGTTCTGTTCCATGACCGTGCTGATCATCAAAATATGGAGACATGCTATTTTACAATGAGGCCATCTGCTGAACCATGGACTTCTTACATAAAACAAAAGTTAAGCACCATGGGGGAGATGCTTTTATAATGTTTTGATGTCGAGTGGTCTTTAGTCTCTTTGGCAAACATTTGTACGTCATCTAGACCAAGAATCTCACATGTGTGAAACAAGTATTTTCAACATGCACAACTCTGGAGGTAACCAAAATATAACTTCACGTCTTTCTTTCTGCTATGCTTTAAATACATTTTATTTAATGTGAGTTACTTGTCTCTGCCCCCAAAAGAAACTGGAACGAGTTCCTGACTTTATGGCTCACTCTAAAGCAGCAGACTCAGAGTCTATTTAAATCACACAGTCTCAAATCAGAAAGCAGAATGTCCAAGAACATATAATAATAAAATCTCCAAATGCAAGTTACTGTCCCCTCTTCATGGGTGAGCCTTGGCCTGAATGCCCAAAGTGGACAAGGAAAGGGAAGGTCCTCCTCCCTGCCCACTTCTTTCTCAGCAATAGTCAGTGCTATTTTGCTCCCCGTGTGTAAGCATGAAGGAGTTAGAGGGAGAAGTATAGGGGTGGAGTGGCATGGGGGCAGCCACCAGCTAGGTGGCATCTCACTTTCTGGGCCAGGGAGATGGTTGAAGCTTATTCTCTCTTTGGAAATAGCAATGGCAGGCTCTTTGGAGGCCCCCTATTGACCCCCTTTCTCCCAGTCTCCTGACCCTGGTAGATACAGCTCTATTCCAGGCTGGTGGCGCCTTCCTAAGCCACTGTAAGTCTGGTGCTATTTTCTAGCCTTTTGTTGTTTTTGTTAAGGCCAACTTATCTTCCCTAGGTGACTCTTTGAGAGAGCTCTAGGTCACCCTAAATCTGCACCCCACTTGCCTTGCCCTGCGGAACTCAGGCAGAGCAGCCCCACCTTGATGCAATAGCACTCTTTGCTCTGCTTCGGCCCTGCCAACCTTTTTCAAATTCTCTGAATTTGGGGGTGGACGTCACACCCCAGATGACAGGCCCTCAGCTTTCTCAATGAAGTCCTCTTAAGAAGACTTTTCAAATTTCTTTACGTATTCCATGAAATTTTCTTCATTAGGTAAGAGAGGAAAGGACATGTGTGCACACACACACACGCGTGCACACACACACACATACACATACACACCACACACACACACAATCACTCAGATGGGGGTAGGGGAGATAGGTCTTGCAGCTCTGTTTTCTCTGAAGATAGGCCCCTCATAAAATTCTCCTCTCTCTCTCTCTCCCATGTCTCTCTTTCTCTTTTCACACTGTAACGTTCAAAAAAATCATTCATCTCTTGAGGAATCCTAGAGTCTCAAAACTGTTTTTTGAAATTTTGTTTAAAAATATGCATTTGAGATCTAACTTCACATCTAAGTGACACTGTGTCTAGATCGTGTTAAAAAAAATTAACCAGCTTGTCAAATGTATCTCCTGAATATGTCATTAACCTTTCTATTTGAATTCATTCCAGTTACTATGGCTATACTCTCGGCCTTAATCATAAGTGTCCTGGTCTTCCAGGCTACATCCCTGTCCTTCTCCAATTCATCCTCTTCCTAATGGCCAGAAGAGAGAGATCTACATAAGATGCAGATTTGTACCTGTTACTGCAATCCTTGTAACTTTTCGCTGATGTCCTAATAGCTAGAGGATTAATGCCCAAATTTCTTCTAGCAAACGCTTGCTCTTGCTTTTGCTTCTAGGTATCACTCTGGCCTCAACTCATCATCATCCTTTATACTCCAACAATACAAAATGAGATAAAGCACACCATGCATATGGTTGTTTCATACCTCCACGCCATTTCTGCCCCAAACATTCTTTTTCCTCTTTTCAATCAGTGATGCCTACAGTCATTTCTGCTCTTCCATGACATGTGTGTCCCTAAAAATCACTGTTCTATGCAAATAGGTACAATAACCCCCACAATGGGGTTAGAAGCACAGCATTCAAAAAATCTCTGATGCATATAAAAATAAGATAGGATCCTAACAAAACCAGTAGCATTGCTTGACATATGTTAAATGGTTCAGAAAAACACAAATGCTGCAACAAATATGTCACTTCACCTTGAAAAAGACTTTAAGCTTGCTGGTGGACATGGGCAGCAGAAGGGCTGCAGCCTAGGGGTGATTGTGAAGTGGCAGGAGAAAGGTTAGGTCAAATCACATGGAAAACTGCAGCACCTGGTGTGGGTGGGTGTGGCTCCTCACACCCCCAGGGAACTGGGGTAGCTGTCAGATATTTGTGGTGTGTGCATGTGCTGGTGTTATTATCCTTATGCAGCTCATTCCAGCAAGCAGCAGTTTTCTGCATTCACCACAGTGTTTCTTGTTTATAAGCAAATGCTAAATTGGTGTCATGCTCGAATTATTCCCTAATATATCAATCATGCTGGAACAAATTCATGTCTTTAAAGCAAGCCTTGTAGCAAAACTGACTATGCCTATCTTTCAAAAGATGGAGGAAGGACAGGAAATAAGCAAAATGAACTTGGAGCAAAATAAGCAAAGTGATCTTGGAGTGCCAGTCGGTAAAAAAGTGCTCAAAACAACACAAAACAGGAAAGGAACAGAAAAAAGGAAAAGGCCCACAATGATGAGGGCCTGTCACAGAGATATAGGAGCCAACTGAAAGAGCTCCCAATGGCCAAAGCTGGAACAATTTGAGCAATAAAATAAAGTAGTGTTGGATTAAAACTCAAAGTATAAAATAAATACCCATGAGTTCATACTAATATAAATAAGTGGTGGAATAAATAAAGAAGTGGGAGAGAAGAAACAATCCTACTATGCAGAAGAATTCTAAATAATTTGTGTAGGTATTCCTCCCTCAAGGAAAGGGAGCATCACTTTTTATTCCCCACTCCTTATGTGTGAGCTGTGCATAGTGAATTCCTTCCAAAGAGTGCAGCATGAAAAGCGGGGGGCGGGGTACTGGGGGGTCAGCTTTACAGTGAGAAACCTCACAGATAGTACCTCAACCAGGTGTTCAAGGTCAAGATTAACACAGAAATGAGTCATGTCAATTGTATGTATCCTTGATTCTATGTGATGAAAATGGCTTTTTGTTCTTGCGATAGTTTACTGAGAATGATGGTTTCCAATTTCATCCATGTCCCTACAAAGGACATGAACTCATCATTTTTTATGGCTGCATAGTATTCCATGGTGTATATGTGCCACATTTTCTTAATCCAGTCTATCATTGTTGGACATTTGGGTTGGTTCCAAGTCTTTGCTATTGTGAATAATGCCGCAATAAACATACGTGTGCATGTGTCTTTATAGCAGCATGATTTATAGTCATTTGGGTGTATACCCAGTAATGGGATGGCTGGGTCAAATGGCATTTCTAGTTCTAGATCCCTGAGGAATCGCCACACTGACTTCCACAATGGTTGAACTAGTTTACAGTCCTACCAACAGTGTAAAAGTGTTCCTATTTCTCCACATCCTCTCCAGCACCTGTTGTTTCCTGACTTTTTAATGATTGCCATTCTAACTGGTGTGAGATGATATCTCATAGTGGTTTTGATTTGCATTTCTCTGATGGCCAGTGATGATGAGCATTTTTTCATGTGTTTTTTTGCTGCATAAATGTCTTCTTTTGAGAAGTGTCTGTTCATGTCCCTCGCCCACTTTTTGATGGGGTTGTTCGTTTTTTTCTTGTAAATTTGTTTGAGTTCATTGTAGATTCTGGATATTAGCCCTTTGTCAGATGAGTAGGTTGTGAAAATTTTCTCCCATTTTGTAGGTTGCCTGTTCACTCTGATGGTAGTTTCTTTTCCTGTGCAGAAGCTCTTTAGTTTAATTAGATCCCATTTGTCAATTTTGGCTTTGGTTGCCATGGCTTTTGTTGTTTTGGACATGAAGTCCTTGCCCACGCCTATGTCCTGAATGGTAATGCCTAGGTTTTCTTCCAGGGTTTTTATGGTTTTAGGTCTAACGTTTAAATCTTTAATCCATCTTGAATTGATTTTTGTATAAGGTGTAAGGAAGGGATCCAGTTTCAGCTTTCTACATATGGCTAGCCAATTTTCCCAGCACCATTTATTAAATAGGGAATCCTTTCCCCACTGCTTGTTTTTCTCAGGTTTGTCAAAGATCAGATAGTTGTAGGTATGCGGCGTTATTTCTGAGGGCTCTGTTCTGTATTCTCACTCATAGGTGGGAAATGAACAATGAGATCACATGGACACAGGAAGGGGAATATCACACTATGGGGACTGTGGTGGGGAGGGGGGAGTGGGGAGGGATAGCAGTGGGAGATATACCTAATGCTGGATGATGAGTTAGTGGGTGCAGCGCACCAGCATGGCACATGTATACATATGTAACTAACCTGCACAATGTGCACATGTACCCTAAAACTTAAAGTATAATAAAAAATAAAAAATAAAAAAAAAAAAGAAAATGGCATTTTTACCTTTCTGCCCAAAACCCCTTAACCAAGCCCAATCAAATCATAAAGAAAACACCAGACAAATCCCAGTAAGAGACATTTTATGAAATACTTCATCAGTACACCTGAAAACTTTCGAGGCCATCAACAGTAAGAAAAGCCTGAGAAACTGTCAGATGCAAGAGGAGACTAAGGAGACGTGACAACTCCATGTAATGCTATCTTAGACAGGATCCTGGAATAGAGAACATTCAGTACAAACTAAGAAAACCTCAATAAATGGTGGACTTTGGTTACTGATCATGTATCAATATTATTTTATTAATTGTAACAAATATACCACATATTAGTATAAGATATTAATAATATGGGAAGTGGGTACAGGACATATGAGAACTCTCTGTATTATTGCTACTTTTTTTTTTCTACAAATCTAAAATTGTTCTAAAAAAAAATGTTTTTTGCTGGGCATGGTGGCTCATGCCTGTAATCCCAGCACTTTGGGAGGCCGAGGCGGGTGGATGATGAGGTCAGGAGTTGGAGACCAGCCTGGCCAACATGGTGAAACCCCATCTCTACTAAAGACATAAAAAATTAGCCTGGTGTGGTGGTGCGTGCCTGTAGTCCCAGCTACTCGGGAGGCTGAGGCAGGGGAATCACTTGAACCCAGGAGGCAGAGGTTGCAGTGAGCTGAGATCGCACCATTGCACTCCAGCCTGGGTGACAGGACAAGACTCCATCTCGAAAAAAAAAAAAAAAGAAAAAAAAGAAAAGTTTTTTACAGAGATGGTGGAGAAAGCAATGCATCTTCCACAAACTCTCTTCCCAGATCCCATCCAAACTAAGTCAGGTAGCTTCTGAGTTTGCAGATCACCTTTGTCTTGATCCTATTCTCTCATATATTCCATCATGGTTTAATCCTGTTCCTCCCTGATGAGATCATCAACTCCTTAAGGAAAGGAATCCGGCTATATTTATTTTTGTATCTCCAGTACTTGTCTCATGTTAGTTAATAACAGTGGCCAAATATGTATGTACGAAATGGAAACACACTGTCAAATAGTAGTCCATGTGTCTGCTTTGTGCAACTTCAATTTCCCTTGTCCGATATTAGTATGCCAAAGAGTTGGATATATGTTAAGTATGGCTGAATCCTATTTTTGACTCTTCAAAGTGCTTTCTTTAGTTGGGACCTAAGAGAAAAAAGATAGTAAGCGAATGAGTCATGTTTCCCTATCCTAAAACCTTCTGTCTGATTATTTTTTTCCCACTGAGCAGTGCGTTTCTGATTTTGACACTTTCATCTCCCTTTTCATGTGCATTGGCTTCTCTCTGTTCTAACAGAACGTCAATCTAACAAATCAAAGTGATTCTAAATAATCCATATGTCCAACATCTAAGTACTTCTTCCTTGAGCTGTTCTGCTCCATTTCCACTGTCTTTTACTTAGGTGAGCCTACAGACTGGGAGTTCTAGGAGGTGCTGTTCAAATGAGCACTTTAGTGTCTCCCTGGGCACAAGACTCTTCTGCTAGTTAATCTGTGTTGTTTATCCTCAAATCAAACTTCCCTCAAGACCTAATGAGCTGACCAGACTGCCTGATTGATGGGGGTCAGTGCTGATTCAAACATCCGCACTGACTTTCCCATCAAAAGCAGTTAATTTCATGAAGAAAATATTGGCAGTAGGACACTTTTAATTTTAGAACAGCTACCAAACCCAAAAAACTATAACAGGTAGCTCAAAAGACTGTTGTTCCTCTGTCATCTGACTGAATATTCAGAAACTTTATGGTGAGATTACCATTTTAAAACAGCAATTAATTTTACAGGGAAGTTATGTCTTTGTTGAATTTCATGTATATGAGAAATATCAAATCATAATGATGTTTACTTTTAAGTATGCATAAATAAATAATCTCCAACTCTCCTCAGAGGCTGACATGACACAGAGGACTCAAGCATAAGGTGAGAAGTTGGACTAAATGGTCTTTAAATTAGGTCCCTTCCAACAAGAGGAGACCTGATTCTAAGATTCTGCATAATCTATAGTCTAGATATCATATAGTATATGTACAGTCAGGGTTCTTTAGAAAAGCAGAACCAATAGGCCATATATATGTATATACGTATATATATATACATATATATACGTATATACATATATACATATATACATATATACATATATACATATATATACACATATATATACATATATACATATATATACATATATATACATATATACATATATATATACACACATATATATATATGTAAATAGAGAGAGAGAGAGGGAGAGAGAGATTTATTGTGGGAATTATGGGAATTATCTCATGAAATTATAGAGGCCAAGAAGTCCTGCAACATGCCATCTGCAAGCTGTAGAACTGGAAAAGCCGGTGGTGTACTTCAGTCCCAGTCTGAAGGGCTGAGAATCAGGGAGGCTGATGGTGTAACTCCCACTCCAAGGCTGAAGTCCTGAGAACTAGGGTGGGGGAAGTAAGGGGTTTGAAAGGTGAGGGTTGGGGCCATGGTGTAAGTCTAGTAGTCTGAAGGCTGCAGAAACAAGGGCTCTGATGTCCAAGGGCAGGAGAAGATGGATGTCCCAGCTCAAGAAGAGAGATCAAATTTCCCCTTCCTCTGCCTTTTTGAACTATTTGGGCCCGTGGTGGATTGGATGATGCCTATACACATTGGTGAAAGCAGATCTTCTTTACTCAGTCTATTGATTCAAATGTAAATCTCTTCTGGAAACACCCTCACAGGCACACCCCGAAATTATGTTTTGCCCACTGAGCATCCCTTAGTCCAGTCAAGGTGGCACATAAATAAAATTGAGCATCATGGTAGATCTGAGTTGAAATTTGAGGCAAGTTCAGGAAAAGGTAATATTTTGACATTGAAATTGGTGAAAATAGAGCACATAGATAAGAATGTCAGGGGTCAGCAGAGGTGACCTTTATTGGAAGACAATTTGTAGATGGGACCAGAAACCAGTGTGTATCCCATTCTATTGCCCAGAAACTTATAAAATAAATGTAAATGTGTCTTCTGGTCAATAGACAGGTGTGTTTTTAGGTAGACTATACTGTGAATAAACTAAAACAGCTTTAATTAACTGAGGATTCATTGACATTGAACAAGGCACTGTAGGGATAAGAACGTATAGAATGCCTTGATGCCATTTGATGATCCTTGCTCTGATTCCAAAATAAAGAAACAAACTTCAAGTTAATTATTCTGCAAGTAAGATACCCTAATACAGAAAATGGGAAACTATGGAGAACTGGCACAGGGTTTTGGCCACTGAGAAGCTGTCCTACATTAGAAGCAATTTTGGTTTATAAATTACATACTTGTGAGTTTGGTTAACACGAGTCAGACACTAAGATATGGTCATTCTTGGTGGAAGAGACTAGAACAAATTTTTGAACCTGAAAAGCTGAGGTGAGATCTTGGACTCATGTTGACCACATTAAAGGTATAGGCACATTGAAGCTCACCTTGGGGTGGTAAACTAACCTTACTCTTTAATGTCACTGTACAACATAATAATAGTAATAATAATGATAGCTTCATCTTCAGTAGTGTCATTAAGCCCAAAAAGTTATCTCTCTCCATTACATCTGTATTTGACTTTGGAATATATTAACATTCTGGGGAGTAGATTTTGTCATAGTTGAAACTTTTTTTATTTTATTTTTAATTTCTGTGGGTAGTCTATATACTCGTGAGGTACATGAGTTATTTTGATGTAGGTATACAATGCATAATAATCACATCAGAGTAAATGGTATATCCGTCACCTCAAGCATTTATCCTTTGTGTTACAAACAATCTAGTTATACGATTTTAGTTATTTTAAAATGTACAGTGAAATTAATTTTACGGCAGTAACCCTGTTGTGCTAGCAAATACTATATTATTCAGTCTTTCTAACTAGTTTTTGTATCCATTAACCCTCTTCACTTCCCCCCCAACCCCCCACTACCTTTCCCATCCTCTGGTAACCATCCTTCTACTCTATCTCCATGAGTTCAACTGCTTTAATTTTGAGCTCCCACATGTAAGTGAGGACCATGTGAAGTTTGTCATTCTGCCCTTGTCTTATTTCACTTAACCTAATGACCTCCAGTTCCATCCATATTTTTGCAAATGACTAGATCTCATTCTTTTTATGGCTTAAAAGTACTCCATTGTGTACATGTACAACATTTTATTTATTCATCTGTTGACAGACACTTAGGTTGCTTCCAAATCTTGGCTATTGTGAATCATGCTGCAATAACATGGGAGTACAGATATCTCTTTAATATCCTGATTTCCTTTATTTTGTTTATATACCCAGTAGTGGGATTGCTGGGTCATATGGTAGCTCTATTTTTAGTTTTTTGAGGAACGGTTAAACTGTTCTCTGTAGTGGTTGTAGTAATTTACATTCCCAATAAGAATGTATAAGGGTTTGCTTGTCTCCACATCCTCGCCAGCATTCGCTGTTGCCTGCCTTTTGGATAAAAGCCATTTTAACTTGGAGAGAAACATGGCTTAAATTTATAATGAAATTATTTTTCCATAATGACTATTATTCATTATTAATCAAAAGAGAACGAAGAAACAAGACAGGAAGTGATGGGATCAGGGGACATTGGATTGAAATAAAAATTAATCCCAGATAATTCACAAACCTGGTAACACTCAGAAAGAGGGCCAGTGAGTATATTCATTCGTCTATCTATCCATCATTGGTCTATCTATCTATCTATCTGTGTGTGTATCTTATTTCTTTTAGACTTCATGGACTTCAAATTATAGTTCAGAGATTCTGCTACATTAATTAAAAAAGCAGAAGATTCAAGAGGCAGATATCGTTTGGATAAAGGGAGGTACATGGCTTTTAGATCTGAGCCTGGGACTCTGATTTCCTAACCTCATGACAATGTTCAACATTCTACAGAGAAAAATAATAAATCCTAAACCTGTGTGACATCACACTTTCAGACAGTCTCTTTATCTTTCTGTGCCTACATCATTTATCAAGAAAGAGGCTCTCTGAGGAGTTGATGCAAGTTTTTTGTGATGATCTGGACACTGGTTCAGGAAAGAAAAAGAATTTCCTTGTTGATTCAATCAAGGATGGATGAGTCACTTTGAAATATGTTTGTCTCTTACCACTAGTCATTTTCTTCAAAGATCCCCACCATCAATAAGAATTATGACCTCTGAAATGCTTTTTCCTAATGAAAAAGTATTTTCATTTTGATAATGTAGCCTGTGATTAGTAAGACTCTTTAATTGACTTACTTTCTGGAGGTTTTAAAATTTTTCTCAGAGAGGAGCGTTTCATTCATCAGAATACAAGCAGAGGCTACCCTTCCTGTGTAGGTTCAAACAGTTAAGCCAGGCACCAAGGGCCTCCCTTTGTTGTTCTTTTGGGTAGAGCCTCCGTGGATGGCTGCCCTAAAAACTGCAAGGGAGGTTGTATTGCAGACTGCAGGCAATTATTATATTAGCTCCCAATCCCTGAGTATTTATTATGCTCCAGGCATTTTGTAAGTACTTCATATGTATTATCTACCTCAGTCCTCGCAGTAACCCTAAGAACATCATCCCCATTTTAGGGAGATGAAACTGGGTCTCAGAGAGGCTCAATGATTTGTCCAAAGCTTCATAGCTAACATTAGAGTCAAGATTTGAATGAAGGTTAATTAGAATCCAAAACATGTACTCTTAGCCAATACGCTGTACCTACTTCCAGTATAGTGCAAAGTGATCGCATTTAGAGACCTGGAAAATCTGTTCTGCTTCCCTAAGAATTTTCATTACTCAATCTTTGACCCTGCTCACTTCCCCTCTGGAGCTGAGCAAATCAGGAGGCTACAGTTTTCTAAAATTTGAACCCTTCCTAAAATACCAAGTGTGTCTTGGCAAAGACAAGTACCTAACAAGCAGGGGCTAGTGAATTACCATATTTCATCAAACTAAAATGCATTGATTGTGAGATGTATCATTAGTTTATATATGCTACGAAAAAGAAAAGGGATGCCAAATTAAATTGACACAGTGTTTTCCTATCACATAGATTTTTTATTTTAAACATCTTGGAAAAGCTTTGACTCCATGAAACAATTTTTATAGTTTATCATTCACATATATACATTAAAACATTTCCTTAAGTGAATATATTTCTAAAATTTCCTCAAATTTGGAGCCTCACTCTTGTGAGTTTCTTCCTTTCTCACAGTCAGCTCTGACTATGCTTTTCCATACAATATTATCCCCTGACATCAAGTGTGTGGAAGATGCAGAAGTTCTTGCAGAAATCCATAAATAAATGAAAAATCCTTTGTTTTGGCCTCCTAGGCTGGCTTTGCAGTCACGTAGAGGTAGCCTAGCTTTGGAAATGTTGCTAAACATGTCTGGTTTACCCTCTTTCTTACTCCTTTCCCACAATCATTTGGTTTCTCGAGGTTAAAAGAATGCATTGTTATTGACCCTTAGATTTTCTTCCAAGCCCGAAATGAGTTGGTAGACTAAGTAAGGCCAATTGTGCTCCCTGTGTGGATGGGTATCCTCTGATACCTTGAGGGGCTGAATACAGCAAAAGGTGGAGGCAGGTTGAATTCATTCTTGGCCTGACTGCTTGAGCTGGAACATCAGTCTTCTCTTCCCTCAGCACTCCTGGTTCTCAGGCCTTCAAACTCAGACTGGAATCTACACCATTGGCTCTCCTTGGAACTACACAAAAAGCTTTCCTGGGTCTCCAGCTTGCAGATGCAGGTTGTGGGACTTCTCAGCCTCCATAATCATGTAAGCCAATACTTTAAAACAAATCTTTCTCTCTCTGCACACACACACACACACACACACACACACACACACACCGTGGTTCTGTTTCTCTGAAGAATCCTAATACTCCCATTCTGCAAGTATAATTTTAGTGCTTTTATGTTCTTTCAAGCATGCAATCCAGTAGTTCTAAAACTTGAGTGTGTATCAGAATCACTTGGTGGGCTTGTTAAAACACAAACTGCTGAATCTGATCTTCTGCTTTGCTATGTCTGGGATTAGACCCGTGACTCTGTACTTTTAACAGATTCCTAGATGGTGCAGATGCTGCTGGTGGGGGAGAAGCACAAACCTTTAGGATCATTGGTATAAGCAATCTCAACCAAACCACTGCCAGGCTCCCAGCGCTTGCAAGACTTCACTGATTTTAAGAGGCAGTCAGAGATTTTAAAGTTTGAAAATAACACACAACTTTGAATTGGTGAAGTATGATAAATTCCATTTTCCTTTACCTTAAGCTATGGTATCATTTTCATTCCTTCTTTTTTTTAATTTTTTATTTATTTATTATTATTATACTTTAAGTTTTAGGGTACATGTGCACAATGTGCAGGTTAGTTACATATGTATACATGTACCATGCTGGTGTGCTGTACCCACTAACTCGTCATCTAGCATTAGGTATATCTCCCAATGCTATCCCTCCCCCTTCACCCCACCCCACAACAGTCCCCAGAGTGTGATGTTCCCCTTCCTGTGTCCATGTGTTCTCATCGTTCAATTCCCACCTATGAGTGAGAATATGCGGTGTTTGGTTTTTTGTTCTTGCGATAGTTTACTGAGAATGATGATTTCCAATTTCATCCATGTCCCTACAAAGGACATGAACTCATCATTTTTTTGGCTGCATAGTATTCCATGGTGTATATGTGCCACATTTTCTTAATCCAGTCTATCATTGTTGGACATTTGGGTTGGTTCCAAGTCTTTGCTATTGTGAATAATGCCGCAATAAACATACATGTGCATGTGTCTTTATAGCAGCATGATTTATAGTCCTTTGGGTATACACCCAGTAATGGATGGCTGGGTCAAATGGTATTTCTAGTTCTAGATCCCTGAGGAATCACCACACTGACTTCCACAATGGTTGAACTAGTTTACAGTCCCATTGTCACTTGACTTACATTTAATCTATTCATTCACTGATTTATAATAAGAATATTATTACTTGTTCCAAAGATGACTTAAAATGGTTTCTACAATTTTAGCTAAAGTTTCTATCTCCTATTATTTTAGGCAAGAAATGGTCTGTAAATATATGTATATGACTATGTATATATATATTATATATAAAATATATATTTTATATATATATATATATATATATCTCTGACTGACTATATGTACACACATAGAGGGACTTTCTCTATATATCAAACTCCTGCAGGCTGACATGCACTGCCTCTGATAGGGAACTCATTGCTTTGAGATACAGCCCTCTTGGCTCCTGATTTCTAGAATGTGCTTCTTTATATCACCTGAAGGAACAAGTAACCTACCAACATTATAAGATGATCTAACAAAGAGCCCCATGAGATACATGACCGCACCTCCACATCACATACACCTCTCATTCTGAGAACACCCATGAGAAATATTCCTATCTGGTCATAGCTGGGAACAGTTGTGTTTTTCCTAAGTAACTTTTTTGTGATCATTATGTGTAAATGTTTAATTGATCATGTTTCTCTTTTTGGCTTTATTCTCCAGTAGCTTAGACTCAAGTTTCTTGCCAGCTTTTAGCAACTAACTGGACTGTGCTCTCCCTCCACTCCTGGACCCCTGTGACCACTGAGATCTTGTCTCTCTGGCTTCTTTATTCCCAGGCCGGGCTACTCACCACTGTGAAGATGTCAGTTCCCTTGAGTGAGGCTGAGGCTTTCTCGCTGGGATTCACTCAATCAGTCAGAATCCTGGAAGAAAGCCTGAAGTCACTCTCTCCATCTGAGCCTGAGACCTTCTTAGAGTGCAATATTTACAAGCCATATATGCCTCCTGGGATGCCTGGGTTCCCTGCTGTCCACCAAAGGAGTAGTGGGTGCATTCTCTTGGCAACTTTGGGCTGGCTGCACCCACCATATTCCCATCCCTGAATGCCAGTTGGCTACCATGAACACAGGTCTTCCAGCCACTGGTTTTCCTCAGTACCTTCCATGTTTCTTCACCCAATCTTCCTCTGTCCCAATCTTTACAGTCTGACCTCGGGAACCTTGTTCTCTCATTAACAAGCTCCTATGACTTCTTCACTGAACATTTCTTTTACTTCCTTTCCCATAAAAAATCTTAGCTTCTCCTAGAAGAGTTCACTCCCCATTCAGCCTCTCAATGGGCAGTAGCTTTTTTCACACCCTAAGTGCCTCAAATCAGGAGGCAGGGCCAGCACTCTCCTGATAAAAATCCCTGCTCACTGATAAGTGTGTCATTCAGCTTAACCACTCTTTATACCTCCCCTTTACTATCACCTGCTGTCTTAGTCTGTTTGGGCTGCTGTAATAAAATACCATAAACTAGGTAGCTTACAGATCACAAATTTTTTTTCCCTCGCAGTTGCAGGCTGAGAAGTTCAAGATCAAGGCAGAGACAGATTCAGTGTCTGGTGAGGGCCCTCTTCCTGGTTTCCAGAAGGCTATGTTCTTACCATATTCTCAAATGGCAGGAAAAGAGAGAAGGAGAGCTCTCTGGGGTCTCTTTGACAAGGCATTAATCCCAATCATGAGGGCTTCACCCTCATGACCTAATTATCTCCCAAAGGCCCCACTTCTGATACCATCATATTGGGGGTTAGGATTTCAACATATGAATTTGGGGGCACACACTCAGTCCACAACAGCATCTCAGTGAAGGGCTTACTATATCCCACCTTTTCCTTCCTCTCTACACTCACAACCAGTTGATTAGAAGTTCTGTTAATTTGACCTTCCATTCTGTCTCTTACTTTACTTACTTTTCTCTATCCCCACTGCCATTATCCTAGCTTAGATCACCATCACCTATCTCCTGGATCACCCTACCCTCCACAGCCATCCATCTGGTTTTCTTACCTCCATCTTCCCCCATTTCCAATCCGGCCTGGCTTCTGAAAACTATAGATTAGGGTCTCAGGGCTTGCTTTTGAGTATTGTTTGTCAATTCCCCTGATATCACTGGCTTTGAGACCTCATAGTTTCCATTTATACAAGTGGGAATTGGAAGACTATAATCCCCCAGGAACATCAATTATGCTAATTGTAATAAAATTATAATACTTCCTTTCTGTAGAACTCTGGGCTTTAGAATGCATTGTCACATATATAATGAGTCCTCAAAGATGTTTTTCACTTGTATTTCATAAATCAGGGAACTGAGGCTCAGAGTACTTGAGTCATATTTAAGGTTCATGAAGTAGTAACTAATCAGGAATTTAAATTCCATTTCCCAAACCTATGCTCATTCCTATGCTCCAGGCTACATTAAAAATGCCAATGACTCAATTCTTAAATGGAGAAAACTGTCGCAGTCATCAGAAGCCTGTCCTGTACAAAGACGCCCATATGTCCGTTTAAATGAATGGAGTAGAGGAGCCTTTCTCAGATGGACTGGCCACTTAGATAAAGGTAATGAGAGCATTAATACAGTGACAGGTAGGAAGCTCCACACATGGGGAGGCCAGGGCATCCAGTTAGGCCTATCAAAACATTTAGAAAAAAAAAACACAATAGTGGTCATCCTTGCTTCTTAGCAATTTTTACTCATTTTTTTATTGTTAAAGGAAAAAATCGGCTGGGCTTATCTCATTTGTCCATTTGTTTGAGAGACAACTTGTTTTATTTTCAAAGTTACAATCGATAATCTTGAAAACAGAAACAATACTATAGTAACTGGCCAACACATTTTTTTATAGAGGTAAAGAAATCCAACGAATGCATTCAAAATTTAGTTCAGGAGCAGCGAGGAGTGATGTTTACTTGTCCCTTTGCTTGAGAGACCTGGGGTTTCTCCCACCACCCAGGGTGCATTATGCACCCAGGTGCATTATTATGAGTGGGAGGACCGTCTGTATTTAATTGAGGAAGGAATAGTAACCTATTGCCTGATCTGCTATTGGTGACATTTGCCCTGTTCACTAGGGAACAGCTCTTTAAAGGGTTTCAAGAAATAGCTACCAACAGCCTTAATTTAACAGCTGTGCTGAACTATTGTGGAACATCCAGATGTGGAGCTGTCTGTGGGAAATACAATCCATCCAAAGGAGGAGATAATGGTTCCCCTTATGGGCCCAGCCTTCCCGAGCTTTCGAGAACTTAGTGTCTACCCTGTCTTTGTTTAAGGCAGTTATCAGCCTAATTACTCATACGCAAGCCAACAGCTGTTTTCCCAGTTGAGAGTCATTTTATACTATATTGCCTCCTTTACACTTATTTGTCATATTAGGAAAAGTATTGAGAGGCAGAAGTGTTTGCAGCTGTACATTTAAAACATCTCATGTAGCACTAAAGTTTGATAATGAGATGAACTGAACTTCATTTCATTATAGTGACTTTTTCTTTCTCTTTTTTCTTCCTCACTTTAGCTGTCACCTTCACTATGGTGTCAGTCCTTGGGTTCTACTTATGGAGACTCATATTATTTTGCCAGAAAGCCTAAGAACGAGTTTAGCTATTAAAAGTAACTCTACTTCTGAAGTCATATTTTATTCCCCTGCAATAGTTTCAATACCAGGGCAAGTAAACAGTGATTAAACAAAAAATGGCGGCAATTATCTTTGCGGGCTTTGCTGTACACATAAAATCTCAAAGAAGGACTGAATTCTTTGACCAATTGAAATGATCCCCAAATTTGAAGAGAAGCCATTTATTTCCTGGTGTACTTTAGACTTCATCTTCAGAACTGCCGTTTTTATTAATTGTCCAATTCAGAATTCAAAGATAGTACTGTTCTGCTTAGGAATTCAAAGCAAACTCAAGAAGTAACTCAGCAAAATATGCATTGAATTTTGTGCCTAAAGTCACAAACGTTTTAAAGTGTTTTTTCTGCAGCCACATAGAAGACTGAAACTCTCATTCCAGAAAGGAAGCAAATTTTTAGAGATACTTCCTCATTTGCTGGTGTGGATCAGATTCACTCATACTTACTTAACAGCCATAACAGACCATAACATGATTACTCCAATCCACATTTACTTTCTACAAGTAAGTTGTTAGACTTACAAATAAGTTGTTAGTATCAATTATACTTCACTAAAGCTGAAAAATCAATGAAACACATGAAAAAGTGATTGCATAAAATTTTAGGGACTGTAAACTCAGGATTAAAAACTTCCATCATCTTCTCTTGTCTACGAATAAGTTGTTATTCTTGGGAGAAATAGAATAGCAAGATAAATGCAGCCATGGAATGGGGGGCAAGTGTAGAGACTCAGGGAGCCCGGAGATCTACATTCCAGTCCTACCTCTGCCATTTACTTCCAGGCGGTTCAGCTGGCCTTGGTTTCTCCATTTGCAAAATGAGGGGCTTGGACCAGATGAGCAATCAAATCCTACTGGCTCTAACATTCTACATTTCTGTGGGAGAAGAGCAATCCTATAAAAGCAGAGAAGGTGTACAACTTGAGCATTCCCTCAAACACAAAAGTTCATCCTCATGAAACAGGGAAAGCAAGTAACTGCAAACCCAGAGAGGTGACAGAGGCCTCGGGAAGGGGCCATTTTAGGAGACAGACAGCAGGACTCTAGGAAATTATCACTAACTTCAGAAAAGCAATGGAATTCTGGGGAAGAGATCCCATTGAAAGAGGCAGCACAGGCAGCTTGTGAGCAAGTCAGGGCCAAAGAAGCAGGAGGTCTGTGCAAGGGAAATATTGCCCCCTGCCCCTGCCCCCCGCCCCCACATCCACACACAGACATGCAGAGCAAGATTTTGGACAGGCTCTATTTTACATAGCTCAGGCTTAGAAATCAAACCTATTGTTCTCCCAGAACAGATTTATTTTTCTACCCTCAATAATTAGAAAAGCAGTTTGCTAGTCTATACTGTTTATTGCTTTACTTCCAATGTTCACGCTCCTTACAGCCTGAAATTATTAAATAGCACTTATGACTGGCAAGGAATCACACTCTGAGTTTCTAATTAGCACAGACAAGCCCTTGTTGGGCTAGAGGGGAAACATTTAATGAAGAATTACACAATAAGGTCCCATATTCGTACTAACCTGTTCTCTTCTATGGCGTGGCTCACTGGTGAATCATTTTCACCTGCTCATATCAAATCATGCACAATTATTTGTCCCAACCTCTCTTCCTCTACTTTTGCTGAAAGCTTATCCACAATGTTTTCTTGAAGATTTCTTCTCCACCTGTGTATATCCAGGAACATTTCTTAAATTTTTGTTTTTGAAACAGCAATGAGAGTTACCAGTTTTTTTTTTCTTTGTCAGGAGCTTTATGTACAAGTGATCATGCAAGTTTGTCCTTACAAAAGTCAGGATAAATTCAACAGTCAAATACTTGCTTCTATTGGATCTGTACAGCGAGGGAGGTGGTCAGCAGTCCTAGCTGCCTCTCTCATCCCTTCCTGAATTCCCTTTTTTTCCTCCCTGTGTTTTCTCTAGCCTCCCACCCCTCAAGTTTAATCTTCTGTTTCTTAAACAGGCACTTCACAAACACAGGTATCCATATGGCTAATTCACAAACAAAAATGGATCAATAATTAGAAAAATTAATTAGTAAATTACTATTATTAAGAAGTTATTAATTACTCCATTATTCACAAGAGAACTACAAACTAAAACCACAATGAAATAGCTGTATCACCCATTAGAATGGCCAAAATAAAAAGAATTGACAGTAACAAGGGTTACCACACTAGCAAGTTAATGGTGAAAAATGGAACCCTCATACACCACTGCTGGGGGGCAGTCCTCATACACTGCTGGAGAAGGTGTAAAGTGGTAAAAAATTACTTTGAAAAACTGGTAGTCTTCACTAATGTATATAAAAAATATTCATGGGAAACACCCATAACCCATGACCCAGAAATTTCTACCCCTGAATATATCACAGGTGAATATTTTCACCAAAATACATGTACAAGAATGTTGATTGCAGCTTTACTTATAACAGCACCCAAATGGAAGTAATGAAAGTAGTCATCAATAGTGGAAGAGATTTGTTAAAAGAGTGGATCTTAAGTATGCTCACCATACACACACACAAAAGATAACTATGTCAGGTTATATATATATATATATATATATATATATATATATATATATATATGTAAATAGCTTGGTTGTGCTCTTCATTTCACAATGTATATGTATATCAAAGTATCTCATTGTCACCTTTAACATATATAATTTTAATTTGTCAATTATACTTCATTAAAGCTAAAAAATCAATGAGACACGTGAAAACATGATTGCATAAAATTTTAGGGACTGTACACTCAAGATTAAAAACTTCTATCATCTTCTCTTGTACACTGTTAATAAGAATGCAAACTGGTAAAAAGCCAATGGAAGAAAATTTGGTATTATTTACTGAAATTATAAATGCACACATCCTGTGAAGCAGTATCTCTGCTTTTAGGAAGTTATCTTACAAATATATTTTTATATGGGGGAAATGATGTTTGTATAAAGATATTAACTACAGTATTTTTATTATAGAAAGATTAGAAACAGCTAAATGGTCATCAATAAGGGATTGCTCAAATAAATTTTAGTATGCTTATAAAAATATTAGAAGATAGAACATTTTGGTATATTCGTTAATGAAGTATTACACAGCAGTGAGAAAGAATTAATGTCAGCTACACACAGCAACATGAATGAAACTTGCAGACATAATGTTAAATGAAAGAAGCCAGAAACAAAAGAGTGCATACTGTTAATTCATGTCTAGGGAAAGATAAAACTAGTCTTTGGTGATATGCATTAGAATAGTGGTTTTATTTGTGGGAGGTTGGCTCTTAACGGCGAAAGAACACAAAGGGGACTTCTGCAGTGTTGGAAATATTCTCCATGTTGATCTGGGTTATGGTTACATGAGTGTATACATATGTAAAAATTCATCCATTTACACAATTAATCGTGGACTTTATTTATTGTCATATAATACACCAATAGTAGAGAAAAGCAAAAAAATTGATATGTCCCAGGCAGTGAATGCAGCAGACCCTGATCATTTTACTTGTATTATGTACCCAGCTGACATAACAGCAACTGTTTTTAATGTACTAGATGTTCCCTTCCAGTGACTCTACTACTTCTGATGTCTTATGGGTCTTGTTTGCAAGACCCATAAGACACTGCAAAGAACATCTAGAAAGAGCTGCTCTGTACGTTAAGTCATGCTTATAGCTTGAGTACGCAAATATAGGTACCTGAGAGTATCTTTCCGAATGATTCTACAGTAGGCTGGCTAGTTCCGCTTACACATGAAAGAACAATTACTAAAAGGAAGAACATTAGAGAGTGAGCATTATTCAATCAAATTAAATATTTACTGCTACATTAGATAGCACTGTAGGAGCTGAGGTGATTCAAAGATGAGCAGGACACATACAGTCCTGTTCTCAACATGCTTCTGCTTGTTGGTTGTGGCATGCAGGTATAGGTGGAGCTAAGTATCTTTAAGTAAGAGAAGGTAGGAGCTAAGAGAGAGGCATAAAATAGCGCAGGGACATAAATGAGAAAATGGGGAAGCCTTACTGGATGGGTAGCATTCTCTGAGCCATGAAGCTTGGTTAGAGATTTCACAGACTAAGTAGGAAAATGAAAAAGAAGAAGGACACATTGTTATGAAAGAAAAATAAAGCCAAGTTTGATAAGACAACTCTCCAGCCACTCTCAGTTTGAAAGTCCCCATCTCATGCAATGGCTCTTTTGTGCTGACAAGTATTCCAGTCTGAACCTAGTGACTGCCTTTTCATCAGAAGCATCTGACCTCACTGCTTCTCCTCCAGATGTTGATATATGAGAGTTTGTGGCACAGGCAGGGATGGGTGCTGTGTAATGTCACTTCAAGACCTACAACAGATTAGTGAAAGGAGACCTTTGAACATGGACCTCCAGCACCTCTGCAGTACTTACAAGCCCTAACTCTTCTGACTTGGAGATAACTTACCAAAAGGCCAAGCATGGGATTAATTTATTGCCAAACTGGTTTAAAAGTGAGATCAAAAACAGACTTTAGCATTTCTTTTTTCTAATTTACCATGAGGTTGAAGTCCATCGTTTGCAATAAGAAATCACTCGTATGGACAACTGGGGTGAGAATCTCACCCTGTGTTACATTTTATGGGCTCAAAATCATGAGAGTAAGTTTTTCACCTTATCTTATTTGACCAAAAAGACATTTGCTCTTCTATCCATCTCATAGCAAAGACTCTCAAATTTTTTATTTTCCTTTTTTCAAAAGAGATTATGAAATGTCACATAAATAGACTACCTCAAGTTACAGATTGGGTGATCGCTTAATTTATGCCCCAAACAGTGGTACTTTTTATAAAGTATTAGGTGTTCAGTTTGGATGAGATGTCAGGACATAGTCATAAAGTGAGACTTTCCTGAGCAAACCAGGATATATGGGTACTCTAATCATTATAGAGAGAAACACATTGAGGAAACAAAGTAAATTTTCAAACTGGGTTAAAATGAAAAGTACCATCATATTTGGAAAGCATCGCTGGGAATCATACTGTTAGGCATGGTACTTCTGCAATTATTGAAGAAGAGGGAGCAATTTTCATCATCCACATTATATTTCATTGAGGAGTTGGAATCTAATTTTCTATCCTTGGCATATTTTAGTATCCTTGTGACAATGAAATATAGGTGAAGCTTTGAAATTTTGATTTCTGGTGCTTTCCCTTCGCTCCCTGAAAGAGAGTTCTTATCAATTAACATGCCTCCCATTGCCATGAGGTCTGGTGGGAGGTGAAAAATGCAGCACATTACTCACATGGATTTTTCTAATACCAAATCCATCATTCAGATTACATTCAGATTATTGGAATTGTGAATGTTTGACTAAGTTTAATGTTATCTATTGTCATATCGTAACAATGTTTTCTATGCTTTATTTATGCTCTTCTTATTTTTTTAAAATTGTGCTTTTACTGTGGATGCCTCCACCAGCTCACAACACAAACTAGCTACTACACACATACACACACACACACACACACACACACACACATTGTTGGTTGTGGCAAGCAGGTGGATCACTATACATCCACAGTGATATGGACCTGAGCCCAGACTCCATAGATCATCTGACCTCCATAAGCCCCTACTTTAATAAGTATCCCATAGACTGGCATTTTGGGTCTCCAGGAATTAGTGTCACTCCAGAGCCATTGTCCAGTAATCCCCTTCCTCAATGCACAGTCACCCTGTTAAATGGCCGCAGCCCCCTTGCAGAAGACTGAAGGGCACAATGCACAGTATAAATTGGTGTAATAGGGCCTTTCTTCAAAGGGATCCAGCCTCCACCTTCATTCAAGGGTTTTGGGTTGCAAACTGTCCCAGTACTGGGAATGTACAACTCTCTATTGTGGTAATTCAAGTCTGACTTCCTGTTACCAAACCTAGAGCTTTTTCATTTACACCAATCAAGTAAGGCTTTAGTTGTCTCCTATCTCTTTCAGTTCTAGAGATATCATGATCAGCTACACAACACTAATCTCTGTGGGTCAAACTATTCTGATTGCTGTTTTGGCTCTGTTGCTCTTTCTACTAACCATGCTCACCATCATCTCCATAGTATCCAGAGATTCTAGTTTGATGGCAGCACTTCCTACTACCCTCTGAGCTACAGAGAATAGCACAACGAAACACTTTGGAAGATGCTGGGGCTTCTTTCATAAATGTAGTTCTCACAGGCTTGGTAAAGGGAGTATAGTCTGGAACTTCCCAGGGGGCATAGTGAGAGGGCAAGTGAAGTTCTTAGGTAATAAATACGCTTGAGCATTCCAATCTCCCTAAGACTTTGGGCACCTTCTAAACTCAATGACCCAAAGTCATACCATAAGAATCTAAATGAAGATGAGCAAAAAACCAAGGTAAGTAAAAGTAAGGAAATAAAAAATAATAAATATTTAAATGTAATAATAAATAATAAAATAACAAATATTTGAATAAATAATAAATAAAATTGGGAAGAAACAATTGAGAAATTTAACAAATGAGTAATATTTAACTGTAAAAATGAATGCAGACTATCATTACAGATGCTCGTTATCTTATAATAGTTATATCCAGATAAACCTAATGTAAATCAACTTATGGTAGCTTATCTAGATGTAAGTGTAATGAATGTGTATTGCTTTTGCAACATCGTAAAGTTAAACTAGCATCAGTTCAACCATCTAAGTTGGAACTGGCCGTATATACTACTATGGAACAATCTTTAGGATATAGTTATATGTAAAAGAAATCAAGGTAAAAATGTGTGTATACTATGCCACTATTTAAGGAAGAAGGGCTTACAAAAATACACATGCACTTTATTAAATTTATTTAAAAAACAATGGAAGGGCAAGCCATTAAACATGGGGAAAGAACAGAATAAGCTAGAATTGACAGGAATAGGGGGATTTTTCTTGAGGAATTTTACTTTAGAATCTGCTAAACTGTTTACATAAATATTAAAACATAACTAAGTTATAAGAAAAGTCTTTTAAAAGACCTTAAACTGGTTTCCATAATCATTTCTATTGATAGTTTCAGCTTTTTTAATTATCTGTTTTATATGGTATATATATTTGCTAAAACAAATGAGTAATTATCCGAGTGTCACTGAGAACTGTGGCTTTTGACATGGGATAAAGGAGATACATATGTAAGATCAGTGAGGTTAAGTAAAAGTACTGTATTCCTGAATTTGAATTAGAAGTATCAGTATGGATTTGTGATGATTCCAGCTTTATTAAAATATATGTATTTCTTAATGACTTCCACTAATGATAGATTCTCTTTCCAGGAACCAATCTTCTTATCAATAACAACTAGAAAAGTTAGACAAAATATTGAGAACATCCATTCAAAGAGAACACATCAGACAGCTTTCAAAGGTGCCAGGACTTAAGAAGAAAAAATTTCAGAGTAGGAAAGCCCACAAAGTGAAATATTCTACAGTATTGTGCCTTTTGAGGAATTTGCTGATTTTTAAGGGATTTGGGAGCGAGAGAAAAGCAGAGCAAAAAGTGATAGTTCGGTGGCTAGGAAGCTGAGATACAGTTTTTTCAGTATTGTGGTGCTGGGGAAACACAAATTGGAGGTCAGGGTGGGATAAGTAGGAAGAGTGCTGTTATTAATTCTAGACTTTCAGTTAAGAATCCTTAAAAAGCTATATTTTAGTATATTTTAGTAATAGACTGGCACACAGAAAAGAGCACGACCAAACTTCAAACAAGCTCTGTCAGTCCCACTCATGGAATAAGGCAATCTGTTCTTATTTACCAGCACTTTAAAAGTAAAAAGCTTCTCTGGGAAAAGATAACAGCAACCAGAGCTTTGTTATCACTATAATTTTGTATATGTCTGGTATTCAATAAAAAAATTAACAGGCATAGAAGAATACAGGATCAAATGACCAAAAAACGAAGAGAAAACAGAAGTAGATCAATAGGCAATAGAGATATCAGATAATTCAGACACCGACATTAAAGTAACTGTGATTCATAACTCAAGAAAAGAAATGACAAGATAGAGGAATTCTTCAAAGAGTTTGAACCTATTAAAAATGACAATTCTAGAATTAAAATATAATATATATAATTGTAGTAATATAATTGAAATTATGGACTGAATAGGTGGGTTTAACAGGAGATTAGACACAGAAGAAGACAGATTTGTAAAATCAGAAGGTAAATCAATATAAAATATCCATACTTAAGGACAAAGAGGGAAAAAATTTTAGTACAGAGAAACTAACAAGAGTATTAAGAAATGCCACAGTATCTATGTCTAACAAATGTATAATTGGAGCCTTAGAATGAGAGAAAAAAATGGTGCAGAAGCAATATTGGTAGACACACTAGCTATAAATTTTCAAAAAACTGAAAAACATCAATTCTCAGATTTAAGAAGCTCTACAAACTCCAAGCTGTTTAACAAGAAAAGCATACCAAAATAGACTTAATAGTTAAATTGCTAAAAAGCAATGAAAAGAAAAAAATAATTAAAGCTGACAGAGAAAAAGAAAATGTCATTACTTTCAAAGGAGCAACAATAAAACTGATACTTGACTTTTCAAAATAAATCATGGAAGCAAGAAAAAAGTTTATAGTTCTGAAGGTAACTGCCAACCTAAAATTATATAGCCAATGAAAATATCCTTCAAACGTAAATGTGAATAAAGATGTTTTTGCAAAACAAAAAATTGAGAGCATTTATCATTTTGAAAAAACACGCTTAAACTTTGTAAAAGTTTACTGCATAACATTATGTATCAATAACTCTAATTAAAAAGAAAAAGAAACTATTAAAGGGAATTCTTTTGGTAGAAGAAAAATGGTCCCAGAGGAAAACATGAATATATGGGAAAAACTGAAGAACACTAAAAAGGATAAACCTGTGGGTAAATCTAAATGAATACTGATTGTACAAAATAGTAATTTTAATATCTTATATGGATATTTAATATCTTATATGGATATATATATATCTTCTATGGTAACCACTATGAGCAGATTATAAAAACATAGAATAAGCTAACATTTTAAAATAAAATACTATTATATATTCTAACAGTTTGGAAATCTTTCATTATATTTATTCTTAGGTACCCTTTTTGTTGCTATTATAAATTATATATGTATATTGTTGCTAGTATATGAACATATAATTGTTTCATGTAGTAATTTATGTCTACCCAACTAGTTAAACTCTCTTCTTCATAATAACAATTTTTGTGGAATTTTTGGAGCTTCTATATTGGCAATTATATTATCTGTGCATAATGAGAGTTTTTTCTCTCTTGTTTTTATTTCCTATTTATTTCTCTTGTTTTATCATGTTTGCTAGGATCTCGAAGACAATGGTGAATGGAAGCAGGGTCTCTGGACATATGTCTTATTTCTGATATTCAAGAGAATTCTTAGGATAATATTTGTAGTTTTCTGTTAGTGAGGTTAACAGAGTTCCTTTGTATTTCTAATTTACTAAAAATAATTTTATCATGAATCTTATAAAATGTTTATGCATCTACTCAAATCATTTATTCTTACTTATCTATTAATATAGTGAATTACACTAATCGATTTTTCTAAAGTTAAACCAATCTTGAATTACTGAAACAAACTCAACTTGGTAATGATCTATTATATTTTTAATATATTGCTAAATTCCGTTTCCCAATATTTTGTTTTTGATTCTTGCATCTATGTTTTATAAATGAAATTGGCCTGTAACCATTCTCTCTTGTAATGTCCTTGACAAGTTTTGACATTAAGACTATATCATTTTCACAAAAGAAGATGAGGGGTTAATTTTCACTCTATTTTCTAATTTCTGGAGGCATTTGCATATAGCTGCAAGAATCTGTTTATTAAAAGTTTTTAAAGCTTATTTGTAATATGTTTTGGGCCTAGAGTTTGTTTAATGGGAATGTCAATATTAATTTTTTAAATTTCTTTTTCAGTACATTTTGTTAAGTATATTTTTCTAGAAGTGTTTTTTTGTGTTTTCAAATTGTACACATTTTAAATTTGTTGAAGTGAAGCTGTTTATTTTATTCTGGAATTCCTATTGAAGTTTTATCTTTGAAATCTTATTTTCTTGTGAAGATGAGATTCCTTGTTGGCTCACTTTGCCCACACAGATTTTTGTTTAGCCATCATCATGAATCTGCAGCACCTTCAAGTGTATTAGCTTTATATGGAATTTTAAGGTTTAGCTCCTACTTTGCACAAGTCTAAGTCTTTCATTTCATATACTATCATTTATTCCCAACTTCTAGGATTTGGTCAATGGCATTTCCCGTGAGGGTAATCCCTATGTCTCTGTTCTTAATGCTCTAGTTTGAACTGTCTTTTAGAAATTTCTCTTGCTTTGTAGTGAGCACCACGATGCATAAGTAAATGTGTTGTGCTTCATACGTCATCTGCGTTTATACATTTGCAGAGGAAAGGCTTTTCAAAATTTTCAGTCTAACATATTTCTAGAAGTTGAAGCCTTATCTGTTTTATATCAACCTTAGGTAAATCACATCACCTCTCTGAGCCTTACTTTCCTAATTTTTAAAATGGTATACCCATATCTATAACTTACTGATATGGTTCGGCTTTGTGTCCCCACCCAAATCTCATCTTGAATTGTAATCCCCACGTGTCAAGGGAGGGGCCTGGTGGGAGGTGATTGGATCTGGGTGTGGTTTCCCCCATGCTGTTCTCATGACAGTAAATGAGTTCTCATGAGATATGATGGTTTAAACGTGTTTGGCAGTTCCCCCCGACCCCATCTCTCTTTCTTTCTTGCTTCCATGTAAGATGCGCCTTGCCTCCCTGTTGCCTTCTGCCATGATTGTAAGTTTCCTGAGACCTCCCTGGCCATGTGAAACTGAGTCAATTAAACGTCTTTTCTTTGTAAATTATCCGGTCGCAGGTAGTTTTGTATAGCAGTGTGAAAATGGACTAATACACTTACCTCTTGAACTGGATGAAAGGATCAAATGAATGTCACATAGTGAGCATTGAATAAAGGCTAGTCCTATAGGGTTACCTATAATAAAAAAACTATATGTAGTTTTCCCACGTGGTTATATACAATCTCTTCCATGATGCCTTATTTCTAAGTTCTTAGGCTTTGGGTTCATATTTTCTCAGACTTTAGGTGAGAAATCTGGATTGATTTCTATAGGAGATCATGTTCCTTTTTAGTACACCCTGCAAAATGCAGGCATTCTGGTTCTCTAGCCTGAAAGTCTCTGTCCATGCATGTTGTCTGCTGAGTTCTCTCAAACATAGCCAGCAGTCTTTCACATAGCATTACGATTGAAAAGAGCATTTTAAAATCTTTTAGGCTAAAGGACTTTCTGCTTGAGTCTATGCTGAAGATGCACTATCCACCGTGGGGCAGCATCATGACAATTCTTACTTAATCTTCAGCATGCCTGTGAGATACACAGGGAAGTATTATTACCCCTACATTACAGATGTGAAAGTTGAGGTGCAGAAAAGTTAAATTGTGTATCTTGGGCCATTAGATTTGAAGAGCTTCACATTATTCTGACCCTTATTTTGTGGTTGAGACAGTATCTCCAGTCAAGTCAGGGCATTCCCTTTTCTCCTTCGGTTTCCAGCCCTATACTTTTGTCCTGCAACTATGATGGATTTGTAAAAAATTGGATGACTGCTAAGGAGAGGGATTTGGAGAGTAGATGAGATGTATGCAAATCTCTAAGTGCACAAATGATGATTGATAGAAGTTCTAATATGTGAATTAGCTGTAAAAGTATTTTTGTGATTCAATTTGGGTTGGACGCTCTAACCTTAGAGGGTCTAAGTAATGAGGCATTAACTTCACTGCTATTTCTTCAAACCACCACAAAACATAACTACATGTCAAAAAAATAATGAGATAATGATAGCTGTTTTATGGGTGGTATTTTTAATATCATTATTGCCATTGCAAACCCAAGCAAAATGAATATGATCATTTCAGCAAAATCCCTGGTGAGTAATAGTGTCCATTCAGAGGCAAAGCTCACATCTTAGAATGTCTGTCTGTCCATGGCTGTTTTAAAAGGGGCTTATGGCTGTGTAAGTTATGTTTCGCAGATTGAGGAGGGCTTTTCTGAGTTAAAATGTCTGATTTGGCCATTCAGGGTTAACTGGTAAATGAAAATGAAGCTGAAAAACTTGGTTTGAGGATCCAAAGTGTTCCTCTACCTTTTTCTCTAAGAGAGTTGTCAGCTCTGCCTATTATTTTATTATCTGTCTTGTTTGGCCTCATTTCTGGGTGCTCTCACTCTCTCTCTAGCCATATATAAACTTGTGACCTGATTTCACACTATCTTCCTAGTTCTGACCTTGAACTCCAATAGAATCTTGGTCCCAGTAAGAACTCCCTGAAACCTCCCATGAAAACCCTAGACAACAGGCTGCACAAACAGGACCCCAGCTCATCAACTTTGCTTTGGACAGGTGCACATAAGCTCCAACCTCCATCTGTTAGGGTAAGAGGAGCAGACTAGAAGGGTCCTTTTCTTCTCCCTGGCTTAGTATTTAACCAGTGCTTACTTTCTTCCTTCCCTCGTGCATGCGTGCTGCTATCAGAACTGCCCTTATCTCTCTGGTACACATGACTGATAATTCTACATGGTGGCTCTTAACCTTTTTAACCACCAAGGACCCTATTTATTATTTACTCTCCATAAATGTAATGTTTTGAGATTTTTCTCTACCAAGCTTTATTATTAATCCATTTTTAGATTTCTTCATTCATCAAATACATACACAAATGCCTATCAGGTTTTATCAGTACAAGATAACCGCACTTACCACACTGACTTGATGTCATCATTGCAGCCAAAAGCAAAGAAACTGAAATTATAGTCTGCTTTTGTAGCCTTATCAATATTTTCCATTCAGCTTTTTTATACTGGAATCTTTCCTCATAAGTTGCGACTACTGACTTGTTTCTCCTCTCAGAGGGAGTTCATGTGAACAGAAGAGAAAAGCTTCAAGCAAGAGAGAGAAAACTCAAAAGGGGAAAGATAGCAGTTGCTAGGGAAAGATCTCTTGGAACATTGGGAACTTCTTGGGCATCTAAAAGAATTTCTATAAAGCTGTAAAGTTAGACCTTCAATTAGCCTGTGAGCTAACAAAAAGCACCTAAGAAAAATCAAATAGGACAAATTTCATGATCACTGGACATTGTAAATGTTGCTAATCACATCTCTGACATGGTCACAGTTAATAGTGAGATGACAACCAGGTCAACAAGACAGTGATTAAAGAGGAGGATGGTAGTGAATTGGGGTTCTATTTTAATTGACAGGGGGCTGGGAGAGTAATGCATCAGGTGATTCTGTTATGCAACTAGGGTTGAATATCACTGCATATAATTGGTCTTTAGGCCACTGGTTCTCAAACGTTAATGTGCATCAGAATCACCTGGAGGGCTTGTTAAACTATAAATTATTGGGACCCTGTTCCAGAGTTTCTGACTCAGCAGGAGTGGGATAGGAGCTAATCTTGCCCTTCCAACAGGCTCTCTGGTAGTGTTAGTGCTGCTGGTCTAGGGGCTACATGTTGAGACCTAAGGTAGTTATTTACATGTCTATTTCCTACTAGACTGCAAGAGCCATGAAAGACAACTGGTCTTCTTCAATTAGTAGCGCAATGCCTGACACATACTGAACACTTAAAAGATGTCATTGTACTACAGTATATTCAATTTCAGTACTATATGAGTTTGGGGATCACAAATAGAAGTTCCAGAGCTCAATTCTTCCCATGATGGCCTCCACCTGAACTTTCTGGACATGCAAGGCTATTATAAGACCAGATCTTGGCCGGGCATGGTGGCTCACACCTGCAATCCCAGCACTTTGGGAGGCTAAGGTGGGTGGATCACCTGAGGTTGGGAGTTCAAGACCAGCCTGATCAACATGGAGAAACCCTGTCTCTACTAAAAATACAAAAAAGTTAGCTGGGCATGGTGGCTCATGCCTGTAATCCCAGCTACTCAGGAGGCTGAGGCAGGAGAATCACTTGAACCCAGGAGGCGGAGGTTGCGGTGAGCCAAGATTGTGCCGTTGCCCTTCTGCCTGGGCAACAAGACTGAAACTGCATCTCAAAAAAACAAAGAAACAAACAAACAAAAACAGATCTTGAGTTGTCATCATCCCCATCAAGGTTTTCAGGCTGAATTTCATTGTTCAAGAGACTCAGCCTGAAAACCGAACAGCTCAACTGTTTTCATCAACTGCACTGTACTCTCCGTTTTAAAGACATCAGATATATATCTATCAGCACTATTTTTTTTTTGCTAATCACTTATTGCAGGCAAATTATTTATATCTTGGATTTTTATTATTTAGTTGGACAATGAGGTTTTGGACAGGTGGATGGAAAAAATTTGTCCTGATTTTAAAAATAAATTACACAGCCTAACAGATACCATAAACATTCTTGCTTTCTTCTCTACTAGGTTCAATAAGCATGTTTTTAGGAGTTAACCAGAACCTTCCTCATTTAGCAAAGCATTACCGACCATGCAGTATCTGTGTTCAATCCATGAAGCATTAAGTCAGGGAATACATGGATAAGCAAGAGCCAGCCCTGGTCCCCCAGAGCCCACAGGTCGCCTAAGCTTGGTAGGGGCTGAAAGTGGTTTTCAATCACCTGTGCTGTTTAGAGCAGTGTGAGGGGAGGCCAGGAAAAAGGTGGGGCAACAGGTGGGGACAGAAGAGGTCCCACCATAGAAAGTAGACAGTTTTACTCCTCACTGAATGAATGCTTGTAAGGATGCTTTTAATAAAGAAAAATGAAAAGGGGGCTTCTTAGGATCCAAATGATGAGAAAGTCCCATTTAAGAAACACAAGGAACCAATATATTTCCTTCATAAAACTTAGCTGTTGTTTCGTGAGGCTGAAAAGTGAGACTCTGGGATCCTCGGGATTTTTGTTGGTTGGTCTGTGCCTGTATCCCCCAACCCTAAATACCACACAAACCACCCAACTTCCCTCCACATATATGCATCACACACCCATCGAGTTCCCTCCTGGAATTTTTTCAAGTGGATCCTTTGTTTGCTCTGCTGTGCACCCCAGTGTCAGTGTCACTTACTTACCTGCAGATATTAAGGAAAAGGAAGTAATTACAGTCTGGAAAAAGCACATTTATAGGCACTTTACATGTACATTCAAACCCTTCCCCCAGCAAGTCTTGCCTTTGGCTGCCTCTAGATAGGGAAGCCAGTTTAAAGCCATTGTGTGCGTGTGTGTGTGTGTTCAATTGTAGCTTCAGAATATACTTACACATTTAGAATCCTTTCTTAGCTTTGCCTTCTGTTAAAACAAACAACAATTGTGATACTCTGATCTTTAAATGTGGGGTATTACTTTTGAAAAAAGATTTATCAAGCCTCGCAAATAAAACTCCTTGGGTTTTTATGGCTTGCAAATGATACATTCTCTTGTAAAACAAGTTTTTTTTTTTTTTTCTAAAAAAAATACCCTCATTGATTTTTAGATGGGCTTGTGGTTAGGGTACACACATTGATTTCTATTCAGGAATACCTCTGGAGCTCTCTTTAGATGGGCCAGTGTGCTTGTCTTACTAATAGAGCTACGGTGAGATAATTTAAATCTAAACAGGATATTTTTACTTTATTATCGAGCATGTTTTAGATTATATTTTTCTGAATCATTCTTAATCTTAAATGAAAGGAAGATGTGCATTTCTGCTCTTTTCTTGATTTCCAAGCTGAATATTTTGCACGTCTTTTTCTTATCAGAAATTATATTCTATAAAAAGCACATCTTTTCCTTTCTTCACTGTGTCTGTGGAAATTTCCTATTTTTCTGCACATCTGTGTTATCTTTGTAGGTGCCTGATGAGGGGTTGACTTTCATCCTAAAAAGCATTTCATTTTAAAATAGTTATTTATTTACCCTCTGAACAGAAACATGGAAGAGCGATTCACGTAGCTTAAATGTTAATTCAATGCGAGAACAAGATGTGAGGAGAGACGGAAACACAAGACGAACAAAGACATTATCTCACGAATTTTGTTTGGAGCAGTGCAGTATAGAAGGATAATTGTATCTCTGTCCAAGGGTCGTTGTGAGCATTAAATTAATTAATATACATAAAGCAATTCTAAGAGTGCTGGACCCTGTGAGTGCTCAATCATTGTTAGCTGGCGTTACTCTTATCTGAAAAAATAAAAGAACTTAAAATAGCATTGACACCCACTATTTTGTGGGAGGAATCTGGTGAAGGATTATAAATACCTGATTTCAAGTTGATTTTAAATGCTCCACTCCCTTGCTTTTTAACCCTCCATTATTCTAGATAGAAGTCAATATATTTTTCCTGCTCAGTTGCTGTCCACATGGGAAACAAAACAGCCTCTCCCCCTCCCCACTGCCCACCCTATTAAGGAGACGGTGGCCTCTAAGGCAGACACAAAACAAATAATGATAATAAAAAAATCCTTTCTTGAGGCCATCCTTTCACAAGTCCGGGTTTGTTGTTGACTGGTCAGTAGTTCATCAGTCGGAGGGTCCTAGGTTTGGGGCTACATAAGCAACCCTCTCTCCAGCAGTATGACTCTCTGTTAATTGGAATGAGAAGTTAATCTCTCTCATACTGAACCCAGCTGAGTCTCTGAGAGCAATGATGTATTTAAAAGATCTCTGGCAGTCCAGGGCATGTGGCACTAACCGGATTTAGCTCATTAGCAAATCCGCAAGGCCCTGCTGACACTGCACCCAGAATAAAATACATGAGGCCAGCCCATACCCTGTGGGCACCTACAGCATGACTACATAATAAAAAAGCGTTTATTAATAATCTCATTGGTCACACAATACAAAGGAAGGCTACAAGAAGTCAAATGCTGTCATTTGTCGTGACTAGAAAGGCATAATTAAAATAAGTGCCATGTGATTAACCTCTGAAAAATTAATCTGGTATAAAAAAAAGGCACAAAAACAAGGAACATAGGCTCTTAAAGTGAATTTAATACAATAGGCAGCTGTTGTATGCACTTGGATCAAATTCCATGTGCTTGTGAAACGTTAACATCACTGACAGCAAAGAGCAATTAGCGAAGTTAGGAGGCAGGTTGTCTATTATTAAAGATAACAGCAGGGCACAGAGAGGCAGCATTCATAGTGGGAACAAGCATAGGGTTTTGGTGTCATCCATCTTGGGTTTGAGTTCAGATTCCTCTGCCTATTGCCTATGTGTCCTTGGGCAATTTTCTTAACCTTTTAGTAATTCAGTTTCTGGACCTATAAAATGGGGATATTACTGCATCTCATGCTATTCTTATAATAATTAAATAATACCATATATGTAAAGCTTTCAGCACAGAGTTAGGCATGTTGTAAGCACTCAAAAAATCTTAGGGATAATAAAAGTAGCTTAAGTCCTTAATATGAAAAAAATAACACTTTTGCTTGGCATGAACAACATGTTACATGCACCCTCAGTACTGCAGTTTATGATGGTTCAATGCTGGTCAATGGTGTTTTCCCTAGGGTCTTTCTGGCAGTGAGCTTATCTTCTGATTTAATGTCAAGGGTGGCACACTGGTAATCCTGAAAGAATGTTACAGGCTATGGCTGAACAAGTTTTATGAAGGCTAGAGATGAACATTTATACATTCTCCACCTGGTCTAGCCCCAGAATGCTCAATTCAAATGCCTACAGGGACCAGGTAACTGAACTGAGAGGGAGCCAGGGGGCTTCAGAGAATAGGAGGGCACTCACCCCCCACCCCCGCCATTGGAGGCAGCTGCCATTGACAGGAAGCCATAGTTGAGGTTTGCCCTGTGGAAATACAAATCCAATATTGCCAGGTATTGTGATTTTTACAAGGGATGCCAGAAATACTGATTTTCATGGGAAATGTCCTACTTTTAAGAACACTCCTGTGGCCACATTTAGCCTTTCCTTCACCCAGGATGGGGATTAGGGTGAGGTAAGTGAGGTGCTCATCTCAGGTGTAAAATTTAAGGGAGCACCAAACATTTAGCAATCAAAATAAATAATATCTTAATGCAATACTTTAAAATCAAAATTAAAGCAAAAACTTCATTTTGAAAAAAAATCAAAATCTTAAAATGAAGATGGAATCAGTATTAGCATTACTTTCTTTTGTCTCAGGCTCCAGTATGGCTCTACCCAGCGCTGCGTTCAGCCTCCAGTTTGCAACCTCTGATCTGGAACACACAGCAGCCACTCTACTGTCACAATGAACCAGCTTTGCATTGGATCAATTCAAGGCACAATCAGGATATGGCCTAAAATAAAATAGTTGGGTAAATTGTCAATTATTGTTAAGGATATACTAAACTCTATCTTTGTAGAATACAACTTTATTAACATCAACTAAGAAGGAATTAATTAAAAGTCAGACTTAATCTATTTGTAAATAAAAATGGGTGTTGCTTTCCAATACACAGCTATCCAGAAAACATAAGATTAACAAAATGATTTGTGCTGGATGATGATTTTTTATGAACAGAAAGGGAGAAGTTTATAAATTGGCAGTAGTGCAAGGTTTCTTTAGTTGGAAAACCTCTGGAAATCATGCAACATTATGAGTGTGTTCTGTTTCTCACCTTTTATTAGATTCTTGTAAGGGTCCGGGACCTGCAGAAGATCAGAAATTTCTGCAATGCAGCATCCAGAGGAGAAAATGGGCTTTGGAGCCAGCCATACCTGGGTCTGAATCCTTGATGAAGGACCTTGGATAAGTCAATTAATCTCTTCCTTAGTTTTCTTATCTATAAAATTGGACTACCTTACAGGCTTTTTGTAGAGACCAAAGTTGATGATACACTACGTTATCTCTTATTCTTGCTTTGGAACAGACACTTGGTATATGGCAGTTATTATTATTATGCAGCATATTCATTGCAAACCATCCCCTGCCAACATTTAAAAAAATATATGGTTATATTTAAATAACTTAAATATGTCATTTATTTATGCTATTAATTTGCTTAGTTCATCATTTCTTTTTTTTTCCTTTTATTATTATACTTTAAGTTTTAGGGTACATGTGCACATTGTGCAGGTTAGTTACATATGTATACATGTGCCATGCTGGTGCGCTGCACCCACTAACTCGTCATCTAGCATTCAGTATATCTCCCAATGCTATCCCTCCCCCCTCCCCCCACCCCACAACAGTCCCCAGAGTGTGATGTTCCCCTTCCTGTGCCCATGTGATCTCATTGTTCAATTCCCACCTATGAGTGAGAATATGCGGTGTTTGGTTTTTTGTTCTTGCGATAGTTTACTGAGAATGATGATTTCCAATTTCATCCATGTCCCTACAAAGGACATGAACTCATCATTTTTTATGGCTGCATAGTATTCCATGGTGTATATGTGCCACATTTTCTTAATCCAGTCTATCATTGTTGGACATTTGGGTTGGTTCCAAGTCTCTGCTATTGTGAATAGTGCTGCAATAAACATACGTGTGCATGTGTCTTTATAGCAGCATGATTTATAGTCCTTTGGGTATATACCCACTAATGGGATGGCTGGGTCAAATGGCATTTCTAGTTCTAGATCCCTGAGGAATCGCCACACTGACTTCCACAATGGTTGAACTAGTTTACAGTCCCACCAACAGTGTAAAAGTGTTCCTATTTCTCCACATCCTCTCCAGCACCTGTTGTTTCCTGACTTTTTAATGATTGCCATTCTAGCTGGTGTGAGATGGTGTCTCATTGTGGTTTTGATTTGCATTTCTCTGATGGCATTTTTTCATGTGTTTTTTGGCTGCATAAATGTCTTCTTTTGAGAAGTGTCTGTTCATGTCCTTCGCCCACTTTTTGATGGGGTTGTTTGCTTTTTTCTTGTAAATTTGTTTGAGTTCATTGTAGCTTCTGGATATTAGCCCTTTGTCAGATGAGTATGTTGCGAAAATTTTCTCCCATTTTGTAGGTTGCCTGTTCACTCTGATGGTAGTTTCTTTTGCTGTACAGAAGCTCTTTAGTTTAATTAGATCCCATTTGTCAATTTTGTCTTTTGTTGCCATTGCTTTTGGTGTTTTAGACATGAAGTCCTTGCCCATGCCTATGTCCTGAATGGTAATGCCTAGGTTTTCTTCTAGGGTTTTTATGATTTTAGGTCTAACGTTTAAGTCTTTAATCCATCTTGAATTAATTTTTGTATAAGGTGTAAGGAAGGGATCCAGTTTCAGCTTTCTACATATGGCTAGCCAGTTTTCCCAGCACCATTTATTAAATAGGGAATCCTTTCCCCATTGCTTGTTTTTCTCAGGTTTGTCAAGGATCAGATAGTTGTAGATATGCGGCATTACTTCTGAGGGCTCTGTTCTGTTCCATTGATCTATATCTCTGTTTCGGTACCAGTACCATGCTGTTTTGGTTACTGTAGCCTTGTAGTATAGTTGGAAGTCAGGTAGCGTGATGCCTCCAGCTTTGTTCTTTTGGCTTAGGATTGAGTTGGCGATGCGGGCTCTTTTTTGGTTCCATATGAACTTTAAAGTAGTTTTTTCCAATTCTGTGAAGAAAGGCATTGGTAGCTTGATGGGGATGGCATTGAATCTGTAAATTACCTTGGACAGTATGGCCATTTTCACGATATTGATTCTTCCTACCCATGAGCATGGAATGTTCTTCCATTTGTTTGTATCCTCTTTTATTTCCTTGAGCAGTGGTTTGTAGTTAAAAACAATACAAAACTTCTGTTTGGGTACAATTACCACAAGTCCTGAATTTAATGGGGCCCAAATTAGAAAAATTTAACTATATAACAAGGTTTCCTTTTAAAATTTCTTTTTAAACTAAAAAGAAACAAAACATAGCATTAAAGCAAAAAAAAAAAAAAAACTGCATAAATAAATGACTGCAGCCTTATTGCACATCTGCGAGGAGAATGACAATGATCAGTTAATAGTACAATACATGACCAGGGTGCTGTGAGATATGGTCCAGCAGAATTAGCAGTAGGGTTCAACTGTAGCAGCCAGGTTTTCCAGTGCAATCGTGTTCCCGATGTCCCTGTATATTGTGGATGTTTCTAAGTTGGGCAAAAGCATCGTAACTCAGTAGCTCTGGGTTCAAATCTTATTCCCACTACAAATCTGTAGAGTGACTCAGGGCAAGTTCAATTAACTTGTCTGAGCCTTGGTTTCACCCACTGTAAATTATTTCCCAGGGGGCTTTCTACTGGAGCCCTGTCATGTGCATGTAAGAAAAATGTGAAACTTGCATAGCTCTGCTATCCTCTGCAATACATCTTTATTTTATGTTCCTTTTCCTCCCAACTATTCTTCTAAGAAGCAGCTAGAATTTCTCTTTTAATGAGGAAGCCATTTTTTATCATCAATGAAAGTGTAAAAACTCTATCAGTTAGAACTGTATATTTATGGCAGGTTCATCTGATTGGAACTTACCTCTATTTCATTAATACAGAGAAATGTCCCCCTTTTCACTAATGAAATGCATCCATAATAGAGCTGTATTTTCAAAGGTATATTATCAGAAATAGCCATATGCAAAATGCCCTTCAGAGTGCACGCAAGTTCCTCACTAGCAGGCTCTCTGTTCTCTCTTGTATGCATCCTTGACATAAGTGAAAATTCCTATTTACTGGAGAAGGCAATGTTTCAATATAGAGAAAAACAATTTCCAATACTTCTCCATCTGAGAAAAATTTCTTGTATTAGTTTCTCACCTTGGTCCGTCCTAAGGGTGTCATAAAATATTTAATTAAAACACTCAATGCATATGCTAGTCTGTTCTTGCATTGTTATGGAGAAATATCTGAGATGAGTTAATTTATAAAGAAAAGACAATTAACTGGCTCATGGTTCTACAGACTGTGCAGGAAGCATGGTGCCAGCATCTGCTTCTGGTGAGGCCTCAGGAAACGTACAATCATGGCAGAAGGCAAAGAGGAGCCAGCATCTCACATGGTGAAAGCAGAAGCAAGAGAGAGAGGAGGGGGAAGCCCTAAACAACCAGATGTGACGTGAACTAACTTAGGAAGGAAGGACTCGCTCATCACCAAGGGGATGGTGCTAAAGCATTCAAGAGGGATCTGCTCTCATGATCTAATCACCTCCTGCCAGGTGCTACCTACAACATTGGGAATCACATTTCCACATGAGATTTGGAGAGGAAAAACATACAAACCACATCAGTGCCACAAATGACAATCTTGTTACACCTTGGAGAAGAGCAAAGGGTCTGTAAAAGCACTGGAAGCCAGTTCATTTTGAGGCTTCCTGGCCCCCACTGGCAGTGTTCTTTGCCATAAGCAAAACGGCAAAGAACTCTGCCATGTTACCAGGCCTGTGATTTGGAGGCATGCAAGGAAATGGTTTTTCAAATATCACACTGTCTGCTGAGGAAGACCCTTCCCTTCTTCCTCTTGGCCACATCTGCAAGAAGACTTTGCAGAGACAAACTGTAGAGTGTTAAAAAGAAACCACTGAGCAGATCATGTCCCTGGGGCTGCTGTCTTAGCTTTACAACATAGAGCCAGCCGGTTTAGCAAGGCAGCGCCAGACCATGAGCACTGAGGCAGAAGACTCCATGGGAGAAGTTGGTTTCTTCATCTTCCCTTCTCTTCTTTCTCTCCCTCTCTCTGTCCCTTCTTTCCTCTCTTCAACCTCCCTCTCCCCTTACTCCCTTACTTCGTTACCTTCTTTTTTCACCCATCTCTTATTTTATTCAAAAAACATTTATTTAGGATTCAATATTGCCAAGTATACCATTAGGCTCTGGGAATACAGAAGTGAAAGCCTGCAGGGAGCCTCCAGTTTAGTGACAACAGGTCTTCACGTACTAAACAGCCACAGCAATGGGATTCTCTATAAGGGGCACTTTGCTGGCTCCGAGGTGGAGGTAATCACATCTGCTTACACGGCTCAGGGAAGGAGGTGACTTTGAAGTGGCTTGTGAAGGAGCATTTATGGGCTTCCCAGGCTGATGTGGAGGAGAGGATATTAAAGATAGAGGAGGTGGTAGGACCACGGCATGGCAGCCTGGCAGCCTAGCAGCCTGCAGGTGGCGCTGTGCAGTTGGGCCACTCTAAGAGGGTGGTATAGGGGGAACCTGAGCATGGAAACAGGAGAGGTTAAAGCTGGACAGGTAAGCCAGAGGGAATGCTGGGGCCACATCAGGGAAGAGTACCCAAACAGATGGGACAGATGGGTTAGAGGCCTCACTATGGGTCATACTGTTCTTGGTGCTCAGGATACTGTCCATACTCTCATGAAGCTCATATTATTTGGTGAAAAGATAGACAATAAAGAAGTAAACAAATATTCTAATCTGTCAGATCCTGATACATGGTATTAAGGAACCAAAACAAAGAAATAACACTGAATAAAATAGAGGGCATCGGTGACACTCTCCTTCAGATGGAACAGGCAGGGAAGACTTCTCTAAGGAAGTGACGTGCAAAAGAATATATGCTTTTCAGATTAATTGCTTTTGAAGTGAGACCTAGACATACGTGCTTTTAAAAAGCATCCCGAGGTTCTGATGAGCAGGTGGGTGAAGTGGCCTTACCTGAGGCAGTGGGGTAAGAATGTTCACTGGAACATTCAGCATGGGGCAGGGTGACCTGGCTGGGTGCATGTCCTGGAGAGTTAGTACATAAAGAGGCATGCAGGAAGCTGCATGGGATGCAACTTGGAGGCTTTAGACTGGAGGCAGAGAGGCCGTTAGGAGACGGTGGTGGAGTACTGGCAGGTGGAATCACATCTGTGAGCTTCTGCCTGCAGAGTTGCAAAAGACTGGGAATGAACTGGCATCAAAGGAACTCACAAATTAGGAAGAAAAGATGTGAAGATAAGGACGACAACCGGCTGTGGCCACAAACTCTAAGCCAACCAGCCACGACCTTGGACAAGTTTCACAGAATTCCCTTACACGGGAGGTAGAATCCATTTTGGCTCTGCGTAAAGCTGCAATGGTCTAATACAAGTTCCACAAACATCTTCTGTAAAAGGCCAGATAGAAAATATTTTAGATTTCGCAGGTTACACAGTCTCTGTCACAACTGCTCAACACCACCATTGTAGCTCAAGAGCAACCATAGACAATATATCAGCAAGTCGGCATGACTGTGTTCCAAGAAGACTTTACTTACAAAAATAGGCAGCTGGCTGGTTTGGCTTATGGACGGTAGTTTGTCAACCCTCACTTTAATGTGTCAAGAGGTTCTTTAGATGGTGGCCCTAGGCTCTAATGGAAGGAAGCCAAGGAGTATCTACCTGGGTATGGATACACATTATACAAAATTTTACTTTCTTATTTTTACTAAGCAGCAAGTTTAGACTATTTGTTTCCAGCTCTGTGGGTCCTGGTTTTGTGCTTTGTTGGCTGGCAGAATTGTGGTAGGTTATATTCACACAGGACAATAGAGAAGTATGAGAGTCCCCCTGTGGGGATCAGAATGTCTGCCTTTAAAGTTCTGCCCCTTCCTATGTGGCTTTACCTCTCAGAGCCTCAGTTTCCTCTTTAATAAATAAAAAGTGTTGGACTAGATGAATTTCAAGGCCCTGCCTGGTACTAATATTCCAGTTCTCTGTGCTCTGTACATTTGCTAGACGGGTAGTGAAATTTGATGAATAGAGGCCCAAAGAGAAAAAGGGAAGAGGCAGAAGTCAACCAGATGAGACGTAATCTGGGTCTAGATGAGGGGTTTGGCAGTGTGGTTGGAGATGACAGCACACAGATGGTAGGGGTTCATCATATGATGTTAAGCACACTGTTAAAATTAAATGAATTAGCAAGAATGTCTACGTAAATGGCAATCAGATAGATGCGGCTACCGTGGGATAAGAAACAGTAGAAGATGATATTGAAATCTCAAGTCTGAAAGACAGAGGCCATTGCCATGTTCAGCTTGGATGAAGGGAGGGGAGTAGATACATGCAGACCCCCGAGTGGTAGCTTGGAAGTAAATTGTAAAGTCAGGGATGAAGGAGTCTGGCTGGGGATCTTTTAAATATGGCCACATTTACTACCTCAGGTTGGCCTCTACCACCCCCACCCAATTCCATCTTATGTATGGCTTTCAGATAAATAGTCTCCAACACATAGCTTTCACCCTGTGTTAGACAGCCCAGGAAACTGTGCCCCCATCACCTAACTCCTTGCAGCAGCATTCTAGATCGGTGATTATTTGGCCCACCTGAAATTTTAGGTCCTGTGCTTGCCTTAAATCTCTGCAAAGAAGGCTCTTGACGTTGCTGAGTGCTCGTCATTTTGCAATATAAGGCTAGAGATGTCTTCTTGGACACAGGGAGGGCTTCTAACATGCTGTAAGGCTAGCACTTCACCCCTCTTCCCACAGTTCTCCATCTCGTCCCTTGGTCTTAACCTTGGAAGTATTGGAAGCTTTCTTGGTCCTTCTTACCATTCCTCAGATAGAGTCAGACCAAACCAAAGTTAGGTCACATGTCCTGGTTTCAGATAACAGAGGTGTCAGGATGGCAAGCGCTACTATTTGTGAGACAACTCAGTGTGTTAAGGGAGAAGCAGGCTGGGTATGTGAAATGGGGACCTGATAGCCACAGGTTGGAGGCAGCCAGTGCATTGCCGTGTCTAGGTCTTCAGTGGGAAGCTCTGCCCTTGTTCTCCTAAGCCTGGTAAGTCTGGCTTTTCTAAACAGGCAGTCAGGCTTTTCTAGACAGGCAACCACAGACCCTCAGCAAGGCACCACACCAAACTCACTGCTTGTCCCAGACCATGAGAAACATTAACTTCCATGAGTCGAGACGAAAATGTCATAAAATATGTGCTTTGAAAACATTAAATGTGCTAAAATGTATACTAATAAAAACCTCTTTGAGCGCCTATTTAGTTCTTGGCAATGCAAAGAGAATATGAAAGAGTCCAAGCAATATAATAAAAATTTGGTTAAATGCTCTCATTATTTGGCACAAAATGATTTTAATTGAAACGTTTAGCAGCATTAAATGTTAACAACAACAAAAACATATCAGTTTGCATGTTTAGAATTTTCCACAGCATTAGCAGTTTTGTTTTGGGTTTTTTGTTTTGGTTTGTTTTTGCGTTGATGTATGATGAGGTTTTATTGTGAGGTCTTCATTGGATTGATGCATGCTGAGTTTTTTATTTTTTATTTATTGTACATAACATTTGCTATTTTAATCATTTTAAGTGTGTAGTTCACTGTGCATGAGACAGATATGTTTATCCCTTTTATGTTTTGTGCATTATCTTGCCTACGTTATCCTTGGTAATTTTTATTTATTTTGAATAGGTATTCAAAGATATTCAAATATTCAGATGTTTGAATGTCATAAAGATACCCATCATTAATTAAACTCCTAAAAGTGCACCAGTTACTGTGGTAAGTGTTCGATATGTCTCATCTCATTTATTCCTTACAGCATTCTGGTAAGGAAAACACCATTTACTTATCCCATTTTATAGATGAGGAAACTGAGGGTCAGAGAGGTTTCATTTTGCTGATTCAAAGTCACACTGCTACCAAGAGGAGATACCTGGAGGAAGTTGGTATGCTGAAGAATCTGCGTGTTAAAACAACAATATCCACTGACCCACTGGGCCTGTATGCCACAGACCAGTCCGCTTTGCTGAAGACACAGGCAATGCATATCCTAAATCTGTGCTTGTGCCTCTCAATTTGGCTGCTGTAAAAAAGCCTGAACAAATAGAACAGAGCCTGGCTGGATTTTACAATTTGTATTCTGTCTCCCCAAAGATGCTGAGGAACTGTCACAAACTCAATAAACCCAGTGATGAAATAGAACCATCCTTACTTATTCCAAAAATGGAAACATGCATTTCCTATTTGTATAGAAAGAGAGGTATGAGCATTCATTCATTATTGTGTGGCATTGCAGCTGGAACCCAGGCCGTGTAATGATACTGACCAAATGAAAATCCTGGCTCACATTCTTCTAGCTACTATTTAGCCTCTTGGGCCTCAATTTTCTAATCTGTACAATGGAGGTAAGGGTAGTATATAGCTCTTCAGATGACTGTGATGATTAACTTAACTGCTTGGTACACTGCTGAATTCGAAATAGTGACTAGTCATGTATTCAGCAAATATTTATTGAGTTTGTCCTGTATACCAGGCATAGGGCTGACTTGGCATAGATGATTAAAGTACAGTCTTAGTCCTTTGTACTTTCAAAAGGGTAGACATAGATGAACAACAAATTCTATTAAGGAAGCTATTATAATGGTGTCTATGAAGTGTCATGGAAGAACAAAGGAGAGGAGAGGGAGTAGGTGGGGACAGGGGGCAGAGAAGGCTTCAAAGGAGGTGGTGTCTTGCTCTTGGCTAATGGCTACTGCATTTCTATGCTAGGAAAAACAACCGTGCTGAATATTGTGTCCAATGTCTTTTATTCTCCTTAACTAAATTGTACACAAACAGAACTTTCCTCCAGAAAAAGAGAGTAAACAAAGCCTTTTGAAGACCAGGAACTGAGGTTAAACAGAATCCCCCCCGCATTTGGTGGTGTTCCTGTACTGCAGGGAACTCATGGTTCTCTTTGGGGCCTAGAGAGCGGTGGGCTATGAACTTCATCTGACATTCTGAGCTAGTTTCCTGTCAATATTCCCATTGAGTGGAAGCCATTGATCAACCAAGTGAAGCTGCTAAAAATGGATTCCAGCCTGGGAAAAATTCCCTGGGGAGGCTGTACATGTCCCGGCCTGGCCTGGCAAGGCTGGGTCCTTTGTGACTCAACTGGGTGAGAGCTGAGGGCTGTTCCACCAGTCAAAACCCCAGCCACAATAACCTGGCTCTCGGGTCTCAGATACCTAGCACCTACTGCAGGCTGAGGAGAGAGTGGAAGGAAGAAGCAGGTCCCCCTAGTGTGGACTGGGCTGAGATCGGGTCATCTGCTGAACTCAGCAGCCACACACACCCTAGCTAATTCCAGCGTCTCCAGAAGCATGAGCGTAATGAGGGGCTGGTGGTGGTCTTGCCGCGTCTCTGCCCTCCTTTCTTGCTTAGTGGCTCATCACACTTTGATGGAGATGAACAATGAGGGGAGGGGCTAGGGGGCCAGTGGGTTAGACAAAGAAGGAAACTGTGCCTTGGCCAGATCCACGCCAATTATGTCTGAATAAACGCATCCACAGTGCGAGCTAAAGAGGCTTCCTTCCCTCACCCCACTCCGTTTTATTTATTTTTATCTTGGTCTGGAAAGTTGGACACATTTCCTGTACCATCCTGGTACCCAGATGGCCTGTTTGAGTAAGCAGTGGGGAAGAAGGTCAATAATACATCAGCATGCAGAGTCTCCGCTAAGGTCAGTCCTGCATAAAATATGCCATGACAACCTGAGGGCAAGTTTAAAATGGTGCTCCACAGTGGGAGTGGGGGTGGGAGTGGTGGGGGGATGTACAGATGCTGCCTTTGAGCAATTGCTGCAAAAATGACTTCTGCCCCCCAACATCAACCCCCGCCCTGCAAAAGTGTAATGTACTGGGTTTGTATAGTGGGGACGTAGGAAAAGTTTTCTTCAACACAGAAGAGCTCAGGATCCAAAGGAAGAGGTTTTTAAGAGAGTCCATCTTTACATATAAATGCCTGTTGTGTTAGGGACTTTTTCAAAAAGAGTCAAATCCAATTGCCCCAAACAGGAACACAATGGCTGGCTACTGGAGTATCTCATATTCCAATCAATTGAATTTCTTTTTGTCTCCAGATATGTTTGAATAGGATTTGAGCACTGAGCTAGGCAGTACCTATGAATGTTTAGCTGTTTTACCATTCCTATTCTTAAGAGGCCTTTCTCAATTATATTTGGCTTATGCCCATTTAACTAATAAGGATAAACACAGATAAATATGCCTAGTGTCACTGGAAATTTTATAAAGGTTCTGCTTTTCTCATCCTTTTTTAAGATTGAGGGAAAACTCAGCAGCACCCTTTTAATGTAAAAATAGAAGAAAAGTCCATTTCAATTTGGGAATTTGTGAATAGTGACACAAATATTCTTGAAGATTGATCCAGTTTGAAGCATGTTGTGCATGGGTTTACTGTTCAACTTGCAAGTAATTTGTAAAGCCAGAGTCAGTCTTGACTATGAAACATTGTATCACTGTGATTGGAATCAATAGTTCTTGCACTGTCATTTGTCACATATTTACAAGCTTGAAAAATAGTTCATTTTGTCCTCATCCCATAACTCAAAAGATTGAATCAGAGCCCTGGAGGGATCTGCCAACAGGACACATTCATTACTGATCACCCGCCTTGCTGAGGCTATAATCACAACCACACCAAAAATAGAATATAAATAAAAATTAAAGCACTAGTCATTTGGTACACCCTTAAATATTTTCAGTTTCAAGTATTTAAAAGTCTGCTGGGAGACTTCAATCACCTTCATGACCTACCTCAGTGACCACAAAGAGAAAATTCACTGAAGCTGATTTTCCCATCATACTATTAAAACATTCAAAGGTATCATTTTTTTAAATGAAGAAAAATAAAAATCTATAGTTAATGGTCCAAAGACTTCATAAAGTATACTTCGTCCAGTCACCTCACATATAGTGCATAAATGACCTTCTATTCCCATGAAAGATTTGTAGAACACGTTTAAAGTAAATGCTTTCAATTTTAAGATAAAAGATTTATGAATGATAGAACTTGTGTCTATGAAATCGCTAATACCAACTCTCTAATATTTCACATGAAAATCTCCATAAAACGAAAAGGCTGCCCATAAAGTTGGACTACCCCTGCTGTCAGAGACAATCAGTAACGGAATTGCAAAGCGAATATTGAAACGGATGTGAGACGTGCATTTTGGGTTACAGTAACATGTTTTAAGTCCTCTCTATTCCACCGCTGTATTGATAAAGTATTAATGGTTAATGTGCTAGAGGCCAATTCAGTGTCTTTATATACATCTCCAGATATTAACAGATGACCACGTTGTTCATCAAATTTAGTTGCTAAAATAACCCCAAATCCTAGCTTGGTAGCTAGACTTTTTTCAAGCATTTTCCTTGCAGAATTCAACCTATGAGAGATCAATTCATTTATCAAGTCTCAGGCTGAGCCAAACTAAAAACTCCAAACTGTTCTCCAAGTGGTCAGTTGAGTGGCTCTGTATAGATTATGGCCTGAAATTCCTTTTTTCAGAACAAGGCTGAAACTAATGTCATGTAACAGTCATTGCCTCTCAAACAATCTCTTTAATTTGTACCTTTACATTTAGGTTCTATGACTACCATTTATTATATGAAGTGACCCCATTTCCTCTATCAACATCCTCACTGCGAATGGCTGAAATTTAATTAGAAGTCAGGCTGAGGTCGAGGACCTAATCTCTCTTTGTGCTTTGGAAAAGAGATGGGAAGGCAAACCTCATGAAGACAGAGACCTGAGATTGAATATATGAGCATTTAACAGAGTTCTTGATATCTGCTCATCAGCATATCTCCTTTTAGAAAGAGTAGGTGGTGAACGAGGAGATCTGCATCCCTCCCCCTGCAATGCGTTGGACTAGGGGTACCTCTAACCTAGAGATGCCCATCCATAAACTAGTCAGCGACCTAGGACTGTATGTCCCGTCTTGAAAAGATGAGCTGGCTCAATCAGATTTTCTTTCATAAATAGAATGAAAAGTTGCCAGTTGTGGGGGTGGGAGGTTGCTAGAGGTAAAAGCTTTTATAGGAATCTGTCTGGGGCAACAATTACTGGCTATGTGCAAGATAAGGCAGCTTATCATCAGAAAAAGAAGAAAGTGTAGCAACCAGGGAGGAGATGTTATAAGAGAAAGAGAGAAAAGCTGGTTGTGTGAGCAGCCCCAGCTCTGTGCCTTCCGGAAGCACAGTTGTACAGCTTTACTGAGTCCCATGAAACCTCTCTGAAAATGCATAAATCTCCCCTTTGTTTGGAAGTGGTTTGAGTGAACTTTTGCTTTTTGGAAACTCAAAAAACAGAATGAGACGTATTTAATGTTGTGTCCAAGTCAGAGCTAACCTCTCAAGTTTAGGGGACACTGTGCCATTCATCCCATGCATTACTGACATGGTTCTTTGAGGATCAATGTGTGCTGGAGGTTAGTTATGGTGCATATCTTTATAACTCTTAGCTCTAATAGAGAAAACAGGATATTCAAGCACAAACAGTAGAAAAATACCTGCAAAATGAATCAGTAGATGAGCGGAGATAGGCTAAGAATTATACTAATAACCTAAAAAAGTAATTGGAAGCCTCAAAGATTATACTGATAGAAATACCTTACTTATGTTTTGGGGACAGGCGTGTGGGAAGATGGCCAAAAGGAACATGCATTTTGGGCGGATTCTAGAAAAAGAAAACTTTGTCCTTTTGGGAAAAAAAGTATAAGGTAGAGTCAATAAAATATGGGTTTGAATTTTGACTCTGCCATGTACTGGCTGCGTGACCTTGAACAAGTTACTTGATGTCTGTGAGTCTTAATTATATTTGTGAAATTACAATAATTATAACTTTCCTTACAGACTAGTAAGGATTAAATAAGATAATTTGTGCAACAAGGGCATGGAATAAATGAATACTTTTGTCCTTTACTGAGACTGAAGGAAAGGGCTTAGTGTCTTCGTAATTGATGCTTGTTTTGCTGTCAAAAATCTATCAAGAAGCTGACCACATGTGCTACTTAAATAGTGTTTTTATAATACAAGGAAACTCAAAGAATTTTGTAAGAGTCCTCTCTGGCTGATTTCTGAGAGCTGATTTGGTGACAAATGTTAATACATCCATTTTCCTGGTGAGGAAGCAGTTTCTCGAGATAAATAAAACTCAAAACTCAAATAACAGTGTCATATTGGAAAATGAGACTATAGAGAATTTGAGGCAAAATGCCAGACTTCCTTAACTTTATTGGAAGGGCCTGTGATTGTTGCAATAACAACTGATAGACTATTTAATAGTGTGACTGTGAGATCTGATAAAGTATTTGTTCTTTTTGTTTTAGCAGTAAGTTCAAATGTTCAAGCAACAAACTTCCTATAAGGATATCCATAAATGGCCTTTATTATGCAACTTCAAAACTGTATTTGTGCTTATCTACTTAAAAAGGTATTAGGCTGTGATAATTAATAACACTGTAAGCTTATTATGTCCATTTCTGATATTAATCTATGAATGTGTTAATTCCTCATCTGCCACTCTTGGCAATTCATTTGTGAAGACAGGTGGAAGATAATTGCTGAATATGTATTTCTTTGTCCTCTGTATCCTAAATTTCATTGTCATGCTTCAAGATCCCAATTTCCCTTGACATTCATCTCTGTGCACAAGAAAACATTTTTATTAATAGTTGAAATAATATATATGAGGGGAGACTCATTATTTATTTTGCCTGCTGCCTTTCTAATTTTCTTCATTCTCCTTCTATAATCTGACTAACTTTTCCTGGTACAAGAAGTCATGGGGCATTAAGAAGAACAAATTCAAATAAATACAAACTAAAGAAGGAAATAAAGGAGGGCACTCAGCAATAACATATTTATTATTGCCAGATGTGTTTTGATTTGTGGCAGTTATGTGGAGAAACTTAAGAATACTTCCCCAAAGTATGAAGGCAATGTGACATTGTGAGGCATCAACATATAATAAATGGGGTCAGCTATGCATGGAGATAAGCAACCCTACAAAATAATTGGAAAAAAACTGAACGATAAAGAATTGAGTTTAGTCCAAGGAACTATGTTCATCTCAAGAAGGCCAAACCAGAATGTGATTGAATAAACAAAGGTAGAAAGAGATCAGCTGAGTGTTACTGGGTCTGAAGAAAAGAATGTGTGATTTGAATGAAGGTAGATCACCTGTCTGTACCTAAGAGAGGAGAACCCAGGAATGAAGATCTTGTAGAATGCTTTCAGCATGGTACCCTGGCCAGAGAATGCTCTGAATGGATTCTCCTTCTTAAATTCATTCACCAAAAGAGATTGAGACTTTCTCTGGACCATATAGTGTGCTAGGCCCGGAGTGAGTATGGGAGAAGATGGATGAGCTCCCTGACCAGTCCTTTTCCTTGGTTTGTATAAGTGAAGCCTTATTCTCCTGGGCATCTGATATTATCTAACATACCATTTGGTTTATGTTTTACTTTTTTGATTCTCTGTCTTCCCCCGCAGCATAATGCAAGTGTTGTGAAGATAGGGATTGTTATCCAGTGCTGTCAGTCTACCATTGTATGTCAAGGGTCTAGAACAGTATCTAGTATGCGGTAGGTACTCAGTAAATTTGGTGAATAAATGAATCAGAAGTAAACAAACAAGGAACCAAACCTGTACAAGAAAGAAAGCTACAAAGAAGAGAAAGAAAAAATTCATAGAACCTCCCTCTGCCCATACAAGCCACTTATGACTATGCTCATTTTGGTGGATATTCTTTCACTCACAAAAATTTACAAGTCTGTTATCCAACGCCTTCTATTTCACAAACAGCTTTTTTCTTTTTTACTTAACAATACATTGCATATCCATTCCATAATATAGCTTTATATTTATGGTTACATAGCCAACTATTGTTTGGCTTATACCATAAATTATTTAAGCAATTCTTATTGATAAACAGTTAAGTTGTTTGCATTGTTTTGTACTACAGACAGTGTTATGTTGAGCCCTTGTATACAAGTGTCTTTACATATGTATCTGATTTTATCTTGGGAATTAATTTTTAAAGATAAACTCACTAGGTTAAACAGTATGTACATTTATATTTTGATAAATATTTTCAAATCACCTCCAGGAGCAAACAATTTGTACTAACACCAGAGAAAGAAAAATATGCACTTCCTCCTACACCTACCGACTCTTAGCATTATCATTCTTTCTTACGTTTGCCAATATGATAAGGAAAAATTTGCATTTCATCATTGTCTTGATACATGTTTCTTTGATTTCTATTAAGGTTAGACATCATTGTAGGTACACATCAGTGATTTGTATTTTGTGTGTGTATATGTGAACTGCTTGTTCTTGTCTTTTGCTCATTTTTCTACTGTGGTGGAATAATATTTTTAAACATTTATTATGAAATCTACAGTTTCCCACATTGGCCCATATTGAAAAATTCAATATAGAAGGCATAAAAATGTAGAGTATTTATTCCCAGAAATGAAAATACACATTTACCCAGTAAAACAGCATTATATTAGTCATTTGATAGTAGCAGTATATTGTCCAAGAATTATTGCATTCTAACTTCACAATCTACTTCAGTTCAGCCTTTTATGTTTAGCACAATCTCCACGATTCTAAGACTTGATGGCAAGGTCATAGCAGCACTGAAACAGCAGGGAGATGACACCAGTGCTATTTGGAGTGAGATTAAATAGTTCCTGTAAATGGGAGCAGCTGGGATACCATTTCTTCAAGGATGCTGTACTCAAGACACTGAGCCATCACACTCCTGCATTCTGGATGTGCTTGGGAGTTTGAGTGTTGCCAGATATGTCTGTTGACTGCCAGGGAGGAAAAGGCTCAATCTCTCTCGAACTGCAGCTTTTTGCCAGTTTGGGAGCAGTGGCGGGGAAACTCATTTATGCTAGTCTCATGTGGCTCTGTGTCTGGTATAGATTGTTCAAATCTCTCGGTCCCACCAGAAAACCTATAAGCCTGATGCTAAGTTGTCTCCTGTGTGTCATTTTGGCTCATATGACTTTGCTCAGCCTGTCATCCTTCCTTTTCTGTCCTTAGAGGAACATATGAAAAGGCCCTCTTGAAGGACAAACACAATCCCTAAATATCCCAGCAACATCAAAACCCTGCCATAAAAAGCGTCATCCTTTATCCATATACCTCCTCTGCAACTAGAGTGAAAAGATGGGCAATAAACTATGCCTGGAAGCTCACAAGTTTCTATTTTATCAAAAACATAAGGGAAGAAAATTTTGGAACTGAAATTATCCTCCTTTTATCTCCTGCTACTGTATTTCTTCCCTTCCATGTGTGTCGCATCCATCCTAGGTCCAAAGTCCTGTTTCTAAATGGGCACTTGCCCCGCATCTGTACAGCAAACACTCCCTGGGATATGGCAGTAGAGGTTACTATCACCTTCTGGAAATGACAGGCATCCATTCCTCTAAACGCACATTTCCAGATATGACTAGATTTGTTTGTAGATTTTCCATACAGAAACTGACTTAAACACACTGAAAATCTTAAAATACTGACAACAGATGACTAACAGGATTTTTTTGGTGTCCTTAAGCAACTGGATCTGAGAAATGTTTTTAAAAATATGAGCCAAGGAGCTACATGTCACACAATTTTGTCCCAGAACTTAAAAAGCAAAGTAATGTTTGGTTGCACATTTTATCATATATGTATTAAAAGTACAGACGTATTAGGGTAAGTATTATAAATATAAGGTTTTTTCAAAATTAGTTATAAATTACAAAATTAGATATAAATTACAAAATATATGTAAGAGATAGATAATGGGATAAAAAGTACATATGTATTTATTTAATGTTTAATTTTTTTTAACAAGATAACAAAGCCAACACAAAAGTAGGCATCTCAAGTTCTTATTCTATGTGTCTAAGGTTTGTCTTCCCCAGTTTTGACTCTACATTCCCTGAGACAATAAAGCTTTTTTGGGTTTCACTTGTCATCATTTCAAGACCACAGAGGCATCTATTCCAAAGCTATTATTAAAATTGCTGAAGATGTCCTTTAGCATCCTCTTGCAGATTCAGAGAATCATTTCCCTTTCCGTAGACTCGTGTTCCTTATTTGGAAGCACTCAATAATAAACAAAGCAGGAAGTGGCCAGTGCAGGGCCCCTCTGAAATGGCTGAGCAGTATTCAATCTGGTGGCAAAAAAATAAATAAATAAATAAAATTATGCTGGTGATGAGACATCACTTACATCTATACTCAGGAAGCAGAGAAAGGCCATCCACTCTGGGACCTTATAACAAGGCACATATTAATGTCTCTTTCTGTCTAAAAGGAACGGCTAGCTCTGCTTAGTAAGCAGCCATGCAACAGGGAGGTGTGGGCTGAAGAACGCCATTCGCAGCTCCTACATGAAGGTTGGATGCCTTCATGGTGGCTAGGATAGGGGATGAGGCTCAAAACATTCTTCCTGAGACTCACAGCCAGTGTCTGTGACTTCCCTGTGTGTCTCTTTCATCTTAGGCCCAAATTCTGTCACTAAATGGGCACTTGCCCCGCATCTGTATAGCTAACATTCCCTGGGATACGGCAGGAGAGGTTACTCTCACCTTCTGGAAATGACAGGCATCCTTTCCTCTAAATGCACATTTCCATACATGACTAAATTTGTTTGTAGATTTTCCAAATAGAAACTGACTTAAACACACTGAAAATTTTAAAATACTGCTGGCAGAAGATGACTAATGGGATTTTTGTTTTTTTAATGCCCTTTCTTCATCTCTGTCGCTGGATGTGAGCTCACTCTCTCTCTCCTCTTCCCAAAATGTCCTCTTGCTGCTTCTCTGACACTTCTGGCCCAGTTTAAGTCTCCATCCTTCACAAAGCCCTCCCTGGAGGCAGCATGCTATTGAAAGAGTGTGGGATTTAGAGCCAGAGCGAACTGCCACATCGTAGATCTGTGGCCTCAGGCAAGTAACCCAAAGTCCTCAAACCTGTCTAGCAGGGGTAAGAATGACATCTACCTCTCAGAGTTATTGTACAGTTTATAAGGCAATATTGAATGGTCATTGTTTCAAATGATTCATGAGGACCTGGGTTCCTTGTACTAGTCTTTCTGTTTTTGTGTGTGCTTGGGTATTTCCACAATAAAAATCTTTTCATAAAATATATGGTCTATAAAGCACCTAGCACATAGTAGAGAATACCCTTCTCCCCTTACTTTCCCTCTGTACCAATTTTCACTCTCTTCCTCCTCCTCAGAGTGCATCTGGTATTCATTCCTGCCCTTCAGTTAAGTGTGTCACAGACAGGGAGTATTTGAAGGCTCACTGGGAGCCAACAACGTCTGCCTCCACCCTCAGCTACTTCTTGTTGAGGCTCCCAGGGGAGATCCAGCAATGTGAATGCCATCAGGCAAAGGAGGCCTTGTTTCTTGAGCCTCAAAGTCCAGACCCCAGGGTAGGGACCCCGTGAGCTCAGCCCCACTATAGGATCTATAGGGCTCCTTTGTCCAAGGTGAGAGACCCTGATTTTTTCTTTGGATCCATATCCTAATTTTGCATTTGTAGATACTTTGATTCTTGTAATGAGAAAAAGTAAATGGAAGGGAAAGAGGTAACATTTCCTCAGAGCCTAAGACAGAGCTAGTCTCACCTACTCACTCCAGGATGCCACAGAGATGTCGATGTCCCCTCTCCCTCAAAAGGGAAAGGTGCCTGGCTCTTATTAGGGACCAGGCCTCTTAAGGAAGAAGCCAGAAAATGGCAGAGCGTGGGAGCCACAAAGAGGAAAACAGAGAACTCTTCAAAAGGTTTAGTCTCCCCTTTCCTCACTCCTCTTCGTTATGGTCTAAGAAATTCTTGACACCCTCTTCCTGGGAAGAAGCAGAACACAAGCCGTGGGAGTGGGGTGGGGGGATGGAGGGGAGAAGAGGGAATTGGGGGTGTTGGATAGAGGCATGAATTCATTCCAGAAAAACTGAAACGTAGGGTAAAACCATAGATTTGCTTTCTGTCAGGAGGCAGGGAGGGAAGATACTGGGTAGGTTAAAAGGAGCAGTGATATAGAAACTGTGTTATTGTAATAAGGAGTGTGCCTCCATTTCTTGATGATTGACAGATAACCCTGTTTAAGCCTCACCCCTCTCTCTGCCCCTTCTGCTGCAGCCCTGGTATATTAGTCCATTCTCATGCTGCTAATAAAGACATACCTGAGACTGGGTAATTTACAAAGGAAAGAGGTTTAATTAACCCACAGTTTAGCATGTGTGGGGAGGCCTCAGGAAACCTACAATCATGGCGGAAGAGGAGGTGAACACATCCTTCTTCACATGGCGACAGCAAGAAGAATGAGAACCAAGTGAAGGGGGATGCCTCTTATAAAACCATCTGATCTCAGGAGAACTTACTCACTATCATGAGAACGGCTAGAGGGTAACCACTCCTGTGATTAAATTATCTCCCACCCATGAGACCTGGGATTATGGAAACTACAATTCAAGATGAGATGTGGGTGGGGACACAGCCAAACCATATATCTGGGAAGCTGATGAGAAAACCAGGGTGCTGCCTCCTTTGGCAATAGTGTAAGATTCAAACCATATAAGCCTCTGCCCTCAGGCAGAAGCTCTCACTCTGCCCCACATGCTAACCCTCCTAACAGCCCCAGGTCAGTCTCCTTTCCTGGCTCTTACAAGACATCCGAATACCAGTTTGGGAGGCCTTTCTGGCTCTTCCCAGAAAAACCTTGACGATGTAATAAGAAACTTTTTATACTCTGTTGGCGTGTGTGTAACATCATAAGTCTCAACATATGAACTAAATTTGGGATGAAGGTCCTGTTTCTAAAGAGTTACTTCCATAGGAATAAAAACGAGGAATGGGTAATATTAGCATTTATGATTTCTGAGCAATGAGATTATGAGATATTGATTTTTTCTTTTACATGTCAGTTTACTCTAATGCAAACGTCAGCAAACTTTTTCTGGAGAGTACCATATAGTATATGTTTTAGGCTTTCTGTGCTGTATGGTTTCAACAACTCAACACTCGACTCGGTGTGAAAGCAGCCAGAGAAAACACATAAACAAATGTATTTTATTTGTTTATTTGGAATAAAACAAATTTTATTCCAATAAAATTTTGTTTTAAAAATTAGACAAAGGGCTAGATTTGGCCTGCAGGTAACAGTTTGCCAACTCCTGATCTAATGTTTCTATATCAAAGTCTATTATTTGCACGATTAAGAAATATAAACGTTTATAATAGTTAAAAAAATTGGGACACGTAATCTTAATTAAGATTAAAACCTAATGGTTGGCTAACTAACACTAATGTTTGACTCTTTGGGGGATGATAAAAGGATATGATGAGAACTGTCTTTCTTCTTAGCTATGGTTTCCTATGTATGTCCTACTTACTTACAGAGGGGAAGTCTTTGAGTCCTAGATTGTCCTGCCCATCCACCATGAGATGTTGTGACATTGGCCCTCTGACCTTGCCAAAATTAATAACTGCTACAGTATCACAACTTGTAATCTAGAATAAGAGTGTGCATCCTAAAAAAATCAATTGATCCCAGCCCTCTAGTAGTCAGAGAATAAATCTGAATATCTTAGAGGAAGCTTCTGATAAATTCAATATGGTGTCACTGAATGACCATGACATGGTTTTCCTTTTCCTTAGATTTAGGTTTTCCTGATTTGTTTCTGCTCACAGGGCTGGGACCTTGTAGGAGAGTGAGATGGGCTGAGCAGCTCCAGAGGAGTCTACCCTTTGCCCAGTCACTCTGGGGAATTGTCACTGCAGTTTGTATTTCATCAAGGGAAAATGCCGACCAGACTTCCAAAATGCTGCTTTGGTCCAGGCCTCATTCACAGGCCCCTAGTCATCTCTTAAAGTGTGCTTCTCTAATCAGCTGGCTTGCTATGAAGGAAACACCAAGTGTGGCAGAAATTGTCTTCCTATTGGGAGAACAGTGGTAGAGCAGGTGCTTGAATGTGGGAATGTCAGAGCTCAGAGTGAAGGCAATTATTCTCCCCCATGTAGCTCAGCAGGGAAGAGAAATTAGCAAGGAAAAGGCAGGCAGCTGCTCTTCCCCGGGTGTCACAGCAGCTGTGATGAGAGGGCACCACACACACCTGGGCACACGCAGCCCGTGCTGGCCCCTGTAGGTCTCGTGGGCCAGTGCCCAGAATTCTGGCATGTGCTGCAGAGGCCTGTGCCACAAAGGATCTGGAAGGAGGATGATCACTTCTGGACTCTGTGCAGGGGCTGGAGGTGAAAGCAGTAGGATGATGCTTATGCATCTTCCCAAGTAGGGACACTTTTCCGAATCAAAATTAGTGCAGAGGAATAATATTCTCTCCCCGCCATCTCTAGATGCTCATCCATCCAGGCTCAATTTTTATCCAAATCAAGTGACAAATCTAATGGTGGCTATTCTACTTTCTATTAGATAATCCAAATGATGGGGAACCAAACCCACTAATCTGGTGAGAATGGAATGACTCACACCCAGCTTTCTCTCAGTGAGGGGCAGTCCCTTCAGATTTCTCAGGAGCATGCATTACCAACCCCAGCTGGACCCTGGTGATCAGGAAGGCTCCAGTTGTTCTTGGAGATTTCCTGTGTGAGGATTCCTGGTTCTTCTCTGCCCTTTGAACTGTGTAGCATGGAAGGGATTAAAGATTTTCACAGAGGCCTGAGAGAAGGAGCACTATATTGGCCTAGAGGAAATAGAAATTTCTCATGTAAGCACCTGTCATTTCTGTGTGGCTAGACAGTCTTATGCTGCATTTTAAATTTCCAGAATTCTTTTGTTTCAAGGTAAAAAATAAGCACTCCATTGGGGCCTACAAGTGTTCAATTCCTGTGTTAGTGACTATATTGGCTCAGCGCTGTAACAAACAAACCTCCAAGCCACAGTGGCTTATCACAATATATATACATTTTTCTCATGCATGTGGAAGTCCAATGCAGATGTTTCTGACTGGCAGGTGGCTTTCCTCCACATGGTCATTCAGGGACCCAGGCCCCTTCTACTTTGTGGCTCTTGCCTCTTTTGGAGCCACAGAGTCCTCTCCAGTTACTGAAAGACAGGGAACAAAGTAAGGAGAAGGCACATCTGCTTTTTATTCACTCAGACCCAGAGGGGACACAGATCACTTCTGGCTATGTTTCATTCATGAAAATTAGTTTGCATGGCCACACCTAGATGACAGGTGACTGTGACATGCAGTCCCTGGCTGGGCAGCCACTTCTCAGCAACAAACTGACACTATGAGGAGGGAACATGGATCTGGGGTGATCAGCTGGCTGTCAGCACACTCACAGCCCTTTCACACGCACCCCCAGAGCGGCCCGCTGATGCTGCCGCTCACATCCAGGATGACGGTGCCTGAGATACTGCTGCATTTTGCCCTGTCCTTCATTCTCACAGGTCATCAGGTAGCACTTTTGCTCATGCTTCATTCTAAGGTAAAGGCAGGTGAGGAGCTGGGGTGAATTCATAGTAGGAAGGCCGGCCTGACTGTTTTAACAGAAGTCAATAATGTCTCCTGTAGGGCTGGGCTTCCTTGGGGTCTGAGGACGTGAGAGGGCAGAGTTAATGGTCACCTGTGTGAGAGGTGCGGCTGCAAACCTGAGGGATGAGACTGTCTTGGGAGGCAGAGCAAGATGGCCTGTGAGTAGAACTCTTCTGAGACCACTGACGTTTCAGTTCCTTCACACCAAGCGTGAGTAATAAACATTTAAACAAACAAATCCATGGCTGGGCATGGTGGCTCACACCTGTAATCCCAGCACTTTGGCAGGCTAAGGCCAGCGGATTGCTTTGAGCTCAGGAGTTCCAGACCATCCTGGGCAACATGGCAAAACCCCGTCTCTATAAAATATAGAAAAATTAGCTGGGCGCTGGTGACACGTGCCTGTAGTCTCAGCTACACAGAAGGCTGAGGCTGCAGAATGGCTTGAGTCCGGGAAGTGGAGCTTGCAGTGAGCTGAGATTGTGCCACTGCACTACAGCCTGGGTGACAGAGTGAGACCATGTCTCCAAAAAAAGCAAAAAGAAACAAACCCCTGTAACAATCTCATTCCAGATTTGAATTTCACTACATATATTTTACAAAGCCCAGGCCAGCTGTGGAATTTCCAGTTCCTTCTGATCCATTTTAACACAATTCCTATAAGTTTATCTTTCACACTTTTCTTTTTCAAGGTCTGACCCAGGAAATTTACATTTCTAGGACATTAAAAAAAAAAAGACAACAACAACAACAAAAAACTGTTTCAAGTCTTTTTGGATCTATTCTCTCCTTGTTCCTCAGAAAATTCCCGTGGGCTAGAAAGTTCACAGAGCGTGAATGACACAGGGTATCCGATGTCACATGGCTGACTCAGAACAGCAGTAGGACCCAGATTCCCTAATGTCCCAAATGTTCCCAGTTGCCCTAAATGTCCTGACTCTCAGGATCTAAATTTAACTGGACCATGCTACCTTTCTCATCTCTCCCAATCCATCTCATCCAAGAAATTCCTGTTCAAAGGACCTTGTAAACACTGAGCAATGAACCATTTTGACATAATAAGAAATATATATTTGGTCTTCGTCTCCAGTTCCTTAAACAGAGCTTCTAAAACCCTTGGAATTTCTTGAGTGGCAGGAGGGATAGAAGCATCTTTTATTATTTGCAGCAATGAGCTTTCAACCATAACTGAGTTTATGCTAATGAAGTGATTCTTGGTGGGCCCTAGATAGCCTCAAGAAGGGGGCTGGTTGCCAGAGGAACCAACCATGTGATTAGAGGGTTGGAACTTTCAGTCCCATCCCCTGACTTCCTAGGAGGGGAGAGAGGCTGGAGATGGATTTTGATCAACTAGAAACTGCTCATAGTAAATAAAACGCTTTCCTGAGTTCTGTGAGCCATTCTAGTAAATTATTGAACCTGAGGACAAGGTTGATGGGAATCCCCCCAACTTTATAGCTGGTCCATCAGAAGTACAGTTGAACAAGACTTGCCGGTGGCATCTGACGTGAGAGTTGTCTTAGTGTTGCAGGACTGAGCCTTTGATTTGTGAGAGCTGCACTCACTTCAGGTAATTAGTGTCAGAATTGAATTGAATTGTAGGATACTCAGTTGGTGCCAGAGAGTTGAAGAATGTGTTGGTATGAGGAAGAAATTCACAAAAAACAAGACCAACCATCCACCAGTCTTCTTCTCTGTACTCTGCCTACAAACCCTTCAACAGCGATAGGTCAGAAACGTTTTCTTCAAACCTGTGTGATTAGAAATACAGCTTACCTGGGCAAATTTTCATCAATGTGGAAAAAGGATCTTCACACATCATCATACCCAGTCTCCAGCTCCAAAACCTTATAAGTCAAGATGCTTCAGCACCTCGTTATGGCTGATGGATGGGGCAGTGAGCACATGCTGCAGAGGACCATGTCCATTAGCAGAAAAGAATCCCTGTTCTTTAAAAATCACGCACGTCCAAAAGGTTAAGCTCATCTCCATGCTCTCTTTGGGGAAAGAGGACGGGTTTCCACTCCTAATGTGCTGCCTGAATGGACCTTGTTGTTCTGCTCCTCTAGACTCAGGAGGATGAGAGGCAGCAGAACAGAATGTGTGAGTGTGGACCCTGAAGCCCATTAATGCATGTTCAAAACTTGGTCTTGCACATAATAGCTGTGTGGTCTTGGAGAAAGTACCTTACTCTCTGTGCCTCAATTTCCTATCTGTAAAATGCAGGTGATAACCTGCTTTGTAGGTTATCATCTGCATTTTAAAATAGGATTAAACGTATTGGCAATATAAGACACCCTGAACTGTTCCTGCCACATAATTAGTACTGCAGAAGCTTTTGCTACTTTGTAATGCACATAATTTGCCAGGTCTGGCTTATCAATGAATGTTGGGAAATCAGCCAGACTGTCAGGAAACTCCTTCTCAGCCTTGCATGCTTTCTGAAATCCATATCCTTGGTTGGGCTCACCTAGCTTTAGTTCTCCCCAGGGAAACACAAATAACAGAGAGTAGAATCTGTGCTACCCAGTAACCTCTGCACCTGGTGAATGGCTGGCTTGCTCTACTCCTGCTGCTTTGGTTCTCCTATAATTTATTGTGCAAATCCAGGCAACATTTGAGAGTCCAATAGTATTAAACTGAGTGGGACACTCAACAGTATTCCTAAGTCTAAGTACTAAACTGAATGGGACTCTCTCCCAACAGTATTACTAAGTGCATGTCCTAGTTTGTCTAGGGCATTCCTAAGCTAGGAATTGTCACCCTAATTACTGCTGATTTGATGTGTGACTATTTGACTTGCTGCAGCCCCAAGGTAATAATTATAATATTTAATTCAACAACACCTCACAGTCTATCAGGTGCTTATATATGCTGTTGACTTCTTTCATCATACCTATGAAATAGATTTTATTATTTCCCCATCTTACAGATGAGGCAATGGAGGTATATTGATTTGCTAAAAGTATACAAATAGTAAACAGACACACTCTTTCTATTTTACCGTATTATGGTTGCCTCTATTCCCAGAGACCTCCCAGTTGCTGAAAACTTTCAACAACTTTGGACAATCATTTAACTGAACTGTCTGCTCCATGTGTTTTCAAGATTCCCTCATCTTGTCTCTGACCAGCGATAGATCCAGATTTTATATTCATTCATTAAACTAATTTTAAAAGTTATTTAAATAGATGTGTTTGTTATTTATCTTTTTCTAGGCCATAATATAGGGAAAATGATTTGGGGAGGAGAAAGTTTTAATTTGGCTCTACCGACCATTAGCTGTGGGATCTGGCTTAAGGCTTTTACATTCGTTATACCACGGTTCTCATGCCTGTATATGCTCCTGCAATTGTGAGCATTTCCTTATCTGTAAAATGGGAATAATAGCATTTATCTAGTTGTAAGAATTAAATGAGATGTTATAGGGACAGCACTTAGCAAATAGTAAGTGCTAAAAACAGCAATAAATGATGATTATTTTAATTACTACCCATAGACCCAGAAGAACCATTGATGAATTAATGCATGAACAAATAATCAGCAACCAAGAGGTCCTAAAAGAAAATGTTTCATACTCTTCTGTTTAAAAATGTATCCTACATTTGCATCAATATGCAAAGATATATATGCAGGGATGTTTATCTATTTGTAACTATTTATAAACACAGAAAACAAGATATCTTTGACTTTGGCTAATTGATGATGGTGTCTGTCATACTGAACTAGATGAACAGTCTCCTTACTTTGTGTGAATGGAAGCATTCTGTGTTTAGTGACCAGAAGCCTCATTGAATCACCACAATAGAGAGTTATGAACCTACCAAGCCCCAGACCTGAGCCAGAGGAAGAACCAGAGCCCTTGGAATGAAGTGGAGTTCGAGTCCCTTCAAGGAAGGATCTTGCTACACTGTCAAAAATGTACACTCCCTCCTAGATTCCTCTGGATGAAAGTCAGTGGGAACTAATGGCCACCACATACAGGACTGCTAATGGCCCAGACACTTCAGAAATAAAGATTTAGGTTACCCCACCAGCCAAGGAACGCCTCTAGGCAATATACTTGCAAAGGGTAAAGGAGTATGGAATGGGTAATAGAAGAAGTTAGTTATAAATACCACATATAATTATGTGACAAGTTGCAGAAATAAAGACTGTAATACTTATCAGCATTTCTTCCATATTTTGACCTAAATAATTTACATATATATCAGCCAATTCTGTCTTCCTCTTTCCCATTCCATAATGTAAGATGTGTTAATAGTTGTTAGACCTAAAGCTCAGTATGCAAATTGCGAGCTATCCAAAATGGAGTATGACTTAAAAACAAAAATCACATCAGCCCAATATGTGTAAAATGATGTTGTGTTGTCTTTTGTGGAGAGGGATAGTGTATTTTGATTGGATGGAGGATTGATGCATTATGTTTGTTGTAAATGAGATTTTACTTTTGTCTTTATTCGGAAGTTAAGTATGGTTAAAAGAAGTGCATATGGAAGCCATGTGACCTGGGTGGGTTGCGATGGCTTTGTATTTTGTCAACTTTGCTAAGCTGGAACTGTGTTTCCCAGAATTCCCTTTCCCGTATGACTCTTGACTGGGTTTGGCCACAAAAGATATTTGTATAAGACTTGGGAAATGGGAGTTAAGCACCAGCCTTTTCCTGCTCTGAAGGTGGCTGTGGGCACTGTGAGAGGGGATGCACATTGTTGCTGAGCTGCTGGCTTGCCTGTGAGAGTGAGGCAGCACCATCTCCCATTAGATCCTCTTCATCTTCCTGGGCCAGGTGTAAGTGCAGTCCCATGGCGGAAGGTGTCAGCTTTTGCAGGTCTCCTGCATCATCATGCTAAGAGTAATTGAGAGACAGTCATAGATTCCAATCTGCTATGGTCTCTCTAACTTCAAGTTTGGTTTTCTTTTCCAACAGTTTACACATCTGATGTAGAGTGGCTTCAGCCCAACATCAGGTTCAACAGCCTTGCAGGCACTTCTTCACCATATCCCACAATTGTGAAAAGTCTATTCCTATTAATGATCCTTTATTCTATACCACTGATAATGATTCTGCTTCTCTGATTAAATGCTCCCTAATACACTATGATTTCATTTTTTATTTAAAATCGTATTCTAGTTCATAGCATGATGGAACAAATTATGCTTTTCACAAGCTTTGGAGCTGGAAAAGACTTGAGATAATACCCAGTTGAATGGGTTTCAAACTCTCCTTCACTGTCTTCTAGGTTTTCCTGAGATTCTTCTGGGCTCAGAGGTGGGACTGGGGATCACAGCAGGTAAGACTCCTCCTCTCCGTTCAACCAGAGAAACCTCATGTTTACCTGTTTCATTTTGTGTTTCTGTTTAGCTTTCTTTTGCTGTAAAAGAGGAACCTTGTCTAACCCCCTTATTTCAGTTAAGGGACTTAAGGGACAAAGAGTCCCAAAGTTAACAGCTAACTGCTGAGTGAGCCGCAGTGAGATCTCAGGACTCCAGGTTTCCATCCAAGGATTCAGCCCATTCACCCACTGCACTAAAAGGCAATTGTGTTTGTTCTGCCAAGAGAACTCAGATTACAGCCCAAGGCCAGTGGGATGTGGGTAGATGGGCTTCAGAGCCAACCCTAAAGGGGCTTCCTAGGATGCTGCTCATTTTCTCCGAGATATGCAAGGGACACTTAAAACCCTTATTATTAGTCCTTCCAGGTCTCTGTAGCAGGACCTGAATGAAAAAGAAATAGAGCAACATTCAGGAGTTATTTATTTCCCTATTTAACTGAGGTAGTTTATTTTCTTTCTTAAAGAAGAGGCATCTTGTTCCCTTTAAATCCACTTAGACAAAAACTAGATGTTATTGACAGAAGGCCTGTGATATGCATCTCAGGTTTTATATGGGGATTTTCATTTTGTCACATCCAGTTTAAGCCACCAGCCTAATTTAATTACAATTAATGAATCACCATTTACCCTGAGGCAAAACCAGGTTTTCTTGCTGAAGAGGTGTTCAGTGCATAGCATTCAAATTCATGACCTAGACCTCAAATTAACGGGCTGTCCATTAAGAATGGATGAGTGGCTTTGAAGACTGCATTTATCGGTTGTCGACAGTGGTCTCTTGCAGTCCCCAGTGGTCCCTTTGGAAGAGACTATCAGAACAGGAAGACGCTGCAAGGGGAATGTCCAGGGCTACCTAGTGCCAAGTGGGGTTTCAGTAAAGAACAGCTTTGTGCTTGTGGGGATGGATTGTATGAAGTAATATTTAGTTTTGCCTGCCCTGGTTATGAGAAGAGGCTCTGTCTCAGCTGCAAGATTTTCCGTACCCAGAAAGAAATCAGCCTGCTGAGAAATTGGATCCTTCCCACAGTAGGGGAAACTTCCATCCTGTATCCAACCTCTAGGGTCTTATTGTTGGGAAAAAGCTAATGGGATATAAGAGACAGAGTGCATTGGATGACAAGGTCACCTTTTGTGATCAATGGAACCCTGGGAAACCGAAATTCTGGGCACAAAGACTTCCCTGACTTTTAAATTAAAACAAAAGGGTTTTAATTTATTCAGTAAGAATTTGATGAGCACCTACTTTGTGCCCAAATCTTGAGATATTTAGATAGCAATGCCAAGGAGTGTAGTATTAAGTGTAACTATGAGGGGTGCAGACACCCTTGGCCTGGGCTGGGAAGACGGTTCATCTTGTTGAGTTCTTCATCATGCCATGTTTACCAGAGTTGATTATTCAGCTGGTATCATTGACTGGCTTCTTGGCCCTTTCTTCCTTCCATTGCTCCCTTGGTCAAAGAGGTGCCATTCCATGATAGAAAAGGGACACTCCTAAGAAGAGGTTATGGGAGTTGTGCTTCCCTGCTGGAACTCCAATGGTGCAGGACTTAGGTTTTTAAGACACCTGCTTGGCACATCAGGGAAGTCTCTCAAGTGATGTAAGCTTGACCTCAAAAGGCGAGAAGGCCTGAGGGCAGGGAGGCATTCCTGGTACTGACTTCAGGAAGTACAAAGGCTGCAGCAGCAGGGCCCACAGAGAAGCAGGACACTGCTTTGCTTGGAGAGATAGGATCCTGTTGGCAGTGAGCAGGAATAATTGCTTGGCAAGCCTTCCCATTTGCAGTGTTCATCAAGTGTATGTGCAGCTGTGGTTGCTTTTAGTGCAGCACTGCTCTTCCACTGTCAGTCCTAAACTTGGTTGCCACACGTTTTGCCCTTTCCTCTCTGCTCAGTGTGGTGATGACTCCCCACAACTGTGTGCCCTTAAGTCTCCACTCATAGAGTCCACATTGGCCTTCCCCAGACTGATTCCCTGAGCTCTCATCATTCCTGATCCCTGGCCCGTCCTCACTTCTCCCAAGAAGTTTCAAATTAGATTGCAACATATTTATATTCTCTTCCAATATCTACCTCTGTTTCTCTCCTGCAATCAAATCCTGATTTGAACAATTTCCCTCTTCGGGGTGGCAAATTACCCTACTGCCTCTCTTTCAAATTATTTGTGGAAGTCCAAACTGGTGCTTGGTGCTCAAAAGTGGGAGTGATGAGCTGTATAGCTAGGGAGAAATGCAGTAACACTGTGAAATAAAATTCATGAAGATTTAGCTCAACCTCCTTGCAGAAACCCTCTTTTATTACCTCCAACCAGTCCCTCTTCTAACAGCCCATGGCATACATTATGAGCTAAGTCTGAATGTCATATTTTAACATTTGATACATACTCTTTCATTTAACAGGACAGAACAGGGCTTGCAAGATTATATGGAAGTTAATAACCTGGTTCTTGCCCTCAAAGAGCTTATGATCTTATTTGGGAGATGTCATCATCATCATCAGTGTCATCATCAATGCCACCACCACCACCCCCAAACACACACTCAATTATATAGCAAGATGATGATGCAAAAGTTGCTGCAGGACAAGATACCATAAATGCCAAATGAGCGCTCTCAGCTCTAAGTGTGGGATGAGCAGGGTGGAGTGAGAGTCTGCAGGCTGGGTGGTCAGGACACACTTTGCAAGAGTGATTGAAGCTTGTCCTAAGAGGAGAGTAAGAATTAGATACGATTCAAGTTTGCCATGATGTTACAACATCACATTCTCTACTTATCGAATGTGTGTCAAGGTTATCTCCTCAGCTAGACTTCAACTTTTTGAACATGGAAACCCTGTCTCAAGTTCTTTTTGAATCAACATCTTCTTGGGGTGTATGCCCTCTGGCACGCACTGAATTGATTCAAATTGAATTGAATTAAGTCACACCCTGAGGCATTTGTGCTGGGCTTGTCCACATAGGAGAGAATTTGAGGTCTGAGGTCAGCTCGAGTAAAATGCCATCTTTGGGCAGCAAAAGACACCCAGCCTCTCACAGGAAATGCAAACTTTCCTTTCTCTAAGCAGCTACAGCATGGTCAGAAATTGTCCCTTCTAGCCCACACCTATCTAGTAAGACCAAAAGGGTCTGTGCTAATTATTCTTACAATAAGTATTATCTGATTATCACTTTCCCAGAGATAGAATTGCCACGAAGCTTAAAGTGGATGGACTCTCACTTGTCTGGACAGCTTCTAAGACCTTCTACCTAATAATTTTAAGTTCCTCTTTTTAAAAGAGGGCCCTTCTATTTGTATTGGCTTCATTCCCCCTGCCCCCAAATTTGGATCTTTTCCTAAATGCTTTTTTCATGGAAACTTCATAATAGTATTACGAGGTAAATTCTACATAATTTAGACTTTATCAAGAGTCCTAGAGAGGTTAACTGACTTGCTCAAGGTCACACAGCAAGTTAATAAAGATACAACTTCTATAAATGAATTTCGAAGCAGAGATGAGATATTCTTATAAATTATCCAAGATTATACATTGGAGCCTTTTCATTTCTTCTCCAGACAGTGAATATGAGAACACACCACTGAGTAATATCATGTCCTTTCAAAGCTACCTTCTGCCTGTAAGGTAAGAAGCCTGGGGTTGCTGTCCTAAGTTAGCAGGGCTGGAGGCAGAGCAGACACCAAATGGAATCATGTGGCTATTTTGCTGATGCTTAAAATCTACTGCATTCTCCAAATCAAACTGCAGCATCAAAGCGTTGGAGAAACTGACTTAATTCAAAAACATGTCTAGGGCATCTAAACTTACTGTCTCTGAGTTTCACTTTGTTTTTTGTCTTTTTTGTTCCTGGGAAGTCAATTATGTCTCATGGGTTGGGACTTTGAACAGGAAAGTGGTGTGTCAGCGTGCAGTCATTTGTGAATACTTACTCGCCCACTCATCAAACACTTAGTGAGCATCTCCTTTCGGATATGCCCTGTGGATTCTGCATCCTGTCCCCCATGGGGACTTTGCTAGGGGCTGCCACACAGAGTCTCTTTAGGCAACTATATCTGTTTCCGCAAATCTTTAGGCCATCAGAGGGCCAGGAACAGGGGTGGAGGGACTCCTTGAGAAGGCCATGTGGTCAAGGCCTTTAAATGTAGATTTCTAACTTTATCTTAAAATAAGATTTTAGAGATATCGTAATATTGAGATTGAGCAAAGACATTTACAATCTATCTTGAAACATGTGTCCCGTTACCAGACCACGCAACCTATAGTGCAGTATGCATTAACCAACTTTTAAAAATAAATCTTTCTATTATTTTGTAAATAGCACCTTTACATATCATTGTAATCTTAGGGTGACAAAAGAGTTAATTTGTGAAAGGTAAATATTTGCAGTTTATCATGACTTATAACCCTATTCTGACATGTCATCATTGTGAAATGTCCTAAGAGCACAGGCCTCTATAGATCTCAAAGAAGTCCTGCCCTTAGAGTCTATTCATCAGAAATCCCTGCCTATCCCTCCAATTTCCTTCCATATCACACGTCTTTTGCTCACCCCATCCTCACTCTGGTCTCTGCGAAGTTCCTCTAATACAACACATTCTTTCTGGTCCCTGAGCTATTGCTGCTACTTCTGCCACCTGGGAGGCTTCTGTGGGCCTGGCTCTGTCTCAGCCTTCACATCGTGACTCACGTGTCACCTCCTTAGGGGCTTTTCCTTCACTTCTTGCCATGTCAGCTATTTTCCTACTTTGATCACTGTGATATTTAAAGAATTAATTGCATGAAACTCATTTATGGGGTTAGAATCCATCTTGGTTCAGGAAAACCTAGCTAAACTTGGGCTAACCCCTAATTGCTCCCTTCCTCTTCTTGTGCCCTTTGCCTCTCTGTTCCCAGGCTGGGGTGTGCAGTCAAGATTCTGCATTCTGTCCCCCAGTATCTCATAACCTAGATGTAAAGATGTAAGCTGCTTCTTCTCTGGTTGCCATCAAAAGAAAATCCGTTTGCCCGCAGATAGTTCCTATGTCTAGAACCTCATTAAAGATCTGAGCATCTCATGGAAGACAGAAGATGTCTAATGGCTCCCTGGTGCCACCCTATCATCTCTCTTCCTCCATTCCTGCCACTCGAGTTTACAGTTAATGTCTTCCCTTTTGTGGGGGCAGACGAGATGGCAAATGGTCCTGCCAACATTCAGGTTCATTTAGTTTATACAATATACCTCTGGCAGGCAGGCATGCTATTAACTTCCTCTTGAAAAAACACAGCACTGTCTCTAAAGGGTTTGTGATATGCAATCATCTCCACCTATTTCATGGTTAGCTAATGCCTGTCTCCCCCACTTGCAGGTAAGCTCCCGGAGAGTAGGCAGTGTGACAGTCTTGTTTACCACTAAACCTCTAGTTATTGTCAGACATAAAGCATGAGCACTCATTAAAATATTTGTTGAATGAGTGAATGGATGAAATTGTAATCCCTAAGGGTGAAAAACACGTAACATGAAAGACCATGCAATCAGCTGTTATGTTAGATGCTTTACACCTAGCACTTTATTTCTTAACAAATCTATGGCTTGGACAAATAACTCTACTGTTATCTCCATTTTACAGAGGAGAAAATTGAGGCCTAGTGATTTTTTTCTATAAATATTACATTATTTGTCTGTGCTAGAGCCAGCATTCAAACCCATGACTGTTTGACCTCATAGCTTGAGCCTTAACCACTTTGCTCTTTTGCTTCACTGTATTCTGGCATAGAAAACAACAACAACAACAGTAGTAATAATAATGACTATTCTTACTGAATACTATGCTCTTATTGCTGTGCTAACCACCTATAAAAATTATCTTGTTTATTTCTACCAAAAACCTGTGAAACAAGTACTACTGTCGTCTCTATCTTACATATGGGGAAACTGAAGCTTAGAGGGAATCAACTAACCACTCATGAGCTGTTTGGATAATGTTGAATACAAACCAAAATGTGGTCACACGAAATCCATATAACTTAGTTTTCGTTTGCCATATTTAAATTATAATGAACACAAATCTTTCTAATAATGTTAAGGGAAGCAATTTCACACCAGAAATTCCCTCAGAGGCTGGTGTCTCACAAATGAGAGCCCTTCTGTTTCTGGAGGCTTTCATGTTATTTCCAACAATTATTTTTCATTTCCCTCTGCTGAGCAAGCCAATAATTGGTGACTTCTCATCTGGTCACTTCCCTGGATGACAAATCACATTACTCTGAATTCCCCCATTGCTTTCTAACTCTCTCCAAGGCTGGTGGTCGAAAGCAACAAATGAAACTTTGATCACCTGTGTTCACAACAGGGAAACTGGGCTTCCAAAGGCCCCTGGTTGCCTGGTGACAAGGCCCCATGGCCTCTGAAGTCCTGTGCTGCCTGGAGCTGCTGCAGTGACTCAGATCAGGCAGGTACCGACCTTGAAGGTTTGGGGCTGTATTAGTTTTCTGTGGCTCTCAAAACAAATTGCCACAGACTTAGTAGCTTAAAGCAATAGAAGTTTGTTCTTTAAACCTGGTGCATGGTCATTCATGTTGTGTGTTATTCACCTTTGGAGATTAAATTTCATTCATTCATTCAACAAATATTTGAATGAATGCTTATGTTTTATGTCGGTTCTGGAGGCTAGAAGTCCAAAATCAAGGTGTTAGGAGGACTGTGCTCCCTCCGGAGGCTCTAGGGGAGAACCTGCCTTGCCTCTTTTGACTTCTGGCAGCTCCGTGTCTTCCTTGGTTTGTGACTGCATAACTCCAATCTCTGCCACTGTCTTCACGTGGCCTTCTCTTCCACCTTTTACAAGGACATTGGTTATTGGATTTCGAGCCCACCCGGTTAGTCCGGGATGATCTCATCTTGATATTCTTAATTATATTTACAAAGACTCTTTTTCTTTTCTTTTTTGGTGTTTTTTCTTTGTTTGTTTGTTTTTTGTTGTTGTTGATGGAGTCTCGCTTTGTCGCCCAGTCTGAGTGCAGTGGCGCTATCTCGGCTCACTGCAACCTCCGCCTCCCGGGTTCAAGCAATTCCTTGCCTCAGCCTCCCGAGTAGCTGGGATTACAGGTGCCTGCCACTACACCCAGCTAATTTTTGTATTTTTAGTAGACATGGGGTTTCACCATCTTGGCCAGGCTGGTCTTGAACCTCGTGATCCACCTGCCTCGGCCTCCCAAAGTGCTGGGATTACAGACGTGAGCCACCGCGCCCGGCCTTCTTTTTTTCTTTCTTTCTCTTTCTTTCTTTCTTTCTTTCTTTCTTTCTTTCTTTCTTTCTTTCTCCTTTCCTTCTCTCTCTCTTTCTTCCTTTCTTTCTTTCTTTTTTTTTTTTTTTTGACAGAGTCTCGCTCCTGTGGCCCAGGCTGGATACAGTGCAATGGTGCAATCTTGGCTCACTACAACCTCTGCCCTCCCAGGTTCAAGCGATTCTGCTGCCTCAGCCTCCCAAGTAGCTGGGATTACAGGTGCCTGCCACCATGCCTGGCTAATTTTTTGTATTTTTAGTGGAGACGGGGTTTCACCATTTTGGGCAGGCTGGTCTCGAACTCCTGACCTCAGGTGATCTGCCTGCCTTGGCCTCCCAAAATGGTGGGATTATAGGCATGAGCCACCATGTCCAGCCAAAGACTCCTTTTCTCTTTTTTTTTTTTTTTTTTTTTTTTGAGACAGAGTCTTGCTCTGTCGCCCAGCTGGAGTGCAGTGGTGCCATCTTGGCTCACTGCAAGCTCCACCTCCTGGGTTCACGCCATTCTCCTGCCTCAGCCTCCCGAGTAGCTGGGACTACAGGCGCTCGCCACCACGCCTGGCTAATTTTTTTGTATTTTTAGTAGAGACGGGGTTTCACCGTGTTAGCCAGGATGGTCTCGATCTTCTGACTTCGTGGTCCGCCCACCTCAGCCTCCCAAAGTGCTGGGATTACAGGTGTGAGCCACCGCGCCTGGCCCAAAGACTGTTTTTTTAAATAAGAATACATTCACAGGTACTGGAGTCAGGACTTGGACATATCTTTTTGGGGACCACCATTTGGCCCACCACAGTGTGCACTCAAAGTTCTCTCTGCTAACTCCAGCTTTTAGCATAGGAATGGCAGGAGGCTAAGGGATATTATTAAAGGTGCACAGATGCTGCTACAGTCTAAATGCTTGTGTTCTCCCAGAATCTATATGTTAAAACCTCATGCTGAAGGTGATGGTATTTGGAGGTGGGGAGTTTGGGAGGTGATTAGGCATGAGGTCAGGACATTCATGATTGGGATTAGAGCCTTTATAAAAAGAGATCCCAGGAAGTTATTATAGCTCTCCCTTTCCACCATGTGAAGACACAGTAAGAAGGTGCCCTCTATGAAACAGGAAATGGGACCTCACCAGACACTGAATCTGCAGGTGCCTTGATCTTGGACTTCCCAGTCTCCAGAACTGAGAAAAATAAATTTCTGTCACTTATCAGTTGCCTAGTTTATGGCATTTTGGTATAGCAGTTAAATGGACTAAGACAGATACCCAGCTTTTGAATAACTTGACTGATAACCTGGCTCTTACTTTATAGACAATTACTGAGCATATACTGTGCTAGGCACTGGGATTTCAGAGCTAACCAAAGCTCCAACCCTAATCTCCACATTCTCAGAATCTAATCAGACAGACTGACAAGGGCACAAATACTAATGATCCGGTGTGGCATGTTCTCTGAGAGAAGTATGTACAAAGATATTGTGTAATGTGTACAGTGAACACGTGAAGACAGCAGGGCAGGCAGTCCATATTCTCTTTCACTAGCAAGGAATCAGAAGCCTAGTGGGGCCGAATGGTCTAAGACCTCACAGCTTGAACTTTACAGAACTAAGACTTACACTCAGAGCTTCTGACAATCATTTAGATGCCATATGCTTCTGTCAGCTGAAAACAAAGAAAACAAAGAGTTTGTCCTCTCAGAGTGCAGATCCTCATGCTCTTGGTGACTTTCCTTTGAATTCTGGACACTTTTATTATACCTGTAGGGCAACTGGTAGGTAAAATTTACAGACTGGGAATAACCTACGTTTTTGCTTTGTGTATCATTGATCTTTTCTTTTCTTCTTTTTTTCTTTACCTCTTCCTTTTCTGTTTTTGAGTTAGGAAATGCTAGAGATGAAACCCCAAACTATCTCTTGACAAGATGTTTTCAAACAGCAATGCAATAGGAGAGCAAGATTCTAGGCCAAGAAACATGATAAAATTTAAATTCACTATAAGCGTGCTGCAAACTGACTTCCTTCTCAGCCCTTCTCACTTAGAAAACCTCCATGAAGCCTTTGAGGTGAGCCTTGCTTCAGGCTGCCCCTGTTCCCACCCTCACCTGTTTAAGTCCCTCTATCTGATGCTGAGGCCCATCTAAGTCTACTGTTAGTAAATCATCGTCCTTCTCTTGCTTCACGGCTGGGGATTTATGTCTCACATTTTCCTTCAATGTTGTGTTTTTAATGTTCGCTTTTTTGCTGGGTTTGACTCTGACACCTCTGTGAAAATCTCTGACAGGTGTCCTCTGATCTGGAAATCAGTTTTGTCGCAAAACTGGGGAATCTTCTCAGTTTGGTTTAGGAAAGTAGTAGGGGTCCTTTTCCATTTGCCTGAATTTTATCAAGGCTTTCCCAGTCGTAAAGTATTGGTAAAGTTTTTATTCATTCATATATTTATTCATCTGTTTCTGCTTTAATTCACTCCACAAAACTGTTGAATGTCCCAAGCACAGTGCTAGGTACTGAAACTGCTCACGTGAATCGTATATAGACATGGACCTCATGGAGAATTTGGTCTAGAACACTGTTTCTTCAAATGTGTTCCTCACAACCTAATCTTATAGGGGTTTCTTTAAAAAAATGCATTGGAAAGTGAAGCACTATGTATTAATTATCCCTTTTAAAGATTCTCATTGTACATTAGTTGTAAAGGTTTCAAAAAGTCTGATAGAAATATCTCTTTGTTTAAGCCAGTCTTTGCCAAATGTATTTAGCCAAGAGAGACCCCGTCCCACCCCCTTTTTTAGTAGTTCATATTAAAATCCTTCAGACTCAAGTTCTGGGGAAAAATTAAGAACATAGATACAGTGAATGATTTTCCTTTGAGACCCTTCCTGGGAGAGGGCCCCCAGGGATTCTGCATCTCTGGGCACTTTCTCCCTGTTCAATTGTGGATCCCAGCACTGGCCCGATGGAGCTTCATTTACTATCCCTATTCAAATAATATAACTGAATCATTAAAAAAATGATGTGGTGACCACAGGATTAGGCCTTTTCATGTAGTGGGCAGTGTGGCAACTGCCTTACATACATCATCTCCTTTGACCTTCAACCAGTCTTCTGAGATAGATTTTAGTATTTCCATTTTACAGGTGAGAAACCTAGAGATTACGGTGGTTAAGTAAATTTTCAAGGACACTCAACTAATAAATTGTGGAGACAAATACCGAACTCAGTCCTGTCTCATTCCAAAGCCCAAGCCCATTGTCATTAAGCCACGGTTTCCCAAAGTGAGCTACTTAAGCTGACTTTAATAGAATAATGAACATTTTAAACATATGTTCATTATAGTGAATATTAGAAACAAGTACACTTAACTTGTAATAAGACATTTTCTTTTGAAATAAAATTTGTTTCAGTAATAAAAATCAGTAGATTTAAATAATAATAATAATAAAGGTCTGTTGATACATGTATTAGTCCATTCTCATGATGCTAATAAGACATCCCCAAGACTGGGTAATTTATAAAAGAAAGAGGTTTAATTGACTCACAGTTCAGCATGGCTGGGGAGGCCTCAGGAAACTTATGATCACGGCAGAAGGGGAAGCAAACAAGTCCTTCTTCACATGGCAGCAGGAGAGGGAAGCATGAGAGCCAGGCAAAGGGAGAAATCCCTTATAAAACCATCAGATCTTGGGAGAACTTACTCACTGTAATAGTCTGTTCTCACGCTGTTAATAAGACATCCTCAAGACTGAGTAATTTATAAAGGAAAGAGGTTTGATCAACTCACAGTTCCACATGGCTGGGGAGGCCTCACAATCACGGCAGAAGGTGAAGGAAAACCAAAGGCACATCTTACATGGCAGCAGGCAAGAAGAACGATAGCCAAATGAAAGGGGAAACCCCTTATAAAAACATCAGATCTCATGAGACTTATTCACTACTATGAGAACAGTATGGGGGAACTGCCCCCACGATTCAGTTATCTTCCACTGGGTCCTTCCCACAATAGGGGGAATTATGGGAGCTACAATTCAAGATGAAATTTGGGTGGGGACACAGCCAAACCATATCAATACAACAAAGACTGTGAAGGTGATGCTACAAAATAAAGGGGAGAAAGAGGTGTTACTTGACTGAATGCATTTGGAAAAGGCTGCGTTAAACAAAGATAAATATTTTTATAGGCCAGACTTTTAAGTTGTGAACACATTTGAAGGAACAGTGTTCTATACCAAATTCTCCATGAGGCCAAAGTCTATGATACATATGATTCACTTCAGCAGTTTCAGAACCTAACACAGCACTTGGCAGAAGTTTGGGAAGCACTAACCTAAGTCTAATTTCTTCCTAATAGTCTTGTTCTTGCTGTTCCTGATATAATCTTAAGAGTCTACAGACCCAGGTCCTCTGCTGACTTCACTTCCGGGTAGTTCTCCTGGAGCTGGGGATGAAGGATGCTAAAGTCCATATTCATGGTTCCTCTCACATTGGGTTAAGGGCCCTTGGGAGTCCACAGATGAGGTCCCTCAGGGCCAGACAGTTCTCCTCACACTGTGGGGTAAGGGCCCCCAGGAGTCATAAAGACAAGCCCAGGGATTCCATAACATTTTCTTAATTTTGTATATTCATTTTCAATACAATACTTAAAAGTATTTTTGTGTATTATAAATTATTTCATTTATATTACAAATAAAAATCTGTCTTTTGCATTGGTAATTATCATTCAAAAGATTTTTTAATTGTTTTCATTTCTTTAGTCTCTCTTTAATTGATATTTCCCTTTATTAAACTTTAAAAGTGGAGACAATGTATAATGTACTATGTAGATATATTATTGTGAGTCATTATTCATTAAAATACAAAGATGGTAAGATATTTTTTTCTCCAAGGATGAAGATAAAGGAAAGAATAACTATAATATAAGTTCCCTTTAGGGGAGAACTTGAAGAGGTACAAAATGGTAAGAAAGTATAGGAGAGAGAGAAAACTCAAATAAGAGTCATTTGAAAAGCTCTGTTGAGTAGACACATTCCAACTTCTCTGTGATCTCTAAAGTGCAGTGTGAGGGAATTCCCTAGTGTAACCAATTTCAGTAGCGAGTAAAGAGGAACCTTGAGATTGGAGTCAGCTGAGGTTCCCAAGAGGTAAATTAGTTTACTTGAACCACGGTGAGCTCATTGAGATGGTCCAATCTGAGACATCCTGTGTTGTAGAGAGTCAGAACCCACAGGGGTTAAGATCATGGTGGAGGTTTTGAGAGGATACACACCCAGGAATGAGGGGATAACTCGACATTGAGTTTCAGACTTAACTATCTAACTGTCAAATTGACTCCTCTGTTGGGTATTAATAGGCATCCTTGTAGGAATGACAGCAGAAGGGCAGAAACCACCCACGTGAGGAAGCACAGTAAGTGTATTGGTCTAATTCTAGCCACAATAAAGGGGAAAGAGTTGATCATTTGTGTGACAAACTGCAGTGGAAGCCAGAAACAGATCTGGATGAAATGAGAGCCAGAGCCTAAATTAAAACGCTTACTGCTGAACTCCATAGCAGGAGGGAAACTCAAAGTCCAGGGTAGGCAGGAAAGCAGTTATTTGTGTATTCAAATAGCATAGCCTCTTTTTCATTAGTGCTTTGATTGTTCTAGCCTTTTCGTCTCTGGTCAAGGGGCTGTGACACACTTAGTGCCTGTTGAAGAACAACAGAAACAGATGCACAGCTGAAATATGGGCCAGCCCCTCTTTTTACATCACTTAGTAGCTACAGAGCAAAACTATAATTTAATAAAAGGACACTGGACTCTAGCTTGAGCTCTGACATAGTTTCATACGGGGATTCAGGTAGAGGTGTATTTGTGAGCTTCTGACACCTTCCAGAAGGTCAAATCACACAATTAAAATATTCTATTGCAAATGATGCATGGGTTTCAAAACTATTAATATATTTGCAAGACAAAACAAGGTTGCAAGTAATTACTTCTGTACTCTTTAATTTGTTGCATCCTACCTCCTCCTAAAAGCATTTACAGAAGCTTCCTTCTCTGCAGCTTGGCCCTCAGTCCTCTTCTCCATCTTCCCCACTTTTCTCCATAGGTGCTGCATTTACTTATTGCTCTAACTATCACCTATATGCCAATGACATCCACATTTGTATCTCTAGCCCAGACATTTCTACTATGCTCTAGACTTGTATGTTCAACAGCCTAGCTGATTTCTCCACTTGGATAGCCAGCAAACATTTCAACCTTTAAAATATGGTCGAATAGAATTCTTAACTTTCCCTCCCAAGCCTGGTTTGTTGTTCTGCCTTGAATCTTCTCATTTCCATGAATGGCACTACCATACACTCACCTCCTCAAGTTGAATACCTTTTTTCCTTTACTTATACATTGAATTTATCAGCAAATCCTGTCCAACTACAAAATATATCTCAAGTCTGTCCAATTTCTTTATTTTCACTGCCACCACACTTGTCCTAGACTGCACCATCTCGCATCTCTGGGTAACTACAGTGGCCTTCAACAATGACCTGCTTCTCGCTTTTGCTCCCCTTTGGTGCTTTCTCCATACAGCAGCCAGAGGGATCTTTTAAAACTGTAAGTCCATGTCACATTTAAAATCTTCCAGTGCCTCCCCATCTCATATAAGCCAGTAAGAAAAGGCTACATTCTACACGATCCCATATGATTCCAACTCTATGACAGGGGTCCTCAAGCCCTGAGCCAGGGACCGGTACCGGTCTGTGGCCTGTTAGGAACTGGGCCACACAGCAGAAGGTGAGTGGTGGATGAGCCAGCATTACCGCCTGAGCTCCACCTCCTGTCAGATCAGGGGCAGCATTAGATTCTCTTGGAGCATGAACCCTATTGTGAACTGTGCATTTGAGGGGTCTGGGTTGCATGTTCCTTATGAGAATCTAATGCTTGATGGTCTGAGGTGGAACAGTTTCATCCCCCCACACCCCCATCCATGGAAAAATTGTTTTCCACAAAACTGGCCCCTGGTGCCAAAAAGGTAGGCAAACCTGTGGAGACAGTAAAAAGATAAGTGGTTTCTAGGCATTAGGGAGAAGGGAAGGAGGGATGAATAGGCGGGACACAGAGGACTTTTTGGGCAGTGACTCTGTGTGATACCATAATTGTAGATATATGTCATCATACCGCTGTCAACATCCACAGAATGTGCAACACACAGAGTGAATCCTCATGTAAACAAACAACTTTCATTTAATCGTAATGTATGTATATTGGTTCATCAGTTGCAATGAATGCATGACATTAATGCAAGATGTTCATCACGGGGAGACTGTGTGTGGGGAGAGAGGGGGTATATGAGAGCTCTGTACTTTCTGTTCAATTTTTCTGTAAACTTAAAACTGCTCTAAAAATAAAGTGTGTTAAGTAGAAATCTGCCTTCCTAACCATGTCCTGAGAAACTCGAAGTGCTCTGACCTCTGGCTTCTTCTTTGACTTCCCCTGTCACCTGCTCTTGCTTGCTCATACTGACTGTTGGTATCTCACAGGCTCCATGCTCTTTTCCAGCTCAGGGCCTCGGCACTTACTGTGCCCTCTGCCTGGAACGTTCTGCCCCCAGATGCTTACCGAGCACCTCTCTCTTCCTGTGGCTCAGGTCTCTGTTTTGTGTCACCTCCACCCCGATGACCATTCACACCAGTGTCCCTTGCTGCCTGCCCTGCCACTGCCATTGCTTCATCCCGTCTTGCTGCCTTCTCAGCATGCATTATTGTTCAAAAGTATCTTGTTTATTTATCTTTGCTTCATCTCTGGCACAGATTCTGGCATATCATAGCTTCTTCATATGAGATGTTGAACTCGGGGCATTGGAAATAAAATAAAATTTTAGATATGATTTTTTGTAGGTAATCATGAAAATGGCACAGGTACATGTACTATTTATGTCTGTATTTCTGTCACATCAAATGACTCTGATCCACGTCACTGTGAGGGTAGAGACCAAACTGGTATCATCCATTCAGAATAAATCCCTGGTGTCCAGCATTACGCTTGGTGCATTATAGGTGTTCAGTAATTATCTGATGAAAGAATAAATGAAAAATAAATGAATGAAAGGCATACAAAACAATATTATCTCTTCTCACCCATGATTTCACTAAAGTCAGTTTTTAAATGTCAAATTTCAGAAAAGGTGAAGGCAACTTAGTTGTATTTTTAAACACTTATTTGATTCAATAGAAGCACACTCAAGACATTTTATAATTAATAGTACAGACACGTTTCTCTCCATTGTACCCCCACCCAGTCAGTCACCCAGTCTGGTAGATCTTGCCCCCTTAATGTATCTGTGCACAGCCCTCTACTTAAATCTCTGCCTTAGCTCAAATACTTAGGACTTCTGTCGGGATGATTGGTAGACACAAAGGTGCACTGGTGTGAAAACGGTAGCCTGCTTCCTTGTATAACTATGATACACATACACATGTTTCCTTATATAGAGACGTTCATTTCCAATATCTAGGACTAAGTGTGAGTGGCCTGGCACATATCCAAATGCCTCCTCATCCTGAGTAGTCTGACAGCATTCTGGGGATGGCAGCTATAGTGTATCCTGTCTCTTTTGACTTACGTAGTTCAATACCTATCTCTGTCCCTACCAGGTGCTTCTGCGGTAGGACAAAGCTTGGACCTGGGCATTTAGCAAAATTTCTTCCACTAACTTGGATTGATATGCTTCATTGATGTGCTTCATTGCTGTAAGAGAGTGAAAGACCATTCTCTCTTTTGACTACCATGCCACCAAAAGAGTATGAAAATGCCCATGAATTTAACTAATTTAGCCCTAGTTAGCCAATCAATGAATGCTTTTGAGTGTGTATTCACTCTCTTACTTGAATCTCTGTGCTTCAGCCTCTTGTTGTGGCCATAATCCCTCTAGGCCAGTTGCTGATTCAAAGGGCCAATCATCTTAGACGGTTCCACAGTAAAGACTTTAAGTTTTTCTACAAGACCAGACTGAAAGAGCTCTTTTCCAGCTGACTTGGTTTTATTAGCCACAATAACAGCCAGTCAATGAGCTATCTATGAACACGCATGCATGGTTGATCCAATTCAGTTGTTAAGGTGCCTGCAATAACATCAATCCCATTGATTGCTTTGCCATTAATGGCAATCAGCACTTATGATGACTGGCCAAAAAAAACCTATCTGATTAGGAAATTATCAATAGAATCATAATCATGCCTTATAGATATGTCCTAGTGGGTATTAGGGGACCTTTCCTTTCCTTAACTCCAAAAAATGAGTCTTCTTGATCAAATTATGATCAGAATTCGAATCTTGATTCAAATTATAATCAGAATTCGAATCTTGATTCGAATTATAATCAGAATTCGAATCTTGATTTGAATTATAGTCAGAAAATGGCACGTGTGATTTTCTGAAGGGGGAAGAGGGTGTTGTGACTTTAGTACCAACAATTCTTTTCTTAGTGAGCATATGTGACGCTCCTTCTTTGATCATAGCCAAAAGGGCTCTCCCTAGTTTTAATCCTTATAATTGCTGTGAACTCACTATAGTCACTTCATTCTTCACAGAGACCTGTTCTCCCAAATTCAGAGATGGTGGCAACGGCACTTGGGCTATTCCATAGTTTTAACAACTACACTAAATTGGACACACATAAGCTGATTAATGCAAGCTAATTGTCCACAATTTGTTTTTTCTTTATTTTGCTTCAAGTAGCAATTTTGTAGTTATCTGTCTGTTTAACCATCCATCCATCCATCTATTCATCCATCCATAAACACACACACACACACACACAGACACACACACATATATACACATAGGTATTCAAAATATCTGTGTGTTTTGTATTCTTTGTATTTATCTGGTTGCATTAATTAATTTCTTGTTTGAGTAGAAATGAGCAAATATGGTCCACTACCCAATCAGAGAGGCGGAAAGTATTTTATACCAGAAGTTCCAAAATATACTTCATATTATTTTTGGAAATAATATTTGGGAACTAAATTATACATTTTTTAAGAACAAAAGGGTTTCAAAATCTGAAATTACATTGCAACATCAAATTCACAGAAAAATATAGGAGAAAGCCATACAAAAAGCAATTTGTATGAAAAAGAAAATTTTTATATAATGAGAGTTACAGACTAAGTACAGAAAGCATGAAAATGAAAACGTGAAGTAAAAACATTTAAAAGCATTGAAGTACAAATACATAAATGATTTCCTTACTTGAAAAACAAAAACTAATGTATTACATCAGTAATATACATATTTTCAGATAATATATTTTTCCAATTTGGGTTTTGCGGTTATAGAGAATTTTAATCAGATTATGTAGAGTGAAGAAAGCAAAGGAGCCCATGTAAATTGTACTTAGTCTTTTTCATTAGAGGATGTGTCATTGACAAATCCAGGTTCAGAGCACAGCTATTCCCATCCCTGGTGGGCTCTGTGCATTTCTCTTGATCCTCTGCAAGGAAGATTATTTCTATATGAGGGTTTTGATTTCTGCTTAACTAGCAGAGGTGCAGGACTTCATTTCATTGACAGCTGTTCAAGTGTGCTTCATCTTTTGGCCAGGACTGAGAAACGTTTTTTAAAAATTCTTCCCTGTTGTATTTTCTAAGACTAGATTATATAGTATCAAGTAAACTCAACAAAACTGAAGAGCAACTGTGATGCCATGAACATAATCTGATCAAACTTAATGACTAAAATTACATGACAACTTCTTAATGAACCAGCTGAGTTAAAGTTGGCCACAGAGATGCAATTCAGATGCTTGATGAAATGCTAAACATCTTATGTCATTGTGGGGGTGACAAACACTGGTGCTGTCATCAGATAACATTTATATGGGGAAAAAATAACTCGTTTGACTAGACCCCTTTTTCTTTTGAAAAGTCAAATAACATTTAAGTGGCAACTGATATTTATAGTCTTCAGAATATAGAATGTTGGTTAAGTAAAAGAAGGGCTCCATTGTACTCTGTAATTGTGAATAGCAACAGGCTCTGGAACACTTAGGCAAAAATTAAGATGGCCATGCCATTGTTGCAATAGCTTTGCTTTTGCTCCAGCTAAAACCAACATCTGAACTCCTCTATCCTTTTATCTTCTTTCCATTTGGTCTTAAATTTTTGCTTACTGACTCCATGATCCTGGGCTTAACAATTTACTTCCTGTGGAACTCAGTTTTCTCATCTGGATAACAAAAATTTGAGGCTTGCTCAGTGAATGCTCTCTAATTTAAATAAATTTTTAAAGTAAACGTTACCCAACTTTGGTATCATATTTTAATTAACAACTTGCTTCATACATTCCTTATGCCTGTTTAGAAGACACCAGTGTTTTGTGTCTATAATAAGAAAATGCAGTGTCCCAGCAATGAAAATTAATAAATTGCTGTTACAAGTAATGGATCTCACAAACATAGTACTGCAAAAGAAACAGATCCAAAAGAATAAATATGGCATGATTCCATTCATATAAAATTGAAAAACAGGCAAAATTGATATACCATGGAAGAAATTTGATTAGTAGCTCCATTTGTTGGGGGAATTATGACTGGGAGGGATGCAAGAAGGGTTTCTGGGGTTCTGGTACAGTTCTGTTTCTTTATCTGGGTGGAGACTTTCATGAGCGTCCGTGTGAAGAGACCACCAAACAGGCTTTGTGTGAGCATCATGGCTGTTTATTTCACCTGGGTGCAGGCGGGCTGAGTCCGAAAAGAGAGTCAGCGAAGGGAGATAGGGGTGGGGCTGTTTTATAGCATTTAGGAAGGTAATGGAAAATTACAGTCAAAGGGGGTTGTTCTCTGGTGGGCGGGGGCGGGGGTCACAAAGGTGCTCAGTGGGGGACCTTCTGAGCCAGGAGAAGGAAATTCACAGGGTTAATCCCTCAGTTAAGGTGGGGCAGGAACAAATCACAATGGTGGAATGTCATCAGTTAAGGCGGGGCAGGGCTTTTTCACTTCTTTTGTGGATCTTCAGTTACTTCAGGCCATCTGGATGTATACATGCAAGTCACAGGGGATGCGATGGCTTGGCTTGGGCTCAGAGGCCTGACATTCCTGCCTTCTTAAAAAGAAAAATAAAACAAAATAGTGTTGAAGTCTTGGGGCGGCGAAAATTTTTGGGGGTGGTATGGAGAGAGAATGGGTGATGTTTCTCAGGGCTGCTTCAAGCGGGATTAGGGGCGGTGTGGGAACCTAGAGTGGGAGAGATTAAGCTGAAGAAAGATCTTGTGGTAAGGGGTGATATTGTGGGGTTGTTAGAAGAAACATTTGTCATATAGAATGATTGGTGATGGCCTGGATACGGTTTTGTTTGAATTGAAAAACTAAATGGAATAAGAGAAGGAGAAAAACAGGTATAAAAGGTCTTAAGAATTGGGAGGACCTAGGACATCTGATTAGAGAATGCCTAAGGAAATTCAGCATAGTCCTGCCAGCAAAGATTATTTATTTACTTCAAGAGTTTAGAGTGGCAGTTTGGGGATAGCACCAGGAGATATCAGCTGTGATGGCTTGGAGAAACAGTGTAAACCGGCAGTGTAAACAAGAGCAGGGCATGTATGAGTAGTTGAGAACGGCGAATAGGAGTATGACTAGACAAAAGATAGTAGGGATGACAAGTTTTTTTGGGGCACAGTCTAAGTTGGTCTGGTGTCTGGAATGAGACTGGGGCCTAATAAAAAGGAGCGTCTATACAGGAGCTTAAATGGGCTGTACCTTGGAGCATTCTGAGGACAGGCCTGAATTCTGAGAAGCAAAACTGGTAAAAGTATTGTCCAGTCCTTTTTACGTTGGTGGCTGAGCTTGGTGAGGTGTGTTTTTAAAAGACCTTTAGTCCGTTCCACTTTTCTTGAAGATGGAGGACCATAAAGGATATAAAGGTTTCACTGAATACTAAGAGCCTGAAAAACTGCTTGGCTGATTTGACTAATAAAGGCTGTTCTGTTATCAGACTGTATAGAGGTGGGAAGGCTAAACTGATGAATTATGTCTGACAGAATGGAAGAAATGACTGTGGTGGCCTTCTCAGACCCTATAGGAAAGGCCTCTACCTACCCAGTGAAAGTGTCTACCTAGACTAAGAAGTATTTTAGTTATTTGACTCGGCACATGTTGAGTAAAGCTAATTTGCCAGTCCTGGGTGGGGGCAAATCCTCGAGCTTGATGTGTAGGGAAGGGAGGGGGCCTGAATAATCCCTGAGGAGTAGTAGAATAGCAGATGGAACACTGAGAAGTTATTTCCTTGAGGATAGATTTCCATGATGGAAAGGAAATGAGAGGTTCTGAGAGGCGGGCTAGTGGCTTGTACTATAGCATAGCCTGCCTTTGCTGGTGTGTGGCGATTAGGCCTGGTGGAACTGCCATCAATAAATCAAGCGTGATCAGGGTGAGGAACAGAAAAGAAGGAAATATGGGGAAATGGGGTGAATATCAGGTGGATCAGAAAGATAAAGTCATGGGGGTCAGGTGTGGTATCAGGAATAATGTGGGAGGCCAGATTGAAGTCTGGGCCAGGAACAATGGTAATTGTGGGACTTAAAGAGTGAGTACAGCTGAAGGAGCTGGGGAGCTGAAAGTATATGCATCAGGTATGAGGAAGAAAATAGATTTTGGAAGTTATGAGAAATGTAGAGAGTGAGTTGAGCATAGTTTGTGATTTTTAGGGCCTCTAACAGTATTAAAGCAGCAGCAGCCGCTGCACGCAGACATGAGGGCTTGGCTAAAACAGTAAAGTCAAGTTGTTTGGACAGAAAGGCTACACGGTATGGTCCTGGCTCTTGTGTAAGAATTCTGACAGCACTAACCATGCCTAGGAAGGAAAGGAGTTGTTCTTTTGTAAGGGATTGAGGTTTGGGAGATTAATCGGACACGATCAGCAGGGAGAGCATGTGTGTTTTTATGAGAATTATGCCGAGATAGGTAACAGATGAGGATGAAATTTGGGCTTGACTGAAGTAATGGGGGCTGTCTGTGAAGCCTTGCGGCAGTACAGCCTAGGTAATTTGCTGAGCCTAATGGGTGTCAGGGTCAGTCTAAGTGAAGACAAAGAGAGGCTGGGATGAAGGGTGCAAAGGAATAGTAAAGAAAGCATGTTTGAGATCCAGAACAGAATAATGGGTAGTAGAGGGAGGTATTGAGGATAGGAGAGTATATGGGTTTGGCACCATGGGGTGGATAGACAAAACAATTTGGTTGATAAGGCGCAGATCCTGAACTAACTTGGAAGCCTTGTCTGGTTTTAGGACAGGTAAAATGGGGGAATGGTAAGGAGAGTTTATAGGTTTTAGAAGCCCAAGCTGTAGCAGGTGAGTGATAACAGGTTTTAATCCTTTTAAAGCTTGCTGTTGGATGGGATATTGGCGTTGAGCCAGGTAGGGGTGATTAGGTTTTAATGAGATGGTAAGTGGTGCGTGATTGGTCGCCAAGGAGGGAGTAGAGGTATCTTATACTTGTGGGTTAAGGTGGGGGAATACAGGAGGAGGAAGCAAAGGAGGCTTTTGGATTGGGAAGAAGGGCAGCAATGAGATGCGGCTATAGTCCAGGAATAGTCAGGGAAGCAGATAATTTGGTTAAAATATCTCAGCCTAATAAGGGAACTGGGCAGGTGGGGATAACTAAAAAAGAGTGCATAAAAGAGTATTGTCTAAGTTGGCACCAGAGTTGGGGAGTTTTAAGAGGTTTAGAAGCCTGGCTGTCAATACCCACAACAGTTATGGAGGCAAGGGAAACAGGCCCTTGAAAAGAAGGTAATGTGGAGTGGGTAGCCTCCGTATTGATTAAGAAGGGGACGGACTTACCCACCACTGTGAGAGTTACCTAAAGCTCGGCGTCCGTGATGGTCTACAGGGCTTCCGAGGCGATCAGGCAGCATCAGTCTTCAGCCACAAAGCAAAGAAGGAGTCAGTCAGAGAGCCTTGGGCCAGAGTTCCAGGGGCTCTGGGAGTGGCTGCCAGGTGAGTTGAACAGTCCGATTTCCAGTGTGGTCCCGCACAGATGGGACATGGCTTAGGAGGAATCCTGGGCTGCAGGCATTCCTTGGCCTGGTGGTCAGATTTCTGGCTCTTGTAGCAAGCTCCTGGGGGAGTTGGTTCTGGAGGAATGCCTGGCCGCTGCGGTTCGGGCATTTGGAAGTTCTTGTGTGCTGGAGATGTGGCTGGGGTTTGTCTCACAGTGGAGGCAAGGAATTGCAACTTTTTTTTTTATTATTGTACACCTTGAAGGTGAGGTTAATTAAGTCCTGTTGCGGGGTTTGAGGGCCAGATTCTAATTTTTGGAGTTTTATTTAATGTCGGGAGCAGATTGGGTAATAAAATGTATATTGAGAATAAGATGGCCTTTTGACCTTTTAGAGTCTAGGGCTGTAAAGCGTCTCAGGGTTGCTGCCAAATAAGCCATGAACTGGGCTGGGTTTTTATATTTGATAAAAAAAAAGAGCCTAAAAGCTTCTGATTTGGGATAAAGAAAAAGGAGCATTAACCTTGACTATGCCTTTGGCTCCAGCCACCTTTTTAAGAGTAAATTGCTGGGCAAGTGGGGGAGGGCTAGTCACGAACAAAACTGTAAGCCAGACCAGATGTGAGGAGGGGAGGCGATAAAAAGATTACAGGGTGGAGGAGCGGAGGCTGAGGAAGAATTGGGACCTAGCTTGGCCTGGCGAGGAAGGGAGAAGTCAGATGGGTCTGTAGAAAAGGAAGATTAAAAAGACTCAGCGACGCTTGGGGTTGGGACTGAGGGGACAGACGGGAGGGAAAGAAGGAAGATTTGGGATGAGTTGCACTGGGCACAGAGACTAGGAAGGGACTGATGTGTAAAAGAAAGCCTGAACGTCAGGCACCTCAGACCATTTGCCCATTTTATGACAAGAATTATTTAGATCTTGTAGGATGGAAAAATTGAAAGTGCCATTTTCCGGCTATTTGGAACTACTGTTGAGTTTGTATTGGGGTCGAGCGGCATTGCAGAAGAAAATAAGACGCTTAGATTTTAGGTCAGGTGAGAGTTGAAGAGGTTTTAAGTTTTTGAGAACACAGGCTATGGGAGAAGAAGGAGGAATGGAAGGTGGAAGCTTGCCTATAGTGAAGGAGGCAAGCCCAGAGAAAAGAGTAGAGACACGGTGAAGGGGTAGGGGTTTCTTGCCCTCCAGAAAAGCAGAGAAAGGGTTGGGGCATGGAAATAAGGAATTGGGGCACAGAGATAAGAGGTTAGGGTGTGGAAATAAGGGATTGGGTGTTCTTGCTCCCTAGAAAAGGGGGACTTGCCACTAAGGGTGAAGGAGAGGGGGTTGAGGGGTACTTGCCCCTCCCCCAGAAAAGCAGAGAAGGGGTAGAGACAAGGAGAGAAGCGGGACTTGTGGCTAAGGGTGAAGGACCAAGGCAGGTGTCCCTGCGTGGTCTGACACCTTTGAAACCTGGATTAATAATCAGAGAGGCTTCCCTGCAATGATTAAACACCAAGGGAAGGCTGCCTTCCCAGTCCGTGACCGGCGCCGGAGTTTTGGGTCCACGGATAAAACGTGTCTCCTTTGTCTCTACCAGAAAATGAAAGGAATTGAAATTAAGAGAAGGGAGAGATTGAAGTGTGGTGCCAAGATTGAGAGGAGAAAGAGGTTGAGGGATAGTGAGGGAAGCTGGAGAAGAGAGTAAAAAGAGGCCTCTTACCGGATTTGAAATTGGTGAGGTGTTTCTTGGGCTGGTCGGTCTGAGGACCTGAGGTCGTAGGTGGATCTTTCTCATGGAGCAAAGAGCAGGAGGACAGGGGATTTATCTCCCAAGGGAGGTCCCCCGATCCGAGTCACGGCACCAAATTTCATGCGCATCCATGGGAAGAGACCACCAAACAGGCTTTGTGTGAGCAACATGGCTGTTTATTTCACCTGGGTGCAGGTGGGCTGAGTCCGAAAAGAGAGTCAGCGAAGGGAGATAGGGGTGGGGCCGTTTTATAGCATTTAGGAAGGTAATGGAAAATTACAGTCAAAGGGGGTTGTTCTCTGGTGGGCGGGGGCGGGGGTCACAAAGGTGCTCAGTGGGGGACCTTCTGAGCCAGGAGAAGGAAATTCACAGGGTTAATCCCTCAGTTAAGGTGGGGCAGGAACAAATCACAATGGTGGAATGTCATCAGTTAAGGCAGGGCAGGGCCTTTTCACTTCTTTTGTGGATCTTCAGTTACTTCAGGCCATCTGGATGTATACATGCAAGTCACAGGGGATGCGATGGCTTGGCTTGGGCTCAGAGGCCTGACAGAGACCATGTGGTTTTTTTCACTTTGGGAAAATTTATCACACTATACACTTATGATCTGAATACTTTGCTGTATGGTTGTGTTTACTTAAAATGGACACATAAATAAAAGGTATGCTGGGCTGGATGCTCTCACAGGGAAAGGCAACACAGAATAACAATGTTATCTGTTGAGTGTTTACCATGTACCAGGCTCTGATAGAAGATTTGTGGATACATTATCTCATTTAATTCTCACAACGTTATTAGAATCCTCTTATTATCCCCAGTTTACTGATGAAAAAACTGTAATACAGTCAGCTAAATTAACTTTTCCAAGGTCCATGCAGGTAGTAAGTGATAGAGACAGGTCACAAAACACAGACTTTCGAATACACAGCACGTGCTCTCTACCACTGAGCTACAGAAAATGACGTGTTCTGTCTGGACTAGTGTGTCTGAGGGTGAGTTCTTTGTTTTCCTGGAGCCTCAGTGTCCTCTCTGCTTCTTTCAGCTCTCACATTATAGTTTAATCTGAATTGACTAACAGGTTCATGCATCTCTTTATTTCTCTTCCTCCCTGTGGCCTTCCCCTCAAAAAAGGACTCTTGTTATAGCCGAGTGAGATGTTAGCATACAAATAGAACTTTAGTCTGAAGTCCAATTGCAGAACCATTTTTTGTTCTTCCTTTCCAGATTGGTGGAGTACTACCTGTGCAGGGCTGTCTGAATCTGTTCTAGGGCTACCTTGCAGTTGCTATTGTTTAATACAATCCCATCAACCTTGAAGTCATCACTGGTGCAGGTCCCACCCATACAGGAGCTAGTTTCTCTAAAAGAGGCACTCCTGTGCTGCAGCCCTGCTCATTTGAATGAGATTTTACCTGGATAATGCAAAAGGCATTTTGAGGAATGCATCCCAGCATTTGAGGCAACTCCCAGCAGAACAACCTGCCATTTGTGATGCCTTCTTCAGGTTAAACATTTTAGATTAATCAATAAGTAAATGGCAAATAAATGGCATGAGCCCCATGTTCAATATAAATGAGATCAACTGAAGAAGCAGAAAAGGGCACTTTTGGCACCATCCAACACGACTTAGGAAGTGCTGCCTTCTCTGCCTACTTGGGGTGAATATCCAGAGATGTTTTAGAACGTCAGAGTGTCTGGCGCCTTTTATTTTAACACATGGATTTTATTTTGGGGTGCTATTGTCCTGAATCTCTGTCACCCAGTAGAAAGGTCATGACTCTGGCAAAACGTTCTCCTTCCTCCAATATAAATCGAAGCAACCAGCCCCAGAATAATACAGTGGCACAAAAATGCCGAGACCAGAGCAGGAGCATCGCTGCCTTGGAGAATTTGCCAACACTACCCCAAATATGCTTTTCATAAGGAATCCCATTTATTTCTCCCAATACTTTCTGCTAATTTACTTCAGTTACACTTTTCAGGTGTGTAATATCTCATTTTTGAGAAAAATATGTTGCAGCCAAAAGAGCTGACCTTGGTGCGTTTTCAGACTATCTGCTGTGTACCTGACAAATGAGGCACCAAGGCCCTTCCATATTCTGTTTGGGGGGCTATTGGCTGAGGAATCCTTGGTCATCCCACCTGCCTGGCATCTAGGATCATGATGAATTGTCTCCAACTCTAGCCTCAGATTGTTTTTTAACATTTAATTTAGTTTCTTCCTGTGCTTGGATGAACATGGCCATGTTATGGATTTCTGCTCTAATGTACACCAGCAGGCTGGAAGAACAAGCCTCAGCAAGCTGTGGAAATTAGAGAGACTGGATCAATAGGCAAGGTCACGACCCCCCAGCTCTGATTCTGTACACTGTCCTGAAATTCTCTCCCCTGGAAATCCTCCTGCTGCTTCGAATGTGAATCCGTGTGCATTCCCAGAGAGGAATTCATGTGAACAAGCCTACCCCAACCCCTCACATCTCAGAGAGCAACACCCATAATCACAAACACTAAAAAAATTTGTATAAACCACAACCTAGGAATATAAACATCTAGGCATTTGCTTTAGGTGCAGTTTGTGAACTCCATTGTTTAAAAGGCCCTTTCAGAGGGAGGAAAAATAGCTGAGGACAAAGAGACAGACGACCTGCCAATTCCAAAGTACACCTCTAAGAAATAATCCTGTGTCACACACACACCTCAAACAAAAGGATAGACTCTTCTGTCCCTATGTCTTGAAATTTTTATGAGACACAAAATTGGTAAAATCAACCTGATTTAAACTCTAAGAAATACCTCTGGGCTCAATAAGACAGATTAAGGAGAACACATTTGAAAATATTTTAAAAGACAGCAGGTGACTTTTAGATCTTGTCAATACGAAGAACCTACATTTCCAAACACAGAACAATATCCTTAACAAACCAGTTTTCTATCTGGAGATGTACAAGTTGATGTTGTTCAGAGTTATAATTTTCCTGGGTGGAAATAACTAATGCATCAAAACTTCAAACCCGCTAAAGCAAACCTGCTAGTGGTAATTTATCATGTTCACTAATCACTGGTTCCAAAATGACCTGACATCAAAATGATCAATTTAGGGGGGAAAAAAGGCATCTTAAAGATCTGTCTTTGGGAAGAAGGTTAAGGGTGTGCAAAAAAATGGGAGAAAATGAAAGGAGATTTGGGTCGAGGGGAGGAGGAGGAGGCCCCAAGAGCCCCTTTTCATCTGGAATCTGGGTGCCACCTTCATGTGTAAATCTGAAGCCACGTGGCCCAGGAAAGTGGGATTTCTTTTATTCGAAAAGTAAGTTCAGTATATGATAATCCACATCTTTATCTAAACCCCTTATTCAGGAACAACAGCGAAAGAACTTTCTAGAGTCCAGTATTTCTATGACATTTGATAGTTTTGCTCTATAATTTAGATCACTGGGCTATATTTGAGGATGTAGGGGGTGATTCTCTGTTGCATTTTTGACAAACCACTTAGCCAATCCCTTGTCTTTGTATTACTGCATATCAGAAATTTTAAGTGAAACAACATCACACTTTAAATCTCCAGATGGAAAATTGGTTTGTTAAGAATACTGCTTTGTGCTTGGAAGAAGGTTGTTACTGGCAAAGGATATTATTTGCAAGAATTCTGGGCTGGGCGTGATGGCTCATGCCTGTAATCCCAGCACTTTGGGAGGCTGAGGCGGGGTGGATCATGAGATCAGGAGCTCAAGACCAGCCTGGCCAATATGGTAAAACTCCATCTCTATAAAGATACAAAAAAAAAAAAAAAAAAAAAAATTAGCCGGGTGTGGTGGCTTGCACCTGTAATCCTAGCTACTCAGGAGGCTGAGGCAGGAGAATTGCTTGAGCCCCGGAGGTGGAGGTTGCAGTGAGCCAAGATCGCACCATTGCACTCCAGCCTGGGTGACAGGGCAAGACTCTGTCTGAAAAAAAAAAAAAAAAAAAAAAAAGAATTCTGGAAAGTTAGGGTGCTTTTTGGCAGCCCAGAAAGTAATTGCAAAGAAGAAGTGTAAATCTTGTGCTTTGACAGTACTTTATTTTGACAGGAAAATACACACACAACCCCCTATTTTGTTTGTAGGTACTGCAAGAATCACATTTGCTCTGGTCCTACAGAAATAGCCGCAGTGAAAGATCTAGATATGAACAGGGATTGGTGAGGATTGATGAGGGTGTGATTTAGAAGATATAAAAAGGCAAGTGATAAAGATTTTTCTCCTGCTGAGTGAAGGCTTTCAGTTTGGAAATACACCCCACTTTTGATCACAATGGCAAGTCACAATGAGTATCTGGATGCATAAATGGCTGTTCAGAATCATAAAGTCTAGAGCAGGAGCTAACCTATTATCCAGTGTTTTCCTCTAGATGAATAAGGTTATGATCTCAGTTTTTCAGCACCTAAGATCCTGAGACATTTACACACCCTGTCCAAGGCCTACCTACCAGGAATACACAATTGACTGGAGCTCTGCATTGCTGTCTATTGATACAGGGCTTTACCTTCATATAAGACTGTGTCCTCATTACAGGGTTCTCCTATAATACCGACCTCCAACCCCTGATGCAGGGCTCTATCCCTCATACAGAGTTTTACCACAATGAAGGGTTCTGCTCCAATACAGGGCTTTATTCTAATACAATAGGGCTCTGTTCCTACTGTGGGGGCTCTGATCTCCCATGCAGGAATTTATTTCTGCTCTTGTGATTTAATGTCGCATAACAAGTTGCCCCGAAAATTAGTGGCTTAAAACACTAACAGCATGTATTTGTTCATAAATTACAGTTTGGACTAAGCTTCAGGTAGATAGCTTATCTCTGCACCATGTGGCATCAGCAGGGGCATCTTGAATCATCTGGAGGCTGCTTTATTCACAGATCTGGTGGCTGATGCAAGACATTGGCTGAGGCCTCGGTTCCTCTCCGTAGGGGCCTCTCCATGTGTTCTCTCCACCTGGTGATTCAGACTTCCTCACAACATGATGGCAGGCTTTCTTGGAGTACAGCAAGCATCCCAAAAACGTCTAGCCTTGGAAGTCACATAGCATCCCTTTTGCCTTAATCTATCAGTCGATTCACAGGCCGCTGCCCAGATTCAAGGGGAGAGAACACAGACCTCACCTCTCAGTGGGAGGAGCCTCTATTTCACATTGTAGGATGAGCAAATGGAAAAGGAGATGTTGTTGCATTCAAGACAATACAATCTGCTATAATTTGCCTTCTGGCCACAGCAATTCAAATGCCTCCTATGTGCTAAAGATATTCATGCCCCTGCTTCAAGTCCTCAAGTCTCATTCCCCTGAACCATCAGCTTAAAGTCCAGCATCTCATCATCTAAATCAGGTCCTGATGACGTGGAGGACCCTTGGCTTCAGATCCTGGAGCACTGGTCTTTTTGATATGAAGCCCCGTGAACTAAATAGACAAGGATCCACATGGATAGATCATGTCTGCTCCACTTGGTATCAGATAGGGTAGCTCCCAGGCTGGGGGCTGGAAGCATCTGGAGTATCCCTTACTCGCACATCTATAGCTGGTGCTGGATCTTGGCTAGGAGCCCCAGTTTTTCTCTAGGTGGACCCTTCCATATGTTCTCTTTGTGTAGTAAATTTGGGCTTCCTTACAGCACACTGGCTGGCTTCCCTAGAACATACATTCTAAAGAGTGACCCAGCTGGACGCTGTGGTCTTTTTATGAACTGGCTTCAGAAGATACACAGCATCACTCTGCTGCACTCCATTGGTTAAAGGCTTCCTAAGCTCTGTCAAGATACAAGTGGAGAAGCCCTAAGCTTTACTCTCAATGAGAAAGTCTCAAAGTCACATTGTAAGAAGAGCAAGTGGGATGGAAAAATATTGTAGTCATTTAGGAAAATGTAATCTGCTAGAATGGGCTGCCTTGCAAAACAGTGAACTCCTTTCTACTGGGGTCATTCACAGTGAGGCTGAATGACTAGCAGTCAGGAATGCTGCAGAGGGGATTCCTAATATGAACAGAAATTTTGACTAAATGACTTCCGAGGTCTCTTGCATCTCTCAGATTCTATGAGGCTATAGAAAGGACAATGGAACCCAGGTACTCTGAAGATTTTAGGGAGCTAAATTGTATAGGCCTGTGGCATATAAGAAAAAGCCCAGGCAAAAAAGGACATATGGATAAATTGAAGGTGCTAAGGATGCAGCCCTAGGATAGCCTGTGTCTGAACACTATGACCTTGTCTGCTAACAAGAGCAGATGGCCATGACCCTGGACAGCTCAGGCTGGCAAGAAAGGTGGCAGCTCATATAGTTTATATTGACTTAAAACCAGAGTGAACCTGCTGCCCAAGAAGAAAAGGGGTTGTTTCCTCTGCTGAGCCAGAATGTAGACAGATACAAAAATCCATGAACTTTTGGGCCAATAAGAGGGAGGTGGGACTGTGTGCATGTGTGAGGGCTTTATAAGCCGCGAAGTGATGTGTCAATGTTGTTTATTGTGTCAGGACTTCCATTCATGTAGCAGAGACTTTTGTAAACAAAGCTGAACCCTCTCTTGTGCTCTGTCCCATACGTGGATTTCTTACATGTGGTCAAATCATCTTTCCATGAAGGGGCTTGTCTGTGTCCATTTCCTGTGAGACTCTTGCTTAACATTCTGAGTCAATCAATCAATTTGGTTACGATATTGGCCTCGGACCAGTGACAGGGGCTGTGTTGGTGGACACAGCCTCAGAGTGTGCCTCTCTAAACCTGCTGGCCATCTCTTACCATGTCTTCTTGTCATCAGTTTTTCAAAACCAGGCACTTTTTCTGCTGCCCTCCACCGGGCTGGCTTCCAACAGTACCTTGCTCTGGGGCAGAATTGTACTGGCAAATGCATAATTCAGTGGTTTGTACTTTGCATCTATTAACCATGGCACCAAATGCAGGAATGACACAATGGTGAGGCTTTTGCTTAGACAGTGTTTTTCCTGAGTGAAGCTTAACATTCAAACCAATTTATAATTCCTTTGCATAGTAGATAAGTATCATAATAGTCTTTTAATAGATGACTCGACGGAAACACATATATTATAAGGTCAATGTCACTGCAAATTATTACAAGAGGTACAATTCAAGGGTCCTAACTGTTCGTATCTAACATTTACTTCTAGATTATGCATAGTACATAGTAGGTTTTTAAAAATATCCATTGAGCTTTATTGTATTATCAATAGTCAATTAAATAAAATGCAGCTTCAAGGCTTTTTTTAAAACCAAAGACTGACTTAAGATAGACACATTCAACTGGTTTGAAAATCTCTAGCTGAAAAATAACCATTATGTTTCTACTAGATAAATGATGGCAGCCGGATTAAGTCTCAACTAACTAAATATCATATTTACTTGCCTTTATGCAAGTCTTGAAAGCAGAAATAGAGCTGTGGTGGTAACTTTTTATTTATTTTCCCTATCTTATACTTACATATCTTTCACAAAGTCCAAATATTCATAATTCTATTCATTCACAGAATGTCTAGGAGAATCTCTTAGTACAGATACTGTTATTCCTGTTTCAAAGACAGAAGTCAAAAGGTTAGAAGTGATTTATTTATTTTTGCTATGCTTTTTTTTTTTTAAGTTCCAGAATACATGTGCAGAACCTGTAGATTTGTTATATAGGTATACATGAGCCATGGTGGTTTGCTGCACCTATCTACCCATAACCTAGGTTTTAAGCCCCACATGCATTAGCTATTTGTCCTGATGCTCTCTCTTCCCTCACCCCCCCACCCCATGACAGGTCGCCATATGTGTTGTTGCCCTCCCTGTGTCCATGTGTTCTCATTGCTCAACTCCCACTTATGAGTGAGAACATGCAGTGTTTGGTTTTCTGTTCCTGTGTTAATTTGCTAAAGATGATGGTTTCCAGATTCATCTGTGTCCCCACAAAGGACATGATCTCATTCCTTTTTGTACCTGCATAGTATTCCATGGTGTATATGGACTACATTTTCTTTATCCAGTCTATCATTGATGGGCATTGGGTTGGTTCCATGTCTTTGCTATCATTAATAGTGCTGCAATGAACATACGTGTGCATGTATCTTTATAGTAGAATGACTTATATTTTGGTATATACCCAGTAATGGGATTGCTGGATCAAATGGTATTTCTGGTTCTAGATCCTTGAGGAATAGCCACACTGTCTTCCACAATGGTTGAACTAATTTATAGTCCCACCAACAGTGTAAAAGCGTTCCTGTTTCTCCACAGCCTCACCAGTGTCTGTTGTTTCTTGACATTTTAATAATCACCATTCTGACTGGCATGAGATGGTATCTCATTGTGGTTTTGGTTTGCATTTCTCTAATGATCAGTGATGTTGAGCTATTTTTCATATATTTGTTGGCCACATAAATGTCTTCTTTTGAAAAGTGTCTGTTCATATCCTTTGCCCACTTTTCGACGGAGTTGTTTTTTTCTTGTAATTTGTTTAAGTTGGTTATAAATTCTGGATATTAGACCTTTGTCAGATGGGTAGACTGCAAAAATTTTCTCCCATTCTGTAGGTTGCCTGTTAGCTCTGATGATAGTTTCTTTTGCTGTGCAGAAACTCTTTAGTTTAATTAGATCCCATTTGTCAATTTTAGCTTTTGTTGCAATTGCTTTTGGCGATTTCGTCATAAAATCTTTGCCCATGCCTATGTCCTGAATGTTATTGCCTAGGTTTTCCTCTAGGGTTTTTATGATTTGGGGAGTGATTTATTTTAAAATAGAGCATACATTCACCCATTCTCTGGTTCAATTTTCTTTCTATTGCATTGTGATATTAGCTAATAAATGATTCTCATTATAACAAATAATTAGCCAGTAAAATTATTATTATTATTTATTGAACAACAATTGTATTCTATGCCCTGTGCTAAGTACTTTACCTACATTATTTCATTTAATTCTCACAACCACTTTTGAAGGAGACACTATTACTACTGTCATTTGATAGATGAATCACCTTAGGCTTACAGAGCTTGAGTAACTTGTGTCAATGTGATAAAACCTTTTTTAAGAAAAAAAAAGATGGACTCTGAAACCATGCAAAAGTGCTTAACCACAATGCAGTACTGCTTCTTATGGCAGATATCATGGAGAAAGCTGAAGATGATGGGAAAGAGAATGGGTGAAAGAAATAGGTATGTATGGACATTATTTTTTTTCCAAAGTAACAATTTACATTTCAAAAATTATGATTTCACCATTGTATGAAAGCAACCCTTGCTCCTGTAAAATTAAAGCTTTCCCCTCCTCCCCATTGCATTGTTACAGACTGGTTGGTGTTCAAGTAGGAAGGAACGTGTTCTGGAGTGGATTTATATTTTATAAGATGGAATAGGCCATTTTCATGCCCCATTCACTCAGTACTGTTCTCTGTCTGTATCCTGGTAACACCTAAGTGTTTGTCCATTCAAGGATATCATCCAACTTGGGCAGGCCAACCTGTGTAAACCACACTTTCCAGCTGCCTGGTTATCATTACTAATGTATCAAAATCTTTCCTGGGAGCTTCTGTGCATCTTTCCACCCAGTGAACCATGATTTTCTTATTCAAAGTCTCATCTGCCCGGAAATCAGGCTTCTCAGTTAATATGACTGTTCTCCTCTGCCTTGTACTAGCCCTGCAGGCTTCACATCAGCCCTGCTCACTGATGCCAAAGACAGTTATGGGACTTGTGATTCAGAAAGTTTCCTTAATATCTCTTTCATGCTCATCTTCTTTAACAAGCAAAAATTGGGGGAAACATCAAATGAGACCAGGAACTTAACTCATTCTGACCCGGACATGTCAGATTATAAGTAAAATTTCTTGATCCAAATGTCAAATTGAGCAGAGCAAAACCAGGTTTCTGAGTTTCACCATTATGACACTCATCCCCCTGAACCTCCTAGCACAGCGCTAAGGATGGTATGATGAGTGATTTCCTAAGAGGCTAAATATTATATTGGAATCAACATTGCTGCTCGTTTGCACAACAAACCGATGGCCAAAATATCCTTCTACATTTCCTCTCAAGTTAAAACCATAACCTAGGTCTAGATGCTTCCATTTGTTTTCTTCTTTCTTATATTTAAAATTTGTCTCCTCTTCAAGCTATTAGGCTTTTTGACTAATGAGAAGACAGGCTGAAAATTCTCCTTGTAGCTCACCTAGACTGGAAGGTCCATGGCTTCTAACCACTTGCTTTATCATATGAACAGCTTTAAGAGTGTGGACTATGGGAAACTAATGCCACCATCTTCAAGAAAACTAAAGTTTTGTATTGCCTATGATCCTTAATTATGTGCCATAGCAATTTTCGTCAAGGTTTGTAATGACCTCCTTCTGGCTAAATCCAGTCATTTGGCCTTCAGTCTCTGTCTCCTCTCTTTGTAGCTCTTAATGCTGAAGACCATTCATTTGAATCTTTTGATGAAACTTTCCCCAATAAATAATTGATTCCCCCATGTTTCTCTCTCCTGGTTCTCCCCGATTTCTTCGATTCTTTTCCTTCATCTAGGTCCTCAGTCCTTGAATATCAGCTCTTATTTCTCCAAAATCTCACTATATGGGTATTTAGCCTGTCATGGGTTTCAATACTATCATTATAAGGATGACTTTCAATTCTAACTCACCAGCTCAGTCCTGTATCCCTTATTCTGCCTTTTTTAAAGGTTAGCATATACTAAATCTAACCCATCATTTTCCCCTGAAATACATTTTTCTGTTTTTTTAAGGCGTAAAGTATAGATGGATGTGGACTAATGTGGTAGCAGGCAAAACAAGGAGAAATTAATGTACTTGCAAGAACTTCTCAACGAATAAATACGGGATTTAATGGTTGGCAAGATGTAAGGGATGATTCAAAGATACACTGTCATTAGCCTAAGCAGGCTCCAGATCACTTCTGACTCCATTCTTTTTTCCTGCCTTATCCTCTTTCCCCAACTAGCCAAAGTGTTTTAACTGCTCTTATTTTTGTCCTCAAGGCCATCGTAGCTATAGACTAAATAAAGATTTGTTAAAAGAATGAATGAATGAGACGCATGAATCCCATTTTTACTGTTTTCTAAGGAGATTGATGTGACCTCCCAGTGGCTACTAGCAGCTTTGAATCTTCATTGTCTCAGTTCTCTCCTGATAACTTTTGAAGGCCTTTGTTCTTAACTGATTGGTAGTGAGAATCTAAAATCTGCATGACACTTTCATCCAGTCTGCATCAGAACTCTCCTGGAAGCACAATTATTCCAGGATGTGGTCAATTTTGCTGCCACTTCCAGCTATACTCTCTCTCCTACCAGGACATTTTGTTGCCCCTGTGGTAGGCAGAGTAATGATCCCCAAAAGATATTCATATCCTCATCCCATAGTCTGTGAATGTGCTAGATTATATGGCAAAAGGACTTCATGGATGTAAGTTAAAAGTGTTGAGATGGGAGACTATCCCAGATTAACCAGCTGGGGCCAATGTAGTAAGCACAGGTGTCTTTATAAAGGAAAGTGGGAGGCAAGAAGGTCAGAGAAGGAGATGTGATGATGGAAGCAGAATTTGGAGTGATGCATTGTCAGAAGGGGGCTACAAATCCCAAAATGAGGGCAGCCTCTAGAATCTGGAAAAGGCATGAAGCTGACTGTCCCCTAGAGCTTTCAGGAAAAAGATGCAGTCCTCTCAGCACATTGATGTTAGCCTCCTAAGTCCCAGTTTTGGACTTCTGACCTCTAGAACTGTAAGATAATAAATTTGTGCTGTTTTAAGCCTGTAGGTTTGTGGTGATTTGTTACAGCAGCTGTATGAATCTAAAAATCCCCTAAATCAACAATTTCTCACCCCTCATTGCCTAAAATTCACTCTCTTCATCAAGCTCCCCCTAGACTCTCACCCCTGGGCTGCTCTCTGCTCCCTCTGTTGCACTAAACTCCCACTGATCCTCTTCTCTCCAAAACTTCCCACTGAGCGTTCTAGGCTTTCTCTTAAGTTGCACACAAACTCCCCTGTGTTCTCAAACTCTCCACCAAATGCTTCTCCTAACTGCTGGCTTTAGCTGTAATATGCTCTTTCCTGAGAACACCTTGAATATCCTTGAAAGTCCCTCAAGAAGATGCCTTTATTTTTCTTACATCCCAAGTATCTGACTTATAAAAATGTACTGCTTCCAAAACATCACACTTCACCCCTTGTGGGTCCTTGTAGACCACTCATGATATGTGGCCATATCACTCTGGATTTCTTGTCACTCTCATAGCCTTATGGTAACTCCCCTCTTATTTATTGAGGATTTTAAACCTGGATCACTTAATTGGATCCCTGTACCAAGCTCTGCTGTCATATTGGGAGATTTGAGAATTCTTAAGAACGCTTTGTCCTAGTCATTGCATTTCTTGATCTCTTACACTGCAGTAACCTTTGCCTCCTCTCCACTCCAACCATTAATTCCCAAGGGCACACTCAGGGCTATTTTAACACTTAGAATTTCTCTACCTCTGAAAAATCCTACATTCAAATATTCTAGAAATGGTTGGGTTAAAACATTAAAGACAGAAATAACCAGATTGCATTGTCTAACTTCACCATATCCCATCTCAAAGGAAACACCTCTTCTTCCTTTCCTGATGCCCAGCTCAGTAAATGACAGTACCGCCCAAAAAATGTGCCCAAGGCAGAGACCTGGACACTGTCTTTAACCTTACCTCTGCCTCTCAATTTATCATCCAAACAATTGCTATGTCCTCCTGAGTTTACCTTCTAACTATCTGTAAAATCTGTCCATTTCTCTCCAGTCCCACCATTCCCAGATTAAATGATCTTTCCTCTGGATTACTGATGATCTCTAACTGTTCTGTCTCCAGTGAGTCCTCTCATACCCACCAAACCCAATTCTTATCAGGTTTGGGTTGATCATTAGAAAGACATGGTGATCGTGTTGCTTCTCTAATTAAAACCCTTCAAGAGTTTGTAACAAAGTTCATATTGACATATCCTTAATGACTGGCTGCTGCTTCCCCAGTAAGCTTCACCTGGCATACCTGCCATATGCTATCCCCTTTCCCTCACCACGCAAAACACAGAGCAGCCAAGGGAGTAGGAGGTTCAAGAGCACCACCTTCCACTGGTTATTGAAGGCATTATGTATTCATCCTCAAGTGGAAGCTGAAGCTGAATAGATGTGCATGATACTCTGAATGATTTTGAGATGTGGTCACCCATGCAAATCACATACTCACTGAACCAAATTCAGGACATTGCAGCAATCCCGAAAAATCCATTTGACCTCCCAAGTTACAGTTTAGTTGCAAATCTTTCTGTCCTGAAGACATAACCATGCTCTGCAATTTCTCAGATGCTGACCCTTAAGAGGTGCAATTCACAAGGAGGCTGATTCTATAGCAGCAAAGAGCAGCACTGCTATTCTAAGGATGGGTATTTTCAGTGTGGCATGGGGAATTTCCTGAACAAACACCCACATCTTCCTTGATATTCCAGCATGCGCTAATCCACTGTGTTTGCCAGAATAATTGCAAAGGGACTCAGTCATGTTCCAGGTTCAGCCTAGGCACACTCAGTATCCAACACAGGCTGGAGATGAAATAAGGAAACTCTTTGGGCATAGCTGTAAGGTCAACAAATTGGAAAAAGCCACAATTCACCCTTGGGAAGGATTAAATATGCCGACATCCTCCAAATTGATTTACCTAGATCAGACCACATGTTAATGAGGCAGGCAAGTTACTCTAATTCATCGTTACTATTCTAAATGCAGGGACCTTTTCACATTGAAAAGGCGGGGCAATGGATTCAAATGAGCATCACTCACTTACGGCTTGTCACTCACCCTTGCTAGGCCAAAGCCATTTATAATTGCTGTCATCTAAACTGCACTGAAATGAACTGGACGTTCAAAGAGCGCAGCTCCCAAGAAACAAAGTGAGTTTTCTTCCCCTATTACCTGCACTGCTTCATAAATGCTCTTAGCTGGCAAAATGTGAGCACTTAGATTTCTTCTGGGCACAGACATTTTTCTAAGTGCTTTAAAAATTTCTATTATTTGAAGGGTCTCCTTGAAAATGCCTCACTTTTCAAGACTGATTCTTCAGTGACACTGAAACACTATTTGTACCACAGGTATAAGAGCTACATTTCAACTTCATCCAAATTGTGAGTAGGAAAAGCAAGATATTTTCTGATGACGTTACACCTACCAATAAACTTTATTCATGTCAGAAGGTAAAGTTCATGCCTATATGAAAGTGAAATGTATCGGTGTGTTTATGTGATAACTCATCCACACAAAGTGATGTGGCATAATCATCTAACAAGCTACTTCTGTAGGTAAAGGAAAACATAAGTTAATGACCAAATAGTAAATACTTTAGGCTTTGTGGCCCATATGGTCTGTTGCAGCTACTCAACTCTGCCATTATTGTATCAAAGCAGCCATAGGCAATATGTAAATTAACGTGTGCAACTGTATTCCAATCAATTTTTGCTATGGACTGCACTGCAATTTGATTTTCATATAATTTTTACCTGTCACAAAACAATATTATTCTTTTGATTTTTTTTCTGTGATTTAAAAATGTTAAAAACATTTTTCACTGGCAGGGTCATACTGAAACAGGTGGCAGCAGGATTTGGCCCATTGCCCACAGTTTACTGACTCCTGCTTTAACCTGTACTTGTGAAAATAAGACATATAACCTCTTTGCTTACATTTCATTTTTGAGTACTTTATCAACATGAACTCATGAAGATCAGTGGAAACATGAAAACACAAAAAACAGCTGCTGCAGTGTGTAAATACTAGTAATTTCAGATTTTACTTTGGTAGAGTTAGAAGGAGACTATTCAAGAAGAAAAAAAAAGCAAGAAGCATCCAGACTATTTTCCTTAGATTGCTGTGTTTTTTCTTGTAATTTCAGTACTCTTGGAGTTAAATTTTTCCCAGGAGAATGTACTTCCAGATTCCTAATGGATTGTAACTTTTCCTTTCTAACAAATGAATATTCATTATTCATATTCATAAATAATCCTAACAAAATTACTTTTTCTAATTACAAAAGTTGTATTTGTTTATTTTAGACTACCTGAAAAATGTATAAGATCGCAGATTACTTTTAGCTCAGGGAAAATTACTATTTAAAAAGCAAGAGATCGTTTTATCTTCTCTCATGCATCTGTAGTTGCAACTGCAGTCATGATGTAAAAATATTTCCATTGGTGAATCAAATGTTAATAAAACACTCGGCTATTTGGCTAGAAAACTTGGTTTAACCTTGCGTGTGGATTCAGGGTGAATCAAAGGTCTCTAATTCTAAATATTTGTTGGTAAATGTTGCTCCATCAGCTACTTGGAAATCAGTTTCCATCAGATTGGGTAAAGCCTGCTAACTAAACAAAGCAGCAATTAGGCCTCAGAAAACAGCCTCTGTTTTTATTCTTCTTGTACTTAAACAAAGTCAGTTTGTCCCTGGCCTCAGTCCTCCTACCTCCTTCTTTGGTATGAAATGTCTTTGGCTTGCAAAGCAACATCTGTGAGGTTATCAATGCATTTTGTGGCAGGCTCCCTATGAACTGAAGGCCTGCACAGGTGTTCATTCTTTGAGAAGGCTCAATCCATGTGACTGTGGCTTTTTTTTTAGCACTCTTGCTTGTAGGCAGGTAAGCTCAAAGCAGCACCCTGTAGCTTCCGTTTAGTGGGAATATGAACACTTAGAGTGAAGCTGTGGACTTACATAGCTTTCTTAAAGCAAATTCAGCTCTTTAAAGAAAAATAACAACTATTCTTTGCCTTCAAACCTCTCTCCTCTGCCCCCAACCCACACCCCCAAATCAGACAGGCCAGATGTTTGTGAAAACTGCCGTTTCCACAGTCAAAAGTACAGCATTTACCATAGTTTTTATCAAAGATTTCAATTCCCCTTATCTTAAGGAAAATGACCCTTTTATTTTGTTGTGGACATAAAATTATGGCCCTGGGAAAATTGGAAGCATTTCTGTTGAGGGAAATCAATTTTCTCACTGCCATATATGATCAACATGTCACAGCCATCACCCAGATAATAATAGTAAAGTACAAGTAAAACGGCTGGTAATACTGGCTTTAAAGGTAGAAAAAGATAGAAGCAAGATAACACCCCCCATCCCCCCGCCCCCCCTTTAAAGCATGTTTGCAAAAAGAAGAAAAGGAAAGAAAAATCTCTAAGGGTTATTTTTGTTCTTTAATTTTCTTCCTTCCACCTCACTTTCTTCCCTTTGCTAGTGCTTTCTAGAGTGTAAGTATTTTATTTTCTTGTGTGGACTAATCGGCCAAAGCATTAATGAAACTGTAGCGATATGTGTTCTTCCTGGAAAAGAGTAAGCACTTTATGTGTAAACCACTCTGGCTCCTTTTCAATCACCCTGTTAATGGGTGGCTAATTGTCAAAAGATGTGACCAGACTGAGATGACCCAAGAGTGTGTTTAGGGGGGAGGCAACAGGGAAAGTACAGAAGCAGCTTCTTAATTTGGATCCTGCAAACAAAAGGAAACATCAGATCTGACCTCGCTGCTGGAGTGTTAATGGCTTTCTCCCCGTCTCCCCCCTGCCACTTAGCATCTTTTGTGCCCCACCCTGGGAAGCTTCCCGGCAGAAGTGTGCATTAGCAGAACTCTACAGTTACAAAATGCTGCTTACTACAGACAAGGGAAAAAAACCTTCAGAGTGATTAAATGTTTTTTGGACAAACACATCCATAGCCATAAAAGTGCCATTTTTATTTCAGGCAGGCCTTTCAGTGATGTCCCTGCTGGGGCCACCAGCACAAAGGAGTGTTGTACCTATAATGTCATGGGAGCCCTTGAAGGAAGATCTAAGCACTGTCTTTGTCTTTATAGGAAAGTTGGCCCCCACATGTAAATGTGCGAAACCAAAACTGCCTTTCATTTAGGCCAAGGTCATTACTGAGGAAACAGCAGACAGAATTTTGGCAGAATATCAAATATTTTCAATAATTCAACCATTTGAAAAAGAATACTGCTTGTTTCGGAATATAAATGAGAGTGAGTAGTAGAAATAAGAAATCCAAGCTAGGGACCAAAGAAAACTAAGCTAAGGACTCTCACAGATATGATAAATGGGCATGCACAAAGATGTTCATAGAAGTATTATTAAGAACTGGAAATAACCTATCTAGCAATAATGAATTTAAAAAGATAAACTGTGGCATATACATATTATGAAGCTATTAAAGACAATAGTTTTAGAAAAGAGAAATAAAACTAAAGATACAGAAAAAACCTTTGCAGATTTAAGTAAAATAATAATAATAAAGTTATAGCTAAGGAAAAATGCATTCTCAGGAAAATACACTAAAAAGAAATGCACCAGAATGTTATGGTTGTGATAGGACAGCAGTATTATGGGCGAAATATGTTTTCTCTTTTATTCCGATTGGTAGAGAATTGGATATTGTATTGATTTAGAAACAAACAAAAAGTAGGCAGAAATAAGCCCTAAGAAGCCCTTTTTGGTGCATGAGAACATCATTCAAAAAGAAGTTGTACAATTTCTCCCCAGATTTTTATTAGAACTTAACATCACAGTTCTCCAATATTTAGGTGGTAAATTGGGAATAAAAAGGCCCGGTGGGCTATTTCTAGCCCAAAGGAGGTACTCTGCTCCCAGCAGCAATGTCCCAGCGCCTTTTCCCACTCACCTTCAAAACATCGTGTGCCTGTTTGCTGCAATTTCCACAGAGAACGTGACATAAAATTTGGAGACTCTAGACAATGCCTGATGCTCAATGACATCAAAAACATCTGGACTCAAAGAGAAAAAATAGTTGATTTTTCTGCCTTTATTTTATAACTTTTCTTTCCTCCCAAAAACCTACTTTCTCTTGTACACTGGATATATGCATAGTTCATCTGCAGGTTTACTCCTAGTTAGTTTTCTCTTTTTTTGAAGACCAAGAGTTGTCCAAGGTATCCATATCCCAGCTCATAGTCCCAAACTGAAAGGTTATATCAGGTCAGGATGTAAGTCGCACATCAGGAAAATGTCACATCTGAATTGAGGAGACCTGGGTGGCTGTTGGCTCACTTAGCACTGTGGCTGGAGAGGCTCTCAGCCCTCTAGACAGCATCATGGACCATGTGTTAGAAATGATCAAACTCAGTGGCTTATTGGAGTGGAATGGTAGGAAGAGAGGTGTTCAAAGAACACTTCCTATCAGTTAGTAAAAGCACATCAATAAAAATAAATCAATGCCCACTTGTTTTCTAGGAATCTGCTTCATATTCAGCAAAGACTCCCATTATGCTGCATTTCTGATAGACTAGCATAGAAAAGATGTGGTTTCAGCTAGAATAAAGTATCTTGAATAAAAGCATTACTCTGTCATTGGAATCTTCCACTGTGAACCAAAATGTGAAGCAAAGATAAACTCAGATATAAAATTTAAAAATAAGTAATGAGTAAGAGATAACACATAATAGACATTTGTAAAAAAAAAATGAGCGATACAGAGGAATGGAAAAAATTCTGGAATAAAAGAAATAATTAGAAGCAAAACTTTGAGTTAGAATGTGGCTTTTGAAAGAAGGGGAAGACATTCCTTAATAAATGCCATAAATAAAAATGTTCTGTGGTTTATTAAGAAGTGGATTGTGAACAAACTGCATTGGGTTGGAGAACTTGAGTTTGATTCTTCACTTATTTATTGAACTGTGTTGCTTTGAGTAAGTTTTCCCCTCCTAGAGCCTTGACTTTAACAATAGTAAAATCAAATAATTGAACCAGGTCAGACACACAACCCACATGTCATTTCTGCCACTCTTGTAACAGACATTGCTAATCAATGGTGGCCCTTACCTGTGAAGCCTGGCTGAAGGCTCAGAATCCTTCATTTGACAGTGTTCCTGGCAGCCATTATTAAATGATAAGTTTTAGATGTAATGGATAAAACTTTTCCATTACAGTCCAAAATGAATTCCTAGGTTTCTGACCCACCATGACCCTAGAAGCTCTTTTCCAACCCTCAGTAGAACAGAATTAATATGTTTTCCATTAGCTTTGTGAACACCCAGCTCCAATGACACTCCATAGGCTCCAGATCAACTTTCCTCCAAATGTACACCCAAGAAGTTCTGTGTTTCAAGAGTTACTGTGCTGAAAGTACCAGCTTATCCAAATGCTGCTTCCTTTTTTAGTAGCCAATTTGTAGAAATGGAAGATAGCAAATGTTTCTTTGGCTGGCTTGAGACACCTGGCAATCTCCACCACAACCATCTATAAATCACAGTAAGAGGGCACGCATTATCAATTCTTTATTAATTTCATTAATTCATAATTTAGAGTTTTAGTAGTTGTCATACAATTATATATGTAATTTTATTTTCTTCCCAAATCCATAATAAAATAGAACAATACTGACCTCTTCTATAGATCCAACTGGCCTATGTTCCAGAATCCAACTGAACCGCTGCATTCTGTGATCAAACTATGAAAACACATGCCACATCCCTCCTCCGAAACCTGCAGTAGCTCCACTGTCCCATCGGCCCCAGACTCATTGCCTTGTGCTTTACAACCCATTATTCGTTGGATTTGTCACGTGCTCTCATGTCTCATTATTTATATTCACATTGTTACTCCGTTGGAGAGACCCGTTTGCTGTCTTTTCATCCCAGGTCCAGGACGAGGTTAAGGCAAGTGAGAAGACAAGGGTGGAAGTCAAAAGAGGCATACTCTAGAACCCTTTGTTACGTGTCTCCTTAAATGCTGTACCCTATGTGGCTCACTTGTCCTATACTGGCTTTGGCCATTCCTTGTACCATAAACTAAATGCAACAAAAACTTATTTGTACATATGATCTGATTGTATTCTCTTAGCTCTCATAAAAAAACAGTTATTATTTTTCCCATTTTATGGAATGAGAAAATCTAAAAATCTTGAGAAAAATTAAAAAGTTAGGGAGCATCAGTTAGAACTGAATATCAGCTCTTCTGAACCTGAGCAGAATTTCCAATCCATGAGTCTATAACTCTATTTTATGGGCTCTGTGGCAAGGCATGCCTTTTTCTTCCTCCAAAATCCAAATTTTAACTAAACTTTTCAGTTCTAATTGTTTGATTTATTCCAAGTTTTCCCCATATCCATGTATTACTCCTCATTTGTTTTATAAATGTTTATTATGTGTTATTATCTCTTACTTTTTCTTTCTTTTGGGGGGAGATTCTGTTTCCTTAACAGATGGGATACACATTGAGGTGAGATATACAATAAAAGAAATTTTATGTTGTTGTAAAGCCTGAACTTGTCAGTGAACTTTACGAAGGATTGGGAGGTTTGCATTGTAACCAACTTTTATAGATAAGGAAATTTAATGACAAGGAATAATGACAGCTGCATTTACTAGGGACTTCAGTGTTGTATGAACTAAGCTAAGCAGTTAGCATGCAACATCTCCATGAATTTCATAACAACGCAGTGAGGAAGTCATTATTATTCACACATTAAATATGAGAAAACTGAAGCTTTAGGAAATACAGAAAATTGCATAAGGTAATTGCAGCACTTGTAAATGTCAGGGCCGGAAATCAAACTCAGGTCCGACTCCAAAACACATGCCTTTGAGTGATTAGTCCAGAGGTGCAGAACTGGTGAAGGGTCAAGTTGGAACCTGGGCCTAATAATCCTGATTTCAATCTAGTTCCCTTTTTATTGTCCTAGTATATTCCCACTTTCACAAAATAGCCATTTAATAAGTGGTTTTAAGTGAGGTGAAATTATACTAAGAATAATTTTAGTCCATGTTTGCTCTAGCCATTTAGATGTCTCCTTACTTGGAATTAGAGCCTAAATAGAAATATTACCAACGTCCAAACCTGCTGCTTGGTAATAGAGTAGATATGGTATCTTTAGAGAGTGCAAATATGAAGAAGGCTTAGTAGAATGTGGTATTCATGTGTGTGCCTTGCATATTGGGAAGCATAACAAGGCTTGTGATAATTAAGTCCTGGTTGATCCCCAGGGGTCAAAGGGCAGTGGGTTTTAGGAGCAGTATAGCACAGGGATGGCAAATAAGCGTCATGGCTAATTTATCCCAGGCTTCTTTCGCATGGGGCTCTGCAGTGGCTTCTGATCCATTTCAGCACAGAACTCCAGGCAGCCACTGCCCACTGCCCAGGGCTGACTCTAGAGAAGAAAGCTATTCAGCATCCTCAGTAGAGTGAGAAGTGCATAGGTTATAGGTTTAGTTCCCAACCCTGGTGGTTCCACTTATTAGCTGAGCAGCCCTAGGCAAGTTACTTAACCTTACAGGTCTTCAGTTCAGTTGCATTATCATCATCCAGAAAATAATAATGTAGAAGATGCCAGTATCCCCCACCTTTTTTTTTTTACTGAGTCCTGAATTTAATCAGAATAATCCTGACATTTCACAGATTTTTTTTCTTTTAAAATATGTGATGCCATCAGTTCATGGGATTTGGAGTCAGCCATACAGACCTAGATTTGAGCTGCAATTCTGTCACTTAACTTTGTAACCAAGAATAAATTGCTTAACTGCTTTGTTCAGTCTCCTTATCTATGAAAAGAGAATAACATCACCTCTACCACAGTTATTGTAAGATTAAAAAAAAAAAAGCACATGACAAAGTACATAAGCTGTCATTTACTTGATAAATATTGTAATCATTCCTGCAAGGCAGGTCTCTAAGAGGCCCCTATGTCCATTCCGTTGGAAGGAGACATTTGGCCATGACACTGCACTTTGAGCTTGTCCTGTTTAGCACAGCCATTGTGCTAGCCGCTGTTTACTTAACTGATGAAGTTACCTGGTTTTTGTCCTTGGCTGCTTGCTAGCCCTTGTGCAATAGCTCCTGATTGGAGGCCGGATCCCTGCAGATCATGTAACCTGGTCACAGCAGAAGTGGTTTGTTCTCTCTGTCTCCCTTTTGTGCCCAGTGTTACAAACTGTCAAGTAGAAAGAAACTGAAGGGACTTGGGGGTCAGAGTTGGGGACTATCAGGACTCTTGTACTACCTGATCTTTTGCATCTTATTCAATAATTATTGATTACCTACCATAGGCCAGCTTCCTAGGGCACAAACATGACATGACCCCTGCCTCAGGGAGCTCAGAGCCTGGTGCTGCCATGAGAACAAGTTTTCACTTGTAAGAATAATTACTCAAAAACTAAGTTGGACATGCTAGAGATTTCTTGAAGAAATATATGTAGGTGTGTACATACCAAGTTCAAGGAAAATACAAATGTATTTCCTCAAAAGATGCCTTTGAACTTAAAGAGAATGCATCTTTTTAAAAAGTAAAGTAAGACTAAACAAGGACATATGTAGACTTTTGATATGTGTGTGTGCATAACTTTTATTAAATGTATATGAAAATTGAAAGTGAACACTTATCAAATATATATATGTATATATAAATAAATAAAATAACTAGAGTTTCAGAAACCTTCACAAACCAGACACACTCATGTAAGCAGTACATGGATTAAGAAACAAAACATTATGTGTACCTTCCAAATCCCTCCATCACACCTCTTGTAGTCACTGCCCGTTAGGGTGACCAACATCTTGTATTGTATTAGCATAAAATAAATTTATATTTTGTATAAATAGCATCATATAGTATGCAGATTTAAAACTATTTTCCTATCAAATTTCAGAGTATTTTTTGATGCTTTGTTCATTAAACTAAACCAGTGAAGGTTGCTCCACTGTGTAGCATATGCTCGAAGTGAAGGATTCTCAAGCTTGCGTAAAAATCGCTGACTCTTTCTGCACGGGACGATGCCTTTGTACCTGGATGTCCTGATCTTGGAGGTTACACTTCAGAATGTGAACTCATTCATTAGAAAATGCTTTATTTGATTGAAGGCCAGGTACTTGCTTCCCAGCAACACAGCTTAAGTAAATGCCCAACTCAGACAGTCAACATTACTGTCTCAAAAATCTTTCATTCTGACATATTATCACACATTTGTCATTAGGGAACTGCATACTCACATATGTCCATAAATATTTGGTCTTGGTAGACCCAGGTTGACCTGCTTGAGAAACAGCAGGAAAAAAATATCTTATCTCTGTCCTTGGACAACGTACAATTAAATGAAGGGAAAGTTTGAATGTGGCCTCTGAGGGACTTTGTTTCCCTGAAAACAAAATCATTTTGCTCTAGTCAATCAATAACTTTACATGGTAAATGCGAGTCTTAGGCTCAGAAAGAGGTTATCGGCCATAACATTTCTTAACACTTTCATAATGTTATCAGGAATTAAAAAGTAACATTTATCAAATATTTACAAGTTGCGTGGGACAGAGCACTGTGTAAACGTATGAATCTGATAATAGCCAAGCTGCGTTTTAAAACAGATGCAGAAACATCTCAAAAATGTTTGCTTTTCAGTGATGCATTCTCCATCATGTAAAAATTTAACTATTGAGATGCTCTGGTGACACGTGGAATGGGTCACACAAGGAGGAATGTATCTCATGTGAAAGGTCAATATCAACACAGATGAAAGAGATTGCATTAGGCAGGTTATGCCACTCAAGGAAGGACACACATTTTCTAAATGAACATTGAAAAAAAAACCTATTATATAATGGAAAATGTGAGACAAATATTATTTACTTCAGTTGATTACATATGAAAAGTGTGTACTAAGGCACACACAAAAGCAATAGTCCCTTCTTCTTGCTGTCAACTCCTTTCTCCTTTTGTTGTCAGTGGTGGCACTTCTCTAGGTTCTAAAGGGGCAGAAATTCATTTATCTTTCTTCCTCCACAGTCCCCTGGGCACTTTGCCTCTGTATAGGGCTTATACAGTCAAGAGCCCCCATAGCTACCTTCATCATAGTAGATCCTGTATTCTATTAATTAGAGGTCAAGAAAAAGAAAGATGAGGAGGAAGAGGGGGAGGGGGAAACATAAAGTGATAGGTGACAATCTTAAAGAAGAAAAAAGAAGAGTATTAGCTGAAAAAGGGAGCCACTCAGCCCTAACAATCTCCACATTTTCCCTTTATCTGATGAATTTAATGGTCCTAACCCTGCAATTTCCACATTTTCCCTTTATCTGGTGAATTAAATGGTCCAAGAGATGGCTGCTGAGTCCTAACCTGGCCTCTGCATGCTGCTATCTTCCCTGTCCCTCTCTTCTGGGCCACATGTGAGGGCCAGGTCTTAGTCAAAACTAGAAAGTGTCTAGTGTGGTCTGAGAGGCTTAGAACAATGGAATGGCACTTTCGAATAAAAAAAAAATGTTTTAAAGTAGATTCTGTTGGTAGGGCATTTTTTATTTGTTTCAACAGTTGAAAATGTGTGTGTGTGTATATATATATATGCTTGACAAAAATGTTTACTTTCAATTTTCATATACATTTAATAAAGGTTATTGCTAATTTCTTAGCCCTTTAATCTGAGAGCTGTATTTAATTTTACATTGATGTGGATGGCTGCTGCCAATTCAAGGCTGCAAGGGTAATTGGTAATAAGGCCCAGATGCTCTTACAGAAACAGAACAAAAAATATTTCCTCTTAAAACATAATATATACATGTTTTTTATTAACTATAAGAAGAGAAATTGTGGGGTAAACAGACCCAGACCTTAAATGTCGTAAGACATACAGGTGTATGCATTTTGTTTTCTTAATTTCAGCATTCTGATGTGTGTTAAATATTGCAAGTTGTAAAATGTATTTGTTTATTTTTATTATGACAAATTAATATAGACTATCATAAGCTTTTAAAATAAGGCTATACAATATAAGTCAGTTACTTTATTAAATTGTAGTGTTAATGGATGTTCGCCCTGTATAAATATGGGTGTGAAAAAGGAGAGTCCTATAACTAATTGACTCCCTGCCCCAGGCACCCAAACCTCTTTCTGCAACTCTGGATTTGTCCCTCCAGGATACTACTGCCAAAATGATCAACACAAGGTCCCAAAATAACAATTTATTCTGCCCAAAGGACGTTGTGCCCTCAGTCTCCTGGCCAGATGAATTGGCACAATTACATCCTTCTCTCTTGCTTTCCCCCTCAGGATATCCTAGGTGTCAGAGCTTTACATGTTGTGATGATTCAGAGAAAAAAATCTGCTAAGAGAGAAGGCAGTGCTACAAGCGTCTTCTTAGATTCTTAGGTCCAAACTGATGAAATGAAACGCAATTCCTCCGTTGGTCTGTTTCCTTCAAAACTTCACTGCCCCTCAGGCACATCCACAGATCAAGTAGAGGGCTAAATCCTTTCCTGACTCTTGACATAAATATATCGGCGTTAACCAACAATGACCCCAAATTGGCCAATTTCAAGTCTTCTCTTCCACCTGCCCCCTGTTCCCCCAGCAAGAATTAGTGACTTAAAGACCATGGTGCAAATGCCAGCTTAATCTACCGAACTGTATTTCTCTCTCTGAAGCAATCTGCTACAGAGGAAAATAGACATTCATTTCTGCTTCAGGAAATTAAACTGTTCAACATGGTTTCTTGATGATGACTTCTTATTTGTTTTACCTCTTTTGCCTTAAAACTCTATTCTCTCAGTACTTGCCTTTTCACAGAGCTGGTTTTCAGAAAACTTCTTTTTATTCATTTTTCTTTCTGACTCAGAGGCAGTGAGCTCTGTATGAACAAACCCTTTCATCAAGAAACCCCACAGCTAGCCCTGGGGATGTGCAGGAGCAGGTGTATATTTGCTTCAGAAGCTGTTCTCAGTGTAAATAAGCTCAAGGTGGGGCTCTTAGCAAAAGGCTGAGGAGGTGAAAGAGGAAGGTGGCTATTTATATAGACAGAACTCTGCATCCTGTCCCCTCTAAGGGACAGTGCCCATGGATGGGTTAGGATGAGAGACTCTAGCTCGCACACCAGGCACTTAACTAGGGCTTCTGACCATCAAAAGCCTCGTCCTGGGGAGTTACTCACCACTAGCATTGAACTGCCTTTTAAAAAGATAATGTGGTGTAAGGAGTGGAGAGGAAAAAAAGGCAGGGAAGATCTTTCCCAATGAAAAGGAAAAGAAGAAGCATTTACATAAGAACTCCTCAGTTGTTCTTTAAGACTAAAATCTTGCTCACAACATTTTGCAACAAAACATATGTTAAGGAAAATTTAAGGAAGGTCGTTCATTGGAGTAAGCTCCTGTAGTAGGCCCCAACAGAACAACCCAAAATGGAGTCACATGTGTCAAAGTTCCACAACACCAAACTGAAAACTAAATTGTTCACTTAAAAGATCTGACCTTCCCAGAAATCAGGAGATGATAGCCAAATTCCCAAACAGGCCAATTTTCCAAAAACAAAAAACAAAAACAACACAGTAGATTCATAGCACCCAATCAAAAGGAGCCCAGTCGACTTGAGCTGGCATGACAAAGAAGCCCCCTCTGCTTTCACCTATACAAGGAAAGTAACCTGAAGCAACCTGAGGTCAACTAATCCACTTTCTGTACTGTGCTGCTTCCTTGCTCCTGGTCAAGCTGCCTCACAAAAGCCAACTGTTCTGCCACATTCGATGGAACTCCTGTCTATTGCATACAATGAGTGATGCCTGGTTCATAAATTGCTAACAAAAGCCAATGTGATATTTAACAGGCAGTGTGTTGAAATTTTATTCTTAGAAACACAGAAATAGGCCATATCTACTCACTGTCCATTTCATCTGTGGGACACTTGACGTGAGGGACATAGCTTTGCACTGAAGTTTAAATATAAATGAGGACTAATTAGTTTGAAGAATCACCTTCATTTTTCCATTTGCTGATTTGTTCAGCCAATATTAATTATTGAGAGCCAACTGTATACCGGGTGTGGCAATAGGTACTGGGAACACAATAGTGAGCCAAACAAGGCATCTCTATCTCTCCTGGGACATAAGGAAAGATTCATTTATCAACTAATCACACAAATAAATATAAAATTACTAAGCCCTCCAACAAGAAAGGCATGGGACTAGGCAAATAAAAGCATTGTTTGGCCTAGTCAGGAAGATCAGAGGTCAAGAACACTTACCTGAGGAAGAGTTGCTTGAACTTGGATGTAAAGGGAGAATAGTACTTAAAACCAGATGGAGGAAGAACATTCGAGCAGCAAGAATACAATGGACAATGGCTCTGCAGGCAGGCATGGTGCACCTAACGAACTGAAGGTATGGCTGGATTGGAGAGAGCTAGGATGACTGGGAGTTAAGATGAGGCAGAAACAGACCATTAGGGACTGGGTCACAGAAGCCATCATTTAGACATGAGAAACTGTGGGCTTTGTCCTAAGAGCAATGGAAGACCACTGAAGAGTTTTACACAAGAGAATGACGTGATGTGATATGATATGATATGATATGATACAATATGATATGATATATGATGTGATCAGGTGGGATTTCTCTGGCTGCAGCATGTTGGTTATGGCAAGAACAGAAGAGTAGGCAAGCTATCAAGAGGCTGAAAGAGACCAGAGATAGAGGTTATTCCATACATTAATTAAATAAGCTTGATACATATGAGGTTAACCGGATCCTGGTTTTTGTCTGACACATCACATACTTTTTCTTAGTGGCGCTTATTTACCTTTTCCCTCTCCCTTCCTAATAGCCCTTTCCCTCCATTTATTTAATAGAGAATTTGATTTTGTCACTTGTAAGCCAAAATCACTTAGCCAACCTGTCTGAGAATCTTTATTTGTAAAAGGACTAATTATAATCTCCCAGCTCTCCTCATGGGGTTAGTTATCATGAATATAATCTGAAGTAATAGGTGCGAAAGTGCCTTGTACACTAGAATATATGAGATCAATGTAGGTTGGCATTACTGCAGTGTTTCTAATTATGCACAACGTTCACCTTCTCTGGAAGTTAAGAGAGTATTGATATGAATATTTTGGTAGAAAAAATTTCAGATGCTTTAATTAGGATACTCATCAAATCCCTAGCCAAGGCAATAATTAGTGCAGAAATAGAAGGGCAAAACAGGCAGAGATAAGAGGGAATTGGTTGACTGTGTAGCCACAGCTTCAGGTCTCTGATGCTATGAGAGTGCACTCCAATCCACTCACCATGGTAAAAAGCCATGTGCATCAGCAGCAGCTAGGACTTGTGCTCTCAGGATGTATACATTTATGATTGTGAGGAACTATAAAGACTCTAGGAACTGAGAGATGGTGCCATTGTTCCCCTTCCCCTTGGGGAACACTGTCAAGGGAAAAGCTTCTAGTCTCTCCGGAAAAGCAAACACAGCCAGAAAAACAAACAGCTGCACTTACCCTCCAACTCATTTGTGAAAGTACAGTCAGGATTTGATCAAACAAATGTATTTTTATAGGGAAGGGACTGCCTCAGGGATGGAGGGTAGGAAGCATCTTCTGACTGGAGAGAGAAGAACATGGAAATATATAAAACTCATAAAGGGCTTTCCATCCAAATTCTGTGGGAGACCAAGTTACTTCAGGGATCAGAGGCTCTCAGACACATTTTCTGCCCTCTTACCCCTTCCTTACCAAATCTTGACATACTATCTAATGACTTTGTGGGTGGAAAAGCCCTACTTATTTTCCAGAGTGGGGATAGGCAGTCAAGAGTTCATTTACACAAGGGTGTGGGGAGAAAAGCAGGACGTTTTCAAGAGCATTCTCTTCATCTGTAAGCATTGCTTCCACCACATCGAGAATCAGTCCTCACCTTATATCACTCCAGCAGGTGTCTTCTCTGGTCATTTCAAATGGTATTGGAAAAGTTCCCTCCAAACTGAAGGAGAGTGAATTCTAATGTGTGATAATTCTGTCTAGATAATCGCTATTCCCTCTCAGTCAGGTAGTACTCCCTGGAGAAATTTTGAGGAGGTACTCAATAAATCCAAACCACCCTTATAAGATGTTCCACTTTCAGTATGGAGAGGACTCTAAGAGTCTGAGATGGGAGAACCATGAGAATTTTACTTCCTATCTCTCAAAGAACCTTTGGGATTGTGTGTCTTAGTACTCTCTCTCTCACTCTGTGTGTGTGTGTGTGTGTGTGCATGTATGTGGTGCACAGTCACCTTTGTTAAGAGATGGCATTTATGAAGGGGAGCTAAGGAAACTTCCAGAAGTACAAGAAATAGCTGGAGCCAAAAAAAAAAAAAAAAAAAGGCAAGACTTGCAACAACAACAATAAAAATCCAGCCAGTTGTATGACTGGTACCTACATTCCTGAGCTGGTTGTAGAGGAAAAAGAAGACTGGAAAGATTGGGCATAGTCAAATTATAGAGGGGTTGGAAAGCCAGTCAGAAATGGTGGGAGGACTAATTATTCAACCATTGCAGAAACAGAGAGTGTGACTATGTGCTGGACATAGTTCTAGGTGCTTGGGATATATCCAAAAGAGATCAACATTTCTCTTATAAAATTTGTGGTCTAGGTATGACAACCCACTATTATCTGCCATTGGTGCTTAATGTTCATGAACTAATTTAATATTTAAAACAACCCCATGAGATAAGCGCTATTTTTAGACTGCTTTGACAGAATAGGAAATTTGAGGCATAGGGAGGAGAAACATATTGCCCAAGATCACACATTTGGTAAATGTCTAGAGTTGTTTTAACCACTGCATACCACTAGTTGAAAGAGCTGAAGGATGGGAATTTCAAGGAGTGTGTTTTGGTCAAGGGGAGTTAGTGAGGGGCAATTGTAAGACTGCAGAGAGCAGTCGTCTAAGTCAAATCAGGCTGCCATGACACAATACCATAGACTGGATGGCTTAAACAGCAAAGATTAATTTCTCACAGTCCAAAGTCAGGATGCCAGCATGGTTCGGTCTTGGTGAGGGCTGTCTTCCTGGTTTGCAGACAGCTGCCTTCTTGCTGTGTACTCATATGGCCTTTTTCAGGCACTTCTTATAAGGCCACTAATCCTATTGGATTAGGACCCCACCCTATGATCTCATTTAACCTTAGTTACCTTCCAATAGCTCTATCTGCAAATACAGTCACATTAGGGGTTAATTTCAATATATGAATTTTGGAGAGACGCAGTTTAGTCCATAGCACCAGGTGATATTAAGATTTTAAAAATTAGTGATTATCCATGCTTGCTACCTTCACGTATTTTTAAATGTAATCCTATCCAAAGCCTTAGGAGGCAGACAATAATCTATTTTACAGACTGTAGAACATGAAGTTGCAAGAATTTAAAGAAGGTTTTATAGTACTACTACATATGTTTATGACCCCTGAATTAAAACCCCAGGTCCATCTACTCTGTCCTGCACCACACTACCCCACTGCTGTTGCTGCCTCAGCCTTCATGCCTGACTGAGGCCTTTATGACCTTGGAGAAGGGCCCTTTCAGCCTGCAGAGGAATTGGCAGAACTTCTTGGGTGCTAGGAAACAACACCTACCTGGGGAATATAGTTGGGAGAAGAGATGTAGAGAAGGAAGATTTTGGTGGAGAATATATCTAAGTCAGTTTAAGAAAGATGATTTTTTAAAGTTTTCTTTTTAAAGACTTTTTCAAAAGAATCTTCAGGGGGAAAAATGGTAGAGAATTTCCTGGGGTAGACTCAGCCATTTGGGGAAATTAAAATGTGTTGTCAACATAGGGAAATCTGAACCTCCTTTCTTCATAGCTACCATTCATAGGCTCACTTTCTTAAAATGCCTTCATTCTCTCATTCATTTCTTCATGGTCTGCTGTGAGCATGGCTCTGTGTAGACACAGTGAGTGCTGAGGTGCTGAGGAAAATGTATTTGAAATTGCTGTGACAAGCTTCTGGAAAGTGTCATGAAAAAGGAGTCTGTGGTTAAAATTATGAGAATGCATGAGTTGAATGGTTCATTAATTTAAGTACACTTTCCTTTTTCCACCCCATTGACTTGGTCTTTTAGATAGAGCTGCACAGAGTTTGAATGCCTAGAAACTTGCCCCTCAGGTGACAAGAGGAAGTGAGCATGAGGAGCGTTCTCTCACTCAGATCTTGTGTACAGCAGCTTGGTGGGAAAGGTAAATCAAAGCCAGAGCTACATTCAACAGCTTATATTTGAACAAGTTAATGTGTTTTCTCTTAAACTCATAATAAGTAACACAGGAACATGGGTTTGATAACAGACATTGAGATATCTATGATTAGTGAGCTAATATTTGTCTGCTGAAACTCTAATGGCTCATCTTTGTGTTCCGACACTCTCAGATCCTACACTTAATTGAGTTGTTCTCTGCACTTGGAGAATCACATACATGACGTAATTTAATCTTCATAATGACATACTAAAGTGTGGCTATTTCCATGTTACAAATGAGGAAACTGGTGCTCAGAGAAATGAATGATGAATGGGTTCAGGCTCCAGTAAATGTATGGAGGACTATGCCTACATATGTTCATCATCTTCCCAGGGCTCAGCAAAGTACCCATTACACTACAGATGCTCAGTATTGCCTGTGAATTTACTAAAAGGTAACAGAGCCAGGTCTCAGACTCAGGTTTTTGGCTCTTTTGGCAGCACTTTTTTTAGCATATCGGGATGACTTCTTATTCAGTCATAATAGAGAATTATTTTCCTCCATTGGACACTAATACTGAAGCATTATATACACCTTTTGAAATATCCATTTGGATTTTTCTTTTTAATAACAGAAGATATATATGTTTACTGCATAAAAATAAGGTGTAAAATGGAACAAGAACAAATACAACAAATGTATTTAAATCATTTGAAATCAGGCCAACCAGAAATTCCTGCCTCTGTTCTGCAACATCCTTTGCTATAATAAAATTTATATTCTGTTTCCCCAAAAAAGGGATGCCCTTCCAATTCACCTTCCTGAGGCTCAATAAATACTCCTTCTTAGAGTCAAAAATAAGACAAGATCTCTCTTTATGATCATCCAACAGGATCCAATAAGGCCATTCTTTGAACTATGAACCATAAATACAGTGCTGGGGATGGCAAGTCTCCCAATTCATACATTTTAATCCAAGTGTTATTAGGTAAAAACAAGCATCAAGTTCAGCCTGTAAACAGAAACAAATTTTTCCATCAACCATATGTTCTTTAGTGGAAAGAACAAGTTTGTGTGATTTGATTCTAACCAGCAGTGTCACCTTTTAGTGCCTCAGTTAACTCACTGTAAAAGTGGAGGTGCTCACACAGATGGTGACTAGGGTTAATTCTAGTCTGAGAATGCTATGTCTCAGTCTAAGACGTTAAAAAAAAGGAACATGTATAAAAGAGAGAAATTCACTTGTCAGCTTCTTCCATGACTAGTGAGAATTGGAGGGGTGTGGGCTGGGTGTAGCTAGGTATGTAAACAACTCCCATTCTCATTGCTAGTTGCTTTATGAACACAATACCAGTTGCTTTCCAGATGCCAATCATTGCCTCATTGGCTTTGGAGGCTGACGGCATGCACTCCAAAGAAGTCTCCACCAAAATACAAAATCCCAGAGTGCTTCTCTCCTTAAAATCACGTCAAGCCCTGCCTTTGACTGATGGAAAAGAGAGTGTTCTGTTTTCCACTAAAGAACCTCAAGGAAACTAGAGGGTGAATTTCTGGTCACTGAAGATGAGAACCGGAGCTGTAATGGTCATTCTATCCCCCAGGTCCTGGCTGGTGACCTACCTGCAAGAACAGGCCATTTGGTTTTCCAAGGTCTCTTTTCTCCTACAAGATAGGACTTAGACATACTGCATTATAATTACTTGACCAAAATATATTCTTGTTCTCTGACTTCATTTGACAGAGTGATAGTTAAGAGATATTGGAGAAGAAGCTGCCCACTCCAGTAAAATCCATTGAGCACAGTAAAATAGTGGTCTACCACTTCCTTTGTTTTGCCATCAACTCTTGTCTCTCCATGGTTTTCTAAAGTCCCTGTGACATTGTGCTTAGCCTAAATGTGTCCCATGCCCCTCTTTCCTGATAGCAATGAATGGATTGTTCTTGAGGGAGTTCTTTGCCAAAGTTACTACCATCACCTTTACTCCACAAGAGCCTTAATTTATTAGTTATTCCTTTATAATTATTTTAAAGAGCTCTGGCTTGATTTTTGTGAGAAAGGTGGGTGAAGATTGGCAAATATTGAGGAGAGAGAAAGAGTAACATGATATTATCTTCTGTAGAGAAATGCGTTTTGGGTGTTAGGAACTGACAGGGGAAAAACACGCAGACATTCATGGCAAGAGACTTGATGAAAGCTTAGGGGACTAATCCTGACGCTCACTTTATTTTCTTTTTAATGGGATGTCAGTTCTGAAGAATAAACAGTCTTTCCTGAATCCAGAGTTATAAGCACTTATTTGTCTAGATAAAGTACAGAAAAGAAATATTGTGTGCTGCAGCCCATAAGTCATCTTCACGGCCTTTCAGGTAAACTACCAAGGATTTTTACTGTTCAACTCAGTGGAACACAAATTGGTAAACTGAGAGCTAACTGATCACGGCCATTGAAGCAGTCCAAAACTGACACCCAAAATTTCATCTTAATCTGAAATGCCAACATCAATTACCTACAAAAGTGCCACAGCAGGGGATACCCACAGAAAGGGCAATGTGCATCAGAGGCTTCAAGGAAGGCAACATTCCAGGGACTTATTCTCAATCATTCAAAGGGTTTTCCTTTTTTAAAATTTTACCTGCTATTAAAATTGAAAGCAGCAATTAAGGTAACTTTAAGTTCCAGAGTCCAGAAAATCTGAAGAATGATATTCAGAACCAAATGTATATATGGACATGAGTATATATTTTTGAGCTATTTCATCAGCATCATCTGGAAAGCAGAAACACACTTTGGCTAGACTGTTAGATGTTTCTAGACTCTGTTCCCATTAATTTCTTAATGAATTTTTTTTCTGTTTTAGTGACCATTATGTACCGAGCATTGTGTCCAAGGGCTAAGACCATAGAGATGATGCAGACAGTCTCTCCCCACATGAAGCTCAATGTCTAGTGGAAAGATAACATAAATTTAACTATGACACAGTAGACTAACGCCATGTTGTCAACTGGATTACAATCTCCATGTAACTGAATTCTTGATGAGTGTGTCCTCAACCCTGATTGTAGAAATGGGAAAAGGTTCTCGAACTCTGTGTCATCACCCAAATGCTCTACTTTCTCAAGGTTTTCCTCAGCCCCGCATACCCCTGACAATAGTAGAAATAGAGGCCCGTGTTCCATAGTCTAAGTCTTTAAAAATTATAAATCGAGCTAACAGAATGAGAAATAAATCATATTTCATCTCCATAGATTGACAAATAGAACTTAGTCTCCACCTGGAAGGCCAAGTTCAAAAGTTTTAGGAGTTCATGTGATGTCATGGAGTGAGTAGGCCCCAGCTCCTGGCTCCTTCCTTTTAGCCAATCCACCTTCCAGTCCCACTCTGGCTCCATCCTGCATTGTGAAGGGTCTCTGTGTTCACAGAACACTGAAGACTGGTCAGTCCTTCAGAGGATGGACTGGGGAAGAGCCCACACAGGCCCAGGGATCTGGCTCAGAGATGTTTCAGCAGGAAATTCTGTGGCCTTGATACCTATAGCGTGCTCTAGAAGGGGTGTGCTGTCTTCAAGTGAGTACAACTCCATGATCCCACCTGCCCATCTCTTCGTGTGCTGCGGTGCAGGCAGTGAAACACAAGAGCAGAGTCCTCTGCTGTGTGGTCCAGGACAGCAGCTTTGCTTGTGCAGGCATGAGAGAGGTACCCACTCTTTCCTTCCTGATCTTGCTTCCCTGAGGAAACTGCTCCCCAGAGCCCTCTCAGAAGGCACTTGTTTTCTATCTTGCACTTCTTGAGGATGGGCTGAGTGTCTTCCTTGCTCCTCATTGCCACTTCTAGAAAGTACCGTCCCTCGGCCATCTTCAAAGCTTAAGCCCTGGGTCTATATTCCCTGATGGTTCTCTTTGTGACTTCCATCTACAAGCCCATAGTCTACTTACCTTCATTTCTTAAGGACTTTTTAGCATCTGCATCACTGCCACTCCCTCCAACACACAATCTATATGAAATTTTTGGTGATGTCAATTTTCACCTCAGTGTTCCCTCTAAGTTCGTTAACCTCTTGTCTTTCAATAATCTTGTCTTTCACCTTACTTCAGTCACTCATTCTCATGGTTAAATCCTAGATTTGTTATTTCCAACAACTGCACCCCTTCATAATGTCTATTTCAAGCAGTTCCCTTACTTTTTCCAAGTAATTCTCTCTAAACTCTCATTCCCGCAGTTCTTCAACTACCTCACGACTTCCAATCCATTGATCCCATCACCCTTACTTTTACCCTGTCCTTTACCCATCTCATCTTGTTATTCCCTCCTTACCCAACTTAAATTCCATGGCCAATCCTTAATAATGTCTCTTACTGTCACCCCAATTTCCCTTGTTCAACTCTCCTTTTTTCATGCTCCCTTAGAAATCCCTAGCTCTGGTTAACTCCAATCTTCTTTTTACTTTGTGGCTGAATGCATAAAATTGAAAGTTTTGTGAAACACATTCACACTGCCTGATTTCACTTTCAATTCACAGCTTCTAACTTTATGTAGACCCTTGGTGCTGCCCACCAATTCTTCTACACTTTCCTTATACATTCTTTCTCTCCTACATGACAGCTTCATACCTTTTCTTCATTCTCAAAGCTTCCAGTCTTCTTCCCTGCACACTCTGATGTAACCTGGCTTCCTGTTTTAACTGAGGAGGCAGAAACAACCAGAATAGAGCTTTCACACATTACCCCTCCACATCTACCCGTGTGCTTGCGTTTGAATCCATATTCTTCATATTCTTGCCTGTTACTCTGTTTAAACTGTCTTTGTTTCTTGTTAAGGCAAAAATCCTCCACTCATGCGTGGCATCTTTTCCTCTCCTGCCTATACAAAGACCTCAATCCAACAATTACCCCAAATTATTCTATTTCAGCCAACCTATTGAATAATTCCCATCAGCAAATAAACATGCCATTTTTCTCATCTTAAAAACTAAAAAAAAATTACACTTTCTTGGTTTCTTGCCACAAACTCTCTCCACTGTTACATAGTTTTCCCACCGCCGTTTACTTGGTGCCTTTTTGTTTGTGTGTTTGTTTGTTTTGAGACGGAGTCTCGCTGTCTCCCAGGCTGGAGTGCAGTGGCGCGATCTCAGCTCACTGCAAGTTCCGCCTCCCGGGTTCACGCCATTCTCCTGCCTCAGCCTCCCGAGTAGCCACCACACCCGGCTAATTTTTTGTAATTTTAGTAGAGACGGGGTTTCATCGTATTAGCCAGGATGGTCTCGATCTCCTGACCTTGTGATCCGCCCACCTCGGCCTCCCAAAGTGCTGGGATTACAGGCGTGAGCCACCGCGCCCAGCCTACTTGATGCCTTTTATTCCTGTCCTCCCATTATTTCTTGCACATGCTCCATTCAAACTTTGACATAACTGCTTGAGTGTTACAGGACCACTTATGACCTCTATGTGGCCAAATCCAATGGTTAATTCTCTACCATATTATTGACCTATCAGGGGCTTTCACAGATTTTCTGCAAAGATGGCCACCAAGAATCCTTCTAATCCATAATACTTAACGTCACTCTTTCCATCAAAAGGCAAAGCATATTTCTCTGGTGGAGCTTGCAACATGCTTTGACCAATTAAATACATTGGAAGGGATGCTGTGACAATTGCCAACCTAGGAATGTGTTATCTCAGTCGCTCTCTCTCTTCCCCTCTCTCTTGCTCTCTTGCTCTCTTGCTCTCTCTGTTTGCCCTCTCAATAGATAGATAATCTTTGAAATGCCTGGTCCCTTGCACTTAATACGTTGCAGGGTATGCTCAATAAATAACTACTAATAAATCACAGATGGCAGAATTTTGAGGGGGCCTTGAATAAAAAATTAGAAATCAGGAGGAAAGAAAATGAGAGGAAAGCAAAGGCAGAGAGGCATTAAAATTCATGAAATGTTTGGGATGCCAAGTGGCTCTTTGCATGTCAAATATTAGGATGGGAAGAAAGCAATGATGAAGGTTGAGGCAGATTGTGAACAGTCATGCATTTTGTGTCATCTATTCAAGTTTAGATGTTATCCTCTATTGACTACAGCTTATGTAAGTATAGCTTCCAGATGGAAGTTTTTTATTTATTTATTTATTTATTTATTTTTTAATTATACTTTAAGTTTTAGGGTACATGTGCACAATGTGCAGGTTAGTTACATATGTATACGTGTGCCATGCTGGTGCGCTGCACCCACTAACTCGTCATCTAGCATTAGGTATATCTCCCAATGCTATCCCTCCCCCAACCCCACCACAGTCCCCAGAGTGTTATATTCCCCTTCCTGTGTCCATGTGATCTCATTGTTCAATTCCCACCTATGAGTGAGAATATGCGGTGTTTGGTTTTTTGTTCTTGCGATAGTTTACTGAGAATGATGATTTCCAATTTCATCCATGTCCCTACAAAGGACATGAACTCATCATTTTTTATGGCTGCATAGTATTCCATGGTGTATATGTGCCACATTTTCTTAATCTATTCTATCATTGTTGGACATTTGGGTTGGTTCCAAGTCTTTGCTATTGTGAATAATGTTCGAACTTTTAAGTGCAGGTCTTATGTTGTTTCATTGCTCCAGGACCTACAATGGCTCCTCCCTATTTTCCACCCCTTTTAGTCCTTATCTTTCCTTTCTGACTTTCTTTCCACAGTTTATTTACAACTCCCAATTTGTCACCTAGCCAGGAGATACTGTTCACTGGAGCATGTGTTCTTCCCATGCACTCTTTATTGGTGCTGTTCTCCCACTTCTAATATCCTTACTGTTCTCATCCCTTTATAAATTCGATGTACTTTTCAAGATCTTGCATTGCCCCTTGAGGGTTCAAGAATCATTTTGCAATCATTTTAGCCCACAGAATTTTCTCCATTTTCTAAATCCCTCTTTTATTATGGTTAATACAAAAATATGGTGTGACATTTGATTGTTGTCCATATATGTTATATGTGTTTAGTCCTAAAATCCAAGTATAGGATAAACTTCTTGAGGGAAAGATTTATGTCTTATGATACATTTCCACATTCTTTGCAGTTTTAATGTAGCTGGGAGGACAGTGGTTGTGAGCTAGTTATATAGGGCAAACCCAGGGCATCTACTGTCAAAGGTTGGGGTTGGGAAGGGCAGCACAGGAGGATTCTGCTGGTATCAGTGGTGCCAATGACTTATATACAGGAAAGTAGCTATTTTATTCTAAGATCTGTTCTAAATGTCCCCTTCTAAAAGGGCAGAGTATTGTCTTCCCTTACCTGCAGCATTCCATAGAGTAGCAAATATACAGAAACACAGCTCACAAAATGCAAAGGAGGAAACTAAAATTGTAACACTGGAACAACAGATGAATAAGGTTACTAGAGTGGGTATTTTTAAAAGCCCAGGTTTCTGTTCTGGTATCATAGATTGTGGAAGTAGAAACACCAGCAGTCAGAGCTGTGGAACAGCCAAAAATCAATTTAAAATCTGAGCCCAGCACAATTGCTAAGGAAAAGCTGTGAATTCTCTACAATTGATATGAAAAGCCAATGATAAGAGGAAGCTGTGAGCACAGTTCAGCGTGGCATGAAACAAAATCAAAGGACACAGAGCAGGCACACAATGTGAAACCTTAATAACAAAAGAAAATTTAAACTAGATTCCCCAGTCTTTTACTGATAAGAGTTGAAAAGCTAATACCAGAATTATACTGTCCATCATAATATTATAATAGATATAATTACAATGGAGATTCTTTTCTTGAGCAAAACACATATTGCTCAAGTTTGAATAATGCTGGTATACTGGAAAACATTTTGAACCGAAGGTCAGGAAACTTGACCTTGGACCTACTCATGCCTATTGCTATCTGCTCATTTATTCTTTCATGTATTCATTCAATCATTCCAACAAAATGTTTAGATGTTGTTGGAATGATTGAATGAATACGTAAGTGAGCTTAAGCAAATGTCTCAGACTTCTGGAATTCAGATTACTCATTTGTAAAATAGAGATAATAATCCTTATACTGGCAACCTTATAAGGTCTACAAAGAATCTGATGAGATAGTGTGAAAAGCAATTAAACTACAAATACAACTGACATAAGTTTGTTCAACTTATTTAAATCTGGCCCAAGTAATGTAGTAATTATCTTGGCACTACATCTGCAGAAAGCATCTTTTGATCTTCTAAGCCACTATTGAAACTATGAACAGTGCTCAATCATCTATTCTATGTGATTTCAGCACACTCCATATGTGGTTCAATGTTACTTGAAAACTGTCAAATATTGATTGGGATTCATCTGATTCCATTGATCTTTTTACTCATCTAAATAGAAATATCAGATTCAAAATTTATCACATGGAAAAAAATGAAGAAGAAGAAAAAGAAAAAGCTTCTGTTGCTCGTAAACATATCCAGATGGTGGTAGAGAAGGCTGTGGTGGACTGCTTTTTTGTGCAGATACTACCTCTGTCTTCCAGAAAGCCCCGTCTTCTCTATTTGTGTCCAGGTGGATTCAAGTACACCTTTCCCAGGTGCCAACATTCAACATGCTTTATAAGGATGCCTACCAGTTCTTTCCCTTTCTGTAAAAGGGCCTGTTTTTAAGAAAACATTGCTTGGCAGTTGTGAACTCAATGGTTAGAATAGCCAGCATATAAGCACAAGTATATTTCTAGCCCAAAGATGGAAGAAGATAGGTTCTCTTACTTCTTCACTCTTTGGTGGTTTCTCAAAGAATGGGAGAATTCAGATGGTTAACCATCTTTCCTTCTTTGTTTGGCTTAGTTTTTCATCAGTGACCAATCTCCTTCCTGCATGTAAATGGGCTATTTTGGAGGCAGAAAAAAATTCCATAATTATGTGGAATAATTTTTAACCCCATTACAGTAAGTCTTCTACATCCTACCATCAATAGGTTCTTGGAAACTGCAACTTTTAAGTGAAACAATGTATAAGAAAACCAACTTTATTTCTCATCAATGTTATAACAAAAGGATGTTATTTGAGGACTTGTTCTGGGTCATTTTGCTTAAAGTCACAGTTTCTAACAGTCTGTCAATGTCGAGTGAGGACTTACTGTACTGTTTTTAGTGTATACATAAAGTCAAAGAAACATACCTCTCTCAGGACCTGGACAAAGTAATGGCCAGAAATATCATCACATAAATAAAGGAGTTCTCCCCTGATCCAATGCTCTCCCCTCACATGTGACATGCTTGTCTGTACTGAGCTTTAGAGTTTATGGAACATTGTCTCTGGAACACTCTCATTTCATAATCACAATAACTATGTGAGGTCTGTTATCCCCAGTTTATATGGGATAATTCCAAAGGATGAATTGATTCTCAGGGGCTCAGTCAGTTGTATTGGAATTCAGGTGTTTTGACTCCCAGGACTTTGCTGGTGACTTTCCAAACGATCTCGTATGGCCAGGAAGGTGAACCTAGCACTGGGTGATAGACATATTGCCACCTTGGTGCTCTATGTGAGTCATCTTATCACCAATTTCATTTATGGAAATTCATGAAAAAATTCCGAAATTTCACAACTTATTTATTACTGTCCTTATCATGTGGGTACTTTGTCTATCTTGACAGGGTGGACTGCATATCTTGACATATTGTGAAACTTCTTCTAAGTTCTCTTAACCCATCATATGAAAAACCATACCTTCCCAATCCCTGGGCATATAACAATGTGATGGGGCTGTTCTACAAGGAGTGCACTCTGAGTTCCAGTTGATAGAAATACAGTGTTTGGAATGTAGAAGAGGACGGTGCTAGTCTATGCTGGTTAGATCACACCTCAAACACAACTTTTACTTCAGGACATTGATAAAATAAAATAGTGTCTGTGTTCAGAGGATTGTGTCTCCACCATTAGGAACTAGGGATTTGGGCTTAGGGAGAATATGATTGCTGCCTTCACATTGGGAAAGGCTGTCAGAGGGAAGACAGATTAGACTCACTGTTTGCTGCCCTCCAGAGCCAAACTAGGGTCAGTGGGTGGAAGCTACAGGGAGGTGGACTGGGACTCTGTGGAAAGCAGAGCTTTCCACATTATGAGATCAGTTCATGCTGGAGTGAGCTGCCCCGGGAGGTAGGAAACTCCCAGGTACCAGAAATGTGCAAGCAAAGACTGAGCCACGCTTTGGCAGAGCTGTCACTGCAAGAATTCAAGCACCAGAAGGAGACAGAAGGAAATAATGTCTCAGATCCCTTTTATTCCAGATGTTCTCAAAATGTTCTCCCAAAATTCATGGCAGAACAACCTGCCTAGAGGCGTCTCTTATTTTTAGATCTTTTAAACCAGCTTACTTAAACACCTCCACCGACAAGAAAACAGGAATTTGTTGTTTGGGGATATTTCTTTGGGTTTGTTCTCAATTTTTTTTATTTCCTCCCTTTTAAGAGGAAAAAGTGTATTCCACAGTGGAAATGTAGATATCCTCAAATTGCTTGTAAACTCCTTAAATTTAAGGGAAGTTTTCCATTTTTCTTTTTATAGAAAACAGTATCACCCTGGTGGGGGATATTGGGAAAGATTATGAATGTGTCGGGGTAGAAAGTATATGAGAAATCTCTGTACCTTCCACTCAATTGTACTGCGAACCTAAAACTGCTCTTAAAAAAAAAAGTCTACCAAACAAACAAACATAGTTTGTGCAAAAGGACCTTGACCCTGCCACATTTCTGAGAAGGGGATTGCGCTGCTTTTTCATGAGTTTTTCTGATATTTTTTATCAGCAGGCAAGAAATGGTATATCAAACTTCATAACTGAACTGAGTGTAACACAGGAAATGCTTTCGAAGATATGAACAGGGTTTAGGAAAATAAATTGTGCAGAACCCAGGGTCTCATAGTAGTGGATGCAATTACCACCCTATTCCTGAAGAAGTAAAGGAAGGAGCGGTTTTCAAGATCCACTGAGGGTCCTTGTATGGAAAGGAGGACTGTCTGGAGTGGGGTCATTGGTAGAGGAACCCAGCCAGCCCACTATGATCTTGCAGGGAAGGAACTGAGGAAAACGTTTCTTCATTTTCCTCCCAGCCTCTGTCACTTACTAGCACCTCCTATGGGCAGAGTCAACTGGAAGCCAGCAGGCAAGGGCACCTATTGGTGCTGTCCACATGCCCTGGCACACACAGAGCATGGGATAGGGTGGAGAGTAAATATGGAGAGGCAAGTGGAAAGTATCCAGCACTGTCCTTTCCCATAGCACAAATCCAGGTACCCATTTATTATCTGTTATACCTGTAGCCTGGAATGGACCTCTCTGCAGAGTCTCTGTAATTGACTAAGTCTTGTAGTTGATTCTAAAATAGGATTAAAAGCAGTCATTGTTTTCAAAGAAGTTTTATCTTCTGATTATAGAAACCAAAAAAAAAATATCAACAATAAATATTTTCATGGCAATCATATTTGGGTCCATTTGAGAAAGGGTTTTATAACGGAAGATTTTCTGATACTCCTGTTTCCCAAAAAGCTTTACCAGAATTGAATGGCTCCTTCTCCCAAAGAAGCCACAAGCTTCTTATTGTCTCTTTCTCCCACAGCCATGTTGTATTGTCTTTCATGTGAAATCTGTGCTATACTTTCTAATTTTATTATAAATGCTCATATTTGATAAAACATTGCATTGCTTTTAAAATAAAAACATTTCATTTTATTAGATAGGATTGCATGTAAGGAAGACAGTTTCAGTATTGGTGGCAGAGCCTATAACAAGTTGCCAATAGAAAATGCGTACTCTCTTTATGGGATGTGAAATACCACAGTGTTGGGGCAATCAATGTGGCTATGCCTGCATATAGGGGGATGGGCTCAATGGGTATCCCAGATTCGGTGTACATATTTCCTCCTCCTCACCCAGAGGAATTATCAGAAAACTAGTGAGTCTGGCATTTAAACATAAATTCTTCTGTAATTTGGTGCTCTTCAATGGAGGTTTTCAGAGCTCAATTTCAGTTTCATCTCAAAGTGGAATTTCAGAGTTACTTGACAATAACAGGTTTGCTCTTGAAAAATGAAAATGGAAAGTGAAGTCTGGATTCCCCCAGCCCCACCCCCATCCCTTTTACCCTGCTGAGGACTTTCAGCCTCTTCCAGAGTAAAGAACATGCTCAGCATTGATGGAAACGCAGTGAGCTACCTTGTGGAAACGCTTTAGTGCAGTTAAATGTTTACTGTAGCAGAAATGTCCAAATCACCCAGAGAAATTCACAGCACTAAAAGCATTAAAGCTTGCATACTCTTGTGGATTCATATATTCAACCTTCTGAAAGATCTAACATGCATTTGAACTCAAATGCAATATATACAAATAGGCCATGAGGTAGTCTCATATTTTGAACCTGGATTTTCTCGCACTGCATATAGGAGGGTTTTCTTTTTCATCCATCTGGCTAGAGGATCTGGATAAGATAATCAGAAACAGACAATGCATGGTGGCTGATGCCTATAATCCCAGCACTTTGGGAGGCCGAGGCAGGCGGATCACCTGAGGTCAGGAGTTTGAGACCAGCCTGGCCAATATGGAGAAACCCTATCTCTACTAAAAATACAAAAATTAGCCAGGCGTGGTGGCGGGTGCCTGTAATCCCAGCTACTTTGGAGGCTGAGGCAGGAGAATCGCTTGAACCCAGGAAATGGAGGTTGCAGTGAGTTGAAATTATGCCACTGCACTCCAGCCTGGGTGACAGAACAAGACTCCGTCCCCCCCACCCCCCCAAAAAAGATAATCAGAAACAAAAGTGTATTGTGATATTCCAAAAAAACTATCTAGATAATCTCTTAAAAAGAAATTTCATAAGTCCTTGACTTTGGGGACTAGGTTGGAAGACATTGGTAGAGCTGGGGACTATTTAGATTCTGATGGGGTAAGTAGAGATATTATGGATTTCTAAAGTGTAAAAGCTGTTTGTAGCTAATAAAAATCTAACTAAAAATCAAATCTTCTGTTTAATACTTTGGAATTCAATGTCATTTAAGTTAGTAGAATTCTTTAAAAAAAATGAAGATAAAAGGTGAAACCAATAAAAATATAATTCGTTGCCAGGAATTAGATAGACAGGTAGTAGAATATTTATTATTTTATGGTCTTAGTTTAAACAAATGGTTTTTCAGATAGCACTTCTCAATTACTCTATGCTAGTTACATTTTAAGGCTAGAAAAAGATTCAGTTTAGATCATAATATATGAACCTCTTGTGATTTACTTTTTGATAAATATTGCCCAGTGAAATTTTTTTTCAGATGCAACATATTGGCTTTTTGCAGAAAATACTCGAAGCAGATGCCTTTCCTAAGTAAAGCTGAAATATGTACAAATTTATCAAAAGGACATTCTCAGTTCAAATAATGAAAAGCTACCCATTGGTCAAATAATTGAAGGTTGGGCAGAGGGAGAATCCAGAATATATTGCACGTTACACCAGTCCTTGCACAAATATATCTTGGGAGACAGCCTGCTCGGTTCTTTTGCAATAGAGTTGGTCTGGAAAGTGACATAAAACCTTCACTATATCATGTGCATTTTGTACACTTTACAGTGTTTTGGTAATAAAAATATGGAAAGGGTTTGTCAGTGTGAAAATGACAAATGATTACATATAAATTTTTTCTTATGTTTCAGGTGGGAATAGAAGGCAGAGGAATTGTGTGCAACGGTCACACTTTTCTTAAATTCTTGTTACCATTTAACCAATAAGATCAGTAATTACCCTGTTGGGTCTCTGTTTGTCCAAAGCTGTCCCTCAGTGGAAGAAAAAATAAAAACCATAATATAGGTAGCAATTTGTAAGGAACAGGAAGCAGTTTCTGTGTTTAGGCCAATGGTAAAATGCAGCTCCTTTCAGAATCTTACAGAAGTACACAGGGCAGGGATTGGATAATCACTGGACATTCTTAGTTCCCAGGGTCATATTTCTCACATGGATGGCCCTGGGCAAAACGCAAAAACCTCATTATATGTCATGGCGTTCACTGCTTTAAAATTCCTCAGTAGTACTCCATCATTTGAATATGATATCCTTATCATTCTGAGTGGCATGCAAGACACTTCATAGCCTGGCCCTTGCTCTGTCTCTCCAGTCTCATATCCTGACACCCACATGTCCGCCAATCACCATAGGTGTATCACCATCAATTACTGTAGCTCCTAAGTGAACTATGTCCCCAAGTCTTCCTTCCTTTCTTTAACTCATTCATTACATATTTCCTGGGTACCTGCTACGTGCCAGATAAGACCAAATGATGAGCAAGTCAACATGATCCAAAGGCTTGTGCAATTTATGGCCTGGTGGGGCTAACAAAGAAAAATAACAACCCCCATCTCTGCCAAAACAAAAAATAAACATGAATAAAATAATTACAAATTGTGACAGCTGCTTGGACGGAAAAAACTGGAGTGTTTACATAGAGACTATCAGGGAGGAGAGGAAGGTGGTGACATTCAGGGGGTACCAGGTGAAAATCCATGGCAAAGACTTCCAGACAGAGGAAACAGCATGTGCAAGTCCTAATGTGAAAAGGGCTTTTTCAGGCTCACAGAATTGAATAAAGGCTAATGCAGCTGGAGTGTGGTAGGTGTGGGGGACACAGTACTAGGTGAGGATGAAGCGAGAGCCAGGCATCAGATCATGCAGGGCCTTGTAGCTCATAGCAAGGGGCTTTATTCCAAGTGCAATAGAAGTCATGGGTTGGATTTGAGCAAAGGGGTAATGTGATTTAATTTACATTTTTAAACAATTGCTCTGGCTGCTGTATGATAAATGAATCAACAGAAAATAGGGGGAGCCTTTATTTAGAAGGCTATTCTGGAAGACAAGAAAAGGGATGATAGTGGATGGATTCAAGAGATATATGGAAGTGGAATTAACAATGCAATTGAGGTTTCGTCTTTCTGACTAATTCCTACTTCCTTGAAGGCTCAGTCCAAGCATCACCTCCCCTACAAAGCTATTTTGAAGGCCCCCCGGTCCTCAAAGGGTTGGAGGCTCTCTTCTGTTTTCTAAGCAGCCTGTACCAGGCCTCCACACGTGACACACCATAATATTGACTTGCTTGTCTGCCTTCTATAAGACTGTGAACTTTGTTAGCACAGAGACTATGTCTCGTCCTTGTCTGCATCTCCAGCCTGAGCACAGAGCCGGTGCATAAGAGGAGCTCAATGGCTGGCAGGCGCATGGGTGAATTGTGCCCTCTGGCCTGCTGGAGAGCTCTTCACATGACACGAACCCCTGAGTGGGAGCCAGACCCAGGCTTTGGGATTGATTCTGATATTGAAAGACCTGTGGAAGAGCTACTGCATACCAAGGACACCTATGTCCGTGAAAAGTGACCAAGAAATCTCAGACAGGAAGGCAAATTGATTTTTCCAAGCCATTTCAGAGGAAGGAGTTCTTGACTGAGGTGGACTCTCTTGCAAGTACTTCGAGTTCCATTTCTAACTCTGCTGCGACAATTACATTTCAGAAACACTTGCTTGGAACGTACAGCTCAGCAGACACTGTCATTTTTGACAAGGGTTTGCATTTATCAGTTGTGTTTCTGGGAGCTGTTGGACAGAAATCATAACCAACCTGTCACTACAGCCTCCCATTACCTTCAAACAGATTCCTTTTAATTCACCTCCATGTAGATTTAAGCGTCTAACAAGCATCAGGTGCCTGGCTGTTGGAGTAGGGATGAATGTCAGGATATTTATAAAGGGTCTCTGTTCCTGAGAACCCACAGTTCTCTAAACAACTAAATAAGCACTTGTAATTGAGGATAGATATATGTATATGTATTTATACATGTATAGTCATGCACCAGTCAACAAACGACCACATATATGATGGTGGCCCCATAAGATTATAACGGAGCTGAAAAATCTCCATTACCTAATGATGTAGTTGTCATAACATCTTAGTGCAACATATTACATTTTATGTATTTAGGTACACAGATACTTACCACTGTGTTACAACTGCCTACAGTATTCAGTACAGTGACATGCTGTACAGGTTTGTAGCCTGGAGCAATAGTACACCATTATAGCGTAGGTGTTTTGTGGGCTATACTACCTAGGTTTGTTGATGTTTGCACAGTGACAAAATTGTCTAACACTGCATTTCTCAGAATGCATCCTTGTTGTTAAGCAATGTGTGACTGTATATGTGTGTGTGTATATATGTGTGTGTGTGTGTATAACGCTATGTATGTATACACACACACACACACCTGGTGGGAGAAAAAAATAATGGGATAATTTATTCATTCTTCTGGGAGCAAGAAAAAAGTGTGTATTTGGTCAGGGAGAAGCTTAACTTGACTCGGGTTAGTAGGAGTTTGTTATCAGTCTCTCTCTGTTAACTTCCCAGAGGCAGGAAAGCCCAAGGTTTAAGGTCTTTAGCACCAGAGCTAGATAGCCTGGGTTCAAATCTTCTAGTTATTTAACTACTCTTCACTTCAGTTTACTCAACTGTAAAATGGGATAATAATAAAGCATATCACAGAGTGTTGCAGTGAGAATTAAATACGTTAGTACCTATGCGCATGGAAAGGTCATTCCAGAGGGAATAGTATGCACAGAGGTGATGGATGTCCCTGGAATGTCAAAGAAGAGCAAACCTCTGGTGTGAACAAAATACAGGGTGTGTTTGCATAGGAAGATTAGAGGGGTGATTGGAAACACAGTTTGTGGCCCAGGTCCTGAAGGGTTTTGTAAGTCATACTAAGAAATTGGATTCTAGGCCATAGGCAATGAGAACTATCAATGATTTCAAACAAGGGAATGGTATGATCAAGTCTATGTTTTAGAACAATCCTTCTAGAATAAATAGAAAGTTTGGACCAGAGGAAGAAAGAAATGAGAGGCAGAGTCCAACCAGATGGTTACAGCAATAATCCATGTCAAATGATTTAAAATCTGGAATAGGATGGTAGTAATTGGGAAGGCTAAGCTGCTAAATTTAAGGTTTTCCAAACATTTTGATTATGAGACTCTTCCTTCCTTATATAATTTCCAAAAATTCTTCAGGACTCAGTTTGGGAAATGCTGGCTCAAAATTTACTCATTTTGTGGATGTTTTGTTTCCTTACAGCCTTCTGCATCTTAGATTATTCCTGTAACCTAGCAGGAATCGTGATCACAAATGAAGGAACTTGTAAATTATCTGATGATGGACAGTTTGACAGATCAATAAGTGAGCCAGTCTTCCATAGAAACCAAGCTTATTCTGAAATCTCTGGATTTTCATATCAGCCAGCCTTCTGCCATAATGCTCTCTTCTCTTGGCTGCTCAAGAAATTTTGTGGGGAGAGTAGTGTGATAAAAGTTGTATTTGAAGAATATTAATCTGTTGTCACTCATTTTAGATTGGAGGGAGAAAAACATAGTGCTCTGGAGGCTTAGCATTTCTTTTCATTGCATTTTATGCAGTTCTTTCTGAAGACAAAAAGAATAATAAATCCTTAGACTGTGCCAGGCATAAATCTAAGTGCTACACACACACACACACACACACACACACACACACACACACAATTTAATCTTTACAATAACCTTATAAAGCAGACACTGTTGTTAGCCCTATTTTGTAAATGAGCAAACTGAGCTACAGAAAAAGCCAAAGTCACATAGCTAACAAAGAGTAAAACCAGGAGAGTAAATAGCAGTAGCTGGGTTTAATAAATGTGGAATGAACGTGTGGGTGAAAGCGTTGAGGAGTTAACAGAATGAATTCTGATAAGAGACTGTGATAAGAGTTAGAAAAGTGAGAAGAAATTACACATTTAGGTTAAGGACAACATCAGGAGTCAAAATGGGAAAGGAGTCCTCTCGTTAACCTGGACAGTATTCCAAAGAAATTACTCTTCAAATGAGAGAGTTTGAAGTAGAGGTAGTAAAGCAAGTGAAATTTACTCAAAATTACAGAAAATATGGCACATTGGGAAAGTTAACACATTTCTCTGCTGTTAAGATCAAGCCCCTGTATTATTATCTGCTCTTATAAGTGGCGTTTGAAACAGATGCCATTTCAACTGCAAGGAGTTTACTGAGTGAGGCCCAAGAAATGTTTTCAATTTGCTGGATGTTGTGACTTTGAGAATAGGAATGGCATCTGTATATGTAGAAAGGGTGCAGAATGTGTGGTGCCAAAGCCTCAGTGACACAGTTCTAAACAAGACATCAGCCCGTATCTGAGTCTATCGGTACGCACTTACCTAGCTTCTAGGTACCTAGCCCTCTGTGTTAGGTGCTAATGCCTAAATACCATTAATCAAAAATAGTACTAGAGCATATGCTAGTGCTAAGTATTAGGAACCCAAAATGAATAAAATATAATCTCTAATCTCAAAGATCTTCTAATCAAGTTGGAGGAAACTAACATAAACTTAACTTATACCCAGTATAGGATGATGATAATATGTGAATTGTGTGATAAAAACCAACATAAATTTGTTTTACAAATGTACAAAATAAGATTAAGAATGACTCAATAGGGATTTAGGACCGGGGGAGGAATTTTAGGTGGCTGTAGATAGATAGGTAAACAGTAGATGATGAGGAGACAAGCATTTCAAAAAGGAGGGGAAGCAACAGTACCAAATGCTGATAAAAAATCTGGGACACCGTGAAACAAACAAACAAAAAAGACTTTGAGTTTCCCCACTTAAAAAAGATTGTACTGACCTGGATTTATGAAACTAATTACCCACAGCATATAATGATAATTACAAATGTATTTCTTCTGAAAGCAGAGTCTACTCTTCGCTCTTCATGATTTAACTCCCCTAGTCTTACTACTTTGGGATTCTTTGGTCTTCTGAGTTTTAGAAACCTCTTAGGCTTCCGGTTCTTTTATTCCCAAGGTTGGCATCAAGAAGCATTCTCAGTCATTTGTTCAGACAACACAGAGACTCTGCCTCCTTACTAGCTTAGAATTCTGGCCCTCTCTGACCTGTCTTTGACCTCAAATAAGGAAGGTGCCAGTGTCTATCCAATTAGGTTCATCCCTGTGCTAAAGAGGTAGGCCCGGGCCAGCATCGTCTTTGCGCTGTATTTTTATCTGAGTACATAGCTCATGTATCGCAGCAGGCAAGCTGGTGCTGACATACAGCACACCCTGATTGCCATCAGTCTGCTCCCAGAATCATCTACCCAACCATCACAAGATATCACTTTGGGGCTGACATCTTTGGGGCCAAGTCCCAGCCAGGAGATGTATGTCACCCAGGGATGACAGTCTGATCAAAATGCATGATGGATAGGGCATAACCATCATCCCATCACTCATGAGCAAGGAGGCAAAAATTGTCAAGTTAGTAGTGTCAAGAGTGGGGAAGGTAATTTCTGACAGGTGATTAATGCCAAGGAGCCAGCAATCATCCAGGTACTGCCGAGAGAAATGGGCAGTTATATATATATATATTTTTCTATGACAGTGCCTCTCTTCCCCCAGTCTTGACCTCTGGTTTTACAATATGTTACATAAAATCTTCACAGATGACTTTTTCTTCACCAAATTCTAAATATTTTTGCCCGCAAATTCTAAAGCCTATATTACATACACTCTGTACACACACATTCACACAAAATGTAATTCTAACGAGATCCCATAGTCCCATCATCTTTTGCAAAACAACGGAAATAATCCCCAGTTAATGTTACTCTGATAGGTCAGTCTGTCTGGAGCCAAATCTGGGCTATAATGATGACCTAGAGCAAATGATTGTATCTCTGTGTTTAAGCTTCCTCGTCTGTGAAATGAGATTGTTTTGAGGATTAAAGGAGGATCTCACCTTTGTGGTTTACAGTCAATGCTTAACAAGTGTTTGTTAGGTAATATTATTATTGTACTTCTGCTATGCTTGTTACATATGAGGGAAAATTTTCAAAACTGCAAAGATTTTGTGTAACAAAGGACAGTGGGAGGAGGCAGATATGATGAGCTAGAGCAAAGGATACTTGGACACTTGAATGGGCCTGGGTCCTTTGCGTTGGAACATGGAGCAAAATAATAGCAGGAAGCAGGGAGCCAAAGCCACCCTTAAAACTGCTGGAAGCTGGTCCTCCTTTTTACGCAGGCCCATGTAGAGACCCCATTAGCTTATTCAGTTCATGGAGGACTTAGCAGAGGCAACAGAAATCCTGAAGGATGACCACAGGACTCGTTTGTGTGGCCCACAGTCATGTGTAGACTCCCAGTGAAAACGTGTGGATATTCTGAGCATGCAGCACCCGGCAGGCAGCAGTGTGTCTCAGAATTCTGGCTTTCTCTGACCTGTCTTGGCTTTAGGCAAGAGATAGAAGTCACATTGGTTATTTCAACAGAGAGAATTGAATACAAAGAATCGTTAACTTTGCTTTGAAGAATTAAAAAGGCAAGAAAGAAATCCAAGGTACTACAGAAGTAGCAACCAAGTCCCTGTGGACTTGGGAACAAGGGGAAGCAGAGGTTACAATTATTCAAACTTAGGCCTCTGGGGTGGAGCACCCCTCAGCTGGTGCTGAGATTTTTGACTAGGTGTGATGTGGCTGCTTTTCAAATGTTGGAAAAATTGATGGCAAATGGGATTCAGCTGCTGCTTCTAGACGAACACTTACTGGGGTGAAGAAATGAGGCTGGGGTGCTGCTGACAAGAGACAGTAAGGAGCAAGTCCCTTCTCCATCCCAGAGCCTCACAGGCTCTGTCTGGTGCATCTTATTGGATGCATTTTACAAGGGCCTGTGGCCAAGCAGTAACAAAGTTTACATGGTCTCAGCTCCTGGCTCATACAAAGCAGGATATAGAAGGCTGGGTGTGGAACTGAGAGGAAGCAGCTGAATTGAATCTACTCCTTCACCTCCCCAATAAACGCTGACTACCTACTGTGTGTCAAACATTGAAGGCTAAGAAGCACTACTTTGTCCTCTAGGGACTCAGGGAAGGAGAAGGAGAGTAAAGGAAACAGAAAGTGTGACTTGGACTGTGACTGAGAAATATAGAACCTAAAGTAGAGCACCTCATTCAGCCCGAGGAGGAAGGATGGATGGGGAGAGAACAGCCCAGAGCTGGAAGTTAAAAATGAGTGGGGACTGTAATCCCAGCACTTTGGGAGGCCGAGGCGGGCGGATCACAAGGTCAGGAGATCGAGATCATCCTGGCTAACACGGTGAAACCCCTTCTCTACTAAAAATACCAAAAAAATTAGCCGGGCGGGGTGGCGGGCGCCTATAGTCCCAGCTACTCGGGAGGCTGACGCAGGAGAATGGCATGACCCTGGAAGGCAGAGCTTGCAGTGAGCCGAGATTGCGCCACTGCACTCCAGCCTGTGCGACAGAGCGAGACTCTGTCTCAAAAAAAAAAAAAAAAAAAAAAAAAGAATAGGGCCAGGCGCAGTGGCTCACGCCCGTAATCCCAGCACTTTGGGAGGCCGAGGCAGGCGGATCACTTGAGGTCAGGAGTTTGAGACCAGCCTGGGCAACATGGTGAAACCCCGTCTCTACAAATACAAAAGTTAGCCTGGCGTGGTGGTGCGTTCCTATAGTCCCAGCTACTCGGGAGACTCAGGCAGGAGAATCGCTTGAATGCAGGAGGCGGAGGTTGCAGTGAGCCAAGATCATGCCACTGCACTCCAGACTGGGCGACAGACCCAGACTCCATCTCGAAAAAAAAAAGAGTAGGGATCCGCTATCAGGGGTGTCCAAGGGAGAGAACATAGTCATGGGTTCTTAGTTTCTGTTTCTGGTTGGGCCGGTAAAGCCCCTTCCTCATCCCTCTTTTCTTCTTATCACTAGAGACAGAAACTAAAAGCCATGGCTTTAGGCTGCTAAAAGCCTAAAACAAAACAAAACAGAACAATAACAACAACAATAAGATAAGGCAGATTATCTTGACATGGACAAGTTTGCACTAGATGAAGGAGGAGAGGAAAGTCTGTAGATCCTGATACACCGAACAAGTCAGGAGGAGCCTTATATGCCAAATATGGAATTGGGATTTTTCTCCGGAAGGCAATGAGAAAATACCAAGAATTTTAACCTGACATAATCAGATTCGTGTTTTGATAAAAACATTTTGAACATGGTTAGAATGGCATCTGAATGGCCATTGGGAAAACACTGCTATAGGCTAGAATTGTTAAATTTAGTTTGCGTAATTAATATATGTACAAAAGAAAGATAATAATAAAAAGTAGACAGTGAGAAATCTCACTCTCCTGCCTCCTAGCAATAACCATTTTTATTTTCTTCATGCTTTCCTTGTTGCTTTATTTCAACACAAGTAAATATGAGCATTTATTTTTATTTTCCACCCCTTTTTGCACAGTCTTTTCTTATTTGAAACAATGCTAGAGGAAAGAGGCTCCAAAGTGGGATTTCCGGGTCAATGGATAAATGCTTCAGTAATCTTGGTAGATGTTTCCAGATTTGGTGGCTATTTTTTTCTTTTTAGATGTTGTACCATTTTGTACACACACCAGCGTTATGGGTCAGTGCCGCTACCCACAGCCTGGCCAACAAAGCATGCTGTAAAAACTTTGGGATTTTTTTGCCGCTCGATAGTTGAGAAAATGGAATGTCAATGTAGTCTTTAATTATGAGTGAAATTGTGCTTTTGTTTCAGGTATTTAAGGGCCATTTACATTTCATTTTCTTTGGTCTATTAATGTTTTTAAAGCGTTTTTCTATTCGGTTGTTCCTCATTTATTTTCTTATTCCTAAGACTCAAATATTTTTTCCCAGTTAGTTGTACCTTTTTGAAGGTTTTGGTTTTTGTTTCGTTTGCCATATGAGTCATAGTTTTATACTGTCAGGTTATTAAACAATTCATACACGTTTTCTATAAATACATTTCTAATTTCATTTTTACATTTAAAACTTTGATGCATTTGGAGTTTGTACTGGTATAAATACAATGTTTCCCTTTCCAAATGGCTATCCAGTGATCCTAACACCTTTTATTAAAATGTCGATCTTTACCTCACCGGTTTAATGTTTCACTATTATCATATTATATGTCATTATTAATTATTATATTATAAATTTTATATTATCATATTATAAATTTCCCTATATATTTGGGTTTCCTTTAGGAAATGTGTTTATTAATCTGTTTATCTATTCCTGAGTCAATAAGTTTTACTTATCCATGCTTTATATAATATTTTAATATCAAATGTTAATTGTACTACTAATTACTATTCTTTTTTTAAGAATTTCAGGTATGACTTGTTCTCAGCGAACCAATTTCTTCTGTAAGGTTTAGCGTCATAAATGCCAAAATGTCTCTTTTACATATTTTTCTGAAATGGTTTACATATTACCCTAGTTTTTGAATAGAAATTATTATATAATATATATATTTCATAATGACTCAGAGTCTTTATTATGAACATTAACTCACAATTTATTAAACAAAATAAAACTTTCAGACATAAAGGTCTATTTGACTCTATGTTAAGTGGCCCCAGATTGCAAATTTGCAGAAGCTGTGTACAGCTCTATCTCCTCCCTTGCTCCTGGTTGCTATTAGGAGACCTGCCCGGAGCCTCTCTGCCCTCTTCTAACTGCGATCTAAGTGGATGGCTAAAGAATTCTCTGATGAAGAAAGTTGACGAGCTCCTGAGTGCTCATTCATACATACCCTGTTTGGGTTCTAGCTCTGTAGCAACTCAACAAACCCTGACCTGTCTTTATCTTCTCTTTAGATAGATTTATCAGGACAATCATTGTATCTGTCCAGATTTGGGTACCTTTATGCTACATTGATGATGTCTCTCTTTCCTGAATTTCCTTCTTTTCAGGTTCCAGTTTACGAATTCAGGTGCCATTCAGGTTGTACTTACTAACCTGTTGCCACCACCAGCACTGTATCCCATCCCACTGTATACCTGACTCTAATCTCCCTAAATACTAAGACCTGTATCAGCTCATAGCAGAGGCTCAATATTTCCTACATTTGAACAGTTTTATGGAATATAAATATGAAAACTAACTATAATCAAACCTGCTGAGTCTGACTACCAATTGTTCCAGATGCACAAAAGTGGGTAAGAAGTCTCAAGACAGGGATATTTAGAAGTGTCTCAGTCCTGCTGTCTCAGACAGTTAGTTGGAATGACCCTTCCTCTTCTATGTGCATTGTAACTGCACTTAGGAACTTCCTTTACATTTACCCAATATCCCTGTATTATTACTAGGGTTCAGGGCCCTGTCTACAAAAGGCCTTCAAAAGGGGTCACTTTAACTTCTGCCAACACTCCTCACCCTGGCTGGTTCCTTGTCTCTTCTGCAATTTTCTTTGCTGCAGTTTCATAAAACACAATCCACTGACGCTGTCTCCTCCCTGTGCATTTACTCCTTTCCAGCTTAGACACCACCATGTTCCCTTTGGCTCTCAGCTGTTTCTTTGGGGCTGCCTGCCCTCCCAAGACCAGACACTTGGCTCCCAGTCCTCTCACAGTCTCTTTACCTACTATCTGCCCCATGGGAGACTGATTGTACTGTTATGTCTTTCTCTTTCTCACTCTCTATATCATAAAAGAGTTATTTACTTGAATAGGAGGCCCATTGCCCCAGGAGACAGACCAGACATCCTTTCTATGGTACTTCAAGTTTTCTCATTTTTCGTTTAGTAAAACAGCAGGATCCTGAGGCTGGTTTTTAAACATGTTACTCTCCAGATGAGTTTCTTTGGCCTTAGTGGCCTCTGTTTGGACTGCTTTTCTTTATTTTCTTTTATTATCTCTTCAATGACAGAGTTGCAAGTATCACTAAATTGTACTTTCCCACAGCAATGCCCTGGTTTCTGTGTCTAATGCCTCAATAATAATGGGCTTCAATACTTGATCACCAACAGTACCAAGGGTTTTCCTGGATCCCATATTCTCTTCTCAAATTCTAGGCTTCACATTTGCTCCAGACTTCGCTTTAGAGACATAGCTTGCTTTTTGATTCTCAGGTAACCTAATAGCAATTAAATCAGTTTAGCTGATTCAAAACTGATTTTGATTGATAGATGACGGATGGGTGGATAGATGACAGATAGATAGCCAGACAGATAGATAAGTTTCTCTAAATTAGGGTTTCTCAACATTAGAACTATTGATATTTTGGACGGGATAACTATTTGTTGTGAGAGGTTGTTCTGTTTATTGCAGGATGTTTAAGAGCATCTCTGGCTCCTCTCTACCTACTAGAGAGTAGTATTTGCCCTATCAAGTTAGACAGCTGAAAATGTCTTCAGGTATTGCCATATGTTACCGGGTGGCAAAATCACTCCCACTTAAGAATCACTGCTCTAAATCCATTAGACTCCCAGTTATTAGTAAATAATCATGACAAAATCGTTAATATCTTTAAAGCTAATGTAATTAAGTGAATACTGTAGGCCAGGCCCTTTGGAAAGTACTTTTATACATAAACTTGTTCCAAGCTTAAAACAAGTCTATGAATTAAGTATGAGGAAAAAAGGATTTTAAAGTCACAAAGCTAGCAAATGGTGGAGCTCTTTTGTTTAAACCATTAATCAATTCCAAAGCTCGTGCTGTTTACAATTATCTTATACATTTTACACCTTGTCTTCTATGACATAGCTATTTCTATCGATATGGACATTTGGCTTAGAAGATGAAGGGTTTTTTTTTTTTTAATCATTTTTTCAAGTTCATGAGTACTGAGAGTGAGCATGGTGCTTTGCCCATAGTAGACATCGAGGAACGTTTGTTGAACTGAGTACTTTTTAATTTGTTCTGAAAATGAAACATTCCTATTGTTGTGCTTTGCACACAGTAGGTTCTTAATAACTATTTTCCAAATGAATATACTATAATCCAGAAAAAACAGATGGCTCACCCTCTATTTGTTTTCTGTATTCTTCTGAACTTTTATAATGGGGGGTAGGGGAGTGATGGGATTCATCTTTAGATAGTATTTGTATTCCTTTTTATCTGTTGACTTTGACCATTCTGAATATTTTTCTTGTATTTATTATTTTCTTTCCAATCCAGTCTTGATCAACAATCATAACCAGAGTAATGTTGCATTACTCGGCACCATATTCTGTGGAAGTAGAGCCATATTACAGATACTATTTAATTTATCCTCTAATTCTTTAGTGAGGAGAGTAGGGGATATTATTTTTTCCTTTTAGTAGACAGGGTTAATTGGAGACATCAAATAACTGACACACCCAAAGATTATTAAATCAAATCCTTGACTCCTAATCCATAGAATTGCCATTACTAAAGTAAACTTCTCTGTTAAGAAACAATAGAACTCCACTCTCAAACCCCTCCCACCATCCAATTTAATCAATGAACACAGACTGTTTCCTATAGACATACCCTGTGGAAGTGGAGGAAAGCACATTTATTTTGTGCCTGTGTGATCCTGACTACTCTGCCCGTCACTTTAAATTTAAGTTTGTAAGCCTACTCGGAAGTAGGTATTAAATGTATCTCCATTTTTAAATATGGGGCTTAAAAATTTTAAGAAACCTGCCCCAAATCTACAGCTAGAAAGTAGCAGTACCAGGTATTAAAAATGGCTGTGGTTTCAAAGGAAATTCTACTGTTGCTATTTTTAATTTAACTCACACAAACTGATATGGTTTGGGTGTGTCCCCACCCAAATCTCACCTTGAATTGTAGCTCCCATAATTTCCATGTGTCATGGGAGGGACACAGTGGGAGATAATTGAATCATGGGAGCAGGTCTTTGCTATGCTGTTCTTATGATAAAGACTAAGTCTCACAAGATCTGATGGTTTTATAAAGGTGAGTTTCCCTGTACACACTCTCTTGCCTGCTGCCATATAAGACATGACTTTGCTCTCCACCATGATTGTGAGGTCTCTGCAGCCATGTGGAACTATGAGTCAATTAAACCTCTTTCTTTGATAAATTACCCAGGCTTGGGTATGTCTTTATTAGCAATGTGAGAACAGACTAATACACAAACCCTTCTCTAAATAAAAAGCAGTCAAAATAAATCAGTGCTTAAATAAGATTTCTCAATTCCCCACTGTTGTTTAAGAACCAGCCCTCCCATTGAAGCACAAAGAGAGGTAGGAGAGTTTATCTTTAGGGTCCACATGTTGAACCTAGGAAAGGAGAGCATAAACTAAGCAGGCTCGGGAGGGCTATAAGATGGACACATACTTCCTCTTGCCTTCTCCCCAAGAATACCAAGAATTGTGGACTGTTACAACCCTGTATGGAAGGGTTGCCACCTTGAACTCCAGAGGCTGTTATACTTTTTAGTGGAGAAGTGATCCCAGGAGGCTGCACATGGTGCTTTGGGATTCTTAGAGATGAAAAGTACTATATACATGTCAGATATTATTACACAGCACTTATAAAAAATGTTTCCACTTATTGGTGTGGACTCACTGTTGAACAGTTTAGAGTTGATAGTTATTGCTAGTAATAGCAGTATAAATGGCCCTTTTTGCTGTACTTTGCTCCATATTTTACTGTTTTTTTTTTTTTCCTCTACAATCCAGGGTGGCCTAGAACAAGAGGGAAAAAATATTTGCTGACAAGGTTTAAAAATAGAAAAATGACTGCTTTTTTATTGTGGTCAAGATCAACAGCAAGGGAGGAATTTACATGAGTGTATCATAAACAAATTTAGGCTACAGGAAGTTTTTAAAAAATTATAAGAATATGATATTTTTACTTTTAAAATTCATATTATAATGTAAATGCTACCATCTTTTTACAGTGTGACCTTTGTAATTGGAAACATGCACCTTTTTTTTAGCAGATAATGCCATAATAGGAGGCTGGTATGTTTTTAATCTAACTTTAAACTCTTTAAAGACAATTGTCTGGTCCCTGAATTATTTGGTTTGGTCAATTGTGCTAACCACCAATGCCCATTGGCCCTCCTATTTATTCTTCTGGCTTCTGTAGGAAGCCACTTGAGAGACATGCCCATCACCTTATCTTCATGTCATTGAATTCTTCACAATCAACTCCTGCTCAGCCAAGCAAATAGTGCTACCTCAAGCAGCAAAATATCCCTATTCTTCTCACTTTGGTTTGGCTACAGCCTGGATTTTTTGCTCTAATGTTATGAAAACCTCAATATAGCAAAGAAATGAGATTTTCCTCTCTTCTCTGAGACTTGACAAAAGCTATTCTTCCTGCTCGTATATACTGGCCACCACTTTTCAATTACAAACTACTGTCATCTACATAAGCTTATATAATTCTCAAAATTTCTTGAATTAAACATGATTTCTACTTTTCAGAGAGGGAAACTGAATTCTGAGAGGTTAAATACAATGCCCCAAGTATACATAACCATTACATCAAGTCAGAACTTGATTTCAAATTCAGGCCTCTTGATTTCAAATTCTAGGAGCTTTCCTTTATGTGAGGAGTTGGAACACTTTCACACTGTCTGTAAAGAACTAGATAGTAAATATTTTCAGCTTTGCAGCCCATAGGGTTTCTGTTGCAACTACTCAACTCTGCCCTTCAGAGAGAAAGCAGTCATAAACAATATGTAAACAAATGTCTGTGTTCTGATAAAACTTTATTTAAAAACCAGGCAGCTGCTGGGTTACAGTTTGCCAGCCTCTGCTGTATATGGCGCTTTCTCTGTAACTCTATTCCATTTGGGATTTAGTTATGGACTCCCTCTTCTCGCTAAATTTTTACATAGTTTATTTACAAAGATTAGAAAGGAAGAGAAAATAACTCTATGCGGCCCCCTAACCTAAGCTACTAGCTGACAACATTTTCCAGTATAATAGTCAATTTACGGAGCAGAAATAGTACTGGACTTAGAGTAAAAAACTTGGATTTGAAATTGGGATCTATACATTAATAACTTCAGAGCTGTGTGAATTTGAGGACACCACTAACTTCTCTGAGACCCAGGCTAATGGAGAAATGATTTGAAAAGTTATTTCATGGGTGCTTATAAGGATGAAATGTGGTGTATGTGGCAGTGATGAAATCAGTACCTGCTACAGAGTAGGCTCTTATTTTAGCCAGTTCAGGCTCCTATAAAAAACATCATAAACCGGTTATTTTATAAACATCAGAAATTTATTTCCTACAGTTCTGAAGGCTGGAAAGTCCAAGATCAAGGCATCAGCCTATTCAGTGTCTGGTGAGGTCCTGCTTCCTGGTTCATAGATGGCAAAAGAGCTCTGTGGGGTTTCTTTTATAAAGGGACTAATGTCATTAATGGTGTATCTGCCCCCATAATCTAATAATCTTTCAAAGGCCCAACCTCCAAATACACTCACAATGGGGATCAGGTTTCAACATATGAGTTTTGGGGGACACAAACATTTAGTCTCTAATAGTCTTCAATAAAAGACTATTGAATCTCTGTATTAACATAATGGGAGCTTTCTGTTTTAAGATTCCACGGTTTAGATAAAGAAATATGAAGATGATATTGGTTAGGTCATTTCATGTATGTTTGTGAAGTCATTAGTTTATTAAATCCAAATAGAATTAGGGGCAAATAAAAGATTGCTGTTTATAGAGTTTGGTGGTTATATATTACTATATTCCCACTACACATGGTGTTTCAGCTATTGATTTTAATCAGAGGTGTGGTAGCCTTTGTGGTTGTTTTTTTCCAGCTTTCATTCTACTCTGAGATAATTAATCTAAGAGAATCCTGTAATCCTATTTGTCTTGCCAGTGATTGGTTTAAGGATAAGCAGAACTCCATTTCTGGTCATTAAGATAAAAGAAGGATTCTACTGTTGAGGGCTTCTGGAAAAAGTTTTCTCTCTCTTAAGAAAAAGGCATGTAAAGAGACTGCTCTTTTCTTCTTCCATACATCCTTCTTGCTGGAGGTTTTTTTCCAGGATAGAAACAGCCATCTTGCAACCAGGAAGGGGCCAACTGAGGGCAAAGCTGACACACAGAGGATGGCAGAGCAGGATGGAAAGAACTGGAACTTTTGATGACCCTATTGAGATTCTGAAGCAACCAACATGGGAATCTTGTTATGTTAGGTGTCAAGATCATCCAAGGTATTGTTTAAGCCCATTTGATTGGATATTTGATTTTTTCCCATCCTAACAGGATTGTTGTCTTTATTCTCCCACTCTGATTAACTGAATGATTTCCAGAGAATCATCTAACTTTGCTAATTTTTAGTATTTCTATTCATATAATGAGGGAGCCAGATAGAAAAATTAAACCTTAAATATATTTCCCTCTTTTAATAATCTGTAGACTTATGATAATGCACAGAAATGTCTTTTTAATTCTTTTTCACAACACGTTTTAGTCTAGATCTGTTCTGTACAATATGTTAGCTATTAGCCACATGTAGCTAGTCCATGTTGAGTTGTTCTATAAGTGGAAAATATGTACAGGGTTTTGAAGACTTAGCATGCACAAAGGTAGTGTAAAATATCTCATGAATCATTTTTATATTGCTTATATATTGAAATGATAAAGTTTTGGTTACATAGGGTAAAGTAAAATATATTATTAAATTGATTTCACCTATTTTTAAAAACTTTTTAATGTGACTATTAGAAGATTTATAATTGCATTTGTGTTCACATTACTATATTTTAGTTGGGTAGTACTGGTCTAGGTTGTACTGTGTGTACTACAGCTCAGCAAAAGCACTCTCACAGAGGTCAAACTAGATTGAATCTTAACAAATAATTTATTAATACAAAAACCTACAGAATTTGCTCCTACACCTTATTTCAAGGACAAGAGATAACTATTCTTTCTTTTATTGCAATTAATCTTCTCATTCTAGCAAAAGAAGTTTGTGAAATCTCAACCTAGGAGCAGGTTGAATATGGCATTTGGCATAAGTAGAATAGAAACCTGAAAGAAAATTCTCTTAAATGTTGAAATACTGAGAAACTGCAGGTAGATGCAAGTTTGTCTTATCTTCTCATCAGTGGGAGACATTCAGGTTCTGATCATGAGGATGCTCTCTCAGTACAAAGAAACAAATGGTGGAGGAGCAGTTTCCAGGGAATGTGCACCTACAGCAAGCTCTGTTCAGGTCAGGCACTGTCAACTTTGTGTCCTGGTGCCCATCATGCTCAGACCACTGACGTGGCTTCAGGATCTACCTTCCCCTTTTTGGCCTATACCATGTAGTAGATGACCACCTACTCAGCCTTACACACAATGTCTATGAATATAAGCAGCTGCAGGCTGCTGACTTTCTACTTAGCTACTGAATTTCCACATTTTGTACTTTTACTCTAGATCAGGATTTAGCAAACTATAGCCTAAAGGTCAAATCTGGTGCATCACTTGGGCCTGGAAGCCTAATATATTTACTGTCTGGACCTTTGTAGAGAAAGCTTGCTGACCTGTGTTCTAGATATCTTTAAATGAAAATGACAGGGGGAGAGAGAGAGAGGAGAAGAAGAGAGAGAGAGAGACAGAGAGAGAGAGAGAGGCAGAGAGAGAGAGAGAAGCAAGAGAGAAAGAAAGAAAAAGAAAAGAAAAGGAAAAGAAAAGAAAGGAAGGAAGGAAAAGAAAGAAAGAGACAGAATCGATTTTATGAGCAAAGAAGATACAACCAGGTTACTAGAGAGTACTAGATAGTTAGCTGCTACTGTATTTAAGTTCATGCTTAAGACAATGTGCTATAGAACTTTTCACCTCACCCTGGACCAGACCAGTGCCAGAATAGGGTTACAGTTGGTATCCCTGATATCATTCAAGACTTAAATAGCAACTTACTTATCTCAGTAACTCTGTATCTTTTATTGGTTGATTTAAGTTTTATACTTTTTATTTACTTCTTTTTTCTTTTTTAAAGATATCTTTGTTTTTTAACTGCTTGAATTGAAGGACTACTTTATTTACTTTATTTTAAAAATTACTTCATGTTATTAACAGTACAATTTTGACTGCATTTTGCAAGTTTTTATATATAGTATTTTGCTGTCACTTTCTAAATATGCTATGCTGCAGCTCTAAATTTTTCTTTGACCCAAAAATTATTTATGAGAGTGTTTTAATATTGCCGAATAGATTAGATAATTTACAAACTTACCAATTGCTTATAAACATGGTATATGCTTTTCAAACACCTACCTTTTTAATCATATAATCTTTCTCCATTAAGTTACTAATGTGATTAATATATTTCAATGGGAAAAATCCTTACATTCCTGTTAGATTTAATTTACATTTACTTATTTATTAATTAATTTACATTTAACAAGTTCCTATATTGGACTTAACGTATTCCAGACACTGTTGTTGTTTTTTTTTGCTTGAGAATATTTGCATAGTTCTAAACATTTGATAAATATAAACTCAACACATATTTCATTTAGAATTTTTGCCTCAATATAAATAATTGAGTTTGCTTTGAAGTGGCAAGTATATGTTATATATGCATGTGCTATTGTTATTAGGCTCAGTAACAACACTATTGAAGATGTAGAGAATTAATGAGAAAGTTTTTGTTTTTGTATTTAAATTGCACACAACTTAGCTGCTTCTGGAAGTTTCTGTACAATTCTGGAAGGGTTGGTAGAATTCTAGACAGTTTGGTAGACTTGGTGTTTTATGAAGAGGAACTATTTTTCTGGTAACTTTTAAGAATTGTTCTTGCCTGGGCAACATAGTGCGACCCCATCTCTAAAACAAACAAAACGCACACAAATTAGCTGGGCATGGGGGGCAGATGCCTGTAGTCCCAGCCACTTAGGAGACAGGCAGGGGGATCACTTGAGCCTGGGAGGTTGAGGCTGCAGTGAGCCATGATCATACCACTGCACTCTAGCCTAGGTGACAGTGAGACTCCATCTCCAAAAAAAAAAAAAGAAAGAAAGAAAATATTGTTCTATGATTATTTGCTTATTCAAGTTTTTATTTCTTCTTCAGTTAACTATAAATACTTACATTTTATTTTCTATAAAACTATCAAATTATAAGTAGATTTACACACACACCCAAACACATACACATAGACACAAAGATTCTGATAGAAATTCACTGAAATTTGTTAAGGATAATTAATATCTTTATAATTTTGATTTGTCCCATCCAGCAATGTGGCATGCATTTCTCATCATTTTTTCATTCATCTTTTACATTATTTAGTAACATTTTACAGGTTTCTGTCAAATAGCTTACAAACACGCGGTATTAAGTTGTATTTATCCTAGTTTCCTTGTAAGCGTTAGTAATGTGAATGAGGTCTTTTTTTTTCAGTTTTCTGGTTGGTTATTCTCAATGTACAGGAAAGCTGTTGTTTTGTTTTTTTTACCTTACATTTGGCCATATTATCACACTTTGATTTCAGTTCGTTCTCTTGGAATTGACTTGTATAATTTCTAGATTTTGTTAAGGTGTTCTTCCTTTTCAATATTTATAGTCCTTTGTTATTTTGTTCTTTCGCATTTGCTGGAACTCCAGAATCATTTGGAGGAATGATAGTGACAGCTGACCACAGCCTATTTGTTTCTGGTTTAAATTGGATGCCTTGAGTGTGTGTGTGTTAGTTTGTTCTCACGCTGCTAATGAAAACATACCTGAGACTGGATAATTTGTAAAGAAAAAGAGGTTTAATGGATTCACAGTTCCACATGGCTGGTGAGGCCTCACAATCACAGTGGAAGGCAAAGGAGGAGCAAAACCACGTCTTACATGGCGGCAGGCAAGAGAGTGTGTGCAGGGGACCTGCCCTTCATAAAACCATCAGATCTTGTAAGACTTATTCACTATCACGAGAAGAGCACAGGAAACACCCAGCGCCATGATTCAATTACCTCCCACTGGGTCCATCCCATGACAAGTGGGGATTACGGGAGCTACAATTCAAGATGAGATTTGAGTGGGGACACAGCCAAACAACATCACTGTTGTTAGGATGAAATTTGCTATATATTTCTAAGTTTTATTTATTTATATTGAGAAATTATTGTTCTTTCTGGTTAATTAAAAGGTTTTGTTCTTTATTGTTGTTATATTTGCTGTTATAGTTTTAAAATTTTATATCAGGAATGGCTGTTGGATTTTATTAAGTGCTTTCTGTCATCTATATTAAGAGCAGTCACTTGGTTTCTGTTTTCTAAATTATTAGCGAGGAAAATAATTTCCCTGTCTCATTAATGTTATGGAATTCTCACTATGTGCTGTTTGGGTAAGAAAGAATCTAGCCCTTTCTAATGTTGCAGTCTTGAGAATTCCTTCTTCTTTGGGAAGCCTCCATCTTTGCTCTTAGGGCCTTCAAATTGTTAGATAAGGCTCACTCACATTATGGATAGTAATCAACTTTACTCAAAGTCTATTGATTTAAATGTTAGTCACATTTTTTTGTTATCATTTCAATAGTTTTTGGGGAACAGGTGGTGTTTTGTTACATGGATAAGTTATTTAGTGGTGATTTCTGAGATTTTTGGTGCATTCATCACCCAAGCAGTGTATACTGCACCTAATGTGAAGTCTTTTACCCCTCATCCCCCTCCCAGACTTCCCCCAAGTCCCCAGAGAACATTACGTCATTCTTATGCTTTTGCATCCTCATAGCTCAGCTCCCATTTATAAGTGAGAACATATGATGTTTAGTTTTCCATTCCTGAGTTACTTAACTTAGAATAATGGTCTCCAACTCCATCCAGGTTGCTGTGAATGCCATAATTTCGTTTCATTCCTTTTTATGGCTAAGTAGTAATCCATGGAGATTATATATATATCTCCATATATATATCTCTCTCTCCATATGTATAATCTCCATGGATTTATATATATATATATGTATATATCTCCATGGGTATATATATATATATATAACTTTTTCTTTATCCACATGTTGGTTGATGGGCATTTAGGCTGGTTCCATAAGTTCACAATTGCAAATTGTGCTGCTATAAATATGTGTGTGCAAGTGTCTTTTTAATATAATGACTTCTTTTCCTCTGGGTAGATATCCAGTAGTGGGATTGCTGGATCAAATGGCAGTTCTATTTTTCATTCTTTAAGGAATCTCCACACTGTTTCCACAGTGGTTGTACTAGTTTGTATTCCCACCAGCAGTGTAAAAGTGTTCCTTTTTTCACCACATCCATGCTAACATCTATTATTTTTTGATTTTTAATTATGCCCATTCTTGCAGGAGTAAGGTGGTATTGAATTGTGATTTTGATTTGCATTTCCCTGATCATTAATGATGTTGAGCATTTTTTCATATGTTTGTTGGCCATTTGTATATCTTTTTTTGAGTATTGGCTATTCATGTCCTTAGCCCACTTTTTGATGAGATTTGTTTTTTTCTTGCTGATTTGTTTGAGTTCCTTGTAGATTCAGGATATTAGTTCTTGGTCAGATGCATGGTTTGTGAAGATTTTTCACCTGTTTTGTGGGTTGTCTGTTTATTCTGCTGATTATTTATTTTGCTGTGCAGAAGCTTCTTAGTTTCATTAAGTCCCATCTATTTATCTTCATTTTTGTTGCATTTGCTTTTGGATTCTTGGTCATGAAGGTTTTGCCTAAGCCAATGTCTAGAAGGGTTTTTTCAATGTTATCTTCTAGGATCTTTATGATTTCAGGCCTTAGATTTAAGTCTTTGATCCATCTTGAGTTGATTTTTGCATAAGGTGAGAGATGAGGATCCAGTTTCATTCTTTTACATGTAGCTTGCCAATTATCCCAGTACCATTTGTTAAATAAGGTGTCATTTTCCACTTTGTGTTTTTGTTTGCTTTGTCAAAGATCAGTTGGCTGTAAGTATTTGGCTTTATTTCCGGGTTCTCTATTCTGTTCCATTGGTATACGTGCCTGTTTTTATACCAGTACCATGCTGTTTTTCAGTGACTATAGCCTTGTTAGCACAGTTTGAAGTTGGATAAGGTGATGCCTCCAGATTTGTTCCTTTTGTTTAGTCTTGCTTTGGCTATGTGGGCTCTTTTTTAGCTCCCCATGAATTTTAGGATTTTTTTTTCTAGTTATTTGAAGAATGATGATGGTATTTTAATGGGAATTGCATTGAATTTATAGATTGTTTTTGGTAGTATGATCATTTTTACAATATTGATTCTACCTATCCATGAGCATGGATTGTGTTTCCATTTGTCTGTGTCGTCTATGATTTCTTTCAGCGGTGTTTTGTAGTTTTCCTTGTAGAGATCTTTCACCTCTTTGGTTAGGTATATTCCTAAGTATTTTTTTTTGCAGCTGTTTTAAAAGGGGTTGAGTTATTGATTTGATTCTCAGTTTGGTCACTTTTGGTGTATAGCAGTGTTACTGATTTGTGCACATAGATTTTGTATACTGAAACTTTACTGAATTCACTTATCAGGTCTAGGAGCTTTTTGGATGAGTCTTTAGGGTTTTCTAGGTATACAGTCATATCATTGGTGAACAGCAACAGTCTTACTTCCTCTTTACCAATTTGGATGCCCTTTATTTCTTTCTCTTGTCTGATTACTCTGGCTAGAACTTTAACTACTACGTTGAATAGATGTGGTGAAAGTGGGCAGCCTTGTATTGTTCCATTTCTCAGGGGAAATACTTTCAACTTTTCCCTGTTCAGTATAGTGTTGGCTATGGGTTTGTCATAAATGGCTTTTATTACCTTAAGGTATGTCCGTTCTATCCCTTAATCAAATTTTTAAAATATCTTCACAGCAACCTCTAGACTGGTGTTTGACCAAACAACTTGGCACCATAGCCTAGCTGAGTTGACATATAAAGTTACCATTGCAACTGACATACTCATTTTTTTCTACTCTAGAATATATTTGCATTCAGTAGATGAAAACATTTAATGTTGTTATGCTTATCAAACATTTGACTTGTATTACTCCCTGTAGTTTCTTATATCTTTTGCCTTCCCCCATTATTGTCAGCAGCATTTAGTGTCTCAGGGGAGCTAGAACAAGATACACAAGCAAAGAAATCACCTTTGGGTTTCAATTAGAGTTTTTCATTTTAAAATCTATAATACTAGGGTATGCTATTTATGTCACAAACAACAAATCTTAGAAAAAAGACAAAGCAGGCTGCCTTGTTACAGAAGAGGTAAATATTACATAGGGAAAGCAAAAAGAAGAAGAAAAATAACTTTGTCTTTAGGAATCCATGCAGGTGGATTACTGAAAAGCAATTCTGTATCTCACCCGAAGTCTATTTCCTAGTTAGGTGTGGGGTGTGGAATAGAAACCAGAGATAGAGTTCAGAATCCAAGAGCAGTGGTGAGCTCTATTTGGGGTTTTGAGGGGGAAGTCAAGACAGTTGCAAGGCCCACAGAATGTTTCTGCATCTATCATGACACAAAAGTGGTTCAGCAACCCAAATGCCTATCAATGATAGACTGGATAAAGAAAATGTGGCACATATATACCATGGAATACCATGCAGCCATAAAAAAGAATGAGTTCATGTCCTTTGCAGGAACATGGATGAAGCTGGAAGCCATCATCCTCAGCAAACTAACACAGGAACAGAAAGCCAAACACTGCATGTTCTCACTCAAAAGTGGGAGTTGAACAATGAGAACACATGGCATAGCGAGGGGAACGTCACACACGGGGGCCTGTTGCAGGGTGCGGGGCATGGGGAGGGAGAGCATTAGGATAAATACCTAATGTATGCGGGGCTTAAAACCTAGATGACGGGTTGATAGGTGCAGCAAACCACCATGGCACATGTATATCTGTGTAACAAACCTGCACGTTCAGCAAATGTATCCCAGAACTTAAAAATAAATAAATAAAGATAAATAAATAAATAATAAATTGGTTCAGTAGGCATGTCTGAGATAGCCATGTTCCATCTCTGTGAAGAGCAGGAGATTCCATTTTTTTTCTGTCCATCTCAGTGGAGCTTGGAGGGAATGGGGAGCAAGCTAGATCAGAGATGAATGTAAGTGAGGAAGCAGCGGAGACATATAACCAAAGATGACCACAGATGAGTGAAGACCAGATACAAATGAGGCAGAACATTTCCCTCTCTGGACTCTAATGTACCTGTGTATAATATTGTCTATCCATCTAGCACAGACATACTGATGACTGATTATCCTCAAAGACCCGCACCCTTATGTTACTGGACTAACATATATCACTGTGTTCCTAGGAAAGCCCTGATTTATGCCAGTTGCCTCAAGCCTAATTGTTAAACAGCAGTACTTCTCACTCTAGAAAGTGTCATGGTTTGCACTAAAAACTCTATCGTGACTTCACTAAGGTCTCAGAACTGAGATGCAACACAGGAGGAAAGCGTTGAATCAGTTGGTTAAGATTTTTCTACCTGGAAAAATAAGAAGTTAAATCTAAAATGGAAATTAAATTCATTAATATAGAAAATAAGTATGTTTTTGGTACTCCTGATAGTGTGTGCTGACATTTCAAATCTTTCCTAATTTAAAAAGCACTCAAACCTCAGAAGTTTACACACTCAAGTCCATCTCACTAAGATTACTTCAATATAATAGGATATATAAAGTTTTAATATTTTATGTACTTAATTTGTCCCTCAACTTTTTAGAGTGCCTTTATTCTATCAGCAAATATAGTATTCACTAATTTATTATTATAATATGGTGGAGAGCAAGGGATGCTTTACAAAAGGCTTCACAAGCCCTGCTAAGGGAATTTGGATGGTGTTCAAGGAAGTCAAATAATAGGTTTGTGTTGTAGAGTTGGCTTGAGCAGCAGTGTGGAGGATGGACTGGAGGCAGTCAGGAGGCCGCTGCTGCAGTGCAGATGGGAAATGAGTCTGAACTGAGGATGTAACCAGGGGGAGGCCAAGAGGACAGACTCAAGAGCCATTTAGGAAATCAAATAAAAAGTATTTGGAAACAAATTTTATGCTGGGAGTGAGGAAAGAAGAGATTTGTTGAGTCAGAGAATGAGTTCAGTGTGGAACACGGGGCTGAGGTTCCTGGGGGATGATCAGGAGAAGATGGTGGTTATGCAGGTGAATATGTGAGCTTGGAGCTTGAGGTGAAGCTGTGCATGAGGGGGTCTGTGCTTTGGAAGCATCTGGTTTTAAGAAAACAGGAGGCATTGAAACAAGAGGAAAAAATATAGTGATTACTATACTTTCTTTTAATCTTACAGTAAATGTAAAAATTGCCAAAATGAGCTTTATATTGAAGTCAGGCTAGAGGACAGTATTCTGAAATAAATAAAACTCAATATAACACTTTATGAACTTTTTCATTGGAATTTATGTTGGAATTTACTTTACACCAGTGTTTTTTCAACTGGGTGCAATTTTGTCCCTCCAGGAGACATTTGACAGTGTCTGGAGACATTTTTCTGCTTGTCCTAACAGTAGGGGGCAGGCAGTTACTGGCATGTAGTGGTGGAGGCCAAGGATGCTGCTAAATATCCTGCAACTTAAAGGACAGTCCCCACCAAACTAAGGACTCCCTGGCCCAAGATGTCAATAGTGCTGAGGTTGAGAAACCCCTGCCTTAGACAATCGAGCTTAGACAATTTTAGAAAAAGAGTTCAAATCATCCTTAAATTGTTTTCCTGATCAAGAAACACCAGAGAAGGACTTTTGCTGTAATGCATCAAAGAACCTTGATATTCTGGCTGGGAAGTCCATTCCATTAGCCTTTCAACTCAAAAGGATGTTTCCCTGGTTAAGAGCCCTTATGTGCATAGGAGTACTCTGTGACCGCACAACATTGAGGGCTCCAAGAATGTATGGTATATTCACTCAGGGAACCCCACAATGTAGGCTAGCAATCAATGCAAAGATAACAAGTTCAATACCATGGGAATAGATGGGAATGTACATACCACCAAAGACATCTAAAACATGAAGCTTGAAAATGGCCATTAAATCTGACTATTGCATTGTTAAATATGAGGACAGAAAGATGTGAGTGGTCAGCAATATAACATAATGGTGAAGGCCACACGTTGCTGAATCTGACATTGCAAGACTCCTGGTCCATGTGATTTGGTGCCTAGCTGGTAGAGAGTGTTATCAATGGAGCAAAAGAACACCTAGATCCAGCCCACTGTTTCCAAAGTGACCCTCCACTAAGGGCTTCCAGGAAATTGATACAAATACATTGATAGTATTAATGCCAGGAATATAACACCTATAGGTTTTTTAATCAAATCAATAATTTGTTGATCAATATTTGTTAAAAGTGATGACATTGATTCTACTGGTTTCTGTCATAATGAATGAGAGTAGATGAAACGGATTCATGATTTTTAAAATGCAGTCCTAATACCCCTTATGAAAAACTGGGAACCATAGATAAGAAAGGCAGTTATAAAAGACTGAATGATTCCAAAGAGTCAGAAAGCAAAGGCTGCATGCTTAGAAACTATGCTGTAATGTTTAATTCCTTTTCCCACTGTTTACTAGCTGTGTGGTCTTCAGCAAATTACTCAACCTGTCTGTGTTTCTGTTTCCTTTTATACCTAATAAGGATAAAATCTATCCTATAAAATAGCTGTGAAGATTAAGAAACTATATGTAAAGTACTAGGCACAGCACAGCCATAAAATGTTCAGTAAATGTTAGCTGTTAGAAGAGTATGTATTTAACAAACACAAATGTATATGAACGCAAAATTTAAATGAATTTTAAAAGATAAACTACAAGATGAGAAAAAATTTCACAGCTCCAGTGTTCTACTTTGGAGCTACTTTTGTATACTATTATGCTTTTCTTCTGACAACACTTTGGAATAACTTTTTGAGAGGCAAAGAAGTAGGTGGCCTTCTAGGTCCCTAGATAGCTATGCAGGCATAGAATATTTTTCACCAATATTTTTAGCTGATATCCAAAAGTGACCTTCTGAACAGCCAGATACTCAATATTATATTCAGCTGTTTAATGTTTCATCATCCCACTCATTAATCACACATAACACTCATTAATCAAGTTACAAAGGAGGATCATTACCAACCGGGGCCATAGTGCAGGAAAATTCCTGCCTGCAAGCCACATCAGTAGGCTTTGCATTACTCCAAAGACCGGGTAGTGGCCAACTGGGGTAGAACAGCATCAACTGGGTGACATTTCTGTGGAGTTCAGAGGAACCGTAAGACCTGGGTAGTTTCTTAAGTTACAGCCCTAAACAATCAGAGAAATGCAACTACAGGGCCATACACAAAGAAGGCTAATAGAGATGAAATACTAAAAGATTACAGATAACTCTTTTTTGTAAATAAATTAAATATGCCGACATTTGCTATAACAAAATTTGTAAAGTGGGAATTTACCCATTATTTCAGATGAATTAAAGTTCCTAATTTTAGTGCTTTTTTAAAAATTATATTTATAGCATGATCTCGGCTCACTGCAGCCTCTGCCTTCTGGGTTCAAGAAATTTTCCTGCCTCAGCCTCCCGACTAGCTGGGGTTACAGGTGCCTGCCACCATGCCCGGCTAATATTTTGTATTTTTAATAGAGACAGAGTTTTGCCATGTTGGCCAGGTTGGTCTCAAATTCCTGGCCTCAGGTGATCCACCTGCCTCAGCCTCCCAAAGTGCTGGGATTATAGGCGTGAGCCACCGTGCCCGGCCCACGTTATTGATTTATAGAGAATAAGGATGTAGCTTTCCTTTCTCCCATCCATTCCCTTCACACAATTCCCTCATCCTCCTGATAGTTTCATTATATCTTTTTGTTAGAGTAATAATTATTTGGTAATAATTAGTACTAGAATTACTACAGTTGGGTCATGTAATACACTATGATTACATTTCTTCTATTTCTCCTTTTTATTCATTTAGTTTTCTGTCATATACAATACTTCACTACTTCATGACCCAAGCCCATTGACAGAACTCTAACATTACTCTCAGTAGAGTCAGACTTACTGAGTAATCTCTCAGTTCCGTTGTTGTCCTGGAGACGTCCCTATGGGAATCCTCTACTTTCTGCTAAAATCTAGACCAGCTGCTTTCTAGGCTTGAGCACAGCAGTAGACATGCCATCTGCTTTCCCTGTCCTCTGTGGACATTTCTTCATTCCCATGTTGCATATGCTAAACTTTTCTGGTTTACTCCATTTTGTAGGTGGATCATATCCTCCAGCAATTTCATGAGAAAGGGTGCATGGAAGAAATAGATTGCCTAAGTGTAATTCTAGTAAGGTGATGGTTTTCATCAGGATATTTAAGTCATTGCCACATTTTCTTCTGGCACCCAGAATTGCAATTAAGAGCTCTAATGCCATACTGATTCCTAATTATTTGTATTGAGCAAAAGTTATCCTTCCTTTTCTAATGTTGAGAACATTTCTTTTGCTCTAATATTCTGAAGTTTCACTAAAATGTACCTTGATATGGGTCACTTTTATGAATTTTGCTGAGCACACCATAGGTTCTTTCAATCTGAAATTTGGTTTCATCAGTTCTGGAAAGTTTGCTTGATTTTGTTTTACATAATTTTCTTCCCCCTGATTTCTCTGTTTATTCTTTGTAGAGCTCTCATTAATATTATTTTTCACACAAGACCCCCTCTAATTGAATTAGTCTTAAAATTTTCTACTGCCTCTCCTAATTTTTCCACTTTGTGAGACATTTCTTCAATTGTAATTTTTTTTTGAAACGGAGTCTTGCTCATTGCCCAGGCTGGAGTGCAATGGTGCAATCTCTGCCTCCCAGGTTCAAGCGATTCTCCTGCCTCACCCCCCTGAGCAGCTGGGATTACAGGCATGTGCCACCACACTCGGCTAATTTTATATTTTTAGTAGAGACGGGGGTTTCACCACGTTGGCCAGGCTGGTCTCGTACTCCTGACCTCAGGTGATCCACCTGCTTTGGCCTCCCAAAGTGCTGGGATTACAGGCATGAGCCACCGCGCCTGGCCCTCAATTGTATTTTTTAAACTCTTTTTGGAAAAAAATGCTAGCCTTGGAATGTGTGTGTGTGTTTTGTTTACTGTGGAATTCTCAATGGCTAGAACAGTGCCTAGTACATTAGAAACGAAAAAAAAAAAATGTTGGACTGAAAAAGTAAATGCTATCACATATATTTAACTTTTGGAATGTCTTCTTTCATGCTGTAAAACCAAAACTACCCATTAAACAATCACTCTCCATTCTTCCCTCCCTCCTGTCCTGGCAACCACCATTCTACTTTCTGTCTCTATGATTTGACTGCTCTATGTTCCTCATAGAAGTAGAATCATACAGTATGTGTGTTTTTTGTAACTGGCGTATTCCACTTAGCATAATATTCTCAACGTTCATCCATATTGTAGCATGTGTCTGAATTTCCTTCCTGTTTAATGATGAGTACTGTTTCATCGTATGACTACAGCACATTTTGTCTATCTATTCATCCATCAATAGACACTTGGGTTGCCTCCACCTTTTGGCTATTATAAATAGTGCTGCTATGAACAACGACATAAAATATCTTTTTGAGATCCTACTTTCAGTTATTTTGGATATATACCCAGAAATGGAATTACTGGATGATACATTTTACATTCCCACCAACTAGTACACAATAGTTCCATTTTTTCCACCTCCTTACCATTTTTTCCGCCTCAATAGTGGCCCATCCTAGTGGGTAGGAGATGGTATCTCATTGTGGTTTTAATTTGCATTTCCCTGGTGATTAGTGATATTGAGCATCTTTTCATGTGTTTATTGGCCTCAGGCTTGCTGTTTTTTCATAAAAGAATCATCTGTCTTTTCTTCAGGGCTAATAAGAGCAGTTACCAGCATTTTTGGAACAAAGCAGACGGAAGCTGGGGTAAGTGTGTGGCCATCAGTGTACAGATTTTCACCCATCCCTCCTCTTTCAGGATGATGCACCTGCTCTTGGCTGGCCTAGTGTCCCTAAGTCCAGAATCCTCTTGTTCAACCTGTTCAGAGAGGGAACATCTAGGTGTCCGCTGGGTAAGGGGAAGAGTAACTGCTTGTATGCCAAATGGGAATGGGATTCAAGGAAGTTAACTGTTTCTTTCAAACAATTTTCCTGTTTCAGCCACACTTGTACCCCCACTTTTAGAGGTCACAGTTGACCCATTTCCTAAACCTTTAAGGAGCTCTGCAATACCAGCAGGCTCATTTCTTGGCATTGTCCCCTATGGCATTTGTCTGCTTTCAGTTTTTAAATTTTTGCTGTTATTATTTCTTTTCTTCTTCTCTATTTTTCTCCTGGGTTTATGTTTTTTGTCCCATCATCTCAATGAGGCTTCAGGAGAGCATGGAGATGAATGTCTTTAATTTACCATTTTAATTGAAAATCCCCATAGTTATTTTATTATTATTATTCCTAATAGTATTTTTATTTTCACTTAAAGATAGGAGGAAAGAAGAGGACAGAAGCAGAGACAGAGTTCTAATGAGACATTTCACCAAGATTTATGAAGGTAAGAATAGGGATGGTCTTCCCTTTCCAGGTACATTCTGTTGGTATTTGATGCCCCGACGACACAGTCAGGTCTCCGTTTTAACTCTTCATTGATTAATATTTTCTGCTCAGTTTATCCATTTTCAGATTCTTGTCTGGTGAGAAAACATTGTGAATACAAACCATTCTCAGTGCAAAGGTAGAATCTGACATACATATTTGCTTTACAGAAAACCTTTCAGCAATGCATTGACTTTCTGTTTTAGGACACCTCTTTAGAAGTACTTAGGTGTTTTGGATTGGTTTCTTTCTTTCTTCTTTCTTTTTCTTTCTCTCTCTCTCTCCCTCTCTCTTTCCTTCCTTCCTTCGTTCCTTCCTTCCTTCTTTTTTTCAGAGTCTCACTTTGTTACCCAGGCTGGAGTGCAGTGGTGCGATCTCATTGCAATCTCCGCCTCCGGGGTTCAAGTGATTCTTGTGCCTCAGCCTCTGGAGTAGCTGGGATTACAGGTGTGCACCACTGCACCCAGCTAATTTTTGTATTTTTAGTAGAGACAGGGTTTCACCATTTTGGCCAGTCTGGTCCCGAACTCCTGGCCTCAAGTGATCCACCCTCCTCGGCCTCCCAGAGTGCTGGGATTACACGTGTGAGCCACTGCACCCGGCCCTGGTTTGGTTTCTTTCATCACACTCACCTAAGGCTACAGAAATATCCTTTGTAGTGTCATTTGATTGTATACATACTGGCAGAAGTCAAGAGGGAAGCTACTTGTTTTTTTGTACAACCCTGATGGACTATGGCCTATCCTACTCTGACATAAAACATTGGCAGAAGATTATCTTCTGGGACCCAGAAAAATACCTACTTGCTATTTATTATTACCCACTGTGCTGAGGAAAGCCCTGACATCTAAAGAAATTACCAAAAACTCTGAAAGTAATCCTTGATTTTGGGAATGCTCAAAACTCAATTAACATGAAACATTTTAAAAGCATAAACTTTTATGCAAATAACCAATTTAGCTTGTTTATGCCAAACTGCTTTATCCAGTCTGCGTAAAAAGCCTGCTTAAGCACTGGAATGCCATTATGGTTGGGCATAATTAAGATTCTAACCAGGTATTTTTTGTATGTATAGTAATTTCAGTATTTGTAATACTATATTAAATAATACATGTGTATGATGCTTGCAAAATTGGAATTATTAGACTCAATGTATATATGAGGAAACTGAGGTTCAGAATATTATACGAAAGTTCTTTCTAATCTCAAACAGCAAGTAAGAAAGTGAAGAAGCTGGGACACAATATCAGTTCTCTGACTCCATATTCAATGCATGGGTCTATTTCTCAAAAGATTTGTACTGAACTACATAGATGCGGGAAGAAAGATCAAGGATGTAGAAGGACACAAGAAATGAGGGGGAATATAAACTAAGATGTAAGACAGTAGATGCAGAAACCTCTCTTCACCTTCCCCAAACCACTTAATGGCCTCTTCCTAGCCTGGAAATGTAACTGCTGTCTGTTTCACCTGGGCCTGGAATTGTGTATGTTTGCTTGGTGTTTTCGACATGTTGACTGACCCTATGTAACAAGAGCACTCTGAAGATGTTTGCAGAAAGGCTGCCTGTATTTGCTATAACATGTACTAGTTCTAGGAAAACACCAGGAATTGAGGAAAAGCCTATTGCCCATCAGTTTCCAGTATTAATGAAAAACAAACTTATTTCTCTAAGGGGGTTGGGGGACATCCTGGTTTCATTTCCACCCAGGCACAGGAGTAAACAGCTTTCTCAAGGCAGTGACCCTCATCCACACAATGGCAACACTCTCAGCTTTAACCCACATGTCTTGTGTCCAGGTCTTCCGCCTTCACTCTCAGGCACCCTGAGCCTCTCTGCTCTTACAGAGCCCTCATTTGATTTGCACACAGAACCGAGTTGAATGCACTCACTTCTAGTTAGGACAATCAGAGAACATGGCTGCATTTTGAAGACTAAGAGAAAACTCTCAACATATACTCAATCCTCTGAATTCTTAGATGTTTACAAAGAAAAAGGGGACAGCCTTGTATTATTTTCCCAAAAAACATAGGTGATAGGAGACTAAAGCAGATTTCTTCCTTTTTCTTAAGAGAACGGCTTTAGTCTGAGAAAGGGTAAAGAAGTAACATCCCAGTAAATAAAAAAAAACAGCAACCTACTACTACGAACATGTATGAGAGCAGACTATGACTTCTGTATTAAGGGGAATGATGAATGTTTTCACATTATGGGAACCATTTTAAGCACAACCTTAAAATAGTGCTTTAGAGATAGGTGAAGACATCGAGTAATTTGTCTCTACACTTTAAACCTTTTCTCTCCCACAAGGATTTTTTAGTAAGAATATGTTTGTACTAGAGCTAAGAGAATGTGAAAGAAAATTTCTAGCCTTGAGTGTTGCTGCCACCTACATGGCGGGAAGACTACAAACAAAATCTAACACCTTTCAGACAGGCATCAGCTGCAGTATGCTTTCCATGAAAATGTACTTTAGAAATCCCCAAATTTGTTTATTTACTTCACTATCCTGAAGGCATGTTAGTATTTGTTAGTTTCGCCTCATTTTCTATCTCAAATTCTTGCAGACATTGGAGTAAATGGTTTTCCTTAGACTGGTGTGAATACACTGATTATTTGAAATAGAAGCCGATTCAAAGAATTCTTCCTTATTATAAAAAAATCCCAAGTGCAACTTGATCCCCATAGTTATGTCTTAGGGAAAGGATGAAGGTTCTTAATCTCACTGTACTAGAGGTCCTCCCTCTTTCCTACCCTAGCAGATTCTAAAATACAAAAAAAAAAAAAAGGAAAATGAAATGAAACATTGTTTCCTCAATTGATTATATAGTGACTATAAATTGATGCTAACGGGGATAACATAGATGTCACAATTCTTTTGATATAGATCAGAGAGGTTATTTCTGATAGGAAATGTAGTTGACAGTACAGAATTAACCAGAAACCTCTTTAAAAGCCTAAAGGAAACCTGTGATATGTCAAGAACATCACGGGCTGTCTTTTTATCTTGGAAGGCATCATCCAAGGCCACGATGCTGTTACTGAGGCTGTGTGAAAACACCTTCTCCCTAGAAAATATACATGCAAGATCGAAAACCTGATTGATGACTTTACAGATAATTGCAATTAAAATGATTGCTAAGTGAATAAATGATGAGTTTTGGAAGCATGTGCCAACTAATTATTCCTATTACACAATGTTATGAATATTGGCGTTTTTCTGGCATGCACTTTGTAGATTTAGGCATAGTGTACTATGGACTAAATATGGACTAATTATCTTTAGTGTTAAAAGCTTTGTATCCTTGAATAAAAATCATTGCTATTTTTCCAATAGCAGGATGCTGAAGACAAAAAAAAATGACCCTGAAATTGATGTTAGGAAAATATGCTCTGTGCAATGAAAAATAGGCATTTGGAGGAACAATGTCAACGGAAGAATAAAATATGCTCCCGCTTCACCTCCACCCTTGAACTCCTCCTGGTTTTGTCCCTGCCAAGAGGGGAACCATTCACGTGGTCTCTTGACTGGCCTCCCCACACCCCTTGTGGGGCTGGAGGCGGAGGCTGGGGTGCTGGTCTGAACTACTCTGTGTGAGAAGCCTTGCATATAACGGGTGCCTAATTTCCCCCAGTATACCTCTAGAAGTAGGCCATTTCGGATATCTTCATTGGTTTATGGTTTTAGTTTTCACATAGTATTACAATAACTATTATTTCTTACCATTCATCTCATTATAATCATGCTTGTAATGATGCAATTGTCACAGTCCATTTACCTGCAGTGTGCTTTCTGGGGTAAAGGTGAATTTATCTTAGACTTAACAAGCAGAATCCAACAGTAGGTGCTGGCAAAACACAACAAAACAAACAAAAAACAGTAATCAAGATAAATATATTTTAATACAATATTTATAAAAATTAAATTACTGCAAAAACTCCATAACATCAACATTTTACATAAAGATGGTATCTGAGAAGGTCAAGATGAAGGTGAAAAGAGTAAAGGAGTTGTACTAGGACAGGCCTCCCATTAGACACATGCTGTCTTCCAGGGGTCCCAAATTGGATGGGTGTTTCCAGTGGCATGCTCTTACAGACAGACCTGTTAATTTCCAGTTTACCTTCTCCTACCTGCCATCTGTAGGCTCCTTCTTGAGCAAACTACAATGCGAGGTGATCTGGGGACTATTGTACATGAAGCCATGCAGCTTTGTCTGAAAGATACCTACTCAAGTAAGTTTTAATTTTGCAACTCTTTTGGTTAAGCTAATTTTTTAAAATTACAAAAAACACTAAGTATTATGCAAATGTTTACAAAGCAATGACTTTCTTAGGAAATTAAACACAACTTTTGGCACTTTACATATAAGACAACATTTTGTGGAGAATAAAGGAGTCTATAACACCGCTTTTATATAACTGAGCAATCAAAATGTATGAATATAAAATTTAAAAAATTGAATGAGTCCACTCTGTGAAAATAAGGCTTTAAAATCAATTGGAATTAATGTAACCTGAACTTTCATTTTAAACATATGGCATAAAATTTAATTTTAAAATACTCAATTATTATAATGTGCCCTCTAAGGATGGAAGAGAAATAGTATCTTTTCTAAAGTGTTCATTATAATAATTATGAAAGGATTTTAAAAATACAGAACACTGGAAAAAATGTATAAGAAATAAAAGTCACCAACTGCTATCATCTAAAGATAGAATATTAATATTTAACAAACTGTATTCTACCATTTTTCTAATACCATCATGTTCAAAGCAGCCTTAATTTAGTTTCTAAAATAGTAACAGAATGTTTGATACCTGGGGCTACTTTTTAACTGTGTGTTTCTAACATTATACATTTTTCCTTATATTTGAAGTGTTTAATAGTGCTCACATTGCTTTCTAGCACCTCTGGATGAGCCCTGTGAGAAAGCTCTCCAACACAGGGGAGAGAATGAGGCTCTGACAAGCACAGCAAGCACACACGGCCTGGACACACTGCCGAGGAGCCTCTGCTTTTAACCCTCCAGGCTTTTCCAGGTACTTTTTCTTGCAATATACAATGGAGCCAATGTGAAACTCAACAGCAAGTCAAAGAATCAAGGCTTGCAAATGAAAATATGATATTCCTTTGGGGGATATGCCATATATATATATATATATATATACACACACACACATATATGTGTATATATATGTATGTATGCACACACACACATATATACATTCATAAATATCACCAAGATGATTACCAAAAAAGAAACACAAGACAAAATTTTTAAATAAATTTTTTATTACAATGACAGGAAGACTCTGGATACAAACACATTTGCTAATATAATCGCTCCACTGGTTACCTAGGGCTAGACGTACAAAAGGACACCCATATCTCATCAGGAGAAAGACAATTTTGAGTTTCTGGGTGTAGTACCAAGTGGTTATGATCACCACGTACGTGGTCTATCCAGTTAACTGTGTGGCAATTTGCTATTTCAAGTCGTCTCAAAACAGAAATTACTGAAATATGTGGAACACCAGTCAATATAAAGAATTCATTTTTAAACAGACTAGTGAATTTGTGTTATAAACACATGCGTATGGATATTAGGAGAGCATTGCTTGAATATCTCTAAAACTATTTTTAGGAATTAAAAGCTTTCATAGTTAATGGTATGATATTGGCCTTCAGAATTCATATTGATAAAAGCAAACATTAGTCATTTAACAGGAATGTTTAAATTTTAGAGATTCTAACATGCGATGCCGAAAAATCCTAACATTTCCATTTAGTAATGTCAGGGTTGTGCCAGTTCTAATTTCCCATAGCTAGTAACATCAGAAAATATTTATCAGAGAGAGATTCAGTATTGGTTTCATTAGACCTGATAAATGCTAAGTATGGCAACTATTGAAACCTATTGTTATTCTTGTTTCTAAAAGGGAATAATAATAGGATGTAGCTATAAAAATAATGAAGCTTATTTTTCATAAACATATCGTAACCTGAGCGTCCAAATAGGTTTTAACAATTAAAAATGCCTCATTTGAGAGGACATACACTTATTTGATATTGCCATCCTTCAAAATGCTTTTGGGAGTCCTTATAATGTCCTTGACAACTGGTATACAACAAGCAAGAAAATATAATCCATCGCCTAACTTGCTACCTTCCTTTATTTTGAAACTTGTTTGAAGTGGCTTTTGACTGTTTCTAAAGGAGGGGGAATATATTTATCAGTTTTCAAAGGATAATAATTTTCCATGATTATTCATATTAACGCTATGTTAGTTTCTAAAGTTCAACTCAAATGTAATTAATTTCAAGCAGTAAAATCATATTTTAGGAAACAAACAATGCACACTTTAATCTACTTTAAGGGAGTCACACTCATTTGACATCTTTATCCTGGTATGTTTATTCAGATCATCATTAATTATAAGTTCCTTAAGGGTGCAGCCCATGTCATTTCAATTACACAGTTCTCTTTTCTAATTTCCCCATCTCCTGTCTACTGCATCCCAGCATAAGACCTGAGGCTGGTCCCATGCTCAGAAATGTTTCTTTAATTGAAGTGACTTGAACTTCTCTGTTAGATACATACATAGATATAGCTATATATCATATATTTAATGCTTTATATCCCTTTTTCAATTATATAGTTCTCTTTTCTAATTTCCCCCTCTCCTGTCCACTGCATCCCACCATAGGACCTGAGGCTGCTCCTATGCTCAGAGATATGTTTCTTCAATTGAAGTGACTTGAACTTCCCTATTAGATACATAGATAGATAGATATAGCTATATATCACACATTTAATACTTTATATCCTTTTTTCTATGGATTAGGCAATATTTATATACATAAGATATGTAGATTAATAATTTTGATGATTTTCTGTAAATTGAGGAACTGTACAATATAAATCATAGTAAATAGATCACCAAAGGCTTTAATAGAAGAGCACTTTATGTCTATTCCTATTTATGCTGTTTGTTTGATATATTTCAGTTTTAGAATTCCTGCTAGTCAAGCTTCTTTCTGGGAAAAGACCTACAAGAGTTTATACTTAATAAGGATCAATTGTGATATGCTGTAAGTTGATTCCCCTTCCCTAGTTCACATCTATATGGCCAACAAGATCAACCTTGAGCTAAAGACATTAGCCTCAATGTCATTAGAAGTTCAAATTAACTCAACTCAACAGTACAAGGTTGGTCACTGTTACACTTTGTATCACTTATTTGGGCTAATTGATAACTAAATGGAACTGGGTATTTGTTGACAACATTTCATGCTTAGGGATGAGATTTACTGCAGTAATTGATCCGAATTAAAGCATATCCACTAAAACAAAATATCCTAACCAGACAAATCAAAGTTGGTAAAATTTTAGATTAAATACCTTGAAGCAATATTAAATTCATAAGTATTGTGTACTACATTGGGTTTAACATTGTTTATCATATAATTCAGGGACTAAAAGGATAGGAGAAAATTTAAAGCAGTATTAAATTTGTGTCTGTGGACTGGCATTCCCTGTTGGAAATATTAACAGAAAAAGTAAGAAACAGGAATAGAGAATGATCTAGGCAATATTTTTCTAAAATTAGATGAATATGAATATTTTCAATCAATCAGTATGTATTGCATTTTAATCAGCATGTATTAAAATCACTTTAATACATGTTGGCTAAAGTATTAGCAAATCCACTACAGCCTAATAACTTGACCAATAACAACAATGCTTTTATACAGTAATAAAAAAATGGCATCTTTTGGAGTTCTTAGTTTGTCCAAATTCAGCTCCTACTGATGAGATTCCATTTAAGACACCTTGCAGGGGCAGACCTTTGCTATCCATGAATGATGCCTTGGCTCACCTAGGAAAAAAGCAGATATCTTGGGTTATATGGTGAAATCTAAAAAGAGAAAAAAGAGAAAGACCAAGAGGAGGGGAGGGAGAGAGGAAATGAAGAATAGATACAGAAAGGAAGAAGGGAGAGAATGAGGAAAAAAAGAAAGAAAGGAAGAAAGGTATTGCTTATAATTTCTACATGTCTTTTCCATCCTAAAATAAGACAAGTTAATATAATAAAAATATACTTGTCTTATAAAGTAGGTAAATACACTTTAATTGCACACATTATTAATAGCTTGGGGATTTTTTTTTAACTGCCAAGGAAGATGGAAGTTTTCTATAAGAAAAATTTAGTTTGAAATTAGTAAATTTCCATAAATTTCAAACAGCTTAATTGTTCTTAGAAAAATCCACAACTGCAGTTTTAGGGTCAAAATTTATTAGTTGAAATACTGTTTGAGTTAGAGAATCAAACAAGTATTTATTTCTCAGATTACTGGGATGATTGCCTTTGTAGGCCAAAAAAAGCCACTCATTTAAAATCAAATTGACTACCAAACTAATTGGAACATTGTTCCTTAATAACTATTTTAAAACACATTTATATTAATGACATGTCTATGAATAGTAACTTTCACTCCTACTGGCAAAAACTATGCTACTGGCAAAAACTATGGTTTAGTTAAACCAGTACTGTATACTAACTGTGTGTGTGTGTGTGTATTAATGTATAATTTTGCATTCTTTAAAAATTATGTTGATGCTTGAATTTTGCTTTTGGGTAAATGTTAAGAATGTCATATTGTTAAAAACAACTCGAAGAAAGTGCTTATATCTTCCTACTGGAATTGCTCTTAATTCTTCTAGATTTTTTTTAGCACTAACCATAAGAAGTGTGTTCTCAATGGCCATGATTGATCAGCTGCTCACACATTCCACATTTTTTCTGCTTCATGCATCATCATCAGCCATCTCCAACACTCCAGTCCTGAATCTGTCCTACTTTCTGTTACCTGATTTTTGCTGGTGATTCATGAGCCAGAATAGAAAAAGAAAAAAAAAAAACTCCACCTTGGCTTTTCACAATATAGTATCCCCTGGAAACTCTGTGAGAAATCTAGTTTTGGTCATCAGACTCATGCAAATGTAATATTGATTGACAATGATGTATATAGATCTACACAGATAACCTGCCTTATAAAAACCACAAAAATGTTCTATTAATGGCAGAATGCATACTGATTATAAACTACTTCAGAATGATGTGGAAACACTTACGTAAATGCATTTTGTTGGACTTCTAATTCTCGCTTGTCACTATTATTTTCAGCTGAAGCTACTTTGGAGTGCACTGTTTCTAGTGCACTAAAAAGAAAAATTATTAATTTTCCAAGCCAATATGGTGACAAAGGCTTAAGGTTTCTCATCAACACTGTCATAAAAATTGTGAATGCCACACTAAATTTTCTATCATCGAATGAGTTTAAAGATGAGGAGCTAGAAATCCTTAAAAAATTATTCTGAAGAATGAAAAACAAGCTTTAATCACTGTAAAAGAAACACTAAGAAGTTAACCAGCAAAAGGCTCCACTGAACTATTTTTGTGATAACATCTTTCAGATTCAGAAGCAACCAGGCCTTAAAGAGCCAAAGAAAGAAAGCCTAATGGCCCTAAAAAATCTCAAAAGAGGGAGCTGAAAGTGCATGATACTGTCTCAGTGCTTCTATTACTAGACATCAAAGTTATTCCCACATGTTTCAGGAAGGTATAAATGCCAGTGAAGGAGCAAGTAGACTTCACAGAGTCTAAGCTGGAAACTTCAATCTGGGATTCACCTGTGAGTCAAAACTCTTGGCTAATGAATTATTCCGAAGAAAAGACACTGCTCAGAGACACTTTTCCCTATCAGACAAGACCTCCAGGTTCACTAGCAGGGTCAAAGTAATAGGAATGCTCTGGTCTAAAGGTGCTTTGCCTACCTTAATGGACTCCAGGCACTCACCTGGGTATACAGCTTGAACCCATAAAGAGATCACAATGGCATGATGAATAAGGTAGAGTGCTCTAGAGACGAGGTGAACAACCACTCCACAAGCCATCTAAATTGTGACCTATATGCAGACTGCAGCCCATTTACAAATGGGTCATCCTAGTCAATTCAGTGCTGGAGAAGGAGTGATGCCAATATAAAAATAAACAATCCACATACTGAGTTCAAGCCCATTGTATTCAGAGGAATACACGAAGTGGTTATTTCTATTTTATATAAATTCAAGCAACTTGGCTTTGTTAATGACATTTTAAAACTCTATCAACATCTAAATATCAACTTCACTTTTTCCAAAAACTTTTTCTGCGCTTCAATGTCCCTTTTGCTTTCTGCCTATGAAAATACGTTCGTATTCACAATATAAAACCAGAAGAGTTTAAAGTAAAATGATGTTTACAAGGTTTGCAAAGAAGAGAGTTTATGTGGAATGAACAATATACAAAGCAATATACTTGAACTGTGCTTGCATGGAAAATACTTTTTTTCATTTTCTATATGCTGTTCAAACAACTGAGCTATTCATTAAAATGATGTAATAATTATATTAGTCATTTAGCATTGCATAGATAAAACCATGTAAGTTCAATATCCATTAAAGTTAGAAGATTGACCACATTCAGCTTTGTAACTGGGGGATTTTGCAGGTACATAAAAATGTTAAAAGGAATTTTAAATGAGTGAAAACGTTCCAGTTGAAAATGGTAAGAATGTGCATTCAGAATTAAATGCACTCTTTTCCATACAATGACTAAGGAATACACTAATGCAATTGTAAGTTTAGCTACTGAAGCACCTCTTCTGGTTCGAGGACATTTTTCCCAAATCTCACCACCTAAAAACCCCAAATTTGTTTCTTCTTCTGACTGAGGTAGTTAATATTTTCCAGAGAAACACCACTCACATGTGGTAAATAGAGGTAACTGAACCACTAGAGTAATGCTTATGGTTTTGGAACCCCTACATTTTGAAAGACTTGATATTTTGAAGTTAATGTTTGGGCTTTGAAAAGTGAAAAGTCATATTTTTATAGTTCAAGAACGTCCCTCTCTGCCACCAAATTCACACGAGAAACATAAAACTTATTTTCCTCCATGTTCAATTTTAAGAATTTTGCCCATCGAATACTCATGCTTCAAGGAAACACACTCTCTCATCAAAATCTTTCTTACTAAACAAGCACCTCTGTCAGAAGTGTCTTAATTTCTTATCACAGAATTTTATCCACACAAGGAGCAATAAATAATTCATGTCACTGCCTCTTTGTTGTGTGTCCCTGAACTGCACGCACAGAGCTGGAAGGCTGACAGCTGTGTCAGGACAAGCACCAAAGATCTGACATGACAAGTGACTAACAAGTTTCTTTCAGTTCACAGCGAAAGAAGACAATGGCCCAAAGTGCAGAAAGAAATCCTAAAACAAAATAAAACTGCTTCTTTCTTTTTAGCTAAGTGTTTGCTATGAGCTTATTTCCAACCCACAAGCCCTGGTCATTTTATAGGACTGCCCAGCCCCCTTTATTCCTCACACTGGCTTGGCCATTTACTCCTGGCCACGGATCAATATGAGCAATTCTTGGAGAAATACGATGTCTCCATGACAACCAAGCCACAAATTCTCAGTGGAAGGCAGTGAGACCAGTAGTGAACTCTCCAGAGGTTTCTAGGCCTATAAGGCAAGATGTCTTAAAATGCAGGAAGGGACAGAGGAAAAAGCCAGAGTAATTCATTCTTTCTTTATTACCAGCATAATGATGTCCGATGTATAGAACGGTACTCACTTTTTGAGTTAAGATTCTTTATCAGCACCTATATTTTCTAATCTTTCCTTCTTGATAAACACGTTTGTGTGTATCAATCAGATAGAGAATGTTATATTTGAATCTCGCTCCCATTCCATTCATATTAAGGGATGATGGAAATTTATTCTACTTTTGAAATGATATAAAGCTGATCTATTCTTATCAAAAACAATGGACATTTAGGTAAAAACTTGATTCACAGATTTACCTGTCTGACAAAATGAGTAATAGAAAACTGTATTAAGACACTTTTAAAACCTAATAAAAATTTGGCAACATTAGTCAAAACTAAAAGTAATGGATAAATACTTTTTATTATAGAAATTTAACACTATCATTTATTTACCCTCTCCCTTTTAGAGTGAGACTCATCTACATTTTTCTTTTGGCTATTATGGCAAGGGGCGGGGTTAATTTGCTCATTAAACATTTCTGTCATTGCTAAAGATGGCATTTCTCAGTTCCATGAGATCTGAAAGCAGAAGTGTGGTTGAGAACAGGCACACGGCAGCAGTCCATCTTCAGAGGAATCTTGGTGGAGTGAAGAGGACTGATATACAATGCCATCGCCACTGCGCCTACTGGGGTTCCGAGATGACTTAGGGGACCTGACATAGATTGCAGGCTGCACCTTTCACTGAAAATTAAATCTCAGTAACTCTCCTTGGGGAAGGATCAGGGGACTGTTTGCAGCTGCCCCCTGTCAACGAAGGCTACAAGATTTGGAAATCTCTTAACTAAGCTGACAGGCCACAGAGAGGATGAATCAAAAATATGATACATGGATCAGTACACAAAGATGTGAGAGGGTAGAGGGTACACAGGAGCCAGATAAAACAGGAATCACAAATATTAAGTGGAGGAGATATTTAACTCTTTCATTCATGATAATAAGGTACCTTCTAGCACCTTATAACTTTGTATTTATCCAGGAATGTTCATTCAACTTTTACAAGATTTTTTGATTCTAATTAATTAGTTAAGGCTAGGCGTGCTTCAAAATGAAACAAAAATAGAAACAGAAATCCTTGTATAAGTGTTTCTAGCTGTATCCTTCTAGTACATTTCTCTTTTATTTCTATAAAGGATATATACAAATATGTAACTTTGACAAAGAAAAGCTTTTATTGCATGAGAGAAGGGTTACTATTTTCTAGACTTTATTTTCCCTAAACATTTGACAGTATTCATTACCATCATGCTAAAATCCTGTCATCCCAGTTACAGTCCTGTTTGTTTCTAGAAAGGTAAATAGAATTGTAATGATGACAGTTTCTCTTTTCACCCCCGTCTGTCCACTTCCGCTCCCCTCTTGTTAGATTCCATTATTTGAAATATTTAAAATGTTGCCATTTCTCTATAGTTTCCAATCTCTGGCTCTATTAACCATTTAGCCTAAAATTGATGATAATGAACTAATAGTGTCAGCTTCCCTTCTCAGTCATAAAGCCTTTGTACTTCCTCCAACTGAATTCTTGATGAAAGAGGAAAAGATAACAGCTCCACACTGTGACCCCTGGAGGTGACCATTAATTTGACAGTGCAGCTGCTAAGAGAAAACAGCATTACAATGTCCTCTCCCCTCACCCCCTTCCAAGGACCCCAAAGCTGTGTCAAATTTATCATTTTATACTTGACTATTTTTAAATGGCTTTCACCTGGACTCTCAGACGCTTCCAAGGCACATCTGTCAGGCATGTCCTCCACGTCTTGGAAGTTTGCCGAGTTTGAGTTGCTGTCATGCTTGACCGGACTGACTGGAGCTATTAAGAGAGAGAGAGAGAGAGAGAGAGAGACAGAAGAGAGAGGATGAAAAAGTAGTAGCAAACACCATTAAAACATTTCCTTTCAGTTCCACAGATATTTTCAGGGACACACTATGTAAACACAAATAATAAATTGAAATAAAATGTATCCTCTAAGTATTTATTGGCAGACATGTAATTAGTTGAAAAATCTATAGATGTGACTTTATCTTAGAAGAAAAATAAGTTCACGGCATCAGCTTAAAAGCTACAAAGTAACAAAGTGATCTCTTCGAAGTAGAAATCGTATTTTTAATGCATAAATCTAAAACAATATAGTCAATTAACGGCAATAGAACACAGAGAGAAGAACATCAGGCTAGTCAATTAGAAAGACCAGCTCTGTACTGGTGGCAATGTTTCCTCTCACTGCACTAATCACAGCTAATGAACATTTTGTGTGCATTTTGGCTCTCTTTCATTAAATTAAAAACGATGGTACCAAACACCAAAAAAACTAATACTATAAAAAGTAAATTTTAAAATGTAGCATGAATATACACTGAAAGTTATAATAAGAAGGGCTGTTGTTTCAAATGGTAGGTCTCCAGACAACCTATCATGAGATATTGTAGAATTATGACCAGAAATGGAAACTAGTACAGAAGTCTAAAATTTTCTATAAACCCATGGTACCCACTAATTCTGTTTGAGAAACAGACTGAAGTTTCCACTTTTTCCACAAGTTGTAATACTTGCTCTATGTTGTCTCCAGGAAGTAACATATTTCCATATTACATTTGTTCTAGAAAATATTTGTCAGAAAAAGTGGGCCTTGTCTTCATGAAGAAGCTCAGTGAAAAAATAAAGCAAAACAAGCCTGCAATAGCATAAATTAGGTCACAATTAAGCCAAATGTTCTAAATATATGGATACTGTTGAGTACAATGGAATTTTATTTATTACAAGTTGCTGCAGTAAACACGACTACTGATTTGATAACACATGCAATGTATTTATAAACCATAAATGCAATAAACAAAATATATATTTACAAATCATACATAAGATATGTTTGTTGGCACAGGGGAGTGGGCCTAGACACTGTTTCTAAACCTCTGTTACCAGACAAGAAAGCAATGCAGAGGCTGAGACTGTGCTACTTCACACATTTGGTACGTGACACAACGGTGTCCCACCCAAGGTCTAGGCAGCATTAGTAGTGTTCAGACCTGGCACACTCCTCCACTTATTTTAATGGAGTGTGCATAGCACTGATGTTTGTAACCTGAAGACCACATGGACAAACTTTACAGAAGACTAGTAACATGATTCTGGTTTAAATATTCCTTCTAGATTGTTTCACCAACTCTCTCAGGACACAGATATGACTTCAATGTTCTATCAAAGTGCCAGCATAGTTAGAATTTACTACTTTTCTAAAACCTTTTTTGGGAACAAAATAAAAGCATGAAATTGCTATTTTCAATAATAAATCTGATCTTTTCATTTTCATCCATATGTTTCTGTGGACTTCATATGCAACAGTGTCTAGGCCATAGAAGGTATTCTTGAAGGATCTGTGAAATGAATGAATGAACACATGAATGATGCAGAGGTACCATGCTAAATGTCCTTCTGATCCAAGAGGATATGTGCTTTCAATTATCTTTTCAATGGATCTGTTCAATTTCCTTGTTAGGCCAACTTGAGACCAAGGATGCATGTTTGCAAAATGGTGATGTGGGTTAGTTTGTGACACGGAAGGAGAGGATGTGTGGCCTAAGTAGTTATTGATGTAGCTGAGTTTAATTTTCTTAATTTTCTTCAGTTTAGGTCATACTTACAGATTATTTTTGAATCCATAGATTTTTTGTGAAATGTTTAAGTGGTATAGTTAAATGTATCAGTTTCATTCAGAATACTATTATGTTGGTCAAGATTTCCTGGCCTACTTTAATGATTTTTATCTCTATATATCTTACTTGATAATTTTCTGACATATTTACATTGGTATTTATAAAAGGAAATCATATAGCTAAATCTATTACTAAAAGCCAATGAGGTGGCACCTCTATTGATTTAGGCAAATGCGTTGCACTTGCCATCCAACACACTATTCTTTCATAATTTAAAAAATTCCTCCATTCATTCATTTATTCATTCCTTCAAAAAATATTTATCAAGCACCAAATAAATATTCAGAAGATACTGTTCTAAACCAGGGACCTCACAGAGGAAGAGGACATGGTATTAGACAAAGTACATGTCTGCAACCATTCTTTGTGGCAATAAAGTGGTCCCAGAATGAACTGATATCCCAAACCCCTCAAAAAGGCCAGAAAGTTAGCTGTAGTTTTAGCTGCATGATCTTCATTAAACTCACACTAGTAGGTACCATGCTACTACTTTGCTTCCACCTCTGATTTTGGAGGGTGTGACTTGTGTGGGGGAGGGGAAATAAAGATGGTTATTCTTCAGATATTGAACTTGGTTACAGATTAGTTTCCAAATTTAAAATGATACAAGATTTGTCATTTTTACTGGATAGTTCCTAGGGCATCCAATTAAATTTACTGTAGAAGAAATAGCTACATTCTGCCAGTTGGGAATAGAAGGCACTGGAGAGGTTAATTACTGCCATTCTACTTTTTCTTTGTTTGTTTGATAGGCTAATCCTTGCAATTGTTCTTTTGGGTGTTTCCTGTGATGTTTCATCACTGAACTCTGACATGATGTGTGACCAAGGCTTCTCTAATGAATCACTTCAATAATGATGAATCAACAAATATTGCTCTAGTGTTTATTAGGGGTAGAGCTCTGTGCTGGACTGTGAGGGGTAAAGACATGAAGGCACTTTTAATGTGCCCTCATACAACTTGTGCTCTAATTGAAGTATGATGAAAAGTAACTAGTAGGAACACTGGAGAAGACATTCTAAGAGGGACATGGTTTTTAGTAGTGCAGAGGAGAATTCCTCTACAATAGAGTAGTCTGAAGGTAAAATTTGAATTAGACCTCCTTGGGTAGAAATGTGGAAAACCCAAAGGGAGCTCATTCAAGGAAAAAGAAAAGGGTGTGAACCTAGGCATGACCAAAGATACACATTAGCCTAGTGCCACAGATATATTTGTTAAAGCTGCTGTCTACTTTGGTATGTATTTTTAATGAATTCTCTTTACATGTCTCTTTGAGCTTTTTCTAAATTGCTGCTGTTAGCTAATTCTTCTCACCTGTGAAAGTTAGCTATAGACAGGTTTTTCCTTGCTTTAGATAGTCAATAATTTGATCTTTACTGATGGTGGGCCCATTTATCACAGTAAGTTGTCCTTTTACTATACATATTGACTTTTATTTATCAATACCAAAGTCCATTTGTAGCTCATCACTAAAGTTCTTGGATATTTTCAGTAGTTTTTGAAGGTGCATTTCAGAGCTTGGCAGAGAGATACTTTTGACATCAATATAATGCAAATGGTTGCTAGACTTATCTTTAGCTTAAAATCAACTGTTTATTTCCTCTGTAATGGATTCTGAAATAGTCCACATTTGGAGGTAAGGGGCAAAAAAGGCAAACTCTTCTTAACAGTTCTGCCACTGAAAGATGTAAGGCTATTCCATTTACTCATCACATGCCTCAAAATATTGACGACTGAAGGGCCAGTGTTCTAAATATCTTTGCAATATCTTTGGTAGCTAGAGAAGAGAGGAATCTATGAACTTCGTATGGATGTGTTTCACTATGGTGCATTTAACTATTAATGTAATTCTTCTAGATCCTAAAGAAATGAATTGTTTGGCCAAAGACAAGATGAAACCAATAGTTTTTAAATCACATTCAAGAACACTGTAAGAGGAAATTCAGGAGATAGTATGAGGAAGACTCTATAGCAGGATTTGTTGTTAAAATTAGAAAAGTGGTAGCAGGGCCATCGGTGGTAATACTCCTCCACCTGCTCTGTTCTCTATTTTGGTTTCAGTCATTCTCTAAAAATTCCCTTCTTCCTTTTCTCATCACTTGCAGAAAGATGGTATTAGCTGTTAAAGGCGGCTAGGCCTAGGCAGCGAACAACTCCCCCCAGAAACATTTCCACATCCCCAGCAAGAGAGTGGCCACTGGAAAAAAGTCTCCATCCACATCCACAAACAGTGGCTGGATCTTCCAAGCTAGGCAACTGCTGTTGGACAGATGGAGCCCATTGAAAAAACCCTATAATTTACAGTGTGAATAAAATCTGCAGTCCTAAATAACATTTTCAATACAATAACTTATGAATGATTTAAAAATAGATCTCATTCGTCATCTGTATAGGCTTTTTGGAAGTAATGAGGATATTTATAGGAAAATCATTAATAAAAAGATAGAGCAGTTTGAAATATTGGGCAACTGAATAGAATAAACCACTGTAGTACCAGACCAAAGCCAAACAAAAATCTTAATTACACATTAATCAGGGGCACAAAAATAATGTACAGGATGCAGAGGTCAGGAAAGACTAAAAGATAGCTCAGGCCTGTGAAATAAGCAGTGAAAAAGAACTCAAAGATTTGAATTCAAAGTTACTAGCTCAATATGGTAGCCAAGAGTTGAATGCCATCCTGCTTTATAATTCAGATCTCTCTCCAGTTTTAAAGAGTCACTATAAAATAAACTAAAAGATAGCATTCTAGAAGTATGGAAGTGAGAAAAGCTACATAAAATTCAGGTAGAAGAAAATATTAATGCAATACTGGCAGATCTCAAAAGACTGCAAGATATTTTAAATCAGAGGGAGGCATAATCTATGAAAAGATGTTAAGTGGTAACACTAAATTTGTAAACAAAGATGATGTCATTTGAACAGACTCCAAATTCAGTTTACAAGTGGCATCTCTCTGGACAGATGTCTTATCAGGAAAACTTATCTGGCTAAAGAGCTGTGTACACATCACCCTTACTTTAAGAGTATCTATTCAGATAATCAAGTGCTAGGACTTCCTGATTATATTTGAATAGCAATAGTTACATATTGCATTAGACTTTAGGCTTACTTTGTCTTCAGTGTGAACTGGAAATTGGGGAAGAATCATGTAGAAATGCCCCCAATTAAATTAGGTATCTAACGCTTCTTTATAACTAATAACTATTTTACAGACAGGTTTAGCAAGATGAGTTAAGGTTAGACTTATGTGTTTTGCCATCTTCCTGCAGTTGTAATCTAATATGGAATATTATTTTGTGGGTAGCATTTTCTAGAATGAATCGCTTTAAAGAGGATCTATTTTTCAACTAATAAAAAATGAATTTTCTGAAATGTTGTGAAGAGTAACTATTATTTTTGTATTATTACCTAGATGTAGAGAATTTAAGTTATTATTTCATTTAAATACACACAGAGAGGATTAAATTATTGACTATTTAGGCTTAGGGGAAAAAATCTGTCTATAGCAAACTTCCACAGGTGAGAAGTATGGCTAGACCCCCAGCCAAGTTTGGGGAAGATAAATGAGAAAGAGGTATCAATTGCTTACGGAATCTGTTTAAACATTGCTGTATTCCTCTCAAATTGTTCTGTTATTCAGGACTTTGAGCAATGGGCTGCCTCAGTAAGGCTGATAAGCAAGCAGATACTGCACTTCCAGCCTAATGCAAGGCACAATAAAAACTTTTTAAAAATCAATGATTAATTTCACTTGCAGTTTTAAGGGAAAATCTCAAGGTCTAGTTAGGGTTTACAGCTCAAGCTTAATCAAAAATGTCCAAAAACTTCTTATTAATGCCAACAGGAAGTCTGCATAAAGAAGGAAACCCTGTCTGACTTATTTTTGGATGGAAAATAATATTCCACACTGTTTAGCCCATATATATATATATATATATATATATATTTTTTTTTTTTTATTTAAAAAATAATATAAAAAATTTCATTAAAGAGGTGAACTTATGAGTTCCCAGAGAGGGAATGTGTTGTATTGTTAAAAACAAAAAACAAAACAAAACAAATCCTTAAACCAGGTTTCAATCTTACCTCTGCTCCTAATAGTGTAACCTTGGGCATGCCGTTTCACTTCCCTAAACTCAGGTTCTTTCCTTTATAAAATGAGGGAGTTGAAGTACACAGCCTCTTTGATACCTTCCAGCTTTGAGACTCAAATATTCTGCCAGCTAAGAATCCAAGACCAACCAACTACTGAGTATACAATTGAACAGGATACTAAGAGGGTAAATGGCCACTACACTAGTGTTGGAACTAATGAGGACTTCTGAGGCCCTTTCTGAATTAAGGAAGATTGGCATTTTCCTAAAAGAGAAAGTGTTCCTTCTTGGTTTCAGTTTCTCAGCGATAAGGAGGTTCTCAATGATTGTTGAACGAATAGACAAGGTTATGGAGCAGTGTGTGTTCCTGTGGACTCATACTCTCCTCAATCCAAAGGGAGAATCAGTATACTCCCAACTCTTTCTATTCCTTTTATATGTAAGGATGGGGTCCATGAAGTCATTTTGTCTTAGTCAAGCCAGGCATGAAAGCCAACTCAAATCAAATTATCTAAACTCTCAGAATCTGAAACAGATTATAAGGATATAGGATGGAGGGAGTATTACAAAGAGAAAACGTGTAGGTTGGGAAGTAGAAAAGGAGAGTAACAGGGAATGGTACAACTGCATTCCTTCCTCCTGCTACATTTCCTCACTCCCAACCAGGTAATTCTAAGAGTTCCCACTGGGAGGTTTGCCTAGATTTCTTTATGTTCTCCTTTGGAAAACCATTTTTTGTGGCAAGCAGTGTTCTAAGGAGACAGCTGGTGAGTAGATGAGCAGACACTTAAAGGAAATTTCAATAATTTCCATGACTTTGGTCTCTGAATATTACTGAGTAAATCTCTTCTTTACCAAATTGTAGATAAATACACAAAATAAGAAACATTACTTCTTATTTTGTATATTTATCTACAATTTGGTAAAGAAGAGAATTTCTATATACAAGAAGTTAATTGGTCATATCAGTAAGCTCAATTCCAGTTTTTATACCATACAGATAATGGAGAAAAAGAGATTCAGAAACATCTGAAAGGATCTGTTCATCACTAAAAGAAGTATGGTGGTGAATGATTTCTAAGAATGTATAGAAACTAATTCGCACTCTTTATGCAATTTAGTTTCTGCAAAGTCATTTGTTTTCTTTTTAAGGACCAAATCCTATGGTAAATACAGAAATGTATTAATTTTACTTACTGTTCACAAGTTCAAGAAAATACTAAGTTGAAAGCAGGAATACATTCCAAAGAAGAAAATAAATAGATACCCACATATTGATAAATTGAAGAACAGTCAGTAAAGGGAAAATTCTAGGAAGAATTTATAGTAAACTTCCCAGCTTGTATTTGAAAATTTAGAAGGAGGCCAGGAAAACAAGAGACCCTTCAATCAAAAGAGCATCATGCTAGCATTTGAGACTAGAGATAAACATGATTTATATATGAACTTAAGATAAGGATTCACATCACAGGGCAATTTAAACCAAGGAAAAGCACCAAAAAACATTCCCCTCTTGAATCAGTAGGAGAAAAAACTGTTAAATGGCACTAGCACTGGAATTTGTAAGAGCAGCAACCTTTCCACAGACTGAAGCTAAGACAACACCATCAGTGTGGGGAGAATAGTTGGCAGGCAGTCTCAAATTCCCAGCTGACAGCCATCTCTATCTCAAGGGAAAGCGTTTGTCTCAGATGGTTAGTCAAGTGTCAGAGCTCTTTCATCTCCCAGATAGGAAATGGAAAATAAGAAAATCACATTATCTAGACTACGTCTCCATTTTCTAGTTCTTTGTCAACATTAAGAAGGATGCAAGGAAGAACATGTCTGAGTTACCATATTTCGTATCATTAGGCTGAGTTACTCTGAATGTGACTTATTTTTATTTGAATGACATCAAAGTGGTATGTTAGCTACTTAAAAACATATTGAGATTGAATGAAAGACATGCTTGGATGCTAACAAGTATTTTACAACTATATGATAATGCAATCAGTAGTGAGTATCACTTTCTCACACCCCCACACCCTCCATATGCATTTACACAAGACATAGAAAGCATAGGTGGTCTGTTGGCATCAGCTGGTTCTTACTGTCACACATCTCAATGTAGGCACTCATTTAAAAGTATTAGTTTTATTGAGAGATAAATAACAGAAAGATGCCTTCTCAAATCCTCAAGCTGTCTCACTGCATAACACTGAGTATTTGGACTAATATCTCCAAGAGATGGTTGCTGAAAATATGGAAGTGACCTTGATAAGTAGTAGAGTTTCATTTGATATTACATAAGCTACTGACATCTATAAATAAAGGATAGGAGAAACACACCTAAAGAAAGCCAAGTTTTAAAGAGCAAACATGCATGTGGATAAAGGGAAACTAGTAAATATAATCTAACGATACTTCCAGAAAGCTAGGTTCCATACAAAAGAGATGTTATCATATTGGAGAGCTAAGAAATAGGAAACAAAAGGTAAGAGATGAATAGATATTTCTAGATAAGACAGTTTCCTAGATTAGTGTAAAAATCTCTCTCTCAATATAGTTTTACACATTGTTTGGAATAATGCATGGTAAATCTCCAAGACACTAAGGGTTCCTGAGTTGTGAAATGTTAGACCAATTAGATTAGTTATAGAAAACAATCGTAAGGCAGAATGAACGAGAATAAATGTCGCATACACATTTGAGTAAAGTTTGGGAAACATTTAGAGGAAACATAACCCAAAGTATATGTAATACACTAATCGTTAGAGAAATGCAAATTAAACTACAATGAGACATCATCTCACTCTAGTCAAAATGGCTTTTAGACAAAAGACAGGCAATAATGAATGCTGTCAAGGATGTGGAGAAAGGAGAACCCTCATACACTGTTGGTGGGAATGTAAATTAGTACAGCTACCATGGAGAACAGTATGGAGGTTTCTCAAAAACTAAAAATAGAACTACCATATAATCCAGCAGTTCCACTGTGGGGTACATGTCCAAAACAAAGGAAATCAGTATGTCAAAGGGATATCTGTATTCCCATGTTTATTGTAGCACTATTCATGAAAGTCAAGATGTGGAATCAACCCAACTGTTCATCAGTGGATGAATAGATAAAGAAAATCTGGTACTATACAAAATGGAATATTATTCAGTCATAAAAAGAATGAACTTCTGTCATTTGCAACCATATGAATGGAACTGGAGGGACATTATGTTAAGTGAAATAAGTCAGGTACAGAAAAACAAATATCACATGTTCTCACTAATATATGACAGCTAAGAAAATACTGAACTCTTAGAGATAGAGAGTAGAATGATGGTAACTAAAAGAAGGTTAGTGGGAAGCGGGGGATAAGAAGGGATGGTTAATGAGTACAAAAATACAGTAAGATAGAAGGAATAAGATCTAGTGTTTGGTAGACTATAGTTAACAATAACTTATTGTACATTTCAAAATAACAAAAAGAGTGGAATTGGAATGTTCCTAACACAAAGAAATAATAAGTGAGTGAAGTGATGGAAACCCAGTTACCCTGATTTCATCATTATACATGTATACGTATGTCAAAATATCACATGTAACCCAAAAATATGTATAAGTAGTATGTATTCACAATAATTACAAATAAAAAATTTAAAATAACCCTAAGTATACGTAATAAGAACATGGCACTGAGCTATCATTTGTTATGACTCAAGGACATTGTGTCAATGTAAAAATGTAGGCAAATGGCTAACAGAAGGCTGGTGCTTTCGGAAGGAGACGAGCAACACAATCAACCAACCACAAGGAAACCAAGTAAGCCCATGAGGACTCCACACTTGGAACACTGTGTGTGTCTCCAGTTACTGTTGCCCATGCAGAAGACAATGGAATTGAAGAGGCCATCCAAAGGTCTGGGAGGAAGTAATGGGGAGGAGAGTTTATTTATATAAGAATATCTCAAGAAGAGATTAAGAAGACAAAGACACTAGTCTGAAAGTAAATCTGAAGAAGAGTATATTTGTAAAATTGCTAAAAAGTTATATATACCTATGACTGTCATTTTCTCATTTCCCATTCCTTCAACCCATTAAGATGATTATACTCTCCTTCTGTTTGACATTACCAGAATCACTCCTCTATTTTAATTATCCAATAATAGGTATCTTTCCCTCCAGCCATTCTTTAAATTAAGACAAGTCATACCCCTAAAACCAAGGTCTGATCATGTATTTCCTAAGTAGAAAACCCACAAGGACCTTTGTTCACTCAGCAATGAAAGATTCTGGAGCCATGGATTTCACAGCCTTTTGCAATATAATTTCAACTCGCATTTAGCGATTTCTCACTAGATGCTACCCCTCTCTTTATCCTTCCAATCTCAGCCTCTGATATCATCACTATAGTTAGAGGAGACTGCTCACTGTCCCCTGGATATGCCATTTATTTACTGCATTTGTGCCCCTGCACAGATGCCCAGTTTGAGATATCCCCTCTAACATCAATCTTCAAATCTCTGCTATCTCAAATACTTTTATTGAAGACTTAGCTGAAATTTCACCTTTCTGTGAAATCTTCATCAATCTGTCAGTTAACATTATTTTTTCTCCTCTTTCCTGTATTCCTTAGCACTTTATTTGGCCTGTGTTATACTTATAATCCCATTCTTTGGGTCTCATTTCTGACTACCCCACTGGGGTAGGGAAGCAAGACATTTTAGACACATTTTGAGACTTTGAGGCTGATGTTATGAGGATAACTTTGCCTCTCTACAATGGAACCTCTGGTGCTGAAATCAGAAGACTGAGCTAGAAAAATCAGAGGCCTGACCCAGTGTGTCAGTTTCTGTCATCTTTAGCTTATCTCAGACACCTGGAAATTTATAGATTATATGTTTGCTCCACTAACATGATGAGTCTAATGCTCATGGGACAGCTAACTTCCAGGTAGTGATGACTGAAGAAGTCTACTTTATTTGCACTGAATGTTTATGTAGCATTGGGTGGATCATATATGCAATATCTCTAGGCCAAAGCATCATTTTCCCAACACTCACTTTCCTAACTTTTAGATAACTTTATAAAATAATATGAGTCATGCATTGCAAAAGATTACACCTTCTCCCTACAACAGAAGGGGAAATTCACTGATTTCCACTCCCTTTTCCTTATTCTCATAAATCATAAACTTAAATTTACCCTAGGGATTTTATTTCTTTGAACTCAATGTACAAGCATAAAACAAATTTTGTTCTCACAGGACATCCCATTTTTGTTTCATTAGTTCAAGGAAAGGGTCACTCAATTTTTAAAGCATTTGGTTTGATCTTTGCTATGATTCATGCTACCTAACATCCACAGACACACTCTATATACTGAAATGTATCTTATATATAAAATGTGTCTCCATGGACCCTATAATGGTGGTACTCTCACGTAAAGTACTCAAAAGCTGTATTATGGATACATGAGTCTAGGCAGGGTAACCAGAAGTAGAAAATAAATTAATTTTGTTGAATATTTAAATAATCGTTGTTTTGCCCAAGTTCCTATTACACGACAGATTTCTGTTTCTTCTTATGAAAGGTAAAATACTTCCCTGGGGCTACGGGAGGAAACGCTTTAAAAAATTTCACCAACTATAAGGCCTAGATTATACTAGTTCTATTTTATACATTTTTATTCTATGTTCAGCCATCTCACTGATATTTCATTCCACAGAGAGGGAGGTGATAAAATATTTTTATTAATGTAATAAAGGAAAAAAGAAATAAAGAGGATTTGTCATAATTTAACTAGATAAAAATAATTCTTGTGATCTTAATGTAAGAATAGACTATGATCTCTAAAAGAATACTGAATTATGGAAACATGATTTTTACATAATAGAACCATTTACACATAGAATTTAATCCTATTAAACAATAATTCTTAAGGCTCTATTGGCTTATATACATTTTTGTCTCTAAATCCTTTCCAGGGCACCGTTAAGTTATTTTAAAATATTTCCTCATTGTATTGCCATGGAAGAGATTCTCCCTTACCTCTTCTCATGACCAAAATTCTATTTCCCATGCTGGGTATCAGGGAACCATGATCATCAACCTTTGCAGAGAACTTCTCTTCATGAGTTTAAGATCACAGAAATTTATTTGCAAAAACAAATAGGGAGAGAGATTCAGCCTAAAATTTTTTGCCAGATTATGGCCATTATTTAGTCTTAAAACCCTAAAGGTCTTAGATAGGGGGGTCAAACCTAGTACAGCACTGTTGGAGCCTGCAAATGGCAGCTGAACCTGGGAGGAACCAGTTATTTCCAGGGCATTTCTCTCCTATTTCCCACAGTAAAAAAGTTGTCCAATTTAGAGGCATTTGGTATAGCTAGAGTAAGGAGGTAAACAAACATGCTTTAGAATTCCATTTCATTGACAAATCTGAAACACAGATCAAATTGGCCTTATTCCAAGACTAAACAGCCCCCAAAATCTTCTCATTTTGTACAGCAGAATCTCAGAGCTTCCAACCCACCTATGGCACAAGATCCTGGCCTCCAGTCAGCCAGCTAGTTATCCATGGAAGTGGCTCAAGGCTGACACTCAGATTGACTGGTTCACACTAATTTACTTCACACAGATTCCATTTATCTCCTAGAAGATCCCCTGGCAGCAGCTTATAATGGCATATCCTAGGATGCCTGCCTGCATGCGTGTTTAAAGCAACAGCGCTTGATGAATCTGAGTCCAGAAAACAGTTCACAGATTGAGGAGTAGGTGCAATCAGAAAACATCAAGAGGCACAGCTGGGACTTGGTGGCTTGCTTGACTGGTCAGAGCAGCTGAGCATTAAGTGTGTCTGCTTTTCTGCTGGCTGCTCACCATCACCAGGACAAATCAGAGAGCCACCCCCTTTTTACCAGTCACCCTCCAAAGGAAAAGAGAAAAGAAAGTATGTCACCATCCCAGTAGCATGTGCAGCTGTAGAGAAAGCTAATTTGATCATTTACCTTTACTTCTTAAATACTTCGATACTATTCTCAGTAGAACTACAGCTGGTAGTTCTAAGGTTAAGTTGTTGAATGGTTGGATTGGCAAGATGTAGTTAGAAAAAGTGGAAGAGAACTTCAACTTATTTTTTTTACTTTCAACAACGAGTCCCAAAGAGCTGTCTGAAACGCTATGATCATGGGGCTCGTCGGTCGACCTCCAAAGAAAGGAAGGCTGCCTTTCTGGTTACTCTCCTACATCTACAAGAGAGCTTGGGGAAATATACAAAAAAGCTGGATATTTATCTAATGAGTAAATGGGTGGATGAATGTATGAACAAACAAGTCACTGTTCTCCAGTTGACGTTTTAGAAGTGTGGTGAACCATTGCACAGTAACATGGTCAGCCTCCAAAGGTGGAGAGAATTGAGATCTTTTAACGGCATTGAAGCTAAAAGTTTTAAACAATGACAATTCACTGAGAAATCTACCAAAGCAGTGACATAGCACATTTAGTACTTATAAGGTTAAACACTGGGCTGCAGTAGCTGCTTGACGGTAAAAAGTAGGATTAAGGCTTTTGCATGAGCCTTGACATGATCCTGTTGTCTGTCTGCTGCCTTAAGCTTTGAAAAACAGCTGGGATCATCTTCTTATAAGCTCCAGCTCAAAGATGTTTAAGCAGTCCCCAATCCAATTAAACAGAGGTAAATAGAAGGAAGAATTGTACTGAGCACCATCATCACGTTTTTTCTTAATGAAAAACAGTGTAATTGCGGGTTACACAGCTCCTTAATCTCACATTAAATCTAACAGATTGCTGACTTATACTGAGCATGACAGTCCCAGCTTTCTATATTGGTGTGCTTAATTTTAGGTCATTATCCTTTATTATGTGACTTGTAATCCTTAAAGCCCATGATTGTGTCTGGATATTTGGCAAGGATTGTATTTGGTAATACAAGGATTCTGCTTCTAAGAGTGATGGTTTAATTGAATGACATTGTATAATTATTAGATGTTCAGAGAATTACATATATTGCTTTCCTTTTTTAATTGGCTGGTTTCTTATAAGTGTTTCCTTCAACAAACATTGTTCAAGATTATTACTGAGTTTTAGGGGCTCTTCTGAAAAGGACAGCTTTCACAAATGAAAGACAAGTAGTTTATTGATATGGAAATGTATCTAAATGCTATTAAAATGCCCAGTTCAAATACAATCCTGGCTCATCTACAAACTGGGTGACCTTGGTCATGTTACTTTACCTTTCTGTCTCTGTTTCTTCATTTATAAAATAGCAATAGTGATGGTGCCTACCAGGGGCAAGAAACTGTTGTTACAATTATATGAGTTAAAACATGTAAAGTGCTCAGCCTAATGGCTCACATGTAGACAGTCTAAGTAAATTCAGTATTATTACTATTTGTATGTCTTTGTCTAGAAATATGCATAAATGTAAATAAGATGTCCAGCCTTAAGGTCAAGACATTTTATTTTATTTTACTAGCAATGTAGTAATATCTAAAATTTCTCTAACCTAGTAATAGAAGAAATATTTTAAATAGCTATATTATCTTGATCTTCATTGAAGACTGTAGAAATCTACAAGTTATTTTTAGTGGCCCCCTTTTATTTTACCAGTTTAAAGAGGCATGTCCATTTGTATCTATTAACTAAATAAAAACCTGTCCAAAGTCATCTGTAATTCTCTTTTTTCTTATCAAGAGTGCTGAATATGGAAGGAAGTAAAAGTGATTTCTGACAATGCTGACCAGATAACACAGAACCTCATTGGAAAGTTATTCTAAATAGCTTTTTTTATTTTTTGCTGATAAATTAAACAAAAATTAAATGGAATGGAAATGATGATATGGTGATATACTTTACATATATATTAGCCTTTTAAAGAACTGATTTGGGTTTGGAAATTTAAATTATTGTATGTGCACAATCAAATTTCAGCTTATGGATATGATTAGATCATAACATTTTAAATGAGCAACTATAATCTTTTATATTTCAAAGTAAGAACAGGTCTTGCACCATCACTTGTGCATGGTTCTTGATTGCTGCTTTTTTCCTGGTTTCCATTCACACATTAAGATTTAAGAAATGCTAGTATTGAAACTGAAAGTCTAATGAAGCTCAGCTCCATCAATGGCAAACACATTAGTGGAGGAGATCATTTGACGGCGTATACATCTAACACACAGAAATAGTGGTTTACTTGTTATTAACATTCTTCTTTTTCATTTCTAGGGTAGAAAGCACCATAAAACCTCATATAAAATAACATCAAAAATTCTCTTTTTCTTGAACACCAGGTTAACATTGGGTGATGTGGAATGCATTATTATATCCATTTTAGTTAATTTTAAAGGTGAAAAAATAGACATATTTTGGTTTATTATAAAAAGTTTTTTGCTGTGTTTTTATCTTGTTTGACCCAATATTTATACGGCTACCCGCCCTGGCTCACCCACCCCTAGACACGCAGCAGATCACAGAATGAATCAGATCACTGCATGGTTCTGATCCTTCTATAAAAGCAGCTGAAATAACTGGATCAGAGACTTCATGACTGGTCTCAGTAAGTACATTTAGATATAAGTAGTGCCTTGCTTTTGTATACTCCATGAAACTCATTAATTTGAACTTATAGATAATAGCAATATTCTATATTTGAGCAAATTTCAAAATAGTGATAGAAAAATAAGTGGGTCAAGTTACTCATAAGGGAAAAAAATAAAATTGTCAAAAGATTCTGATGACAACACTTTACCCCAGAAAATAAAGTAACATACTTAAAAATTTAAGAGAAAGAAAAAATTGAACTAAGATTTTCTATCCAGCAAAATTGACTTTTAACTAGAAAGGCTGCAAGCTAATATAAGCATGCAATAACTTAAGAAATATTGTTTAAATATGCCTTTCCTGGGTGACCTACTAAAAATGAGCTTTAGATAACTAGAATAATTGAAAAGCCATCAGCATCAGAATAAGAGGTAAGCACTAAATATACATTTACCTGTAGAACTAAAATCAAATGATGGTTATAGAAATATGGCTGTATTCTCTGACAATTCATAGAACAACTATGAAAAATGCAGGTGATCAGAGGCATATGGAGAGTGCATAAAAAGCAGGATAAGCTGAGTAATTACATAGTAATACATATACTTAGTAGTATATGTATTACCTGAGAGTAAAAGAGTATCATTTCAAATTAGATGCTGGAAGAGAGAAAGTAAAAATGTTAGTAGCAAATTATTTCATTATTGCTAATAGTTGAGGGCTAACTGGCAATGAGAAGAAAGGTAATATGTAAAGGTTTTAGCATAAAGGTAAACATTAGGAAAAAAAAAAACTACCAAATACTCCCTCAATACCTACATACAGAAAGAGAGAGAGAAAGAGAGATTTTGAGGAAAATAAAATGAAATAGATGACACAGTAAAAGAACATATATAGTTTCATATATTTGTGTCTATGTACAAACTTACCAACTTTATCAATAAATGTTAATGGACTTAATTCACCTATTAGAATAAAAGAGATTAAGATTGACTAACAAGGTAAAATCTAACACTATGTTGTTTTTAAAAAGATACATCAAAAACAAAGAGTTAAGCAAGATTAAAGATAAAAGGATAGACAGGATATAAATAAATTTTTAAAAAGCAGTGGTCACAATATTATGGAGCATGGTGGAATGCAAACCAAAGAGCAATAAATAAAGACACAGAGAAGAGTATTTCATAATACTAAAGACTGCAATTCACAATGGAGGTATTTCAATGACTAATATATGTGTAAGTAATAACACAGCTACTTTAATAAAGCAGAGGCTAAAGAGAATGGAAACTAACGATAGATAATGTTAGCACATATCTCTGAATATAAGACACATAATGGAGACGAAATATTGACAAGAATATAGAAAACCTACAGAACTAAGTCAATAAAGTAGATGTAATAATCAAACTCTAATGCCAATAGTAGACAGTACACCTTGTATTTAAGTGCACATGAAACATTTACCAAAACTGGCCACATCTTAATTTCCGGAGTGACCCCTCCAACATTCCAGGAATGGAACTAGCACAGAAAACTTCTCTGATCACAACGCAATAAGGCTAGAAATTAGATCGTTCCACCTGGAAATTTCAAAACACATTACTAAATAATTCAGCTCAAAAGGGAAATTCAATACAAAACTGCAGAACTTAAAAAAATTGTAATACCGAAGACATAACAATACAGCAAACCAAAGGAAGAAAGAAAGAAAAAAAAAACATGAGGAAAGAAAGACAATGAGTTAGAAAGCAGTAAAAAGAAGAACAGGAGGAGCCAAGATGGCCGAATAGGAACAGCTCCTGTCTACAGCTCCCAGCGTGAGCGACGCAGAAGACGGCTGATTTCTGCATTTCCATCTGAGGTACCGGGTTCATCTCACTAGGGAGTGCCAGACAGTGGGCGCAGGTCAGTGGGTGCGCGCACCGTGCGCGAGCCGAAGCAGGGCGAGGCATTGCCTCACTTGGGAAGCCCAAGGGTCAGGGAGTTCCCTTTCCTAGTCAAAGAAAGGGGTGACAGACGCACCTGGAAAATCGGGTCACTCCCACCCGAATATTGAGCTTTTCGGACCGGCTTAAAAAACGGCGCACCACGAGATTGTATCCCGCACCTGGCTCGGAGGGTCCTACGCCCACGGAGTCTCGCTGATTGCTAGCACAGCAGTCTGAGATCAAACTGCAAGGCGGCAGCGAGGCTGGGGGAGGGGCGCCCGCCATTGCCCAGGCTTGATTAGGTAAACAAAGCAGCCTGGAAGCTCAAACTGGGTGGAGCCCACCACAGCTCAAGGAGGCCTGCCTGCCTCTGTAGGCTCCACCTCTGGGGGCAGGGCACAGACAAACAAAAAGACAGCAGTAACCTCTGCAGACTTAAATGGCCCTATCTGACAACTTTGAAGAGAGCAGTGGTTCTCCCAGCACGCAGCTGGAGATCTGAGAACGGGCAGACTGCCTCCTCAAGTGGGTCCCTGACCCCTGACCCCCGAGCAGCCTAACTGGGAGGCACCCCCCAGCAGGGGCACACTGACACCTCACAAGGCAGGGTATTCCAACAGACCTGCAGCTGAGGGTCCTGTCTGTTAGAAGGAAAACTAACAAACAGAAAGGACATCCACACCAAACACCCATCTGTACATCACCATCATCAAAGACCAAAAGTAGATAAAACCACAAAGATGGGGAAAAAACAGAACAGAAAAACTGGAAACTCTAAAACGCAGAGCGCCTCTCCTCCTCCAAAGGAATGCAGTTCCTCACCAGCAACGGAACAAAGCTGGATGGAGAATGACTTTGACTAGCTGAGAGAAGAAGGCTTCAGATGATCAAATTACTCTGAGCTACGGGAGGACATTCAAATCAAAGGCAAAGAAGTTGAAAACTTGAAAAAAATTTAGAAGAATGTATAACTAGAATAACCAATACAGAGAAGTGCTTAAAGGAGCTGATGGAACTGAAAACCAAGGCTCGAGAACTACATGAAGAATGCAGAAGCCTCAGGAGCCGATGCGATCAACTGGAAGAAAGGGTATCAGTAATGGAAGATGAAATGAATGAAATGAAGTGAGAAGGGAAGTTTAGAGAAAAAAGAATAAAAAGAAATGAGCAAAGCCTCCAAGAAATATGGGACTATGTGAAAAGACCAAATCTACATCTGACTGGCGTACCTGAAAGTGATGGGGAGAATGGAACCAAGTTGGAAAACACTCTGCAGGATATTATCCAGGAGAACTTCCCCAATCTAGCAAGGCAGGCCAACGTTCAGATTCAGGAAATACAGAGAACGCCACAAAGATACTCCTCGAGAAGAGCAACTCCAAGACACATAATTGTCAGATTCACCAAAGTTGAAATGAAGGAAAAAATGTTAAGGGCAGCCAGAGAGAAAGGTTGGGTTACCCTCAAAGGGAAGCCCATCAGACTAACAGCGGATCTCTTGGCAGAAACCCTACAAGCCAGAAGAGAGTGGGGGCCAATATTCAACATTCTTAAAGAAAAGAATTTTCAACCCAGAATTTCATATCCAGCCAAACTAAGCTTCATAAGTGAAGGAGAAATAAAATACTTTACAGACAAGCAAATGCTGAGAGATTTTGTCACCACCAGGCCTGCCTTACAAGAGCTCCTGAAGGAAGCGCTAAACATGGAAAGGAACAACCGGTACCAGCCGCTGCAAAATCATGCCAAAATGTAAAGACCATCGAGACTAGGAAGAAACTGCATCAACTAACGAGCAAAATCACCAGCTAACATCATAATGACAGGATCAAATTCACACATAACAATATTAACTTTAAATGTAAATGGACTAAATGCTCCAATTTAAAGACACAGACTGGCAAATTGGATAAAGAGTCAAGACCCATCAGTGTGCTGTATTCAGAAGACCCATCTCAAGTGCAGAGACACACATAGGCTCAAAATAAAAGGATGGAGGAAGATCTACCAAGCAAATGGAAAACAAAAAAAGGCAGGGGTTGCAATCCTAGTCTCTGATAAAACAGACTTTAAACCAACAAAGATCAAAAGAGACAAAGAAGGCCATTACATAATGGTAAAGGGATCAATTCAACAAGAAGAGCTAACTATCCTAAATATATATGCACCCAATACAGGAGCACCAAGATTCCTAAAGCAAGTCCTGAGTGACCTACAAAGAGACTTAGACTCCCACACATTAATAATGGGAGACTTTAACAGCCCACTGTCAACATTAGACAGATCAACGAGACAGAAAGTCAACAAGGATACCCAGGAATTGAACTCAGCTCTGCACCAAGCGGACCTAATAGACATCTACAGAACTCTCCACCCCAAATCAACAGAATATACATTTTTTTCAGCACCACATCACACCTATTCCAAAATTGACCACATACTTGGAAGTAAAGCACTCCTCAGCAAATGTAAAAGAACAGAAATTATAACAAACTATCTCTCAGACCACAGTGCAATCAAACTAGAACTCAGGATTAAGAATCTCACTCAAAACCGCTCAACTACATGGAAACTGAACAACCTGCTCCTGAATGACTACTGGGTACATAAGAAAATGAAGGCAGAAATGAAGATGTTCTTTGAAACTAACGAGAACAAAGACACAACATACCAGAATCTCTGGGACGCATTCAAAGCAGTGTGTAGAGGGAAATTTATAGCACTAAATGCCCACAAGAGAAAGCAGGAAAGATCCAAAATTGACACCCTAACATCACAATTAAAAGAACTAGAAAAGCAAGAGCAAACACATTCAAAAGCTAGCAGAAGGCAAGAAATAACTAAAATCAGAGCAGAACTGAAGGAAATAGAGACATAAAAAACTGTTCAAAAAATTAATGAATCCAGGAGCTGGTTTTTTGAAAAGATCAACAAAATTGATAGACCGCTAGCAAGACTAATAAAGAAAAAAAGAGAGAAGAATCTAATAGACACAATAAAAAATGATAAAGGGGATATCCCCACCGATCCCACAGAAATACAAACTACCATCAGAGAATACTACAAACACCTCTACGCAAATAAACTAGAAAATCTAGAAGAAATGGATAAATTCCTCGACACATACACTCTCCCAAGACTGAACCAGGAAGAAGTTGAATCTCTAAATAGACCAATAACAGGAGCTGAAATTGTGGCAATAATCAATAGTTTACCAACCAAAAAGAGTCCAGGACCAGATGGATTCACAGCCGAATTCTACCAGAGGTACAAGGAGGAACTGGTACCATTCCTTCTGAAACTATTCCAATCAATAGAAAAAGAGGGAATCCTCCCTAACTCATTTTATGAGGCCAGCATCATTCTGATACCAAAGCCAGGCAGAGACACAACCAAAAAAGAGAATTTTAGACCAATATCCTTGATGAACATTGATGCAAAAATCCTCAATAAAATACTGGCAAAACGAATCCAGCAGCACATCAAAAAGCTTATCCACCATGATCAAGTGGGCTTCATCCCTGGGATGCAAGGCTGGTTCAATATACGCAAATCAATAAATGTAATCCAGCATATAAACAGAGCCAAAGACAAAAACCACATGATTATCTCAATAGATGCAGAAAAAGCCTTTGACAAAATTCAACAACCCTTCATGCTAAAAACTCTCAATAAATTAGGTATTGATGGGACGTATTTCAAAATAATAAGAGCTATCTATGACAAACCCACAGCCAATATCATACTGAATGGGCAAAAACTGGAAGCATTCCCTTTGAAAAGTGGCACAAGACAGGGATGCCCTCTCTCACCACTCCTATTCAACATAGTGTTGGAAGTTCTGGCCAGGGCAATCAGGCAGGAGAAGGAAATAAAGGGTATTCAATTAGGAAAAGAGGAAGTCAAATTGTCCCTGTTTGCAGACAACATGATTGTATATCTAGAAAACCCCATTGTCTCAGCCCAAAATCTCCTTAAGCTGATAAGCAACTTCAGCAAAGTCTCAGGATACAAAATCAATGTACAAAAATCACAAACATTCTTATACACCAACAACAGACAGAGAGCCAAATCATGAGTGAACTCCCATTCACAACTGCTTCAAAGAGAATAAAATACCTAGGAATCCAACTTGCAAGGGATGTGAAGGACCTCTTCAAGGAGAACTACAAACCACTGCTCAATGAAATAAAAGAGGATACAAACAAATGGAAGAACATTCCATGCTCATGGGTAGGAAGAATCAATATCGTGAAAATGGCCATACTGCCCAAGGTAATTTACAGATTCAATGCCATCCCCATAAAGCTACCAACGACTTTCTTCACAGAATTGGAAAAAACTATTTTAATGTTCATGTGGAACCAAAAAAGAGCCCGCATCGCCAAGTCAATCCTAAGCCAAAAGAACAAAGCTGGAGGCATCACACTACCTGACTTCAAACTATACTACAAGGCTACAGTAACCAAACAGCATGGTACTGGTACCGAAAGAGAGATATAGATCAATGGAACAGAACAGAGCCCTCAGAAATAACGCCGCATATCTACAACTATCTGATCTTTGACAAACCTGAGAAAAACAAGCAATGGGGAAAGGATTCCCTATTTAATAAATGGTGCTGGGATAACTGGCTAGCCATATGTAGAAAGCTGAAACTGGATCCCTTCCTTACACCTTATACAAAAATCAATTCAAGATGGATTAAAGACTTAAACGTTAGACCTAAAACCATAAAAACCCTAGAAGCAAACCTAGGCATTACCATTCAGGACATAGGCATGGGGAAGGATTTCATGTCCAAAACACCAAAAGCAATGGCAACAAAAGCCAAAATTGACAAATGGGATCTAATTAAACTAAAGAGCTTCTGCACAGCAAAAGAAACTACCATCAGAGTGAGCAGGCAACCTACAAAATGGGAGAAAATTTTTGCAACCTACTCATCTGACAAAGGGCTAATATCCAGAATCTACAATGAACTCAAACAAATTTACAAGAAAAAAACAACCCCATCAAAAAGTGGGCGAAGGACATGAACAGACACTTCTCAAAAGAAGACATTTATGCAGCCAAAAGACACATGAAAAAATGCTCATCATCACTGGCCATCAGAGAAATGCAAATCAAAACCACAATGAGATACCATCTCACACCAGTTAGAATGGCAATCATTAAAAAGTCAGGAAACAGGTGCTGGAGAGGATGTGGAGAAATAGGAACACTTTTACACTGTTGGTGGGACTGTAAACTAGTTCAACCATTGTGGAAGTCAGTGTGGCGATTCCTCAGGGATCTAGAACTAGAAATACCATTTGACCCAGCCATCCCATTACTGGGTATATACCCAAAGGACTATAAATCATGCTGCTATAAAGACACATGCACACGTATGTTTATTGCGGCATTATTCACAATAGCAAAGACTTGGAACCAACCCAGATGTCCAACAGTGATAGACTGGATTAAGAAAATGTGGCACATATACAGCATGGAATACTATGCAGCCATAAAAAATGATGAGTTCATGTCCTTTGTAGGGACATGGATGAAATTGGAAATCATCATTCTCAGTAAACTATTGCAAGAACAAAAAACCAAACACCGCATATTCTCACTCATAGGTGGGAATTGAACAATGAGATCACATGGACACAGGAAGGGGAATATCACACTCTGGGGACTGTGGTGGGGTGGGGGAAGGGGGGAGGGATAGCACTGGGAGATATACCTAATGCTAGATGACGAGTCAGTGGGTGCAGCGCACCAGCATGGCACATGTATACATATGTAACTAACCTGCACAATGTGCACACGTACCCTAAAACATAAAGTATAATAATAATAAAAAAAAGAACAAAGAAAGAAATGCAAAAGATACTTTTAACAAAATAATCAATAAAACAAACAAACCACTAACAAATCTAATCAAGAAGCAAAGGGAAAATTCACAAATACACAAAATCAAAAATGAAAGGGGAAGGAAAATGACTGTCAATAGAGAGGAAATTTAAGAAGTCTTAAGCGATTATAATGCTCAGTCTATACAAATTAGTTTGAAAATCTAGATTAAACAAGTAATTCTCTGGAAAACTTGGCAGTGATAGAAAGAGTAAGTAGAGAATTATAGTAGAAATAGGGAAAGAAAAGCCATTAGACAAAATTAAATGTCCATTTATGTAAAAATACTTAATAAAATAGGATTGCTGGATATTTCTTTGATATGACAAAATACATAAGCCTTGGCTCCAAAGCCAACAACCTACTTAATTCAGAAACATCAGTGATTTCCCATCAAAATAAGGAAAACAACAAGGATGCCCACTGTTTCCAACAACTATTTAACATTGAGTTGAACATATTTACCAATGCAATTAAGCCAAATGGAAACACCAAGTCCTGGGTTTAAGCGATTCTCCTGCCTCAGCCTCCCGAGTTGCCAGGATTACAGGCATGTGCCACCACGCCTGGCTAATTTTGTATTTTTGGTAGAGACGGGGCTTCTCCACGTTGGTCAGGCTGGTCTCGAACTCCCAACCTCAGGTGATCCACCTGCCTCGGCCTCCCAAAGTGCTAGAATTACAAGCGTGAGCCACCGCGCCTGGCCTGTTACTATTATAATATCATTCATTCTATAAACAATGAGTGCTACTGGGTGACAGAGCATGTGGGAGGTGCTGGGTATAGAGCAGTGATCAATAATCTTTGTATTCATCAGGTCTCAGTGGTTGTAAGAGCTAAATATTTACACAAAGGACGCTCACCACAGGGTAACAGGAACAGGGAACTTCTAAAATTTATTTGTAGGAAGAACTACACCAGCCTTTTTTGGTTGCCACACCTGGAACAAAAGGATTTCATCCACTTGTTCTGCCTTTGCTTCTTCATTCAGCTTTAAGTTCAGGACCTCAGAAGAGATTAATTGGTTGAGCTAAAGAAACCTGCCCATCCCATGGCCATACTGTGGTAATGATAGAGGAATTGATCTGGTGGTAGGCGCTTCAAGCATGCTTAGGGCATCTGAAGGAAGAGGACAAATTAATTCATTGTTTCTGCAGGAATGCACAGAAGAAAACTAGGGTGCTCTCATGGTAGCAGTAGATGCCGGACAGCAAAAAAAGAAAAGAAAAAAAAGAAATGTTGCTGATCTCCAAAGGTTGATGACTTCTTTGTAATTGACCACTTGAATGACTTCTTTGTACTTGACCACTTGGATTTGTCTGCCATATAAGTCTATGCTGAATGTGAGGCCACCTTATCTGGTGAAAAATAACCAGTATAAAATCTATCATAAAGTGGTCACCAACTCTGCTTACTCCCTATAGTAGTTTAGAGCTATGCTCTGATCATCTTCTACCTAAATCATCTTTTCTTTCAATAAAGTAGTGTGTGGTAGCACTGAACCATATACCTGTTTTCCTTCTAAATGCACCCGTGGTAAGGTATCTTTTATAGGTAAGACTTCTTAAGTAGAAGAGAAATAGCCAGTGCCACCATGCTCCTACAGAATAAACAGGGCAGGCCTGATGGGAGGGCTCGGGCTCTCAGATGCAGCAGGGTTAGTTTCTGCCACGCACTGGGATTGGAATTCCTGTTGTGCATCCGGATCATGTACAGAATTTCGGCTGACTTCAAAGAGAGTGATTTTGAGAAGAGAGAGTTAGTTGCCAAAAGGAGAAAGCAAGGCATTAATCTTTGATAAGCTCCATTTACTAATTTATAAAGGCAATGGGAATTGGGGTGAGGTTAAAAAGTAAAAGCTGAGGGAACTATCTGTAGTGAATGCTAATGATTTTCTGACCATGTCATGAACTGTGCTTTTTTTTTTTTTTGGTGGGGGTTGAGGTGGGGAACTATAGCATGATTATAAAACGTTACATACTATTTAGTAGTTTATAAGTGTTTGTAAGATTTTTTTAAAAACTAGTTCTGACCCCTTAAAATGGAAGAGCTATTTGCTAGAAGGGGCTTGTAAATCACAGCAGTTACAGGAGACATGTTTAGAATTCAGAGTCAACAGAGAGAGATTAGCATAGACAGCAATGCAAACAGTGTTTCCATTTTTTGTTCATCTTCTTTATATCAACACAGAGAAGACTGGGAATGAAAGGCAAGAAGCTCCAGAAAGAATCTGGAGAAATTTACAGAAGAAAGAGAACCAATAACCATGCCCCAGGTATAAAGAACACAAACATCTAGGTAGGAACTATTTCAAACAGTTAAGTATGGATGACGTTTATTTATTCTTAAGGATTTTTATTTCTTTTAGCATGTTATTCTTTCAGTCATAGGCATATTTGGGGGACCCAGTACGTCACGTACTGTCCAAGGTGCTGGGGAGAGGAAACAACAATAAAAGATAGGCATGGTTTGTGCCCTAACAGATCTTATGGTCTGACAGGCAAGAGACATTGAACAAGTAATTACAGTCACATGTGATGAATGTCAAGCTGGGCTGATACACAGTTCTTTTGGAACAAGCAGCTAGGGGACACTGGACCATTTTGTTTCTTGACAGAACTAGAGTGTAGCTGATAGACTCTGTTCAAAAATTGTCTATTCAATTTTCAGGTTTGGATGTTGACATATATATACTTTACACATCTTGCATCTTTTAATCCTCAAAACGACCCTGCCGAATAGATGCGTGTTTTCCCATTTATCGACCAGAAAATTTAAACTCAAGGTAGCTAAATTAACACGCCCTTTTCACACACATAATAAAAGCTAAGGCTGTAAAAATGGAACTGCTTCAAAAACAAGCTGATTTTAGGATTTTTTTTTAAAAGATGAGTAACAGACTGACAAAGGAAGATCACTAAAGGAACATTTCAATGGTTAATTACACCAATATAAAGGTGAAGGGTTATACCTAAGGTCACGTAGGCTTTGGTTTTGGTTTTATAGTTAAATTAACATAAAAATGAAGTCTTACTCTTAGGCTAACTTAGGCTTTGGTTTTACAATAGATCAAAGGTGATCTGTTGCCCAGACTTTGGCCTTATTTTTGTGCCCAACTCTATAATACATATCCAAATTCAAGTGCCTAAACCGAAGGCCCCAGATCTAGGTCCCAGGGTTTCCCAGAGTTATTTTGCCCATCTGTGCTTATTTGCTTTCTCTTTCATTCATGCAGATACTTTCCTGAGTGAACTTTTGGTGTCCCCTTTCATAATATAAGCTCCAGAAAACGGAAGTTCAATTAAACCAGAAAAACCTGTTTAATTGAAGCCAACCATTGTTTATTCAACACTGATTGGTGGAAAGCACTGTGATAAGTGTTGAGGAAACAAGCTTGGTAAGACACAGTCTGTGCCTTATGTTTGCTTCCCACTCTCATCAGTCTTGACCAGGGATTGGCAAATGTTTTCTTAAAGGTTCAGATAGTAAATATTTTAGACTTGTGGGCCATATAGTCTCTATCAAAACTATTCAACTCTGCAGCTGAAGCATGAAAGTAACCAAAAACAATACATGAATGGATGGGTGTGGTTGTGTTCCAATAAAACTTTTTTTACCAAAAACAGATAGCAGGCTGAATTCAGCTTATGGTTTGCAGACCTCTCGTCTTGACCATTTCTGGTTAGTGCATCAAGCCACCAGCTGAGCTTCAGTTTTTATATAACAGTGATAGTCATGATATGAATTGGGAGCTTATCAGAATCTCTGAGCATAAGATTATAACATAAACATCTCTCCATCCTTTTATTTATTATGCATTAAACAAAAAACTTTCTCTGCCTACCCCTTTAAAGACTCATTCAACCACCACTCTGCTCCAGCAGAGAAAAAGATGTGTGTTTTGGTTTCCTCCACAAGGAATGATTAGGGAAATGGTTAGAGACTTGCTGTATAACATTAGAGACTTGCTCAGATAAATACGCCTTCACTTTAACAGTGGTATAAATGAAGCAGCCGAGAGAATGACAGCATCATTAATTCAAGGAATATTTATTGAGCACCTACTATGTGAAAGGTCCTGGAATACAGGTATTAGAGAAGTGGTAAACAAAAGACAGGCTCTCCATCTCTTATAAAGCTTAGAATCTGACTAGGAGACATGCAATCTGTACATAAACACAAAAGATATAAATGATTATTAATTAAAAAAGAAAATGAGTAATATGAAAGAAATTCACAGTTTGTCATGAGAATAAATATGGAGTGAACCTAATGAAGCTTGGAGGTCAAGGAGGATCTATTTAAGGAAATGACCTTTAAACTAAGACCTGAAAAATGGGCAGAAATTAGGTGAAGAGTAGGCAATGGGAAAGATTACAGGTTAAATGGGTGTCACTTGAAAAGATTTGTGAAGGTTCTGAGGCAAGAAGGAGCTTGGCCTGGTCTGGGGAATGGAGGATGGCCAGTGAGACTGGAGGTCAGAATACAGGGAGGTGAATGGCAAAAATGAAGCTGGAGAGGAGAGAGGTCAAACCACAAGCCTAAGAGCACTTGTTAAGCATTTTGTATTGTATCCTAAATGCAATGAGAAGATGTTGAAATAATTCACGCAGAATTGGCATGTTTAGATTTACATATGTAAAGATCGTACTGACTGCTGTAAGAAATATGTCTTGGAAAGGAAATTTGATCAAACCCACTCTCAGCCTTTCTCTTTCCAGCACCTTCTCTGGGCAAAACACCCTTGGCAACTGCACCCAGAACCAGGAGATGCGTAAAGGGAGAAAGTCATATCTCCCTTCCGTAGATTTATTACCTGTCCATAAATAACCTGGAGACATTTATCACCAGGAATTTGGTTCCTTATGCAAACATACAATTCTTATGCTATGTAAAAATTAAACACAAAAGTCAGTCCTATGTATAAATCACAGAATCACTATATAAAACAATTACTTTAAGAGTCAGACATAAGATGGTCTAGATAAAGAAAGCAGGGATCCAGAGGTGGAAAACTCCCTTGAAGAAGATTCTGCTAAACCCAATAAAAGGTATCAATGAAAGAGGTGGTAAAATTAGATGTAGGATACCAATTCAGATATGGAAGACAACTTAGAATACACAGACACACACACACACACACACACACACACACACACACACACACACACACGCGCACATGCAATATGCTAGGCAGGAAACTTCTGATCCTGTCTGGCAGTTGGTCTCTATTTAGTATAATAGTCTTTTGAGATCAGAGTGGGAAAGGGAGGAATTGAAGTGACCATTCAGCCATCTGCTGCTGAGCATTTTCAGGGAAAAGACAGAAAATTCGTTGTTTGGAATGCCTTGCAAGTGTCACCTGACACTGACATTTTTAGACTATCCTCAACTGAATTATTCTATACCTATCGTGTGTGTGTGTGTGTGTGTGTGTGTGCATGTATGTACTAGTATGTATAAATACTCAAAGACACAGAGTCAATATCAGTTAATTTCATAGTGGTGACAAAGCTATATATCCAAGTTCAGAGTTGTAACTTTAACTGTTTAGTGTATTAATGCCTCACTGGGATCATGGATGCTACATATTCTCCACTACTTGTTTAATAGCTTGTCAAAATTATTCAATATATGCAGTGTCACAAAGCACACGGTCACATCTCATATGTCTGCTTCAAGGGCAGGACCAACGTGACCTTTGACTTTTTCTTTTACACGGGATAAAATCATTCTTTAGGAACAATGTCTATTTGCACAGCTACCCAATCTGCTATTGAAGCAGTCTCAATTTTCTTCAATATTGCTTGTTAAATGTTTATAGCTAATTTTATAGTAAAGGGCTAGATGTCTGAATATTTTCAAATGCATTCTCTATTGGAGTGGGTTTTAACTGTTCTTCTTTCACTATGTTTTGTAAGATCGAAAATAGACACATAGAAAATGATGAAGTGGCTTAAAAAATTCTTGGATAATGAAAAAACTGTATCATATAGAAGAATAGAAGACTGCTTCCAAACATCCTCTGACTTGGAAGATAGTTACACATTTGTCTGTTACGTATTTCTCATCCAGAAGCAAATATTAACCAGTCAACATCGAATGCCATTTGATTCCATCCCCTTTGGCTTGGGAAACCTATGACTACCCACACTCAGGGGCCATCGGCATGGAAAGTATTAGTTTCTGTGCAGCCCAGGGGCTCTATAGGAAGCGGTGGAATCCCAAAGGTGGGTTGAAAGGTTCAAATCATAGCCAAGAAAAATAACTTCAGTCACTGTCAACGGTCAATATCATCTAAATCTCTAGAAATCTTATGAAAAAAAAAGATAAAAGTTAAAAATAATGGCTTTCTTTAGGGTCCTTCCCACAGCAATGATTCAGAATACTACATTTTTAGACAGGAGAGGAGAAAATCATAATGCCCGGTAGAAGGGAGATGTAATTTTATTATCTGGCAAGATAGCGGCTTCATCATTAAAAAATTCAACCAACTAGAATACAGCGTCCTTTGACCTAGAAGATAAAAGGTCAGACAGCAATTTTGAATAATAAATGAGACCTGTTGACCTGATGACCCAAATCTGACAGTGTGAGTGTTTCCTCTTTCACAGATGCAGACACACACACCAAGACAGCTCAGCTAATGAGCTGCCTCAACCCAGGTTGTGGGTGCTGCAGTGTTTTCGTGTTATGTAGCACGGGGAGAACAAATTTCTGAAGCTGTTGTGTCGTGTAAAGTGATATTTATAGAAATATTTCTATTGTGGCTTTTAAGGAGACTCTTTCCTGAGTTCCCAATGTTTCTATTTAGTTGTTGAATTGAGTAGAAACCTAAACATTGGTCAAGGTATTTCTTCCACCTCTGATTTCCTTTATTATTTTAGCACTGGCAAAGAAGAAAGGAAATGCTATATGCATTTCACTTATATTAACAGCAAGGTGATTTTATGAGAATTTTCTAAAAATGGGAATGAACCTAATTATCTTTAAAAATGTGACTCTTTCACTTCATTTTGGTGCAAATAGTCCTTGTATTTAGATAACAGATGTAGATGTACAAGGTATTAAGCTATATGGATATTTGTGATATAGTAATTAGTTTAAATGTTTAACTTTATTTGAGTAACATAGTGATGTAATTTGAAACCTTAAAAATTTCCAACTAAAATGAAAACAGAAATATGGCTTTAAACTAAACTATCCATCCCTACAATTTTAATCCTTAAAATTTTCATTATTGCTTTTGGAAAATAACAGCTGTTACAAAGTAAACTTGGTAAATGTTTACATTCTTTTTGATAAATATCCTATAATATGTCTAATTTTGACACTTTTGCTTAATAACATGTATAGTGCCTTTAATTTGTGTTTACTTGGTATTCTTTTCAATAAAAGATTTCAGGAGCCTGGCCAAATTCCAGTTTAGCTAATTATATTTCTCTTGCTAGGTCCGCTTTTAGCTTTCAACTGACTATGATAGTCTTCTTCACTCTTCATGTTAAACTCTTGCCAATTTTTGAATTGCAGAAGAGCCATTTGGTAAAATAACATTGTCTCTACTTGTAGTAATATCACACAGATGAGTAAAAATTGTTTTGAACCAATTTTTTGTTATTTACCATAAATTGGAAAAAAAAACTTAACAATGAAGGATTTAGAGAAACCCTCACCATATATTTATCACAATTTCCCATTATCTTCCCAAAACAGAAAGACAAAATGGCAGCCAAAGCTGGTTCAGTTGGTTTCAAGCCTGTTCAATTTGCTGTAACTGAATAAATGCATATAGAAGACTTTTGGTGTGCAGAGCCCTAGTAAGCATCATTGTGTTGTGTTGCAAAAATTTTGCTTTGTGCATATTGAACTTTTCCAGAAAGTCACAACTTTTCCAAAGTAAAGGCACTTGACCTAGATTTATGGGTGAGGTCCCATTCTAATTAGTAACATGGAATACTACTGCTACATAGATATACATCAGCTGAACTGTGATACAGGAGAAGAAAGGAAGTGAGTTTACAGGGAGTGAGGAAAAATGACACCTTATGTATGTGTTTTGTGGAGCACTTCTTTGTCCTGTCTACACACTTCACATTTATTTTTACATAACCTCACTACAAACTCACGTAGAATATATGTAGTTTTGTGTTGGTAAATGTTTAATAAAAGCAAACAAACAAAAACCCCGATTTGTACTATTTGTCAATTTTTATGGTACAAATACTCCCACCATAACTAATTTCAAGCTACCAAAATGATGTCACTATGTACAAAGCTGAGGAGAGATGCATACAACTGGCTGTCAGGAGCTGGTGCTAGCTGGCTCCATCACACCACTGAGTATAGAGGGGCTAATGGTATCTTCATTTTGGAGTCAAGGAAACTGATATGGAGAGATTTAATGATTCATCTGAGATGGAGAAGCAAAGAATAGCAGGGCTAGTACTTAGACATCTTTTATTACCAGGTTCTGAGTTTTTCTCCACTTTCTACAATGTGAAGCCATTTAAGATAAAAAAAAAAAAAAAGGCAGGAAGTGTAAGTGCCGGAAGGGTAAGGAAACTGTGCACCAACTCAGGAAGTGCACGTGCACTTCACGGAGGACAGAGGCAGGGCAGACCCATGAAAGACTTCAGAGCAGAGGCAGACACAAAGGAAAGAAACACTGGGAGACAAAGATGCAGACAAAGAAGAAAGAAATAGATCTGGGGGAAACCGGGAAATGTAGGGGGAGAGAGATAAAGAGACAGAGAACATGTGCAAGTAAGCATTTTGGATAAAGAATACTCAACTTTTATATCAGTTTTCTCCTTCTGGCTCATTTGCCTCTTTCCCACTTTTATCTCTCCTCCTTAATGTTGTAATAAATATATTTTTTTGTTTGTGGTATTCTTTGTAGTTTTGTTAATATAGCAAACCAGCCAATGTTTTATATTTCACTCGACTCTCCTACTATTTCACCCTATCACCCATAATTCAATTAAATTAAAATGAAGTTTGATTTATTTGTTTTACATTCAGACCACTTATTTGATTATTTTGCTGGGTCAATGGTTTGCCATTTTAAAAAATATATATTTCTCAGCCCTTTACTGTAGTATTACCTTGCAAAGACAAAGGGTTTCACATCCATTACCTAAAAAGTCTTATAGCACTCCTTCAGAAGGGCTATTAATTTTATTTTACAAAATAAAGAAAGACAAAAGGAATGAAGTAATTGTTTAACAAATAGCAAAATGAACTGAGGCTTGAATCTGTGTTTCTACATTATTATTCTCTAATATGTAGCTACATTACACTGTTTCAAAATCAAAATATACAGTAAAATCTTTAAACACATTTTCTTTGAAAATAAATGTTTGGATGAGAATGTATTCCATCATTTATCTATGGAGAAAACAAATAATAATGCTCTATTTTAATTGCCAGTGTAAAAGTTTAAGGCATAATAAAGAGGTAAATATATAAATGAGGCAATACAATGTCCATCCTTGGAGAAAATATTTTACCAACAGTTAAATAATGAGATTGAGTAATTGAGTATCAGGATATAAATTATAATGATGAAAACCATTTAAACTTATCAGCATAAGAACAAATCGTTAAGTTAGAGTATTGTTAGAACTAAAGCTTTGTGTTCCTTTCTTCATTTTAGTTTTCATTCTGCTGCAAATAAGTCACTTTTTCCCTAATCTATTACTTCAAAGAATTCACATAAGTGTTTCTAGCAGATTGCCTATAGTAGGGTCTGGAAATCAGCAGGGTGACATTCAGCAGTGTTCCTGTACATGGATGGATGGAACTGACTTATCAACTGTCACCCATATCACCCAAATCATCCATGTGAAGAAGGCTGACTTGGCACTGAGCTGGCAATTATCTGGTGAACCCAGCCTAGTAAACTGCCCAAACTGATAAAAGTTCAAAGAATAAATATAATTGCATTGGGAAATCATGGAGAATCCTTTTTGATGATTCAAAATGCAGTATCTTCAATGGATTCAATCCACGATAGCATGCTCATCAAGTCATCTAAGAAAAAAAATACAGACTGCTATTATAGGCTTTCTACAACATGGTTCAAAACCTTGCATAAACCTGGTCTTTACAGAAATGTAAATTATGAGTGTAGCGCATGCTGAGTACATGTGGAAAGGTTACACACTCACTAATGTTATATAATCCATGTTACATGTATAATACATATATATACATATAGTACACATACACATACAATAACTTGAATAATTAACTCAGGTTATTAGAGCAATGATAGAAAGGAGTTTCACTCTGAACAGATAAAAAAGGAAAGATGAATACAAGAATTTACTGAAAGAAATTTGACTTCAACAATTAAACAATAGTACTGCCAAGGTTGACTCGGCCAGAATAAGAAACTTCACTTTAAAGGTAATTTGCTTTATTAGTTCTCAGTATATCAGGCTGTCCAAAAAGCTTGGAGGCCAACCAGCAGTGCCATAGCAGTCAGAGCAAAATGAACAATTACAGTGTCATTATACTTAGCTTTCTAAGGTTAGGAAGTTCTTGCCTGTTTTCTAAGTGAAGGGAGCTGTGTTGTGTTCAGCATTTATTAAATTTCCCTGAACTTTCAGATTATCTTGGAGAAAAAAACTGACTGCTGCCTTTAGCATGATAATATGAAAATCCAAAGTGAGGAGCACCAAATGTTGACTTATTTTGTGTGAGCTTAAGGGTCTCTCAGACATTAAAATGGCTAAGAATTTCATCTCAAACACCACATTCAAAAAGATTATAGAGTGATTGCTTGGAAGGTGATGTTCAGAAGATTTCTAATGTTGTATCTGGATCTGGCAAGAAACAATGCCTTGATCTATGAGCAATGTATGCCAGAAGGTAGGAATGGAGAAGCAACAGCTTACATGGCACCTTTTGAGTTCTTGTGTAATGAAATCTGGCTGAGGTCAAGAGAGATCAGCCCGTGAGCCTGGAAAAGTGACCACCGACCATCCTGAGGCTCAGTTAAATGAAGGAGGTGTTCCTAGATAATCTCCAAGGCTCTCATTAGCCTTAGAATGATTTAATAGCATCTAAGCTTTCTATAATAATATTACAGTTCAAAAAATGTTTTACATATATTAATTTCTTATATTATTATTACTAGGTTTTAGAAAAAAACTAAAGCTCAAAGTGGCTAGCCAGGATGACACAGATTGAGGAGGTGAGATTCAAATGTTAGCTTCCACCCAATGTATTTGGCATGTCCGTAGAAGTGTACATTGGTATGGTTATTGTAGTGAATAATGGGTAGAAGTGACCTCTTCCCTCGTTGATGCTGAAACAGGGGCACTGGTGGAATCTGGAGCAGTGGGTTCCCTGAGTAGAGGACTCAGAGCAAAGGCCCAGGTTACTATCTTTCCACAGACACTGACTGACACAGCTCCACTTCTACTATAAATGTGTCCTAGAATCTATTGCTCATTCTATAGTAGGAATTTATAGACTCCAATATTAATTTTAACATTTTATCCAGTCTTAATGGCAATTATCCTTAATAATTATCCTTAGTTGTCAACATTAAAAACATTATCCATGACATCTTTAATTCCGGATTGCCTCGTCCTATCACCTGGCAGATTTTTGGCCTTGATCCAGAAGACTCCAACCATTCAAGCCAAACATATTTACAACTGTGGTGTAAGAAAGTAGCCCTGATGTTTACAAACAAAAACGAATTCTGAAAAATGTGCTCTAAAGTTAATGCTATGTATCACATTAGACATTTGAAACTTCATTAAATATTACTCCATAGATACTATCCCCCATCTTTCATCTTTATGGAAATGGCTTAGGGGTGGAGTGAAGGAGAAGCAAAGATTATTTGATTATGTCACAAAATGATGATTTAGCAATTCAACATCCCATTAAAGTATGTTTAATGGGATGCTGAATTGATTTCTTAATTTATAAACTCAAAAAGTTAAAGTCCACTCACTAGGTTGCTGTATAAGAAAGAAACCTGTAATGTATTCCAAAACCTTATGTAGATGATTTCTTGATATTATGTGTAACTTTTTTCTTCCAATGGAGCCAATTACTGAGGCTGGCCTATTCTGATGCATAGCAGTAAATGGCACCTGCCTTTTGATTTCATTTGTTTGACGGGATTTTCAGTGAGGCAAGAAATGACTTCAGAATAAAAGTCTCTTAATGAAACTTAATTTTTTAGCCTTTAAAAATGGGACATTCTATTTCTTAGCTTATTCCAGGTGCATACTTAAAATGTGCATGATTTTTATTAAAATCCACATTCTTGGAGAGTTAGAATCTCAGGCATACCTTGAAGCATCTCTTCAGTTTATCAATGTATGATTCAAACTCAAGCTTTTAGTTCACAGAAATATAGCCCAAAAGCAACACCAACGTTAAATGGTTATTTACTTATAACTTGCTAATGTACTTTTCTCCCTGAGTATTGGCATTTTTTTTTTTTTATTTTAGGATTGGGACACATGGATTTTGCTACTGCCATAGTAGCCTTGGTTTCTTTTAGCCATGGACTAGAAAGAAGAAAGAGTCCTCATTCGCAATTCACACAAACTGTAATGATGATACACATGTGGATTTTTTTTAAAGTACAATGAAAGTTTAAGAAAAAACATGCAGGTTTTCTAAAAATGTTTTGTAAAGATTAGGTGAAGATCAGTCTCCCCAACAGACTCTTATTTTTCCTTACAGTATCTGTAGGAAAAAGCTCATTTGCAGACAGCTGCAATATGAGCTTCCTTTCCTTGCCCTGTCATTGACCTCCAACCTGATCTGAAAGAACCACCTTCTTTCAAAGTGAGAAGTTATTCATTTACCATAATAGCTCTATTCGGGGCCTCCTTAGCAGAAACTAGCAATTGTGCCCAAACAAGAAGGTTTTGTGATCCTGACTACCGTTCTTACGCAGGAGGACAAAACCAATAGGAAATTTCCATTCCGACAGCCACAGTAGGCGGCCATAAAGTTGGTGTTTAAAACTATGGCTTATGTGTGGTGATCACAAAAAGAGAAAGAAAAATCATTAGGAGTTTGCACTTGCTCTGGTTATGTACTGGGGTTTGCCAATTATGTTCTCTTAACTCGACAGCTTATTCATTGAGCAAGAGCTGCTATATTAGAGGTTAGCTGACAGTCTGCAGTGTGCAACTTAAAATAAAACCACTTTATGAAGAGGAGTGAGAAATATAAATGATAAGCCTATTGGATAATCATTAGAAATAAATAAAAAGCCTTTGATACATGCAATTAGTCACATGCATTACAAGTTGAAATGCAGTCCAGTGTTAAAGAGACAGTTTAGAAGCACATGGCACATTTATCACAACTCCACAGACAAGTTATTGAGCTGTCTGTGAAAAAACAGAGCCAAACAGGAAAGCTTTCAGCAGTGAGCAGAGGTTGAGGTCCTTGATTGATATAGCTAGATGATGCAAAGCTGTCCGATGGCTTTCTGCAAAATAAAGTGAAGGAACTCAAGGTCTTTCATGGTGCTCTCTGACCAGAGATGAACAGCTACTTTATTATGGCCCAGATTGAGGTTGTGCCTTACTTCATATTCTGCTACTTTCTGATGCACACGGTAGGGGTTTGACATCTTCACATTAAAAAACAACAACAAAACAAAACAAGTTCACTATAAAGGACAGAATACCACACTGGTTAGAAGCTCAGATTCTTTACTTGTCCTTACGGGCAACTCTTTTAACTGTAGAGATGTAAAAGATGAGAATAAGTATTATCCTCGAGATCCCATGGCGACACACCCCTTCCTTCCTGTGTGGTTTCACTCCAAAGTGTCCCAACCAGGATATTCACTGCCATGACCCCGATACACCAGGTTATTTTTTTCCCAAGAATTAAGCTGCAGTACTTATTTTTATTTTGTGCTCTAAAATAGAGAATGGCCTTTAGATAAGACATAAATAACTTTGTAAGTCTAGTTTAAGTTTTTTAGTTGCTTTGAGTAGTTTCAATGACTGGAATTTATTTTGCTAAGGAGTTTAACAGCAAATAATACAATGGTATGACCCTTGTCTTTAGCTTGATTCTTGTCAACTAAAATTATTAACCTTAAAATAACCACACTGCATTCTTCTCATTATATTCATTTGTGTCCTCCCAGCCCCGGCCCCCCAAAAAAAGCACAGGGAGAGAATGAATGAGGAGAAAAACGAGAGACTTGCTCTAGAATCATTTTAAAAACATTATATTCTTCCACACTCTCTCTTCTTATCTAATTCCCAGACTTCACTCTCCCTAAAGATATTATTACCACAGTCCTTTGTTTGAGATTAGAACTTCATAAATCTTCAGTTCTACTCTTTTATTGGCATTTTAGAGTTGTATTATTTGATTTTGAGTATCACAAACTGCATTGTTCAGAACACCTGGAATTTTTACCTTTAATAAATGAGACAACTAGTGTAGCACATTCAACCAAAAGGACTTCATTTGAAATTAATTCTGGTAAGGATATAGCTATTTCTAAAACTTAAATGCACTACTAAGACCTAGTATTAGTTCTCCTCTCTCTCCAAAAATATTAGAAATTTTACTCTATTTTTAAACTTCCTGAGGAAAAAAGCAAACATATTGAAAGCTTTTATTCTGTCCAGAACCCAAATTCATATCCCAAATATAAATATATAAATCAAAGTAATTTAAAAAATCAAAATTTAACATAGTTTTACTTTGCTTAAAGCTGTCAGCAAAGAGGGTATTCCTCTACATAAAATAAGTGCATACTTTGCTGCATTCTGGTTCTATTTCCTCATACAAATAAAGGAGGAAAATGATTAATTTCTCCCTAGAAACTCACATATTTCCAAAACCTCAATTTCTTGTTATCCAAAGTGCCTGTTACCTGGGGAATTCTTAGAGAATCTCAGACCTCACCCCAAAAGAGTAAGAACTAGCATTTTAACAAGTTCCCTGGGTGATTCATATGCCTACTCAAGTTTCAAAAGCCCTGCTTTAATGCAGTACTTCTAAACTCTGTCTGCATTTTAGATTCACCTGAGGACCTCTTAGAAAATACAGATGCCAGCACCCTACTATAGACCAATTAAATCAAAATTTTTGACAGTAGGGCTCAACCACTGATATTTTTTAAAAGCTCCCCAGGTAATTCAAGTGTGCATCCAGAGATGGGGACCACCACTGTAATCAAAGCTATATAACCTGTTTTGTTTATCTTTTAATGGTAGCCACTAGAAAGCTCAAGAGGTTAACATGAATCTTTTTAGGTAATTTATTATTAATTGAGTTATATTAAGAACAAGAAACAAGATAACATTAATACATTTTTATCTCATGCTAGTCATTGCACTAAGCTCTTTTTAAATAAATTTTCTCATTTAATGCTCAAAGCAATGTCACTCTTCCTATTTTACATACAAGCAAACTGAGAACAGGAGGGGTTGAAAAAATTAAGGTGAGATAGTCCTTTAGTAGTAGAACATCCAGAACTTAAAACCAGTTATTTTTGACTACAGAGTTTACATTCTTAAATCCTTGTTACTACTTTGCATATTCAATTCTTGCAGCTTTTTTCCAACCTGTGGCCTAGTTTTCTCTTAATTGCCCCCCACCCCAATTATTTCTTAATTCCTGGCTTTGGTTTGTACTCTAGAATGAAAAGTGGACCTCAAAGTTTAGTGTAAATTAGAAGCAACTGAGAGTTTGTTAAAACACAAGGTGCTGATTCAGTAGGTCTTGGATACAACCCCTAAATTTGTAATTCCAAAGAATTCCCAGGTGATGCTGATGCTGCTGGTCCAGGGACAAAACCAAGTTTTAAGAATCAGTGGGCTAGATTAATTGTGATGGCTCTTACTATGTTGCCTGCCTTCATTACAAATTTCCTCAAATCATTTATGTAAATAGAAAAGTTATGAATAAGTAAAAACAGGAAAGAAGAGAGGGATGATGATATATAAATGATGTTAATAAGAATGGATAAAAATAAAACTTCAAGTAAGAAGTGATTTCCTATCCCCTACTGCAAACCCTTCCCAAGAGATAAATGGACTTCAGCATTCTTTTCTCCACGAAGTTATAATTAGACTTGGTATATGATGGCAGGCAATGCAGGTATTCTAAAAGTCAAATAAACTTATATTATGACATTGTTTAGAAAATAAATGAGCAATGATGAACAATTTTAAGGTCTTCTATGCCTTGTGTTCTCTAAGTTACTTAAATCATACCAAGATACATTTAATTATTCGATGAAATGTTTTGCTTGAGGTTATAAATTGCAGTGTCTGAAACAATAAAAGCGAGGGAATTTTAAAAAATTTATCTCAGTGATTTATGCTCTTAGTGCAAAGCTGACAATTTAAAATATACACTTGGTTTTTCTTCATCACTTTCGGAAAGAAATTTTCCACGTAACAAAATAGTAGCTAGAAAAATGGTCCTAATTATTTGTGTTGGATATTGGTAAGATGTGATTGAGAGAATAGTGTTTACATGAATCAGTTTCAGCAAAGACACATCCTTAGAACTTTATGATTTAAAGTTAACAAGCAGACTAATTTACTAAATTGGAAATTAGGTATATAATATAAAATTATTTTAAGTCTCTCTACCTGGACTGAGTAAAATTTAAAAGAAACTAATTTCATCTTTCACTTACGACTTCAGTGACATGTACTTCATTTGAGCTGTTAAAATAAAGGAAAGCAAGATCTGCCTGTTATAAAATAGATATTTTTATTTATTTATTTTTTAACTTTTATTTTAGGATTGGGGGTACATGTGAAGGTTTGGTACATAGGTAAACACATGTCATGGGGGTTTGTTGTACATATTATTTCATCACCCAGGTATTAAGCCCATTTAAAGATGTTTATTAATACCCCCAAACTAGGTTTGAGGTGAAGCTGTTTGCTAAATGATTAATCTAGTAATAGGAATGTCAGATGGAACACAATTTTTAAGATTTTTTTTTAATCTGAAATACTGTTCTTGCAGAATGTTGGTTGGATGACATAAAGAGCACAGGCTTGCCTATCACACTGATTACTTGATGTAATAGTAAGCAAGCTTAAGTGAACTGTGTGTCTTCAATCTTTCCAATCACTTAGGGATGGGCATCGGAGCTCGTCATCCATCATCCCTGGTCTGAAACATACAGTGCATCAGCAATCTTGGGCTGACCTAAATGATAGTAAAAGCCGCTATGCTGTTCACAATAAGAAATTGTTGTCCGCTGAATTACAGGTTTGTGATTAGATTGCTAACATGGCCAACTTGATGTATAAGTGAAGTGTCCAGGGAAGATATTCTTCAGGATCTTCTGAAGATTAATTTATACCCTTGAAATGCAGACCAATCACAGAGTCAAAAAATACGTCAAGGTGTTTTTCTTGTAACCAAGAAAGCCCAGCTGTTTTAACAGTCATTAATTCATTTCTGGCACCTTTATCTGCAAAAGAATTTAATAAACAAGGGGTCTAATGGCTATCATCCTGGCATGGCTAGAATTGCTCAATCTGATAATTGATTTTTTTGGAGCCAAATTTATATGAGGAATAGTTATATACTGTTAAGAATATAAACCTGAAATGTCAACTGTTTCTCATAATTTAAATTTTTACATTTAAACAATTTTAAATTTGCTAAAATGCCTATCTAAAATTCCTGGCTGTGTGTTATGTTCTCATATCCTAGGACAGCATCTAAAGATAGAAGACAAATTACCTGGTAAACATGCCATGTATTATTATTTTTATTTCCTTTCCTAAGATTAAAATAACTTGAATTTAAAATTAAACTTTAAAGAAACTATCTCCAGGTCAACTGCATAGCCCTAAGAGAATATTAGCACAGGAACCAGGAGGCCCACCTTGGACTTCAGGTTCTGTGTCTAAATTTTCTGTATGGCCTTCGATAAACCATTTGGCTGCTCTAACCATTAGCATCCACATTTGGTCTTATAGGAATGGTATTTTCTGACCTATCAAAGGTCTTATTCAGTAGGATGACATTTATTGCTTCCATGTCTACTGAAAATCCTTCCTTTCCAGTCACGTGGGTAAGCATAAAATGATGAAGGTGCTAGTCCTGCTGACAGCAGGCAAGAAAATAGGCAAGTATGATAATAAGCTTAGTGTGCAGAAAAACCACCCAAAAATGAAAATGCTGGGGCCAAAAGCCCAGAATCTGAGTTGACAGATTCAGTGCTGAGCTCTGATATACACCTTTCTAATATGTCCTCCAGATAATTCTAATGCAGATAGTCCATGAGCTACAAGAAAATTTCCTAAGTGAAAGGAATTAGAGCTGGATGCTTTGAGGTATACAGGAAAAAAACACTTGATTCAATCCTAAAAGCCTGGGAAAGGTTTTGGGGAAAGGTGCTGGAGAAATAAAAATTTCATGAGCATATTCTGGGTACAATAAGTGTAAGACTGGGGAAAGTGTTCCCAGCAAGGGAACCTCATGAGAAAGGGAGCCCTTGGGGACTTGAGGCAGGTGAATTTAGAAAGTTCAAGAGGCAAAAACAAGAGATGCAGTTTAAGAAGTTGAAAGGAAACTATCACGTAGGACTTTTTTTCTTTTCAATAAATTACTTTTTGAACACATGTGTACAGAAAAAAAAATGTGTAAAAAGAATAAACAATGAAAAGTTTTCCTTCTGTCCTCTCCCCAGCCACCCATTTCTTTTTTGGAAGGAAAACACCATTAACAGCTTCTTGCGTGTCTTTCCAGAGATGTTAAATGCATATGCAAGAATGTGCCAAGACCTATTCTCCACACTCCTGTTCCAGTAAATTAAACAGTAAGGTATACTATGCACAGTTCAGCATCTTGCTTTTTTGACCTAATGTATTTTGGATATTGAGCACATTTCCTACTTCTTTGTAAACACTGCATGGTACTCTACTATACACACACTATGATTTATTTTACCAGTTACATGCTGATGGACAATTAAGTTATTTTCAATCTCTTGCTCTTACAAGCAAAAATATAAAGAATTAGCTTGTACCTAAGTCATTTCAAACATGTGCACATACGTTGAATTAAAAAAAAAACAGAATTTTTGAGTCAAAGGGTATGAGCATTTAGCATGTTGGTAGATTCTGAAAAAATGCTCTCCATGGAGGCTGTAATAATTTGCAATGTCATTTGCAAAGTATAAGAATGACTGTTTCCTTACTCTCAAAAAAGCAGTTAGACTTTATCTTTGGAACACTAGAGCATAAATCAAGAGTTTTAAGAGAAGGAACGCTCTGATTAGGGTTACATTTTATAAAGCTATATTCTACAGCAGTGTGGAAAATGGATGGATTAGAGATAACCCGGTGTTGATTATGTGGGAGAGCAAGGATTTTTACTGAGCATATATTACATGTCAGATTTTCTGCTAAGCATTTACGCTGCATTATCACATTTATTACCTATAACCACACTAACTGTTATTACTGGTTTCAGACAAAGACAAAATGAAACAGAGGCTCATAGTTAATTACTTGTCCAAGTACATGCCGGTAGTAGTACATGGCAAAACCGGGATTCAAATCCAAGTAAGTATTACTATTAGCTCAGAGCAAGTGGTTTTAGCCACTACAATACCATTTGGGATGCAGAGAAGTTGATACATTTGAGATATGTCAGAGGTAGAACTGACAGAATTTGGTAACTGAATGCAGGCAGAGCATAAAGAAAAGGAACAGATCAGCATTATCTGTCGAGACTGGGAATCTAAGATTTACAGCTGGAAAGCAAGGAGTCGGGGGGTGACTTTTGAGTTTGAGGTGACAGTGGGAGATATCTACTGCCTGGGAGGTAGGAGAGCAGTCTAGTCTGGGGAATATATGGGACTTCACCAGTGTACAGACACTGCGCTTGGGAAGTCACCAGCATGGATGGGCTCATCTAGGGAGCAACATTTAAGGAACAGGTCAAGGATGAGGAGAACATGAAAGAGGTGAGGAACAAACAAAGAGATAAGAAGACAGGAAGGAAAACCCAAAGAAAATGTTATCTCCAAACCATATTTTTAAAAAATCACTTTGAACTACTTTACAAATAAATTATTAATACCCACTTTTTTATTTATAAGGACTCTCATATACTGTAAAAGTAATATTCATGAAATAGTCCCCAAACACAGGAAAGAATAGGTTACTGGAACATATCCACCAACACTGTCTTGCACAGGTGATAGTCCAGGGGCAAATAGCTTTCTCTAAGCTGGCTGAGAGTCTTGATACATTTCTTTAAACTCTAATAACCATGCAGAAAAGTGTCAAATTGAGGATTTAAAGGCAACGGTTGCAGTCCCAGGAGAGTGTCTGGGAGTGATTCCTATGTACCTGACATAACTCAGAAGCAGGAGAGCCGCACTCAATGGCAGGGAGAATTCTCCCACACCACCTCGTATAAATCTACAGAGGGCTACGCAAAGGTTTATGTGAGCTGTGTGTCCAACATGTGTTGGAAAATCAGTCTTGTTATATTTTCCCTGTAAATCCTTCCAGGAGTCCTCTAGGTTTAAGGAGGACCTTCACATTTGGAATCGAGAAATGAGTATAGATTTTCTGAAACCGCCTAGACTGTGTAATATGTAGTTCATACGATATATTTGAGGAGAAGAATATGTAGGCACTGTCAGTCAATTGATGGGTTCAGTCTCAAGAAGCTCCAACAGGCCCACCACTCTCCCCAACTCCCTCATAAGGAAAAAAAAAAAGCCCAAAAAACAAACAAACAAAAAACCCTGTTTTTCAAAGGGACTAAGTTCTTTAAATGTGGCTGACCAATCTCTGTTGCATATCCATGCAGGATACCTGCATATCCGGGAGAGATGAGACTGATCTTATTTTGTTTATATAACCAGTTTTATAAATAAAAGACAATATCTTTTATGTTAGCATACCAAATTCCACTTCTGAATACACCAAAACTAAAAACTAGGACTGGACCAAACTACAGAATCTAAACACCTTTTTTATGTGTTTAAACTGATCTTTATAGGAACAAAAGCCTTGAAAATTATATACATAAAATGGTAACATTACTAAAATATTCTGAAAACAATGAAAAATCTAGTGTGTACCAGATTTTTAAGTCAAATTAATAACTAATTTTAAAATAGTTTTAATTATTAAACCTAATTTTTTATTTTATCAATAGATAAAAAACAAATAATCATTTCTAAGCTTTATTAGAAATGTCTTAAATTCAATATTCCTCCGTTTCATCAAGTTTTATCTCAAACATTAATTGCATATTATCCTGATCATAACAAACAGTTGCCTTAAATAAAGACTATTGATTATCTAGGATGCTCCAAATCAAGATTTGATTCTAGGCATTTTTTGTCTTGTTTTTTTTTTTATTTTTTTAAGTAAATTCTACTAATTTCTAAGTATTCGTCAATGAATATCTGATTTTTAAAAATAGGTAAATTAAAAAAAATTACATCAAATACAAAATAATTTTTTACCATTTAATATGGGGATCGTATGTGGGGATCACATACAAGTGCATGCATGATCCACAGTACAACTTTACTGAGCAGCTTTTCAAAGTACATAAGCTTTTGTTTTTTACAGACCCTTAAGAAGTTCAGAATAGTGAAATCGGTTTTTATGAAGTAGAAAATAGGGATTTTCTAACCAATCTAATACTCAAAACAGTAACTCTAACTTTGTGACAGACACTATTTGAACAACAGTGACAGGGAGCTCACCACTTAATGAGGCAGCCTGTTCATTCAACAGGCTTAAGGGTGTAAACATTTTCCTTAACTATTATACAAAAATCTGCTTCCCTGTACATCTAGCAATGTTGTTCACTCCGGCTTCTGTAACGATCCCAACTTGCTCCCCATTGTCACTAAGGTGGTCACTATTGATGTCTTCCATGCTAAGAATTTATTTTTTTTTTAAGTAAAACAATTCCATTTCCTCCAGTCACTCTTCCACATCATGGTTTGAAAAGTTCCTCATCAATTCCTGCTCCAAAAGGACCACTGATCATCTCTAGCAGGCCTATAGACCATTTCATTCAACTATAACATAGCTCTATGTGTAGGGTTATCATTTCTCATGAGTTAAAAACTCAGCTGCTATCAATGTAAACATACATTATAAGTATATATACCTTGAACACATCATTGATACATACAAATTTGTTTCCTTTTGAAGTTTACCACAAAGAATGGTACGATATATACTATATATATGACATAAATTTTAATTATGATATATTTAGCTTGTAAAATAATGTTTAATTTACCAGTTTTTCTTAGAGTAATTGGGAGAAATGGAAGAATGCAAAGTATTTAGGTGTGGTAGGGAGTTTACTGAAAACATAATACTAACCTAAAGTTTTCTTTCCTTTTCACAGGACTTATGGTCTGTTTCTTTCTGCACATGAGATCATTCTCTTTCTCTGAAGACCAGTCTTCTGTGATTTGAAATACAGGTAGCCAGCCTATCCCTGCCTTTATGTGGTCATTCTTGTCTACATCAAGTACTATGTTGAGCCTCTACACTCCCAGCTTCCAAGACCTGGGACACACTATTTCATTTTATCCTAGGTCTCCACCCATCACAGGTAATATTAGAGATGACAAGGATTGCATAACTAGCAGCTCATGCGTATGCACTGTAGGTACAAGTTCTCCAAAATGGTGTGGACAAGATTATGGGAGAAAAATGCATCAGCCACACGGGCAACCTGAGAGGTGTCATATTTTTGAAGCACGTGTCTATCGGCTAAAATACAGTATTGAATACAGAGATAAGATTGAAACCATCATAGAATGGCTACACTCTGAACCACCCATTCAAGTCAGGAGAATTCCACATATAAGAAGTCCTTCTAATATCTATACATCAGCTTATGAGGCATTTATTTGCATTCACAAGACCAAATGTTGAATGTGGTACCAGAAGATATGAAGCATGTGGATATCTTTAAAGAAGTATAGTTGCTGTACTTCTAATTAAGTCTTCTCAGAGTACTGAGGTTTGCTGTCATGAGAGTAATGATTTTCTTTATCATGCCCCCCTAGAATGTCAGTATGGGAGGGAGAAAGTATAATTTGCATTATTTCATGTGTCATTACTTTTATTTTGCTTATTTATCTTTACATAAACAATGAATCATAAAAACAATGAACTATGAAAACAATGAACATTTGACATAGGTGGCCTTTGTGGTCTTCAGTGAAATGTATGTAACGGTGATTCACACTTAACGACTCAGTAGGAGTGAGGTCATAGTCCATTAAATGCATTCCCTTTTGTCCACATCCTTACCAACACTTGTTATCCTTCACCTTTTTATAATAGCCATTCTAACAGGTGAGAATGTATCTCATGCTTTTGCAGGAATACACTCCCCCTTTTTTTTCAGTACATACTTTTTAAAAAGCTAAATTTTTTATTTTAAGTGACAAATAAAAATTCTATATATTTACTGGGCACAACATGATGTTTTGAAATACGTATGCATTGTGGAATGGCTAGATTGAGCCAATTAACATATGTATTACCTCATATACCAATTTTTTTTTTTTTGTGGTGAGAACACTTAGAATCTAACCTCTTCACAATTTTCAAGAATACAATACATTGTTCTTAGCTATAGTCACCATGCTGTACAATAGGTACCCTGAGAACTAAACAGATCAAGGAAAAAAATGAATAACACCATTCAAAAGTGGGCAAAGGACATGAACAGACACTTCTCAAAAGAAGACATACAGGTGGCCAATAAACATGAAAAAATGCTCAACATTACTAACCATCAGAGAGATGCAAATCAAAGCCACAGTGAGATACTGTCTCATACCAGTCAGAGTGGGTATTATTAAAATGTCAAAAAATAACAGATGTTGCCAGGTTGTGGAGAAAAAGGAATGCTTATACACTGTTGGTGGGAATGCAAATTAGTTCACTCCTGTGGAAAGCAGTTTGGAGGTCTCTCAAAGAACTAAAAATAGAATTATCATTCGATCCATCAAACCATTACTGGATATTTACCCAAAGGAAAATAAACTGTTCTACCAAAAAGACACCTGCACTCATGTTTATCACAGCACTATTCACAATGGCAAAGACATGGGATGAACCCAGGTGCCCATCAATGGTGAATTGGATAAAGAAAATGTGGTACATACATACTAGGGAATACTATGCAACCATAAAAAAGAATGAAATCTTGTCCTTTGCAGCAACATGGATGCAGCTGGAGGCTATTATCCAAAGCAATTAACACAAACAGAAAACCAAATACCGAATATTATCACTTATAAATGGAGCCGAATACTACAAATTAACTCAAACAGCCAAATACTGCATGTTCTCACTTGTAAGTGGAACCTAGACAGTAAGTACACAGGGACACAAAAATGGAAACAATAGACACTGGGGATTCCAAAATGGGTGGTGGGGGAAAGAGGGGAGAAAGTGTTGAACTATTGGGTACTATGTTTATTACTTGTGTGATAGGATCATTAGAAGCCAAACTTAGTATCAAGCACTATAACCATGTAAAAAATCTGCATATTTATCTGCAGAATTTAAAAACAAAAAACAAACAAAACATACTTTGAATTTATTTCTCTTATTGAATTGAAATTTTGTATCCTTTGACCAATGTCTCTTCAATGCCCAACCCCTGCCTCCAGCTCCTGGAACTACTATCCTATTCTCTATTTCTGTGAGTTTAACTTTTTAAAATTTCACATAAAAGTGAGATCATGTGGTATTTGTCTTTCTGTACCTGTCCTATTTCACTCAACATAATGTCTTCCAGGTTCACTGATGTTGTTGCAAATAATAGGATTTCTTTCTTTTTAAAGGCCGAACAGTATTTGATTATATATGTCACATTTTCCTTATTTATTCATCCATTGATGGACACTTAGGTTGATCCCATATCTTGGCTATTGTGAACAATGCTGCAGTAAACAGGGGAGTGCAGAGATCTCTTTGACGTGTTGATTTCATTTCCTTGGTACTAATCCCAGCAGTGTGATTGCTGAATCAACAGCAGTTCTATTTTTCTTTTTTTTTTTTTTATAGGAATCTTCATACTGCTTTCCATAATGGTTGTACTAATATACATTCTCACCAACAGTGTGCAAGTGTTCCCTTTTGTCCACATCCTTACCAACACTTATCTTTCATCTTTTTATAATAGCCATTCTAATAGGTGAGAATGATATCTCACTGTAGTTTTGACTTGCAATTCCCTGATGATCAGTGATGTTGAACATTTTTTCATATACCTGTTGGCCATTTCTGTCTTCTTTAGAGAAATTTGTATTCGGGTCCTGTGTCCATTTTTAAATTGGATTATTTGTTCTCTTGTTATTGAGTTGTTTGAATTCCTTATATATTTTGAATATTAACTCCTTACCACATGTATAATTTGCAAATATTTTCTCCCATTCTGTAGGTTGTCTTCACTCTGTTGATTGTTTTCTTTTCTGTGAAGAAGCTTTTCAGTTTGATGTAATCCTACTTGTTTATTTTTGCTTTTTTTGACTGTGCTTTTGGGGTTGTATTAACAAACAAACAAAACACTGTCCAGACCAGTAACATGCAGCTTTCCCTCTGTTTTCTTCCAGCAGTTTTAGAGTTTCAGGTCTTGTGTTTAAGTCTTTAATCCAATCTGAGTTGATTTTTTGTATATGGTGTGAGATATATATATTTTTTGCCCTACCTATGATATTTTCCCCTCACATGGAAAGCTTATGTTTTCGAAGAGCTCATTAAAATAAGAAAATAGAGGAAAATACTTGGGATCTAGGGCTAGGCAAAAGTTTGTTAGAATTGACTCGAAAAGCACAATCCATGAAAGAAAAAAATTGATAAATTGGACTTCATTCAAACGAAAAAAAAATTTCTTTGTGGGAGATAATGGGATCCTTGATGCAAGAAATTCTTAACCTTTCTCTGAAGAATTTCCTAAACAGACAGGAGCCAACTTGACTAGAGATGCCTGGGAAATGGCGAGAACTGCAGCCTATGGCTGACTGATACTTGGATTTAAAAAGCCCTGTCTTTGTTGCAATACATGTTGTGCTCCAGTTACTACCCTCTGGGAATGCTCCCGAACCTTACAGAAAGTCAGCATTCAGTAGCAATTAGAGTTCTCCTTTCTAGAGAACCACATTTTTCTATCCTTTCATCATGAATATAAGTTTTCCATAGGGATTGGGTTTTACATTAATTGGATAACAAAATCAATGGAAGCAGTAGAATGTTGCTTTATTGAATACCGGCGTCCTTATAGTTGGGTTGGGAGGAGGTAGAGGTATCAGTATTTCAGTCACAAGACTTCATTTCATGGTCATGGATTCCAAACAGTGCCATTCAACTCTGATAGCAAATATTGTGTTAAAAACAACTGTTTATTTGATTTTTGTCACATTCAAACTTCTAGTGATTTAACTTTGTTCCTCTAAGCTAAGTATCTCATTTTGTCCAAATGACCTCCCTAAATGTGCATGTGACTGTGTGTCTATTTCCTTCATTCCATGATATTATGAATAACTCTAAGGTGTGTTAACAGTCATCACACAGATGGAAATTCCACATTAATTGTTCATATGTTGCATCAATTCACAATAGCATATGCTTACTCATATTATACATGTGCCTTTCTTTTCTAATATCTTAATAATCTTGGAGTCTAATTCTGTATGTATTCAAAGGCTAAAATTTTTCTGATTCATTTTGGTCATGGCTATTCCATAAATGTCATTTGATGATGTGTTTTTTATGATTCTTGCTTGTAATTTTAACTCCTTTATCCATTTTAACACCAACTGCTTCTTTTCTTTTTTTTTTTTTTTTTTTTGGAGACGGAGTCTCGCTCTGTCACCCAGGCTGGAGTGCAGTGGCACAATCTCAGCTCACTGCAACCTCCACCTCCCGTGTTCAAGCGATTCTCCTGCCTCAGCCTCCTGAGTAGTTGGGACTATAGGCGTGCACCACCACACCTAGCTAATTTTTGTATTTTTAGCAGAGATGGGATTTCGCCATGTTGGCCAGGCTGGTCTTGAACTCCTGACCTCAAGTGATCCACTGGCCTTGGCCTCCCAAAGTGCTGGGATTACAGGCATGAGCCACGGCGCCCAGCCAACATCAACTGTTTCATTTGCATTTTTTAATTTGTTAATTTCCTAGTTTTGTATTTGTTTTTATTTCTTTAATTGATTCACATATCTCAGGATATTAAACATATCCTCTGGAAAGTCAGCCGGAAACTTCTTAGTCCTTTCTAACGTTTGAGTATGTTATAGAAATACACCCAGATTGAAAATGTGACGATCTCTTATAAAAGATTTGTCCATTTCTGCTGTCTTTAACTGTATCTCTTGATGTATGACAGGGAATCTTCTATTTTTAAGGTGGTATTTGTTTCAATTCTATTACAATATAATCCTTCCAAAGACATTTTAAGTGACAATTAAAAATCCAAACTTAATTTAAAATTTAGCAGTAGGCATTGCTATTAACGCTAATAATTTCAGCCGAAGTGAAAACTGATTGAAGAGATGCCTTCTATACATGCCTAAGTTCCCACATAGACAATGACAGCCACTCTTTGGGTGCTCAAAACTATCTTTTAACTTAGATTCATGCATTTATTCAACAAATATTATTTACAGCCTAATAATGACAGGCATTGACCTAGGTATTGAGAAAATTGGGTGACTATAATAGATAAAATATTCACCATCATTGAACTTATGTTCTTCAATTATAAGAGGCACTCAGATTTCGGAAATGATAAAATGTGGAGAAATACGTGAAATATGTATCTCAGAACAAAGAAAGATATGATGTAGCTTTAGGGTTCTTTCATACTTTTGAAATTCAGCTATTTCTAATGCAATTAATTTTATTCAAACTTATCCTAAAGAGACTATTTTAGTATTTGCTTATGTTTCTTGAAATAATTTTTTCATTATATTATTTCTAATGCAAAGGAAATACTTCAGTTTTATGTAACAAATGACATCAGACTTTCTTTTCTTCCTCCATTTTTTCCCTCTATAAAATAAATTAACAGAGGCTTTTCATAGGATAGTCTATTTATTTTCTCTGTGCTCATGTATGAAGAAATATATATGGGTGGGGTGAGATAGGAGGAGTGTACACATGTATTTATAATGATGGACCTTGAAAGGGTTAAAACAACTCCTGTACCAAGCCCTCACTTCCAAGTGAGGAAATCCTCCAACAAGCATTGCCCTAGAATACATTTAAAGAGGCTAATGAAAATCAAACACAACACACACACACACACATATATTTAAAATGTATGTATACACATACATGTAATACATAATTTATATGCATATATTATGTGTTTTGATACATATATATTCCAAAAAGCAATGTAGTAAATTAGTAGCTTATTTTTCATATGAGTACTACCATATCATATGTTCCGAACTCAACATAAGGGTCACTACTAATGGCATTTGAAAACTGTCAAGTCAGAAAACTTTCATGTGTAAATGTAGACTTAATCTCTGATGTTCATGGGAAGTGATTCATGGCTAGTTTTTACATTACACCAAGGAGATGCTTTATAACTGGATGCTGACACTTTATATATTAGGCTATAATCAATATTATTTGCTACATGCTCTGTCACTGAAATAAAACCATGATTGTTCTGCAAATAAAGTTTTAATTAATAACACAAACATCCCTGTTTCGAAATGTGGTAACCCTGTATATCCCATAACACAACTTTACTACCAGGTATAAAGATGAACTGAAGGTTTAAAAGTCTAAAACACTGATATCTCAATGGTATAACCTGAGTCTGTGTATTGTTTTCTTAGGCAAACAGGTCATATATTGTAGAAGGGAAACTGAACTCAGTTTTCTTATCTGTAAAATGGAAATAACAGTATCTAGCCCACAGAGTTATTAGAAAGATTAGATCATGTGTGTAAAGCACACAGAATTTTTGGGCTCCTCCTAGATTTGGAGAATGGTAATCTGAGGTTGAGTATTGATGTCCATAATTGAATTAGTGTTAACCTGTGCATTTTAACAGCTGCTGTCAATGCCCATAACACAGAGACATTTAATTGCTAATCCAAGTCTATGCAATCACTTAGCTCATTCCACTATCTAACAGGGTAGAACTGGCAGTCAACTTCTGCAGGATTGAAAAGAAGACATCACTGGAGCACACTGAGACCACTGGTCTCCCTGCTTATAGGCCCTTTGATCTTTGATTCATCTACCAAACTGAGAAACACCCAAATTATAAATCTGAAAACTTTCTAGTACCTACAATATGGCATACAAAACCATTCACAAACTGGCCCCACCCCAACTTTAAGCCTGCCCCATCACCTCACTTACATGATTGTATTCTAATTACACCCCTAAAATAGCTCTTATGACATTGTGTTATAGTTAATCAGGTGTCTAATCCCCATCTAGCCCTTTTTAGGGCTGTACCTCAAAGTATGTGTTTGCCTAGGGGCAGTTTAACCAGTGTATGCCTCTTCATATCTTCCAAGATAATCACACTTGAAAGGAGTTTCAGCTGTTAGCATCTTTCACAGACCCCTCAGACTGTCAGCAGTAAGATGAACATTCTGAAATTAAGTTTTAAGGATGTTCAGAAACGAGAAGTAAGGTATACAGCCTCCAGTTCCTCCAAAACTCTCCATAAGCAGGTGTGTCCAGGACAGCCACTCTCATTGCACTAAAGCAAATGACACATCTTATTGTACTCCTTGTGTCTTATTCCTTTTTGTATGCTTGGTAACTTGTATAGTGCCCTTTACTTATTAGGTGAAACTTAGATTAAATAATTCCTTTCCTTCTCTCTTCTTCCCCCACCCCTAAAAATACACAAATACAGAATTTTCAAGTTAAAGCTACCTCTCTGTGACAGTAACCAAGTGAAAAACTCAGATTCCTATGGGAACCTAGGGAAAATTGAACAAGACAGGCTTGGTGGATACTGAGATGACTTGGAGAACACACACATATGCAAAAAAGGTTATTATCTCACTAGCTGCTATCAGCTCCAGCCTACTGTTGTTGCATGAAAATGGCAATTTAGTGTGGCTTCTCTTCCTATCTGCCATGAGAAGTCAGATATCCAGAATATTTTGTGAAATCTGGTTTTTATATGTTGGAAATTCGGTGGTTGTTTGTTTGGTTTGTTCTCTGTAAAGCACTGTGTAAGTCAAACAGAATGTACTTGTAAGGGATCAGTTTGAACCTTTGCTTTAGAGCTCCAAGACTGGGCAGTCTCTAGAAATCACTACTGTGCATTTTAGCTTGAAAAGATCCATTGTTCTTCCAAAAGACTAGGATGCTGTTAGGACACAGCCAGGCTGTTCATGGGTGTGCTATCTGTTCTTATGAAAGAAGCTTGGTCAGTATCTGCCTCACAAAATTATGACTTTCATTTTATCAGCAAGGAAGAACTTCTGCACTGTAAAAGCTTATTAAGGGAATTTGATTGCAAATTGAATGTGGTCCAGCACCTCTCCAAAGCTCATTTAAGATATTTGATATTTTAGAGAAAAAGCCTAAATGGGCATGTTAACTATCCATTTACCTGCACTATTCTAGGTTCTATCATTGAAGTCTCAGACCATCAGAAAATAATGTCTTGGACCCCATTATCTTAGTCAATCAAAGACAAGACTTCTGAGAGATGACTCAATACCATGTCATTTGATCTTACAGAAGGCTAATATAAAAAAACTGTCATGTTTAAGAGCATAGTTTGAACCTTTTAGAAAACTGGCTGGAGACACATTCTACCTTGTGTCTTAGCACTGCTTTATAATGGATATATAAAGCAGTGTAATAAATTCCAAGAAAATAGTTCCAGGAAAGAATGTTTATCCTTACGGATGCATCTATATATGATGCCTTAATGGGAAATAATTTCTTTTCCTTAGTTGCCAGGACAAACTTAAAAAGCTACATTAAGTGAGAATAAGAATCCGAGGTTTGTTTCAGAACGTTTGAAGTCCTTACTAATCCTTCCCCTTTATTTGTTTATTAAAGTTAACATTGGCTTTAGGTTTTAGATAACTAGGAATAACCCAATTATAATAGTTTGTTTTTATTCTAGTGATATGATTCTGGGTAATCACAATTTTTAAAATGTATTTGCTCCATTTTCTATAATATTGTTTTGCTTTGTTACAAATACAATTTTTAAAAATGAAGAGAATTCTATCCATATCATAGATTTCAGTGGGTATCTGCTTTCAAAATATCTTCACCATCATATACCAGGACTTTAAATTTTAATTTTAGAAGTATGTTATTTGTATTTTAAATGCATATTGCAATTCAAGAATTCCCTGCCATCTATTTGTTTATCATATGTTTATCAAGTATGTGCTGGGTACCCAGCACCGACCTAGGCACTGGAGATATAATAGTGAGCAAGTTAGACATATCCCCCTCCCTTCAGGAGCTCACAGTCTCATTGCAGCAGAAAAGAAACCAGGCGATGAAAACACAGGGCGGTCAGTGGTGTGACAGAAGTACAGGTTAGGCCACTTAACATATACTGGGCAACAGAGAGGGCTTTCCAGAGGTTGCCCATGACATGAAGATCTCAGGCAATAGTGGGAAAGGGGAAAAACCTTTAGGCAGGAGGCTGCAGACTCTCCACGGCTGCCCTTCTCATTGTATCCTTGGGGCCTTGCTCAGTGCTTGGCTCATGGAAGGTACTGAAAACATTTAAAATAAATAAATAAATGAATGATGGGACAGCATATGCAGAGGTTGAGAGCCATGGGCAGTAATCGGTCCTTTGGAGGAACCGAAAAGGGTATGGTTTGGCTGAGTTGTAGAGTTTGAGGTAGGTAGAAAGAGGCAAAATAAGGCTAGAGAGACAGTCAAAGCTCAGTTGTAAATGAGCCTTATGAATCATCTAAATAATGTGCACTTTATTCTAAGAGAAAAGAGAAGCCATATGTGCTTAAATAAATAAAACTTCAAACAAACAAACGAACAAAATCCAAGTCCCCTTTTCTCTTTCAGCAACTTGACCTTTGGTTAACTACCTGGATTCCCTTGGTAATTTGATAAAGACAGAATGTCAACTAAGTCTCAAGGTGACATTGCTGATAGCAAAAATGACCCCTCATTGGTAAAATGCATCTGGACTAGGAGAGACTATAAATGAACCATAAAAACCCGATTTCATAGCGTTGGGCTTCCCTGTGAGCAGGGAAGAAATCGTTGCAAGAGATATAAGGCTGTTAGCAAGATGACTTCCATAGATGAACTGCTGGACTGTTGCATGGACTCCTGATGAGGAAGGCCTGCTGCTGTGGTGAGCTATGGTTGCTGATCTCTGCCCTTTAGAGTAGACAAGTGCCAGGTGTGGTGTATGGTCACCTTGTAAAACTGCATGTTTAGGTGAGCCTAACAAGAACCCCTGACAGGCACTGCATCATTGAAGGGTTTTAAGTAGAGAGTTAATACAAATAGACTTTTAGGGGATTTCTTTAGCTATTGAAGGCAATTGCCCCAGGACAAGTTACTGAAATAATACATTAACCAGAATTATTAATAGACTTGCTGGAATAAAATGGAAACCTACAAAGAAGGGAGGAAAAAGCATCCTCCTTTTAAGTTTTACCTAAACCTAAATGTTCTAAGCCCATCAAGTGGGACTTACAGGAATGCAAACTGCTTTCCCTATCTTTTGGTGTGTGGTTCATCTGCCACTTAATGGAGAAAACATTAATCTGGACTGGCAAATAAGAACCACCAGAGGGAATGGGCGAAATACTAAATAAAGACCACCAAGCCATTTTCAGAAAGCAGCAACTATTGAAAAGAGTCAGGTGTGAAATACTATCTCACCCCTTAACTAGCTGTGTGACTTTAAACAAGTCATTAGGCTTCTCTGAGCCTCAGTTTTCTTGGCAGAAAGAACAAACGGCTCAGACTCAATGGCCTGCAAATGATTCTGACTCAAAGACTCTTATGAGTCCTGTAATCTGAGTACCACTCATATGCCAAGTACTAGGCTAAGTTCTAACACCCCTCCTGTCCCCTATAAAAAAAAATGTTCAAAATCAGGTAAATTTCAAATGCCTGTAATAGAAAGATCAAGGGCTGGGGCCAACAGCTGGAGTAAGTCTAGTTCAGGGTTGAAGTAAGGACTTCATTATGTCTCTGCACCCAAATGTCAGCCTGTTTAACATGATAATTGCATCTATCACTGAAACTTTATCATATGCTTTGGACCCCTCACGTGGCTGATACTACGGTAGGCTCTGCTAGGTGATTACCTATCAGAAATTACCCAAGATAGCTGCCCACATGTCTGGAGTACTTATTGCAACATTTGCCCACCATAAACTCTTAGTGATTGCAGCTGATTGACAGAATTAATAGAGATAATAAATATTTTAGGACTCCCATATTCTTCAACTACCTTGAAGACATAAAAATCCAGCATAATTTAAGCCTAAAATCTAAAACAAAATAATGCAAAGTGAAAATAATAATTTCATTTAAAAAAGCTTGTCTCCAAGAACATTAAGCATTTTCATATCTTCAGGGGACACTAAAATGTATTGATTGAGAATGCAGGAGAAAACCTCTGTTTTTACAAAAAGTTTTGAAGTAGGAAATTTTAGTGAAAAGAATTGCGTGTACTTCTAGGAAATCTCATCATGATCTCAGTGTAATAGCCATTTGCAAAAGAGCCCTGAACTGAGTCCATGCCAGGGAGCATTATTGGAAAATGGCCCACTCCAGCTACTTCCTGGAATTCCTCTTCGTGCTTCAGCAGCTAGCTTGGTAGGCACTGGGCACCAAACAGAGGCACAGCATCTTACAGAGCATGGGGAAACTCATTCCAGGATGACACAGTTTGTGATTTGTGACTTGAGCCTTGAAACAGGCAGAAGACAACAGCTCACGTTACCCAAATCATGAGATAAGCCTTAAAAAAAAAAGTACAACTAAAAGTGGCCATGGAAAAAATAAGATTGAGGTAATTATGGCAAGTATTTATTCCAAACAGCCACAGTTTTATAGTGGGAGTTCAGGGATGTATAGAAAAACTAATACAGCCTCTGTTCTCATGAGCCTGCCCAGCACTTTCCAACCTGCATTCCATGGCATTGTAGTATTTCTGAGGGAATGACATAATTGCCTGATTCAAATTTTCTTTTTAAAAGATAGTTATAATTAATTATTTGTTTTAAGCAATTGTTTAGCTACTGTTAAATAATTGTGATTAAAATGCAAATCTTGTGTATTAAATTTAATAAACTTGGAAACCATAAACACATTGACTGACTTATGCTCTCAAACAACAGTTTTTGTGCAGATTCAAGATTAATCTCTGTGCTTATATTTATGAATGTATCATTGATTAGAGAGCGAGAGTGTGTGTGTGTTTAATGTTAGTACTTAGCAATTTTGCTCATGTAAAATTCTGTATGCAAGTGCTATTGAAATACTCTTTCTGCTTTCTTCTCAATCAAAATATTTTCACTACAATGTAACCAAAGCAATATGCTAAAATGAAGTAGATCTTGAGACCAAAAGTTTATATGACTGTCATCCATCTACCTTAATTTCAAATCTCATAATTCATCAAAATATTTACTATGTAAATTATTGGAAAATTAAACAATTAAGGTAAGAGTTTTCTCTGTTTTGCCAGTTGTTTCATTTTTACAAAATGTTCAGATGCTTATGAAAGTTTTAAAACAGCAATTTGGATTCTTTCTTAAACAATAAAATGAATCTAGTCATTGGTAAAAATTAGAAAGTTCTGTGCTTTACATAGGAGATGGAAGATGGAAGTTACTGATGAACCTTAGCATTAATTTTCTGACATTTTGCAAATTTTCAATTATTGCTGTGTAGAAGATCCCATATGAAGATGAAAAAATCCTAACTCACTTCGCAGAGCAGAAATTATTTTGAAATACATTTCTGCTATTATGCAACAACATGTATGGAGACAGCACACAGCTCTTACCTCTGGCAGTAAGAAATGGAAAATTTTGGAGCTTGTGATCTAAAATTGTACTTTATATTAGAAAAATTCCATAAAGATTTACTTGACTTTTTCCATGTCTAGATTTGAGAAAAGGAATTAATAATTTTGAATTACTGCTATACATTAAAATAATAGATTAAAACATTTAAAATTTTATAATTATGGCTTCTGAATTTGAGAAGACGAGGATTGGGCAAGGAGGACAGGGAAAGTGAGACTATATTCAATGCAACTCTGAAGGGAAACCTGCCAATTGTAATGTATAAAATGACTTATGATGCCTTCACCCTCTTCATACAGTTGTTATAACTGGAGCATCTAAGTGCTTTGTACCATTAGTCACTCCTGTATTGCAGTTTCATTCTTACATTTTGTAGTACCTTTTATACTTGTGATTTATGCCTACAGAATAACTACGAAAACCATATATGTTTTACATACAGATTCCAGAAAGAGACAACTCGGCTAAGTAAAGTTATTTTTTAAATCCAGTTCTGTAATGGTGTTACAGGACACGTGGTTTTCCCGTAAAACCTACTCCTGTAGTTCCACTTTCCCTGCATAGACTTCTTCCAGGGCTGTACTGCTTTCTTAAGCTATATCATGGTGGAATCTTATCCTTCATAATGTTTTGGAGAAGGCTGAGGGTGGCGCCTGCACAATTTGATTTGGTGTAAAAATACACACCAAATCTGATTTCTGTTACATTAAGGCATTCTCTGACAAAATACACAGAACAAGAAATGAAGTGAATTGTGTTTTAGAAAAATCTTATGAGCTTGTTTCCCCGAATACCTGACCACTAATTTAAAAAAATGAATCAAAAACCCACTTTAATTGAATATTTAATAGATGATTTAATGGTCAAGTTAAGATACATTTTAACTGCTAAATATAAAAATGATTTGTGTTTGCTTACTGGAAATATTTGTAATATAAGCTAACATATATAATAAACTAATATTTAAAGCAAATTTACCATGAAGAAATGAAATGACTATTTTCAATTTATAAACATCGTACATTCATCAAACTATATTTTTGACTAATAGTTGGCTTTTATAATATGAATATCGTAACAGTGGATTGCCATTAACAGTAGAAATAGTTTAACTCATTTTTAAAATGGGCAATATATTTTACTTTAAAATGAACCATTGGAAATATAAAAATGGTAATATTCTCCTATGGAAAGGCCCAAATGTAGCTAGAGTAAGATATATCATTTTTTATAAATAAATGAGTTTACTCTCTTGTAAATTCCATCCTCTACATAATGCCTCATGAAATAGGGTGATTTACAGAAAAGAACCTGGGATTGGCAAATAGGATGGGGCATGTAATCCAGTCTAGTGCCATTCTCCAACAAGTTGTAACATCATAGTAAAGCTATGCAAGTGTACTGTACCTTAGTGTTCCTCTCAATAAAGTGGGCCAAGAATTAATTCATTTGATATATGAAAAAAGAAAAAAAGATATGCTAAAATTTTTTGAAAAGTAACCTGTTGTATACGTAGAAAAGGCATGCTAATCATTTGAAAATAACTAATCTAATTTGTTTTAGTATCTAAAAATAATGGTAAAATAGATATTCCAGGGTCCTGAAATTGCTGTTTCTTCACAGTACATTTTGAATAAACTTTAGTTCATTTGGAAAACTTGAAATATGAAGTCCCTGAGGAAATTCTGAAAACTCCTTTGCATTCCTCAGCATTAAACACAAACCACTATGGTGTCTGATGTTACCACCTGGAGACCCCCTGATATTTTTACCACAGGGAAAAAAAGTGTATCAAAACATTTCTTTTTCTTCTAGCATTATAGGAATCCCAGACACAGGGCAATAAATATGTTACTGATACCCACAGGTGAGCAGGCAATTCTGCCCTGTGTTACAGGTACTTTGTCATCACCTTCTGAAACACTGTTTCACAGTGCAGGGTATGTTATATAAAAAATAAATGATGCTGCCAAATTTCAGCAGTTTGAAAGAAACATAAGTCAATGGCATAAGGGAAGTAGGTGATGTAATGACTCTAGAATTAAGTAGATGGCTTGAAGAGATGGATCATGAAGTTTAACCTTTGAAATTATTCACTGAATATTAATACAAACACAAGGAAAAGCACACTTCTAAGTTGCTTTGTTAAAATTCTATTGATTAAATCAAATTGTTTTAAATGACAGAGAGATAATATATCCTATTCCTGGAAAATGTCTAAGAACAAACACCTAATAATCTGGTCTTACTTAATGTTTCAGTTAAGGGTGTTTGTAGAGAAGGAGGTTAATAATGTCTACAGAATTACACAAAAAAGGAAAGGGAAAAATTGACAATGAAACCCAAACTTGTCAATAAATGGTAAACGATTACAGATGAATCAAAGGAGATGACAAATCAGACCAAATATTAACTTATACAAATTGGAAAAGATTTAAAAACTGATTCAAAAAGGATGGGTGATTGAGATAATGACCAAACATAAAGAAAGAGAAATAACCTCAAATGGGCATGAAGAACCACAGCAACTCAGAAGGTGTTACTGAGATTTGAAATTTGATGATCCTAATGGGCATTTGGTGTTGTTTGGTCTAAAAGCAAGGAGGTAAGCTTTCCCTCCCCTATGTAATGTCAACAAAATTTCTTACTCCATGTAGGACATGGAGCACTAATGGTTCATCTAAACAAGCTACATTTATGAAGGCAGAAAAAAAATTATAAAGCAATTTAAAAAATTAAGAAAAAATACTGCTCTCCAAATAAAACACTAAATAGATACTCGGACAAAATTTGGACACAGGGTTTCTTTGCACCTCCTGCTTTTGTCAGTTTCTGCTTTGCACTGAAAGTGTCTTGCATCTCTTAAAATAATTTTAATGGTCTCTCTCTGTCAGAAAAAAGCTCCACAGCAGAACCTTTTCATTCCAGGTATCTCACCTTCTGAACCCAGCTTGGAGTATCCCCATTCCCATGTCCTGCCCACACCTAAATCATCCCATCTCCTGACCATGCCATACTGCCCTGCCCTGGTATCTGTCCCCATGTTATTCCCTTTGCCTCAAATGCCCTTCTTGCATCAAGCCCTTTCCAACTAGTGTCAGTTGGGTCTCACCAGAAGCAGATGTTAGATGAAATTAGAAATGCAAATGTTTATTGGGAAGTAACACCCGTGAAAGAAAAAGGGCAAAAGCAGGGTTGCGTAAATTGTGAACTTTAATATCTCATTCACCTCCCCTAAAAATCATTTACTCTTCCTCTAAAAGTGCCTACATCCCCCACTTCTCTCACCCCTATGAATAAGGATATATAAGTTTTTAAATATCATTGGGTGTATTAGTCCATTTTCACACTGCTATAAAGAAATACCCGAGACTGGGTAATTTATAAAGGAAAGAGGTTTAATTGACTCATAGTTCTGCAAGGCTGGGGAGGCCTCAGGAAACTCACAAACATGGCAGAAAGTGAAGGGGAAGCAGGCACCTTCTTTACAAGGCGGCAGGAGAGAGAAGTGCAAGCAGGGGAAATGCCAGATGCTTACAAAACCATCAGATCTCATGACAACTCCCTCACTATCATGAGAACAGCATGGAGGAAACAGCCCCTGTGATCCAATCACCTCCCTCTCTTGACACGTGGGAATTACAGATCCCTCCCTCAACACGTGGGGATTACAGTTAGAGATGAGATTTGGGTGGGGACACAGAGCCAAACCATATAATTGGGCTATTGGGTATGCACTTTCCTGTGATGCCCCCAGGCATATAATAAATTGGTATGCCTTTTCTCCTGTTAATTTGTCTACCATCTGTCTATTTCAGCAGACTCACTTATCACAGCTCCAAAGGGTACAGAGAAGTTTCTCTTACCCCTTCAGGCTCTATCAGCCTAACAGAAACTCTAAAGCAAAGAATGCCTGTGAAAGGAGGTCAATATGGGCCAGAAATGGTGAGGCCCTGGTATCACCATCTTGCTCAGCCATCGTCCCAAGAAGAGTGTGATCTCTGCTCCAACGCTGGGTCAGATATTAAAGGCACTAACAACTGGAAGCTGTCAGATAGCCATATTCCTCACATCTGGGAAAGGAGTCCTCTCTTGAAGAGGGATTTTAGCAGTACGTCTCTTCATGTCTGCCACAAAATTATTCTCCAACACACAAGTGAATGTCTATTCCTATGTGAAGCCTCTAAAATTCATTCCCAGGCAGTTGGTGGCTCTCTATGCCTTCAAAGAAATGTGAATGTTAATTTCTCATACCACACTGTGTCCTCACTATTTTTACAACCTTTTGGAAGGTAGAAACCACATCATATTCTTCTCAGATTTCAAGTACATAGCTTGGGAAACAGAGCACCTAATAAAATATATTCAAAAGAGGTAGAGTGATTTGATGGCTGGACTTACCAGCTGGACAACAGACCAGACTGGTTATTGTCTATTCTGGTCCAGAGATACTAAGAGATATACCTCATGTATGTGAAAGTGAAAGGGTATTAAGAGTTCTCAAAAACTAATTTCAATGTACTTTCAATACTAATGGACTATTGGACTTTAAGGATAACATGTATCAACAATTAGCATGTTATAAGCCAAAGTTTTGAAATTATGTTCCCAATCATAAATCTAATCACCATCATAAGTAGATTACATGAACCTATCTGTGTATCTCTTTCCAACCATTATTCTCACTTCTAGTTTTCTCTTTCAATTTACAGATTGGGTAACAGTCCATCTAATTTTAAAATTCTAAGATGTACTGTGTTTATTCTGTACTGTAAAATAATTTAATTTCAGTTGTAAATTTTAGAGTTTTCTTTGATGACCTTTTTAGGCAAGGCTTAGTAGTTCAGTAACATATACTCTTCATTTAATCAGCCAGCAATATTTACTCTCTGCTAAGCCCAAAGCTAAGCTGTGAGGACATAAAGATGAAAGTGAATGAATAGGATAAGAAGCCCCTTTTCTAATGGTGGAGACAGAATGGCCGATGATTTACTACCTGGACTGGGAAGTGCTATAATACCTAAAGGGTACACAAGGGAAAAAGCAAACATGGGAGAGAAAGAAAAGGAACTTCTTGAGTTAGTGTGACTTTCTCTTTTGGTTTCATCTCCTTCTGAACTTTTAAAGGGGAGCGGGACAGAAACAAAGTCCTTAAGAATGTCTAGAATCCCTTTGTCTAAGGCAGTTCTCGGTAGGGTTGGTACTGCCCCCTAGGGGGAGGCTTTGGAAACTGCCCAAGTGAGGGACTGGGTTTCTCAATGATTGTAGAGACACTTTATTGGCATTTAGCGGTCAGGCACCACAGATGCCAGATGGCCTGCAATGCTTAGGGACGGCTTTCACAGTGAATAACTGTCCTGCTTGGTTTTCAAATATTCCACTGGTCATTCATGAAAAGAAAAGCTTTGTGTGTAATTTCCCAAGTCCAGAACATAACTTTGTTTTACATATAACTATGGAGGAATCTTTCAAGGCTTTTAACATACTTTGAATTTTCTAAGAAGGCCACTACCCTGTATATTAAGGAATGGCCACATTTTGCTACTACTGTCCAGTGCCAAGAAAATCCATTTTAGATACCCGCATCACTGACAGAATCACCACACACACAGATATCTGCATCAATAGCAGTGGTCTTATGTATACCACAGCATGTCATATAACAGTATGTTACTATATCTTTCAGTGTAGTCATGCCCAGGATTTTGCACATAATACTTTACTATAAGTTACTTACCATTTATTTTTTCCTTTAAATGTTATATAAATGATGTATGTAGGTAGGTTATAATGCTTATGAATTTCATTTTAAGATTTTCAAGGGAGCATTACAAAATATTGGCTAGGATTGAGAGCATTGAGATCCACTACAATTACTTTTTTTAAAATTTCAAGACTGACCTCATTCTAATGAGAAGAAACACGTGAGGCTGGAAGTTTATATAGACCATGTTCTTAGGCATATTCAGTTACCAAAGAGTGTTTTTACATTGTCCCTAGATTGGAAGGGCTGCCTGGCTGGAGGACAGATATTCTGCACAAATATACATAAAGGGCCCATGCTCATCTGTAGCAGGTAAAAGAAAGAACTAACAACTCTCCTTTGAATTGTCTTCATTTCTTGTAGCTTATTCTCAGGGGGTTGAAAATGAAGTACTCTGCCTTGGTTTTGCCTTCAAATACTTGTCAGCATTAATTTTTCCTGGTGGTTCTCTAGACAGATATATTGCTCTTGAACAAAGTAGATAAATTTGAAGCAATGCCCCTGGATTAACACTTTAGAAGAAAACCATCATCCTTATAATCACCATTTCCATTCTCTTTCTAGTACAGACAATTAACATATTATTTAGCATTTCTTTCATTCTGCCTTGGACCAGAGTTCTTTGATAGATGTCTGTCATTGTCATTTATTACACATCCACTCACTCAGGCAACAAACATTTAATGAGCACCCATCATGCGCCATGTGGTCCATTGGCTGCTAGGAGCACAAGATTAATAAGTTCCAACTTTTGCCCTCAAGGAGTTCACAGAGTTGGGAAAGAAAGGCAAATAAATAAGCAATTAGAGTGCCAGGTAATATACAGTATTTTAGAAGGTTATAAAACGAGTGTAGAAAGTAATATAAATGAAAATGTCAGCACCTAACATTGAACCTTAGACATAGTAAGTGCTTAATAAGAAATGTTTCGAGTTATTCAAATTGTTCCAAGGCTGAAAACTGGGCAGATAAATTGAAGAGTTAAAATAGAAGGATAAGGCTCCAGCTAGCAAGATGATTGACATTCTGATGGGAATGGGATTCCAAGGGCACTGGGACAAATGGATAATTTTTCCTTCAGCCACCATTTCTCTAGCAATTGCCACATACTAGACACTGTGCTATCTGCTGAGAAGACAAAGCTCTCTAAATCAGTTGTTTCTCTCTAAAGGAATTTAGTCCCTCTATTTACCAAAATTGTTTTTAGAACTATGAATACATATCCATATTGGCTGACAGAATTGCATTTGATGGAGGAACTAATGTCACACAAATTCCCAGGCTCAGAAGTAGAATGAATCATTAGTGGAGGCTGACCCAAGCCAGCCATGTTGCAAAGAGGGCTCTGTGTCAGCAGCATGGGGGCTACTGTAAGAGACCAGGAATGAGCCAGAAGTCCATAGGGAGGTGATGAGTCAGAACACAATATATGAATCCAAATACTGAGGAAACAATGTTTGAGGCAGTGGCTCCTTAGAAACTTCTGTGGATAAACTGTAACTGAATAAGGAGTGAGGTAAGTTTCAGGCAAGGCTCAGGCCTCTAAAAATATCAAACTGAAATCAGATCATGACAAAGTGAGCAGTCAAGAGTGAAATAACTATCACTAACAGAGTCTTCTGGGGGGTTACAAACTAGATTCATTCATATGACTATTTTTAATTTTCTGTGAGCTTGCTGTGTGTACATCTCATGGTCCTAGGATGGTGACTCTCAGATAACACAAATTTCAGTTTGTATTCAAGACTTTGTTTGGATGCTAAAGAACAGCAATCGGCTGGTTTCCCTCCACTACTCCTTCTCTTACTAATTAGGAATTGGCTGAATCTTTAGTACAAACTATCTCACTTTCCATCCATTCACCCATCCACTCAATAAACACTTATTAACAGCTTCTAAGTAAGAGACCATTTTAGGTGATGGGAGGAAAAAAGATAAACAGACCTGATCCCTGTCCTTGAAGGGTCAGTGTCGGCAGGCCAGTCTCAGCTTCGGAGAACAATAGTGCAAAACACATTGACTTCAGTGACAGAATCTAGATCACTTTTTGTCAATAATTTAAATGGGTATGCAGACAATCATCGATAAAGTGGTGCCTGCACGACTGTTACCAAAGAAATATTTAACTCAATTCCTCGATCAGACCATCTCTGGGCAGAGCCAGGCTGGCATTCTGACTGCTCATGAGGAAAAAAGATGATGAAATATTCCAGTTTTTCATATGCCAAGATGAAAATCATCAATCTCAATCTCCGTGAAAGATAAAACTACTTTTAGAAAAGAGCAGTGAACTCTTATCAGTCTTTCTAAGGTGATGCAATCTTTAAGATGATACAGAGAGGGCAGAAACAGTAAAGAAGTTTAGAAGAATGTATATGGGCAAAAGGGAAATGATGAAATTTCTCTCTCAATTTTATAAGGAGCTAAAAATAAGATGGGATATATTTTAAACCCAAATGACTACAATGCTTTTTGAAAAGTAGGTAATGTATTCTAGGTGCTAAATTATTTATTTGCTTATCATATACATATTTGTCTTTAACACATGAATACCTTGATATTTAAATGAGATTGTCTATTAGATAATTAAAATTAATCTACAAAAATGAAGTTTTAAATTTCTTCCACTTTTTCCCCTGTACCCCCAACCCTTATTCCTTTCAACTCATATGTGTATGCCAAATCTTGTACATTTTTAGCATTTACCAGATGGCTTTTTCAGTTCCCAAAAGGAAACTTTTAAATTTTTAAGCAATAAAACTTATATTTCTGTTAATTCATATTCCAAATAAAAGTCTTCAATATTAATTACATCTTTATTGGAATAACTTACAATGCTACACCCCAGCTTTGTAGAGACTGCATATTCAATATCTGTTAATTGATTTCTTCTAGAGAATCTTTTTTTTCTGTTGTTATGACAAAAGGTTTTGCTGTCTTGTAATCCTCAACTGGGTAACACATTTTTCTGTAACTGTCATACAGAAGGCACTTGGTAAATATTTGCTGAATTAAGAAATCCAAAAGGAGAATTGTAGGTAATTGGGAAGCAATGTAATACGGTGATGAAGATCTCAGATTTCAAAGCCAGCCTGCCTGAGTTTGATTCCTCGCTCTGCCACTTGTTGGAAATAAGACATTGGACAAATTACTTAACTTCTCTGCATCTGTTTTCTCATCAGTAAAGTGGACATAACAATATTATCTGTTCCTATAGCATTGCTGTGTGGATTAAATAAATATTAGGTCATATCAGTGTTAACTGTAACTATGTTAATCATTACTGTTGTTATTCCAGAAGGCTAAGGGTTAGGAAAAGAAGGCATTTGCAAGATGAGATTAAAAGAGAACACTAGTGTTCTAAAGAGAAGAAATTAAAGATGCATGGGTTTCTTGCTAATGTCCAGGTTTCTCATTCATGCATTTCTTAGTCAGATGATCTTGAGAGGAAGAAAAGGGCATAAGTGGCTTCAGTGGTCTTAGTAAACAGCTACCTTTCCCCACTCCAACTTTTTGCTTGGCTAAATCCTGTTCATCCTTCAGCTCCCAGTTTAGGCAACTTTTCTTGGAAGAAGCCTTCTTGAGCCCCAAAGACTATGTTAGGCACCTCTTTGATGTGCTTCCCTAGTCTCTGCTCTGGCATCTGACACACTTTTATGGTTAATGATTCTAGTTTGTATCCTCAGCTAAAGAATTTCAGTTTGTTAGTTTGTTCTTGGCGATATCCTTAGCTCTTGAGTCAGTGCATAGAAGCAGAGAGGAAGTGGCATAAAGAAGTGATGCATAAAGATGTATTTAAAGTTTTGGAGATAGGCACTGTACAAAATAGTATATCAAATTGCCAACACTCCATAACCAAAAGTCAATCATATCTGCCTAATTGTAGCTTCCTAGCTCAATCCACCCAAAAGTTTTAAGTGAGACGTTTTCTTGTAGAAAGTAACAAAGAGGAGCTCTGAAATACGCATCAACAATATATGTATGTTTGCTTATAAATGCCTGTACACGCTATTAGCGTATCAACATTATGTCCATTATAAAATACACACAAAAATAGAAATTCCAAAATGAGGAAATTAACACACGCACACATATATACATACAACACACACACAACACACACACACACACACACACACACACACAGATATATACCTTCTGATGTAGCATAAGTTAAGTTTGGCAATGCCATTTACAACTTGTTTTCTCAAGCTTGCATTATTCTTATTGTCTTGAAACCATGGTTTCTTGAGAGAGAACTGTTAAGTGTCTTGTCTATTTTCTGGTGATTAGTTTAGTTAAAAACTATAAAATAAAATCTATAGGTCACCTAAACAGGTACACTTGAAACTGAACACACCAAGGATGCCTTTTGTGGAGTCGACCTTCCACTATATCTTCAGCACACCTGGAATACCACATGTAACAATGTACCACCCAACATACGGGCCAAGTCATGACACCACAGTCAGTCATTATCACTGTGCTCTGCCCCTAAACCAAAGGTAATGTGATCCCATTACACTTTGTGCCACTAGTGTGCTTAAAAGATTTCCCATACCACACTAGAGAGAAAGCCCCAGACCTCACTACCACATACGAGGCCTTCTATGATGTGTCCTCCATTACTTCTCTGCTCCTTGATCACACGTACCACACAGGCCTTTCCTAAGTGACTTCTGTGGCCATAAAGAAGAACTCACTTACTCCTGGAGATCTTAGAGTAAATGAAAAAAAGATGCACTTACTACAAATAATGGCAGTCAGGGAAGAGTTTCCCTGTAGGGTAGTCACAAAGCCTTTCCACAAGTAGATATCCTTCTGGAAAACTCAGCAGGCCAAGAAAGCCTGCCCTGGGCCCGTACTTCTGCAGGGCAGGATCACCAAAATGTTTCTGTTGAATGGATTTTTATTTTCTTGATTTATAATAAATGCATGGTTTTATTTAAACAAAAACCACATTTTTATTATTTAATTTTCTAGATAAGTCTTTGAAGATGATGCATGCAATAAAGATTATTTGCAATACCCATATTTGATGTATCATTTTCACAACCACATGGTTTAGCATGAAATTTAAATTCAGCCAATAATTCCAAGGTGACAGTTTTATCTACAAAGCCTCCATTTCTAGTTCAACCAATTTATTTAATGGAACAATTTAGAGCACTTGTTTAAACTGATCCAAATAACATTCAAAAGAAAGTAAAGGGAAATAACTTTCAAATGCAATTTAATAATAGAAACTATTGCTGTTTTTAAAGCAATGAATCTAAGCCTCAAATGTAAGTGTTAATTGTACAAGTTCTTATTAAAGAGATTCAAGGAAGATAGCAAAGTAATCATTATAAAAACGTAAACTTAGATAAAATCACCACTTTCCCATAAAACACAGATACACAAATATTAAGACCCCAAATAAAATACATGCTGTGAAGTGTAATAGGAGAAAACACTGAAAAATAAGACAAAATTACAGGTTAAATATACATTATGCCTTAACTCTCACTTTATTGGATTTCCATTGCTTTCTAGACACATCCCTACAAATAGTTCCAGACACCTGGTGATTTTCTTTATTATGAGGGTTGAGATGGCAATAATTAAATATTCTGCATTTCCTTTAGTAAGAGAAGCATGATTTATGAGAAAAGAATAAAAATCTAAGAAAATCACTTAGCAAATTATTCGATTTTTAGATCAAACTGATTTAGGGCAAATTTCTTCCATGTTGCAAGTATGGAAAACGTAGCTTACTGGATAACAGCACAGTATTTAGGAGAATATCTGGGTTTGCTTCCCTGTTTTTAGTAATTTTGTGTCTGTAGGCAAGACACATAACCTCTCTTAAGTCTTAGTTTATTCATTTTGAAAACGGGGTAGTATAGGAAGTATGTCTCAAAGAGTAAGATGTATACCACTGGTGGCATTTAAGATAGCTGGTTTGGCAAGGTGGCCAGATTGCTGGAGCTCAGGAGTTTGAGACCAGCCTGGGTAACATGGTGAAACCCCATCTCTACAAAAAATACAAAAATTAGCCAGGTGTGGTGGTACACATCTGTAGTCCCAGCTACTTAGGAAGCAGAGGTGGGAAGATCACCTGAGCCAGGAAGACTGAGGCTGCAGTGAGCCAAGATCACACCATTGCACTCTAGCCTGGGTGACAGAGTGAGGCACTGTGTTGAAAAGAAAAAAAAAAGAAAGCTGGTGTGGTGATAAACTCATATTTAAAAGTGTATTTCAACACTATTTTAATGAGTATGATAAAAAATATAAAATTAGTATGTAAAATAAAAAAATAAGTAATTTCTCAGGACAAACCTAGCTAGCATGATGGGAATCTCTTTCTTAGAGTATAGTTCTTTTCAGTTGTACTTTGAAATTTCACTTCAATGAACATGAACATTTTAAAAATGGTAAAGTCCTTTACACAAAGAACTAAATGTCAGAAGAAGGGTCTTAGGGTTCATGTGGATTGTGTCAGAATTAAAGGAAATGGTGAGCTAAATTTCATAAGATACTTAGCAAAGCATTGGAATATATTAAAAACTCAATAATTATTATTTTTCCTTGTGACATTGTTGCCATATTGCTATAATCCTAATAAATCAAATATACTCCATTTAGCATAAAAGAAGTTTGAGTATCTGTGTATAGCAAAACCATCATCTTTTACTTTCCAAATGATTTATAAATAATATGTACCACCAAGAAACCAAGAAAGAAAAAAAGAAATTAAGAAACAAGGGGAGGGACAGGAGCTCACAGAGGACAAATAAGCAGAGTTGATGAAATTAAACAACATATACAATTTGCCATAAGAATATTTTGCAAAATGACATATGTTGCAATGATTAGGCTAAGTAAATCTGCCTATGAAATTTGAGGAATTACTACAGCCAGTGAATAGCACCTCTATAATCATATTACATTTTGTCTTAGGACATTAGAAATAAAGATAACAGTTTTCTGGTTATGTATTCTAAAAATTCTATCAACCAGCCTGGGCAACATGTTGACATCCCATCTGTACTAAAAATAAAAATTAAAAAAAAAAAACTAGCTTATAATGGTGGTGCTTGCCTATAGTCCCAGCTACTCAAGAAGCTGACGCAGGAGGATCATTTTAGCCCAGGAGGTGGAAGTGGCAGTGAGCTATGATCATGCCACTGCACTCCAGACTGGTCGACAGAGCCTGCACCCCGCCCCGCCCCCCAAAAAAAAATCCCATCAAGTAAGGCACTACATGCCACTGTAATGAAAGTCTAAAAACATTTCCTGTAATTTTACTAAGTTCTTGTGAATAGCCTTTTTTAAAATAAGCATTTTCTCAAAAAGAAAAGGGCAATATTAATATGAAATATAATACTACTTGGGTAGTTCTCTCTTCGATGTATTTTATGTGTCTCCCATTTAATTGCAATTGTAGTTAATATTTTCCTGCATGTAATATTTCTGAAAATAATATACGCCCAGTATTTTGTGAATATGTTCTTGTTCTTTTAAATAAAGTATTCTAAATTTCCTCCACCAACATATAAAGTAGATGTAATATTCTGGTGTTCTAATTCTTATCACAGATTAACCACAAATTTTCTTTTACCATAGGCAAAAAAAGGACTATTCAATAATTAATCAAAAGAGAGTTAATACCACACTTTAATCCAAATGTCTTTAGTCATAGTAAGACTAAATTCTATACTATCAACAGTTCTTTCTTTAAAGATGCATTCTGGCCATCTTGCCCAGGCTGGACTCTAACTCCTAGGCTCAAACCATCCTCCCAACTCAGCCTCCCAAGTAGCTGGGACTGCAGGAACCTGGCTAGTATCCTTATGCCTAAGAATGTACTGGGGACAGAATTGGGCACAATCTGGTGAAACCTCAAATACGAGTAAGCCAAATGACAGAAAAATTCATCTAAAGTTTCACTTTGATAGCTGACCAATAATTTCTTACCCAGAAAATGGGGCTCTGGGCCAATGAACAAGGTAGGCTCTCAAAATTAGGGAGAAAATTCAGAAATGACATCTACTGAGAGTTAACAAACGATGAACAAGTAACACTAGCTGTCTTGGGAGAGATGGAAGAAACCTATCAATGACACTATGGGCGGCCCTCCATATGTGTCAAAAATGCAAATGTAGTCACTCAAAATTAATTAAAAAGCAATTTTTCTGCTTCTTGCTTAAAATATGTAATACAACTATAATTACGTGATATGATGAAACAGGAGCTTTTTCACAGAGGTGAATTTACCAGATCATTAAAGCTAATTTTTGGAAAATAAACATGCATATGACTTAAAATAACCATCTAGCTTTATCAAATTATTAATTGAATTTACCATAATCAGCAACTGTCCTGGCATTAAAACATATTCTACCTGTTTTGATCTCTGGCCTTCACTAAATATGCCTTTTCATTTATCTCTACCTCACACTCTCCAATCAGTAATCTCATAAAAACAATGAGAAGAAATCATTAAGTATTTCCAAGAATGACTCCTGTTTTAAGATTTAACATTTCATATATAGTAACATTGCTCCTAGTCCTGAATAAACTAAAAGAAAACCCTTTTTGAGAGATAAAAGAAGTACTTAACAATTTAACCACCTGTAATATGTAAATTTATAACGTTTTCCTGACAAAAACACATATTTAATCACATGATAAATTAATGTATTCATGAAAAGCTTACAATAAAGTTGAAAATTAAAGTTGTACTTTTTTTACAGTTTTTAATTTTTTTAAGTATCAGCTAACAGTACGATAAAAATCATAGAACATTTTACAACATAAATTTAGACTCACTTGTTGGCCCTAAACCATAAACATTATCATTAGGAAGTGACAGTGATGAAGTTTGTTATAAAATCAAATGATCTAACCATAAAAATAGTTTAATTTTTATATGATACTTCTGTTGCCCAGAAAAGGAAAACTGGCACATGACTTTTATCATGGTACAAAGTAAAAGCAAATTTACCCATTATGATTAGGGTATTCCTGTAATATATATCCCATTAAGCTACTGCTGTTAATTCTGCTTTCCCTTTTAATTGCTTAACTTCAAAACATTGTTATAAATAATACAAGCTGTTCTTCTAGCAAATATTTATGATTATAATAGGATCTAGAAGTCCTTCAAACATGTGACAATTATAAGAGGAAATTGATAGCAGAATAGGTTAGAAACAGGGCACTTGGCTCAGCTCTTGCAGAGATGATATACTGTGAACTTACATTTTCAACACTCTCTAAGTAGCGATGCTCCTCAAGTTATGGTGGTGTTACTTCTGGATAAACCTATCCTATGACCTTTTCAACTTACAGTGGGTTTAGCCAGATATAACCCCATCATAAGTCAAGGAGACTAGTGAATGTCTATCACTTGTGCACCATAATATAATCGAAAATCGTTCAGTTGCACCACCATAAGTTGGAGACTATCTATAGTAGAAAAGTTCTGTTGAAAGAGTATACCAATAAATTTTGTACTTACTTTGCAGAGGCAAAGTGTTTCTAACACACTGTAACTCTAGTTCTTCTGTCCATTCCAGCTTTGGCAGCATCTGCTTCATCTCACAGTTACCATTCTCTGCCATGGACACTGGTTGACTATTGACGGGTATCTTTCCCAAACTCTTCATGTGTTGTTGAACTTCGGCCAAGAGAACAGCTTGTATTGCTTCAGTTACCTGTAAGGTATTTTTTTAAGTGAATTATTTTTAGTATCATTACAAATGCTTGGGTATGTTGCAAAAAATCCAAAGCCCAGAATTTAAATTTGAACAGGTTTCCATAAACGATAACTTTTCATTCTTCTAGAATTAGCATCCACAACAACTGAAATGTGGGTAGCAACAACTGGCACCCAGACTTTCACACTGTTTTTTTGCAATGCAAGAGATTCTAAAAGGATACTTGAGGGGCATTTTTAAAAAGTCCAGAAAGCCAAACATTACACTATGGGACAAAGAGGAGTTTTTAATTATTTTTCCTATTTTCATTTCCACCAGAAGAAAAAGAAAATTCATTTGAATTTATCCTATGGCTCTTAAAGACAAGGTTAGATCCTCAAACTATGTCTAGCTCCAAAGCATTATTTAAATAAACACTGCATTTAAACTATGCTTTACACAGAAAATTAAAGAAATGACTTCAATAATAAATCTCACTAAATTTTGTGTATACCTATGTGGTTTTACATAGATTAAAGTATTGCAAGGCACGTCTTCCAATTGCTGTGTGTGCCCAGTCAAGGACCTATGGTTCGAAGGAGGGGGAAAGGGACACTTGCCACAGAACATCCAACTAAATTCTTCATTTTTAAAATGAAGAATCTGGGTCATGACACCTCAAGCTTACACAGACTTGGTGGACAGACCTTCTGATCCCTGATTCTATGTCTTTAGAAGTACATGTCCACTCAAGATTCTATATCCTCTGCCCTCAGTGCAAAGCTAGTGACAGTTTCCTAGACCTCTTCCTGGTAAAAGATAAGGCAAGGTCTAGCAGTTAGGTACAGCCCAAGGAAGGCCAGGAGCTGAATTAGGGAGAGAAAAGAATGGACACTGCTGATATAGACAAACTAGGGACACCTTCTCATCACTCTTCTCCAGCCAACAGTTAAACCTTTCATATAGCTACATCCCAGTGCCTTTCATATAGCTACATCCCAGTGCCTTTAATATAGCCACATCCCAGTGCCTTTCATATAGCTACATCCCAGTGCCTTTCATATAGCCACATCCCAGTGCCATAGCATATATATTTTCCCCTCAGAAGTCTGTCCTCTGTCAAGCTGACTCATGTTCCACAATTCGCCACTGGACCCCTCCATTACTCCCAGTCTACCCATAAGCATGTCTAGAGCTAGGGATATGGGACAACACCGAGAATGGTGACCTAGAGATGCTTTGGCCAAAAACTGAATGTGTATTTATGTAAACAAATTACATTCATTCTCTTTTGTATGTGATGGTAGCATGTGAGACCTTCAGGTCCCAGGGACATCCAACGAGCTTATTATGATGGCAGATACTTGCTGAAATCCTGGGGCAGAAAAGCTGGCCTCTGACTTTTAAATATAGGAAGCTTCCTGAGAATACTGGAGCAGCTTCCTGATTGCTGATTATCTCCCTGCCCTTGTCTAGCCCACACTCAAATGTTTAAGGAGTGAAAAAAGGCTAAGGAATAGTAGAATATCACTATTGCACACCATGCATACTAACATGAGGTACTTCCTAATCGCAATGCAAGTGAATGGTGCTTACTCATGAATATCATGTAATGAGATATTTAACATCAGAGTATCAATTATGTGCCATTAACCTAAGATATACTTCTGCATATCATGATGCTGGTGAATAGTGCCTATTAATATCTACCATATGAGACCAGCCTGGTTGACACGGTGAAACCCCGTCTGTACAAAAAATGCAAAAATTAGCCTGGCTTGGTGGTGTGCACCTGTAGTCGCGGCTACTCAGGAGGCTGAGACAGGATGATTGCTTGAACCCAGGAGGCAAAGGATGCAGTGAGCCCAGATTGCACCCCTGCACTCCGGCCTGGATGACAAATATGGTGTGTGTGTGTATGTATATATATATATATATATATATATATATATATATATATATATATACACCACTTCTGAGATATATATATATATAAAGTATTATATATGTTTCTTACTAACATATACTGCTATATATATATCACAATATTGGTAAACCATGCTGATTTATGTATCTCACATGATGAGATATATTGTATTACTTATTCATGATGAACAATTTTATAACACTGAAGCTATTTCATTTTAACTTTGTCATACATGTTATTTGATAGCACTGGTTCCATGATGTGGATGATGTGGTAGAAAGAACTCGGGATTATAAGTGAAAAGGTTTGCATTTCCTATTCCACTATGACAGTTACCACAAATCCAACCTTTGACAAGTCACAAACTTCTCTGAAACTTCATGTTCTCACTTACAAAACAGTCTGTGATACTGACAGAAATTAGGATAAGAGCTTTCAGTAACAGAATAGTGCATGGAAATTGCTCTTTCTATACTCATAAATTAAGGATATTGGAGGATATCCTAAGACCCACAATGTGTCCAGACTATATTATACCCCTCAGAATGGGTAGTTTGGCCATATGCCTTCACTGGGCTTATGGCTGGCCTCTCACCCTGGGATGCTTATCACCCCAGAGGCATGCCCACAATTGTGATCTAAAATGTCATCTCTCCCACTGAATATAATATCCTATACAACTTGGATAATCATTCCTTCTTAAAAATATACAGGAATTTATGTATTTTAATTTAATATTTTTAATTATTTGATTTACATGTCATGACTTCACTTTAACTGTTGATTTTTTACATAGTTGTCACCACAAATGCATATTATAAGAATAATGATACGAATATCATCAAAAACAAGGGGAACAGAAATAACTATAGAATAAAATAGATTAACCATGATGAGTAGGGCACTCAGAGCCACAACAGTTAAAAGTGAATACTGAATGGCATCCAATTGGAAAGAAACTCAAAATATATATTTAAACTCAGTGTGAGATGAGAGAAAGGCTGTATCTTCTAAACATGTAATAATGTTATTATAGTATCTGGAATAGAATGGGCACTACATAAATACCAGTGGAATTGAAATAGATTCTGCAGACTTTCAAAAATAAACTATGGAAAGTATAATTTATTGACAGTTTATAACTATCAGTACTTGAGTCTCTCTCTATAAATGTAGTAGATAGATTTTACAGGTAGTCAATAGAAATAGAATTTACTCCAACAAAATATAAAATGTTTATATGGCATTTTATATAACTTTGTAATTTTAATAATGAGCTAGTATTGAGCATTATGGCTATAAAGCTGTCTTCCCGATGTATATAAAGAAATTTCTTCCAAAAGGTAGATATCAAAGAATCATATTCTTTTATGAGGCAATGTGCACAGATTAAAAATAAAGTTTACAAACTCATTGACTGGAAAGAGTCAGCTACAAATCTGGGACATATGCTTATTAACTAAAGGTATTACTGAGTCTTAGGCAAGCTAAAAAGTTTAGTGGTATTCCATAAACACCTTGGAAGAGCAAAATACTGTAAAATAGCATAGAGCATCATGAAGATGCATAAGAACCCCTGTGTCCTGGTTGTTGTTCCAGTGTCTAGTTTTTTTGTCATAAAACATTTTTCCCAACACTCTGCTCATGCTGGCCTTTCATGTCTTTAGGGTGTCTCCTGGAAAAGCAACGTTTCTAGCTGGAGGCCTACATTTCATGATGTGTACCCAGTGGTGTTAGATTATAAAATCCAAAGAAATTTAGTGCAGTACTGGAAACATGCAAATTAGCAATCCCCAAACTTTTCTGTTTCTTTGCTAGCATTTATTTTTATGTTGAGTGTTTAATGTGTGAGAAGCAAAAGAGACAATCTCTAGACAAACTTATTCATCAGCAAAATTAATTCATTCTTCCCCCAACCTTAAAGGCAAACATTCAACTTCTAGAGCTAATTTTGCTCTGTTTTACAAAAGTATTCCATTTAACTAGGGTTAAAATGAAAGAAAAATTGTTAAGGACAGCTAGAGAGAAAGGCCAGGTCACCTACAAAGGGAAGCCCATTAGACTAACAGTGGGCCTCTTAGTGGAAACCCTACATGCCAGAAGAGATTGGGGGACAATATTCAAAATTCTTAAATAAAAGGAATTGCAACCCAGAATTTCATATCTAGCCTAACTAAGCTTCATAAGTAAAGGCGAAAAAAGATCCTTCTCAGACAAGCAAATACTAAGGAAATTCGTTACCACCGGACCTGTCTTACAAGAGCTCCTGAAGAAAGCACTAAATATAGAAAGGAGGGACTGTTACCAGCCATTACAAAAACACACTGATGTACACAGACCAGTGACACTGTAAGGCAACCACATAAACACACCTGCAAAATAACCAGCTAACATCATGATGACAGGATGAAATCCACACATATCAATACTAACCTTAAATGTAAATGGACTAAATGCTGCAATTAAATGACACAGAGTGGTAAGCTAGATAAAGAACCAAAACTATCGGTATGTCGTCTTCAAGATAACATGTCAACCCTCAAAATAAAGGGTTGGAGGAAAATCTACCAAGCAAGTGGAAAAAAGGAAAAAAGCAGGGGTTGCAATCCTAGTTTCTGACAAAACAGACTTTAAACCAACAAAGATCAAAAAAGACAAAGAAAGACATTATTACATAAGGGTAAAGGGTTCAATTCAACAGGAAGAGCTAACTATCCTAAATATAAATACAACCAACACAGGAGCACACAGGTTCATAAAGCAAGTTCTTAGAGACCTACAAAGAGACTTAGATCCCCACACAACAATCATGGGAGACTTTAACACCCCACTGACAATATTATACAAATAACTGAGACAGAACATTAACAAAGATATTCAGGACCTGAACTCAGCACTGGATCAAATGGACCTGATGTCTATAGAACTCTCCACCCAAAAACAACAGAATATACATTTCTCTCATCACCACAGGACACCTATTCTAAAATTGATCATAATTGGAAGTAAAACACTCCTTAGCAAATGCAAAATAACTGAAATCATAACAAACAGTCACCAGGACCACAGCACAATCAAATTAGAACTCAAGACTAAGAAATTCACTCAAAACCATACAATTACATGGAAATTGAATAACCTACTCCTGAATGACTTTTGGGTAAATGACATTAAGGCAGAAACGAAAAAGATCTTTGAAACTACCAAGAACAAAGATACAATATACCAGAATCTCTGGGACAAAGCTAAGGCAGGGTTAAGAGAGTAATTTATGGCACTAAATGCCCAGATCAAAAAACTAGAAAGATCTCTTGTTAACAGCCTAACATCACAACTAAAAGAACTAGAGAATCAAGAGCAAAAAAATCCCAAAGCCAGCAGAAGACCAGAAATAACCAAAATCAGAGCTGAACCAAAGGAGATAACTCACAAAAAAATCTATTCAAGAGATCAACAAACCCAAGAGCTGGTTTTTAGAAAAAAATAATAAAATAGATCACTCGCTAGACTAATAAAGAAGAAAAGAGAGAAGATTCAAATAACACAATCAGAGATGATAACGGGGATATTACCACTGACCCAACAGAAAAGCAATCCTCGGAGAATATTATAAACTAGTAATATATACACGTGACCTAGAAAATCTGGAAGAAACAGATAAATTCCTGGACACATGCACCCTCAAAGACTGAACCAGGAAGAAACTGAATCCCTGAACAGACTAATAATGAGTTCTGAAACTGAGGCAGTTAAATAAACAGCTTACCAACCGAAAAAAGCCCAGGACCAGACAGATTGACAGATGAATTATATGAGATATACAAAGAAGAGCTGTTATCATTCCAACTGAAACTATTTCAAAAAATAGAAAAGGAAAGGACTCCTCCCTAACTTATTCTATGAGGCCAGCATCATCCTGATACAAAAACCTGGCAGAAATATGACAAAAAAAGAAAACTTCCTGTCAGTATTCCTGATGAACATCAATGAAAATATCCTCAACAAAATACTGGCAAACCAAATCCAGCAGCATATCAGAAAGCTTACCCACCATGATCGAGTATGCTTGATCCCTGGGATGCAAGTTTGGTTCAACATATGCAAATCAATAAATACGATTCATCACATAAACAGAACTAAAGACAAAAACCACATGATTATCTCAATAGAAGCAGAAAAGGCTCTCAATAGAATTCAACATCCCTTCATGTTAAAAACTCTCAATAAAGAAGATATTGAGGGAACATACCTCGAAATAATAAGAGACATATATGAAAAAACCACAGCCAACATCATACTAAATAGGCAAAAGCTAGAACCATTCTCCCTTGAAAATCAGCACAAGACAAGGATGCCCTCTCTTACTACTCCTATTCAACATAGTATTGGAATTTCTGGCCAGGGCAATTCCACAAGGGAAATCAATAAAGGTCATTCAAGTAGGAAAAGAGGAAGTCAAACCACCCTTTTCGAAGATGTCATGATCCTCTATCTAGAAAAGCCCATCATCTCAGCCCAAAAACTTCTTAAGCTGTTAAGCAACTTCAGCGAAGTCTCAGGATACAAAATCAATGTGCAAAAATCATTAGCATTCCTATAAACAACAGTCAAGCTGAGAGCCAAATCACGAATGAACTCTCATTCACAATTGCAACAAAAAGAATAAAATACCTAGGAATACAGCCAACTAGAAAGGCGAAGGATCTCTACAAGGAGAACAACAAACCATGGCTCAAATAAATCAGAGATGACACAAACAAATGGAAAAACATTCCATGCTCATGAATAGGAAGAATCAATATCATTAAAATGGCCATACTGCCTAGCAATTCACAGTTTCATTGCTATCCATATCAAGCTATCAATGTCATTTTTCACATAACTAGAAAAAACTATCTTAAAATTCATATGGAACCAAAAAAGAGCCCGAATGGCCAGGGCAATCCTAAGCAAAAAGAACAAAGTTGGAGGCATCACGTTACCTGATTTCAAACTATACTACAGGGCTGCAGTAACCAAAACAGCAAGGTACTGGTACAAGAACAGACACATAGACCAATGGAACAGAATAGAGAACCCAGAAATAAGATCACACACCTAAAACTATCTGATCTTTGGCGAACCTGACAAAAACAAGCAATAGGGAAAGGATTCCTTTACTTAATAAATGTTGCTGGGATAACTGGTTAGCCACATGCAGAAGATTAAAACTGGACCCCTTCCTTACACCATATACAAAAATTAACTCAAGATGGATTAAAGACTTGAATGTAAAACACAAAATTATAAAAACCCTGGAAGACAACCTAAGCAATACCATTCAGGATATAGGCATAGGCAAAGGTTTAATGGCAAAGATGCCAAAAGCAACTGCAACAAAAGCAAACATTGGCAAATGGGATCTAATTAAACTAAAGAGCTTCTGCACAGCGAAAGAAACTATCAATAGAGCAAACAGGCAACCTACAGAATGGGAGAAAATTTTTGCAAACTATGCATCTTACAAAAGTCTAACATCCAGAGTCTACAAAGAACTTAAACAAATTTACAAGAAAAAAAACTCTATTAAAACATGGGCAAAGGAAATGAACAGACACTTTTCAAAGGAAGACATATATGTGGCCAAAAATCATATGAAAAAAAACTTAACATCACTAATCATTGGAGAAATGCAAATCAAAACCACAACGAGATAATACCTCACACTAGTCAGAATGTTGAAGTCAAAAAATTATAGATTAGAAAATCAAAAATAACAGATGCTGGAGAGACTGTGGAGAAAAGGAATGCTTATACATTGTTGGTGGGAATGTAAATTAGTTCAGCCATTGTGGAAGACAGTGTGGTGATTCCTCAAAGACCTAAAGACAGAAATACCACTCAACCCAACAATCCCATTAGTGGATATATACCCAAAGGAATATAAATCATTCTATTATAAAGACACATGAACATGTATGTTCATTGCAGATCTATTCACAATAACAAAGACATGGAATAAACCTAAATGTCAATCAATGGTAGACTGGATAAAGAAAATGTGGCTCATATACACCATGGAATACTATGCAGCCATAAAAGAGAACAAGATCACGTGCTTTGTACTGACATGGATAGAGTCGGAGGCCATTATCCTCCAGTAAACTGACACAGGAACAGAAAACCAAATACTGCATGTTCTCACTTATAAGTGGGAGCTAAATGATGGGAACACTTGAACACATAGAGGGGAACAACCTACACTGCAACCTACTGAAGAGCAGAAGGTGGGAGGAGAGAGAGGATCAGGAAGAACTACTAATGAGTACTAGGCTTAATGCCTGAGTGATGAAATAATCTGTACTGCAAACCCCCATACACAAGTTTATCTATGAAACAAACCTGCACTTATACCCCTCAACTTAAAATAAAAGTTTTAAAAAAGTAAAATCAAGCTAACATAATTCAACTAACTGCTTAAATGAATGGCTTCATAAGTAATTTGAGGATAGCTGGGCGTGGTGGTTCACACCTGTAATCCCAGCACTTTGGGAGGCCAAGGCGGGGGGATCATTTGAGGTCAGGAGTTTGAGACCAGCCTGACCTACATGGTGAGACTCTGTCTCTACTAAAAATACAAAAATTAGCTGGGCATGGTGGTTCATGCCTGTAATCCCAGCTACTTGGGAGGATGAGGCAGAAGAGTCGCTTGAACCTGGGAGACGGAGGCTTCAGTGAGCCGAGATCATGCCACTGCACTCCAGCCTGGGTGACAGAAAAAAAAAAAAGATAATAATAATTTGAGGATCGGTTATTGAAGCAGTAGAATGGATACTTGCAAGAGTCTCTATTCTTCTTGAAGGGCCAGCAATACTCATTTCCATTTTACAAATGAGGAAGACAAATAATAAAGAAGTTTAAACTATCTCACAGAGTCATGCATCAGGCCAGTAGCAGAGATGAGAAGAGAACCTTGAAGTCTGGACTTCCTGTAGAGTGGGTAAATTCTCTGGTAGTCTTTGTCCACAGCCAGCATTTCACATACCGTCACAGAATCATAGAACCTTAAAGGTCTGTTAGTCCAAACATGCCCAAATCACATTAAAGTTTATTTGAAGGTCAAATGAACAACTATCAAACATCTTCAAGTGAGAGCAATTTAAGAGAAATGTTCTGTTGAATCCTTCTTTTTAATAATTTTTTCCCCATTTAGGAATTTTTTGGCCACTGGGGAAAAAATCTCACTTTTAATAGATAAACCTTTTTAGGGTGACTGCTAATGTGCTGATAAAGTTGCCTGTACTTGTGTTTATTCCAATTATTACAGAGGTTGCCTGCATAGCTACTCATTCACTCATTAAATATGTATTGACTGCCTACTGTCACTTCTGCTTTTCTGGGCATTGGTAAGAGAGGGGCAAATGAGACAAACAAGGTCACTGCTCTCAGCAAGCTTATATAACAGTGAGAAGACAAAATAAGCAAGCAAAACAGCAAATAATAAAATTTTCATTAAAAGTAATCACAGCAAAAAAACTAGGTAATGTGATGATGACTAGATGACTGGGGTTGGGTAGAATGTGGCAGCAATATTAGTTGGAGTTATAAGAGAAGACTTCTTTAAGGAGATCGATTTTTTAAGCAAAGACCTAAATGATTAATGAAGAAATGAGAATTCTAGCCCAAGAGAACAGTAAGATCCTGAGTTCAAATGAGCTTTACCTCTCCTGGAAATAAAAAGAAAGCCAGTTGGGGCTAAATGATGACAGATGTGGTCAGGCTGGGGAAAAAATCACATGCATATTTGCAGGCCATGATAACAAGTTTTTATAGCCATTCCAACTGTGTATATTTAGTATTATAGCATCAGCCCCTATAGTATATTACGAGTTAACTTTGTTTCCCTATAACCAAGAATAATCATTTGTAATTGGAGTTATTGCTATTTTAATCTTGCAAATATGATATGTAATGTATCAAGCTCATAAAAAAGAATAAACTTCTAGTAAACATTCATCGAATCAATGCACAACTATTTATTGTACAATTCACAAAGGTACTGCTAAAATTTTGAGACCAAAAGTAGCCTTAAAGGAGAAAGAAGGATTTAAACTGGACATTGAAGAACCAGTCCTCTAAGTCAACTCACAGATGAGGTACTCTCAGAATTAAAAAAAAAAGACTTATTAAATTACAAAACTATAGTAACCAAAACAGCACAGTACTGGCTCAAAAGTAGACATATGGACCAATGGAAGAGAACAGAGAACCTAGAAACAAATCCATACACCTACAGTGAACTCATTTTCGACAAAAGGGCCAAGAACATATATTGGGGAAAAGACAGTCTCTTCAATAAATGGTGCTGGGAAATCCTTATGCAGAAGAATGAAACTAGACCCCTATCTCTTACCGTATACAAAAGTCAAATCGAAATGGATTGAAGACTTAAATCTAAGCCATTAAACTATCAAACTACTACACGAAAACATTGGGGGAGATCTCCAGGACATTGGTTTGGGCAAAAATTTCCTGAGTAAGCACAGGCAACCAATGCAAAAATGGACAAATGGAATCACATCAAATTTAAAAGCTTCTGCATAGCAAAGGAAACAATCAACAAAAACAAGAGACGATCCACAGAATGAGAGAAAATATTTGCAAACTACCCATCTGACAAGGGATTAATACCCAGAGTATACAAGGAGCTCAAACAACTCTATAGGAAAAATCTAACAATCCAATAAAAAAATGGCCAAAATAATTGAATAGACATTTCTCAAAAGAAGACATACAAAGAATAAACAGGCATATGCAAAGGTACTCAACATCACTTATCATCAGAGAAATGCAAATCAAAGCAACAATGCAATATCATGTCACCCCAGTTAAAATGGCTTATATCCAAAATACAGGCAATATCAAAAGCTGGTGAGGATGTGGAGAAAAGAAAATCCACTGCTGGTGGAAATGTAAACTAGTACAACCATTATGGAGAACAGTTTGGAGGTTCCTCAAAAAACTAAAAATAGATCTACCATATGATACAGCAATCCCACTGCTCAGTATAACCCCAAAGAAAGCAAACCAGTATATCAAAGAGAAATCTGCACTCCTATGTTTGTTGCAGAACTGTTCACAACAGCCAAGATTTGGAAGCAACCTAAGTATTTGGAAGCAATTAAGTATCCATCAACAGATAAATGGATAAAGAAAACATGGTACACATACACAATACAGCACTATTCAGTTATAAAAAAAATGAGATCCTGTCATTTGCAACATCACGGATAAACTGGAGATCATTATGTTAAGTGAAATAAGCCAGGCACAGATACACTAATATTGCATGTTTTCACTTATGTGTGGAATCTCGCAATCAAAACAGGTCAGGTGAGATGGCACACACTTGTAATCCTAGCACTTTGGAAGGCTGAGGTGGGAGGATCGCTTGAGCCCAGGAATTTGAGACCAGCCTGGGCAACATGGCAAAACTCCATCTCTTTAAAAATACAAAAAAATTAGCCAGGTGTGGTGTGCATGCCTGTAGTTCCAGTTACTCAGGAGGCTGAGGTGGGAGGATCACTTGAGCCTGGGAGAATGAGGCTGCAGTGAGCTGTTACTGTACCACTGCACTCCAGACTGGGCGACAGAGCGAGATCCTTTCTCAAAAATAAATAAATAAATAAATAAATAAATAAATAAATAAATAAATAAAAATAAAAATAAAAACAATTGAACTCATGGACATAGAGAGTAGAAGAATGGTTAGCAGAGCCTGGGAAGGGTAGTGTGGGATAGAGGTAGGTGGGGATGATTAATAGGTGCCAAAAAATGTTAGAAAGAATGAATAATACCTACTATTTGATAGCACAACAGGGTGATTATAGTCAATAATAATTTAATTTTACTTTTTAAGATAACTAAAAGAGTATAAATGGATTATTTCTAACACAAAGGACAAATGCTTGAGGTTATGGATACCCCATTCTCTGTGATGTGATAATTAGGCATTGCATGCCTGTATTAAAATATTTCATATACCCCATAAATATATATGACCACTATGTGCCCACAAAAATCAAAAATCAAAAAAAAATCTAATTTCACATAATCAAATTCCCACACATAGGTACTTTAATGTATGGCATATTTTGAAATCAAATAATGGACAATCCTGCTTCAAACTGAAGCTTCAACAAGCAAGAAATTACCTGTGATAGCAAGAACCTCCCTCCCTCAGCCCCGGGCATTCACGCTCCCCTAGTGAATGGTGTACCCTTGCTTATGTTATGGTCCGTGTTTTCCCTCATCTCTATGTCTGTTCAAAGGCCATTTTATGAGGACAAGAGTAACTACTTGTATTTTCAGATAGAGGGGGGTATCCATGAACCACAGCAGCAAGGAACTCTTCTAATAACCTCATGAATGTGAATTATATCATACCTGCACAGACTGGTCTCTCCAACAGGAAATTAGCTTCAAAAGTGAAAGGTCAGCCTCAGGTACATGGGATTCATTCTTACCTAGAAATACACAGAACACACTTGTATCTTTAGAGTATTAAAAATGGATAATGGCTCTTAAGATGGGCTGCATATTAGAATCACCTGGGAAGCTTTGTTTTTTATAAACACCAATGCCCAGGTTCAATCTTCCAGAGATTTTTATTTTACAGATCCTGTGGTAGAGGTGGGACAGGCATTAATGCTTTGTAAAAGTGCCACAGATGATTTACATATACAGCCAGGGTTAACATCCATTTGTGTACATTTATATACACACACACACACACACAATTTATATGTAATTCTAACAATTATACTAACACATATTCACATCAAAACAAATTCATTTTTACAGCTTCAACACATTTTTGTTCTTTTTGCTGACCCAAGACAGATCACCAAATCTTACAATTCCTTCCTTATACAAATTCTGAAATTCTACTCTGCCATGAATTAGTCTCTATCACATGTAAAATCAAATCAAAGACTTCCTTTGATTTGTCCTTACCCAGCTATACCACTCTGATCAATAGGTAGAGCACTACTGTTTTAATTTAACTCATTCTGTTATGTATTATTTCTTCTCTGTTTGCCCTCTCCAGTGTCCTTTCTATTTGCCTTAATGTTCAGTGTGAAATTTTAAGAATGAGTGAGTGCTTGGTCTATGTAAACTGGTTCATAGAGTGTCCAGCAGTTTCCTACACAAAAAAGTACTTAATAAGTGCCTTTTCATTAATTGAAAATGTACATATAATCATAATGAACAATCGATGAATTAAGGCTTTCTGATGGCTACAGTCTATTATCTAGGTGCCAGATCCTGAGAGATAGGGAAGACTGGTAAGGGCTTGTGCAAGCGGAAAAGTTGTTACTATAATTGTCTACTTAAATTAATATATTGATATATGTTTGACATTGTGGTATCAACTATTTAAATTAGCATTTGTCTGATACACTTTTCATCAAATCCCTATTTTTATATTAACATATGAGGTATATATATATATGAATATATATATACCACATTAGCAGTCAAGGAAAATGTAATAAAGATATTGTATACAATGCAATTTGAGAACATAAAAGTAATACATAAGAAACTTCTGACCAATTATTGATATTATTTTTTCCTGATAGAGCATTTAATATAAATGTAAAATGACCAAGAACACTATATAAAACATGTAAGTATGGTAGGAGATTATAATTTTGACATGTTTTCCATTTCTTCATGAACACAGCAGGTAAGAGAACATTTTCTTTTGATCTCTGTTTTTCCTCCCTCTCCCACTTTGTTGACCTTGTGATTCAGCCATCAAAGCTAAGTATTGGTCTCAACTGTAACTACTTCCTAGCATCATGGGGTACTTCACAGCACAATTTAATGTGATGTTAAAATTTTAATATGTGATAGAAATGAGAGCCAACTTATCTTGGCAATGTCAGTGAGTTAAAGAATTAATTGCAACTTTAGGGGGAAAGATAAAAGAAAGTATCCCAGGCTTACCAACATTATTCAGTCAATTCCTGCTGACAGAAGTGAATACTGGTTCCTATCAACGTTTTAGATGAGCACCTCGGAGTATTATTTTATTCTTTAGGATTTGGCTTCATAAAATTAATACCATGAAGTCAATACTTCCTTTCTTTAACCTTCCATCTTCCTATTATTTTTTTGAAAAACATGTTTCCCTACTCCTTAGCTGAATTTCAAATGCTATAAGTGCCAACCTAAATTCCAGAGAGATGATTCTATAGTAACAGTAGCTGCGAAGGCTTTTTGCTGGGGCACCCACAGGAAAAGCAGGGGCCTCCTTGATTCTGGTTAGCAATCCCCTGTCTTTGCAGAAACACTTATATTAAATCTTAAATTCCAATCCCCTTCCCAGTTACGATTGCTAAAAAACAAACAAACAAAAACAACAACAACAACAAAACATTGGATAACTAACCCTAATAAGAGTAACTATCTGAGGAGATAGGAGGCAACCCAGACTGGGGCTATTTAGAGGGAACATTATCTGTAATCATAAATGTGAGAAGTGGCCTGACACAGTGGACAGGAAATGGGGTTAGGAATCAGATTTGGATTGGAATGCAGGCCCCTCTACTGACTAGCTGTTTGCCTATGAGTCATCTAACTTCCTTGAGTCCCATTTTTCTTTTAATGGTAAAACAGAGATGCTGCCTCCTACTGTGCAGGGTTGTTTTTACATTAAATGAGATAATATATCTAAAACCATTAACATAATTCTTGGAACATACTAAGCACGAGTTAATTGGAAGCTAATAATAAACTCTCACTTGAAAATACTCTTTTCAACAGTCCTGTGAGGGCCACTGTGTACTGTCATTCAGGTCACCCCATCCTATGGATCATATACTGCACAGCTTTGGAGGCAACATGTGCATTGTATCTGGGATCACATTCCCATTTTACAAATGTAGTAATTAGGGCTTTTAAAAAGTAAAAGACATGCCCAATAGAACACAAATAGTGAATGGCAGAGCTGGATCTTGAATCTCAGCCATCTATCTTATTTATCTCCAAAACCACTGTTCTAGTCATTATTTATCCTTTAATTTTATTTGTCCATTAATTTAACTCATCCACTAATTCAAAAGTTATTTGCTAATTCCTTCTAGATATTGTTCTAGGAACCAGGGACACAGCAATGAATAAAACTGTCACAAAAATATAACTTCCATGGAGCTTACAACTTAGTAGCAGGAGGCAGATGAGATTTTTTAAAGTTAACAGATGTCAGATAGATAGTGAAGAGGCTTATGGAGAACAGTACAACAGCGAAAGGGGTAGGGAGTGCTGCTGCAGTGATAAAGTGGCATTGGAGCAAGACTTGATGGATGGTAGCGGGTGGAGGGTGAGCAGGTTGAGCTATATGAAGGTCTAGGGAAAGAACACCACAGGCAAGGGTACAGCTAATGCAAAGGTCCTCAGACCTGCTTGCCATGCTTGGGTAAGAGTAAAAAGGCTAGGGTAGCTGGAATGAGTTAAGCAGGGGGTGAGCACTAAGAGAGAAGGTTGGATGGGGGTGTGTATGTGATGACATAGGTAGAGCAGCCAGATCCTATAGGGCTTTCTGTGCTATAGTAAGGACAATGGCTTTTATTCTGAGCGAAACAGAAGCCACCAGAAGGTTATACATAGAAGAGTGAGGTTCTGACTTAGTTCTGAATAAATCATTCTGGCTGCTTGGGTGGGAACAGAGTGCAGGAGTCAAGAATAGGAACAGAGAGATGATCAGGAGCCTGCTATGGTCATCCAGGCAAGACAGGATGAACGCTCACAGGGGTGAGGGTGAGGGAAAGGAAGGTTGAGGGGGGTGGAGTTGCTGGTGTAGAGGGTGAGAAGCAGTCAGATTCTGGGATACATTCTGAAGGTAGAACTGACACAATTACTAACAGATTGGATGTGGGGTATGTGAGAAAGGGAAAGTAAAAAAGAATCACAAAGTTCTTGGCTTGAGCAATTGGTGATTGGAAGGATAGAACTGTCATTTACTGAGATGTCCCAAACTTGGAAAAGCAGGTTTGGGAGATACATTTGCCATATGGCATCAAGAGGAAATCTAAACACTGAAGTTGAGAATATAACCTTTTAAAATTGCAAGAAAATTATCTAATATAATAATCATTTATTTGGTAATAAAGATGATGCAATAAACTTTCCAATAAAACACAATAATAAAATACTTAACATATAAGTATTTCCTTTGCTGAAAAGTTTCAAATTTTTAGGCATTTCAAAGATCATTTGAAATCTATGTTTTATAAATGTTCAAATGTTATGTCTATGTTTTAAAATTATAAAATGTTCAATCTATGTTTTTAAATGTTTTATAAATGTCACCCACCTTATTTTCTAAATGAAGAAAATAAGGCCCAGAAAAGCTAAATGACTAGCCTAAAGCCACACAGCTAGTGTAATCAGAAACATAGGTAAAATCTATGTTTTATATATGTTATTTATTTTGACATTGCTAACCAGTTATAGAAAGACTAGTTATGTCCTTTCACAGAAAAAAAAAAATCAGATCATATCTGTGCCAGTAACTCTCTTACCATTTCGTAAGCAACTGTAGAAGCTTGACATATTTAAAATGTCATTCCCAGCACTTCTCACCTTATTATGTACACATTCCATTCTGAAAGAACTGTTAGAAAAAAGATTGACAGCATATTACTAAAAAGCATGAAAAATTATTTGAGGAAATAAATCAAAGATATGGGTACATGACCACTTTAGCAAATTTGGAAATTGAATACAGATTATTTTTAGCAATATCTTTCACATCAATTTCTCTTGTGAATCTGATTTCCTCACTTTGCTCCCACCTAAAATCTTATTTATTTATTTATTTTTTTAGGCTCCCACCTAAAATCTTAATCCCAATTGACCTGCACATCTTAGTTTGCCAGAATTATCTGTGACCTATGTTTACAAGACAGGCTTTGCTATTTTAGGTTACATGACTACTGACTAATGCAACAAATTAAAAAAACCCAACATGTTGACATCTGTCAAAGAATTATCCTCAGGTATCATTGGAGCCTTATGAAGGCAGGTTTTACCCTAGGCCAGCGTTCTAATCACAGGAATCTTCCAAAACTGCCAGGGATGTTCTGATAAGTAGGCAGGTGTTGCCTTAAAATTCAGTTAAATTATGTGCCCAGCTGTTAAGCACACAAGGATTTCTCAACCTTCACAACCACAGTAAAATCTTTGTGAAATGGTCACATTTGTTGGAAGGATTTGGTGTGACAAATCCAATATACATGATTTTGATTTCTCAAAAAATAATATCTGGGCTCTGACAGCAGATCAAATCTGGAGTGGCTGCAGTAGAGAAGCAGTCTCTAATCCTGACACCTTCATTCTATAATTTGTTTCAATGAAGAATTCTTTAAAGAGTCAACTAATGTGTGACAACATTTGAAAAGCTATTTAATGAAAGGCATTCCAAAAGTCCATAAGCTTCCCTAAAGTGCACTAGACATCAGACACATCATTTCCATCCTGTAATCTGTACCAGGAATAAACTTAGAATGAAAACCTCTGGCAAACAACTAAGTCCCTCATCTGCTCTGTGGGATCATGATTAGACCGATAAATCAAATTGGTTAGCAGCCGAAGCTTTTAAGAATTTGACAATCACCTACACCACCCACCTCATTTTGTAAATGAGGAAAGTAAGGCCCAGAAAAGCAAAGTGACTAGCCCAAAGCCACACAGCTAGTGTAATCTCAACACTCAAAAGCAACAGTTATTACTAAACTGTACTATGTATAAATGAATCACTAAATAGCCTCTTCTATTTTATTCTATTTTAATATGCCAAAATATAAAATAAATGGTAAAATTTGAGGAATGAAATTTTCAAAGTTTTCCTTCTCTGATGATATAAAAATATATCATCATAAGCATTTACTTAAATGTTTTTGCTCATACTTGATTCACACCATGTAAAATGGATTTCAAGACGTATATGTGTCTATGTATGTATATGTGTATGTATGTATGTATCTATCAACTCATTCAACATCCCACACTATGTCTTTCCTGGCACATATTATGAGAACATTGAATATTTGTTGAGTTAATGAATTTTAAATCATATAGATTTATTGCCAAATTATACTCTAATCCCAAACAACTAAAAGGGAGATTTTCTTAAATGTTTTTTAAACCAGAAATTGTTGCATACTTACCCCCCACTGGAAAGAAGGAAGGAATGTTAAAGAGCTAAATATAGCAAATAACGATATATATTTTTAATGTCATAATCTAGTATAGTCAAAATCTCTAGGTATGTCTTACCTGCCAACTCTACATGCCAATTCTAAAGGCATGTTAACTAATTTATTAACTAAAAATAGTCTGTTCAACAAATAAACTATAGTATCTGACTCTCGCAAAGAATCACAATTATTTTCCAATCCTCTTGGAATTCCAACCTGATTTGGAAGAGTGGCTGTGTATTTATCTGACAAGTCCAAAACTTTCCTGGAAAATAAATTTACTCCTGAATAGTCTTTTATCATTCCACTATTGCATAAATCCCAACCTGGCAACATCAGTGAGAAATTATCTTCATTCAAAGCAAATCCCAAAGAAATAGGACCCTGAAGCTTTAAAATATTGAGGTGCTTAATGCAAAGATAATCTAAATCTTTATCCACTCCCCATGGCAAAAGGCAAGACAGAAACAATTTTGCTGTGTCTATTGTGAGACTGGCATCTACTTTTCTTGATGGCTTAGGCTGCATTTTTTTGGAGATCTTCATTTTCTTCTGCCTTTTAATGCCATCATTTTCTTCTGAGAATTTGATGGTATTATCTCCTTGGGCCAGGCTTTCAGTAATAGGCTTGGCTAGTGCCTCTGCTGAAAGAGGACCACAGGCAGTTTTACTTTTTCTCAGTGTCAGTGTCTTCTTCTCCACTGTGCTCTTGGCTCCTCTCAGGACCTCACCACCATAGAATGAACTGGAAGAGTCAACATCACTGAGTGGAGTTGGTAGCAAAAGTTCAACAAGGTTTTCCAGATCAAATAGAAGAATATGAAAGCCCACGTTACTCCATTTTGTCTTCACAGGCAAGACATTAAAAGGTCTTGGGCAAAATTTGGCATCAGTAACCTAAGGGAACAAAAAATATTTGTGTCAAAGTTCTTGCTTATTATTTTATTAAAGATTCCATGATGTGAAAGTGGCATTTTTAAAAAGTATTACATTGCAGAGCAGCTAAAGGCAAGTCATTTCAATTTTTTTTGTCTTAGCTATAAAAATTCATTTCTAAATTAAATATTCTATATTCTAACATTCTTTGAAAACTTCTTTTCTTTTTTGCTAAGTTTTATTTTTCCTCTAAATAAATATGAATTATGTCTCTGGAGTAAGATGGCACTAGATTAACATCCTTTAATATAGACTCTCACATCTTTCTACTATTATTGTCATAAAGACATACAAGGACAAGGTAGGTTTGAAAACTGAGGAGAACAAATGTAAGAACGCATGCAAAAATTTATTAAATATTTTAACAAAAATGGTGCTTCCAAATTTGTTAAAATTGGAAGTAATTTAAATGTTAACCAATGTCATATTGCTCTAAGAAAAACCCAAAAAACTCATCTTGTTGACTTGCATTTGATTTTGCCCCAAACGCTGGCACAGTGGGTTCCCATACTTAAATTATGTTCTTGCTAATTTATGAGGCATTCCTTGAATACTCTATTCCCTCATATCAACCCATTACTCTCTATACTCTTCCTTGCTTTTTTTCTTCTTTCTAGGACTTAGGATTTCCTTACAGAATATGAAAAATTTATTTCTTTATTGTATGTTTCCTCCACTAGCATTCAAGCCACACCTTTGCAGGAATTTTGTATGTTAGTTGCTTCCAGTGCCTACAAAACAATGCTTCTATACAGCATTATCCAGAGACTCAATTAATGTTTGTTGAATTAATAATTAGCAAATTTATACAATGGAACACCATTTAAATAATTTAAAATGGTGGTGTAAATTATATCAATCGGTGAAAAACATGTTATTAGGCAGACAAAATAATTCTCCTTTTGTAAAATTTTACGTACAAATATATAGATATTTAAAAATTTGACACATTATCTACATTTGTATATATAAATATACATATATAGGGAACATGTAAATACAAATAAATGAATAAAGTCACAAAGGATATGAACCAAAATGTTAACAATAGTTAACATTTAATTGGGAAGAAGGAATTAATTGGGAAGCAGAAATTAAAATGATCTTTATTTATACTATGGTGTGTTGTGTTTTTGGTTTGGTTTTCTGAAATTTTTTTACAGTGATGATATATTTAATTTCCAATAATAAAAAAGGAAAGTTTAAAAAGAAAACCATTACAAAGTATAAATGGTAAAAAATGAAATGGAGAACAAATTATAAGAGCAAATTTGTCAATATAAGGGTTAATATAATTATTAATAAATAATTTTTGCAAATCAATAATAAGAAGAGGCTCTTACAGATGGATGAATGGGCAAAGATAATAATTCACAAAACAAATATTCAAAAGTTACAATATGAAAAATTTTTACAAGTAGTAACCAGAAATATGAAATTAAAATAATACCATTCATTGGCCTATTAATTTCACCATTATTTTCATCAAAGAAGCCAGACATAAAAGAATTAACTGTATGTAATTCCATCCCCATTATTTTCAAAAGACAGGAGAAAACAAAACAATAGGGTTTAAGGATACCTTCATAAACAATAAATCTACAAAGATAGTGGCTACCTTTTGAAGACTGGGAGGTATAGTTTCTGGGGTGCTCACATGTTTTATTTCTGGATCTATGTGGTGATTATGAAGGTGTGTGCTTTATGACAATTCATTGAGCTGTACATTTTTGTGCTGTGTTGTTTACTTTTTTCTATACGTGTTATACATTTCATGGTAAATAAATAATGTAAACGAACTGTTTAAGGAATATTAACAAAGTGCCTCCATTTGGACTAAAAAGTAGAATATGCCCTGATTTTTTTTACCCCTGCATACTGTCAGAAAGTAACCAATATTTGAATTTCATGCTTATAATTTCTTTGCTTTCGTTTAGTGTCTTAACCTTAAATATGTATTCCTATTTGACCTATTTAATTTTGCATGTTTTCGCATGTTTGCCAAATTCCAGATTACATCTCCCACTTATTTAGACCATGTTTAATTTCTTTTGATAGTTTTATAATCACTCAAAAATATGTTTATATTACTTGCCTATCAGTTATTTAGCTCTGCAGTACCTATAACTATGGGCCTCTTAAAATTTATTACTTTTATTGCCTCTGTTTTTTCCTGCTAGAATTTTGTCAATTTTGATACTCTTTTTAAAGCATCAACTTTTGACTTTGGTTATCCTCTCAATGGAATAATGTTTTTCTCAAAAGGTAGTCTTGTGTTAGCTTGACTTATTTTCTCCCAGTATTCGTGAAGAAGGGATTATTCTGCAGTCTCTGGCTTCCTCTGATGCAGTTGAGAAGTCAGCTGCTAGTCTGTCACACCATCTGTCTTTTCTCTCTGCTGTTTGATGAGATCCTTTTGGCTTTAATATTCCACTGCCTCGCTGTGATTCTTCTAGGTGTGGATGTTTTCCCCCAGTCCTCCACTGTATCTGAGCCTCCCCATCTTTCATTAACTTTGTGAAGTTGTTGGGCTTATCCCTTTGAATATTTTCTCTTACCATCCCATTATCCCCTTATGGGACTCTGATCAGGTATTTGCCAGAGGCTCTATCCCCTTACATGTTTTTCAACTCTTTTGTCTTTCTGTACCTCATGTGGGGCAATCCCTTCAAAATTTTTCTTTTAGTTTGCCAATTGTCCTCTCACCTGTGTTTAATATGTCCCTTAAATTGCCCATTGAGTTCCTAATTTTGATTTTTACATTTTTCATTGCCAGACGTTCTATTTGGTTCTTCTAAAAAAACAAAATGGTCATTTTCATAGACAGCTATTTCTTACTCATATTTTAAAATAATTCTTATATTTTTAAACATACTTATTATACTCTGCATCTGTAATTAAAGTTTCTAAAATCTTTGTGGATATGGCTCTGCTTTTTTATTTTGCCAACATTTTCCTGTTTCCTTGTATGCTTTATAATTGTGTGTGTGTGTGTGTGTGTGTGTGTGTGTATGAAATGTGATCAGTGAGAATCCTTTGAGATATATGTGACAGTGCACTCTTTAAGAGAGGATTTTAGTTTGTGAATACCAGGTATCCAGGGGTACTACCAAATAGGGCCCTCTTTAAACAAAATTTTCAGCTTCAAAAGTTTTCATTCCTTGCAGGTGGTGTGAATTCTGACTCAAGATTATGGTTATTAATACTTAAGCAAAAGTACTTTCCCCCCTCCATCTAGGGCTGAGACCAACAAAGACAAATATTTTTATTCTCTTCTTGTGTGAAAAATATTGCTCACCTTGGTTGGCTTTCTCACTGAATACGCATCTCTTAGAGGACAATGAACTTATGCTGTGGTATCCCATCCGACTTCCTGTCACTGCACTGGACCTGGAAATTCTCTCTTTTAACCTTTATAGTGGTTTAAACTAAAGCTAAACGTACCCGAGGATTAGCAAATGCTCTTTCAGCCTTCTCCAACCTGTCTGGAATTGTGCTCTCGTTTTGCTTTTTACCTCTAAGAATTTCTGTAAATTTCTTGTTAATTCTAATATGCATTATTTTCAAAGATAAATTTTAAAATAGCTTACTCTTTATTTGTAGAGAAATGAACAGGACTGATGTTCAGACTATTAGCCAACAAACAGATAAACATTGGATTTGCAAGTACCATTAAAAATTGAATATTCAGTTTTGATAATGGAGGGAGTTAATGGGCATTCTTATACACTGCAAGATTAGTGTAAGTTGGCACTTATTTTATGGAAGGCAATTTGGCAACATGTATCAATAATCTTAAAATGTTACAAACTCTTTAATGCAGAAATTATTTTAAAAATAATTCCTAAAGGTATGATTATAAATATGCACAAAATCATATAAAAAATGGTCATTGAGGATTCTGCTGTTTCAATAAGCTGAAAATAACTTAAATGTCCTATACAATAGATTTGGCTGAATATATTATGGCATATATATATGCAAAATACATTATGACATACATACATATGCCAAAAATTCATATATATTGTCAATGGAAAATATTTAAATTTTTAAAAATATAATCCCATTTTCTATAAAATTGCAGATTTCTTAAAATATTTTGATCATATTTATTTTTTAAATTTCTAGAAAAACTTATATTTTACCATACCAAACAAAAAGCTCTTCTAAAAATAGTAATCAAAATGGCCAACCCAGAAATAAACCTAAATACTTACAGCCAACTGATCTTCAACAAAGCAAACAAAAACATAAAGTGGGGAAAGGACACCCTATGCAACAAATGGTGCTGGGATAACTGGCAAGCCACATGAAGGTGAATGAAACTGGATCCTCATCTCTCACCTTAAACAAAAATCAACCCATGATGGATCAAGGACTTCAATCTCAGACCTGAAAATATAAAAATTCTAGAAGATAACATTGGAAAAACTCTTCTAGACATCAGCCTAGGCAAGGATTTCATGACCAAGAACCCAAAAGCAAATGCAATAAAAACAAAGATTAAACAGCTGGGACTTAATTAAACTAAAGAGCTTTTGCATGGCAAAAGGAACAGTCAGCAGAGTAAACAGATAACCCATAGAGTGGGAGAAAATCTTTACAATCTATATGTCTAACAAAGGACTGATATCCAGAATCTACAATGAACTCAAACAAATTAGCAAGAAAAATACAAACAATTCCATCAAAAAGTGGGATAAGAACATGAATAGAAAATTATCAAAAGAAGATATAAAAATTGCCAACAAGCATATAAAAAATGCTCAACATCACTAATGATCAGGATAATTCAAATCAAAACCACAATGCAATACCACCTTACTCTTGCAAGAATGGCCATAATAAAAAAATAAAAAAATAATAGATGTTGACTTGGATGTGGTAAACAGGGAGTGCTTCTACACTGCTGGTGGGAATGTAAACTAGCACAACCACTGTGGAAAACAGTGTGGAGAATTCCTTAAAGAACTAAAAGTAGAACTACTATTTGATCCAGCAATCCCACTACTGGGTATGCACCCAGAGGAAAATAAGTCATTATATGAAAAAAATACTTGCACAACTATGTTTATAGCAGTACAATTCTCAATTGCAAAAACGTGGAACCAACCCAAATGCCCATCCATCAATGAGTGGATAAAGAAACTGTGATATATATATATATATGAATGATAGAGTACTACTCAGCTGTAAAAAGGAATATGACCTGGATGAGACTGGAGACTATTATTCTAAGTGAAGTATCTCAGGAATGGAAAATCAAGCATCGTATGTTTTCACTTATAAATGGGAGTTAAGCTGTGAGAATGCAAAGGCATAAGAATGACACAATAAACTTTGGGGACACAGGGGGAAAAGGTGGGAAGGGGATGACGATTAAAAGACTACAAGTGTGTGCAGCGTATAGCTCTTGGGTGATGGGTGCAACAGAATCTCACAAATCACCACTAAAGCATTTAATCATGTCATCAAATACCACCTGTTCCCCAATAACCTATGGAAATAAACATTTTTTAAAAAAAGAAACTATCATCAGCGTGAAGAGACAACCTATAGAATGGGAGAAAGTTTTTGCAATCTATGCATCTGACAAAAGCCCTAGTATCCAGAATCTACAAGGAACTTACACAAATTTACAAGAAAAAAACAAACAACCCCATTAAAATGTGGGCAAAAGAACAAGAACAGACATTTCTCAACAGAAGACATTCGTGTGGTCAACAAACGTATGAAAAAAGCTCATAATCACTGATCATTAGAGAAATGCAAATCAAAACAGCAATGAGATACCATCTCATGCCATTCAGAATGGTGATTATTAAAAAGTCAAGAAACAACAGATAATAGCAGGGCGTTAGAAAAATAGGAACAGCTTTTACACTATTGGTGGACATGTAAATTAGTTCAACCACTGAGGAAGATAGCGTAGCGATTCCTCGAAGACCTAGAACCAGAAATACTATTCGACCCAGCAATCCCATTACTGGGTATATACCCATAGGAATATAAATCATTCTATTATAAAGATACATGCAAGTGTTATGTTCATTGCAGCACTAGTCACAATAGCAAAGATATGGAATCAACCCAAATGCCCATCAATGATAGACTGGATAAGGAGAAAATGGTACATATATACCATGGAATACTACACAGCCATAAAAAAGAATGAGATGTGTCTTTTACAGGAACAATGGATGGAGCTGCAAGCCATTATCCTCAGCAAACTAACGGGAAAGAAAAAACAAACACCCCATGTCCTAATTTATAAGTGGGAGCTGAACAATGAGAACACATGGACACAGGAGGGGAAAACACACACAGTGGGGGCAGTCTGAGGAGGGAGCAGGGGGAGGGAGAGCATCAGGATAAATAGTTAATGCATGCTGGCCTTAATACCTAGGTGATGGGTTTCTACAGGCACAGCAAATCACCATGGCACACGTTTACCTATGTAACAAACCTGTACATCCTGCATATGTATCCCAGAACTAAACTAAACTAAACTAAACTAAACTAAACTAAACTAAACTAAAGGGCCCTAGGGGAAAAAAGAAAATGTCAACAATAGATATGACTAGCCAAATATTTTTAACATGTACTACCCTCCCCGCAAAACAGGTGCATTGATCAAATTAAACTTAAAAGCATAAGAACAAAATTCACAAGATCAATAATCAAAGGCTAATATTTTAGGCATATAAAGAACTCACATAAATTAATTTGTAAAATACTCATACCATCACAAGAGATAAAGAGATAAAAATATTGTAGAGAGAAATAGTTTGTAAATCATTAGTCTCAAAAAAGTGTAAAATATTGTATACTATATGGGTTTTGATTTCTTAATTAACTAACTCTTTTTTTTCAACTTTTATTTTAGATTCAGGGGCTACATCTGCAGATTTGTGGTTTGGGATATGATTGATCCCAACACCCAGGTACTGAGCATAGTACCCAATAGTTGGTTTTTCAACCCACAGTCCTCTTCTTTCCTTTTCCATTTAGTAGTCCCCAGTGGCTATTGTTGTCATCTTTATGTTCATGAGTACTCATTGTTTAGCTTCCATTGATAAGTGAGAACATGCAGTATTTGACTTTCTGTTCCTGTGTTAATTAACTTAGGATAATGACCTCCAGCTGCATCCATGTTTCTACTAAGAACATGATTTCATTCTCTTTTATGGCTAAGTAGCATTATATTATATATATATACACACACACACACATACACATACACACACACACACACACACGCACACATATATCACACTTTCTCTATCCAATCCATTGTTGATGCGCACCTAGGTTGATTCCATATCTTTGCTATTGTGAATAGTGCTGCAATGAACATACAAGATCACGTGTCTTTTTGGTAGAACTTTATTTTCTTTCCCAGTAATGGGATTGCTGGGTCAAATGGTAGTTCTTATTTAAATTCTTTGAGAAATCTCCACACTGCCTTCCACAGTAGGTGAACTAATTTACATTCCCACCAAGTATAAGTATACACCGTATACATTCCCACTTACAAATATACACTGTATAAGTATTCCCTGTTCTCTGTGGCCTCACCAGCATCCATTGTTTTTTGATGTTTAATCATAGCCATTCTGACTGGCATGAGATGGTAACTCATTGTGGTTTAGAGTTGCATTTCTATGATAACTAGTGATGTTGAGCATCTTTTCATATGTTTCTTGGCCACTTGTATGTCTTCTTTTGAGAAGTGTATGCTCATGTCTTTTCCCATTTTTAATGGAGTTATTTATTTTTTGCTTGTTCAATTAAGTTCCCTATAGATTCTGGCTATTAGACATTTGTTGGGTGCATTGCAAATATGAGAAGACCTCTGAAGTGATGGCTAGAAGAAGGGTAAGAAGGTATGCATATAGCGTGAACTGAGAAAATTTCAGAATGGCTGAAAGGTAGAATACGAGAAGGTAGAGAATGAGCTACACAGAAGAGATGAGGGCCAGATTACATAGATCTGTATAAACTCTACTGACTACTAAATGCATTCTAAGAATAGCTATAACTCTTCAAGGGGTATTTAAGAAAAGAAGTCATCTACTCACAAACTATAGCTGTGGTTTCTTCTGGATTACTGGTTAATCAAGCTGGCTGAAGGCAGAGTTCTGCCCTCCTATGCACTTCCACTTCCTCAAAGCTATAATCTCTGTCTCAGCACCTAGATCTCCTCAACTTCTGGGCCAATCAAAATCACAGCCATGATTCGAGCAATATTTCTTGTTCTCCTCTTATTATTTTGTGGTCCACACAGCCACAATAGGCCTAGTGCACTGCCATAAGCAAAAATCCTAAATTTGTGTTCCTAAATATGGTCACCTTATCAAAGAAGCAACTGAATATTTTACATTATTTTAAAATCATAAATGTTATTCCAAATTTAATTAACATACAACAGAGTTGGCTTCCATTTGAAAACAAGTCCATTAGATTATAAGTATAAATTGTTGCTATGTTTTAATGTATTAAAATTATTAAACATAATTCCAGCTAGTCATCACTGTTTGAAACTTCAGGAAGTATATGTTAAAAGTCTTATTAACAAAGGGCCTTGAAAACATAATGACTATCATTTTGGATATAAGTAACACAGAAAAATGACAGTAAATGCCCATAATATATATTTTCTGAGTTTTCACATTTTATAGATTGGGCAGACACAATATTCAGTAATGTTTAGCAAAGGCTATAGTTAATATTAACTTTATTTTTATGTTACCTATATGCAATATATTTCACAGACAAAAAGTCTATTAAAAGTAGCATGCTAAATGCAAAAATACAAATATAATTATGTTAATTTTAGGATGATAAAATATATCTAAAACATCATTCTAATGGAAGTGTTTTGGTAACATTCATTAATCTGATTGCAATTTTTAAAAGTCTAGAACAAGTAATTAAATGCAAGAAGTATTTTATCCCATCTATGCCACTGCAAAAATGTGAGGAGTAAATACAAATTTTAAGTGATTGGTTTACATGTTGTTTATAAAACACTATCTGATTGCCTGACAGATAATTCCCCAACATGTGATTTCCAGGTATTGCATCATAGACAAGGTCCTGGTATTTTCCTCAAAAATCATCACTTTTACTACTACTCTCTGAAATCCCAGGTTGAGGAAAGAGAGAAGGTATTGTTCACAATTGGTAAAGCAAGAGGGTGGCACTAAAGAACAATCCATTCCAACCTCTGAACTTTGGAGAGTTTGGGAGTAAAATAATGCTGATACATCTACATGTGAATGCTATAAACAGCAGGTGGGGAGTAGGCAAAGGCACACAGGGTTGAATTCTTTGTCTGGAGTAGAAAGACTTTGGGAAAAGATACTGAGTCTGAAAGTCTGCAAGTAGAATCCCAGATGGCTGGCAGGCCAAAATTATTCCTCTACTACCCACAAGAGCCCAGAATAATTAAAACCAACGCCAATGACATGAAATGCAAACTGTAAGCAATCCAAAGTACATATAAAAAGGAAAAACAGAAAGGACCAACTGTTCAGACAAAAAAAAATGTAATAGGTGTGAAAGTACAAGTCTAACACTTTTATCTGAAAAACAAATAAGTGTATTGATTTATTTTCTTTTTCCTTCAGCCTACTATGTTCTTCTTCCTTTTCTCCCTGATTCAGAAAGACGAAATGCTTAAACAAGACTGGTTTTACTCCTGGCTTTTGAAGGTAGAAACGTATTTTCTAGCAACATGTTCTGATAACTTCTTTCTCAAAACATTTTGGATTCCCCACTGAGTTTGTTATGAAAAAATTTGACCTGCCCAAGCTACTGTTACTGGCGGTCCTTGCTACCAGAGCTCCCAAGATGGTGGTGGGCGGCTTCCAAAATGGCCGGCAGGCCACTTCCAAGATGGTGGCAAGCCTCGTGTTCTCTGACCTGGGGTTCTAGGCCTTACGGATTACAAGGAATGGAATCTTGGGCCACGCGATGAGTGTTATAGCTCTATTAGAAGCTGTGGGTCACAGAAGAGAACCGTGGGACCCAGTGACTAGTGTTCAGCTCAATCAGGACGAACCAGGCACTTAGCCAGGCAGGAAAAATGACAAGCCTTTAGCCTGACTGGGAGCAGCAATGGGTGCCTTGCTGGATCAGGAGCACAGCGGACACCCTGCTGGATCCAAGGGATGGAAGTCAGCGGCAGGTCTGCGAGGCGGCAAAGAACAGTGGTGGACGGCGAGCAAAAGCTCAGCTCCAGCCATAACAAACACGGACCAGAAGAGTGCAGCTGCAAGATTTAATAGAGTGAAAACAAAGCTCCCATACAAAGGGAGAGGACCCAAAGGGGGTTGCCGTTGCCAGGCTCAAATGCCTGGGTTTCTATCCCGATCTTTGTCCCTCCCACTGTGCTCTCAGGCAACAGATGATTGGCTATTTCTTTACCTCCTGTTGTTGCCTAATTAGCATTTTAATGAGCTCTCCTTACTATCTGATTGGTCCGGTGTGAGCTAAGTTGCAAGCCCCATGTTTAAAGGTGGAAGTGGTCACCATCCCAGCTAGGCTTAGGGATTCTTAGTTGGCCTAGGAAATCCAGCTAGTCCCATCTCTCACTACTACAACCATAAAATAGATTGGGTAACACTGATGCTTAAATCTGCCCTCATCTTCTCACTTTTGTCACTTCGTACAGTAACACTTAATATAAATATTTAAATACAAAGTTAGGAAATATAGGCAGCAGCTGCTAAAACATTTTAGATATTTCCTTATATTCCTGAATGAAGAATTTAGAAATTGTCTGATTTGACTCTTTCTCCTCACACTAAGGAAAAATGAGAGAGAGAAGGGAAATGACTTGTTCTAAGTTACCCATCTGGCAAATAGCCCAACCAAGATTCCCAAGTCTGCTTCTCCTAAGATGACATTATCCACTTAGATTCTTCAAAGAATGAAATAATATTTTTTATTTATTATTTTTAAAAGATACAAGGGTCTTCATTAGCTAAACATTCATTTTACAATACACCACAGTCACTGAGCTGTATAAGGAAGGAAAAGTCATCATCATGTGAAAATATTCACTAATGAACTAGTCACATATAAAATTAGTACCTAAACACTCCTTGCCTTATAACATAAAGACCTAGCCCCATCTATTAGACTTGGACTGGTTATCTGATGATGCAATTCAATTGTAGAGTAGATAGCAAATACAGTTAAAGATGCAGGATTACACTAACAGTAACAGCAGAACTCTGAGTCATAACCAATGCCATTGACAAAAAACGATGTAGCAGAGAAAACCAGATAACTTGAGAAAACTAACTCAGAAGCTTCAAATGAAAAATGTTTTAATGTAAAGTGTATAAGTTAGGCCTGTGGAAAGCTTGATTATATTTTAAATTCTTTTCTAGAACAAAACTCCTTAATATTCTTATTGAAATTCAAACATGAAATAAAAGATGACATATTGTGAACCATACTAAAAACATTTAATTAGAAAAAAACACACAAAACTCACTTGATTCATTATATAGTCACTAAAAAAATTAGTGCCTAATTGCAATCATAAATCTATGTTTTTCTCAATATAAATAAGCTATATTATTTACATGTTTAATTTCATTTTAAAGTTAAAAATAAAATACTTTTTAAAATCCCCTTAATAGTTCTCCACTCAGCTAACTCATCAGATTAATCTATGCTCTCCAATCTCTCTGACCACCAGTATACCACTTTCTACTTTCTGCCTTCTACTCATAGCAACTGAGATATTTACTTTCCGGTAATTTTAATTCTCTTTGTTCTCAACCTTCTTTTCCCAGTTGTGCTTATCACATTAATTACATATTTTAATAAGCTATGTACAATTGAAGAATTCTGTGTATATAATTTAGTTCCAAAGAAAACAAAGTTTAGTAATCTGAAAGACCCTATGGAATCTGCATTCTAGTTAATCTTCAAGTTTCTAAATTACTTCTACATTTTAAGTAAATAAAAACTATAAGTCACAGCTGAAGCATCAGAAGTGTAGTTAATGCAAAGAAAAAAATTATGAAATTTAAACTATGAATCTATACTCAAGGGAAAGTATCTCCATCAAAAGGTTTATAACAATGGAAGTTTTTCAAGTGAGAGACGGCACAGATGATATTAAAAAAAAGTTGACACCCATGTATTGAATACTATATTACTGAGAAATTATTTAATGATTAGCCTACATCATAAGTTTGACATGAAAAGATAGTGTGATTTCTTGATGTGGAAAATTTTCTGAGAAACAAGTCTACAATGTAGATAAATTTATAACCTAACTTATAAGAAGTTAACTTTAAAACTTATGCCATAAAAAGGTAGAGAATATGGTACTTAGATACAAAAAGAAATTACAGTAGATGCTTACATCTTTGCTGTTAAAAATTTCAAATAACTAAATTTGTGTTATGTCAAATTAACAAATTCTAAATATTTTGAAAATACGAGTTGATTTCTAGTCAAGATGGCAAAGTTTAGACTTTGAAGTAAACTAAATTTTTTAAATTCATACCAACAATAGATTTTTTTTTAATTAAAAAAAACCTTAAAATGTTTAGCTAAGCTCAAAAACAAAATAAACAGCTTGGAAGACCACAAACGGAAAGAAACACAAAGTGCTAAGTGAAGTTAAAGTCACAGGCCTGCTTACCAACAAGTCTATAAGCAGATAATAAGGCTTTAGAGTCAACTTCTGAGGCTAAATGTCAGGCCATTGGTGGGTGGACAACCTAGAAAACTCCTAATCTAACTTTTAACTCAATCAACCCATAAGCTAGTTCACTGATTAGACAGACATACACCGAATATTAATGCAGTCCAGGTACCATTCTAGACTAAAGGCCTTGACAAGGTATGCAGACACCTACCTAAAACCAACAGACAATATCAGCTGAGGAGAGAGAGACAGCGAGAGAGAGAGAGAGAGAGAGAGAGAGAGAGAGACATAAAATACAGCAAAACAAAAAACCCAAGAGAAAAAATTTTTCTCTAGAAATGAGCTTGCAAACCAAACTTCTATAACACAGGGAAACTAATACTCAGAAAGACAGCTACAAATATAAAAGCTGAAACATATATTAACTCCAGATAAAATCAGTGCCACAGAAGGGACTGAAAATGTATTATTTATGACTATCAAAGAGAAATCAGAGGAATGACATTCATAAAAATGACCACGAAGTTATGGAAGAAAAAAAAAGTAAAAATAAAATGAATAAAAGAAAAAGAAAGTTTTTTAGAAATATTAGGAAAAGTATAATAATTATATTAAAAAATATAGCAGGGGCAGAACTTCTAGGTTAATTAAGTTAGGTCCACTGAAAATATGCTCCTTCAAAAAGGCAAAAGATCTCGAGAAATAACCAAAGGTTTGTGACAAGGATCTTTTCTTCCCTAGTAAAATGGCTGGATGTCAGTAAAAACAGTGAGTGTCCTAGCATTTTAATTTGCCTTATTCTCATTGCCCCTCTCTAGCTCCACAGTCTTGAAAATCAGCAGTTTGGCAATCATGGTAGCTATGAAAACCAGCAGCCTACCTGCCACTGGATGAGGCATATATGTTTGGAGACCCTCAAAAATCCGCACCCCCACAAAATTGGCAATATTTCACCTGCCTCCCAGCTCCCTGAGGAGTCCCATTTACCAACCTTATCATTATTTGGGAAATTTACAAATATGTGCAAATTAAACAATACACTCCTAAATAATTAGTGGGGAAAAATCAAAGTAATGAAAGAGGGGTATCATCACTGATCTTACAAAAGTTTTTAAAAAGATCTCAGAGAAATACTATGAATAGCTATCTGCCAGCAAATTAGGAAATCAAGATGAAATGGACAAATTTTTTAAAAGACATAAACTACCAAAACTGGCATAAGAAGAAATAGAAAGCGGAACAGACCTATACCAAGTAAAGAAATTGAATTAGTAGTTAAACATCCTTCTATATAGAAAAGACCAGGTCCAGATGATTCCACTGTTAATTTCTACCAAACATTTAAAGCAGAGTTAATACCAGTTCTTGACAAATATGTCCAAAAAAATAGAAGTGGTGTGAGAACACTTCCCAAATCTCTCTAAGAGGCCAGTATTACCCTAATACTGAAACCAGACGGAGATATCACAAGATAAGAAAAGTACAGACCAATAACCCTTATAACTATAGACACAAAAATCCTCAAGAAAATATTCACAAAGCAAATCTACCAAAACCTAAAAATAATTTTACACCATGAACAACTAGAATTTATCCTACATATAGAGTTGACTTAATACACAAAAATCCATTAACATAATGTATCGTATTAATAGAATAAAAAACAAAACACGATTATCCTAATAGATGCACAAAAAGCATTTGAAAAAATCAAACACAATTTCATAATAAAAAACACCCAAGAAACTAGGAATAGAAAAGAACTTCTGCAATCCGATAGAGGTTATCTGTGGAAAATCCACACCTAACATAATACTTATGGTGAAAAACCAAATGCTTTCCTCCTAAGGTCAGGAACAGGACAAGTATGTCCTTTCTTGTTAGTTCTATTTAACATTGTACTAGACGTCCTGGATGGGGTGATTAAGAAAGAAAAATAAGTAAGAGGCATCCAGATTAGAAAGAAGGAAGTAAAACTGTCTATATTTGCAGATTACATAATATTGTATATAGAAAACACTAAGGTATCCACAAAAAAAACCTATTTGAACTAATAAATGAGTTTAGCAAGGTTGTAGTACACAATATCAATATAGAAAATTGATATTTTTTGGATCTGTGTTCCTGCCCAAATCTGATGTTGAAGTATAATCCCCAATGCTGGAGGTGGTGCCTGGTGAGAGCTGATTGGATCACGGAGGCAGTTTCTAATAGTTTAGCACCCCCCCCCCCCCCCGCTTGGTACTACATAGTGATTGAGTTCTCATGAGATCTGGTCATATAAAAAGTATGTGGCATTCCCCCTCCCTTGCTCCTTCTCCAGCCACATGTAAAGCAGTCCTGATTTCCCTTTGCCTTCTACCATAATTGTAAGTTTCCTGAGGCCTATTCAGAAGCAGAAGCCACTATGCTTCCTGTAGAGCCTGCAGAACTATAAACCAATTAAACCTCCTTTCTTTATAAATTACCCAGTCTCAGGTGTTTCTTTATAGAAGTGCAAGAACTAACACAGAAAATTGTCACTGAGGAGTGGAGCATTGCTGCAAAGATACCTGAAAATGTGAAAGCAGCTTTGGAATTGGGTAATGGGCAGAGGTTGAAAGAGTATGGAGGCCTCAGAAGAAGACAGGAAGATGAGGGAAAATTTAGAATTTCCCAGAAATTGTTAAATGTTTGCGACCAAAATGCTGACAGTGATATGGACGGTGAAGGCCAGGCTAAGGAGGTTTCAAATGGAAATGGGGAACTTATTGGGAACTGGAGTAAAGGTCACTTTGTTATGCTTTAGCAGAGGGTGGCTGTATTGTGGGTTTGCTCTAGGGATCTGTGGGACTTTGAACTTGAGAGTGATGATTTACAGTATCTGGTGGAAGAAAGTTCTAAGGATTGAAGCACTGAAGATGTGACTTGGCTGCTTCTAAAAGCCTATCTCATATGAGCAAAGAGAAGTAGAGAAAAGAAATGACCTGAAATTGGAACTTATATGTAAAAGAGAAGTAGAGCATATAAGTGTGGAAAATCTGCAGCCCGGCCATGTGGTAGAAATGAAAGGCCCATTTTTCAGGGGAAGAATTCAAGCAGGCTGCACAAATTTGCATAAGTAAAGAGGAGGCAAGTACTAATAACCAAGACAATGAGGAGAAGTCTTCTAAGACATTTTAGGAAGCTTCATGGCAACCTCTTCTCATCACAAGCCCAGATGCCTGTAAGGACTAAATGGTTTCCTGGGCCAGGACCAGGGCCCACTGTCCTGAGTAGCCTCAGGACACTGCTCCTTGCATCCCTGCTACTCCAGCACCAGTTGTGGCTCAAAGGCACCAAGATATAGCTTGGGCCACTGCTTCAGAGAGTGCAAGTGGTAAGCCTTGGCAGTTTCCATGTGGTAATAAGCCTGAAGATGTGCAGAATGCAAGAGTTGAGGCTTAGGAGCCTCTGCCTAGATCTCAGAGGCCATATGGAAACACCTGGATGCCCAAGCAGAAGTCTGCTGCAGGAGTGGAGCCCTCATGAAGAACCTCTACTAGAGCACTGCAGAGGGGAAATGGGGGGTTGAAGCCCCTACATCTAGTCCCCACATAAGGCACTGCTTAGTGGAGCTATGAGAAGAGGGCCATCATCCTCCTCCAGTCCCCAGAATGGTAGATTCACCAGTAGCTTGCATCCTCAGCCTGGAAAAGCTGCAGGCATTCAACAACAGCCCATGAGAGCAGCTGTGGGGGCTGAACCCTGGGAAGCCACAGGGGTGAAGCGGCCCATGGTCTTCAGAGCCCACCCCTTGCACCGGTGTGCCCTGGATGTGAGACATGGAGTCAAAGGAGATTATTTTCGAGCTTTAAGATTTAATGACTGCCTTGCTGGGTTTCAGACTTGCATGGGACCCGTAGTCCCTTTCTTCTGACCAATTTTTCCCCTTAGGAATGGGAGTATTTACCCAATGTTTGTACCCCCATTGTATCTTGGAAGTAACTAACATGTTTTTGATATTACAGGCTCATAGGTGAAAGGGAAGAGCCTTGTCTCAGATGAGGCTTTGGCCTTTGGACTTTTGAGTTTATGCTGAAACAAGTTAAGACTTTGGGATACTGTTGGGAAGGTGTGATTCTATTTTACAATGTGAGAAGGAGATGATATTTGGGAGGGGCCAGAGGTGGAATGATATGGTTTGAATATATGTCCCTACTTAAATCTGATGTTGAAATGTAATCCCCAATGCTGGAGGTTGGGCCTAGTGGAAACTGATTGGATCAAGGGGGTGGTTTCTAATAGTTTAGCACCATGCCCCCTTGGTACTGTACAGTGAGTGTGTTCTCATGAGATACGGTTGTTTAAGAAGTGTGTGGCATCTCCCCATAACTCTTTCTGCTTCAGCCATGTAAGACGTGCCTACTTCCCCTTCACCTTCTGCCATGATTAAGTTTTCTGAGGCCTCCCCAGAAGCAGCAGCCACTATGCTTCTTGTACAGCCTGCAGAACTGTGAGCCAATTAAATCTTTTCTCTTTATAAATTATCCAGTCTCAGTTATTCCTTTACAGCAGTGAAAAACCAACTAATACAAAAATTCTATTGTAATTTTGGCAATAAACAAACCAAAAATAAAATTAACAAAACAATTCTTCTCTCAATAGCACCACAAAAAAGAAAATGTACCAAGAAATCATGAATATTTATGTATCTAACAGCATAGTCTCTGGATATAATTATAAAGATAAATTGACAAAATTGCAGTCATTGTACTGATTTTAGCACAAGTCTATCTATCAGAAACAGATAACTCAAGGGGATAAAATATTCTATATTAAAAATATGAAATAAAACAGAATTAATAACTTTGGTAAAGCATGTATGTGTAAAAATACTAAAACAACATTACCTGCGTTTATGAACTAGAAAGAATACATTATTTTCAAGTTGCTACAGACCCTTGTGTGTACACAAACACAAACGCACAATATGAACATATGTACCAGTGATATAAAGAATATACATTCCTTATGGCATACATTGAACTTTTTTTAAAGGAACATAAAAATCCTCAATAAATTTAAAAGAAAAAGTATCTGCTAAAATCTTCACTCTTATCCATACTGCAATTTAATTTAGAAATCAGTAATAAAAAGTTAAGTTTTGAAAATGATAATGTGCCCTCCTGAGTAATTCATAGTTTAAAAATACATCACAATGTAAGTTATAAAATATTTAAAACTGAGGTCCTCCCTCTTACAATTAAAATACCCTGGACATCAACAACAAACATAGTAAGTCTCTGGAAGGTAGACAGAAGCCTGCTTAACTAGGAACCTCAGGACCTGAGGAACAAACAACACTACAGTGAATTCCCTGGGTTTTCACCTTGCCTCCCATATATCCCAGAAGAGGTTATGGTGAAACCAGTGACCTCAAACTGCCCGAAGGCATAGACATGAAAGATCCCAAGAAAAGCCTGTCCCCTCTAACCCAGTGGTGTCAAATCTTTTGGCTTCCCTGGATCACATTGGAAGAAAAATAATTGTCTTGGGCCACACATAAAATATACTAACACTAATGATAGTTGATTAGCTAAAAAAAAATGCAAAAAACTTACAACATTTTAAGAAAGTCTACAAATTTGTTTTGGGCCCCATTCAAAGCTGTCCTGGGCCGCATGCAGCCCACAGGCTGCAGGTTGGACAACTTGATCTAACCAAAGGACTAGGAAAAGGGGGCCCTAGCAGAACAGAAAGTCCTTTAGACAATATTCACCCTACTCCAGTCAGTGCCAAAGGAAAAACTGCTCTTCCCTTACCCTGGTGTTAGTGAGGCCAAGCAGGAGCTCAACTTCTTGTCTCACCAAGGAACAATAAAGCAAAGTAAGTTGACCTTCCACTTTCACAACCAAGGTGGTGCCAGTAGGGCTGAATGGGTAGGGGGACTGAATGGTGGGTAGCTGACTTCCACCCTTAACAGGCAGCAAAGGTAGTAGTGCAAGACAGCGCTATTTGCATTCCACTTTTCCTGTCAGGGAGGTCCAGAGTGGACCTTCTGCTCTCACACAGCAGCAATGAGCCAGAGCAAGGTGGTGTAAGTTGACACTCTGCTTTTGCAGGTATAGAAGCTCTGCTTTTTCCTTCCTCAACTGTGTCATTAAAGTGACTTGAGAAACTGCAGAGGGTGACGATCTTTCAGAAATAATGCTGACTTTAACTTCTTTCCTCCCTACCCTCTGCAAACCAGTGAGAAGCACCTAGGGTAGATCAGTAAGTAGGCCTCATTCAAAGAGATACACGTTTATCACCATACCATCCTCCCTGGTGTAGCTCTGATGCCATTTTAACTGAAAAAAGACAAACGTATGTAGAGAACTTAACAGCTTTTGAAACACAGCTTTTGCCTATATGACTATTGTTTTAATTTAGAAAAACTCAGCTTATGGAGCAAATTGAGGTAGATCCCTTCACTTATGAAAATGATAAATTAATTCAGAATTGGGGCCATTTTTGCCTTGCCATCTATAGCCCTACACACATGTGGATAGAAAAGCTTTGGGAATTCCTATTCTCCTTGGGTGGGAGCTTAAAATTTATTTTCTTAAAAAATCACTACAAGAGTGACTTAGTGGAGTTTCAAATGCTGCTGTTAAGTGGAAACCATTATCTTAAGGAAATTAAAGCTGCAATAGAAAACCAAATACCACATGTCCTCACTTATAAGAGGGAGCTAAACACTGAGCACTCGTGGACATAAAGATGGAAACAACAGACACTGTGGACTACTGGGGGGGATGGAGGGAGATGGGGAAGGGTTGAAAAACTAGCTGTTGGGTACAATTCTCAGTACCTGGGTGACAGGCTCATTTATACCCCAAACCTTAGCATCATGCAATATACCCAGGTAGCAAACCTGTGTGTGTACCCCCAAAATCTAAAATAAAAGTTGAAAAATAAAAACAAAATGCTGCTGTTAATAAGACATGCCATTACACCACGAGTTAAAGGGACTTTAGTGAGACAGCCTAGAAACCAAGTACCCTTTATACAATTGTTTCTTAAGGAAAATAACAATCAAAGCTCCAAGCAACCCATTTGCAAGCTGGGAATACAATTCATCCTCATGTTGGGGCTGCTTGCTAATTTTTCTTTTATTGCTTCAGTGCATCCACTGATGCTGCTTGGTTTTATGCTATACTATTTCTTATTCTGTATAAAATTTTAATTAAAGTCTCAAATGCAGTGGTACATATTTCAAATTTTAATGTCTTTGTCAATAAAGGTAAATTTTTTTCTATGCCCATGTCCCAATTAAGTCTGTTTCACAATCAAGATCGAGTTCCAGAAACTGAGCTGAAAATGTCTGAATATCCTAACCTGAGATTTCAGGTTTCCTTTGTCAATCCTAACCTGATCTGCTATGCTAAAACACAATTAATTACAGTATAAGTGGTTGTAAAGACAAAATAAACTTTTAAATTCAACTTTTAAATAAATCTTTAAAATGAATACCCAAACTACAAACTAACTTCACTGAAACTTTTTAAAAATTAAATTAAATTAAATCGGGAGGAACAGATTCTCCCAATTAGATCTGTTACCATATTTTATATAGGTCATACATCACATATACTATCAATAATATTACAAACTATATAAGAAATGTAGCTTTGAGATAAGATAGTTTTAAGTCAACTGTCTATTCTTCATTAGATAATTATACATTTAGAATCTACTATGTAAGAACTCACTATGTCTAAGACTAAGTGCAAGGCAAATTTAGTCATTAATCTTTAGAAAATTCCAATGGAGTACGTCTTGTGGGTTCCAAGATAGGAGGCTATAGACTTAGATAATTCTGTGTACTTGTCCACAATCACACAGGTAACGACTGGAAGAGGCAACTTTTAAACCCAGGTCATTCTAATTCCAAGCCCATGTTTTAATGATTTATTTCTTTTCTTAACAACTTTATGGTCATTTGCATAGTATATAATTAATCCATTGTGTTTAATTAAATGATTTTTAGTGCATTTACAGAGTTGTGCAGCCCTCACCATAATTAATTTCTAGAACATTTCTTTCACCACAAAAAGATCCCTTGCTGTCATTTCCCATTGCCACTCCCACCATTAACCTACTTTCTATGGCTACAGATTTTCCTTTTTTGGACATTTCATTATAATAAAATCACTCAATATGTGGACCTTTTTATTTGGCTTCTTTCACTTAATATGTTTTTGCGATTCATTCATGTTGTGGCATGCATGTATCAATATTACATTATTTTTTATTGTTGCATCTCTATTAGCTTTATACTGCACAAATAATCTTATAATTGAAGAGAAATAAAAATATATTAACATTAGGATCTGAGATCTTCTTACACTAGTGAAAAATCCTTATTTTGCACAACATTTCTCTCCTTCCGCATCTTCATCATCTGAGTCTGGGGACCTTTTATCATTTAATGTGGCTTTCCCCAGAACATTTTTACTTGTTGTCTGCTTCAAACCTAGGCTGCACAACACCACTGGAGTAATACAGTATATTTTAAAAAGTGCTTTGAGCATGTTACTTTTAGATTCTCAATAGCTCCCAAGTGTCTGTAGAATTAAGTTCAAATTCATTGAGTTGGCATATCCAGGCTTCCAGTCAAGTTCTTTTTTCCTTTCCTGTCTAACTTTGCATCCCTCTTCCTTCATGTGGTCAGATTTCTCTGACTGATGCCCTGCATGTTTAACTCATTTCCAAGTGTGTGCTTTTCCCTGTGCCTGTTACCCAAATGGCAATCCTTCCCCTCTTCTCAGCTTCTATCCCAAATCCTACCTCCTTTAATGCTTCATTCTTGTCTTCCCCAGCCCCATATTCTCTCTCCCTTCAACTCTTTAGCAATGACTTTCCGTATCATATTTTTAGCCTTAGGCATTCACAGAAACTGTTCATGCGTGAAAGTGTGAGTGAGACTCCTTCAAACTAGGAAATATATTTTCTGGTGTGAACTATTTGAGGGCAGGTTTCATGTCTGATTCCTTCAATGGGGGGTGGGGAGTGGAGAGGGGTTACTTCCCATATCAATATTTTGCAATTAGTAGTACTCAAGAAAATTCATTGAATGAAAAATTTGTATTCCTTTACACAACCAGGAAAATGAATGCATGAAATAGTACTGACCAATGAAAGCAGCATTTTTTTCCTTTTAACTGTAAGGAATGAGGTGAACAAACATAAACTTCAACTTTACTATCAACACTTCAACAACAAAAGAGCTAAGAATAATTCCCAAGAAATGTGTGTCCAACCTCTTAGCTATAACATTAGACAAACTCTTTTTTCAAGGGTGAAATGAAAAATGTTCAACACCACAATGGGGCTGTCTAAGGGCAGCTCCATCACTGCCAGATATTCCAGTGCCTTAGCAAAGTAAGAGATGCTCAGGTCCAATATCCAATCTAGCAGGGCTTTCATTTCCTTCCAATCATAAAACAGAGGGCTACCCTGGAATAGAAAAACGACACAAGAAAGAACAATGACAGATTTCTACTCCATGGCAACATGCCAAAGGCTTGTTTAAACATGGTCCTGGAAGTCAGGAAAAGTGACATTTTGTTATTGGTACTTTAACATATAAAATATCCTTCTAGATTTGTAATCAAGATTTTATATTTTCTCCTAATCACATTCTTTTTTTTTTTTTTTTTTGGTACAGAGTGGCCTTGCACCAAATTACAGAGAAACATACTGAAAAATCAGAAAATTTTTCTAACTTTAAAATACCAAGAAGGTATTATTTGTGCTCTGATACGTTTATTAAGCCATGGTTAGCTGGGTGCAGTGGCTCATGCCTCTAATCCCAGCACTTTCGGAGGACAATGCGAGCAGATCACCTGAGGTCAGGAGTTCGAGACAGCCTGACCAACATGGCAAAACCCCGTCTCTACTAAAAATACAAAAATTAGCCAGGCATGATGGCGGGTACCTGTAATCCCAGCTACATGGGAGGCAGAGGCAGGAGAATTGCTTGAACCCGGGAGGGTTGCAGTGAGCTGAGATTGAGCCATTGCACTCCAGCCTGGGCATCTCAAGAAAAAAAAAGAACCATGGTCACTGCAACACCAAATTTCTCACTAAGGAAGTCTACTCCATCTCCTGACATCTTTGTTTCTTGTAATGGCAACATTCTACCAGTTCACCAAGCTTATATCTAGATATTACCTTTTCTTTCCCTTCTCTGAATCCCCTCTCTTTCTTCAACGCCTTTCCTACCACATCCTTTCCTTCATAGTTTGTTAACCATTAATTAATCCCTCTACGCATCAAAAGTATCTCCTATGTGCTGGGTGATGTGCTATATGTGGACGACTCAACAGCGAGCAGAACAGACAGCCGCAGTCCCTGGAGCAGAGCTTGCAGCCTAATTCATCTCACTTAAATTCTTTTCTGTCCAGGTGTGGTTGCTCATGCCTGTAATTCCAGCATTTTGGGAGGCTGAGTGCAAGAGTTCGAGACCAGCCTGGGCAACATAGCAAGACCTCGTCTCTACAGGTAATTAAAAATTATATAAAATAAAATTTTATATAATTTTATTTATTACATATAATTATATATAATAAATTACATATAATTATATATAATAAAAATTATATATAATTTTATAAATTAAAAATTATATAAAATAAAAAAATTCTTTTCTTGCCTCATCTCCTAACTGCAGTGTGTGCCTGGCACTGCTGCCTGATTCTTCTGCTATTAATAGTTAATCTTGGCCTTATGATCTTTGTGATTGCCCTGCCTTTGTGTCTCTTTTCATGCGGAAAATGCCCTAACACCCATCTACAGAAATTGTAGTCCTGAAGAAAGCTCATTTCCCTCAAGAGACCACCTTCCCTAAACCTTTAATAATCTGCCCTTCCAGTTGCAATCTTGCCTTCCTTGGAGTTCCCATGACATTCTAATATCTTAGAGTTCATAAAACATGAGGTATTTTATAGAAGACTTCATTGAGCCTAAAAATACCAGATGAAATTGAATCATATAATCATGGAGTACAACATATTAAATTTCATAACATTCTCCTTCTAGTAACTATGCAATGCTGAAATATAATGGTTGAAGATGTTATTCCAGGTCTTTTAAAAAATAATAAAAACTAGCACACTTTTAAAAATTAAGTATGCTTTTGTGTATGGTAACATGGGATATAGCCTTTGGGTGTGAGTCCTGCACATTTCAGTTAGCCCATCTCTAACCTCTGTGTGACCAGAGAAATTCACTTAAGAAACTGTCGCCTAAGTGAAAAATAAATGTCTTACAACACTAGCCCATTTAAGCACCTAATTACAAGGTCAGTGAAAAGTCAACTTGTTCTATAACAGATTGCTTTCATCAGTGGCTTCTTGTCTACCCAGAGCTTCAGTTAGGATGCCTCCACTCTTGGGTCCTGGTATGCTTGGATGCCATAGCCCTAACTTTGTACTAAGTCTCCTAAAAATCTTATTGATGTAGAATTTGGGGTAATTTGGAAAAGGACATAAGTTACCCTTACATAAGCCATTTCTCCACAGATTACAAATGAAAAGTAGCATTTTTCCATTCTTTTTCTAAAAATACAATCATTGAACACTTTCTGGTTCTTTTAAAAATTCTTTAAAATGAAATTTCAGGGTAAAAAGCTATGTTATCTTTAAAGTATTGGCTAAACTGTGAGGCTGCTCCAGCAAGTCTGTTTCAAAACACACTTCAACAAATGTGGACATATGTAAGTTATTCTTTTGTCATGCTGTCAAAAAATTTAGTACTTCTTTTAATATTTATTAATAATAGGAAATGTGCATTGTGGGCTTTTAGTGAGAAAAGCTTAAAGACTAGTTGTATTTTTCTGTGGCTTATGTATCAATCTTTGCCCAATTTCTTCATTTACTATTTACCTTTTCCTTTTCCATTTGTGAGTCCCTTTATATATAAGGATATTAATACGTTATTGAATATTACAAAGATTTTTTTCAAGTCCGTTATAAGGTTTTAAGTTGACTTGTACGTTTTTGAGGTTTTTACAATTTTTTAAGTAGTAAAAATATTCATTTCTTTCATTTTTTTCTGAAATTTTGCCTCTTAGACCTTTTGTAACATGATTACTAAAAATATTATCAAGTATTTTCCTTTAGTAATTTATCTCTCTACATTTAAAATTTTTATTCATCTGAAGTTTATTTTTGTGAAAGGTAGAGAGTTGGGATATAATTTTATATTTTATACAAAAATCACTCAGTTATACAAAAGCCTTTTATTAACTTTCCTCTTTGACTTTAAGTGCCATCTTTAACAAAGAGTAGGTTATGACATGCTCATTCCTGGACCATCTTTTTTTCCCCATTTATCTCCTTCTCTGTTCTTGAACTTGTACCAAGTGCTACTATTTTACTGTGTGTGTATTTGTGTGTGTATGTGTGTATGGAGATAAATATGTAGACAGAGAGATAATATGTTTGACATCTGAGAAGGAAGAAGGAAGGCTCCAGCCATCATTCTGCTATCTTAGCTCAATTCACATATTTGTTTTTCAAGAAGAATTTTATAATCAACTCATTGGTTCCTGGAAACCCACTAAGGAGATTTTGAAATGGATTGTTATTAAATATATAGAGTTGTGAGTATGGAAACCTTTAAAATAGTGTGCTTGCCCTCTGGGACTATACCATTTTGTTAAATTAAGGCATTTCTGTGTCTTTTAGTAATTTTTAAAATATGGTTTCATATGGCTCTTGCATATTTCTTATGAAATCTATTCCTATTTATTTTCTTTTTAATGACTATTATGAATGGAATTTTAATTCCATTGTACATTCTAATTGGTGTTTTTTTATATAAGCACTTAAGTTTTGTTTTTAGCCAACGACCATGCTGAACATTATTTTTTGTTTTATTAGGTTTTCTGATCTATTAATATTTTATATGCAGAGTGTCCACTATTACTCTATTTGAATAAAGGTAATGCTTTTCTTTCTTTCCATTTTTTTTTCTGTTTCTTATATTTTGGCATTTGCTTAAGCTGTCAGAAAAATATGTTAAATAATAGCAGAAATTGTAGATTACTGTAATTTTACTTGGTATGATTACTGTTGCTATTTTAAAAACTCATTTGATTCATATATTTTCTTGATGTTGAATAAGTTAAATGGTTTTTCTAGGTCCATTTATGTGAGTAACCACCCTTCTTTAATCCCTGTAATTCAAAGTTGATATATGCAGTAGTATTAAGTAAATGAAAGAAGAGTGACATTATAATAGCATAAACTAGTAATAATTGTATATTAGCATATAGTCCCAAATTGCTTCCCCATCAAAGATTTTCCAAAAGTAAAACTAAAATAGTATGTATCGGAAGCTTAGTTAAAAATCTAACCAGGGTAGATCTTTATGTACTCATACTGAAAGATGTCTGCCAAATATTTTTGACTTGACAAAGCAACTTGCAGAATAGCTCTATAGTATCTCATTTCTATGTAAAAACAATATATACACGCACACACCAATGTGTACACATATGTTTTACTTCATATCTAGAAAGGGGCACATCAACAGCATCATAATAATAGAGCCTAACACAGGGCTGTGTTTTGAAGGGTGAGAGAAGTTTCTTTATTATCCATAAATGTCAGGTTCCTCTCTGTACTGTCAAGCATTCACTTCCTAAAATTCAGCCTTAATCCATTAGTGATACACTGATACTGCTACACAGTATTTTGGAAAGTCTTAAATTACAACATAAACCATACCTGAAAACTCAAGTTACTCTATATATTACTGGCATAATATCCAGGAAAAGAAAATGCTTTCAAATTTTGCCCCTTCAAATACATCAAGACATGCCATCTACTTTAACTGATTGAATACCCATAACCACATAAAAATTGCATGGGAAGTACAATGTAAATGCTATTTTCCTTATCTACCTTCTTGTCTCTGAGGGCTGTTTACCATTGGGATCCAACTTATTCTGGGAACTGTGCTACCTCCCTTAAAACACATATTTCCATTAGTGATGGAGAGTCCTATATTGGTTTACCTCTTCTTTGTCCTCTTTCCTAAAGCTAGTCATTTTCCTTATCTATAAGCTTCTCCTTTGCCACTGCCTTGTCCATTTGAAGATTCTAAAGTAGAAAATACCAGTTAGAAAAAAAAGCGAAAGAATTCTTCATAAATGTAATGATAAATTAATATTTATCCAGTGCTAAAATTATTTCATCCTATTTTTACCTTAGAACTATTTAGCCTAAATAATAGAACTGAAAACTGATACAGATATTGACTTAAGAATTCCTTGGTTTATGAAGATTTATGACATAAGGCATAATGACTGCCTAGTCTCCATTCCAGCAGCAAATTAATTAATTAGTCAGTTAATTAATGTTGTAATAACGGTTTGTTGAGAATACTTTTATTAAGGAAGTTAAACCGTCAGTCACAGTACACAGACATGCTATGAGGAATTTTTTTTCTGAAATGTCTCTCCTTCTGTCCTTGAAAAGATGGTAAAGCTTAATTCTCACCTAAAACGTTAAAGTCCCTAGTTGTTTTGAAGTCCAAAGCACCATGGTTTCTAAAACAGATGGGAGCTGGCTTGAGACATGTTCCTCATCAAACTTTCTTTGGGGTAACCAAATACAATGCTAAGAACCTGGCCACAATAAAAGCAGCTGCTGAAGGAGAGCCTGAATCTGGTCTTTTCTAACTCCTCACATACCTAGGGCTAGTCTCAGAATAATCCCAGATATTGTTTGCTTAAGTTAAAAACTGAAACGTGCGTGTATGTGTGTATGTGTGTGTGTGTGTGTGTGCGTGTGTGTGTGTGTGTAGAAAGATAAAGAAAATAACACACTTTTCAACAACTTACCATTTCCATGATTTAACCTAGAGTACCCTGTCTCAAAAAAAAAGAAAGAATATACATTTTCAAAGAATCACAATATCATCTAATTTAATTTAACATATGCAAACAAAATGTACAAAAGACTATTTTATCCATGAAAAATGTGTACAGTAACATACTTTTTATACCCTGTTTGAGCCCTCAGTTAGAAAATCCAAATCAAGTTTAAGTTTAGTGTTTAATTGTAAATGCCAAGCTAATATTGTTTTCTATTGTAATTACTTCAGGAATAAATTTCTATTGTGATTTGATGAAAACAGTGTATCCATCAGCCTTGAAATCAAGTGATCCTTGAGTAAATTTAAATATTTGAGAGGGTATCCATATTTTAGATAAGCACAAACAAACACAAACCAAAAACACAAACTACACCTCCCATATACGACCAGAAATGTGAAATAAGATTTATTTTACTGCATCTGTGCTTGCAATTAGGAAAGTCTCTGCTTTAGTCTATCTTTTCTTGGTGGTACATAGTATTTCTTAAGATGTTTAAGGAAAAAAATCGAGACATTGAAGAGCTCATTCATATTTCCCCATGGGAATTTTATCTTCATTGACAGAAACCAGTAACTATTTTTTAAAGGATTTTTTAAGCTGATTAACTAAATAAAAAATACTTACAAAGAGCTGTGCTCATACTGCACCAAATATACGTCAACATTTGTAACAAATAATTTAATTTCATAGGGAGCCATAAGCATATAGGTGTATACTAGTTATGAGAAGTATGTATCTTGCAAAGACATGAAAAATCTGGAAACCATTGGTGGAATAATAGGAACAAAAAAATATCCCAACAACGTGTAAATCAAACAGCAAGGTGTAAATGAAAATGCCAACCATTCATTTTCAGATTCTCTGAGCCCTAGGTTTCTGAAGATCGTTGTTGGCAGTAAAACTGTCTCCTTCCAATGGGTCGGGTGGAGAGCAGCATGATTGGCAGGGCAAATAGAAGACAAAGGAGAAAGCCTTCAATCTGCAGCTGATGCACAGGAAGAACATGGGGAGCTGAGCTTACAATAGAGACAACATTACCAAGCTAATGGCACGGGCAATCATGGGGCCACTACGCATCTTGGGTATCAGCAGGGCATCCATTTTCAGCTAAGTGTTAGAGTACCTTTTTGCTTTCTCTCACCACTGCAGGGGTAAAACAACTTAGCGCGTGAAACCCACTGACTGGTAATAAATTACTATATTGGATACTTTTTGTTTTCTTTCAGCAATGACTTTACTGTGTATTCTTGCTATCACTACCAATTAAAGTGGAGCCTGCTTTAGCGAACTGTATCTAACTATATATCAGCCCTGATGCTCCAATTGCTTTGGCAAGTATCACAGGGTCAAGAGGCTCCTTTGACCTTTATCATCTAAGTCTTTCTGACCACTCACTATTTGAAGCAATCTCAGCTGAACAGATGGACACTTTCTGCGACATTATAAAGCTTAGAATATAAAGATAAATGAAATTGTGTTTCAGGCTTCAAACTGGTTTATGCCTGTAAAATATTATTAGTGTGTTTACAAAACCTACAGATTTAAAGTGTATAATCTGACTCTGGCTAATGGACAAATTGCTCATTTCTTTTTTAATTATAGGTTTTGTGTTTTAAGTGTGAAGAATAGCAGAATTTTGTAAAGCAGTTCTCAGGGTTATCCGGTTACATTTTTAATGCATATATCAATAAACCATTATAAAATGAAGGGTGTCATTTACTGTGCAACGAACCTTTTGCATGTTGGTTTTTAAAATGACGTACTAAGAAAGATATGCCAAACACAGAAAAACTAAAACTGTAAATGTTCGATGAAGTAAAAATTAAGATTTTTATTTGCCTTAGGCATGATTTTTCTCTTAAACTATATCATTTTAACTGCTAGGAGATTCTAGTATTTTTGCATATCTAAATATAAAAGGAAAATGATTAAGCATCAGCTTTATATTCTTTAACCCATTTGTGTTAGTATGTCATACATGGTTATTTGAATATTTTGAAATTGCTAGATTAACCTTATGTAGGACATATATATTTTTTGCTAGTCTCCTTTAAATAAAGTGATCATATAATTTATTGTTCAAACCAGGCTACTTTTTAGAGTGAAATGGTGCATTATTAACAATTACCTTTAAACAAGAGGCATGAGCCAAAACTGTCCCAGGGAACCTGGATGTATGATGACCCTATCTTACAGGAATAAGGTGATGATTTGGCTTATTAAAAAGCATCAATGTTTCTGTAACACTTAAAATGTGACTACTGTTCTGTAAATCATAACCATATCTCTGTATGTCTATTTTTTAATGACTGCAAAGAAATTAATTTTGCAGTCATTTTCTTTTTACACTCTCAGATAGTTTATTTCTACTTCTCAAAAAACTTCTGATGTATACAACAAAGGAAAAACAACCAAAGTCCTAATTATAAAAATATTGCTGGATTGTTTGAAATTTTTATTTTTATATCTTGTGCTTATAAAACCCCCGTAACTCATATTCTCTTATCATATTTCCCAAATAATCTCTCAGCAATCAACTAAATTTCTGTGGTGCAGATTCAGTTGCAGGTAAGTGAGAAATAATACAAATAATGGATTTAGAGGTAAACAAACTGCTCATCATTTTTGAAAAATGTTGTAAGAACAAGGTAAAGGAGGGAGTGAGGGATAGAAAAAGAAAAGAAAGAAGGTAAACAAAATTACCAAAGGCCAGGAGACTGTTTCAGGTCACCTTGTATTGAGGACTGGTTAACAAACAAGAGACAAAAGCTAGGGACCAATGTATTCTCCCCAACAAAAAGAACCACAACCACAAGTGTGTCCCCAGCTTCTGGAAAGGGACTGAAACCAAGTGCCAGCTTTAAACTTTCATGGTTTTGTAAATAATTCTGAGAAACAAATGTACAACAAAATATCCTCTCTAGGAACTGAAATACTGAAATAATACAAAACATCAAATAAAAGCTCTGGGACAGTTAAAAAAAATGGCAAGGAAAGTAAGGTATGGCCAAATAGGTGTAATAAAAAGGAAGTCTCATAACCAAAAATAAAAAAGGGAATAATTAAGGGTCTTTGTTGATAAATTACTGAAGTCAAAATATTCCCCCAAATTGTAGGGTATTGCCTGTACTAGAGACAATATACAAAGGATTATCCTTTCTTGGTACAATGCAAAGGTAAGGACATCATTAGTCCTATGGCAGAGACTCCAGTAGAAAGCTTAGTAAGTCTGACCAGATCTCAAGAATAAAATGTGAAAAATCAGAATTATTTTTGTGCACAAACAGATTAGAAAATCATATAACTCCATGTGAAAAATGGAAAAGATGTGTTCAATTGTTATGAAATCACAATAGTACAGAACATGAAATACTCAGACACCAAATTCTGAATTATAGAAGAAACTAAAGGTATTTATATACATTCATAAATTTTAAAAAAGTAAGATAAGCAAAGGACATTTGAAAGAGATTCATTACTTAAAAATAGCTTTTGCTATATTATTTTTGCCTTTAATAAACAATACTAATACTGTTTACAAAGAATTCAATAATAAAGATAATCAAAAGCAAATTAGATCATCCATAATTATAACACCTAGGGAGATCCTTAACTTCCTGAAGCAGGAATCTAAAGAGAAACCACACTTTTCCACAGAATTTCATATAATTTTATATAGAGCCCTACAAATTATCTGTGCAATCATTAGTATTTTTTTCCTCTCTCATGCTCCCTCTCCTCAGTCATCGGTATTTTTACCAAATGCTTACAGTTCTCCACCTTTTCCCAGCATACGGCTTCTGCTTCATTAGCTTTGTCTCTGTGTAACAATCAAGAGCAGAGACCCCTTCTGACCCCAGGTTGGTACACTGAGTGAATAAGAAATAATAAACTTGAGTTGTTTTAGCCAATTAGATTTGGGACATTGTTTGTTACTAGAACATAATACAGCCTATTCTGATCTAGATATTTTCCAAATTGATATCAATATATACATGGATAGACAGGTGGAAACAAGAGAGGCCTGGTGACTGATTCAATGTCATATAGCCACTCATTTAATCAATGCAACTACTGAAATGCCAAAGTTGAAATTAAAACCCAGATTGACTACTCCTAGTCCAGTGCTCCTTCCACTACATGAAATGTGATTTCTCATGCTTACGTGCATTATACTTTCCCTGGAAACTACTAGAAGACACAGAAACAAATTCCCCCTAACTTCCCCACCTCTGACAGATGGCACGTCTGTTTGAATAGACACGTCATAATCCAATTTTGGTCTATTCTGCATCCTATAAAAATTCAATGTCACTAATAGAATAAAAGTTCTCAATATCAAATCCAAAAAATTCATTAATAAGCCAAATTTTACGTAGCAGGAAAGATACTTGTCTCATGTGTTCTTTAAATAGCAATTATTTCCTTCCATTTGTTTTCACCTCTTTCTCTATATGTTTTTGTCAATTAAGATAACAAGTATGTGTTACTAAATTACTCTGTACTCACCCTCTAGAGATGAAAACTAATTAAAAGAGATGTGGTATGCACATGTAATTTTACTTACTCCAAACACCTTTGCTTCCCAAACTATGACACTGAAATCAGCAGTATCAAGTTGATGCTTTCTAAACATCATACTAACAAGCTTATAATTGGCCAAGAGGTCAGGAAAGGTATAGGTCTGAAGGAAAAACAACTTAGCCAGAACTGGCTCACCATTAAGTAGACCAAAGGACAAATTTTTTTTTAAATAGTGTTTCTCCTCTTTTGAGTGATTTGCATGTGTATTCACATAACGAATAACCAACCACAAACACTTATTTTGGGTATATATTTGTGTGGCCACCAGATATTTCAGTCAATTCAATTCAACACATACTTATTAAATTGAAATCAATACCCAGAGAGTATGCTCACTGAAAAAAAAAGTATATAAAATTTATGAAATGTCTCAGAACATGAGTTCTTTCAAACAACCATGCCACAATAACTTCTCACATGTCTAGCAACTGATTGACAAGATCAAGCTTGTAGACTACCTTAAAAAAGTAAGAAGCAGAAGAAACAAGACAAAAATCTCTGAAAACCCAAAAGAGAGTTTACAAACCAGGGCTCCCAAACTGAGCAAAACCAGTTATAATTTTCAGCAAATAGGGAGCTTTACAAGAAAATCTGTTAATGACAATAATAAAATATAGTTCTTTCCAGTGGAAAGCTACCACACTCCTCTTCTTGTGGCCTATTATAGTCAATTATAACACAATCTAATCACAGCACTGCCTATTGCAGAGGTCAAGAAACAATGACCTGTAGGTCAAATCCTGCCTACCACTTCTCTTTGCAAAGAAACTATTACTGGAACACAGAAACACTCATTTACTGATGCGTTGGCTATGGTTGTTTTTGCATTACCAACGCAGAGTTGAGTAGGTGTACCAGAGACTGTATGGCCCACAAAACCAAAAAGTATTTGAAATCTGATCCTTTAGAGAAAAAAATTGCCAACCCCTGGCTTATTCTAAATTAATGGGAATTTTAAATGTATGCAAAATATTTTTTCTGGGCAAAAATGCAATATAAATATAAAGAAAGCAATTTTATGTGTTAAATCCCCTTAATTCAGTTGTTACACTTTAAAAGAGGACCCTATCTTAAGTCTGTATTGGTTGTTTTTGTTACTCATGAGATTTTCCACCACAAATATAAATTGCTCCCAAAAGTCCAAGTCCAGGAATTCTTACAACTCTATAGCAAAAAACCCTAATAATAAAAAAACCAAGCCAAGGGTTTGAATAGACATTTTTCCAAAAAAGATATACAAATGGTCAAGAAATACATGCAAAATGCTCAATATCATTAATTATCAAAGAAATGCAAATCAAAACCACAATGAGATACCACCCAATACCTTTCAGGATGGCTATGATTAAATGAAAACAAAAACAAAACAAACAAAAGTCAGGTGTTTGTGAGGATGTAGAGAAATTGGAATCCTAGCACACTGTGGGTAGAAATGCAATGGTGTAGCTGCTATGAAAAACAGCATGGAGGTTCCTCAAAAAATTAAAAACAGAACTACCATATGGTCCAGCAATCGACTTCTGGGTATTTATCCAAAAGAATTAAAATCAGGATCCTGAAGAAGTATTAGCATGTCTATGTTTATTGCAGCATCACAATAAACAAGACGTGGAAATCATCTCAAAGTTCATTAGCAGATGAATGGATAGAGACATTTTGATATATACATACAATGGAATAACATTTGGCCTTTCAAGAAAGGAAATTCTGCAATATGTGATAACATGATGAACCTTGAGGACATATGCTAAGTGAAATAAGCAGTCACAGAAAGACAAATATTGCCTGATTACACCAATATGCAATATCTGAAATAGTCAAATTCATAGAATCGAAGAGTGGAATTGTGCTTGCTAGGGGCTTAAGTTATTAATCAATGGGCATAAAGTTTCAGCCCAGTAAAATTAGTAAGCTATAGAGATCTGCTGTACAACATTGTACCTAGAGTCAGCAATAACCTATTATACACTTAAAAATTTGTTAAGAGGGCAGATGTCATGTTAAGTGTTCTTACCAAAATAAAATAAGAAGTTGAAGTCCAGGTTCAAAGACTTCCTTTTATTTTCCTCAGGGGTACAAGTCATAGTTAACCTTCCACTGTGTCTCACTTTATATTCCATCTCCAGTCATATCAACTTCTCATTAACCTCCTACTTCTTCCCCGTCTTCATATTCTGGGCTTTTGGACCTGCTGTTCCTTATGGCAAAATCTTATTCATCCATCAAGATTTAGTCCTAATATGACTTCCTGCATACCACAGACAGGGTTAGCCTCACCATCTAAAGCGGTTCCTCCCACTGGCACTTTGGGATATAGGTCAACTAGAGCACATATGTCACACCATGGTTTTTGCCAACTTGATGTTAAAGCAAACAACAAAACAAAACAAAACAAACACCAGCTAACAATTTCTTTCTCTTGCTTCAACTAAGCAATGGACTCCTCTTCCAGACACACTCTCTCCTCTAATTCAGTTTTTTTTTTTTTTTTTTTTTTTTTACATAGCAAACAAAACGACCTTTTCAAAACATAAATCAAATCATGTTACTCCTTTTGAGTAAAATCATGAAAAGACTCCCTTTAATACTTGGAAGTCAAGCTTCTTACTTTGGATTATTACACCCAACATATTCTGTCCGTCCCTCACTTTTCAATTTTGACTCTTAATGCTCCCTCCCCCATACTCCTCTTGAGTCACACTGGCCTTTTTGACTTCGTTGTCTACATCAAGCTCATTCCTACTTTAGGCCTTCTGTTGTAGCTGTTTGCTTTCCTTAGAATATTCTCCCCTCTGAAAGGCGGGAGAATCTCTGGTTCTTTCTTGCAATTCAAACTGTATAAATCCTACCTCCTTCTCTGATATTCTCTGACCACCCAGGCTATAGTAAACCCCTAGGACTGTCTATCAAACTGCCCAACATTAATTCCCTGCAGAGCCTTTATCATTATCTGACAGTCTTGTTTTGTTTTGTTTACGATGTATCCACTCTCACTAGAAATGTAAGTGCCGTGGGCACCATGATCTTGTATCAAGAAGAGTGCCTGGTACATAGTAGATGTTCAGTGAATATTTGCTGAATGAATAAAGTATTCTGTTTTGCATTCCATGCTACAAAACTTACATAACATGCAGACACAGTAATTCTTTGTTTTCAAGGAGCTTTAGGCCTAACTGAGAAAATAAGACAAATAAATAGTGGCAAAATAATTAGACAATCTATAGTTTTTGTTTGTTTGTTTGTTTGTTTTGAGACAGAACCTTGCTCTATTGCTCAGGCTGGAGTGCAGTGGCGAGATCTCGGCTCACTGCAACGCCTGCCTCCCAGGTTCAAGCAATTCTCCTGTCTCAGCCTCCCGAGTAGCTGGGACTAAAGGTGCGCGACACCATGCCGGCTAATTTTTTGTATTTTTAGTAGAGATGGTGTTTCACCATGTTGGTCAGGCTGGTCTCAAACTCCAGACCTCAGGTGATCTGCCCACCTCTGCCTCCCAAAATGCTGGGTTTGCAGGAGTGAGCCACTGCGCCCAGTCCATAGTTAATTTATAAATTGTTTAATCACTTCTTGGCCTTCTGGCTAAGATCAAATGTAGCATCTGTTTTTATCAGTTTAATATAAATTGTTTAACTAGCATGTTCATGGTAAATTGTACATGCACATGCTGTAGTCTAGGTAGGATTTGACTAGGTAAAGAGAACATCTCTGGTACATGAGATTGGGCAGGAAATGTGGAGAATAGAGTCACCAAAACCACCCATGTGGAAGAGCACTAGTGTACCAGAAATTATGGAAGAGCCTTGTCATGGGAATCTAAATGGGGTCTTCAGAGACAAGGAAGAAGAACAAATCCTATGAAGCTCAGTTTCTCCTGGGGCTGCTAATCCAGTATGCCACCCTACCTTCCCACAATGAGCTACCTAAAAGCATTTAATGTCATACATGTTGAAACGTAATCAGCCCTCTCTTCTCTTTAACCTCTGATGAGAGGGTGAGTTAAGCAATTTTCAAATGATGTACAAAAGCAGGAAGCAATGTTTGCTACTTGGGGGATACAAAATTGTACTAGTCTTTGCATCTGGGAAATGAAACATAAATCAGGCCTCTTCATATTTATTACACTTAAATTTCTGAAGGTTATTACAAACCTGTTGATTAGATTGTTGCTGGCTTCAGGGGTTTTGTATTGAGGGGAGGGCTTAGTAAAGTAATTATTTCAGGGAAGTAGAGGCTCCTGATATACAACGCAATCCTCAGGCTATTTTTGAGTGCTTATTTTAGACAACTTTGTTATTAGAAAAAGAAGTCTAAGATTTAAGGGCAAGTAAATGGGGTAATAATATGCACTGTGTTGGTATAACAAGCCATTTTAACCACATTGCCTCTTAATCTTCCTTTCTGAGTCTTTATCAGCTCTGTTCTATGCCCACCTTACCCAAAGTGAATCATTTCTCCCTAATATGCTGGGCATACTAAGTTTTATCACCACTATTTAATACACTTTTTCTTACAAACTTTTGTAATTGAGACTGGTGTCTAAATATCAGTGGAGGCTGCTGCTGTGTTTCAACAGCCTCTTTGCTATTATTGACTATTTTTTGCTAGGTCACTATCCTCTGTACAACCAAGTCACATGTAAACCTGATTTGGACTTAAAGCAATTGGGTGGCGAAATAAATACACTTTTTTTCTGTCAGTCATTTATATCTTTTTCTCTTACAATTCAAAAAAGGAAGCATTCTTTACTTTCTTACCATCTATTCTTCATGTTTTAGACTTCAGTAGTTTTCAGTTCATGAGTTTATTCCACAAATATTTCTGAATGCCTTCCACGTGCCAGATATGCCAGGTGATGAGAATTTCATGATAAAGTTATAAAATAGGTTTATCATAACTGTAACTGTCCCCTTTGCACTTACACTGTAGTAGAGGGTAGAGAAGATACAAAATGAAATAAAAAGGATGCTGAGAAAGAGAGTAACAGAAAGTGGGCTGCTACCTACATAATGGTAAACTGACATCGAAGTTAGACTTGAAGGTGTAGAATTGAGGTGAAAATATTCTGGCAAAAGACTAACATCAGTGGAAATATGAGTTTCTTTAATGAGGCCAAATAGTTGGGGATTAAATATCTGGGTCATGGGACTGAACCTGTAGTTGACGTTTTTCATCTTTTTTAATGTATGATTTTTGATTTGCGTTTTTATCACAAGAATGAATGCAACTCAGATTAATAATAATGGAATGCTCATTCTTAGTTTCTTTTCCTTCTGTCATGCTTGTGGAAGCTGAAAATAATATTTCATAAACAGTTACATGAGTTCAATAGACTGGAAATTGTTATGGCTGAAGAATATGTGTAAACCTTACAGGACATCCCCTGCCCCACATGATAAGTGTCAAAATCAAATTTATAACTCCAAAGATACTCTTGCTAAGAAAATAATAGATAGAGTTCCTAGTTTAGGAGATATAATATATTTTAAAATAATAGTACTAAATAGAAATTTGAATTTTATGAACATTCTGAAATATTAAAGAGGATATTTCCTAGGTTTTGATTATGCATAAATATATCCAGTCTGGATATCAACACAAAATTACCAGCGGATAGTAAAAGTCAATTAGAGTTCTTTCCCAAGTATCACTCATGAACTACTGACAAAACCTGCTCTAATTCTCAAGTGAAGAAACTTTTAATTATAATATGATGTATGTGTTCATGCTGAATGAAATTCAGTATATCCTGAAAACAAGAATCAAAAGCAACCATACTAAATGATTTATCAAGAAGACATCAGGTAACCACAAGAGGGCTGCAAAAGATTTAAGAGATATGATGTATCATTCATACATAACGAGACTTTTGTAGATTATATTACTTAGTCCCATTATACTTCATGATTTGTCTGTGAATTAAATACCCATTTATTATACCCTTTATACAGATAGAGAAGTAAGGGCCCAAATCCTTAGATTTTATTCATTAGTGAAAGATAAACAGATTTTGATAATTATTTCCTGTTACAAAACTGAAGTCTGATAAAATATAATAACTCAATGTTTTAAAATACAAGAACTTGGTCCTAGAATTAATGGATGTAGAACATTAGATGAAGGCAAAAAAACATCAAGTTGTGGCCCCATAGCTGGGCCTTTGTGGTAGGTGCACAAGAACAGTGAAGCAAACCATCATCTGAGGTACTGTGTGTTATATGGGCACTTCCTCACCATGCAGCTCATTGAATTTTCTGTATCTAATCTCAGTAGCTATCTTGATTAAGATAGAAGGGTAGACCATTTAAATCAGATGTATATTGAGGGCATAATTTGTCATGATTAATTGAATTATCATAAAAAGTGAAAATTTTGACAAAATACACTCAGAACTGTTAGTTTTCTGCTTCTATCTGACTAATTCCATCCTTGTTAACACCAGAAATTTAATTACTAAAAATATGCCTCAAGATATTTTAAGCTGATCATTAGCATACATAAATGTTAAAGTCATAAAAGAAAGATACACTTAAGAGATCTTGGCCAGGTGCAGTGGCTCACGCCTGTAATCCCAGCATTTTGGGAGGCCGAGGCGGGTGGATCACTTGAGGTCAGGAGTTCAAGACCAGCTTGGCCAAAATGGTGAAACCCCATCACTACTAAAGATACAAAAATGAGCTGAGCGTAGTGGTGCACACCTGTAATCCCAACTACCCAGGAGGCTGAGGCAGGAGAATCGCTGGAACCTGGGAGGCAGAGGCTGCAATGAGCAAGGATCGCACCACTTCACTCCAGCCTGGGTGACAGAGCAAGATGCCATCTCAAAAAAAAAAAAAAAAAAAAAAAAAAGAGAGATTTTAAAGACAATTTGTTACCATCTATCAGCCTGACTTTATAATTGATCTGGTTTAATAAAAGATAGGTCCTTGGTAATTAACAATTTTGGACTGACAATCATATAATAAAAACTTTGTGCAAGTTCAAGATTCAGGTATCCTCTTAGATTTGGGGAGATGTCAACTGTCAAATAATTTTCTCATTTGAGCCTCAAGATAATCACACATGAAGAGAAAGGACCCATACTATTCTTTCCATATTTTGCCATCTGATTACATGATGAATGTCATGCTATGGTTGTTGTAAAACAGAGATTGGCCTGAGAGACAAGAAAAAGGAAAACAAAACACCTGCTACCAGAGAATCAATGGAGAAGGCCACGTTTTATATAACGACAAGAGACCTCTAGTGGGAGCTCGGAAGAAAGTAATGAAGGTGAGTGGGACTTTGCATTTTGTAAGTTTTTTTTTTTTTTTTTTGAGATGGAGTCTTGCTCTGTGGGCCAGGCTGTGGCACAAGCTTGGCTCACTGCAACTTCTGCCTCCCAGGTTCAAGCAATTCTCCTGCTTCAGCCTCCTGAGTAGCTGGGATTACAGGCATATGCCACCACGCCTGACTAATTTTTGTATTTTTAGTAGAGATGGGGTTTCACCATGTTGGTCAGGCTGGTCTTGAACTCCTGACCTTGTGATCCGCCCGCCTCGGCCTCCCAAAGTGCTGGGATTACAGGCGTGAGCCACGGTGCCCAGCTTTGTAAGCTTTCTTAATGGCTTTCTAAAAGTCATCAGGTTTTGGGCAATATGCGAAGACATAGAACAACTACAATTTTCAGTCCCATTTGATTGTGCATGGAGTTAAATATGTGCATAAGAAAGCCCCTGCTGCTCACAGCAGCTTGTTAGGATCATTTTTATATCTGACAGGAATAATCACACTTGAACCAAAAGATTATGCAGGATATTTTAATTTAGGATTAAAGCTGTTTGTAGAATTATATGAGCTATATAGTATGAAAAAAATTACAAATAAATAAACGTCATTTGGAGATGCAGAGAACTGGTGGTGCCTTCAGGGCATCACTATTAAAACAGAATTCAGAAAAATGGACAAGAAATGTTAGCTGGATGTATTTTTTTAATAAGTTCATGCTCTTAGTTTCAATAAATAAAGTCTTAATACATTTTGTTTTTAATAGTATAGGGGAAATATTCCATGAAAATAAATGCTTTCTTTTTTGAGAATTGCTTCCTGTTAGTTTTTTGCATTTGCTGCTCTCTTAGGGCCAGTTTCAACATAAGTCATTGGTACAGAAGTAGTGCTCCTGTTGGGATTGCTTTAAATGGGTCCAGATGGTACTCTCAGTCAATAAGTGATATTATCAGCTTTCAACAAGAAAGATTTTATTCTCCTCCATTTCTTTCCAGTTATAAGCAACTAATACTTTGAGTTAACATTTGAATTCTACAAACATCATTTTTTTTCCAGAAAATACCATCCAGTGCATTAGTCATTAAAAAAACAGAATAGAAACACATTTTAAAGAGGTAACATTTATAATCATTTTAATCAGAACCAACAAGTTGCTCAACAACAGAGCATCCAAATCCACTGGAGTGAATTTGGACCCCAATAAATAATAACCTCTTTAAGTAGGTGGAATAGGGTCATCTTTTGGGTACTACAAGAAGCAGGATCTTAACAAATTTTGAGAGGCTACATGTTTTTAAAAAGGAAAAACAGGCCTCGCACGGTGGCTCATGCCTGTAATCCCAGCACTTTGGGAGGCCAAGGCGGGCAGATCACAAGGTCAAGAGATCGAGACTATCCTGGCTAACACAGTGAAACCCCGTCTCTACTAAAAATACAAAAAATTAGCCGGTTGTGGTGGCATGCGCTTGTAGTCCCAGCTACTCGGGAGGCTGAGGCAGGAGAATCACTTGAACCTGGGAGGCACAGGCTGCAGTGAGCCGAGATAATGTCACTGCACTCCAGCCTGGGCAAAAGAGCGAGACTCCATCTCAAAAAAAAAAAAAAAAAAAAAAAAAAGAAGAAAGAAGGAAAAAAGAAATAAGGAAGAAAAAAGTCTAAATAAGCTAAATAGTTTTGGATGCATAATATATGAGCATGATTACAGAATTCATAGGTTCTAAAATATCTATAACATTATTAATGTAAATGAAGGCAAATGTAAAGATGTGCTTTAATAAATTATGCTAACACAGTCCCTAGATCAAGCTAAACACAAAATTAAAATGCCTAAAATGTTTAACTTTTCTCCATGTTCTATGTTAGAACTTCCCCCTTCAAATTAACTGATAACTACAAACGGAGTATTTAATCCAAGAAGAAAGTTATAATCTTAGATTTCTATGTCTCTTATAGGGTTAATGAAATATTGTAGGGGGAGAGAAACTGAAATAAATCTAAAGCTAAGTTTAGTACTAAATAAATGATATAAATATTTATTCAGTGAAAAATCTTACTTTAGAAATAATGGAAGAGAGAACATTTTTTGAAACCAGCTAAACCCAAAGCAGAACCAACCTTTTCTCTGGTAGAAATCACGGTTGCCTATCAGCAATTATAAAAACAACAACACCGACCTTGAATGAGCCTTAAAGGTCTTCGCTCACAATTATATTATCAGCTTTATGAATTTTCAATTGCTATCTCAGCCATAAATTCAATAAATGCAGAGTTGATTAGTAATAGGAAGATAGCTATTTTAACAGCTGACTTCATTGAAAAAGGCATTTGAGAAAGTACACATTATACTGGCATTTTCCATGTTAAAAAATGCAGCTTTTTCAAATCCTGCTCAGTACACTTTAGATGAGGACTTATGTCCTCTCAGGAACAGCAATAAAAACTAAAAATCAAACTCAGCCAAAACTAGAAATGATTTAAATAAATTATATCTGTAGTCCTGGGAAAGCAATAGTCAGCTAAAAGGTTTTTATACCTGGAAATTTTTTTACATTTCAAGACTTTACCTTGGAGCATTTTTTTTTTCTCATCTTAAATATATAACTTCACTTCCTCTCTGTATCTTGAACATAACAGCTCGCAATGGTAGAGAAACCCAATCAAAAAATAGCCCTGTGTGTAGTTATTGTAATTAACAGATTCAATATCTATTACCGCCAGTCAGGTATCATAGCAACCTTGTAGTGCTGAAAATTGCTTAGAAAATTCTTCAAAACCAGCAAGACTCTGCTTTAGGAAAACAACACTGGGGACATGACTGGCTGTCAACATCTGTGGGTGTTGCTATGGGCACAGCCACAAAGAACTCTGCCATCTATACAAAAAGGTATACACACAGAGAAGAGGGGAGGGACACAGAAGATAAATTGATAAGGAAAATCAAAAAGAAGAAATAATTGGGCTGGCAATATACAATAGGCACACAATTTTGTGTCCATGTTTTACACAAATTCTTTTCTATTGAAGCTAGAGAATCCAAATTAAACTTAACTGTAATTGTGACTAAACATGAGCCAGGGTTTGGAAATAATATCTGAAAACTCTCCATTTGTACCCTTTATCACAAGTCTTAATTTGAAACTTAAAGTGAATTACAGTTAAAATAATATTTAAACTTCCACTTATAAACCCTTAATAGTCGTTTATAAATCTACAGAAGAGAAAAGAACAGGTTACTATGAACAAGAACCCAATATTGATTTTTCAGCAGTGCAGTAAGGCATCTCCATTCTATTTGGCTGCTGTCAAAGCCACTCTTTAACAGCTGGAGTCAAATTGCACTATTTACAGCAAGAGCCCTTGTCAAGTGGACCATAAGTATCCTAACAATACACTATTCAAATGGCACTTTGCCACACAAATTGCTGACTTGATGAATAACCTATGTCAATGACTAAGGCCAATATAAAAGTTTCATTTTTATGAGAGGTTTTACATTCACACATTAAGTAAGCTTTCTTTGAAGAACTATTAGGCTATATATTTCAGGCCTGTGGACGCTGAAAATAATTAAAATCTGTTTAAATACATCGAGGGAACTTGACAACATTAATATGGATCCGGTGTTAACTACATTTGTCACACGAGTCAGAACAGAGTCCTTCTGTTGCTGGCACTCCCCACCGGCACGTGCTGCACAAAGCCAGACTTAAGCTAGCCTCGCACCATGAAATAGGAGCATTCTCCTTTTGTGCCTCTGATTTACATGGCCAACGAATGTTTAGATACAAGCCAGGCTTTGAAGTCCTGTGAGGAAATTCGGAGTTGCTTCTGGGTGCGAGGTGGACAGCTGGAGTCATTTAATGGTGCATTTTCTACTTTTCATAGTCACTCAGACCTTCTAAATTAGTTTTGAAACAAAGCTGTGACATATTCCTCATAGTTTTCTTCGTGATTGAGGTAATATTTTAAAAACAAAAAAAGTTTAAACTCATGCCACAAAATGAGAAAAGGGAAATTCTTCATAAGGCAGTTATAAAAAAAAAGGATTAGATATTACAGAAATTTTTATTTAACTTACAGTACATAAAATTATCTATAAAACTCTTATGGTAAACAGTTATACACTGTCAAAAGCTTGCATCACTTTATGTGTTCAAAAAGCAAATGACCTTGTAAATTTCTCCCCTAACGTTTATTTCTTTATTCCATCTTCCTAGGCTGGATATTATCATTTAGGTACTACAGTTTTAAGTTGAGATTCACCAAATCAAAATACTTAAGACAGAAATCTTAATCCAGTGTTTACAGAGGAAAATGACTGTTCATCAAGTGTTTGAAATGTAAAATAAAAATCTATTTATTTTCTTTTAAAATTATAAAAAATTGATATAAAATATTTTCCACACTAGAAAAATAGTTCTATGCTGCTTATTTTATTAAAAAGAATAAATCAAAAATTTACTAATCAAAAAGGGAAAATTTTCATTCTATATGGATGATTTAGCCCTATATAATGCAATTTATTGTTTTAAAATAAATATTTGTTCTTTTTTTATAGTTATACAAGTTTAATATTAAAATAAAGATAGTTTAATAAAAACCATGGTAACATGTAGTATTGCCATGATGAATTATTATTTAATACTTTTACAAGTATATTTTCAGATGATATTTTCCAGTCTCACAATTTAGAAACTATACTAATTCTATTTTGGTTATTTTTTGTGTCATAAAATATAAAAGAACTAACTTTCATTCTGATAAGGTGATAGGTAGTAGTGGGATCAAATTTGCAATTAGTGGTCTACCAATACACCAGCTGTTTTTTACAAGAGGTATCAGAATAAAACTCTAATAAAAATTTTCAGCAAATGGTACCAGAGACACATCACCATAAGGTCAGCTAAAGGTTAAAAATATATATAACCATATGTCTAGAAAGCTCAACTAAAATGTAAATAATGCAGTGCAGTCTTTATTTATAATCAATTTTATATGCTTAGATAAAGATGCACATATAAGTGCGTTATTTAAAGAAAATTCCATTAAAAAAAATTCCAACTAAGTTGGGAGCCATTACTTACAAATTTGTTTCTCTACAAAGGGTGGTTTTCCAAACACATATGAGTTCCCGGTTTCTGTCACAGGTTAGACTTGATATAAGCTCTTTTGGATTACATTCCACACAGTGCAGAGGTTGGGATAAGTTGTTTCATGTAAAATACAGATATGGAGGGAAAAGGGAGGTGTTGACTATTTTGCCAATTTCTCCTCAGACCTCATGATCTCCAAGTCCAGTAGACTGTCTAGATCATAAATTGGGAAACGACAACCAGTGCATCACCTCTAGTCCACTGCCTGTTTTTGTAAATAATGTTTTTATTGGAATACAACCACCCTTGTTGAAGAATTGTCTATGGTCGCTTCTGTGCTCCTAAAGCAGAGTTGAGTACCCATAGCAGCAAAATTCTGGCCTGCAAAGCCAAAAATATGTACTATCTGGTCCTTTCTAAGCCTATGTTTTCTGTTGCTATAAAGGAATACCTGATGCTGAGTAATATATAAGGAAAAGAGTTTTATTTGGCTCCTGATTCTGCTGGCTGGAAGACAGGACATCTGGTGAAGGCCTCAGTCTTCTTCCACTCATGGCAGAAGGTGAACCAGAGCCATGTGTGCAGAGATCACATGGTGAAAAGGGAAACAAGAGAGACAGGAGAGGGAGGAGCTCTTATTAGCATCCAATGCTCCTGGAAACTGATAGAGCTCATGTACTCCCACCCTTACATTAATCTATTCAGGAAGGATATGCCCCATGACCTAAAGACCTCTCCTTAGGTCCCTTCTTCAACACTGAGGAACAAATTTCAACGTAAGGTTGGAGAGGTTAAATATCCAAATCATAGCAGGTCCTTTACAAAAAAGAAAAATACTTACCCCTGGTCTAGTTCGTCATTGTCTAATACAAATAGAATGAAAACCACATTTGTAATTTTAAATTGCCTAGTAGATACATTAAAAAAAGGAGAAAGAAATGGGTGAGATTAATTTTAATAATATATTTCATTTAATTCTACATAACCAAAATACAATTTAACATGTAGTACCTAACCACACTTCAAATACTCAGTAGCTACAAATGTTTAATGGCTACCATTTTAGACAGTGAAGCTCTAGAAAAGCAAACCACAAGGAGCTGCTGGGAGACCTATTCTACAGAAAATCAGTTTTAAAGAAAAGACATTTCCAGGATACTACAATGGGCCCCAAATAATAATCCACTTTACCCTTTTATTCATTTTACAGACAAGAAATGCAGAAAAAGAATTTAAAAGCAACTAACCAACCAACAAACAAAATAGGTGTTTTTCCCTTAAAATATCATGAAGCTACAAAGATTTCTGCAATATATAGATGATTTTAGGGTGGTTGTTTTTTCCCTACTTTGATGCCAAATTCCTTCCATTGCAATTTAAACAGGTTCTATCTTGTCTTATCCTTAGATAAATCTAAGAAAAGCAGTTCCCCATCATGAATATGATATTGTATTCCTTTAAATCCTTTATGACTCTGGCCTTCCTTTCCTATACCAGAGATATTGTTTGTCTAGCAGCACAAATTCAACTCCTCTAGCATTTCAAATTGGAATTATTTTCAAAATGTTTTGTTGTATTTGTTTTTCTCTTGTAAACTTTTCCCCAGATCTATATGCACTTGCTTCAAATACAACAAGGAAAAAGAAATACAGCATTCTAATAAAGTCCAAATGTTGCCAAACACAAAAAGCTCCGCTGCTAGTCTCCTGTTTAAACAGTTCATTCTATTGTTGGAGAATATTTCACCTGTGTCTTACTAAAATCCACACACAAAAAAATCCTGAAATACAAAGTAACCTTTAACAGTTTTAAATTTCACAGGCATACTGTCCCTCATTTTTTCCACATATAAAATGAGTATGATTCAAACTTGGTTTCTTAAAATTAATTTTTTTCTTAAGAAAACTCATGAAGCATTTTACCGTATTAGTAACAAGGAGAATGGGAAACTTATAAGCACCCATAACATTTCATACTTATCAAATTTGTAAATTAAAGAAGACTAAGATAAAGCAACCTTGGCAGGTACAGTGGCTCACACCTCTCACCCCAGAGACTCAGGAGGCTGAGGCAGGAGGATCACCTAAGGCAAGGAGTCTGAGACCAGCCTGGGCAACAAAATGAGATCTTGCCTGTAAAAGAAAAACTTTTTAAATTTAGCCAGGTATGGTGTTGTGCACCTGTAGTCCCAACTACTTGGAAGGCTGAGCTGAGAGAACTGCTTGAGCCCAGGAGTTCAAATCTGTAGTGGGCTATGATCGTGCCACTGCACTGTGATTGTGCTGGAGTGCAGTGGCACCATCTCTAAAAATAAGACCCTGCCTCTAAAAATAAATAAATAAATAAAACAATCTCAACAGCCTAACTCTATCAGGATGAAATGCTAAGAGAAAAAGTGTATAATAGACATTGAAGATACCCAGAACATAAATTAAAAAGATATAACTTAGGAGAAGCACAAATAAATATTGTTCTAATTAGCACTAAATTCAATAATAAGAGAAGTATAGTATGTAGGACAAAGAAGGTGATAGTCCTGTCCAATTCAGTTTATGTCCGAATGCAAAGAATGAAAGTTTGAAATTGTAGTCATCTAAGGCAAGGGGCAAAAGCAAGAAAATAAAGTTGACATCAGCCTATAAGTAGGAAAACAAGACTCTGGCATTTTATTGCTTCTTGAAGTCAAGGAAGAAACAAAATTATATAAAGAAAATGAAATCTATATATATTATTACCACTACCTAAAGAGTAGCTATGAAGCTCTTCAAGAGAGTGAAATAAATATCGGTCAGTTTACCTTCTGGGAGTTAAATTAGTAAAAATGACACTTGATGAATGAGATTTGCTCCTGCAAACCCCAGACATCTGAAACTCATAGGTCAAGAGACATTCCCCCGGTTCTCAGCTACTACTCTAACATATAATTTCCACTATAAGATGCTAACTCTGTTATGAATAGTGAGCAACAAAGACACATCAAGATGGGGGTGCTTGGCAGCTGGCTCAGCTCACTCACTGGGCTTTATTCACTATAGCCTTATGATACCTAAGACTGTCAGTGTGATTCAATTTCCCACCTTATGTTCAGCTGTGAATGTTGAAGTTTCAATGCATCTCTATAACTGTCCTTAGAAAAATGACCTTTTCAAGTTAAGAATAGGGAAAATAGGTTTTAAAAACCTAAAGACAATGGATTAAATGAGAAAAGAAAAAAAGCTGTCACCTAATCACCGGCTTCAATATCTGAAGGAGGAAAGTACAAACAAAAGCAGGTGTTCTAAATGGAGTCTTAAGAAGAGAAATACAAAATTCAGAAATGTTTCCATGCATTATTAGCTTTGACCAAGGGAGATGGTACTCTGCTGGGCTGAAAGCATTGGCTACATTCAACTCTCAGAGCTCAGTGAATGAATATCCTCTGGGCTCTGACTCCATTCCCATCAAGGGACCCTGTATTACAATTTCCCCTGGCCTCAGATTTGCTACAGTGAGAATGTACCAAACGATAACCAGAATGCCAATTAAAGAATTGTCATTCTAGTTTATATATTCATTTTTTAGGTATTTAGTTAGTGTGACTCAGTTCTCACAAGGTTGACAAATCCTAGACTCACTTGCGAAATCTAAATCAGTCCTCTAAACCTAAAAAGCTAAAGATTACATGCTAGCACCCCTGCCCCAACTCTACTGCTTTGAGGCATGGCTTTAATGGCCCATTGGCCTTTCTTGATGATGACACATTCTTTTGCCTAACTATATACATACACCTGAGATAAAATAAGGTCTTATTCTAAGTCCTTATTAATAGTATATTACTAGCCTTCAAAATACCATTAAAATAACAGAAAAGATGAACAATATGTAATTAAAAATCAGCAAAACCTTGATTTAGCAATCCCACTTCCAAAAATATATCCTTTAAATAATCTACATGAAAAAAGTTTTAGGTTCATAGATGTGTTATTTTTAAAAGTGAAACATAAAAACCAAGCCATATATCAAGACATAGAGAAACAATTTATACCAGCAATGATAGACACACCACATAGAGCATAATGCAGCCATTAATAATAAAAGTTACATATTAATACGATGAAAATATGTTTATATGAAAAAATACATTTGATATGTACATATAAACGGCATAGTTACAACAGTATGTTGAGGGGATAATTTGGAGGTGAAAATACAAAAAGATGGAAAATAATCCCTTAAAGAAATCAGATTAAATTACTATATCATATTTAGAAGTAAAAAACAATAAAGCTAGTCCAAATTTCTGCTAAGCTGGTTGAGTTGGTTTATGAGAATAAATGCCAACTCCATCACTGTGTATTCACTGAGGCTTGGAATCCTAGAGAGTTAGTGATCCTACAGATACTGGTTATATCAAAAGAATTATCCATACTGTGATCTAGTTTTTCTGATTTTTTTTTTTTGTTTATTTTCAATCAGCATTTTAAAGAGGTCAGATACTCTCAAGTGAAAAATAAAAATATATCCAAACTACAGAATATAAATGTTTTCCCTTCCTTATGTTAAATCACCTAGGATTCAAGGGTTAATATAAAATTGACTCAATTTTGATAAGCCAGAACCTATTTTGTCAAAAATCATGCCATAGTAAGTATAATAGTCACTCAAAAAGTTATACTGATTCACCCAAGATTACTTGGTAGATGCAGCAGTCTCTTACTTCTTGTTTTCGTGCTGATACTTAAGTGCCATGTATTTATGAATGCATATAACTTCTTATTCGGTTGATAATGTTCTTTGTGAACAACAGCTTGATTTGAACTTACCTTACATGAAGACTCCACCTGCAGACCAGGGCAAGGTAATGGCCCAAGCTGGTAGGGGCTGGAGGATCTTTGTTCTATACTTTTGTGCTTAAGTGTCTCTGAGGCAATGGGAAGTACAGACTTCACAAGCTGTGAATCATCACAACAATTAAGAATAATTCGTGCTCTTTCTCCTGTCTCATGTCTTTCCAAAGTGCCTGGAAAACAAGATTAGAGGTAAAAATGTCAGGAAAATATTTACCCCAACAGAATAAGACAGAACAAACACTTTTTAGCAGAAGAATCACAATCCTTTAAGTTATCGTGCCTTAGTATCTTGCAGCTGAAAAATAGCCTGGGAGCTTTTCCTAAATTATTCAAAACACTTGCTCATAAAGGCTGAACTTATGGATTTGAAAAGTTCATCTTCCTCTTTGCGCTTCTTCATCCACTGAAATCAACAGGAGATTCGATAGTCTTTAATAGTAAAATCTCTTACTTATTATACAGTTGCAAGTGATCAATAACACATAACTATGGAATATTTTAGTGCTGTCCCCTAGTGTTCCAACTCACAAGCAACAGAGAACCCACAGTGCTTTGCCTGGGTTTCCAGGCTTGAAATGTTTCTATTGGTAACACATAATTTAAATGAATGGAGCAAGTAAGAACACGGATGCTTTGTGTACTGCCTCCCTCACCGAAGTGTCCCCACAGGGCTTTGCTGTTTTATTGTTGGTATTGTTGTGATTATATCCTTTGGCTTTTATTTCTTATGTTATTAGAAGGGGAAAAAAATCCTTTGCCTCTGTCATTCTTCCAGTTTCAGAATTTAGGAGTGCTGTCAAGTTCAACTTAAAGTTAAAAAAAAAGTATAAAATAGACCAAAAGTATCAGAAACCAATTCACAAATAATTCAATGCTTTTATAAAATACAATGCCATACACTCAGTGAAATATCAATAAATACGAATTAATCATGTTCCGTCTCTTATGAGTTTATTTGTATTATTCATACTATATTAAATATATAGGTTATCTCCTACTGAATAAAAAGACACCAAGGAATACTAATTTAATAAACAATACCTAAATACAGACTTCATTGCATATTCTTTTCTACCAATGAGAAAGAAGTAGATGTACTATTTATATTGTTAAGAAAATATCAACTTAATTACAATAAGAAAATAGAAATAATAATTGTAGGCCACTATGTCTTTAGATAAAAAGATTGGTAGATATATTTGAAGATTATGACTATTCTATCCTTCCTCATTTCTCTCCCACTCTTCTATAGCCTTCTTTTATTACAACTAAACTACCATTAGTTGGCACTGTGGATTCTGAATCAGTAACAGTTACTGTGCTCAAATAACAGGCAGAACTTCAGTCTCGAGTCCCTTAACAATATACTTTTATTATAACATTTCTACATTCATAAATAAACATCCTTATCATACAAGCTTATAAACATGTTGTTCTTCTAAGCTTTCTTTTTCCACCAAGATTGATCTATCTGGCTGGGTGTGGTGGCTCATGCCTGTAATCCCAGCACTTTTGGAGCCTGAGGTGGGCAGATTGCCTGAGTCCAGGAGTTTGAAACCAGCCTGGGCAACATGGTAAAACGCCATCTCTACAAAAAAACACAAAAATTAGCCAGGCATGGTGGCAAGCACCTACAGTCCCAGCTACTAGGTAGGGCTAAGGCAGGAGGATCTCTTGAGCCCAGAAGGTCGAGGCTACAGTGAGCCAGGATCACGCCACTGCACTCCAGCCTGGATGACAGAACGAGACCCTGTCTCAAAAAAGAATAAACACAAAGTCTGTCACAATGGTATGCAACAGCTAGATATTCTGGGATTTTAATTTTTATAAATTAGGAAAAAAAATATTGATATATCTTCTGAAGGATACACCTCAGGGAGAAAATAATGATTTATAGATCAACAAATGAAGCTGACAGCAACATCAAGAAAACCCTTCCTCTCAAGACTGACAATAGGAAAAGCTTCACAAACCAAAGATAAGAGTTATTACTGCTTCCTGAAAACTACTGCATTCCAGAACTTGGAACCGTGTTATGTGGTAAAACTCACTGTCTTTCTGAGAAGTCTCTCTTTGAATATGGTATCATCCTGGATATTTTCTTCTCACAGGTTCTCTGTGGCTCCTCAAACTATGATATTGTTTACATATTTTGAGAATTATTGGGAAAGAACTTATTGCATTTTAATACATTTGTTATGTGCCTTATGCAAAATGTATACATTTTATATATGCACGTTTTATTGTATACCTAATGTCTTAGCAAAATACAACACTTCTTGTATTTTTTTAGTGAGGAAAACAGTTTATCTACAAATTTAGGTAGTTGTAATCCATTTTCATTCATGCACAGATAATTAATCTGTCTGAGCATCTACTATGCTACCATGTACCATCTACCATGCCAGATGATGACAATGTATAGTATTTAAGAATGACTCAGTCCAGGTCCCCAAGAGCTTCCTTAAAACCTAATGGTAGTGCAGAGGCAAGAAACATCTGAAAACTGATAAGCTGCAATATTTAAAGTAACACCTAAGCTATTTCCACCCAAAACTAAAAATCTCTCATTCTAAAAATGTTAGACACTCGGTTTTGTGTACAAGAGTTTCTATCAGGATTAGTTATAAAATAGTTAAAAAAAAATGAATATTTTGTTTTGAAGAACTGATTAAGGCATACACATGACATAAGGAGTGGGTAGAGTCAATCAATTTCTGTAAAAGATATACACAGACAGATAAATAAACTACATGTTCAAAGCAGTAAGTTAATTTTGTAATAAGTTCAGGATGGCAGCTTTTGAAAGACCTTGGTTAAAATTCTGACAGTGGATGGATATTCCCACATGTGCTAGTTATCAATTTATTACCTCTTAGATTCAAATTCACCCTTCACTGCTTGCTTTGTGAAAATGAATTTGGGCTTGATAAATATTTTCTCATTCATCAGCTGGTGAAATGTTAACCTCTGTGGACAGAGGGTGCTGGAAACACCTAGTAGAAGAAAGGGTTAAGGCCAGGTATAATAGCTCATCCCATCCTAACTGTAATCTTAGCACTTTGGGAGGGCGAGATGGGTGGATCAGCTGAGTCCAGGAGTTCAAGACCAGCCTGGGCAACATTGGAGAAATTCCATCTTTACAAAAAAATACAAAAATTAGCCGGACATGGTGGCACGTGCTTGTAGTCACAGCTACTTGGGGGGTGAGGTGGGAGGATCACTTGAGCCAGAAAGTCGAGGCTGCAGTGAGCTGTGATCATACCACTGTATTATAGCCTCAGTGACAAGGTGAGGCCTCATCTCAAAAAAAAAAAAAAAAAAGAGGAAGAAGAAGGAGAAGGAGGAGAAGGAGGAGGAGGAGGAGAAGGAGGAGGAGAAGGAGGAGGAGGAGGAGAAGGAGGAGGAGAAAAGAAGAAGGGAAGAAGGGAAAGAAGAAGGGGAAGGGGAGGGGAAGGGGAAGAAGAAAAGGCTTTCTTTTCTTGGTTCTGGTGTACTTTTCTTGGAGTAGTATTACTGGCTTCCCCAGTACAGGTGTCTGTAGTACATGACGGCCGGGCTAGAAGCACTTTGCATCCAACCACTTTCTTTGGCATACTCTTTGGGCAGTTTTGTAACAGCGCCTCCAGCAAGACATCTCCCTATGGACAGCTTTCTCTGGCACCCGCGAGGGAATATTTCTGGAAAGCTCCACCAGCACTACACCATAGCAGCTTCTTTGCCATTCAATACATATAACCATACCCTCTCTAGCAAGGTCAGGAACTTAGCCCTAGGGGGTGGAGGGGGGTCTTTCTTGGTTTCTTGGTCAAGCTATCTCAAGTTCTAGGGCTAGGAGTCATCCTTCACACCTGCTATTCCTATATTCTTTAGAGTTCTCTTCTTACTAGTCAGTCTCTCATATTCAAATTCTTTATGATAGTTAACAATTATTTATACTAAATTTTCTGTTTAAGTTACTGCATCATTTTTTTCCTGATTAGACCCTGATTAATACACTGTGACAAATCACTTATGATGCAGAATGTTTCCTTAAATATGTCTCCAAAGTTATGAAATTTACAGAACTTCAGAGATATATTTAAACTATTAGAGAACATCTATAGCAAAAAAATAACCAAAAAGGGAGGTATGACTACAAGGAAGATTTCCAACAAGGGATGCCTTTGCAACTCTAATATACTGCCTTGGGCAAGATACAGAATAGCTACTGTTTCCAGATATTAAAGAAATATAAGAAACTGAAGGTTTACAAAATTGCTTAATTCAACTTCCAATTTCAGGAGTACTTTTGCTTTCCAAAGTAAACTTAATGATAATTAGAATTTTATTTCATTATAGTACATCAAGAATAGGAGTTAATTCATATTTATTATTCATTTGAATCAATCTGAACATGACAAGGAAAGGTGCAGAGACATAGGTGAGTTAAGCATTACTGAAAGTTACACTACATTTCCTCCTTCAAAGTAGGTGTCCAAAAATATTCTATAAAATCTATTGTAAGTAAAATCTTTATGGTATAAAATGCTTTCCAGTAAATATTTTGTATTTTTCTATTATTTATTTAATATGAATTTTTATATAATTTGTTTTAATCTTAAACTATATAATAGTGCATTAGAGACCAGAGCTAATCATAAGAAAAGATAGCTTAAAGCAATTAACATCTTGATAAGAAATGAAGGAAAGATCAGTTTCCAAAGTTGCGTAGTTTCCAAAAAGTCAGCACACAGAAATATAAGAAACAGCCAAGATAATCTCTGCAGATCCCTAGAACCATATTGACAGGATTTTCACTTGTACACACTGCTTTCCCTGTCAATTCAGCATAACCCACAGCATACCTAATCAACTACATTTAAAACCAGAGCTATCTCTATGACCCCATGCGCAACCCTGCCCATGTTCTTTCTATCTGTCCAGGGGGACAACAAGGACACATCATCACAGCATGGTGTTTAGGGGCAGACTCTGGCATCAGACTGTCCTGTAGTTAAATCCTTGTTTTACCTTTGATGGCTGTGTGGCCTTGGACAAGTTACTTTACATCTCTGTGCCTGAATATCTTCATCTGTACAATGGGGATAATAATAATCCCTACATCATGGAGTTACTTGAGGATTAAATTGAGTAGATATAACAAGTGCTTAGAGGTTTCGGCACACAGTGAATGCTGTGCTATATGACAGCCCTCTTTGTCACATGAGAGAGGTCCTCACTCAGCTGCTTGTGAGCTGATTAACAAACCTCTTTGGCCCCCAAGCACTAGAGTCTGCCTGACACCTAGGCCTGAGGTCACTGGGCATATGGCCAGCTTGGGCCCCCAGGGCTTCCTACCTGAGACTTGAACCTCCTCAATCAGCCTTTCCTCACAGGCTACACTACAATCAAACTCAGAGTAGGATTATATATTTGACTTATTTTTTAATCCTCTTCAGTACACCAGAATGGGGTCTGGCATAAATTAAAGGCTAGATAATACTTCTTAATAGATTATATGACATCAACAACCTGCTCGTGATTTTTTTTTTAACTGGCGCTGCACTTGGGATTAAATCTAAACTCCCTGACCAAGAAGTCATAGTCTCACCCCCGCTCTGCTTTCTCCCATGTCAGCCTCCCCTTATTCACAAATTAGATTTTCTTTTTCTTTTGTTGAAAACAAACAAATTTTTTCCTGCTAGCTCTAGCACATCCTTCAGGTATTAGCTTAAAATCTCACCTCTCCTCAGAGAAGCCTTTCTAAAATAGATTCCCCTATCTTGTACTGTTTTCTCTCTCAGCTTCTTCACTTTATAGCACTTACCACATTTGTATTTGGTGTCCTTTATTTGCTTGCTTCCCCAACAGATACTAAACTCTTTTTGGCAAGTATGTGTTCCATGAGCTTGGTACAAAGCAGGTCTTTCTAAATATTCACCGAAGAAATTGAAGAATTTTATCCTTTCCCTGAGGCAGTGAAAAGAGGTGGCTATAAAGCATCAGAGCATACGAGGGTCTCCGTGTGACAAGATTTAATGCCAGAAATATGCACTATAAACTTAGACCCTAGAGCCCAGGAGAGGCCAACACTGCGAAAAGTGCCATTCACAAGCCTGAAGCCTGTCCCAGCTTTCAGCAATGTTGCCAGGTCACTCCTGATGGCACAAGAACTTGTAATTGGAGACAGCGAGTCAGTTTCTGAATGTGACGTGTTGTCTTGACCTGTGAACTAGCCATTTCTTGCTTCGTGGACTACAGAACAGAAGATGCTAGTCTAAAGATGAGATGGAAATAAGAAAATGCACACAGAGAGACAGAAATGGAGAAGGAAGAAAGGGGAAGAGAAAAGAGAGAAAAAAAGGGAAGAGGGAGAGGAGAGACGGGGAGAAGGGGAAAGAGGGAGGGAGAGAGCGAGAGAGAGAGAGAGGGCACTTACAACTTTCTAGTTTTGTTTCTAGATCCTTCCTAAGGAATAGTACCCCTAAAGTGTCTGAAATACACACCTGAATCCTTATAATAAACACCACTTTCTGATAAAATTAACTTTACTTCTACTGCTTCCTACCTAATAGGGGCCCTAATAAGAATGGGGCAGAGATGTTTCTATTACGGTAAAGGCCAAGTTTAAGGATGCCCAAATAGATAGCACGTGGAGTTCCAGGTAGAGATCAGAGCAGAGACACAAAGCCTTAAGCATTAGCAGCAGATAGGTGAGGATTAAATGCCAATAAAAAAAAAAAAATGCCACTCCAAGTGAATTTGGAGTAAGCTGTTTCAGGAGACGAGCATAAACCCCTGTTAGCAGTTTCTGCACAAGAAAGAAGGAAGATTCTGAAACTGCTGTAAATCAGTATGTTGCTAAAATACAGCCCTGTTGTAAACCCATTAGGATTGTCAAATTTATAGGCATCTACAGTTTTTTGTTTTGTTCTTAAATAGAGCAAATAATCACTTTGTGATGTACCGCTTATGAGATCTGATCTTGCAATATCAGGCTGTCTTAAAGCATGACATGTAGAGTGAAGGATGCGGCCTTCAACTGCAGTAGAAGAGCAAGGCACAGAGTAAAGAGCACACTTCTATACATCTGCCCAAATGATGGAAAAGATCTAAACATCTACCTAAAGAAGGAGAAGAAGGAGCCATAACATTCTACACTTCAATTCCCTTCCAAACAGCCAGAAGTTGTTTCCTTGATTTTATTTTCCTTGAAATTTGTGCACGATTTTATTATTTGCTGTCTTCTACTTAAATATTTTATTTTGGCTGGGAGTGGTGGCTCACTCCTGTAATCCCATCACTTTGGGAGACTCAGGCGGGCTAATCCCTTGGGCTCAGGAGTTCAAGACCAGCTTGGACAGGGTGGCGAAACCCCGTTTCTACAAAAAATAGCTGGGTATGGTGGTGTACGCCTGTAGTCCCTGCTACTCAGGAGGCTGAGGTGGGAGGATTGCTTGAGCCTGGGATGTCAAGGCTGTAGTGAGACATGATCATGCCACTGCACTCCAGCCAGCCTGGGTGACAGAATAAGACTGTCTCAAAAAAAGAAAAGAAAAGAAAAGAAACTTGTTTTCAACTCCCATTGACATTTACTTTCCAAAATTAACAAAAGTATCCTAGACTAACATCAATGTATGAATAGCTTTAAATTACATACTTCCTCCTACAAATTAACTAGGTCCACTAAGTCTATGAAAAAAAAGAATAGCTATTATGCTCAAAGGGAGAGAAATAATTTAAAAAGAAATCATAGTCATTTGATGAATCCATCTGCAAATGATCAAGAGGAAATTAAGACTAAACAACATCACCCAGATGGATTAACACTTTATCAAGTTGTACAGAAACATTTTCTTTATGTTAAAATTATACATAAATACATTTGAGACTAATTGACTTACTATAACTCATGGTGCCTTTCCAAAGAAGAACATTGTAGAAACACCATTTCTATAGAAACATAAAATTCTCCCAGACCATCCAAAGCACATATATTGTAAACCAATGAATCTCAAACAAATTTGTTTCATAGAAAAGGAAAACATTTTAAATTAAATATTCTGCTTAATATTGGATTGTGGAAAAAGCATATATATTTCATTGTGAAAAAAGCATATAGGGCCGGGTGCAGTGGCTCACACCTGTAATCCCAGCACTTTGGGAGGCCGAGGTGGGTGGATCACCTGAGGTCAGGAGTTCAAGACCAGCCTGGCCAACATGGCGAAACCCCGTCTCTGCTAAAACTACAAAAAATTAGCCGGGCGTGGTGGTGCACACCTGTAATCCCAGCTAGTCAGGAGGCTGAGGCAGGAGAATCCCTTGAACCCGGGAGGCGGAGGTTTCAGTGACCTGAGATCGCGCCATTGCACTCCAGCTTGGGCAACAAGAGTGAAACTCCATCTCAAGAAAAAAAAAAAAGCATATATATTCATCACTAATCACATAATAGGATAGGAATTATTTAGCAAATAATTGTATTTAAATGAACAGAGCTTAATAGCAAGAACATGTGAGTGGACATATTATAGAATTAGGTCTTTTCCATATTGGGTAGGCATTTTCTAACTGAATCCATTATGATATTGGGCAAGTGATTAAGAGGACAATATTTCAAAATGACTCTCTCTGAAACAGAGTAAGTTTTAAAAAATGACCTCACTACCAAATTTGATAATCAAATTCATAAAAATCAGGTTTCAACAAAACCACTGACTGACAGTTATAATCAAATTCCACAAATCAAAAAATTTGACCATTGGGTCTGTTATACAATTTATCATTTATTTTCAGTTACTCGTGAAGTTCATTGCCTTGCTCAGAAACACGTATGGAGATCGACCTAGTGCCCCCTTTCTATCAAAACCATTTCACAGTTACTGCATCTTACTCCAGGAAATGTATAACTGATGGGGGTTCCCACCACAAACAGGGGCCCTGGAGGTATCAAATTTAGCTAACTAGAAAATAATGGAAGGGTGGGGAAAGGGAATGAGTCTTAAAACATTAAATTAGGGATAAAGGCACTTACCTTCATTCCTAAATGTAGTTGATATAATAAATTCAGCTATAAAATAGAATGTCAAAGACCTGGCTTATTTTGTACTATATAGAGGCCCTAATATGATAACAAACTTAGATTGGCGTGACATCAACCTTCTGTACCTTAAGGGTATATAGGATACATTTTTAAAAAGTCTCTAACCACCATGACCTTAACCCCAGCTCTGCCACAGCCTCCAGCACATTCACAGCAATGCTGGGATTTATCAGCTGGGCCACATTCAACCCTCACGTCTAATTCTGACCACTGACCTCCAGAAAAACGGAATAAAGAGGTGTGGTAGGGGACAATTGAAAGAAGAAAAAAGGAATGAAACACATGGAGGTTTAAAGTTGCTGAGATGTGTAAAGATAGGAAAGAATGCATTAATTTTCAACACATTTTAAACTAGGGTTTTCTTGATAAGGTATCTATTTATTAAAAATTCCCTCTTCTTAAACACACGCTAGCAGCGTAACATCTACTATGACTTTGGGAGGCCGAAGCAGGCGGATCACGAGGTCAGGAGATTGAGACCATCCTGGCCAACATGGTGAAACCCCATCTCTACTAAAATACACAAAATTAGCCGGGCGTGGTGGCACATGCCTGTAGTCCCAGCTACTCGGGAGGCTGAGGCAGAAGAATCGCTTGAACCTGGAAGGCGGAGGTTGCAGTGAGCTGAGATTGCACCACTGCACTCCAGCCTGGCGACAGAGTGAGACTCTGTCTCAAAAAAAAAAAAAAAAAATCTACTATGACTAATTTTTAATTTTTAACCTCACTCTAAGACTAAATACAATTTACAATCAATTTAAGAGGTAGATATTCACAGCCAAGTGTTTCTTAAGTATAACGTAAAGAATACATTTAATTAATTGTACAATTATCTATTATATACAAAACTATAAAATTATACTGCTTCTGAGTATTTCAAAATTTCATTCATCACGTCGCATTATTTAAATTTATGACACCAGGCATGTTATTTTTAAATTTTAAAATATTTCAAAAGTAGATTTTGTCCCTCATGCTTTTAATTGTAGGTTAAGTTACTTATTGGATATAATATCCTTGAAGAGATTTGAGTCTGTCATTTATATGCTTCTGGTGTCAATTAATTTAATCAGATCAATATCTTGCTGAGTTGATCTGGAATTTTTCCTGGGAAGAGGAAGAGTATTGGGAAAGGATAAATTGGGGTATGGTCTCCTGAATAAAGTGCTGGGTGAGAGGTGAAGTCCTATGAGAGTTATTTTGGTTATTTTTTTGGAGAGGAAGGATATAGTAGAGATGAGAGTACCAAAACATTTTAACTGCCATCAATTTTCCCTTAGGACATGACGGTGATTTGCCTTAGGCAAATAATGGGTGACTAATGCTCCAGCAGGCATGTCAGGATTTGTTTTGAAACCACCAAGGCTCAGGGTACCCTCACTATAGTCCTAGGTCCCCAGTGCCACTTGTAAAATTCAATACCATATTACCACACCCAGTGACCTCAAAAAGCTCTCTCATCTCTTCACAATTCCTTTCTATAGACTCACTCACCAGTGAGGACCTCCAGAAAGGTAGGACTGTCCTACCTGACCACCAATGTAATAGGAAGACTTCTACTAATAATCCCCAATGACAGTCATCCTTATGTGATTCCCTCCCCTTTGAATATGATGGGATGCCCTCCAGTGATTATTAAAGGGCAAAAGGAACTTTGCACATGTAATTAAGGTTTCTACTCAGTTGTCCTTATAATAAGATTATTCAAATAGACCAGGCCTAATTTGATGAGCGCTTTGAATGCAGAAAGTTCTCTCCATCCACTCAAACAAGAGGAAGTCGAGATTTAAAACATTGGAAGTATTTGATGTGCCATTGCTAGCTTGGAAGTGGCAGAAGGCCATGAATAAAGGTCAGGGAGTGGACTTTAGGAGCTGAAAGCAACACCTGGCCACAGCCAGCAAGGCCCTCAGACCTACAAGTGAACAGAACTAAATTCTGCCAAGGACCTGAATTAGTTTGAAAGTGAATTGGTCCCCAGAGCCTCTAGATGACAGCCCAGTTGGCTGACATATTTATTTTGCCTCATGAGATCCTAAATAGAGAACCTGGTTGAGTTTGCCTGGACTTCTAATTTACAGAACTGTGAGACAATAAATAGGTGTTGTTGTGAGCTGCTAAGTTTGTGTTAATTTGTTATACACAATAGGAAATTAATATAACCGGGACTTGTGGCAGTACTTTTACTCAGAACAACAGATTTAGATTTCAAATATTTTAGTCATTCTTTACTATTTTATACGTGAAATTCTTGCTTTTTTTTTTTTTTTTTGACAGAGTCTCACTTGGTCGCCCAGGCTGGAGTGCAGTGGCACCATCTCGGCTCACTGCAAGCTCTGCCTCCTGGGTCCACGACATTCTCCTGCCTCAGCCTCCCAAGTAGCTGGGACTACAGGCACCCTCCCGCACGCCCAGCTAATTTTTTGTATTTTTAGTAGAGACGGGGTTTCACCGTGTTAGCCAGGATGGTCTCAATCTCCTGACCTCATGATCCACCCGCCTTGGCCTCCCAAAGTGCTGGGATTACAGACGTGAGCCACCGTGCCCAGCCAATTCTTGCTTCTTAAACATAATATATAACTAAATGCATAAACACATAAAAATAAGTAAGTGTGATGGCTAGTTAGACATTTCATACTTTTTTATAACTCCTTCTCCTTTCTTACACCCTAAGTACTATAAGCCATTCAGATATTCTCTAAATAGCTGGTGATTCCACAATCATATGCCACATCAAAAAATTCCTTTTAAAGCATTCTATTTCCAAAGGAAGCTGATATGGTTTGGCTCTATTCCCACTCAAATCTCGAATTTTAGCTCTCATAATTCCCACGTGTCTTGGGAGGGACCCGGTGGGAGGTAATTAAATCATGGGGTCAGGTCTTTCCTGTGCTGTTCTCATGATAGTGAGTAGTCTGGTGGTTTTATAAAGGGGAGCTCCCCTGCACACACTCTCTTTTGCCTGCTGCCATGGAGGACATGACTTTGCTCCCCTTTTTCCTTCCACCATGATTGTGAGGTCTCCCCAGACACGTGGAACTGTGAGTCAAGTAAACCTCTTTTCTTTGTAAATTACCCAGTCTCAGGTGTGAGAACAGACTAATACAGAAGCACATGTAAGAGATAAAATATTGTTTTCTCATCCTCTTCTTTGATTATCATCATCATCATCAAAATAACCATTATCTACCACTAATTGAGTATTTTTAAGTGCCATTTAATTCTTAAAACAATCCTGTTAACTGCAAAGAAATGGAAGATCAGGAAGAATAAGTGACAGGGTATTAGTGTTTCCTGTGGTTGGGAGGGTGATTAGGGCAAGTATTTTAACTAAAAAGACAGGCAAGGCCATAATGCTATGTGGTAGAGTTACATTTCCACCAGAGATTATGGGGACTGGCAGGTTTAGGGATAGATTTAAAGTAGGGAATGTTTGGTTGGCAATACAGAGAAGAGAACTGAACAAAGAACTTTACTGGCAAGACAATCAGGAAATTTTTCAATAGTTCATATAAAAGATTAGGAAGATCCCAATCCATCTGCCCTTAAAACATTTTATTTTTTAATGTTTTTGCCACCTCTGAAAATGTATAATTCTATCTTTTACTGAAGGCTTACAAAATAAATGTAGCAAAAGTTTATCTTTCAAATAATCCAACTTCATCACTAGACATTATTGATAGTATTGGGGCTAAGAAACAGGTACTGATTAGGACTTCCATGGAATGGCTACACAGGTTCCCTATATAGCCAGTAGTCTTTGGTGGGCTCTTAACTCTATAGAACCATTTCCTTTTCCTTCTTCTTTTCCCGGAGCATTCTACCCTATCCCTTCTTACTATCATCCTTATTTCTGTAGTTTATAATCTCTGCTGCCACTTCCTCTAGGTGTTTTGTATACAGGTGCATATACTTTATCTCTACTATAGAGGGAGTCTTACAGAACAGAGACTTTCTGGCATCAGCCTTTGTCCTACCCAATTCTGAATTAGAGAACAACTTGCTCTTCCTCCCTTTTGTGGTCCCCTGTCTGGTAAAGACCCCAGTATGCGTGGCTGCGTATCCTATGCCACAAGGTTCTATCCCCCACCTCTCATAATGTATAGATCATGGTCTAAAGCACCTGTGTTGACTTCTGGGTATATACCAAAATTGACTGAAAACAACGACATGAATAGATATTTGTATACCCATGTTCACAGCAGCATTATTCACAAGAGCCAAAAGATGGAAGCAACCCAAGTGTCCATCAAATAATGAATGGATGAATAAAATGTTGTATACACCTAAAATGGAGTATCAGTCAGCCTTAAAAAAGGAAATTCTGACACATGCTATAAAATGGATGAAACTTGAAGTCCTCATGCTAAGTGAAATAAGCCAGTCACAAAAGAACAAATATTGCATGATTCCACTTATATGATATACCCAACCCAGAATAGGTAAATTCATAGAAACAGAAAGTAGAATAGCAGTTGCCAGGGGATTTGGGAAAGGACAAATGGGGCATTACTGTTCAGTGGGTATGGATTTTCATTTAAAGAAGTTGAAAAAGTTGTGGAGATGGATGATGGTGATGGTTGCACAACAATGTGAGCATACTTAATGCCACTGAACTGTACCCTTCAAAAAGCTTAAAATGGTAAATTCTATGTTACGTAAAGATCCCACATCTTTGTTTATATTTTACCGCAATCATCATAATAAAAAAGCATCTGTGTTAATAAGACAGACAGCCCAAAGAAGATACAAGGAAAAGAAAACTTTGAGAATAAACCCAAAGAATAATATACAGAAAGCATGTAGAAGTAGGGCAGTCTGAGAAAGAGGGACCATTGGCCATCAGGAGAAGGCAGTGTCATATGAGGCTGAGGATGGAGAGAGAGAGGTAGGAAAGAAGGACATTGATGGCAGAGTGATTGCAGACAAGTCAAGTACCTGTGACCCAGAGCATGGGAACTCAACTTGGCAGTGAGGTATAGGAAGAAGAGTTCCAATGGAAAAAGTGTAGCAAAAGCCAGATTAAACTGTATTAAATCAATGGGAGGCAAAGATATAGAGTGGAGATGGCATTTTGTAGGAAACCACCAGTTACTTTGGGAAGAATCTCAGAGAAAAATAATAGAAGCCCACAATTCCTTATCCAAAACATTTGAGACCATAGGAATTTAGAATTCATGATTTTTCAGATTTTGGAGAGATAAAATAATGCACATATGCATATTATATAATAACTGGAGCAAGGTCTAACAGAGCAGACAGTAATCAAACATGCTATATAACTGCAGCAAAAAAAAAAAAGAAAGAAAAGGAAGAATACTTATACTTAGTGAAATAAATAACCTTATGCAATTTAAATTTTGGTTATGTTGCTTTACTACAAACTATTAAAAACTTTTATTTTCAGAGATTTTTAGATTTATAAATTTTGGCTAAGAGAATGTAGGCCTATACTCCAAATAACTGGTAGCAAGGTGGCCAGAACTAACCAGAAATATTCTCTGAGATAAGATGCGTTAATAGAATGCTCAGTTTCCTGCAATATAGGATATTAACTCATGCATTTAGCTCCTATTTATATCTATACAAGTATGCTTAGTCATGCAATTCCAACCCCAAGCTTGGCTGATTGTTTTGTCTATGCCTTCTATGATTAGATCATAATGTACTAACAATTCTGTTAAATTCAATGTTTAAAAGAAGCACAAGTTTCTTTACACAATTATTGATGGGAGACAACTTTGCTAACAGACCAAGCTTAAGAAAACTATCATGGTTGTAAGATATGGAGAGAATTTCTATTTTTAAATGATAGACCTCTAATAAGGAACATGTAACTGTAATTTTCAAACTTGACTTATGGTTGATACTTCCAGAAGTAAGAAAAATGTGGTGACCAAAGAAAGTTAACCTGCGGGGTAAATCATGGGTTAAAGCCAATTGTTTTTATCAAATCTTCTTATCTTAGTTATCTTCCTAGAACCTTAACCCCATAAATTTTCTAATTTTTTTATTAGCAGAAAGTACAATTCATTTACTAAATTTACAAAAACAGCTTGCTATCTGCTCAACTGATGAACTGTAAGATGGCATCATGTGCCCTTCAGTGGAGTGTTGGGTACTCAGATGCTCCAAGGGCTGAAGCAGGTCCTTTGTCTTCTCAGCATATGGGTCTCAGTGGAATGGAACCTGCTTTCCCCATATGTGAAAAGGACTGGGGAAAGTGGTGGGCCAATCTATTGCCTGGGATGCACTGACAAGGCTGAGATCAGCAGGCAACATTATTTGCAGCACAGAAGATAAAATCTGACATTCCCTCAGTCGAATTCTCTGCTCACCACTCCCAAGCCAAGGACTTGATCTTTGAATTTGTTTTCATCTAGTTCATCCCTAGAAACCAAAAGACCTTTCCCATCAAATCTTAACAGGTAAGCAAATGGTAGGAGTTGGATATTATTGATACAGTCAGATGAATCAAGTGCATCCAGTATCCTTTATCTCTCAGCCAAATCAGAGAACCTCCTTTCCCAGAGAATAACAATCATTACAGTCCACTGAGTCTTGCGTTTCCAATTGTTTCTGTGGCAGCTGGCTACTGGGAAGTTGCTAGGGAATTGAAAGAAGGCAGCGTGGGGAGGGCAGATGGCTCCTTTGGGTTTATTTCCACTAAACGTTGCAGCTGTGAAACCCACTAACGTTCCAAGTGTCATATAAAATGCTTGAAGAAAGGGCCTAGTTAAGGAGGAGCCAAAGAGCAGCCATCCTGATGTGTTTCTTTTTCTACTGTTGTAGGTGAAGCCCCCGTAAACATTAAATGCAAATACCAGATACATAACAAACTACTCAGCCAGAACTCAATCCAAAAGTGTAATCAGACCACAGGAATCGCTAAAACTGATTACAGCCAGTATTTTCTTTACTAAAGGAAAACCCAGGAAGATAGCAACTGCCAAAGGAAACAATAAAGGCAGCTAAGGGTGGGACTTAATTGGTGAAAGTAATTTTAAGAGCAGACAATATTTATTTTTATCATTAGAATGAGATTGTATTGATTTTCGTATTTGTTTCTGAGCATACAAAATGTTCTGAAGACATCCTGCAAATACCACAATAATATGCCTAATATATATTAAGATGCCAGGAGAACCAAAAAAAGGTGGAGTTGAATAATATCTCAATTAAAATGCACACACACACACATCCACAAATACCTGTGTGTGTGTCACTCGAAAAAAAAGTGAATCAAATGATGTAGAATTTTTAAAATAAGTCATGGATACCTAAAAACAATATAGAAATGTTTATATAAAGTATAATCCTGTAATAAAATGTAGGTAATTCTTCCAATGTTTATAACTAATAAAGATTGACAAAAACTCTAAATTTGGGGGAAAAATTACATGTGCCTGTTTTGTTGACAGCCTTTCAATGTGATACCTGAATTTTACAATGCACACCAGAAACCACTTCATGCAGACCATTTTACTACTTCATCCTTGGAATGTCCTTACTTTGAAAAGTTTGTAAAACTATAAGATCAAGTTAACAATTACATAATTTCACCAAAGTGGAGATCCATGTTCACCAGATGGAACTAAAGACGATGACTGTGGTGGGCCTGTGGGGTGCGAGCATGCACTCATGTGTCTGTTTGCATGCACATGCATGTAAAGATGTACACTGGGTCTTGTCTCTACATTGAAATAAAATATATATATACAACGAGACTTACATGCCTCTCTTCAGTGATGCAGTATTAATTGTTTATTTAATTTGGTTCAAAGTAAGGTCAAACTCTTTCTTATTACTGTATTTTTGCTCTGATTTTTTTTCCCACCATCTCTTCATGGATGCGTAAAACCGAATGTTTTCAGAATAATCCAGGTCACCTCTTGAATGCTTTGTTGCTTAAAAACTTATTCCACCAGATACCCTAAATCATCTCTCTCAAATTTAAAGTCCCACATATCTCTAGGGCAGGGGCAAAATACGGCCAGACTCTTTGCTAAAGCACAACAAGAGTCACCTTTATTCCAGTTCCCAACATATTCTTCCTGTCTTCTTCTGAGCCCTGTAAACAGTTCCAACCTCCGCTTGTTATTCAGTTCCAAAGTTGCTTCCATATTTTCAGGTTATCTTTATAGCAGTATTCCACTCTACTTATACCAGTTCTCTGTATTAGTCTGTTTTCACACTGCTATAAAGAAATAACAGAGACTGGATAATCTATGGAAGAAAGAGGCTTAATTGACTCACATTTCTTTATGACTGTGGAAGCCTCAGGAAACTTACAGTTATGGCAAAAGGTTAAGGGGAAACAAGGGATGCCTTACACAGTGGTAGGAGAGAAGTGTAAAGGGGCAACTTCCAAGTACTTTTAAAACCATTAGCTCTTGTGAGAACTCCCTCACTATCATGAGAACAGTATGGAGGAAATTGCCCACATGATCCAATCACCTTCCAACAGGTCCCTCCCTTCCCTGGACACACAGAGATTACAATCTCAGATGAGATTTGGGTGGGGACACAGAGCCAAACCGGATCAGGGTACATACACATACTTAGAAGGCGTAAGTTCTGATGTTTGGCATCAGAATAGGGTGACTAGAATTAACTGCAATGTATTATACATTTCATAGTAGCTAAAAGAGAGAACCTGATTGTTCCCAACACATAGAAATGATAAATACTCAAGGTGATGGAAACCCCAAATACCCTAACCTGATCATTACATATACTGGCATATAAGAAAGCATCACATGTACCCCAGGAATATGTAAAATCTTATGTATCCATAAAAAATTTTTAAAAATAAGGATAGTATCTTCCCTACATAAAATTTACTTTCATTTTTATACTAACTGAATCCTATGAAACAACTGTCTTTGGCTACTATAAATTGCTCTTTCTCTTTCTTACATTATGTATTTTACATGTACCTATTTCCCCATAGAAAATAGATTTTAAAAACACACACACAGAATATACTGAATATTAAGTATATTAATTTATAATTACTTGGGTAAGAACCACACAGGAGAGAGAGAAAGAGGAAGAAGAGACCTAATCAATGATACATCTATAAATATCATATATATATATGGCCTGATTTTTTTAAAAGTATATGGATGGCAAATACAGACAGCCTGGCAAATAAAATAGCAGATTTTCACTTATACTTCCCACCTGTACTGCTACCATTGAGTAATTCAAAATCTCTTAGACTAACAGGAATTCTTAACCTTTTTTACACCATGAACCCCTTCAATAATCTGGGGATGTCAATGAACGCTTTTTTTCCAATAATAATTTAACATTTGTAAATAAAATACATATGATAATAAAGGATATCAATTAATTTTTAAAATCAGCAAAATCTTAAAATCACAATATGAAAATAAATGAGCATATCTTTGTATACATTAATATATAAAAGAAAGAAAACATTGCAGGTATAATAGACCAACCTTTAACAATGATTTTCTGCAAATGTTGAGATTCTACTGTTTTTAAGAATTGCCGGAGAAGCCAAGATGGCCGAATAGGAACAGCTCCGGTCTACAGCTCCCAGCGTGAGCGACGCAGAGACAGGTGATTTCTGCATTTCCATCTGAGGTACCGGGTTCATCTCACTAGGGAGTGCCAGACAGTGGGCGCAGGTCAGTGGGTGCGCGCACAGTGCGCAAGCCAAAGCAGGGCGAGGCATTGCCTCACTCGGGAAGCGCAAGGGGTCAGGGAGTTCCCTTTCCTAGTCAAAGAAAGGGGTGACAGACGGCACCTGGAAAATCGGGTCCCTCCCACCCGAATACTGCGCTTTTCCGACGGGCTTAAAAAGCGGCGCACCACGAGATTACATCCCGCACCTGGCTCGGAGGGTCCTACGCCCACAGAGTCTCGCTGATTGCTAGCACAGCAGTCTGAGATCAAACTGCAAGGCGGCAGTAAGGCTGGGGGAGGGGCGCCCGCCATTGCCCAGGCTTGCTTAGGTAAACAAAGCAGCCTGGAAGCTCCAACTGGGTGGAGCCCACCACAGCTCAAGGAGGCCTGCCTGCCTCTGTAGGCTCCACCTCTGGGGGCAGGGCACAGACAAACAAAAAGACAGCAGTAACCTCTGCAGACTTAAATATCCCTGTCTGACAGCTTTGAAGAGAGCAGTGGTTCTCCCAGCACGCAGCTGGAGATCTGAGAACGGGCAGACTGCCTCCTCAAGTGGGTGCCTGACCCCTGACCCCGAGCAGCCTAACTGGGAGGCACCCCCCAACAGGGGCACATTGACACCTCACACGGCAGGGTATTCCAACAGACCTGCAGCTGAGGGTCCTGTCTGTTAGAAGGAAAACTAACAAACAGAAAGGACATCCACACTAAACACCCATCTGTACATCACCATCAAAGACCAAAAGTAGATAAAACCACAAAGATGGGGAAAAAACAGAACAGAAAAACTGGAAACTCTAAAAAGCAGAGTGCCTCTCCTCCTCCAAAGGAACGCAGTTCCTCAACAGCAACGGAACAAAGCTGGATGGAGAATGACTTTGACGAGCTGAGAGAAGAAGGCTTCAGACGATCAAATTACTCTGAGCTACGGGAGGACATTCAAACCAAAGGCAAAGAAGTTGAAAACTTTGAAAAAAATTTAGAAGAATGTATAACTAGAATAACCAATACAGAAAAGTGCTTAAAGGAGCTGATGGAGCTGAAAACCAAGGCTCCAGAACTACATGAAGAATGCAGAAGCCTCAGGAGCCGATACAATCAACTGGAAGAAAGGATATCAGCAATGGAAGATGAAATGAATGAAATGAAGTGAGAAGGGAAGTTTAGAGAAAAAAGAATAAAAAGAAATGAGCAAAGCCTCCAAGAAATATGGGACTATGTGAAAAGACCAAATCTACGTCTGACTGGTGTACCTGAAAGTGATGGGGAGAATGGAACCAAGTTGGAAAACACTCTGCAGGATATTATCCAGGAGAACTTCCCCAATCTAGCAAGGCAGGCCAACATTCAGATTCAGGAAATACAGAGAACTCCACAAAGATACTCCTCGAGAAGAGCAACTCCAAGACACATAATTGTCAGATTCACCAAAGTTGAAATGCAGGAAAAAATGTTAAGGGCAGCCAGAGAGAAAGGTTGGGTTACCCTCAAAGGGAAGCCCATCAGACTAACAGCAGATCTCTCGGCAGAAACCCTACAAGCCAGAAGAGAGTGGGGGCCAATATTCAACATTCTTAAAGAAAAGAATTTTCAACCCAGAATTTCATATCCAGCCAAACTAAGCTTCATAAGTGAAGGAGAAATAAAATACTTTACAGACAAGCAAATGCTGAGAGATTTTGTCACCACCAGGCCTGCCCTAAAAGAGCTCCTGAAGGAAGCACTAAACATGGAAAGGAACAACCGGTACCAGCCGCTGCAAAATCATGCCAAAATGTAAAGACCATCGAGACTAGGAAGAAACTGCATCAACTAACGAGCAAAATAACCAGCTAACATCATAATGACAGGATCAAATTCACATATAACAATATTAACTTTAAATGTAAATGGACTAAATGCTCCCATTAAAAGACACAGACTGGCAAATTGGATAAAGAGTCAAGACCCATCAGTGTGCTGTATTCAGGAAACCCATCTCACGTGCAGAGACACACATAGGCTCAAAATAAAAGGATGGAGGAAAATCTACCAAGCAAATGGAAAACAAAAAAAGGCAGGGGTTGCAATCCTAGTCTCTGATAAAACAGACTTTAAACCAACAAAGATCAAAAGAGACAAAGAAGGCCATTACATAATGGTAAAGGGATCAATTCAACAAGAAGAGCTAACTATCCTAAATATATATGCACCCAACACAGGAGCACCCAGATTCCTAAAGCAAGTCCTGAGTGACCTACAAAGAGACTTAGACTCCCACACATTAATAATGGGAGACTTTAACACCCCACTGTCAACATTAGACAGATCAATGAGACAGAAAGTCAACAAGGATACCCAGGAATTGAACTCAGCTCTGCACCAAGCAGACCTAACAGACATCTACAGAACTCTCCACCCCAAATCAACAGAACGTACATTCTTCTCAGCACCACATTGCACTTATTCCAAAATTGACCACATAGTTGGAAGTAAAGCTCTCCTCAGCAAATGTAAAAGAACAGAAATTATAACAAACTGTCTCTCAGACCACAGTGCAATCAAACTAGAGCTCAGGATTAAGAATCTCACTCAAAACCACTCAACTACATGGAAACTGAACAACCTGCTCCTGAATGACTACTGGGTACATAACGAAATGAAGGCAGAAATAAACATGTTCTTTGAAACCAACGAGAACAAAGACACAACATACCAGAATCTGTGGGACGCATTAAAAGCAGTGTGTAGAGGGAAATTTATAGCACTAAATGCCCACAAGAGAAAGCAGGAAAGATCCAAAATTGACACCCTAACATCACAATTAAAAGAACTAGAAAAGCAAGAGCAAACACATTCAAAAGCTAGCAGAAGGCAAGAAATAACTAAAATCAGAGCAGAACTGAAGGAAATAGAGACACAAAAAACCCTTCAAAAAATTAATGAATCCAGGAGCTGGTTTTTTGAAAGGATCAACAAAATTGATAGACCGCTAGCAAGACTAATAAAGAAAAAAAGAGAGAAGAATCAAATAGATGCAATAAAAAATGATAAAGGGGATATCCCCACTGATCCCACAGAAATACAAACTACCATCAGAGAATACTACGAACACCTCTACGCAAATAAACTAGAAAAGCTAGAAGAAATGGATAAATTCCTCGACACATACACTCTCCCAAGACTAAACCAGGAAGAAGTTGAATCTCTGAATAGACCAATAACAGGATCTGAAATTGTGGCAATAATCAATAGCTTACCAACAAAAAAGAGTCCAGGACCAGATGGATTCACAGCCGAATTCTACCAGAGGTACAAGGAGGAACTGGTACCATTCCTTCTGAAACTATTCCAATCAATAGAAAAAGAGGGAATCCTCCCTAACTCATTTTATGAGGCCAGCATCATTCTGATACCAAAGCCGGGCAGAGACACAACCAAAAAAGAGAATTTTAGACCAATATCCTTGATGAACATTGATGCAAAAATCCTCAATAAAATACTGGCAAAACGAATCCAGCAGCACATCAAAAAGCTTATCCACCATGATCAAGTGGGCTTCATCCCTGGGATGCAAGGCTGGTTCAATATACGCAAATCAATAAATGTAATCCAGCATATAAACAGAGCCAAAGACAAAAACCACATGATTATCTCAACAGATGCAGAAAAGGCCTTTGACAAAATTCAACAACCTTCATGCTAAAAACTCTCAATAAATTAGGTATTGATGGGACGTATTTCAAAATAATAAGAGCTATCTATGACAAACCCACAGCCAATATCATACTGAATGGGCAAAAACTGGAAGCATTCCCTTTGAAAACTGGCACAAGACAGGGATGCCCTCTCTCACCACTCCTATTCAACATAGTGTTGGAAGTTCTGGCCAGGGCAATCAGGCAGGAGAAGGAAATAAAGGGTATTCAATTAGGAAAAGGGGAAGTCAAATTGTCCCTGTTTGCAGATGACATGATTGTATATCTAGAAAACCCCAATGTCTCAGCCCAAAATCTCCTTAAGCTGATAAGCAACTTCAGCAAAGTCTCAGGATACAAAATCAATGTACAAAAATCACAAGCATTCTTATACACCAACAACAGACAAACAGAGAGCCAAATCATGAGTGAACTCCCATTCACAATTGCTTCAAAGAGAATAAAATACCTAGGAATCCAACTTACAAGGGATGGGAAGGACCTTACAAGGGATGGGAAGAACCTCTTCAAGGAGAACTACAAACCACTGCTCAAGGAAATAAAAGAGGATACAAACAAATGGAAGAACATTCCATGCTCATGGGTAGGAAGAATCAATATCGTGAAAATGGCCATACTGCCCAAGGTAATTTACAGATTCAATGCCATCCCCATAAAGCTACCAATGCCTTTCTTCACAGAACTGGAAAAAAATACTTTAAAGTTCATATAGAACCAAAAAAGAGCCCACATCGCCAAGGTAATCCTAAACCAAAAGAACAAAGCTGGAGGCATCACACTACCTGACTTCAAACTATACTACAAGGCTACAGTAACCAAAACAGCATGGTACTGGTACCAAAACAGAGATATAGATCAATGGAACAGAACAGAGCCCTCAGAAATAACGCCGCATATCTACAGCTATCTGATCTTTGACAAACCTGAGAAAAACAAGCAATGGGGAAAGGATTCCCTATTTAATAAATGGTGCTGGGAAAATTGGCTAGCCATATGTAGAAAGCTGAAACTGGATCCCTTCCTTACACCTTAAACAAAAATCAATTCAAGATGGATTAAAGACTTAAACGTTAGACCTAAAACTATAAAAATCCTAGAAGAAAACCTAGGCATTACCATTCAGGACATAGGCATGGGCCAGGACTTCACATCTAAAACACCAAAAGCAATGGCAACAAAAGCCAAAATTGACAAATGGGATCTAATTAAACTAAAGAGCTTCTGCACAGCAAAAGAAACTACCATCAGAGTGAACAGGCAACCTACAAAATGGGAGAAAATTTTCGCAACCTACTCATCTGACAAAGGGCTAATATCCAGAATCTACAATGAACTCAAACAAATTTACAAGAAAAAAACAAACAACTCCATCAAAAAGTGGGCGAAGGACATGAACAGACACTTCTCAAAAGAAGACATTTATGCAGCCAAAAAACACATGAAAAAATGCTCATCATCACTGGCCATCAGAAAAATGCAAATCAAAACCACAATGAGATACCATCTCACACCAGTTAGAATGGCAATCATTAAAAAGTCACGAAACAACAGGTGCCGGAGAGGATGTGGAGAAATAGGAACACTTTTACACTGTTGGTGGGACTGTAAACTAGTTCAACCATTGTGGAAGTCAGTGTGGCGATTCCTCAGGGATCTAGAACTAGAAATACCATTTGACCCAGCCATCCCATTACTGGGTATATACCCAAAGGACTATAAATCATGCTGCTATAAAGACACATGCACACGTATGTTTATTGCGGCATTATTCACAATAGCAAAGACTTGGAACCAACCCAGATGTCCAACAGTGATAGACTGGATTAAGAAAATGTGGCACATATACAGCATGGAATACTATGCAGCCATAAAAAATGATGAGTTCATGTCCTTTGTAGGGACATGGATGAAATTGGAAATCATCATTCTCAGTAAACTATCGCAAGAACAAAAAAACAAACACCGCATATTCTCACTCATAGGTGGGAATTGAACAATGAGATCACATGGACACAGGAAGGGGAACATCACACTCTGGGGACTGTTGTGGGGTGGGGGGAGGGGGGAGGGATAGCATTGGGAGATATACCTAATGCTAGATGACAAGTTAGTGGGTGCAGCACACCAGCATGGCACATGTATACATATGTAACTAACCTGCACAATGTGCACATGTACCCTAAAACTTAAAGTATAATAATGAAAGAAAAAAAACTTAAAAAAAATTGCCTTTATACTTACTGTATGTTGTTTTTATTTAAATTGATGTAACATTGACATAATATACATTAACTACACAATTCAGTGGCATTTAGTGCATTGACAATGTTGTATAACCACCAACTCTCTCTAGTTTCAAAACATTTTCATCTTCCCAAAAGAATCCCCCATACCATTAAGTAATCATTCCCCATTCTCCACCCTCCCACAACCGCATCTCCTGACAACCACCGATCTGCTTTCTGGTTTTATGGATTTGCCTTTTTTGGATATGTCATATAAAAAAGAATCATACAATATGCGCATTTTTGTGTATGTCTGACTTCTTTCACTTAGCATGTTTTCAAGGTTCATCCAAGTTGTATCATGACAACTTGCTACATTTTGAGGGTGGAGTAACACTTCATTGTATGTATATATTATGATTTGTTAGACTAACAGGAGATTAGTCTATGGAGATTCCTCCATTGATGGACATTTAGGTTGTTTCTGTACTTTGGCCATTATGAATAATTCTACTGTAAACATTTATGTAGAAGTTTCTGTGTGGGTATGTTTTTATTTCCTTTAGGTATATACCTAGGAGTGGAATTGCTGGGTCATTTCATAATTCTATTTTTAACTTTTTGAGGAAATTTCATACAGTTTCTACAGTGGTGGTACCATTTTATATTCCCACCAGCAATGTACAAGGGTTCCTATTTTCTCCATTTTTGCTAATACTCTTTGTTTTCCACTTTTTAAATTATAAGTATCCTATTGAATATGAAATGGTATTTCATTATAGCTTTGATTTGCATTTCCCTGAAGAATAATGATGTTGATAACCTTTATAGGGTCTCATTCTGTCACCCAGGCTGGAGCACAGTGGCACGATTACAGCTCACTGCAGCCTCAACCTCCCCAGCTCAAGTGATCCTCCCATCTCCGCCTCCAGAATAGCTGGGACTACTGGCACATACCACTGTGCCTGGCTAATTTTTTAAATTTTTTATAGAGATGGGATCACGCTATGATGCCCAGTCTTGTCTCAAACTCCTGGACTCAAGTGATCCTCCCACCTTATCCTCCCAAAGTGCTGAAATTACAGGCATGAGCCACCTTGTCCAGCCCTATGTCCTCTGCAGAATTGAGTGGCTCGTCTTTTGTTGCTGTGCCGTAAGAGTTCCTTATACATTCTGGGTATTAGACCATTAACAGATGTATAATTTGCAAATTACTTTTCCCATTCTGTAGATTGTCTTTTCACATTCTTGATAATGACCTTTGATACACAAAAGTTTTTAAATTTTGTAAACTTCATCTATTTTTTTCTTTCGTTGCTCAGGTTTCTTTTTTATTACAGCAAACATGTAAAATGATAGATAGATTGATAGATAGATAGATAGATAGATAGATAGATAGATAGATAGATGTTTAACAAAAATAAAGCCAGTATTCCACATACAGTAACTTCATACATCTTTTCTGCAAACACTGTGTGTTAAGTATCTTCATTATTACCATGAAGAAACTAGGGCTCTGGTCAATTTAGGGATTTGCCAAAGACTGCACATGTTAACAGTGGAAAAATCTTCTGTCTTTGAACACTAGGCAATAGAATTAGTTTGTCCGATTAAAGGTGAATAATTAATCATGTGGCATTACTTGTGCTCATGGAAGCTAAATATTTTTTCATTCAATAAATATTTGTTGAGTTCTTCCTATGTGGCAGGTGCCATATCAGCTTCTAGAAATAGAACAGTGAACCACACAGGCAGAATTCTTGCCCTCAAGATGTTTTCAGATTAGTGAGAAAGACAGATGTTAACCCCAGAAATGTAATTATGAGAGGGGAAGTGCATTGTGCTATGGGAACAAGTCATAAAACTCTCCCCACAGGAATACTTATCAGTACACTTGGACACTTTAGTATATTCCATATGCCACTTTCTTATATGTTGCTTTATATTTTTTCAAATTGTTTCAAAGGTACAAGTTTTCCCTGATTACACTGAAAGCTCTTTAAGGAGAGAAACCATATGTTGATAATTCTAGTGTCCTTCACAGTGGTATGCATTTCACCAGAACAGGAAATAATTATTGAGCACAATTAGAATGGAGAGAAGAAGTTAAGGAGTCAGGAATAATGAATCCTTAGTACACACTAGTACAGTAATTCATGAAGGATTTATAATAAATAATAGTTAATGTTTATTCAGCCCTCGCTGCCATTAAGAGATGGTGTTTTGAGGAGTTCAAACTTGATTTATGTAATATAGAATAAAAAGAGTGGAACAAGAATTCAAACCTAGGCAAGCTGACTCCCAGGGCTCATGTACATAACTCCTCTGGACATTGTCACCTACTTAAGAGATCAAATTTTGACAATTGTGTAAATATTTCATAGCTAAACTGCAAAGTTCATATACAAAAGCATGTGCATACACATGCAAACATGCGCACATGCACAATATTGCATGAATCAAAATCACAAATTGCAGTGGAACTGTGATAACTAGGGCAAAGGAGACAGAAACAAAGATTCAAAAAATGGTCAGTAAACTAAAAATATATGTCGAGTAATAACATCAGTAATTATTATAATAAGAAAGAGGTCTGGAAAAGGTGACATAGGAAAAATCCCACCCTATACTTTAATGTATCCTATTTTTTCTTTTCTAAAACCAATCATCCCAAGAGGGTTCCATCTGTAATCTACCACAACAAAATAACGTGGCTTCAAGAAAATGACATACTAGAGAGACTATTACCTGCAGGATGCGGCATACCCCAAACCTACCTTTAACATACCTATAATGAAAATCGTATACTGGTTATGCTCACAAGACTGTCAACACAACATAACTTTGACCTGATATCTACAAAGCGGTGACCTTGAGGAGAAAACCAAGCAATATTGTTTCTCAGAATGGTATAGTTGGTCACTAGTGTAATTTTTAATGTTATTTTATATGTATGGGAATACTAGATGTTGTCTACCATAAAAGAAGGTGACCAAGTAAAACCTGAGGACTGGCAAATTACTTCTCCATGTAGTAAACTTGCATAATATTTTGGTGTGGCAAAGTAGGAATTTAACCACACAATTCTAGTCTATTGAGGCAAATACAGCTATATTTCTGAAAAACTGTGTCTTGCACATATTCTACATACCCCTCACTGTAAACTATTAAAGCAAACTCAAATCTATACGACAAGATTAAACACTGAATATTTTTGAAAAACATGAGCTATTAGCTGTTGGTTGACAAAACTCATTTCTTTATATTTTTATCTTTTCCTTTTTTCTTCTAAAAGCTTTTTTAAATTAGTTATTTCAAAGCCTATGCACTTTGAAAACATGGAAGAACAAGTGCTCCACTTTGCAGTATTGTGGATTGAATAATTTTCCAGCTAACTACTACTATTTCTAATAAGAAAAAGAAATTAAAAGGTGGAAGTTTTGACTTCTTACTGGCAAGGCAAAAAAGAAAGAAAATTTAACACCTGTGGTGAAAATAACTCTGAAATGTATCTTCTTTCTTACTTCCTTAATTTCTTATGAATAGGTTTTGTTTCAATGCTCTGTACAAAAAATGTTTGTTTTAAAACTTGGAGTTTGTTTTAAAACTTGGAGTGTGTTTTCCTACAGAAACCATGTCATAATCAGAGGCTGGGTGCTCATGCTATGCTATAATCATGAGGCTTTCTGCTCAGTGTTACAAAGTCCACATTACCTGAGCAGGAACTAGAAGAAATGAACAAAAACAGACTCCCATGGACCCTGATTTCTACCTACTAATTGGTCAAAGACTTCAGTCCCCTAAACCCAAGCCCCAAGCTGCTTCTGAGATGTCCTTAGGTCTGGAATCCACCATGGATACAATACTTTTAAATATTCCTCCTGGAGCCCAGCAGTACCTGGGAAGAAGCCAGCCTAGTTCTCCAACAGGAGTCATGGGATGTGGACTGGCAGCTTTCCATGGTCCGTGCAGAGATCTGTAGGAGCTTGCTGAGTAAGGGAAGCAATTTCAGCATTTTTATATTTTGGCACCTATCTTCCTATAAGCACAAGAAAGACAGCCCTGAGCAGTGATACATAGCTTTTGCTTCTCCTCCCTTCCCATCAGCTGTCGCTTCTGCTATCAGAGTGCCAGCCACGAACAGCCTCCCCACTTGTAATTTGCTGCGGCTAATCTGTCATCTGAGAAATCAGATGACCAGAGCCGTTAGAACTATGTGTAAATTTAGAGCCAAGCTCTGAAAGACAGCCAGAGACCCTCTCCTTTAGGAGATCTTGTAGCAGGCTTCCTGGCAGCCATCTCCTTTCTTTTCAAAGCTGTTCTTATCTAATTCCCTGCTTGACAGTCTCAAAAGGCTGACCTCCATCTGCAAGAGGTGTTCGCATTGCACGATAAGTGAAGAACACACCAGAATGGAAGAAGGAGACATATAATCTAGTGCCTGTGCCAACACCTACTCTGGGGACCTTCAACTCACAACACCTCTCTGTGTTCTATTTCCTCACGGTAAAATGGGTATAACTATACCTGTCCTGCTTAACAGTGAGGTATAATGGATCAAACATTTTCTACTGCTTTAAGAATGAGTTATTATGAAATCAGTGTCTTTAAAAAGAACCGTCATAATTCTCAGGGGTCTGTAAACTATAGATGCAGGCCAAATCAGGCCTGCTGCCTGTTGTTGTAAGTAAAGTTTTATTGGAACACAGCCTCACCCTCTCCTTTATGTAGTGTCTATGGCTTCACTTATGCTACAATAGGAGAGTTCAGTAGTTGTAACAAAGATCACATGGACCACAAAGCAGAAAACATTTACTATCCAGCCCTCTACAGAAAAAAGTGTTTCTGATCCATCTTAAGATATTTTTAAAAAGTATTATTTTTAAGCAAACAAGGTTTCATTGTCCCACACAAAAAAGTGCAATGACTTAATATGGCATATTTCCCAACATAGTTTGTACACTTAACAGAAGACCTTCAATAGAAAGTTACATTAATAACACACAAGAAATTCATGACACAAATTATCTGCTATGTAAATCCACTACTGTGAAAAGAGTAGTACTCAGAATTATTTTAAATTCAATTCTTAAAAGAATAATTAGCTCAGAGCTAAGATTTATTTCTGGTATGTAATTTAGGGAAAATAAAATCAGTAATACATTTTTACGCCTATTGTGTCTCACAGCAATGAGGGCGACCAAGCCGCCCAGAGTTGTCAGTGCCAAATACACTGTGGGAGCTCAAATATTAATCAAAATGACATCTGCAATATTTTCCTTTCCTAATCAGGCCTAAACATCATGGGACATCTGGCAAATCAATAAGCAAAACTAGATGCCCTCATCACTCCTAACCTGGCAGCACCACATTTTTAGCCAGAGGACGAGGGCCCTCAGTGTCACATAAACATTTCTTTACCTCAGTTGTTTGCCACTCCCAAGAGTGTGTCCACCCATGACCCCAAAATTTACCCTGTCATCCATCTCACTGTGCCACCTATCACAGAAAGGAACACCCTTATCAGTCCAAGATAAAATAGGCACAGTGGTACACGACTCTAGAATATGCTTACGTATTCTGCCAAAGAGACTCGTAAGTAAAGTGAGAATAGGCTCTTATAAAGTATTTGTGAAAAACGCAAGAGGCCTCACAACCTTTCCTCTATAATCAAGGAAGGGTGGCACAGGGACTTATGCTATACCCCATACTTCCCAAGCTCCCACCAAGGCAGACTTTTGGCAAGTTGAGAATTAATTACTTTTGGCTTCAAGCCCCTTTTCCTGCCTTTTCTTTCTAGGCCCCTTTCCTCAAAACTCTTATCCCACTAACACCTCCTATTTTCTCTCTGTGGGCTCTGGAGTTGCTCTAGTGCTGAAAGATCTGATAAATACCTTTATGTCAATTTATTCCTCCTTCACGTAGTTAGAGGAGGCAGAGTGCTGGAGAAATGAAAGTAGGAATAGGTCTGTCCACACATGGAACTAAGTGTGAACCCTATGGAGAGAATAGCAAAACTAAAAGGCCAAGGCTCAGGAAAAATTCACTGGAGTAGGAAATACACAGACCTTCACCTGAGGAGGTGAAATATGCCCTGTGAACTCCAAAACCCTAGGGAAGACTTGAAGCAGAAAGCTAAGGACCTGCTTACAGTTGGGCAGTCAGGATCTAAGAGCCATAACTGGCCAATGTTAAGGTGAATTAATTCATACTCAATCTACTGAGGTAAGAGCACTTGGATTAATTAGTTCACTCATTCATTTATCATTCGTGTGCCAGGCACATCCATGAGCAAGTATATTCCACACCTTCAAATAGCTCTTTTCAGCCTGTTTTGGCTTTAGTTGGTATTTTCCCCCCTAGCTTTATGAAAATATAAATGGAAACACTTCCTGATCTCAGACCATTCAACCTTTGTAAGTAAAGAATAAAACAGAAATCAAGTACAGTAAACATGATGGAAGCATCTTAGCCAGCTGAAATCTGGCTTGGAAAAGAAAACATAATTCACTAAATTGTAACCAAAATTAAAATTGCAGAGATTAAAGGCAAAACACAACAAAGGCAATACCCAACACGAGAATAAAGGAACAGCATAAACTTATTCAAAAGGAATGAATGTGATATAGAAAGTTGGGCCACCAGCCACCTTCACAGGGTGTTGTAAGGCTCAAATGAGGTGGTCAATGGGATTGTGTCTAAAGAAGTGAAGAGGCACGTCACAAATGTGAAGGTCTGGGTAGAATCATTAATACTATCATCACCAATTATAAGCTCATCTTAAGATGAGTTGAGATTGTTTTTAAACTATTAATATAGACAACCAAAAGATGAACAACTTATATTCTCTAGGTTACTTTGGCACTAAACCTATGCATACTGTTTGATACGGAAATTCTAAAACAAACTTTTTATAGAAAATAGTATAGATAACCAATTATAGGAGATTCCTCATTAAAGCCTAGTATGTCCATAATGACAACTCTATCGATTATTGTCCATGTGACAACCCACTCCGTCCTTTCCTACCCTTCTGTGTCCTTCCTTTTTTGTGCACAGGGAGGCTGATGCCCAGAACTGAATGCCCTTCCTCTCTCACTTTCAGTGGATTAAATTAATGGAGGTGACTGCAGAAGAAGAAATAATTTCTTCCACCCCTCCCCTCTCTATGTGAGTCCTCCATCTCTGGCAGGAGCTGCTTCTTTTCTATGACTTCATGGGGTGACCATTCCTCCTGAGCTTCAACTCTCACTGGGTTCCAACAACAATGTTTTCTCCTCTTTTGCTTCAGTCCTAGAGGTGGCCAGAGCTTCCTGATGCTGCCAGTGCCTGGGTGCTGGAGGCCCTCACCATCCATTCCTTGTCTGGTCCCTAATCCCTGCCCACACCTCTATAAATAGTCCTTTCATTCAAGTTTCTTCATTTGACCCATCTGGGTTGACTTCAGTTTCCTGCCAGAACTGTGACTGAAATACAATACAGACTAAAATACAGTAAATATCTATTTATTGACATAGAAAAATGTCTAACAGAAAGTAGATCAAAATATTAATAGCACTTCTTATTATTATTTTTTTGTTTGAGACAGAGACTCGCTCTGTCGCCCAGGCTGGAATGTAGTGGCGCGATCTCGGCTCACTGCAAGCTCTGCCTCCCGGGTTCACGCCATTCTCCTGCCTCAGCCTCCCGAGTAGCTGGGACTACAGGTGCCCGCCACCATGTCTGGCTAATTTTTTTATATTTTTAGTAGATAAGAGCACTTATTAAGTAGTAGGATAGGATTATTTGTTTTTCTTTATATTTATTTTTCAAACGTTCTTCAACATTTGGTTATGTATTTGAGGGAGTATAAAAAAGAAATAACAAAATTAAAATACAGAATGGGAATAAATATAATCTCAAGAAGTACTAATGGTTTGGCTTTGCTTTACTTCCCACTCTAGCAAAGAAATACATAAATAAAAAGTTACATAGCCTAAGGGTATCCCGATGGCAAAAGGGGACCATAAACACTCGTGAGTGCCCAGATATTTATTTATTCTTGCTGGATTCTATCACCTATGAAAAATATGTTTAGTTACCAAGTGTTCACAACTGAAAATGCAATTGGGCACATTAATAAGCATATGTGATTTACAGGCTTATATTTTATAAGCAGAAGTCAAGACTTTGCTGCATTCATTGATAATAACAATAGTCAACTATTACTAAGGGCTAACAACCTGCAGGTACTGTTTATAAGCATTGTAGGTATTAGCTCATTTAATCCTGATAGGAAGGCAGTATTATTACCCCATTTCATAGATGAGGAGATTGACAAGCAAAGAAGCAATGTAATATGATCCGAGGTCCTATTAACAGGTTCTGGAGGCAAGCCCAGGCTTTAGGGCCTATTTTATCTATTATAATTAACTGTTGCTCAAATCAAGAATTCTAAAACTCCTCTAATTTTGTGTATATTGTGCAAAGAACAAGCAAGACCCTCAAACTGGTTCACCACTTATTAGTTGTACAGTCTTGTACATTTATGTATCACATCTGCAAATTCCTCATCAATAAAATGGTGAATAATACTTCTCTGACCTACCTCAGAAGTTGTGAGAATCTGATGGGAAAATGAGCAGGAAAGCCCATCAAAGCTATAAAACAATTTACAAATGTAAGGCAGTATTAGGTTGCACCCTCTAAACACTAGTACACTAGTCATCATCACTTACACATGACAGTAAAATGCAAAGAAAATAGCAATTATTTTGGTGAAGTATGGCTCTAAACTATAATATTATAAACTATCCAGTCTGTTAATAACACCTAACATAAAACCACCACTGATTAATCAATAAAAATCATGCTACAGTTTCAGTGAAATGTACTCTCAAACGAACTCCCCTGACTCACGTTCATTAATTACCTCACCTTATTTGATATGTTCCAGCATTTTCTGGAATGTATTACTCTCAATCTTTAGTTATTTAGTAATTGTTTTTTAATTTTAAAAAGTTCAAACTCTACATTCTCTATGATATGATATCAAAAGTTCAATTGAGCCACTCAGTTTTCAGTTTCCCTGACTCAACTTTTTGGAGTTTTATAATTAATTATATTCCATTATTACTGATCATCAATTAGCTCAAAATGTTGCTGAGATGGTGAGCATGCTGAAGAAAGCAGAATTTAATGATAATTTGAGACCAGTAGGACACTAAATTTCTCTCTTGTTAATAATTAAAGTAGATAACTTATGTTTTTATTTATAGCTTCCAGAAATATCCAGCTCATTCCTGTGCACTGCCCTGTCAGCTAATCATCAGTTGGTCAGGATCTGACTTAGGCCGTTGTGTTTTATTTTGCACACATGCCTTTAACTGAAGCCATTAAATGCAGCCCAAACAAAGGTTAAAGCAAGTGAGGTCATTACCATGTCTTCTCTGAAACTTTCCATCTGGTCAAATGCTTGTACATCATAAATATATAAAGAATGAAAGGGATAAAATTTCAACTTACCTGTTTCAATTTCCCAGATATAAACTGAGTCATCTGCACATCCAACAATTAAAAAATTCTCAACCGGGTGCCATTTTATCATCCTCACAGGAAAAAGGTGCTTCCGGGCATGCAGGAGGCAACTCTTTCCCTCAAGGTGAAGGAGAGCCACGGAATGGTCACCGCACACACAGCAAATTATCTGCTCACCCCTTAGCTGTGAAAAAACAATATGCTTATGTAAGTAAATAGTCAAATGCTTTCTTTATGAGTAAGTCAGGTTTTTTTCTCCCAGTAACATAAAAAAGTTTTGTTTTACAAAAATGATATTTCTGCTTTCTACAGCACCTTTCCATGTAACCCTCTACAGAGGAGCTTTAAACACAGAGTGGAGTCTAAGCTCAACAACTTCTCAGGAAGGTCAAAAGATGAATCCAGGACAGATCTACTTATAAGATAAATGAAGGACTTGACCATCACTCAGCAAATTCAGGCAGCAAGGCAGACATCGGAAATAATGCAGAATAAAATAAACCCCAGAACTAATTTGTTGCCACAAAAAGAAGCTATTTGTAGACACAAGCTTAGGCCCAAGGGTATCATGAGCTGATATTTTCCACTTAAAGCCTCAAAATGTGATTTGGTGCTGTTCCCAGAACTATACAGGTTCTAATCCAAACAGGAAACTCAGTGTAGACACAGTCTAAAAGAGGTAAGCATTAGATAGCTCCAACTGAATGTACAGCCTCAAAGACATAAGGACCAAAAATAGGCTCCCAGGACAACAATCCTTAAGATACTTTTTAAGAAGTCAGCATGTGGTTACCTTGAACAGGTTACGACAATTACTATCCAAGGTGGATTCTAATGATCTAGCCAGAAATTTGGCTGTTTTGTTTAAAGCATCAGTTTGGAGACCTTGAGACACCCATTACTCATCATTAACCTCTCTGGAGGCGGGGATGCAGGGAGGATTGGGATACATGTTTTCTTTCCTAATTCTTTATTAAGTGCACTCCAGAAATCGTAAGGAAAAAAAAAAATCACAAAATGGCAGGTGTGATAGATCTGGAGCCTAGACTTGCAGAATGGATCATATGTCATTTTTCCCTAACCATTCTATCTCCTGGAGAACCTGCCCATCCCACGGCTTCTAGAACAGGCACCCCAACGTGCTCCAGGAAACTTACATACATACACACACATACTGTGTGAACACAAATCTTATGGTCAGGAATAGACTATGGAGAAATAATGTTTATAAGCCAATTAACTGACTTAAAAAATCATTTTACCTGTGTTACCATGTCCTTTTACTACAGAGGAAACTCAAAAGTTGGTTGTTCATGGTTTTTTTTTTTAAAGTCAACTTTACAAAAGCTGAATTTAAGTTGACATTTCATGAGAAAATTCTACCTAAAGCGATTTCATTTTGCCCATAACAAGGTAGATGCTCACAAACTTATTAAAGCTCATTCTCTGTTAAATAAATGAATAAGCAAATAAAAACCCATTTAAGAAGAAAATGTGCTGGGCACAATAGCTGACGCCTGTAATCCCAGCACTTTGGGAGGCAGAGGTGGGAAGATTCCTTGCACCCAGAAGTTGGAGACCAGCCTGGGCAACAAAGGAAGATCCTGTCTCTACAAAAACAAAAATAAAAAACAGTAGCTGGACTACATGCCTGTAGTCCCAGCTACTTGGGAGGCTGAGGCAGGAGGATCCCTGGAGCCCAGGAGGTTGAGGTTGCAGTGAGCCATGATCACACCACTGTACTCCAGCCTGGATGACAAAGTGAGACCCTTTCTCTCTCTCTCACACACACACACACACACACACACACACAGAAGACAAATGTAACTATCAATATTATTATAAAAAGAAATTCTTGACAAGGTCTTGCTCTGTTGCCCAGGCTGGAATGCAGTAGCATGATCTCAGCTCATTGCAAAATGGAAGTTATTGAAGGCAAAAGTTAATTTCTAATTTATAGATTCCTATATTGTTTGACTTGTTTTTGCCTTGAGTATCTACTTTTTTAAAAAAAAGATAATTCCATTAAAAATGAAGATATAGAATGAGAGGAAAAAAATAGATGTAAGTACTTGAAGAGAATTAAGTGGTTGTTGTAAAGCTAAGCATTGACTAAATCTTTGCTTTAGAGCCAAATTATCTGTATAATGTAAGTTATAATAATACTACAATTCATATAGAAAGATTAGAAATAAATATATATAAATCATCCAGTTGTATTATAAGTACATATAACTCATGTTTTTCTTTTCTTTGGAAATATGGGTCATTTTTACTTGTCTCATTAAGTATTCTATAATTTATATAATTTTCAAATTTAGGTGTTATATTTTACTCTTCGTCTTACTTTAAACTTCTCTGGTGACATCAAAAGACTTGTTACTGGACCAGCTTCCAAAAAGAATTTATGCAACATTTCTTCAGTAAAGATATCCCACAAGATCACACATGAGTCCAGGTCCCCAGACAACATCCAACTTTGGTCTAATTTCGAAGAGAGACCATGTGGGTAGAGTAATGAAGTGACACTTTGGTGGTGGCCTTTAAGAACTTTATGAGGGGGAGAATCTGAAAAACAATGAAACACCAAATAATGCAGATGTTATTTTTGTTCAGAAAATCATCCCAAGATTCTCTTCTATAAAATTTTAACATAAGGAAATTACATATAATTAAAGCATGCACTTGGCTAAGAAAACTAGTGAACATCCTTAGATGATCTTGAAAAACAAGTGCCTCACCAGAAGCCAGAGTATGCTTTTGATGAAGCACTACAGTTAGTTGTTCAAAGTCTATTAATTCTAGGCCAGGCATGGTGGCTCATGCCTGTAGTATCAGCAGTTTGGGAGGCCAGGATGGGCAGATCGCTTGAGGTCAGGGGTTCAAGACCAGCCTGGCCAACATGGTGAAACCCCATCTCTACTAAAAATACAAAAATTAGCTAGGTGTGGTGGCTCGCACCTATAGTCCCAGCTACAAAGTCTATTAATTCTTAAGGACATTAGTAACTTACCAATTCCAGCGTCACTGAATAGTAAACACTGCTCTAAAAGAGCGAATACTTCGTACATTTACCTCCGCAAAAATAAATTCAGAATATTACTTATTTTCATTCTTTTTTTTTTTTGAGACAGGGTCTCACTCTGTTGACCAGGCTAGAGTACAGTGGTACAATCATGGCACCATAAGACAAAACTTCTATTCCTCAAGTTCCCTGGGCTCGGATGATCCTTCCACCTCAGCTTCCCTAGTAGCTGGGTCCACAGGTGAGCGCCACCATGCCCAGCTAATTTTTGTATTTTTTGCAGGGACAGGGTGTCACCATGATGCTCACACTGGTCTCAAACTCCTTGGCTCAAGGGATCCACTCGCTTCAGCCTTCCAAAGTGCTGGGATTACAGGCGGTAGCCACCGCGCCCAGCCCGTCATTCTTTAAATTAGAATGACTAAGTCTAGTATACAAGAAAATAAAAGTTTCAGGAAATATTTTTGCTTTGAAAGATGTTAGACATTACCTAATTCTACCTCTTGGCTTTACAGATAAAGCATCTGAGGCTCAGAGAGGTTAAGTGACTTGCATCCAAGTGTGAAAAAGCAAAGCAAAATGTTTAAGAGTACAGCATTGCTGTTAAATTAATCTGCCTTTTTTCCCTGGGTCTATCACTTACTAGATATGTCACCATATCTAGTTGCCTTTTCCCTCTTAACCACAGATGTTACATCGAAAATTTAGGATAATAATATTCCTTACTTCGGACAAGACTGTTGTGTGGAATAAATAAGATAATGTCTATAATTTCGTAGCACTCTGCTTGGCACTTGGTAGGCATATGGGCATTTCAAATCACAGCTGTATGAGAGCACAGGACTACTGACACACTACTGTGCTAGGGGGTTACTCTTCCCACTAACCACACTGCTTCTTCCTTCATCATTAGCTAAACTCCCCCAAATTGGAAAGAACCATAAACCACAAACTCTCTTTATTCAAAATGAAAATAAACATCAAATTATTATTATACTTCAGAAACTTCTATTCCTTCAGGCACATCCTCACTTTATATCTCCTAACCCACCTGGATGAATGTTCATTGAGGTGCTACAAGTCAAATATGGCTTTTTCTTCCTTTCTGGATATTAGGGTAAATCAGCCTAGATAAAAACTGCTAGGTCTTCGCTTTTTCACTAACTTTTAATGGCAGCCATTTAGCTGTATACCAGTACATTACCTCTCTTTGGTTCATTGCCATTTACTCCTCCACTTCAGTCAATCACTGAAGCACAAGTCAGTAACATTTAGTAAGTGGCCAAAGATATATACTCACATATCTGTACAGATATGCTCACATATATGTACCATAATAATCAATTCTGCATTGTCCATAGCTAAAAACTAGAAAACCTACATGTCAATTAATAGGCAATTAAATTAAAGTTCAATTATTACTAATTATTTAAAGTCAGCTCATAAAGAATGAACTCCACAATATTTTAATTAGATTTGTTTAAGGACATTTGAGTAAAGCATGTAGAATACATTTTTATTTGTGCAATATAATTAAAAGACTGTATGTTGTTATGCTGATATGTGCTTGTACACACATAGAAAATTTCAAGAAGAGTATAAATAAACTGTTATTAGCAGTTGCCTTTGGAGAAAGAACTGGAAGATCAAGTAAGGAGAAAAACTCATTTCTTATTGTATAGCCTTCTGCTTGAGTTTTTTTTGTTTTTGTTTTTGTTTTTTTTTTGAGATGGAGTGGAGTCTTGCCCTGTTGCCCAGGCTGGAGTGCAGTGGCGTGATCTCGGCTCACTGCAAGCTCTGCTCCCAGGTTCACGCCATTCTCCTGCCTCAGCCTCCCAAGTAGCTGGGACTACAGGTGCCCGCCACCATGCCCAGCTTTTTTTTTTTTTTTTTTGTATTTTTAGTAGAAATGGGGTTTCACCGTGTTAGCCAGGATGGTCTCGATCTCCTGACCTCGTGATCCGCCCGCCTTGGCCTCCCAAAGTGCTAGGATTACAGGAAGTTTTTTTTTTAAAAAAAAAAAACCTATATGTATGTTTTACTTTAACATTAAAATATGTACATATTTATCAGCAAATGCCAGCGAATTATTTAGGCCTCTAAATCTTGTTTAGTGCAGTCTGTTGAAATTGCAGCTTTAGATAAATCAAATAAATAGGGTCAAATAAAATTCAAGGACCTTTTACTAAAGAACCACCTTCTAGAAGTCTTGCTTTGGCAGCATTCAAAGCCTGGGTAATGATAATTGTCCCATCTTCACAGCCACATATTAGTTTATCAAGACTTGGAATATACTCTGATGAAGTGACTACAGCAGTTCCTGCCCCATCTTTAAGCCCAGAGAAATAGTCAATAATACTTTGTGACACAGTATCATGCTTATCAAAATTATCTTGAAGAGTCCAGGTGGCAGTTACTGGTATCTCTAAAAAGAAAACAAACATAAAAAGAAAATTTGGTTTCTCAGTACATCATAGACATGGAAAATATCAAGGCACCCTCCCTTCAAAAATATGAACACAGTGTTACAGCCTATCCCAGATTCATATTGCCAGCATTCATCTCTTGGGAAGTTCAATTGATGTTAACATGAATTATATTGGTTATATTAGTATATAAGATCCATAACCTTTGTGTGTGTGTGTTTTTAATTAAAAAAAATTTTTTTTTTGAGACCAAGTCTCACTGTGTCACCCAAGCTGGAGTGCAGTGGCGTGATCTCGGCTCACTGCAACCTCCACCTCCTGGGTTTAAGCAATTCACCATCCTCAGCCTCCTGAGTAGCTGGGATTACAGGCGCATGCTGCCATGCCTGGCTAATTTTTTGTATTTTAGTAGAGACAGGGTTTCACCGTGTTGCCCAGGCTGGTCTCGAAGTCCTTCGCTCAGGCAATCCACCCACCTCAGCTTCCCAAAGTGCTAGGATTACAGGCATGAGCCACTGTGCCCCGCCTAAGCTTTGTGTTTATACCTGCTTTCATGTTGTCATTTAATACGTAGTAGTACACAATAAATTTTTCTTGTTTGTGGTCCCATGTTGCTCAACTTAGAAGAACAATGAATTAATTACAAATTCATTCTCAGAAGACATGTTACTAGAAAAGGAAACTGACTTACCTCTAGGAGAACCATCAAACTTGGATACAGGAACATCAGGGATGTGCCACAAAGTAATTCTTCCTGAGACTTCTCCAGAGAAAAGTACCTTGTAAAAAGGCTCTTTCCTTTCATTCATGTAGCCCATAACAAAGGGACGGCTCTGTTCCTAAACAAAAAGTGAGCTTTTATGTAGGAAATATTCTAACTATAGAGAGATGGCCACTGTTTTTAAATGGAGAAACAAGACTTAATAACTGAAGTAAATCTTTTCAATTTATTTCCCACTCTTTTGACATTTTCAAGTAAATTAAATGAAATAATCTGTGATCTAGGACTAAAGAGGCTTTATAAAACAAGAAGCAAAGTCATAGACCTCAGAAAGTCAATAAAAGTATCTAACATTTACTGACCATGTTATATGTGCCTGTGTGTGTGTATATATATATATGGCTATGTGTACACATTACTGCAAGGGGCTTTCTACATATTCAGTTAAATAATCCTCACAATAACCCTATAAAATTGGTACTATCATTGTTTTCATTTTACAGACAAGAAAACTTGGAATGAAGAGATTGATTTGTCTAAGGCGATTAGAAGAAGCAATGGGCTTTGAGTCCAGTCATTCTGATTCAGCAACCCATGTCTTGATGCTAAAGATGTCCACTGAGAAGGCTTAATTTCTTTACAGTTCCTTTATAGTTCTAATTGTCAGTTAAAACAGCAACAACTAATATTTGTATAGTAATTTTTTTATTAATATGTTTTCTCCATTTTGTTGACTATTTTCAGATTGAACATACTTGATTTCTGATTTCTCAAGTGGCCACAAAGGAAAATGATTCCATAATTTATAATGGTGTGTATATACATATATAATGTTACACATTATATAAATTATGTATAATATTGTACATTGTATCTAAATTATATATAACTTATGATCTTGCTGAAGCAGAATATGAATATTGGGCACCAGCGTTCTTAAAGCTATGCCTTCACTCGTGAATGCATTTAGAGCATCCCTAGTCCTTCTCAGGGCAGTATAGCTGTTCTTCGGGCAGGTTTGTATATAGAGATTATGCATAAGGGATCAAAATCATTTAAGCGATTACAAAAACAAAACCCAAACTCTCTTTGGCACAGAAATAAAAGTCATCCTAAAAAGAAAGCCAACTGCTGGTGCTAGAATTAAAGAAGTTCAGGAAAGTGATGCTTCCTAGTCAGAAAATACATGCTTTAAGGTCTGGATTTAGACACATTAGTGAAAAATTCTATTCATTAGTGATTATTAAAGGCCAAGATATTGCTACATTTAATCTTCACAACAAAGCTATGTAGTAAGTAAACATTGCTATTATCCTGATATGAAAATAGGGAAACTATCACAGAAAATAAGAAACCAATCCAAGGTCATCCAACCAAGACGTATAATTAATTTCCTATAGTCCCAAGAAATAAGAGCATCACAGAAAATGGTTCCAATAAAGTCAGTTTCTAAATAATTTTTTTTTTTTGAGACGGAGTCTCGCTCTGTTGCCCAGGCTGGAGTGCAGTGGCATGATCTCGGCTCACTGCAAGCTCTGCCTCCAGGGTTCACACCATTCTTCTGCCTCAGCCTCCCGAGTAGCTGGGACTACAGGTGCCCGCCACCACGCCCGGCTAATTTTTTGTATTTTTAGTAGAGATGGGGTTTCACCGTGTTAGCCAGGATGGTCTCAATCTCCTGACCTCCTGATCCACCCACCTCGGCCTCCCAAAGTGCTGGGATTACAGGCATGAGCCACTGCACCCGGCCAATAAATTTTTTTAAGACTCAGAGGGCACTTTGGTGTCTTACAGCCATGATTTTTATAGCTATTTGAAATGGTGTTGATAACATTTGGTTAAATTGGCTACTCAAACTCTCCCACCCTTGTATGCACTTAGAACTGATTGTTCCAACTCCCTGGTTATTCTGATTTGAAAAGGAAGCTCCAAGAGGCTGCTGGGTTACTCGAGTTGGTGGCAGCACAACTCCTCCCAGCTGGTGCTTTGCCTCTGGCAGCTGAAGTTCCCTGTTGCTCTCATCCCCTCTGCCTTCACCTTCCACATTGCTGCTTCTCACTTGCTCACACCCACCGCTTGGTCCCTCGCTCCTCCTCCTCCCAAACAGTTCCCTCTAGTTCTGCTATTCACCTGAAAACTTCTTCATAGTCCCTTACCATGTGAATTCCGATTTTTCATCACTGTGTCCATCATGAGAGTCTCCACCACCCAGGAGGTAATAAAACATAGCCATTAGCACTGAAATCCCTGGGGCTAACTGCCTGGATTTAAATCCTGGCTTTACCACATCCTAGCTCTATTGAAAGAGCAAGTTGGTTACTGTAGGCAATTTAGTGCACCTCACTGTCTCATTTTCCCTAACTGTGAAATAAGACTAATAAAAGCACCCGCTATATGGGATTGGTGTGAGGATTAATGAGTAGATAAAGATAAGGTGCACAGGATGGTCCCTGACATTTAGTCCCTATTCAATTAATTTTAACAATTCTGGTAATTCTTTTCTCAGAACAATTAAGAAACTCACTCCAAAACCCATTACTGGATTTGGGCTAAACCACTTGAGTTCAAATCCTGGGAATTCACCTCTCTGAACATCAGTTTCAACATGGGATCTTGGTGGCAACTAAAGTAAATGAGGTTGTTTGTATGTTTGACAATAATAAGGACTCAAATGAAGTTTTTGTCATCATCATCATCACCATCATCATCATCACCATTACTCTTAGTTCATGCACACACATTTTTTATTTGCAATTCTTAGGCTGTTTCTATCCCAGCTATTCCCACTTCAGCACAGCAGTCTTACTCTGTGGCTGAGACCCTGGGAAAACCAGTTCCTTGTCTCAATAGCCAGGACCCCTGCACCACAGGCCTCAGCAATTACCAGCTGTGATTTGAAGCTAGGGAGATCCTCATGCAGCTGCTGGAAGGAAAGACGAATCCTCATTCTTACCACTGTAACTCCATCAGCAGATATGTACATGGGCATTACAAACAATAACTGAGAACCTGTTACTGTCAAACCTGGAGATTTAATTCTATGGTATTACTCCAAAAAATGAGTTCAGACAATAGTACCTGCTTACAGAGCAGTCTTTTCTAAGCTCACTGAATGTATCAAATTCATCTCTTCATCCTACCACAATGCCTTCATTACTTGGTAACTGCAAGAGAGACTAAGGACTCTTACATTTAGTGAACACTAGTGATGTTTGAATAAGGGGAAGAAAGTCTGACTTTATGCCCTGGATAAAAGGCAAGTAAGGACAGGCAGACCAGCTTTTTCCAGTTTCCAATTATTCTATTCATATTTCACTGGATTCTAGGCATTTCTCGCTTTTAAGATACAGAAACATCCATGGCTGTTTAAACAAGAATTACTGGTAAAAGACTTATAAGCTTACGTCTTCACATTTTGAGAAACAAAGCAAGGTAACTTCCCATGAGATTAGTTATTTTTTAATTGTTGTACTCTTTCCTCATGGTTATACATAACATTGAAATTTTCAGGAACAAGAAGCCCCTAAAGGGCACAACTGATCATTGGCTTTCAGGGCAAACTGTGCTTTGTAAAAATGCATTCAAAGCTAAGGAGGAAAGACCAGATCCTTTAAAAAATAACTAAATATGCTTTTCTGAGTAAGCCCCAATACTGTTTTTGTGATCAACAGCAAAACAGGAACCTATTACTGCCCACAAATAATTTTAGAAATAGTCGTTGATGCATGCCGTAATTATAAAGTTTGCTTGTGTCCCAGTGGCACTTGGGGTTCTAATTTTTGGCTGACAGTTTCTTAATCAAGTTTTCACAACAAAACCTCACAGATATGTTAAAGGGACAATCACTGAACTATAGGATTTCCAACAGCTATGCTGCCTAATTAAGCAAACCATCATTCTTTTAAAAGTAGCATGCTTCCTTGGTTGACACATCAATAATTCAAAACTCTTCCACTCTCCATGAAATAACGTTTATGGATAATTAACTGATGACAAAGTCCAAAGGCTCAGGGAAAAGAAACACTTTGGATAACACTACTGAAAGAAAACAACTGCTTAAATTTTCAGGCTTCCTAGAGTGTCAGAGGTATGATTCAGTCAAGTAATAAGCTCACATTTATATTCTCAACTCTCTGCCAAAAGCATAATTATATTTGTTTTAACAAGAAAATTTATTCGTAAGAATAGCTAAATACATCTGAAAATGATATCAATATATGATTAAAGAAACAGAACATAAAACATTTCATAAAGTTTAAAAATTGGAGTAGATACATAAAAATGTTAACAATGTTTTGTCACACCATTTATCACAAGGGTCAGTGAAAAAATGTGTGATGTGTGTGTATGTGTTTGTACATATACACACACACGCACACAAATGCAGAGAGAGAGAGAATGAGAAAGAAAGTAAATATAGCAAAATGTTAGCAACTGGTGAATCTAAGTAAAACGTATATGAATTACTGCACTACTCTTGAAACTTTTCCAATTATTTGAAAATTTTCCAATCAAAATAGGTAAATACATACAACAAAGTAAAAAAAAATCTCAGTGAATATTTACTGCGGTGAAATTAGGAATTTTAATTTCTCCTTTCTTTTCAACATTTATAATTTTCCTATAATAAATACATATTGTTTCATTATAAACTTAAAATACAGACTTAAACATAGCAGATTTTTAAAGACAAAGTTTCTCTTTGGTAGCCATTGACAATTAAACTTGATTTTCTCATTAACAACTTGATGGGATGCTTCAATTCAATTTTTTCAGGCCTGATTCTGTGACAGACAAAGCAATACTTATCCAAGAAACTGAGTGAAACAGCTTTGAGGCAGTCACTCTTTTCTTGCATTACCTTATTTTCCTGCACAGAAGTAGAGCACAGTAAATGAGGATAAATGGTCTCTTTAAGCACTCTTCCATCAGCAGGGTATATGCTTTTTGAAAGCCCACTGCGTGGCAAAAATAAAAAGCAAAGTTTAGAACTTTGAGGTTCTTTATTCGTTTTTTTTCCCCCTCCCACTTTCAAAAGCCGGATGGTACCGTTCAAGTTTCTAAACTCTAGTTAGAAATTGTTGGGTTAATAATTACAAGTGACTTTTTGAAAACCCAGCACCAGCTGTACAAGTTATACATGGTTAATCTCATTCCTCCATCCCCTGCTGTTTTGTACAAAGGCTGAAGCCTACCAAGCCCAGAGTAAATCTTCTAGTGCCAAAGTTGTTTTGTTCTGGTTTTTGATCATGGGCAGCATGCAGGGATTTTTCCATAATAAACCTCCCAAAGTTCATTTTCTACCTGAATGTTTTGTATGCCGCTCCCATCTGAGCCCACCTGTTCAGCAGCTGATAGATGTAACTGTGACCATCTTCTGTCCAGATGAGGATTCTGTGAGCAGCAATCACTTCTCCACCAGCAAAGAACTGCCCATTGCTACTAACTTCAGTCAGCAGAAGGGAAAAATCACAATAATCATAAACCTAAAATATGAAGTTGATGCACATTATCAAAGGCTTAAATCTAGTCTGCCAATAAGATGAATATAAATTATGATACTAATAATATAACAACATAGTAAGCGTTAATAATAGACCATACTGTACTCTCATATTAAGATGATATTTTACCATGACTTATTGACTTATATTTATCTTAGGGTAGGTTTCAGGGGATACAGTTCATCTGGTTATATCATTCCAGAGTGTGTACACTAAACATAGAAACCCCAAATCCCAAAATTTCTAAGTAATTTTATTCTTTCCATAATGAGTACTCCAAGTTTTACATTTGAAAATGTATTATGCACATAAAAAATATATATCACGTAAATCTTTTGCTAGACCATATACTTTTAAATCTTTGTTCAAAAATACATTATCACCACACAAGTAAGACTGTATAGTTTTGTTAACTGAGCCAGTTATAAAAAACTTTAAAGAAAAATAAATGTTATGAAATGATGGCAACTTAGCTTTTCTTTCTTCTTGGAAATGTCAGCGAACATATTCACAAGAAAATAACGTTTGTCCCTCTTAAAACAAATGTAGTGACAAAGTAGAAAAAGTAAAACATCTAAAAATATAATCAAACTATGTAGGCGAAAAGTATATTTTTAGTTCTGAAATGTAGACACCAAATTTTGAAAATAATTTAGAGCTAAATATTCATTGTTATTATGGTTTGTTACTAAAATTAGGATATACTACTACATATATAATATCTTGGGATACAAAACTGTTGCATATAACATGATATTAAATATGTAGTAGTATATCCTAATTTTATTAATTAGAGAGTTAAAAACTGATATGTCAGGCCGTGTCCAGTGGCTCACGCCTGTAATCCCAGCACTTTGGGAGTCTGAGGTGGGCAGATCACGAGGTCAGGAGTTTGAGATCGGCCTGACCAACATGGTGAAACCCGGTCTCTCCTAAAAATACAAAACTTAGCCGGGCGTGGTGGCATGCGCCTATAATCCCAGCTACTCCGGAGGCTGAGGCAGGAGAACTGCTTGAACCTGGGAGGTGGAGGTTGCAGTGAGCTGAGATCGTGCCGCTGCACTCCAGCCTGGGCAACAGAGTGAGACTCTGTCAACCACCACCCCCCCCAAAAAAAAAAACTGTTACGTCAGTCATAAAAGACACATCATTCCATGTTCTGGTAATACTATTACAGAGAATTTGTACCATATTTAAATCATATTCTTATTTTTGTACAAAACAAAAAAAATTACACTTGTACATCACTGGTATTTATTATGTTACTTTATAATACCTTCCAACATTTAGAAAATACCACCAATAGAAGTCTCTCAGTATATGTGCAAAATCGAATTGTCTGGCAGTTCAAGGACTCAAGAAACTTGGATTCTTTTTCACAGACATCTTGCTTTTCCTTCAAAAGGAAAGAAAATCTTTTAGTACTAGTTCCAGGTAATTCATACACAGCCATGAGAAGACCTGCTTCCCGTACATCTCAAGTAGATCACACCATTATAAAACGAAAAGTATCTGAGTTACCTTTTGAGTGTTTGAACTAAGAAGTTACTTGGCAATAGAAGCTGTCTGTGTACCTGGGTGATGAAATAATCTGTACACCCAACCCCCACAACACTTAATTTACCTGTATAACAAACCTGCGTATGTACTCCTGAAAATTTAAAAAAAAATTAAAAAATATAGGATGTATTTCTTGAAAAAAAAAAAAGCTGTGATCAGGAAATCCACTTAGATTCAAGGGCTCATTACATGCAACCATTCAACAAACATTCTTTGGGGAACTACGGCTGGATGCTGAGAATGTCAAGATGAGAATAAGCTACAGACTGTTAGATATGGCAGAAAGGTCAAACAAAAAAATCTAAAATGATGACTAAAAAAACCTACAGTATTTTATTTTATTTTATTTTATTTTATTTTATTTTGCCCTTGAGACACAGTCTTGCTGTGTCGCCAAGGATGGAGTGCAGTGGCAGGAGCTCGGCTCGCTGCAACCCCCGCCTCCCGGGTTCAAACGATTCTCCTCCCTCAGCCTCCTGAGTAGCTAGGATTACAGGTGCACTCCACCACTCCCTGCTAAATTTTTTTTTTTTTGTATTTTTAGTAGAGATGAGGTTTCACCATGTTGGAGAGGCTAGTCTTGAACTCCTGACCTCTGGTGATCCGCTCGCCTTAGCCTCCCAAAGTGCTGGGATTACAGGCGTGAGCCACTGTGCATGGCCTAGTATTTTGATTGCTTAAACAGAAAAAAAATGAACAAAGTGCCAACACACAGCACATAGAATAGTACATTCTCAATAAGTTTGTGAAAATGCTGGATGTGTATTTCTTAAGCTCAGCATACCATCACAATTCCTAGGCTTCCTCAACCAATAAATTCCTGAAAAGACCTCAGAACTCCTTGGGGAAGCCTAAATAATTTTGTCATCAACACACATAGTATGGCTGTTCTTTTGTCCATCATCTCAACTTGTAGCCTGATGCCAGTGAATAGGTGAATATACTGGACTTCCCAGGGACATGCCCCTCAAGTTTTTAGGGTCATTTGCTTGCCACTGTTCACATATACTCAGAAAAAAGGGGGATTTCCTCTGTAACGAACACAGAGATGTTCTATTTTTTAAAAGATTAAAAATGTAATCTTTCTCTGTGTGTGTGTGTGTGTGTGTGTAAATGAAAACATTTGCATATACATGGAGAAAAGATTGGAAGGATACAAGCCAAGTGTACCAAGGCTCACCCCTGGGAAGATGGATGGGGGAAATATATGGAAGTAGAATTTACACACTCCTATGTTATTTGAACTTTTGACAATAAACATGTAATAGCCTTAAAATTTATACATTTTAATGAATATGCTTGAAATTGTAAGGAAAAGAGAGTAGGGTTCCCAAGCCAACCTGAATGCTGTTGATAGATGAGGAAAGATCCCATACTTTGAGCTCACCAGCTACTGATACCACCAAGAGAGAATCTTCTGTGAAAATAATAAAAGTCACATATAAGCTTACCATGGATATAATTGGGTAGGCAAAAATCATTTCACAGTCATTTAAGAATTATGCAGGGCTGTGTAGATAGAAAATTTTCAGCTTTGGAGTTACTTTTTAACTAGAAAAAATAAACATTTTACATCGTGCTCCAAATCTGTTTTAAAATTTCAAAGTGATTCCTAGGTATAAGAAGAGCACCACTAGAAGCAGAACCACATTGCAGATCATCATAAAATGAAGCCTTCCTATTTCGGAAGTAAGTGAGGCGCCAACTTCCACTTCCCTTTGCAGTCACTCATTACAGAAACAGAATTATCAATACTACATCTAGAAGATACAGCAGGGCAAAATTCCAGGAGTCCTGCTAATCCACAACAAAACCTGCTTGTCACTCTTAAAATGTAACAAGCAGAACTTGGTTATAAAAACACAGATTCTCCTCTTTCCCCCTCATCTTAACCTTTTGCTGACTTTCCAATGTTTTGAACCACTGGCATGGGTGTTCTTAGTTTTTCTTGATCAGGTGTATTACAGACATATCCTCATTAATAGGTAAACATAAAGAAGCATTCTTTCTGAATTTCTGCCCAATAATTTGACAAATAATTCAAAAGTAGATATTTTTATATGCAATCTCTCTACTGTCAGATAATATCCAACTATTACCTTGAATTCTCATGGAGTGAACAATGCACATGCAGTTGATCCAGTCAGGAAACTGAGATGATCTAAAACTGTGAACAACAGCCAAAGTTTTGGCGTCAATTATAAGGACATCTTGATATTCTCCACAACAAAGAAGCCAGCCTTCTCCTGTCATCCGGAATGAGCAGTGGTAATACTACGTATATGGAAAGCAAAGCAAACATTTAATTATCACTAGAAATTAACATAATTTGGCTACAGTGAAGATTTCTCTAGACTTTAGTTTTAGCATATGATCAATTAAGGTATTGAACTGAATAGCAACTAAAATTTCTCTTAGTTCAGTTATTCCAAACTCCTATTGGCACTTTAGTCTCATTTGCATCTCATGATTTTTCTAGGGAAAGAGAGATCCCTTGGAAGAAGTAATTTTATTCTAAATCATGGAAAGCTCACAATTATATTATTTCTGGAGTGCAACTTGGAACTAAACAGCAACAACAGGGCCAGGCACAGTGGTTCATGCCTATAATCCCAGTGCTTTGAGAGGAGGCTATGGTGGGAAGACCACTTGAGGCCAGGAATTTGAGGTTGCCGTTAGCACCACTGCACTTCAGCCTGGGTGACAGAGCAAGACCCTGTCTCCTAAAGAGAAAAAATTAATAGCAACAACAAAACCCAGGTTCCTTGCCATAGCAACAATGCTGTATGTTAAAAAGAAATAAAGTGTTTGAAGGGCATTTGAGGATTATTATGCCAAATAAGTTTTGGAAATCTTTTATTAAAGATCAAGTAATGCATTCTACTTTTAACCAGCTCTCTCTGTGCAGGGTTTTATTTCCAAAAAAAAAATAGAAGAGAGTTCATGAATGTTACAATGCACATCATCAACACTAAGAGTGTAAAATATTTTAAAACACGGTCAGCACCATTGGAATCATGCAACCACACTACATATGCTTGGAAACCATCTACTAAAAGCCAAAATTTGCTTTAAAGATTGGGAAGTGATTATAAAAGTTATATACAGAGAAATTAAGAACCTATCCACCAAAACATAGGGTTTAAAATTGGAAATGAGGGAGAAAAAAACTGTGTGTGCTTTATAGGACAGCACATCATTAAAACTGAATTTTTACACATGTACAAGTATGTGTATGTTTTGTAGCACCAAGGCAATATATGGAAATTGTCTTTCAAATCTGTTAGAAAGATACAAAAATGAAAGAATCAGGGGGAAAATCTGCTTGAATAATACTTTTTGGGAAAGCAAAATGCCAAAACAGCAGACAATTACTGGTGATATTTGACCCTCATGACAAAATAAAAATTCAAGCAAAGAATATTCTCCAAAGATGTTTCTTTAGAAGTGTATTTGCAAATGCCCTAAACAAGTTGCAGAATCTAGAAATGCCCTGAAGGAAGTGAGCGTACTTACACAGATTGCAGTGTGCCTGTAAGGAAGTGTAGCCTTCTCCACGCACTGTCCATTGGTGACATTCCAAACACACATCTCCCTAGCAGAGATAACTTTGTATTATTCTCTGTCATTTCCACTCAATTGGCTGGAATAATTTTTGTGCCACCAAGTTTTTCTTTAGTGCTGCACTTAAGTGCAGCCTGATCATTTATGTGGCTTTTTGTTACAGATTACTGGGCAAGAAAATGTTGTGGTCATTAGCAGGGATGACATACTGTATCTGTATCGTTTTGTTTGGGTAATTACACCCTGCTGCCAGCCTGCAAACCTTACTTTAGAGACAACCCGGCCTACAACAAATTGTGGGGATACAGCTATCACAGCCTGTTAGTGACAGTACAACAATCTTTCAGTGGAAACTGTATCCTCTTGAAAATGCTTTATTTCACTGAACTTAAAGTACATATTCTGAAAATCACAATGCATCAAGCACTGCATCTTCTGAGGCCAATGTATCATTTTTGTAAAAACAAACAGTGCCACCAAGAGGCTACATTTGGTCTATCATTGATAACAGTTTATCTCTGCTTCCCCTGATTTGAAATCCTAAAATCATCCTTGCCACTTAATATTTAGAAAAATATTATTATTTTGAAAACTCTTACTTTGTTTATGTATTACAAAGACATAGTTTTAAAATACAGTTACAAAGTACACCCAGCATAGGGTAGTTTATATGACTTCACAAAAATCAGAATGGCTGTTTCAGAATTGTTTGGTAATATTCTTCAGTCTTGAGAGTTTTAACACATAAGCAAAATTTTCCATGCAAGAAAAACAAAAGTTTTATAGGCCTTAAAGGAGATACTGCCATTATACTAAGAAACAAAATATATAGACTAATAATGTCAACAACTGTATGCATTTGGTGATTTGCAGGCTTTTTTGTTTTTCTAACCAAACATGGGAACTCAATCTTCTACATGAGTAGTTCTTAAAATGGGGCAATTTTGCTACCCCTTATTCCCCCTACATTCTAAGGACACTTGGTAATATTTGGAGATATTTTTGGTTGTTGGAACTAGGAACACACTAGTGGCATCTAGTGGGGAGAGGCAAGGGATGCTGCCATATATCCTACAATGCATAGAACAGTACCCCACAACAAAGAATTATCTGTTCCTAAATGCCATTAGTACTGAGGTTGAGAAATGATATTCTAGAAATAGACACAAAATATTCATAGTATTTTCCCTCTGTTTATATCCAGCCTCATTCCAAAAAGATTTAAGGTAACCTGAAAAGACATATAATTCTATAAAATAGGAGGAAAAAATCTCTGTGTGTGTGTCTGTGTGTATGTACTAAAAAATAAGATTGGGAGGAAGGTAGATATTGAAATAATATATCTCAAAGGGAAACAAACTAATAATGCATCTATAAAATAAAGAAATATATTGCAAAGGTAAAGTAATTGAACCTTACGCAGTCAACATTATAAAATTTTAGCTCCTTAAGGGATTTGAGCTTATTAACAAGGTTTTTGACTCTAGCTATGCATCAACAACCACCTGATACTATTCCAAATATTATCTCCAGAGATTCTAATTCCATGACTCCTGGCATGTGTGGTTGGGATCCTGGCATGTGTGGTTTTGAAAAGCACCTGGTCAGTTGACTTGTTTCTAGCCCATTTCTAAACCAGTAGCTCTAAATTCTAGCTATACATTAGACTTATTTGAGAACTTTTAAAAAATACTGATGGCTGACCATGCAGATATCAAATCAGGCCAATTAATTCACATTTTCCAGGATTGGAACCTGGACACCAGTAAAAGTTCCTTTAAAAATATTAATGTATTTAAACCATCTTGGATCCCATTGCTTTCCCTATTTGTTTGCTTATCATTTTATTTTCTATATTAAATCTGAAAATAAAATGAAAATATATCACAAAGCAAAAATTTGCTCTTTGCCTATCAATTTTGTTTAATAAAAGAAAGCAAATTTGTGGTGTATGAAATGGAACACTGACATCTTACCTGGAACCATATAAGTTACATAGGTAAAAATCAGACATGAAATTGAACTAGTAAAAAACATAATCTTTTCATTTTCTGAAGCTGTCACCTAAGTTTGTACATAGCTAAAATCACATTCTGTTATAAAAAAATTAAATTTAAGAATTTTTAAAACCTTAATAAATTTTAAGAATTTTAAAAATCTTAAGAATTTTTAAAAATTTTAAAAACCTTAAGATTTTTAAAAATTTTAAAAATCTTAAGAATTTTTAAAAGCTTAAAAATTCTTAAATTTTTATTTCAATGAAAAGAAAACAGCAGATGAAAGTGTCTACGACATATAACATTAGAAAATTGTTATATTCTCACTACAAATTCCTTGAAAAGGGGAATTTTTTGGTCTTATTCAACTTTACATCCCCACCTCAGCACCTCAATAAAAATTTATTCCATGGATAAATACATCAGCCACCATTCTTCCATACACTTTCTATCTTTTGGAAATATATTATTTTCTCTTGACCTCATTCTTAGTTTTCATATTTGTGTGCTTATAACACTATAGTTTTGTTCAAACTTTAATGAAGTGTCTGGAAGGAGAGGAGATAAACATGAATGCTTGCTTTGCCATCTTGCATTGGAAGTCTATTACATTTTTCAAACTCTTTTCCCTTGTCTTTTATTATACTTTCATTTTTTCTTTGGCATTCTCAGCCTCCTCTTCTTCCTCTGTCTGCTTCTTAAGTGCTGGTTTTCCCTAGATATTTGTCTTATACTTTCTTACATCCTTATATTTCACTCTCTTCCTGGGTAAGTTATCTACTCCCCTGGCTTCAGGTACTGTTATTATGCTATTGGAAGCCCAGAGCGGTTTACTTCAGCTCTATATTTCTATAGGCAACTAGCTTTTAGACATCTCCACCTGTGTGACTTTCAGGAGATCACACACTTTCATGTTCAAAATGAAGCATAGCATCTTCTCTCTTTGGTTCATTATCTCAATGAATGATATCGTTACTAATAAATTTCCCGTAACTCTTGACCCAACATTTTCTCTCACTCTCCCAAATGTGGGTACTTGCTACTTCAAATATGGGCTCTGGGCCAGCAGTACCCGCATAGTCTAGGAATGCTTTGGAAATGCAAGTTACTAGACCCTAGCCCAGACCTACTACATCTGTATTTTCGGTAGTGGGGCCCAGAAATCTCTAATTAAACAAACTCTGCAGGTGATTCTGGTGCATGCTCAGGATTGAGAAGCACTCACCTAGCGGCTTCCAAGTCCTGGTGCCCTACTTCTCTGGGCTCATCTCTTGCCAGTAACTAAACTTTTATTAATAAGTTATAAACCTTTCTATTGGGGCCAAGGCTTTTTGCCTTAAAATTTTATTAACTATACATATATAAAAATAATATAGTCATACCAACCTTATTTTGATTAGTATACATATGATAATGCATAATTGGAATGACTATTTTATTCAGATTTATTCTACTAATTTATTTTGTGCTATTTGTCCCATTTTTTTAAAAAAATTGTTTTCTTTGAATTAAACATTTTTTTAATTAAAAGTTACATACTCTTTATTTTTTATTTCTTTTGTCTATTGTTTCTGTAGCTACTAAACAATACTTGAAATGTAAACATATAAATATAGCTTAAGGTCTAAAGTCAATCAACATCTTTACCCACCTCTAGAACACCAGAATGTGTGGGATCTTATTACTACATTATTATATGCTATTGTTGACCAGAATCGCATATGTGTGAATGAGTGTATATAAATATCATTATGTCTTATAAAGTTTCTGCAGCTTTGCTGGGTTTTGTTCAATATTCCTTCTTCCATCTCAAATCTTCCTTCTGAAATCATTGTTCTTCTTACTAAAGAATATCATTTAGAAATGTGTTATTATACTTATCGAGAGTCTGTTGGTACAGTGAGCACCTTTAGTTTTTGTTTGTCTGAAGGTTTATTATTTTGCCGCAATTTTTCAAAAGTGTTTTTGTTGGATATACAATTCCAAGCTGACAGATATTTTCTGTCCACTTTTTGAAGGGATTTCACTGCTGTCATTATAGTTGGGAAGTCAGCTCTCTGCTTAATTAACACTCCTTGGTAAATAAACTGCTTTTTCTCACTGTCTACCTACAGGATCTTCTCTTTTTCTTTGGCATTCTGTTGTTTTAACATCAGGTCTCCAATGGTTTATTTTCATTATCCTAGAATTTTCTGTGATTGCTGAATCTGAGGATGCATGCCTACAAATAAAATAATAATTTGAGAAAAATATTAAACACTGAGCCATAAAGCAACTCTGGGTCCCCTCTGGTCACCATAAAGGCAAAAATGCTAAGTCCATAGCCAATATCTGGGACTTCTCAAATCTAAATATGCATTGTTGTTTGGAAAATAATGGGGCAAGCCTAGTAGGAGTAATAATTTCCAGTGAATAAAGTTAAGACTTGCTAAGAACACAGTAGCTGAAGCATAGGTACTACCTAAAAAGTATCTTATAGATACAGCATAAGTTTTAGAAACCTCAAAAGCACAAAGTTCTAGAAAATTCAAATCAACTTGGTGAAGGAGGACAGCTAGGTAGACTGGAACTAGACTCCCAGGCTCTTTAACAATATTTACAGGGCTCATACAGCAGAATTCATCTTTCATCAAAAATATATCCATTAACCCCTAGTTTCTCTTTTGGAGTTAGATCACTATGGGCAAAGATCTGAAGCTGAAACTCAGTAACTTTTCAGACCTTTTTCTCAGTTAGCTATTATGTATTTCTCAATTTTTTCATGTAGCCCCAGAAAAAAATTCACCATCCCCAAAATTCTCTAGATTGGGAATAAATATCTCAGCATGTGTAGCAGACTTTGTGGCAGCCCTGGTGAATGAAAGCTACAAGCAAAGGTTAAAAAAGGAATGTAAAAGTTCAATCCCTCTAAATATTACAATTAATGATTTACTATAAGCTATGGAAATAGGTGTCTCTTTGATACCTGTTCAACTAGCCAGCATATTAAACTATTCTGTTTATACAAGCTGGACCTTGATTCCTCACTATTCTTTTGGTTTTCAGAATTCAGAAGCGTATAATTTCTCTTTGTATTAAAAACAAAAGAGAGGCTTATCTTGTTTCAACTAGAAACCCAATCCCTTATTCATAAATGCATATTGAATTGATATGACATTCCTGAGTATATTTTGGCAAATAACTCATCAGGAGCTTAGTTCATAGTATTTCTTCCATCAGTGGCGCTTTTTCCTACAGGTAAGTCCTATTTCATGAGGGCAAGCTTTGCTCCCATGAAACTGCACCCAAATCACTGGCTATGTTCCTTTTCCATCTCTCTGCCACCATTCTACTGATAATTGAGTCCTCTCCTCTGTGAGATTTATTTATTTATTTATTTTTATTTTTTATTTTTATTTATTTATTTATTTATTTATTTTGAGACTGTCGCCCAGGCTGGAGTGCAGTGGCGCCATCTTAGCTCACTGCAACCTCTGCCTCCTGGGTTCAAGTAATTCTCCCTCCTCAGCCTCCCGAGTAGCTGGGATTACAGGCATGCATCACCAAGCCCAGGCCAATTTTTCTATTTTTAATAGAGTCAGGGTTTCGTCACGTCGGCCAGGCTGGTCTCAAACTCCTGACCTCAGGTGATCCGCCTGACTCAGCCTCCGAAAGTGCTGGGATTACAGGCATGAGCCACCGTGCCTGGCCTGTTAGTTTTATAGTAGCATCAGACAAGGGTACAACATGAAGACTGTAACTATTAAATTGTTTTGTAAAACTATGAAAGCTTGGATGGGTTTGCTTAAGAGCTCAAAGTGTGTTACTACATGAGAAAAGACAAACACCTAGACTTTTTCATTGCTGATTCTACAATACTAGGCATTGGTCACTGAACCTCACCCAGTAAGAGTGCTACAAGTTCTGATACACATGTTGAGATGCTTAACTTGGTCCCAATCCAGCAACAAGAGTATTGAGTGAGGGTTCATAATACTGATTACATTCCTTGGGATCATCACACAAGTTATTCAAACTTTCTATATCTAAATGTTCCTATATGTGAGAGGCACATGTTGATCACAAAGGTTTCCTTCAGCCCTAAAATTGTATTCCATTGTAGTTTTTAAAAAGGGAAGGAAATGGCGAAGGGGACAAAGTTTACATACCATACCTACCCATTTTCAGCAGCACTAACAATGTAGGGCTGTTTAGAGAAGTCCCTTGCTCTTGCCAAACATGTTACTGAAGCTGAATGACCAAATAGGAGTTCTTTCGCTGAAATCTGAAAATAATGAGAGTGAGCTTTTAAATAATTGTAAACTGTTTGAAGAATAAAAACACCACAATATAGTATTCATAACTCTGATTAGGAAATTCTGTTGTTTCTGTTGTATACAAGTTTCAAGAAAACTGATATATGTAGTATCAACATCCACAGACTAATAAACTTCTAGGTAGAGGAATTGTGCTGTAGACAGGTTTTGTTTGTTTTGGTTTGGTGTCCATCATGAAACCTCCATGACTGCCAGCCTGTCTTACAACAGCTAGGTTGTGAATACAAATAAGTTCGTGTTGATGCTTCCTCTGAACAAAATGTCCCCTCAATAATAGTAGTACATTAATGTTCAGAGTTCAGAATTCAAACTAACTTCACAAAATAATACAAGAGAAAATATTACCCTTTTTGAAACCACCATAACACCCTATATGGTGATAGGAATGTAAATTGGTACAGCTATTTTTAAAAACAGTATAGAGGTTCCTCAATAAAAATAAAAATAGAACTTACACATGGCTCAGGATTCCCACTTCTAGGTATATACCCAAAGGGAATGAAACCAGTATCTCAGAGAGGTATCTGTACCCCCATGTTCATTGTAGCATTATTCACAGCAGCCAAAATATGGAAACAATCTAAGTGTCCATTAACGGATGCAGAGATAAATAAAATGTGTCACATACAGTCTTCCCTCATTATCCATGGGGGACTGGTTCCAGGACACTGCTGCCCCACACCCCATGCCCCATCACTTAAGTACCTAAATGCCAGGATGCTCAAGTCTGCAATATAAAAGTATTGGCATATAGCCTATGAACATCTTTCATATCCTTTAAATCAGCTCTAGATTACTTATAATACCTAATACAATATAAATGCTATGTAAATTGCTTTTATACTATATTTTTTAGGGAATAATGACAAGGGAAAAAGTCAGTACATGTTTAGTACAGATGTAATCCTCTTTTCTTTTTCCAAGTTTTCAATCCACAGTTGGTTGAATCCATGGATGCAGAAGCCATGGACATGAAGGGCCGACTGTATACACAATGGAATAGTATACAGCCAAATAAATAAAAAAGAAAGAAATCCTGCCATTTGTGACAACATGGATGGACATAGAGGATATTATGCTAAATAAAATAATCCAGACACAGAAAGACAAATACTATATGATCTCACTTCTATGCAGAACCTAAAAGGCCAAACTCATAGAAACAGAATTAGTGGTTGCCAATGGCTGGGGGTGAGGGAAGAATGAAGTAATGTTGCTCAAAGGGTACAAACACTGAATTACACATAAGTTTTGGGATCTAATGTACACATGGTGACTATAGTTACTACTATATGGTATACTTCAAATTTCCTGAGAGAGTAGGTCTTAAGAGTTCTTGCCACACACACACAAAATGATTATGTGAGGTGATAGATGTGTTAATTAATTTGATTGTTGTATTAGTCCATTCTCACACTGCTATAAAGAACTACCTGAGACCAAGTAATTCATGAAGAAAAGAGGTTTAACTGACTCACAGTTCCACAGGCTTAACAGGAAGCATGACTGGGAGGCCTCAGGAAACTTACAATCACGGTGGAAGGTGAAGGAGAAGGAAGCACATCTAATCATGGCAGAGCAGGAGACAGAGAGTGACCGGGGATGTGCCACAAACTTTTAAACCATAGGATCTCACGAGAACTCACTCACTATCACAAGAACAGCATGAGAAAATCACCCCCATGATCCAATCACCTCCCACGGGGTCCCTCCCACAACACGTGGGGATTACAATTCAACATGAGATATGCGTGGGGACACAGAGCCAAAACATATCATTTGTGGTAATCATTTCACAATGTATTCATATATCAAATCATCACTCTGTACACCTTAAACCTATATAATTTTACTAGTTAATTACAGCTGAATAAAGTTAATATAAAAACGACTAAAATTCCATTAGTCATAGACTAAATATCAGACCAGTTACCATGGAGGAAATTTTAGGCATCAAGTTACACTTCTAAATTATCTATATTACCTAAAATTTCTAAAATTAAAACATCTTTCTTATTTATATAAAAAATAAGAAAAGATCAAGAAAATAAGAAAACAAGCCACAGATTGAGAGAAATATTTTCAAAAGTCATACCTGATAAAGGACTATTATCCAAAATACACAAAGAACTCTTAAAATTCAACAATAAGAAAGTTAAAAACCTAATTAAAATATAGTCAAAAGATCTGAGCAGACACCTCACCAAAGAAAACATACAGATGGCAAGTGAACATATAAAAAGGTGCTCCATATCGTATGTCATAAGAGAAGTGCAAATTAAAAAACAATGAGAAACCACAGCACACCTATTAAAATGGCCAAAATCCAGAACATTGGCAACATCAAATGCTGGCCGGGATGTGGAGCAACAGGAATTCCCACTCACTGCTAGTGAGAATGCAAAATAGGACAGCCACTTTGGAAAAGAGTTCAGTAGTTTCATATAAAACTAAACATATTCTTACCATACAACACAGCAATCATGCTCATTGATATTTAACCCAAATAAGTTGAAAAGCTGTGTCCACACAAAAATATGTACACAAATGTTTACAGTAGCTTTATCCATAATTGCCAAAATGTGATAGCAACCAAGATATCCTTCAAGTGGTGAACAGATAAATTATGGTACATATATACAATGAAATATTAATCAGCGCTAAAAAGAAATCAGCTATCAAGCCATGAAAACACACGGAAAAACCATTGATGTGTATTACCATATGAAAGAAGCCAATCTGTAAAGGTTTTATGATTCCAACTATACGACATTGTGGAAAAGGCAAAACTTAGCAGACAATAAAAACATTAGTGGTTGTCAGGGGTTTGTGGGGAGCAGGAGATAAATAGATGGGGCACAGAGAATTTTTAGGGCAGTGAAACTATTCGGTATGATGCTATAATAATGGATACACCAACCTGGCTAACAGGACGAACCTCATATCTATTAAAAATATAAAAATTAGCCAGGAGTGGTAGTATGTGCCTTAATCCCAGCTACTTGGGAGGCTGAGGCAGTAGATTTGCTTGAATCTGGGAGGTGGAGGTTGCAGTGAGCCAAGATTGCACCACTGCACTACAGCCTGGGTGACAGAATGAGAGTTCATCTCAAGAAAAAAAAAAAGATACGTGTCATTATACATTTGTCAAATCCCATAAAACGTACAATACCAAGAGTGAACCAATGCTTGATGATATGTAAGTTAATTGGTTGTAATATATATATATGTGTGTGTGTGTGTATATATATGTATGTGTGTATATATATGTATGTGTGTATATATATGTATGTGTATATATATATATATATATATATATATATACACACTGCTCTAGTGTGGGATGTTAATGGTGAGGGAGACTGTGTGTACATGTGTGTTGGGAGCGGGGCGGGGCTGATCAGGTATTTCTGAAACTCCCTGTACCTTCCAGTCAGTTTTGCTTTAAACCTAAAACTGCTTTCAAAAATAGTCTATTGAAATACTTTTTAAAAATATCTTATTTATCTTCCTGCCTCAGAAATACTAAAATTAACCTTCCTACATTAAAAACAAAATTTTAACTAAATGATTCTTTAAAATATCGATGCTGGCCAAGCATGGTGGTTCATGTTTATAATCCCAGCACTTTGGCAGGCAGAGGCAAGAGGATCACTTGAATCCAGAAATTCAAGACCAGCCTGGGCAACGTAGTGAGACCTCATCTCTACAAATAATTTTTAAAAATTAGCTGGGCATGGTGGCGCACATCTGTGATCCCAGCTACTCAGGAGGCTAGGGTGGAAGAATCGCTTGAGCTCTAACAGACAAAGCTGCAGCAAGCTGAGCTCATGCCACTGCACTACAGCCTGGGTGACAGAGTGAGATCCCATCTCAAGAAAAAACAAACACCCAGTGCTTTCCTCCTACATGACAATTTTAAAAATATGACACTAAGGGCTAATTCCCCTACTATCTCATGTGTGAAAGAAGTAAATTCCTCATTATTTTGTAAAACAAGATGATGAAAATTAAATTACAAAACAGAAAACATGTAAGATCTCCTCAGATGGAGAAAGAGTTGTCAATAATAAACCAAACATTGCCCCGGCGCGGTCGGTGGCTCATGCCTGTAATCCCAGCACTTTGGGAGGCTGAGGCGGGTGGATCACTTGAGGTCAGATATTCGAGACCAGCCTAGCCAACATAGTGAAACCCCATGTCTATTAAAAATACAAAAATTAGCTGGGTGTAGTGGATCTCATCACTGCACTCCAGCCTGGGTGACAGAGTGAGACTCTGTCTTAAAAAAAAAAAAAAAAAAAAAAAAAAAGACCAAAAATTGAATTTGAATGGCTAGCAAATGTCTTGTGGGTAATAAAAATCTATTTTCCAAATGAATTAATATCTATTATGTTTTTTCCGAACTATACGAACATATGTAGATGGTAACTCAGCCATATTAATGAGGATAAATTATTTCATGACATAATTGTTCTCTGCCTTTGTATCATTTCTATCATAATCAGAAATATTTCCTTCTTAAAAGAGCTGTTGTCAGACTAACTTTTTAGTGCTACAAGAAGTGTTTTGTCCTGCACAATTCAAGTTCGCTCTACCTTTTTCCTGAGAAGTACAGAAGGTTCCATCTCAGAGAACAACATACTATCTTTCCCTGTCATCACACTCAGGGGTGCATATCCCTGTGCATTTAATCCCTTTCCAGTCTATTAAAAGCCAAATTAAGCAATCAATGAGGGAACATCAAGGATATTCCCTCCTCCAGAGAAAATCTACCATGGACAAAATATCAGAACAGAACATCATGGTCTTTCATATGAAGTCCTCATTCTACTACTAAATCCCCACATATAGTTGAATAAGCTGTGACAGTTCACTAAAATTTCCTCATTTACCATATTGTAGAACTGCTGTGAAGAATAACAAAATTCAAAAATTCTACAATCACACTTAGTCATTGTCATGATGAAATCTGCAAGACCTTTCCTGTTGTCCATTAGCTCTACTTTTATGAAGCATTGTTTCCTCCTGACCACCACCATCACCTCCAGGTACTTCCAACAGCACAATGGGAGACTGAAAAGAACACACAACTTGATGAATGTATTAGTCTGTTTTCACACCGCTGATAAAGACATAACTGAGACTGGGCAATTTATAAAATAAAGAAGTTTAATGGACTTACAGTTCCACATGGCTGGGGAGGCCTCCCAATCATGGTGGAAGGCAAGGAGGAGCAAGTCACATCTTACCTGGATGGCAGCAGGCAAAGAGAGATATTGGGCAAGGAAACTCTCCTTTTTAAAACGATCAGATCTTGTGAGACTAACTCACTTTCACGAGAATAGCATGGGAAAGACCAGGCTTATGATTCAATTATGTACCCTTGGGTTTTTTCCAAAACATGTGGGAATTGTGGGAGATACAATTCAAGATGAAACATGGATGGGGACAGAGCCAAACCACATCAATGAACATCTACCATATTCCAGACAAAAACACAATCACAGAGTAGTGTTTAAATCCCCATTTCACAGGTGAGGAAATTGAAGCTCAAAGAACATAAGTCATTTGCCCAGTATCACAGAGTTGGTAAATATCAGGGCTGGCACTTGACTAAGATCTCCATTCTTTGTCTCCACACATTGCTCTTCTTCATTTTATTGTGTTTCCTTCTGAGTATTAGACAGGCGGAAGAGCAGAACATAGCAATACTAAGGGAATCTATCTGACAGAATATTCACCACACCTTTCTCTATGCTTTTAAGAAAACAAGCAATCAATGCCAGAAAACCCAAGTAAAGAATTTGCTGCCACAGGATTTGGAGAAGCTCCTCACTGGTAGACTTCACAAAATTCTGGGGAAACTAGAGGGCTATGGGAGTCAGACTTTGAACTCAAAGGCAGCATGTATAATCTAGGCATGCAGTGAGAAGCCCAAGACAGGGAGACACTTATTCTCTAGCTCCCCTATGCCCTGCCATCCCACTGCACATGGTCAAGGAAAGACTGAGGCACATCTTCAAACCCCTATTGAATACTTGGGCACTCTGAGACGTGCAGAACTTACACCACCTTTTTTCCTTCCCTATTCCTATTCTCTAATCACCTTTATTCCTTATGCAAATGAATAATACCATCATTCTACCAGTCCCACCCAGCTCCCAAACCCCAAATCTGGGAAAGATCCTTGGCTGTTCCTGCTCCCTTACCCTACATCCAATCAGTTTCTCAGTTCTGTCCATTCTCTCTTCTTAATGTCTTTTCAGTTTTCATCTCCTCTTCATCCTCACTGCCATTCATTTGGTTTATCCTCAAAACCTTTCTTGAGTAAATTACAGTAGAAGTCTGCTAGCCATAGTCCCTGTCCCTGATGTCAGCTCCCCCTTTCTCCAATATGCCCTTCACATTGCTAGCAAGTGATCTTCTAAAACCCAAATACAATTGAATAGTATTATGTCATCTTCTCACATAAAATATCCTCTAAAGCCCTTAAAATCACCATTGCTTTTAATCATTATGTGCTATTAGCTCTATCTAGTGAAAAAAAAAAACAAAACAAAACTTATAAACCCCTCAGCCTGTGGGATTCCATGCTGGACCCATCCTGTCCTTTCCAGATGAGCCTGTCACTTCTAATTCACCATGTATGCTCCAGGTCTACTCAACTACTTTTACCAGTTCCCTTAAGGCAAAATGCTCATGTCTTTCACACACACTTGTCATTCCCTGTGTCTACAAACTCACCTTCAATTCCTGTGCATTCTTTAGAACTCAGCTCAAGCATCACTCTCAGAAAGGCTTTCCATTCAAAAACATAACAGGATACCACTTAACACCCATTAGAACGGCTATTTCAAAAAAAAAAAAAAAAAGTAACTAGCACTGGTGAGGATACAGGGAAATTGGTTGCCCTGTGTACTGCAGGTGGGAATGCAAAGTGTGCAGCCACCATAGGAGTGCCTCAAAAAATTTACAATAGAATTAACACTCCATAAATATGTACAAAATTATGTGTCAATTAAAAATAATTTCAAAAATAGAATTACTACATGAACCAGCAATTCCACTTCTCAGTATGTACCCAAAAGAGTTGAAAGCAAGGATACCAACAGTTATGTGTGCACCCATGTGTATAGCAGCATCATTCACAATAGCCAAAAGGTGGAAGCAACCCATGTATGTATCCATAGATGAACAGATAAACAAAATGTGGTATATATATACAGTGGAATATTATTCAAACTTAAGAAGAAAGGAAATACTGTCATATGCTCCAGCATGAATGAACCTTGAAGACATTATACTAAATAAAATAAGCCAATCACAGACAAATACTGTATGATTCCACTTACAGGAGATATGTAGAATAGTCAACTTCATAGAGATGGAAAGTATCTCAGTGCCTTACAAATTCCTATTTACAAGTCTGTCTCCCGTACTGGACTCCGAGAAACCTGGAGGAGGGATTTGTGCCTAGAACAAAAAGTACCTGTGTAGTTTGCCTAATGAAAGCGTAAATAAGTGTCCCTGGTTTGTTTTTCCATTTTGCGTGGTGGCAAGCGAGTGTTTAAGACCACAGAACCTGATGTATTCTCTTACCTACATACTTTTGGAGGGGGAAAGAACTTTCCAAACTTAGTATGAAGAGAAAATAAATGGCTCCCTGTTCACTTTACAACCTCCCATGCCCGACTTCCTTCTCTTCTTCCTACCATCCTCTCCCTGAGACGCTGCCCTACAGTGACTCAGTCACCCATGTAGTTACATCCTTTTTTACAGTCTCTTCTGTCCTCAAGGACTCCTTTTTTTCTACCCCTACCCAAATTATTCCTTTATATACACATTTTTTAAACAAAAATAAAATTAAACCACTAAGTATTAACCCATTAATCTACTCACTTGACCACTTTATGGATAACAAGAGGATTTGTTGAGAACTGAAAAGTGCCCTTGATTTTTTTCATTCTGGAGTTTTCCCTACTAATAGTTGATTAGTTGCAATGTGGGGGGCAAGATTCATGGGAAAATAAGAGATGCTATTTATTCAGTCTGGCTCTATGGTTAGCCATAGAAAATGTTCGGGAAAATCTTTACATGGAGTATCTCACATTCATACGAATCAATAACTTTGTGTAATTAACTTTTGCACAATGTCCTCACAGTGAATTTGAAAAACACAAAGCTGATCCCGTCCCCAACTTAAATCTCCTCTATAGTTCTCGAGAATTCAATATAAATTCCTTCACTTGTCATCTCAACTTCTCCACGCCTAGGCCCCTGTCTTCCCCTCTGGCCTTACCTCTCTTTGATCCTTTTTCACACCTAGGTTAAGGCAACAAACAGCTCCTCCCTTTCCTCCAAGCACAGGCAGTCTCCTTAATGTAGAATAACTTTGCTTCTTCCACTCTCACCAATCTAATTCCTATTCCCAGCCCATATCTCTATCCCTGGATTTCTCTGTATCAGCACTCTGGGCATTTGGAATGGAAAAATTATTTATTGTGAGGAGCTGTCATGTGCACTATATGACCTTTGTAGTATCTCTGGCTCCACCCACTACATGCCACCTTGTCCTTCAATTGTGACAACCAAAATGTCTGTAGATAGTAACAGATGTCTCTTGGGAGGAAAATTGCTCCCTGTAAGAACCACTACTCTGAATCCAAGCAGAAGACTTGCTCCTAAGAGACCCATGGCATAACTTCTCCACTGAATATGGAGTGCAGACCATTCCCTGCTTAGAGTGCCTTACATCATAACTGTGCCACAGTAGCCAGTTTTTTTCTGTACTACACTGTAACCTCCTGGGCAGCCAGCACCAGGTCTTATCATTCACATTTGAATTTACAAATGAGTACCCACCATACCACACAACTTATAGCATGCACTCAACAAATGTATGCTAAACAAAAGTTGAATAAATATTAGCAATGCCTTTATAAATATGAAGATGCTAGAATTCCAGATTTCTTAAGCTTATAGTGACCTACATATTATTACACAACTATTCTAGCCAGAAAATAATACACTTAAACATTACAAATAAGTAAGATATTTTAGTCACTTAGAAATCTGTGTTTAAACTATAATAGAAAATTAATGTTTTAATTTTCAAAGGGAGCCACTATTTTTAAAGCACAACTGTTGCAATAATACCCATCCTTCCTTCAAGAACGTTCATTAACATTGAGCTGAGCTGGTCTGCAATGCAGTTCTTGGCAGTCCTGTAGTAGAACTGTTCAGTGATGGGAGATGTTAATTAATTACACTATAAAATAGAATTACAATTAATTGTTAATTTAGGTTTTAAAGTGACAAACTTTAAAGGCTAAAAATAAGTCTTTGATCTTTAAAAGGCTTCTTAATGAGGGCAGTATACTTTAACTACATCATTAGTTTAACTGTTCAAATTGGGTCTAGAGACTGCTAGAGTTAAGCAAATATCTATTCCGATATGTTAAATGTTTATGACTTGAGACAGGGACAATTAATTGCTAATCAATGGGCCAAATCCTAGGTGAGGTCAGGTTCTGAAATAGAAGGACGAAAATAGTAAATTGGATTTAGAGCATTTTGATGTGATCTGTAAAAATCACAGGCAGGCAGAGACTAAAAGAATAGCAAGAAGGCCAAATGAGCAGAAACATCCACATAATTAAGATATTACTCATTTAGTTAATCGTGGCTTTCAAGGGTGCCCTTTGTTTAGATTAATGAGCCATAATTTTTAAAATTATACTTACATGCCTGTAGTTCAGTTACTTAAACATATAATTCAGGATATAAAATAGTAAAACTCAGCATAGCTTAAAGGATGGTAACACTTAGCTGTAGCTAAGATTAGCAATATTCATAATATAATTTTCAAATATGATCTTGATCGATCATATAATACTTTATTTTCTCAAAATTCAGAAGTAAAATCAATTTATTACTTTAATGAACATCTTTTTAACAATCATGCAAACCTTCCACTGTCATTGCAGATAGAAAATGCAAGTTGTCCGTATTTTGTGAGTGGTGTCTGTTCCAATATCAGTAGCTTTCACTAACCTTTAGTTCATGTGAGAGATTCCAGAGGCAGAGCTGACCCTCTTGACTTCCAGTCACAATCGTTCGCTGGTCATCAGTGATCATGATGGCAGTGATGCTGTGGGGAGGGGCCTTCTGTCCCCAGAGTGCCACTGCCTGCAGGGAAGTCCTCATTTTGGACGAATCCTGACATACAAAGAAGGGAAGAAGCATACATGGTAATCTTTTTGAAATTTGAGGAAACCGATAATATTATAAGCAGATTTATGATGACCAAACTTCAATGATGTGTTCTCCTGGGGCTATGGAAAAGGGTGTTTCCCCGTCAATTAGAAGAGAAAGTAGTCATCAGAAACTGAAATTACCATGCACACTACTAATTCATCAAACAAGAATGACTTATCTTCAAATTCCTTATTATTGATGAAGAGAAAGAAAGGAATGGTCTATTCACTTCACACCCAGCTCTTCCTGTGGCTACATCCAACTTGCTGCAAAGTCCTGCTGGGCCTCTCAAGAAGCATAGAGCTGTCTACATGGTATAATTTGAAGCCAGCTTTGCAGACTCTCTCTCCCTAGAAATGTTACCTCATCTAGGTAATAAATACCTGAAATTGGTGAATTTGCTATTAAAAAAATAAATCTTTTCCATAAAAACAGTGTTTCCTAGTCTTCAAGATTCATGTATGACTGTCATGATTTCTGCCATATTCTATTTTTAATAATAATTTTTATTTTACCTATTTTTATGTTTGGTATCTTCCTAAACAATAATCTTTATGAAATTACTACATTCATATGTTAGTTACAAGGGTTAAAATGAATACATAAGTATCAAAAAATGTTATCTATGACCACCCAAAGTATCACTCAGTGATGTGTGCATTATATTTTGTGAAACACTGAGTTAAATATTCTCCCCAAATTGTCATTCCTTCCTGAAACACAAACAATTTTGGGAGACAATTTAGCATTATATATTTAATCCCATTAAAAATGTCCAAAAGAGAGGAGAAAGGGGCCAAGCATACTTCCCACATTGCTTTGAGAAAGTCAAGAAAATGAAAACCTTCTGTCCTGCAGGATTTCTGTTGCTAAACCACCAAAAAGGTAAATACCAATATAAATTTTTAAAACTTATGATACATGTTATTTCTAATGTTCAATTATATATGTCTACACACACACAAATATATACATAAACATGGGTATGCACTGACACTATGAACACAAATTTTCCTTGTAGTTCCATTGTCTGGAATTCAGTATCTAGTTCCCCATTTTCACTTCTTAGGTCAATATGTTAGTCTATCTAGTCTATAATACACTTGCATTATTCTAACTGCCATGTCCAAACACCATGAAGCCAAAGTTTCTACAGGAAATGTTCTGAGCATTGCAATTCTGAATACCAGGATTATACATATTAATCATACTACAAAGCTACCCAGAGAGTTCTGATTTCAATAATACTGTAACCAGAACACAGACCTTCTTCTGCTTCAAACACAGAGAAAAATGCATTATACCTATTTTCAAGTTGTTGCTTCCTGACCAAGCTTATCAATAAGTCTGGAAAATCCCAAGCAGTGAAAAACTAAGAGAAACCAGAAAACCAGTACAATAAGTATTGGAACTAAATTAGTATGTGGCTTTTTGGCTAGGAGTTTGCATATTAATCCCTATGTAAGGATAGGAAGCAAAACTCTCAGAAGTGGCCTTGCTCAATGAAAGAGGAATAGAAAAACTACCCCAGGAAGATAAGAAAGAGTATTTCCAAATCTCCCAAGAAAAATCTGTCAAGCCTGAAGTACAAATGGGTTGGGACTAAAAAAAAAAAAAAAAAAATTTAATATTATATATAATTCCGGAATGAATTTCTTCACATGGGGATTCTGGAATTATGTATAATACTTTTATGATAATTATATATAAAAAATTGTTTCCAGGTCAATGATACTATTGGGAGGCTTGTCAGAAACACTACAGACCTATTTGAATATCTAAATTTTTTTAAAAGACCATGACAAGTGTTAATGGCTAGGCGCAGTGTCTCAGGCCTGTAATCACAGCACTTTGGGAGGCCGAGGTAGGTGGAGCACTTGAACCCAGCAGTTCGGGACCAGCCTGACCAACATGGTGAAACTCCCTCTCTACTAAAAATACAAAAATTAGCCAGGCATGGTGGCACACACTGGTAATCCTACCTCGGGAGGCTGAGGCGGGGAAATCACTTGAACCCAGGAGGTAGAGGTTGCAGTGAGCTGAGATTGTGCCACTGCACTCCAGCCTGGGCTACAGAGCAAGACAGGGGGAAAAAAAAAGACCATGACAAGTATTAAGAAGAATGTACAGCAACTGGAACTCATACACTGACAGGGGGAATGTACAATGGAAAACAGTTTGGCAGAAAGAGGTCAGTGATTGCTCAAGGAAAGAAAAAACAGAACAGTGACATTACAATGGGGAGTAAGAAAATTTTTGAAGGTGGTAGATAAGTTCATTATTTTAATTATGGTAATGGTTTCATGAGGGTATACATATGTCAAAACTTAAATTTATACTTTAAATGTATTTATGTATACACGCAAATATTATGTGTGTCAATTATACTTCAATAAAGTTGTTTAATGTTTTACTTAAGGCATTCTGAAAGACACCCTCACTATCAAGAGTGAACGGGATTTCTGTAAAACAATTAGCCCCAGTAGCAAATAATCTTACAATAAAAAATTATAAAACATTCAAGATAAACCATGAGCAAACAGAAAGATTAGTACCCCAGGAACTAACAATAAGTGAACAATCTAAAACATATTTCAAAAGAAGAACAAATATAATAAATTATTATAAATCAATAAATAGACAAAAGATGAAATTAAAAACCCAAAGAAAAAACCTAAAAAAGGTAGACTTTTAAAAGAAACAAATATTACTTCTAGAAATAAAACATAATCGTTAAAATATAACAAATCTCAAAAGGACAAATCAGAATAGACCCAAGTGAAGGGAGAATAATTAACTTAAATACAATTTTCAGGAAATTTCCCAGAATACAGCAAGAAGTCATTAAAAAAAAATGAAAATGTTGAGTAAAAAGAATTCAGAGACATTAAGATAAATCACAGATGTTAAGAGATACAGATGCTAAGTGAAAAGACCCAATATTTATCTAATATAAGCTCCAAAAATGATAGAACCCTTTCCCTTCTTTGCTAATTCAGTCCTAAAGCCATGGAGTATTAATAGAACAGAGCAAGAGTGGAGTGTTGGAGTTCAAATAGTATGAGGAGGGCATCAGGATAGGAAGACAGTGGAGTAGAGCCCAGGGATGGTGAGTGAGGTGTCCAAATGTGGGGGCAGCTGCATGTGAGGTGCAGCCGCATGGAAGCTGCAGCCTCCAAGCAGGGTGAAGAGGAGTAATGTATACAGGGCTGTCTGGCACTGGGTATTGGAGCAGGAACAAGTGAGAAAGGAGCTCACATAATGAGGTTCCTCAACAAGGAGTGTCATGAGCCTAACAGGGGTGAGGACAGTGAAGGAAGTGGCCCTGCTGTGAGGGGCCAGAGCTTGGGCAGGGTGAGGAGGACATCAACTTACAAGGATGGTCTGGCACAAAGTGTTGAAGCCCAAGGAGGATAGGAAGGCATGCACACTGAGGGGTGTTGAGCATCCTGAGAGCACTGGTAGGATGAGAAAAGTTGCTGCCTGAAAATGTAATCAGATGTAGTAAAGGAATACAGGGACAAGCAGGATATTCACATATTAGGCAGTGGACAGGTCCACAAGAAGTGTTAAAGCCAGAAAATGATCAGGAGGGCATCCACACAGAGGACAGGGTAGCACGTTTACAGGAAATTGGTTACATAACAGACTGATGGCCAATAATTAGTATATTGCTTATTTATAACAGGAATCAGATTTCTTACTGTTAGAAAAAAAGAGTTAGAAATATGGAAAGGAAAAAACTTGAATGATCCCTGTGGTACTGGAGTCGAATTAGAGGAACTGGTGTAAAACAAAGGTAGATGTAAAACACACACACACACACACACACAGACTTGCCATCTCTGTTAGCTGGAGTCTTGGGAGAAGCAACACTCCAATAGCAATGGGCTTACATAGCATCTCTAAATACTATTCTCTACTAAAAAGGAATCAGGTTTTATTGGGAAACTGGTTGACTCCAGGCCTGGAGCAGGGAAACACAAGATGCTACTGGACTAAATTGCTGTTAAAACAAGGAAGTGCTCAAACAGTGAGGATATATCAAAGGAACACAGAAGTCTGCTTGAAGGACCTCCCACAGGCCAAACCATGGACAATTTGAGCATCGGAATAAATAATGTTAGCAACAGAATGAATAAATGGATTAAACTTGCTAGTTAAAAGACAAAAATTATCAATTAGAATATATCCTACTATATCTTACTTACAAAAGATTCCTAAAATATTAACGTAGAAAGGTTGAAAATAAAGAGGTGAATAATAATGTACCAGGCAAATAGTAATAAAAGAAAACTGAGGTAATACTGGACAAAATGGGCTTTAAAGCAAAACCACTGTTCGGGGGGGTGGTGGTCACTATACAATGATTAAATAAGTCATTCACCAGAAAAGGATAATAGTCTCTAGATACTCAACAGCAGAGTCTCAAAATACATAAAACACAATATAGCATAATTACTAAGAAAAGTTGGTAAATTAACTATGACACAGAGAGATTTTACATGTTTCAATTAGTAATAAACAGATCAAGCAGACAACAAAAATTTAAGGATATTAAATACTTGAACCACATAATTTGTATTAGTAACAGCACAAAAATATATAGATTCCTGCATCTAGGAATTAAATAAAAATACATTTCAATGAGACCACGCATACAACATTTATAAAACTGTGACCCTCCTGGACCACAAAACAGGTCCCAAAACATCTAAAAGGATTAATACCATTTAGGAAACATTATCTGACCACAATCGATAAAAATCTGAAACTGCCTCCTTCCCCACTCCTGTAACATATGCATAACACAAAAGTTTAAAATATTCCCTGTCTGAATGTTTGGAAACTAAAACAAATTCTAAATGATCCCTGGGCTACCAAGAAAACATAATATAAATTCGATGTAGTTAAGACTCAAAAGTATGAAAACGTTGTATAATAAAACTTGCCAAATGTAGGTTTTGTATTAAAAAAATTACAGCCTTAAACACGTAAATACATTAGTAAGAAAAAAGACAGCAAATTAATAAGTAAATAACAGCCAAATTAAAATCTTATATAAAAGAAGAGCAGGGTAAATACAAAGAATGCAAAAGGAAACAATGCAGACAAAACCGTATATATTATAAAAACAACAACATAAAAGAAATAATCTACAAATGAAACCCAGGTTTTGAAAAGAGAAATAACGTGAGGAAATCTATGGCAAGTTTGATAAGGACGGCCCTAAAAACATCAAAATTAATATATAGAGAAAATGAGTAAACTCAGATATCTTAAATGAGAATATTATTAACTTAATATTAAAAATTTGGAAAGGTAAGTGAAATAATTTTTAGAGAAAATATAGATCACAAGCCTTTTTTTTGTTTTTTTTTTGTTTGTTTGTTTGTTTTTTTGAGATGGAGTCTCGTTCTTGTCGCCCAGGCTGAAGTGCAATGGTGTGATCTCGGCTCACTGCAACCTCCACTCCCAGGTTCAAGTGATTCTCCTGCCCCTGCCCCTGCCTCAGCCTCCTGAGTACTGGGATTACAGGCACCCACCACCATGCCTAGCTAATTTTTTTATTTTTAGTAGTGACGGCATTTCACCTTGTTGGCGAAGCTGGTCTTGAACTCCTGACCTCAGGTGATCTGCCCACCATGGCCTCCCAAAGTGCTGGGATTACAGGTGTGAGCCACTGTACCCAGCCAGAAAACACAGATTATTAAATCTGAATGAATAAGAAATAGAAACACAAATACTTGTAACCATTAAAATAGAATAAAATATGTAAAATTATGCACACACACATTTATTTTAGCAAAAACTTCATATTGGGTGTAATCTTGGGGAATTAACAGATACATTCTTACATATGAAAGCACATAGGACAAACCTACATAAATTCTCCTAAGTAAAGCAAAATGACAGCTCATTTAACAGCTCATTTATATCAAAATCAACAGATGAGAGACGGAAGGAGAATGAAGTGAAGAAAGTAGGAACATAATGATTTTCAACTGAAGTACGCACCAAAAAAAAAAGGGAATCGGCAAAGAGAAAGGAGATCAAAAAGCCCACAAAATCTGCCATTAAAGCCGCAGAATCTGGCAGTCCTGGGACCCTTAGTGTAAGAGCAAATTGGCCTACATCTCTATCACTCCTGAGCGCTCCGCAGTCCTCTAGCCCCGGACAATTACTGCCTCTGATGGCAACCACCTGTCTGAATAAAAGATGCTGCGATGTCCAATATACTCTACTATAAGAAGAGGGGGAAGTAGAAACTAGCAATTTTAACTATTTCTAAGACAAGAGTTAAATAGATAGTAAGTTTCATTGACAAGGAAAATTCACCTTTGGGGAAAAGCTCACTCTCATGAATACCAGATAAATTGGATACAAGTGAAGATTGCAAAGCAGGTAGTGAGAAGGACACACATGGGCGTGTTTTAACATTCTGCTCCTAAGAAATACTACTCCTGACTTCGTATTGCTCTTTTCACCACAGCTTTTAGTACTGAGACAACGAAAATCACCATACAAAAATCATTTGACCTTCACTCTTGGCTTGGCTAACGTGTGCTTAGCCAAGAATTAAATAGCGGTACACAAGGGAAAGCTCCTGGGTCACACTGCTCCAAAGGAAACTGGGCATTTTTTTACGGGCAATGTGCACTTTGGCTCTTGTCCAAGGACTTGTGTCATTTTTTAAACTTTACCTAGGAAACTAGTCAAAGAAATTCATCCACCCTGCTGAGAAGAACAGTAGGAGAAGGAAATTCCGAGGAACATTTGCCAGTGAATTAATATATTTGTAATGATTAACATTACACTAAGGGATAAATAACTCTTGAGGTGCAGTATTTATATTCCTATTGCTCTGGAAAATTAGCTTCTCTTACTTGAATCTTTGCAACACTGTCTACCCAGTAACTGGTCACCTGTATTCCGGTTTTGTATCTCCCTGAAAATTATCCGCTCTGCATTGATGTCTCCCTTAATGAAGTGATACACTTCCCCCAAGGATAGAGATCAGTCCTTACGTAGCATATTGCCTATCCGTTGGCAGAAAATATTCTTTTCTACTGAAAAAAATTGATTCAACTAATTTTTTTTTTTTTTTGAGACGGAGTCTCGCTCTGTCGCCCAGGATGGAGTGCAGTGGCGCGATCTCAGCTCACTGTAAGCTCCGTCTCCCGGGTTCACGCCATTCTCTTGCCTCAGTCTCCCGAGTAGCTGGGACTACAGGCGCCCACCACCGCGCCCGGCTAATTTTTTGTATTTTTAGTAGAGAACGGGGTTTCATCGTGGTCTCGATCTCCTGACCTCGTGATCCGCCCGCCTCCGCCTCCCAAAGTGCTGGGATTACAGGCATGAGCCATGATTCAACTAATTTTGATGCTTCTTCCTTCTACATTCCTTCTGAAATATGGGAATCATTTCTTAATCACTCATCTATTCCCTACAATGCCTGAAGAACAGTGCTTTGAAGATAGGGACAAAATAAATATTGGTTGAATAAATTCCTCTTTTCATTATTTTTAAGCTCTGTATACCAAAAGAGAGAGAGTGGATTAAGAGTGTAAACTTGAATCAGGCTAGACTTAAATTTGAGCCATTTTGTCCCTCTGAGCCTCAGTTTCCTCATCTATAATATGTGAACAATAAAGATACCTTACAGGGTTGTTGTGAGAATGAAATGAGATCATGCACACAATGTGGAGCAGACAGTAATATTAATAACTTACTACTATTATTTTTATTTTGGCTCTCATACTTCTGGATAATCCATATGTCAAACTTTTTCACCATAACACTTTTGCTTTATCCTTATTCAAATTAAACTCACTTCAACTTCACTTTCAGTAGATCGCAAATTTTCTGAGGGCAGAGACTTCTATCTCATTTGTCTATTGCTATAATCGCAGGGCCCAGAGCAGTTTCACAGGATATAGTTCTAAAGACTCATGCATGATGAAACATCCCCACATTCAAATATTTACAAATGTTATTGTATTGTTAAAAGACAAGGAATTTGGAGTTTAGGGAGGTGAAAGTAAATCAAAGCATTTCACAGGTTAAAAACCTTTATAGCCACGGGATTCCTAACACAACCAAATTAGAAAACAAAATGGACCAAGGCCAAAGCCACAAGAAATCAGATCCCTAGAATCGATCTTGAACAATCCAGATTTGCTATGTGTAGTGCAACACACCTGAAATTCAGAGACGTACTTCCAGGGCTGCTTTTACCATTTATAACCGTTATTACCACATTGTAAATACCGTAATTAGTAAAATTAGGTTACTATCACCTGAGCTGCCTACATTTCACTATTCTTATGAGGAACAAATACAATGATGTAAACAAAAGCATATGGGTATAAATATACATATTATGCTATCATTATATTACCTTGCATATTTTACTCATAAACTCCCATAGGATTTAGAGCAAGTGGCCTTGGATCATTAATGTAATCCCCCCCTCACTTATAAGAAAGCTGATGATGAGAAATGTGATCCAGATTTTTTTTTTTTTTGGATTAAGAGTCTTGCTCTGTCACTCACGCTGGAGTGGTGGCACGATCTCTGCTCACTGCAAACTCTGCCTCCCAAGTTCAAGCGATTCTCCTGTCTCAGCCTCCCGAGTAGCTGGGACTACAGGCACCTGCCACCACACCTAGCTAACTTTTGTATTTTTAGTACAGATGGGGTTTCACCATGTTGGCCAGGATGGTCTCAAACTCCTGACCTCAAGTGATCTGCCAGCCTTGGCCTCCCAAAGTGCTGGGATTACAGGCATGAGCCACTGCATCTGGCTTGATCTAGATAATTCTTACGATCACTTCTAATTCTGAGATTCTGAGAAAGACCAAATGAATTGTACAGTGAGGAGAAAGAACTGATTAAAAGCTTGCACATATCAGAAGTCACTTTCTTCAGACTCTTTATCTTTCCCCAGCAAAATTTAAAAAGTAACCCCAGAAACGTAGTGCCTTGCTATCAATAGGATAGAAAGTAAATCCATGTCTTCTGATATCCCTAATAATTCCCTAGGAATCTCTAAGTGAAAATAAACCTCAAAGGAAAGAACCATTTTATTAAAAATTCTCTATAGAATCTCTGTGGTGCGGAGGAGAAAGTTATGTTCCTGACAGAAGTACACCTGTTGTGTTTCAAATGATTATGTGTCTAGACAAGTTTTAAAGAAGTCTTTGGAAAAAGATTACAAACCTCTATCATAGCCCTCAATTTATAATTATTGTATACCAAATTTGAGTACCTGAATGATATTTTGGGTGTCTAAAGCAAGCTGGTAGGATTTTGTAGGATAATTTTTAAATCTCATCTATTTAAAGGCAATTCAGAATAAATACTTTCACTGGAGAAAATAAGTGAACACTGAGAAAGAAATATAGCATTACTTCTTGGCCTTTTGGCTAAGAAAAAAAAATAGGCATCATAGCCACAGATAGGGATAAAGTTAGAGCCTATATTATAGAGGTCAAATGAATTTCTCTCACGGGGATCTCTAGTCACAGGACAAACTACAACACTGTAGTACATTACGCTTTGTACGTAAATACTTGGTAAATACAAATAGTAAATAAATGTACTTAGTACATCTTAGTACTAAGTATATTTTGATATTGCATTTTGTAACATATAAGCAATGTAATCAACATTTTATCATATAATCAATACAGCTATGGAAATAATTATATAAACAACCAAACATACAGACATAAAACTTCTCTTAAGTAACTCTCAAATAATTCCTACACAAATTCTGGACTGCAGCCTACTCAGATACCACACTGGATTCTCAGGATGAAAGGATGAATGGGCTTCAGGAAGCTCACAGCCAGTAGGTAAAAAAACAATGTAAATGAATTACTTGCTAGTTATGTAGTTGCATTTATGTATATCCTACCATTTTCACATTATATATGTATACAATTTTGTCATTTCTTGGTGGCATAATGAAAAAAATAATTTTAAGAAAAAATTTATTTTAGGTGTAATAATTATGAAAGTGTTAAAAAGCTGATTTTTATAGAGTTTAATTTATAGAGTTTAATTATATATAGATCACTGCAATTTATACATAACTATGAAATAAAAGCATAATATTAAATTTAAGCATGTTATTTTAGTATTACATATTTAATATAGATTGAAATTTAGGTATACATCAAATAAGACCAAAACAGCATTTGTGATATATTTTGGGACTTCCTACCTTTTATAGTTAATAAAGTAAAACTGTTCATGTTTATAATTTCCACATTTGTTTCTAAATAAGAGATGTTTCAAATCGTTACTTGGAAATGATTTTTAGCCATTCGAAATATAGGAAGTTCGTGAATATTTTTACTTTCTAGAAAAAGCCATATGCAATGTTCCAAATCATTAGGATTTCCGGTTTTAATATTGATTTTTAAAGTACTAGTGATAGCTTGATATTCCACATAAAAATCTTTATCAGGCCAGGCGCAGTGGCTCACGCCTGTAATCCCAGCACTTTGGGAGGCCGAGATGGGTGGATCACAAGGTCAGGAGATCAAGACCATCCTGGTTAACACGGTGAAACCCCATCTCTACTAAAAATACAAAAACTTAGCCGGGCGTGGTGGCGGGCGCCTGTAGTCCCAGCTACTTGGGAGGCTGAGGCAGGAGAATGGTGTGAACATGGGAGGCGGAGCTTGCAGTGAGCCGAGATCGCGCCACTGCAGCCCGGCCTGGGCGACACAGCGAGACTCGTCTCAAAAAAAAAAACTCTATCAAATGAATCTTCTCTTCAGATCAAAGGAATACCTTCTTGTAGTAAATCTGCAGTAACGTTTCTGTTTTCATTCTCATTGACACAGGATTTCAGTAACGGAGTTCCCTGTGCTCCTTTCTATAACCAACACTCTATTGTGATACAAATCAGCTAAATCAGGGCCTCCCATCAGCATGCCATCGTACATAATGAGCTATGAAGAGTTTATAGGGGTGAGAGGAACTGAAACTTTCAACCTGGTGTATACGAAAATAATCATTTTCTATGTTTATGCTTTGATATGAAGAAGGATGAGAAGCATTGAATTACATAAAACTTGTCTAGAAATATAAATAATTTAAAGCCGTAGAGGGCTCAAACCATTATAGAGCTCACAAAACTATATCCACGTCTAAGAAATAAACCTCCCAGTAATGCAGTCCTGCTGATAGCCACTGACTGTTGCACACTCACAGGATGACCTGCCAGCTCCCAAACTGTTCTGCTTTAAAGTGAAAATTTCTTTAAATAATATATTTTGAAATAGAAATAGCAATAGGCTACCTACTCTAGCAACATTAACTTCCCAATCACCTCCTAAATCATAGGGACTCTCAAATCACCAGCGTGGGGACACTTTGCAAAACTGTACATTACAGCTAGAAAAAGGTGGGTATGTATGTCTTTTCATTGTTTGATCCCTAGTCCCTGGCACACTGCCTAACACATAGGTGACATTCAGTAATATTTCTTATATGATGTGTTTGACCTGGATACTGAAGCAAGAGTTCACTAGAAATTGGAAGAGATGTGAAGAATGTAAAGCTGAACTCTTATTCTGCTGATGAGGAAGTGGAGGAAAGGTGGTGTGACCTTCCTAGGACCAAAGCATAGTCTTGCTCTGGAAGAAGTATATTCTGGGGAATGTAACCACCCCAGTTCCTCTCTTCATGTTCTACCAAAATACACAGAAATATAAAGTTTCTGATTCTGGGTTCATCATTAGGTTGTATCCAGCATGCCACTATTTGTATTATTTTAAAATTCAAACTCTACTTTATTGTAAAAAAAAAAAAGGGCAAGAAAATATTAATAGAATGAGTCAGATAAAGTTTTGCCTTCCTTTCCCACACCTTAGTAACTTGCAAATATTCTTTGAGCCTCGGTTTTCTTATCTATAAAATGGAAAAAAAATAATTACCTTGGAGAACTGATGGGGGTATAGGTGATTCTGTGTAGATAACTTTTATCATTATTCCTTGTTCATAATCAGCACTCAGTATATGGAATGAATTGACTGGATGAGGCAATGAATCACTATAATTTTGTACTGAGGATAGAGATTTTGACTATCACTTTCTAGCAATACCTTTGAGGGTGTGAGATTTCCTTCCTTTACTTTTACAGTATTGACACTACAATTTCTTTTCTTGAAAATACTGTGGCTATATGCTGGAATATTTGGCCATGAAAATATACAATTTGTTATTATTACTTCTAAACTCTATGATGATCTTTAAATCAATGACTCCAAGCCAAATTAGGATTGCCAGATTTAGCAAATAAAGATACAAAATGCCTAGTAAAATTTGAATTTCAGATGAACAACAAGTAAGTTTTGTATAGTATACACTATGTAATATTTGGGACATGATTACACTAAAAATTATTGTTTATTGTATGAGACATGCTTATAGAAAATATGTATTTTTCATCTGAAATTCAAATATAACTGGGACCTGTAGGCATAGTAGGGTCTCTGGTATCTCTAAGCTGAAGACAAAAAGGAGCCTTGTAGATCACAATTACCGCTCTTTCCTTCTATAGATGAGTAAATGAAGGCCCAGGGAAGTTGGTTACTTGGCCAAAGTAATCAAAGAAATGAGTGGCCGAGACAGAAACTGAACCAGGTTTACTAACAGCCCATCCAGAACTTGCTCCTTGCACACGATTGCAAAGATGCCCCTGTCTTGCCCATCAGAAATTCTTAGGGATTTGCGATGTGAAATTCCTTTGTTATTTTGGTTGTTCTAAAAAAGAAAAAAATCAAGCAAAACAAGAGCAATAAACCTCTTATTCATCCAGGCTCCAACATGGCCTTCATTGCCTTCCTGATCCTCCCTCCATAAATACAATACCTGGCAAGAACAAGGAAGGACAACACGCCATTACAGCTCCCATCCTCCAGCCCACCTTCATCTTCTTCCCTGTAACAATTTGTTTTTATCTTTCTGACTTGTCTGAGGGTAGCAGAATAATGAGTATGATGCAAATGTGGTTTTGTGGGTGGTGTCTACTGGACACTGGAATTGTTTACCTTGTCATAAATAGCTGTCTTCAGGGACACACCCAGACACTGAGTCTGCTTTACCAACCTCACAAACATAGACAAATCTCAAACCCCTTGACTGAAGACAGCCCACTAGAAACACAAAGGATAAAGTTCCTGGTTACAATGCATGACTTTTGACAATAACATCCTAACCAGAATAAACACTAAGAGGAAAGTAAATATAGTACAGCAGTGAATAATATGAGCTTTGAGATAAAATAGGCCTGGGTTTGAATCTCAGATCTGCCACTTATAGTTATGTGACGTCTGTGAATCCCATCTCTTAAATGGAGAAGAATCCCACCTACTTTCTTCAGAACTCATAGGTACTGTGAGGGGCAAAGATGAATTACTTAAAGATTTTTTTTTTTTTCCAGAAAACATACCTTGGTCATCTTTATCCCAGGAGGGATTTTTGCTTTTAAAAGTTTGAGTTTAGGTGGAGATAAAAAGAGCTTTGGTGTGAAAACTGTACACTCAATTTGGAATTGTGCACTTTAAAAGTATGCAGTTTATTAAATGTATTATAAATTTACCCTAATAAACTTGATGAAACAAATGGATAGATTGGAGAGCAGAGTAAAGTGGCTTGGCCAGTGTCACACAGCTAGCTAGTAAGTGGAAACAGTTTGGGAAAGGGCAAAGTTGAGCTTTAGGAAGGAACAAAGAACTCAGGGAAACTGAGGAAAGCTGGAGAAAGTAACTGGGTGTTCTGGTAGGCCAGAATGAGATCCACTTTAACCGTAGAAGACTATGAACCAAGCAGCCTCTGCAGTCCATAGGGCCTGACTTCAGTCCATGAGAACATACCAGTCCAAGCTGGCATGGGTCAGCAGAAGCCCTGTCCACCAAAAATCTATTTGAACATGCTCCTGAAGCCAAAGTTATTATTTTATCAACAGATTGTAATTAGATCACTCCTTAGAAAAGGTAAAAAAATATATTTTATGAGGTCAAAGAGTGTCCAAGGCATATTTAAATAACACATAACATTCTGTCTGGTCAACCCACTGGAACATGACTATTTCGGAATTAACCCCTAACCAACATCAACGCCAAGCTCCTCCAAAAATGTTGTTACTGAGTAATTAACTTCTACTTAGTAAACTCTAGAAAATAATGTGTTTTAGATAGAGAATATCTTAGCAGGTAAAGTCAAAGCTGAAACAGCCCAGAGATCAAAGGAGGAATTAAACAGATGTGCAAATTAATCTCTGAATTCCAAACACTCATGACCTGGAACACGTATAAAGCAAAACAGCCAAGAAATCACATCTCTTTCATTACATGGATGAGGTTTCCATCACAGCTCACAGCTCTTCCAGACTTGTGAGTCAAAGATTTTCACAGAGTATTGCCTTCAAACTTCACCTCCTCGCTCAACAAGCTGTAGTGCAACAGAGCTGACACATTCAAAGAAAGGCCAAGGGTGTCTAATTCTAGTCATTGTCAAGGAGATGAGCATTAGATGTGGTAAGAGAAGTATGAGAGAACAATTCAATTCTTTCTGGGTAGTAACCTCACTTTTATTTATATTCAATTAGTGAACAAACAAACTGAAGAAACTACAATCCCCTTGTATAAAGCTCAAAGTTCAGGCTTTAAGAAGTGGATATGTATTTAGCTTATACCACATTTAACCCTCTATTTACAGTGAAAATCTTTTTTTTTTTTTTACTTAGATGTGGCTAACATAAACAAAAAATACCATTGTCCTAGGCTATTCTTAAGTAAATTCAACAAATATCTATTGAGAACTAAATATAGCCAGGTGGTGGGTTGGGCTGCAGAGAACACAAAGAACAGAAAAACAGCATCCTTGCCCTCAAAATATTTACCGTGGAGTCATCTTTTGATTAATTTTAACTAAGTATTCATGCTACTAGACAAAACAATTGTTTTGCGTGTGTATAAATTCTGCAAACCTATTTCTGGTCTTGACTCATGTTTTTCTTTCCCATATCCAAAAACAATCTGGAAAACTGTTTGCCTAATATCTCTCTTTAAATTAACTTGCCTTAAGTATTAATTAAACTTAGGTAAGAAGAAATTAAGCTACATAAGTATATTTGTTTTGGAATCGTCTTAATCATAAGTGTCCACAAAATCATGAGGTTTAATGTACAGGTTATATTTTTTAAATACACATTAAAAGAAATACTTGTCTATTAACATAAATACTTGGTATGTACTACCTAAAATCACATTGGGAAACGCGGCTTTAATCCTCTGTCATAGTCAAATCCTTTCCTCTACCTTTCAAAACTCCACCCTAACTGAGGTAATTCCTCATATCCCAGCACTCTTAGTTGATGATCCTTTCTTTCAATTAACCAAGAAAATCAAGTCTCTCATACATGAGCTTCCTCATTACTTCAACATTCCATCAATTTTTCTTATTTTTAAGATTATTTTCTTCTGAGATATCCATACTAGTCTCCTCTGATAACATTTTTACCTTTATTCCAGATTTCATCTTCTATCAACTCAATTACTTCCTTTATTAATATTTATTTTGTCTTCAACTGATTTCTCTTCTTTGGTCCCTTTTCCTTTGTTTACATATATTTAGTTTAAAAATATTTATTATCTGCCACATGTCAGAGACTGTGCAAGGATTCTAGGGATGTGGACAAGAAAGACAAAGAAAGTCACAGACCTCAAGGAGCTTACTGGTGTCTAAGGAGACAGGCCTGCCCTGAATCATCCCATAGTGTGATAGGTGCTATGTTAATGTAAATGCAAGAGTGTCCAGTGAGGGAGCACAATTAGAGCTCGAAGCCAAAATTGGGAAGGATTTCCCCCAGGGGAGGGAATAAAACTTCGTTTTATTATACTTCTCAGATAATTGTGTTTTTTTTTTACAAATTCAAGGTTTGTGGCAAACCTGCCTTGAGCAAATCTATAGGCACCATTTTTTCCAACAGTATGTGCTCACTTCATGTCTCCGTATCACATTTTGGTAATTCTCATAATATTTCAAACTTTGTCATTTTTATTATATCTGTTGTGGTGGTCTGTGATTGTAAATATCACTATTGTAATTGTTTTGGGGTGCCATAAATTATGCCCATATAAGATGGCAAACTTAATTGGTAAATTAAGTTTTTGTTCTGACTGTTCCACCAACTGGCCATTCCCCTATCTCCTCTCTCCCTCTCCTCAGTCTTCTCTGTTCCCTGAAACAAAACACTACTAAAATTAGGTCAATTAATAATCCTATAATGGCCTCTAAGTGTTCAAGTGAAAGGAAGAGTTGCACTTTTCTCACTTTAAATCAAAGCCAAAAATGATTAAGTTTAGTGAGGAAGACATGTTGAAAGTCAAGACAGGTCTAAAGCTAGGCCTTTTGCACCAAACCATTAGCTAAATTGTGAATGCAAAGGAAAAGTTCTTGATGGAAACTGAAAGTGCTACTACAGTGAATACATGAATGATCAGAGACCGAAACAATTGCTGATATGGAGAAAGTTTTAATGATCAGGAAAGATGATCAAACCATCCACAACATTCCCTTAAGTCAAACACTAATCCGGAGCAGCACTCTAACTCTCCTCAATTTTATGAAGGTTAAAAGAAGTGAGGAAGCTGCAGTGGAAAAGCTGGAAGCTAGCTGAGTTCATGAGATTGAAGGAAAGAAGCCTCCTCCATAACATGAAAGTGCAAGATGAAGCAGCAAGTGCTGCTGGAGAAGCTACAGAAAGTTATCTAGAAGCTCTAAACTCAGATAATTAATGAAGGTGGCTACACTAAACAACAGATTTTCAAAGTAGATGAAACACCTTTTTATTGGAAGAAGATGCCATCTAGGACTTTGCTAGCTAGAATGGAGAAGTCAATGGGTGGCTTCAAAGCTTCAAAGGACAAGTTGACTGTCTTGTTAGGGGCTAATGCAGCTGGTGACTTTAAGTTGAGACCAATGCTCATTTATCATTCTAACAATTCTAGGGCCCTTAAGAATAATGCCTGTGCTCTGTATATGGAACCAGAAAGCCTGGATGACAAAACATCTATTTACAGAATAGTTTACTGAGTACTTTATGCTTATTGTTGAGATCTACTGCTCAGAAAAAAAAAAAAATCCTTTCAAAACAATACTGTTCATTGACAATGCACCGAGTCAACCAAGAGCTCTGAGATGCACAAGAGATTAATGCTGTTTTCATGCTTGCTAACATAATATCCATTCTACAGCCCATGGACCAAACAGTAATTTTGACTTTCAACTCTTACTATTTAAGCTATACATTTTGTGAGGCTATAGCTGCCATAGGTAGAGATTCCTCTGATATACCTGGACAAAGTCAATTGAAAACTTTCTGGAAAAGGTTCACCACTTTAGGTGCCTTGAGAACATTTGTGATTCATAGCAGGAGGTCAAAATGTCAACATTAACAGGAGTTGAGAAGAAGTTGATTCCAACCCTCATAGATGACTTGGAGAGATTCAAAATTCCAGTGGAGGAAGTAACTGCACACGTGGTGGAAATAGCAAGAGAACTAGAATTAAAAGTAGTCTGAAGAGGGACTGAATTGCTACAAGCTCTTGATAAAATGTAAATGGATGAGAAGCTGCTTCTTATGAATGAGCAAAGAAAGTGGTTTCTTGAGATGGAATCTACTCCTGGTGAAGATGCTATGAACATAGCTGAAATGAAAACAAAACATTCAGAATATTACATAAACTTAGTTGGTAAAGTAGCAGGGTTTAAAAGGATTGACTCCAATTTTGGAAAAAGTTCTACTGTGGGTAAAAGGCCATCAGACAGCATCACATGCTACAGAGTAATCTTTCACAAAAGGTCTGAGCACAGTGACATATGCCTGTAATCCCAGCTACTTGAGAGGCTGAGTGGTGTGAGGATCACCCGAGGCCAGGATTTTGAGACCAGCCTGGGCAACATAGTGAGACTACTTTAAAAAAAAAAAAGCTTTCACAAAAGGAAGAGTCAATCAATGCAGCAAACTTCATTATTGTCATATTTTAAGAAATTGCCAGAACCACCCCCAAACTCCAGCAAACCACCACCCTAATCAATTAGCAGCCATCAACATGGAGGCAAGACCCTCCTCCAGCAAAAAGTACAACTTGCAGAAGGCTCAGATGATCATTTGCACTTTTTAGCAAAAAAGTACTTTTAATCACAGTATGCACATTGTTACTTTAGATATTACATTATCGTATACTTAATAGGCTTTGATATGCACTGGGAATCCAAAATAAATTGTGTGACTTGCTTTACTGCAATATTCACTTTATTAGAGAGGCTTGGAATCAAACCTACAATAGAACCCACAATATCTCCAAGATATGTCTGTAACGCCTAAGTTTAAATCACAAATCTTATACATTTGCTGGTTTTGTGACCCAACGAGCTTATTTTGTCATCCATGAAAGGGGATCAATTATCTATTGCACCCGGCCGTAATGAGTAAGGAGACAGCATGTACCGGTGGGTCAGGCCCTCCAGTCAGTAAGCCTGGATTCAAATGCCAACTCTACCAATCTATGTCCTTGGGAAGGTTATTTTACAACTCTGTGTTGGATTTTTATCAATAAAATGAGGATAAATAATAATATCAATCTAATAAGGTTGATGTGAGTAAATAATCCTTGGAAATCATTAATTAGTAAGCATTCAATAAATATTAGACTCTATTATCAGAAGGTTTTTCAAATCTCAAAATCTGTATATAAATCCTACTAAGTAAACAATATTATGATAAATGAAATTCTTGTCATTTATAATTCTTCATTCTATCATTCATAACTTACAGTAGATCCCATCTATTAAGTGAATTAAGTAGGAGAGATAAAGATAAAACTTCAAAAGTATCAAATTGGCAAAGTAAAGTAATTTAAATTTAAAAAACAATTTGATTTTTTCAAAAATCTGCCACATTCTCATCTAATATGAGTTGAACTGAGCCTATCCAAAATTTATATGTTGAAGCCCCAACTCGGAGTACCTCCACGTATGACCTTATTTGGACATGGGCTCATTGTGGCTATAATTAATTAAGTGAGGATGAGGTAATACTGGATTGGGGTGAGCTCCTAATCCAATCTGACTGGTAGTCATATAAAACAAGGAAATGTGCAGACAGACATACACACAGAGAAAGTCAGGTAAAGGTGAAGGCAGACGTTGGGGTGACTTCTACAGGCCAAGGAACACCAAAGATTGACAGCAAACCACGAGAAGCTAAGTGAGACATGGGACAGAACCTTCGTCTCACCCTCAGAAGGAACCAACCCTGCTGACACTGTGATTTCAGACCTCCAGCCTCCAGAACTGTGAGACAACACATTTCTGTTGTGTAAGTCACCCAGTGGGTGGTACTTTGTTATACATTCCTAGAAAAGTAATACAGCATTTGACAGACTTTGTTTCTTTCGAGTCAGAATGTAGATCTCAGTAACACATGTATCAATTCCTGAAACATATATTTAAATTTTAGTCTGAATCACACAATTGGTCATATACCAAAATCTATTCTCTACCTCTTTGTGTAATAAATCTCCTTTCCATCTACATTATCGGCTCCTTGAGAAAAGAATATATTCATTTATTAATTCAATAATTAGTATCTAGTAAAGCCCTACTAAATGAAAGATGAAAAAACACAAGTTCCTGCCCTCTAGGAATTCACAACCTGTAAGTCAAATCCTAAGTATGTAAAGAATCAACGTAAAGTAGGTTGGTAGAAGCATTTCTGAGGCACAACAGCAAACCAAGTTTCATTCCCATGGTTGTCAACGGGTCATCCCTTACACTTTGGCTTCTTGTGTAAAAATCCTGTGTTCTTCCAAGGACTAGTTATCTTCTTCCTTGGCCCTGACATCTACTTCCCTTCTTTCAGTTTCAGCACAAGTTGACATTGGAAGTCAGTCCACTGTAATTATAACAATCCATTTTTCCTCCTAGAATAAGCAAATGGCAGGCACTCCCACAGGCAGAAATACAGGCCTATATGGACAAGGCCTATTTGGAGAAGCCTCCCTAATGCCCACGATTCTAGTGTTTTCTGACTCTGTCCTACCAATCAGGGATACCTGCCAGGGAAGACTTTAAACTCACCTTTTGCACTAAAGGATTCTAGCAGAAGCTAGGCCAAAACAGACTTTCATCAGCAAGGCTATGAATGCAGAATCCCAAGGTGGTTTGGAAAAAGTGGTAGAGGAAGTACAGGATTTGAGGCTCATAATCTGAAGGAACCATAGCCTTTGTAGCCTTTGTGAACATCTTTGTGGATTTTCTGTCATGAGCCAAGATAAGCCCCACCTCTGTTTCATAGTCCCTATCTCACCACTTGATTATTCAAAATTTTCTCTAGTCCTGGCTCTTCCTACTTTCCCTTATTCCTAAACACATCCCACCTTCTGTCTTCACTATCCTTGCCTCTTTTCTCAGTGTTAAGGCACAGTGTTGTATACTCAAATCAGCAAGTGTTCACTGAACGCCAACTGTGTTCCAGACCTTGTGCTGGTGGCTTTCCTATGCATTTTCTCAAGTAATCCACACACCTACCATTACTGTTATTAGGAAAAGAAGGCTCGGTAAATCTAAATCCCCTGGCTACGACTACATACCTAGGGATTACATCCCTAGATCTGTATGATCTCAAAGCCCATACCACTTCTTAAAGGCCTTGAAAGTGAGAATTCATAATGATGACATCATCATCTGTTTACAGTTCCATACAGACAAGCCAGTCCACCTATTTCTTTAAAGAAAATGAAACAAAACAAAACAAACACAGCTTAAATTCAACCACAGGGGTGATTAGGATGCCAAATCACTCTTAGACTAAAGACTGTTTAGTCTAAGAGTCTGAATCTATAAAACCTATTCATTATATATGTGGAAGTGTATGCATGGGCCAGAATGTTTTCAAAGCATCAGAACTTAATACAAAAACACTAAAAAGCTCATCGTAACACTAGTGTCATGGAAAAAGACTCATAATACACAATGTGAGATTTCCACATTGGGGTGACTGCAATGCAGTTTATGACATAAGAGGTAGCAGAGGGAGACACGAAAGGGCTTGCCTGAACCTACAGGCCAACAAAAACCAGGCAATATGTGGCACTATGGCACTTTCTAAAACATCCTGGCCTCTGCTTATTCTAAGAAAAAAAAAATCCGTGGCAAAGGGGATCCCTCTTCTCTGCTTGATTTCTACTGACCAAAGAAGTCACTGTCCAGTGATATAAAGAAATTCTGTCCCTAGGGCATAAATAAATATCCAACACCTATAGTTCATGGGTGTATAAGAGCCTGAGAGGCCTGGAATCGATCCAACCCATTTTAACTAGCAAGAAACTACCTGGTAATACCTTGTTTGTATTTCTTGGAGGAGGGACACAAGAAACACTTATTTCATTCCACACAATAATTCACCACAATCAGAGAGAGCACAGCAAGGGCAACACCATCTCCCAGCTGCTGATTACATCAAAGGCTTGCAGCACAAATTCAATTTTATGATGTTAATCTCAGCCTGCCACTCAGAAATTTTCTCTGAGGGATATGATTTTTCTCTGGATTTCATTTTAAGAATGATTTTCTTCATCCACAATCAATAAAGATATGTTTTCATCAAAAGACTCTATCTTGGCAGAATTCAATTGGCTATTTCAACCCCTTTTGGTGACACAATATTAATTAAAATAGTTTATGTTGCACCTCAACTGGAAAAAGAGGCAGTGAAAATAGGAGCTACTCAGAACACATGTTCTATATACATCAACATGAAAGGCAGAAAATAATTTTCTCCTTCCCCAGGCGACAGCTATTAGCTATTCAAGAGAGTTGCTCTAACTTGGTTTATCTCTGTGATCTCACTGGAAAAAAGAATGAAGTCCTTCCTGTTTATATTTTTTTGTTCAATAGGAAATCAAAATGCATATAAAGAAGATACTTTAAATGCTTACATCCCAGTTCCTCAACAAGAGGAGAAATAATTATCTGTGCTCCTATGTGGCATAACGGGTTATTAGGCATCACATTCATTATTTCCCTTAACTAAAAATTGATGATGCTATTACAAATTCTTTTTATTTTCAATTTTAAATAATAATTACAGCTAAATACATTGTATTTCTCAAAAGCAGGCATATAGATTCTCAAAAGCGGGCATATAGAATTAGCAGTGGGTTTTGCACATTTAAGAAAGAGAAGAAAACTATGCAATGCATTACAGAAAATAAAGCAATTTTGTTTTAACAGTGGTTTGGGAAGTGGCAGTTAATTAATTTAACAAAGATTTATAAAGCACCTACTGTGTTCTTGACTCTGTTCTCCTCTTGAGAATGAGATGAAGGCCCCACTTCCTGTCCCATGATGCTGACAGATCATGGGGCCTCCATTACCGCAGAAAGAGAAGGGCTAGGCCTGGTTCCCACAAAGCAGGTAGAGAGCGTAGCAGAGGCTGCACTTAACCGTGCTGGGAGGAGATCAAGAAGAGTTTCTCCAAGGAAGTCCAATTACTGAAACATTCAGCTGGTAATTTACATATCCAGTCTAAAAAAGTGGGGGGCATAGCTCAGTCTCTAATAGAAAAGGTAGTCTCTATCAACCACACCTTCTCACTCCCCCATTCTGAAATTCATTATTCCTCTTAACATAAGAAAGTGGTAACAAAGAAAGTAGGAGTACTGATACCCTAAAGAGAATAAGGATTTCACAGGACTTTGTGTTCTAATTTATACTAAAGCAATCTAAAAATCATATCAGCTTTCTGGGCTAATATGGTTTGGCTTCATCCCCACCCAAATCTCATCTTGTAGTTCCCATAATCCCCACATGTGGTGGGAGGGACCCAGTGGGAGGTCATTGAATCATGAGGATGGTTTCCCCCATGCTGTTCTCGTGATAGTAAGGTCTCCCGAGATCTGATGGTTTCATAAGGGGCTTTCCCCCCTTTGCTCCACACTCATTCTCTCTCCTGCAACCCTGTGAAGAGGTGACTTCCGCCATGATTGTAAGTTTCCTGAGGCCTCCCCAGCCACGTGGAAATGTGAGTCAGTTAAACCTCTTTTCTTTATAAATTGCCCAGTCTTAGAGCAGTGTCCTTAGAGCAGTATGAGAAAGGACTAATACATGGGCCCTCACAACTCACTGCCAACTCACAAGCAACAAAATGTCAATTAACCAAAAGGTTGATTGGTTCAGTAAATTACATCTCCCTCATCCTGTACTTGCTTACTGTGTAGGGCTTTACATTTCTCCCAGTTGAATTTCAACTTGTTAAAAAAAAAAAGAGAGACAGAGAGGGAGAGGAAAAGTCAGTGTCAAAGTAAACAATTGCTACCACTTACTGACTATATGTTAAGTTGTAGACACTGTGCTGCTTAGATTATGTTCACTGCTTCATGCGGTCCTCATAATATCAATATGCATTATTATCACTATTCCAAACATGAAGAAAATGAGTCTTGGAGAACATAAGTAACTTGCCTAAGGTCAGAGATAGGAAACAAACAGATCCATCAGTCTATGAAAAACTCAATTCTTAATCACTGCACTATGCTGGTTAGGTGGGGCAGAGGTGGTGGTCAGCATGTGAGGACAGCCTCTGGAAATGAGAGCAAATTCTGGAATCAGTGTTCCCCTACAGCAATGATATCTAGCTCTGTAAATGAAAATTTGCATTATTTAGAAAAGTTCAAAGGGGCCCAAATGTCTTTTCAGACCAAAGATATCACTCTCATTTTGAAGATAAACGTGACACATGTAAATTAAGAAACTCCTGGGTCCCCAAAGCTGATTAGGAACAGGTCTTGCAAGGACTTCAAAGCTGACCTAGGCCTAGACCTCGGTGCACAGATAGATACTTTTAGTCCAGGTCTCCACCACATCTGCCTGCTTCCAATTCAGCCTAGAGAAGAACTGAATCTACAAAGCTTAACAACTGGGAAAAAATAACCATAAATACAGAAAAGGCCTCCAGAAAGGTACCTTTTATGATGTAGTGATAGAATTATTCCTAAATGGCCAGGCACGGTGGCTCATGCCTGTAATCCCAACACTTTGGGAGGCCGAGGCAGGTGGATCACTAGAGGTCAGGAGTTCGAGACCAGCCTGGTCAACATAGTGGAACCCCACCTCTACTAAAAATACAAAAATTAGCCAGGCATGGTGGCAGGCACCTGTAATCCCAGCTACTGGAGAGGCTGAGGCAGGAGAATCACTTGAGCCCAGGGACCAGAGGGTGCAGTGAGCCGAGATAGTACCACTGCACTCCTACCTGGGAGACAGAGTGCGACTCCATCTCAACAACAACAACAACAAAAAATTAAAAATTAAAAAAAAAGAATTATTCATAAAGGACGTCCCCTATTGTGAGCAACATTATTACTAACATTATTATTAAATAACAGAAATTTCGAGTATATGAGCTGTCAAGCTACAAAGATATCTGAATGCAACAAACTTGAAATCTTAAAATCTTACTGATACCATTATTTTCAAGGTTCCTTTAAGTTATTTCACAAGTCAAATGCACTCTTCCATTCCAGTAGGCATGTATAAACTAGAAGGTCAGATTTCTAAAGCATTCAGTTCATTGGGTAGAGACCGTTAATGGAAGATTCCACACACAGGGAGAAACTTAAGAGTTTATTTTCTCTCTCTCTCTTTCTCTTTTGAGACAGGGTCTTTCTCCGTCACCCAGCCTGGAGTACAGTGAAGCATGCAATCATGGCTCACTGCAATCTCGACCTCTCAGGCTCAAGTCATCCTACTCCCTCAGGCTTCCTAGTAGCTGGGATTACGGACTGACGCACACTACCACACCCAGCTGATTTTTGTAGAGATGAAGTTTTGCTATGTTGCCCAGGCTGGTCTGGAACTCCTGAGCTCAAGCGATCCACCTACCTTGGCCTCCCAAAGTGTTTGAATTACAGGCATGAGCCACAGCGCCCAGCCTAGTTAATATTTTCTTGACAAAATACTTATAATTTTAAAATATCTTTTCCAAAAGAAGTGAAAGCATTGGAACTCAATATAAAATATTAATTTTTAGGTTAAAAAAATCACTTTACTAGACACCTTCAAGGGCAGTTTCCCTTTCTCCTACAGCCTTTTACATTCTTTACAGAAGACTCTATTGGCACATTTTAATATTGAAGGAATTAAAAAAAGACAAAGGAACAAGTGATGTTTACAAAAAAAAAAAGCTGCACAAGACCAACTTAACCACAAGTACTTGCGTGACAGAAGTGGCCGCTTTCCTTTTCACTGGTTTGTAAGTGGTGAGAGCTGAACAGGGAAGAAAGGAATGGCGCTTTGGCAGTGACAATGGGAAGGGTTGGAGGAAAACACTTCAGGTAAAAAGATCCCCAACAGGTGACCTAGTCTCCAATCGTTGACCTTGAACTCATTTAGCACAAAAGTGCGGGGTGGGGGGGCGGGGGGCTGTGCGGGCGGGGGAAGACAAACGTACCATACACCTACGTTTTGTTTAACAGAACGTCGTTAACTGTATTGAAATGGATACAAAAATGCTATAATAAGTGAGGAAGATGGTATAAGGAAGCACCAGTTTCCAAAAGGAAGTATTCCCAGTGCATCACCTTTTCCAGATTTTGTCAGCACAGACAGTCCCCCCTTTATCTTCCTGCCTCTCATCCAGCCTTACAAGTGGCAAAAGTCTCGTCCCCGCAGTCTTTATTGCCGACTCAGCCCAAGTGGCAGAGCAAGTAAAGTTTCGCCAGCCCCCGTCCCCACAGCCCCAAGCTGTCACACCCCAGCAGGCTTAGGCCCACCCGGTCGTTTTCCCTGCCCTTGAACTCAGCTTTAAAATTAATTCGACCTAAAATTAAAGTTTTAAAATAATAATAAATAAATAAAATTAATTCAATCGATTCCGTTCCATAGAAGTCCAATTCCCAAGTTCCAAGAAATTATCCTAATAGGGAAAGGCAGGTCCCTAAACGTATCTGGGGTAGACTCCTCCCAGGAGCATAGGTAGGGATACTGCGAGATGAGCGGCTTTGTTCACTCCTGATGCCACATCTGGAAAAGAGTTTGAAGAGGGACTTTTCCAATTTCCAAGTGCAAGAACTTAGAGCAAAAGGAAGGGGTTAGAGATAGCGCTGCGCACGCCCACCCTCTTTCCCCGCCCAGCTGTATCCAAGCGCGGGCCGTCCCCTCCTGCGCCGGGCTCTGAAGGCGGGAAGGCGTGCGGCTGCACCAGCCAGGGGCAGACGAAGACCACCAGCCTGGGACCCGGCAGCCCGACCTGAGCTCTGGGGGTGCCTGCCTTACCTGAACCGTGGGGCGGAGGAGCGGCAGAGGCCAGGAAGGCTGGCGCTGGGCGGCGGGCCGGCAGGCTGGCGGGTCTCGCCCTTAGGGTCACGGGTTACGGGTCCCGGCCCCGCCCCGCCCCGCCCCGCCCCGGTCCTGCCCCAGCAGCGCGCCGACCCGGCTCGCTCTGGCTCTAGCCGCCCGCGGGCCGGGTGCACCCGCTCTCCCTTCCTGCAGCCTGGACCCGCTGCCTCCCTCCCTCCCTCCCTCCCTCCTCTCACTTGCGGTGGCGGCTGGAAAAGGCCCGCCAGCAGCCTGCGGTTGCCTGTCCTCTCAGGGCTGGAGAGAATTAGTTAGGGGGGGTTAGATCAAAAGAGCCCAGGTGATGTGAACTCTTGACCCTAAGCACTGGCAGAGACGAGACCTCAACCTTTTTTTTTTTTTTAAGTTTTTGGGGATACACAGTAGGTGTATATATTTATGGGGTATATGCCGTATTTTGATACAGACAAACAATGCGTAATAATTACATCAGGGTAAATGAGGTTTCCATCACCTCAGCATTTATCCTTTGTGTTACAAACAATCCAATTATACTCTTTTAGTTATTTTTAACTGCACAATTTTATTATTATTGACTATATTCACCCTGTTGTGCCACCAAATAGTAGGTCTTATTCATTCTTTCTGTTTTTTCTACCCATTTACCATTTCCACCTCCCCCCGACTCCCCCACCCCCCACTACCCTTCACAGCCTTTGATAACCATCCTCCTACTCTCTATCTTCATAAGTTGAATTGTTTTAATTTTTAGCTCCCACAGATAAGTGGGAACATGTGAAGTTTGTTTTTCGGTGCCTGGCTTATTTCACTTAACATAATGATCTCCAGTTCCATCCATGTTGTTGCAAATGACAGAATCTCTTTCTTTATATGGCTGAATAGTACTCCACCGTGTATATGTACCACATTTTTCTTATCCATTTATCAGTTGATGGACAACTTAGGTTGATTCAAAATGTTGGCTATTGTGAACAGTGCTGCAATAAACACAGGAGTGCGGATATTTCTTTGATATACTGATTTTCTTTCTTTTGGATGTATACCTAGCAATCGGATTGCTGGATCATATGGTAGTTCTAGTTTTAGTTTTTTGAGAAAGCTCCAAATTATTCTCCGTAGTGGTTGTACTAAAGAGCTTAAACAACTCAATAGGAAAAAATATAATAATTCAGTTTAAAAATGGGCAAAAGGCCAGACACAATGGCTCACGTTTGTAATTCCAGCACTTTGGGAGGGCGAGGTGGGCAAATCACTTGAAGTCAGGAGTTCGAGACCAGCCTGGCCAGCATGATGAAAACCTGTCTCTACTAAAAATGCAAAAATTAGCTGCGCAGGGTGGTGTGTGCCTGTAGTCGATGCTACTCCAGAGACTGAGGCAGGAGAATCGCTTGAACCCGAGAGGTGGAGGCTGCAGTGAGCTGAGATCACACCACTGCACTCCAACCTGGGTGTCAGAGTTGGACTCCATCTCTAAATAAATAAATAAATATAAAAATAGGCAAAAGACCCAAAAAGACATTTTTCGAAAGAAGGCATACAAATGACAAACAGGCATATGAAAAGGTGCTCAACATCACTGATCATCAGAGAAATGCAAATCAAAACTACAATGGGATATCATCTTACCCAAATTCAAACGGCTCATATCCAAAAGACAGGCAATAACAAATGCTGGCAAGGATGTGGAGAGAAGGGAACCCTCATACATTGTTGGTGGCAATATAAATAAGTACAACCACTATGGAGAACAGTTCCTCAAAAAAATAAAAATAAAACTACCATATGATCCAGCAATTCCTCTGCTGGGTATATACACAAAAGAAAAGAAATCAATATATCCAAGATCTTTTGGTAGGGATGGAAGGACATTTTCCTCAAGACTGCATGGGCATAGTGGCTCATGCCTGTAATCCCAGCGCTTTAGGAGGCTGAGGTGAATAGATTGCTTGCTCCCAAGAGTTTGAGACCAGCCTGGACAATAGGAGGAGACCCCCATCTCCACAAAAAATACAAAAATTAGCCAGGCATGGTGGCTGTGCACCTATAGTACCAGTTCCTCTGGAGGTTGAGTGAGGAAGGTCACTTGAGTCTGTGAGTTCAAGGCTGCATCTAGCCCTGATTGTACCACTGCACTCCAGCCTGAGAAACAGAGCATGACTCTGTCAAAAACAAAAACAAAAACAAACAAAAAACCAAAGCAGAAAACCTACAAAACAAAAAATGCAGCCTCTGAATAGGGAAAAGCCATTAAAAGTATCAAGAGTGGGTGAAAAATTCAACATTGAAACCAGCATCCTAGCCTGTTGTGAATAGACTAAGTACCTAAACTGAATGACTGGGTGGTTTAGTAAAATGTGGGGTGGGGAGACACTGCTTTTTTTTTAAGGTTTCTCAGTTACATGACTTTACCCTCCAAATCCTATTGGCTCCTTAGTCTTGGATTCTAATACTCCTGGAAGCAGGTTGGGAGAGATTTTAACTCCTCATTTTTTTCACTGATATCTGGCTTCCCAAATATTAAGGATATTTGGCCAGGCCCAAGTAAGATCACAGGTTTTCCATCTCTTAAACTTCACATATCCTGGGTCTTCCTGCATGCAGTGTTTCCTACTAGAGCACTCCTCTTGCCTTCTGCATCCTTTGGGACTGGTTCGTTTCTATTCTGGATTCTCACTTCCCTCCTGCAGGTTAGGTGTGCTTGTTACTCACTCCTAATTACCTTGCTTCCTCTGTCATTACACTTGTCACAACTGACTACCATTGCTTGTGCATTGGCCTCCCCTGCTTGACTGTAAGCTCTGTAAAGGCAGGGACACCAAGCATGTAGGAGATACAGAATAAATATTGTTGAATGATGTGCCTGTGACAGTCAACTGTTAAGGCATTCCCAGCCATCAACTCTTTAATGAATTTCCCTCACCAATTCTTTCCTTCTAAGTCTGCAGGTTCTTATATCAAAGTTAATATCCCCACACATCCCCTCATCCCCAAGCCTTCATCCTACCTCTTGAGCAGAGCCTTCTCCATAGTCTTCGTAGTCGCAAATGTAGAAAGAGGTCTAGACCTAGTTGCTCTTGTCTGAGCTCTGCTGTAGCTAGCTTAGTGGTCTTAGAGACCCTCAGCCTCTCTGTGTCTCAGATCAGGGCTGGCTTATCCATTAGGGATGGTGCCCAGGATCCATAATAATTTGGGGGCCCACAAAATGGGGGCAGAGAGAAAAGAACAAAAGAACATTTAAGTCAAAGAAAGTCTTGTAATATATTATTTTAATGTGTTGGTCTTTGTACCAATGTAGTCACTGACCATGTTGAATTTTACCCAAGTCCTGTGATCTTGGAAAACATGAAGGGTTAAAGGAACCCTCCCACTCTTTAGTGTTCTAGAAAACAGCTTATACAAGGAAAGATCCTCCCCCATGTGACTTAGTTAAGACTTGCTGATGCCAACCTTGTTTTTTTAATGACAAAGCTGAACATAGACGCTCCACCATTCCGTTCTTTGCATCATTAATGATTAGCTGAACTGTTTCACCCACTGACCAATGTGGACAGAATATCTGCTACCTTGACTTGACCCAATTTTAGTTAGAATTCTCTCTTTCTCCTGGCCCCTGAGCTTTGACCTGCCCTTTGCCTGAGCCATGATACAACCCCTCCTTAAGAGCCCCTCCTGAAAATCGGGTGATCATAGGGTAGAATTTTCTCTTTTCTACAGTAAGATTATTCACCCTAACTCATTCCACTTTTCGACATCCTGTTATTTCCAGTATTGTTTATTCCTTCCTAGAAAAGAAAAGACCTTTTCTGCCTAACCTTTGAGAGGTTTGTATATCTCAGGATCAAAGTTTTCTCCTAATTGCAATAGTCCCACTCCTCCTACTGCAAGTCACTTTCTCTCCACTGCAATACTCCTTTAGAATAAAAGTCTTTCCTTACCCAAGTCTACATTTTTAATTTGACATTGTAAGATATAATTTTTAATATTGTTTATAAATGAAGAGGCCTCCCCAAAGCAAAAATGCACACTAAAATCATAATGTGAACCTGCCTCAGATTCCTCACTGTTAAATGGAGAAGCTGAATTAGGTAGACCAAGATACCTTTTGCCAAAATTAATGAATTCAGAAGCAGAATTATCTGCTCTTGGTTAGTCAGTAGGAAGCAACTGACAGAATGACATGCCCACCTCATTTATTACACATCTTATTCATTGCTACTTCTTTGACTGGACTCAGGGCTGTTCCTGCGCCTGACTTATGGGATAAAATAGAGGTCTCCAAGGCTTCATTTCTGAAAGTTCCGGCACACAAATAAGACCTTTGATTGTGTACCAATCTATATGTATTTCTTGGGTCCTGACACAGTGGGTATTGGTTATAGCAACAGTTTATCCCTTCCTCCCTTTATTTCTTGTTTTCTTATTCATGTAGCATATGACATTATAACTGAAAAAGCTCCATAAGTTCTAAAGTAAAAATAACATGATATGCAATTTGATATCTCACCCATTCAGATGAAATTTCATAATTTCTCCACTTCTTTAAGAAGAGTTCATTTTGTGCTTGCTTCGACAGCACATACAGTAAAAATGGAATGATACAGAGAAGACTAGCATCTTCCCTGCACAAGGATGACATCCAAATGTATGAAGCATTCCATTTTTCAAAGTGAAATAAATCATAATTTTTTAAAAAACAAGAGGATTGGACTTTTAGTATAATTTGTTTTCCAAGATTAAATAAATATACATTAAAATAAATATATAGAAGAGGAAGATAAAAAATATATATCTCAAACAATAGCAATCTAAAAGAACCTTTAGTATCTTTTTTTCAGTGTATTTCTTTCTTGCCTCTCTGAAAAAGTACTTGTTTATGTATTTGTAATGTTATACAGGTACAGTTTATATCCTTTCCCTTAAACATTACATTATAAGAAGTTTACCTTGTTGCTACATTGTCTTCATAATTATCCTTTTTAATAGCTGCATAATAGACCATCAAATAGATGCTTTGTAATATGCCTGCTTCCCATGCTTCCCACTTGCTGGGTGTTTGTTTCTAAATTTTAACTAAATTATGCTGTGTTGAATATTTTGTTAGGACAGATTTCCAGAAGCAGAATTATTAAGTCAAAATGTATCCCTATTTTTTATGCCTCTCCATACATCTTTCCAAGTTGATTTTTAATAGTTGGAGCAAATGCTTCCATCAGTGTGTGAGAGCCAATTTCTCCACCAAGGAAATATTTAACTGGGGATTAAATATACATATTCTCAGTGTTTGCAAATTTGATGTACTAGATTGACTATTAACTCCATGAGGGGCTATGTCTGTTTGTTCACCATCTCCTTGCTCAATAATTATTTGGTGAATAGTGAATAGAAGACTGAATGAAGGAAAAGTTGTATCTTATCACACTGTTGAACGAACTGCATTTTGGAATGCAATGAACTAACATAGTTTATAAGTGCCATAAAATATCCTTATTTTTCTTTGGTCTTAATCCTTGGACTGAGAAGTGGTCATTAAAAACTCGTCTCGAATTGGCATTCAAGGCAGGGTTGAATAAAATTGGAGGTTCTAAAGCAATGTTTTGAAAGGGCCTTTTCTCCTTTGAATAAAGAAAAATTAATAGTACACTGAATATCTCAAACCCAAACATTGATGTTATCGCCTAAACCACAAAGAATTTTTGGGAAGTATTGTGCCTATTTGGCCTTGTTTCCAGTGTATGAATTTCTATATTGTCGAGGCACAGGTAGCCTCAACACAGCATGATCAAAACCGGGCTAATAATAAACCCGGAATGACAGCCTATTTAAAGAAACACGGTGCCCCTAACACATGCCCCTAGAGGGGATGCATATGAGACCAACTGCCTTGGACAGCAAGAGTGTGTTCAGTGTAACAGATGGGAGAGGATGAAGAGAGCATGCCCTCTGTCTCTCTCTGTAGATGATGGAAGGGGACGTGCAGTTAATCCTTAGTTTAGGATATAAGGGAGAACAAAAAGAAAGGAACCACAAGGATTCCCTTAGCTTGCTCGTTCCTTACATCTTTATTTTTCCCAAAAAGAAAAGCAAGTTAGAGCTTAGACATCAGCAGGAAGAGCAAGCTGGCAGGTGAAAGCCAAACTGGACGCTGGAAGTTGATCTGTTTGGTTGGCTTGGTATTGGTGCTGTTATTTTTAACTGGCATTTGAATGTTGTAGGCCTCGCCACTCCCTGTAGTCTTCACCCATCTATACTACCTGCTTGGCCTCTGAAGACACTCAACTTTGTGTTCCTAGAATACTTTGTGGTTCTCAGAAAAATGTCCTGATTTAAAAAACTACCTCCTACCTTTCCTCCCATCACATCAATAAGGCTAGCCAGACAATGATGACTTACTTTATAATCTGTTAATCTCTATACTGCAGGATTCAGGTGTTTGAACAAAAGGACAAATATTTCATTTATAGTTGAAATGTGTTTCTTTGCTGATAAGATGCTATGCGGTGTGAACCCCTCTTCCTTTTAAGCACTGAAAGATTTTTGCCAGATACAATAAATATCTTTGGAGAAGGTGTGGTAATTTCCAATCAGAAAGATCCTCTGACATATTATAGTACAAAAAATGACTAGAAATAATGCCTAAGTAAATTAGTTTGGTCAATCTGTGAAATGATAAAAATAACTCGTGATGGTTTAGTATATGCCCAGAAATTATTTGAAACTCCTCCCTCTGGTGAAGCCTTAATTCTCTCTGTGGGCAATACTTAGTGACTACCTTCCAACAAGAAGAACACGGTAGATATGATGGAGAACAACTGTGAAATGTAGATTGTAAAATGACAGTGTAACTTCCACCTTGTTCTTTCTGCTGCTTGGGTCATTCTCTCTGGGGGGAAGCCACTCCAGCAGCTCTATGGAAAGACCCATGTGTTCAGGAACAGAGGTCTATTTCCAGCAGCCGTCAAGAAACCGAGGCCTCCTCCTGTGAATGCGCCAGCTTGTAGACAAATCCTCTAGCTTCAGTCAGACTGACAGTCCCAGCTGGTATCTTGACTGCAACTTTATGAGAAACACTGTACCAGAACCACACATCTCAACCGCTCCTGAATCCCTGTCACATAGATACTCTGCAATAATAAAGGCCTTTTCATTATTACATATACCCCACTGAGTTTTGAGGGTAATTTGTTACACATTAATAAATAACTAATACAGAATTTATTCAGGAACCTTCCTTGATGAGGATGTGCTAAGGATGACAATAACAATAATAATATCTGGCATTTTCAAAGTTTTCTGTATTATAATGTCATGTATCTTCTAAAAACCTTTTGGTTGCCTAAATTATGTGGGCATTGGTCATTCTTGTTGATGATTCAGTTTTTGCCCCTGTTTTCCATGGTTGGAAACCCACTTCCTTCTTTAGGAGTCAGAGCCTGTATTTTTCCTGGAGGAGTTGTAAACAGTTCATTGCTTACTCTTCAGTGTTCCATTATACACAGGGCACGAACACATGTTCTAGCTTCTGCCAATCAGACCCACAGCTCTAGACAAAACACATTCTTGTGAGGGAGATGGCAGCACCACAGCCACACCTGATTTTCAAAGGCAGTGGTGCAGTGTCTAGTGGCTGCATCCGAGGACACTAGCAGAGTGTCAATGGTGCAGGATCCACTGTCTATGCCCAGCTGGTGGCAGTGATGATGGTACAAGTTCCGCAGTATGATTTTCGATTTTGTCAGGATTGCATAACATTCAAACTTAGTTTTCTATTTCCTGGGAGAGATCCAACGCCCTTTCATAAAATCCTTTTCTATTTAGATTCGCATGTCGCTTTATTTTGCACACAACTAAAAACCATGACTGATACAGGCAGCTCCATTTTACAGATGGGATAATTGAGAACCAAAGATGTTAAATGATGTGTTGTTAGATACAAGTAGCAAGTGATAGAATTGAAATACATTAACTAGTACAGATTGAACTAAGCAAATAAAGTAATATTCAAATTTAGAATTAAAATGCAAAGGCTTTAGATACTTTAAAAAAACCATATTAATTGTTTTTCTTTAAACTAGATAAAGTGCTAGTTCCCTGTTCTAATCCATATATTAATTGTCAGCATTATGGCATTGAAGCCCTTGCTGCTTCAGAAATGGACCCTGCTTTTCCACGCTTTCTTGATTTTACACAGATACCTCTTCATGGAAATGCTTTTATCTGTCCATCTCTGCCTCCCACTCATTAATCAGTTTGCCTGGAGGTTACTTCGAAACCCAGACGTTGTGATGATTATTCTTTGAAGCCTCTTCTGAGCCCTCAGGAAAGGGTATTTATTCTCATCCACCTCTAATGCTTTCCCAGAGTTCTGTTTCTATCCATGATAAAATGCTTAAGTTTGTTTACCTGTCTGCCCGACTTCACCCCATCTCACCAACAAAAGGAATGGAAAGACCCCAGACTCTGCCCAACCAATAGAGGGACATTAGGACAAAGTCTACATATGGAACAGGGATCCCAAGGCTGGAATGACAGCTGTAAGAATGCTGACAGCTAGGCAGATAACCCCTGTACAGGATACTGGAGACATTTTCTCAAAAGAAATTGAATGATTCCAGAAAAAGTCCTCAAAAGCATGACATTTGCAAGTTTCTCAAGCAAATGGGTGAGTATACATATGATTCTGAGGATTTGCCAATCCACACCTTACAGGAAGAATGCCAACTCAGATTGTAGTACTTTAAATTTACATTATAATAAAAAACAAAGGATCATCAGAATTATGTAGAAAACTTCCAATAAGAAAGAGATCAAAACACATCAATTAGAAATGGAAAAAGGAAGAGGAGACAGAGCAAGATGCTCAAGTAGAAAAGGAAAAGGGAAGAAATAATTTAGGGAGCGGGAAAAAATTTTAATCAACATAATGAAGAGACAATCTACCAAATGGGAGAAAATATTTGCAAACTATACATCTGATAAGGGGTTAATATTCAAACTATTTAAGGAACTCAAACAACTTCATAACAATTAAAAAAATAAAAAATGGACAAAAATCTGAATACACGTTTCTCAAAAGAAGACAGGCAAATGGCCAAGAAGTATCTGAAAAAATGCTTATCATTAGTAATCATCAGGGAAATGCAAATCAAAACCACAATGAGATCTCACCTCACTCCTGTTAGTATGGCTATTATCAAAAAACCAGACATAAGTGTTGGTGAGAATGTGAAGGAAGGGGAACATTTTCACTCTGCTGATAAGTCTGAAAATTCGTATAGCCATTAAAGAAAATGGTATGGAGTTTCCTCAAATTAGAAATAAAATTACCATATCATCCAGCAATGCCACTATTGGATACATAGCCAAAGAAAATGAAATCAGTATGTCAAAGAGGTATCTGAAATACCATATTCATTGCTGCAGTATTCACAATAGCCAAGATGTGTAATCCTCCTATGTGTCTATCAGCAGATGAATGTATAAAGAAAATATGATAGACATACATAATGGAATACTATTCATCCATAAAAAAATAAGGAAATCCTGTCATTTGCAAAAACATGGAAGAATCTGGAGGACATTATGTGAAGTAAAATAAGTCAAGCACAAAAAGACAAAAATACCACATCATCTCACTCATATGTGGAATCTAAAAAAGCTGATATCTTAGAAGTAGAAAGTAGAACAGTGTTTACTACAGGCTGCAGTGGTTAGAGTGGAGCCAGCTCAGGGAGATGTTAGCCGAAGTGTTACGAGAAAGGGGTCCCCATCCAGACCCCAAGAGAGGGTTCTTGGACCTTGCATGAGAAAGAATGTGGGGCAAGTCCATAAAGTGAAAGCAAGTTTATTAAGAAAGTAAAGGAATAAAGAATGGCTACTCCACAGGTATAGCAGCCCCAGGGCAACTGGTTGGTATTTTTATGATTATTTCTTGATTATATGCTAAACAAGAGGTGGACTATTCATGAGTTTTCTGGGAAAGGGGTCAGCAATTCCCAGAACTGAGGGTCCCTTCCCCTTTTAGACCATATAGGGTAACTTCCAGACGTTGCCATGGCATTTGTATACCGTCATGGCACTAGTGGGCACGTCTTTTAGCATACTAATGTGTTATGATTAGCATATAATGAGCAGTGAGGATGATCAGAGGTCACTGTCATCACCATCTTGGTTTTGGTGGGTTTTAGCCAACTTCTTTACCACAACCTGTTTTATAGGCAAGGCCTTTATGACCTGTACCTTGGGCTGACCTCCTATCTCATCCTGTGACTTAGAATGCCTTCACCTCCTGGGAATGCAGCCCAGTAGGTCTCTGCCTTATTTTACCCAGCCCATATTCAAGTTGGAGTTGCTCTGGTTCAAATACCTCTGACAAAAGGAGATGTAATTACAATTAGAAAAGAGGAGAAAGTACAGGACATATGTTATACAGCACAATGATTATCGTTAATGATGATATATTCTTGAAAAATGTAGAGTGGATGTTAAATGTTCTCACCACAAGAATGATAACTATGTGAGGTAATACATTTGTTAATTAGCAAGATTTAACCATTCCACAATATTTATGGATTTCAAAACATCATGCACATGCTAAATGCTTATAATTTCATCTATCAATTAAAAAATAATAGTATCAAAGAAATTGACAGACATTCTAAAATTATAAGAAAAGGCAAAGAACTGGAATAGTCAGCAATTTTGAAAAAGAGTAATTCTGGAGAACTCACATTCTCTGATATCAAGGCGTACTATCAAGCTACAGTAATCAGGACACTCCAGTGGTGGTAAAAGCCCAGACATATACATCAGTGAAGCAAAACAGCATCCTGAAACAGGCTCAAATGTGTAGAGTTAACTGATTAAAAAAAATTTTTTTTATTATTATTATACTTTAAGTTTTAGGGTACATGTGCACAATGTGCAGGTTTGTTAAAGTTGCTAAAGTAATTGTATGGAGAAAGGATAGTCTTTTCAACAAATGATGCTAGAACTATTGTCATCCATACACTAAATGAATTAATGAATGAATACATTTTAACCTACACCTTGCACCTTAAAATTAACTCAAAATGGATCATAGCTCTAAATGTAAAACATAAACCTGTAAATCTTCTGTAAGAAAACATAGAAGAGATTTCTTGTTACTTTGAGTTAGGCAAAAAGCAATATCCATAAAATAAAAAAATTGAAAAATAGTACTTTATCAAAGAACTTCTGGTTTATGAAGAACACTATTAAGGGAAAGAAAAGAAAAGCCACAGATCGGGAGAAATTATTTGCCAATCATATATCTGGTAAAGGACTTCTATCAGAATACAAAAGAATGCTCCAGACTCAACAGTAAGTACACTAACAATTGAATTTTTAAATCTGTTAAAAGATTTGGCCACTTCACCAAAGAAAATGTTACTGATGAAAAATGAACAGATGATGCAATGCCCCACATCATTAGTTATTAAAGAAATGCGCAGTAAGCCACAATGAGATATTACTAAGCCCCTATTGAAATAGCTGAAGTTTTTAAAATATTGGTATTATGAAATGCCAGTGAGGATACAGAAGATTTAAAATTATCAAACAGCGGTGGGGGATTGTAAAATGATACAGAAATTTTGGGTAATGTTTTCCAGTTTCTTCAAAGTTAAACACTTGCTTTGTGATCTATCAATGCTACTCCTTGGTAAAGTGATAAATGAAAACTTATGTTCATATAAAGTCCAGTTTGTGAATACTTATCATAGCTTTATTCATAAGTGGAAACAGCTTAGATTGGTGAGTATACAAACTCTCATATATCTATATATTGGAATGCTACTCAGTAATAAAAAGGAACAAATTATTAATGCATGCAACAACATGGCTGAATCACAAGCGCATTATGCTACATGAAACAAGCCAGGTTGGAGACTATATACTTTAGTGGTTGCCTTGGAGATGGAATACGTATTTTGGATAATAAAACTGTCCCATATCTAGACTGTGTTGGTGGTTACATGACTGTATCTATTTGCCATTTTTGATAGAATCAAACTCCACAAAGTGTGAATTTACTGTAGGTAGACTTAAAGAAAAAACCTAGGAACTAAAGGGTCATTCATTTAACCATTAACCATGTATTAAATAGAACTAAGCAGAGACTAGAATGTGTTTATCACCAGTGTAATAACAACTCACCAAAAGAAAGCAAAACAGTTCAGTGACTGAGTAGACCAAGAATCATTTCAAGAAATATCATATCAGGATGACACTTTACAAATAGAAAAAGAATGGGTTCAAATGCCTCTTTTGTGCAACCTTTACAATATTTATTTGAAATTATTTGCACTTGAAATTATTTACTTTTATGCTTTGGTAGATAATCCCTGAGTCTTCTTTAAAGCAGAGACTTCCTTTTACTAAAACCTGAAATTATTTTAAATTCACGAAAGAGCCAGAGATTTGTGATCTGTGAATTCTGGGCCTGACATTATGTATGTGACTGTAAACAAATCACACAATCTTCAGAAACATATTTATTTTTAACAGTCAGGGGCTCATATATAAACTGTAAGCAATATGCACATGTGAGACATAAGAATTACTAAACTAATTCTGTCTCTGCAGAGGTGCAGACACAGACATGGAGTCTCTTCTTTCTCTCTCTCCCCTCTCTCTCTCTCTCTGTCTGTCTCTCTCTCTCTCCCCTGCATTCTGGCTTGCTGCTAGGTGACTAGGGACAAGCCATCCTTCTAATGACCAACACTAGAACTGCACATAATACCTAAAGGAAGGTACCTTGCCTTAAGGGCAGGATCTCTCCACTTTAGTTATAAAACTCTGTAAGGTCATGCATAATGAGTGTATATCAATTTTCACTGACGAAAGCCTATTCTATAATTGAGACCAAGGATGCCAACTGACCACCTGATCTCAAAAGGCTTGTTAGAGATCCTTGCTCTAAGCAGTTCCCAAACTTTAAATTTCATAGGTCTAAATAAAATTTCAAAGAAAATGGGGGTTGCCAATTTTTATTTTCTGAAGTAACATCATTAAAAATAAAACACATTAAAATTGTTATTAAGCAAAAAAAGTACATTATTATTATTGTGAATTTACAGAATGCCAGGGTTTACGAGGAGATTCTAAAAACTTTCAGAGAGAAAAATAAAGGTTACCTGCAAAGGAACAAGAAGTGTAATTGTTTTAGACTTTTCAGCAGCGATGTGGGATAATAGAAAACAGGTTATCAAGGCCTTCACAGTTTTAAGAACAAACTATTTCCAGATTTGAATTGTATATTCTGCCAAGTTAACAACAATTATAAGACATTTTCATAATGCAGGAACAAAAATGTAAACCTCCCATACACACTTTTTAGGAAGCCACGGAGGATATCTTCAGGTAAACAAATAAATTAACCAAGAAAAAGGAAAGCATGACATCCAGGAATGATGGGAATGGGAATCGATTTGAGAAAGCAGTGAAGGCAAAACACAGCATGAGATACGTGCCCAAAGCCCAAATAGTAGCCAGTTTGTATAGCAGGAAAAAAGCGATGCAGAATAGTCTTTAGAGGAGAACAAGATAGAATAGATGAATTACTTGATATGTATGAGCATTTCAAAAATGATTGGTAAATATTTGACTAGTCGGTTTGAACGCTGGGGAAAAATACTAAAAAATTACCCAAATGCGAAACAATACAAATACTGAATTCAACATTATTTAAAATAAAAGATAACAATTACAAAGATAATAACAGCTAACATTTATACATAAAAATATATAAATAGCCAGGTGCGGTGGCTCACGCCTGTAATCCCAGCACTTTGGGAGGCCGAGGCGGGTGGATCGCCTGAGGTCAGGAGTTTGAGACCAGCCTGACCAACATGGGGAAAACCCGTCTCTATCAAAAATACAAAAATTAGCCGGGCGTGGTTGTGGGCGCCTGTAATCCCAGCTACTCAGTAGGCGGAGGCAGGAGAATCGCTTGAACCCAGGAGGCGGAGGTTGCGGTGAGCCGATATCGCGCAACTGCACTCCAGCCTGAGTGATAGAGCAAGACTCCATGTCCAAAAAAAAAGAAAATATATATATATATATACACACATACACACATATATAAAGTTCATTCTACTTAAAATTTGCTATGAGAAGATTATAATGGACATTTACTCTTCTTTTGGGTTTCTCAGGTTCTTGGGACACTATTTGTAGTTGGGGAAAATTTCCCACTTAACCCACTGCTAACTCCCCAAGATAGAAGGTAAAATATCTTTCCCAGTTTACTTTGAAGCCCGGGTTCAGGTACATAACTTAGGCTTACCAATCAGATGCACCCATAGATTAGCATCAATGCAACAAAGTAGGTGCTTGCAGAATTCAGCCACATTGGCAGCAGAGACCTCTACTTCAGAGGCATCTGTGGCAGTGGCTCTAGTGATAGGGTCCAGAGTACAGCAATAGTGGTGAGAATTCTGCTTCCTGTGCCAATAGCAGTGGTATTCACATTTCCACAGAGCAGTTCTAAACTCTTAAGTTGTCCTTAGCAGTCCTCACGATAGACTTAAATAAACTACTTTTCCGCTTAAACTTCTGGAGTAGGTTTCTGTTGTTTACTACTAAAACTAAAATCATCAGTGAAGAATAAGAATTTAGCATTTACTATTGACATTTCACATGCATACTTTCACTAGATTTTAATCCCCTGGATCAAGAATATGTAATAGGAAAACTATGATAAATACCTGATAATAGTAAAGAATTGAAGAGACTGCAAATGTGTCTTTCTGATCAATCATCAGAGAGGAAAGTCCAGGATTTTCCATTTTTATGCTATTCCACTAAAGTCCTAACTGAAAATTAAAGAATTGTAAACATTATCAAGTCCAACACCATATTTTAGCTAGGATATTAGAAGCCTTAAGAAGTTAAGGGTTTTCATCAAGGTCATGCATTTCGTTTTGACAAACCTGGGCTCAAGTATCAACCTCACTGGTCACTGATCTTTCCCCTAATCCCCATTGTCTCAGTTAAGACTTAGATCATGCTAGTAACTTCTCACTTATTACTCAAATCAAGGACTTAATGTTTTTATAAAAATGAATTTGTAAAGATATGTGGCTTATAAAATAAAACTGTAAAGATAGCCACCCATGTGTGTATGTGTGTGTGTCTTCTTTCCTGAACTGGCAGTGGAACTGAAGATCCTTGGAATGACTTTTAAAGAAGTTATAAGCCTGTATAACTAGGAGCTTAAAAAAATGATGGCAGATTCTTTATTATAGCCATGCCATTGAGCAGCCCTATAATATAACATTTTAGGTGAAAAGTAACATTTAGACAGGCTATTTTTCTAGCACCTGATTTCAAGGTCAAATACATTTCTTCTTCATGTTTTGGAAGTGCCTATATTGAAGGCAAAATGAGAAAAGACAAGTCAATGTATTTTTAAATGACAGAATTCTGTGTCTTAAAAAAGGTGAACATTGAACAATTTGAAATTGTTACTATAACAGTGGTAAACCTAGTTATTTTCCATGCTTTAAATGCTCTGTGCAAGAGCAGAATAATTGCCTGAGACGATGTTATAGAATAAATGACCCAGATGCAGTTTGGATTTTGCAGTCTCCTTGTGAATTCTTCTCAGCTGCCTATATAAATGACTGCAATATTGTGTACTTAATCATCAGCAAATGGAAGTTTCCAGAAGAAAAACTGTGCTATAGATTATAGCACACTCTGACATGAAGGGAAGTTAATTCCCAGAACTTAATTATATTAATATCCCAGAAAAGGTCAAAGAGCAGAGTAGTCTATAGTTAGTATCCTAGTCCTATATTTGTTATCCTGAGAAAATCAATTTAGAACTAGGACTGAATTCCAATTTATGACAGCAACAACAATGCCTTACATTTCGATAATGCTTCTTTAACAAACTTTCATCTATATTGCATTAACTGATCTAATGAAAGGAGAAGATACATAAATAGTAGAGAAAGAATATGACATAGAAATCATTTGCTTTGGACTTTGCATTGTTTTTGGCAATTTTACGTGATGTCATCATTTTGAAGTGAACGGTAATGTCATCCTGAGGAGTTGTTCTTTTGGAATATCTTCATGTCTTTGTCTTCTTAAATAATCCAGCTCATTTCATGGATAATATAAACTTCCTTCAGCTCTCAAGTTTACATTCTCAGAAATATTCCAGATCATCTCCAATTTATCACTCTTTTTTTTAGAGTAACAGATTTTATTTAATTAAAATAGATTAAAAACAGACTATAAAATAATTAGCATTCTCAATAATTTACTATTATTTACATTAGCAAATGTCGGTCATTAGTAGAACCTGTGAGGAGAGAAGCTGACAGAACTGGGACCCTCCACTGTAGGCGAGGGAGCCCCGGCTTCCCTCTTGCTTCTCGGTCTTTCAGGTTCATTATGGCAGCTCCATCACTGAGGGCACCAGGGCAGTGACTACAGCACCGGGACCCATGCTGAAGGCCAAGAGACCTCAAAAGCCAGGAAGAAATTCCTTTCCTCTGGGGAGAATCATCAACGCTCAGTCAAAGCTCAGATGGGCACCTGGTTGGCAATGCTTTTGCCCTCCCTGTAGCCAGTACTCCCCACTGTGCTGGGCCTTCTGCAAATACTCTTTGGGTTGACCCAAACTCAGTTTCTACATAACCTCTCCTCCATCCCCTCCCACAGCAACCGCACAAAACATTTTAGGGAGGATTTTGACAATTTATCCACTCTTAAATGCTGATCCATCCTTTTATGTTTCCTGATTCTTTAACAAACTTTCATATATGTTATTTTAACTGATTTAATGAAAGGAGAGGATACATAAATAATAGAGAAAGAATAGGACATAGAAATCATTTGCTTTTGACTTTGCATTGTCAAAACCTATGACCTATTTAGTTCTGAGTTTCTACTCCCATTATTTCCCTTCCTATTTTCTCACTATAGCTCCCATTTTTTTCTTTATAACAAATGTGAAAATAGTTGTTATATATTTTCTTATTGTTTTCCTCACTGGAGAATTATAAGCTCCATCATGGCAGTGACTGAATCAATTTCAGGACTGTACAGTTAGTAGTGGCCAGAGTGCTTAGCACATATTAGATGTTTAATAAAACTAGTTAAATAATGAAATCAATTACTGAATTTGTGTTACTAATTCAGCACTTGTAAATAAATTAAAATTATACCCTAACTCATATCATATTAAATAATTTTCAAATGAACTATAGATTCAGAAGTAATGAAAAAGAAACTACAAAATGTCTTGAGTTAAATATTAGTAAATATTATAAAATTTTAGTGTGGTAAAGAGCTTTCCTTGTCTATATTTTCCCCCATCTCCTCCACTTTTTTATTTCTTCTTTTTCTCTTCCTCTTTCTTTTTCTTATATTTTTATTAAAAAAACTTATAAAAATCATACACATTTATTATCTTTTAAAAATACCAAAAGATTATGAAGAAGATGAATCTCTTCATAGTCCATGCACTTCCCACCCAACACAAACCAAGATATCTTTTTTTTTTTTTTTTTGCTTTTCATTTAAGAAGAAAATTTTGTATATGGGCGAGAAGTTGGGATAATCTCAGAAGTGACTGACAAATTTTACTGTGTATAATTTAAAATCATCTACACATCGAATCCATATGAAAGTTAAAGGGCATATGACACACTTCAAAAAATACTTTTAAGTCACATTAAAACCATTATGATCTGTAGTAGATGTAAGATGGCAGCAAATTATTTGTCACTCCTCCATTGAGAGGTATCCTTTATTTGCTATCCTCTTGTATCTGGGCTGGCTCTGTAGCTGACCCTAAGTCCTACTATTCCATGAAGAGGGAGAGAGGGTCAAGCATCTGAGCATCCATTTCAGCCTCCAAATAAATCCAGCCTGGGATGCCAATGATGTCATACTTGAGAGACATCCCAAAGGAAATTAGAAGAATTATCTTACTGATCCCAGTCAACTCCACAACTGGGAGATATAATAAAAAGGTTGATGTTTAAGATCTGTACCAAAATATCTCATGTACTCTAAAAATATATACAGCTAGTATGCACACGCAAAATTTAAAAAAAATTTAAGGTGCTGCCATAATGAAAAACCTGAAACACATGCCACTGGCTTTGGAACTAGATCAGGAGTCAAAGCTGGAAGGAACTCAAGAAGACTGTGAAAGTTGGCTTAATCATAAACTCATCTGTACCCTCAAGACATAGCACAGTGTCCAGAAAATGGTATAGATGCTAAGTGTCTGATGAATAAACAAATGAAGTCTTATAAGCTAACAAGTAAGATGAGTATCTCTTTTACTCATGTTATAAGATGGGTACAAGACGGGCAAAAAGAATGTTTTAGTCTGCTCTTAAACCACTAATAAAGACACACTTGAGACTGGGTAATTAAAAAGGAAAGATATTTAATGGACTCACAGTTCCACATGGCTGGGGAGGCCTCACAGTCATGGCAGAAGGCAAAGGAGAAGCAAAGGCATGTTTTACGTGGTGGGAGGCAAGACAGCGTGTGCAGGGGAACTCCCTTTTATAAAACCAAAAGTTCTGAAATAATCTCCTTTGACTCTATGTCTCACATTCAGGTCTTGTTGATGTAAGAAGTGGGTTCCCGCAGTCTTGGGCCACTCTGCCCTTATGGCTTTGCAGGTACAGCCCCCCTCCCAGCTGCTTTCACGGGATGGTGTTGAGTGCCTGATGCTTTTTTAGGTGCATGGTGCAAGCTATTGGTTGATCTACCATTTGACAGGGATAGAGAGTGGTAGTGCTCTTCTCATAGCTCCACTAGGCATTGCCCCAGTGGGGACTCTGTATGGGGGCTTCAATCCCACATTTCCCTTCCACACTGCCCTAGCAGAGGTTCTCCATGAGGGCCCCACCCCTGCAGCAAACTTCTCCCTGGACATCCAAGAGTTTTCATACATCCTCTGAAATCTAGGTGGAGGTGGCCAAACCTCAATTATTGGCTTCTGTGCACCCCAGGCCCAACACCACACGTAATCCACCAAGGCTTGGGACTTACACCCTCTGAAGCAATGGCCTGAGCTGTACATTGGCCCTTTTTAGCCATTGCTGGAGCTGAAGCAGCTGGGATAAAGGGCACCATGTTGCCAGGCTGAATAAAGCAGGGGGGGCCCTGAGCCTCGCCCATGAAGCCATTTTTCCCTCTTAGGCCTCCAGTCCTGTAGTTGGAGGGCCTGACAGGAAGGTCTCTGACATGCCCTGCAGATATTTTCCCCATTGTCTTGGTGAATAACATTTGGCCTCTAGGTACTTATGCAAATTTCTGCAGCTGGCTTGAATTTCTCCTTAGAAAATGGAATTTTTTATTGCATTGTCAGGCTGCACATGTTCTGAACTTTTATGCTCTGCTCCTCTTTTAAACATAAGTTCCAATTGCAAGTTATACCTTTGTGAATACATAAAACTGAATGCTTTTAACAGCATCCAAGTCACATCCTGAATGCTTTGTTGTTTAGAAATTTCTTCTGGCCGATACCCTAAATCATCTCTCTCCAGTTTAAAGTTCCACAGATCTCTAGGGTAGGGGCTAAATGCCACCAGTCTCTTTGCTAAAGCATGACAAGAATCACCTTTGCTCCAGTTCCCAACAAGTTCCTCATCTCCATCTGAGACCATCTCAGCCTAAACTTTATTTTCGTGTCACTATCAGCATTTTGGTCAAAGACATTCAACAAGTCTCTAGGAAGTTATAAACTTTCCCACATCTTCCTGTCTTTTGAGCCCTCCAAACTGTTCCAACCTCTTCCTGTTACCCAGATCCAAAATTGCTTCCACATTTTCAGTTTTCTTTATAGTAGCTCCCCACTTCCCAGTACCAGTTTACTGTATTAGTCTGTTCTCATGCTGTGAATAAAGACATACCTGACACTGGGTAATTTATAAAGGAAAGAGGTTAATATGGTTTGGTTGTGTTCCCACCCAAATCTCTTTTTGAATTGTAACTCCCACAATTCCCAATTGTCATGAGAGGAACCCAGTGGGAGATGATTGAATTATGGGGACAGGTCTTTCCTGTGCTGTTCTCATGATAGTGAATGAGTCTTATGAGATCTGATGGTTTAAAAAATGGGAGTTGCTCTGCACAAGCTCTCTTTGCCTGCTGCCATCTATGTAAGATGGGACTTGCTCCTCCTTGCCTTCTTCCATGATTGTGAGGCTTCCCCAGCCATGTGGAGCTGTAAGTCCAATTAAACCTCTTTCTTTCATAAATTGCCCAGTCTCAGGTATATCTTTATCAGCAGCACGAAAACAAACTAATACAAAGGTTTAATGGGCTCACAGTTCCACATGGCTGGGGAGGCCTCACAATCATGGTGGAAGGCATAAGTGAAGCAAAGGCACATCTTACATGGCAGCAGGCAAGAGAGTGTGTACAGGGGAATTCCCCTTTATAAAACCATCAGCTCTTATGAGACTTATTCACTGTCATGAGAACAGCATGGGAAAGACCCACCCCATGATTCAGTTACCTCCCACTGGATCCCTCCCACAACACATGGGAATTATGGGACCTTCAATTCAAGATGAGATTTGGGTGGGGACTCAGCCAAACCATATCAACTTACAAATATGGTGGAAGAGGAAGCAAACATGTCCTTCTTCAATAGTGGCAGGAAGTAGAAGAATGAGAGCAAAAGGGGAAAAGCCCCTTATAAAACCATCAGATCTCATGAGAACTCACTATCATGAGAACAGCATGGAGGTAACTGCCCGCATGATTCAACCACTTCCAACCAGGTCCCTCCCACAAGACATGGGGATTATGGGAACTAAAACTCAAGTTGAGATTTTGGTGGAGACACAGCCAAACCACATCATTCTGTCCTGGGCTCCTCCCAAATCTCATGTCCTCACATTACAAAACACAATCATGCCTTTCCGATAGTCCCCCAGAGTCTTAGCTCATTCCAGTATTAACCTGAAAGTCCAAGTCCAAAGTCTCACCTGAGACAAGGGAAGTCCCTCCACCCATGTGCCTGTAAAATCAAAAGCAAGTTATTTACTTCTTAGAAACAATGGGGGTACAGGCATCAGAAAATATACCCATTCCAAATGGGAGAAATTGGCAAAAGAAAGGGGCTACAGGTCCCATGCTAGTCCGAAATCCAGTAGGGCAGTAATTAAACCTTAAAGTTCCAAAATGATCTCTTTTGACTCCGTGTCACACATCCAGGGCACGTTAATGCAAAAGGCGGGCTCCCACAGCCTTGGGCAGCTCTTCCCCTGAAGTTTGCAGAGTACAGCCCTTCTTCCAGCTGCTTTCACAGGCTGGCATTGAGTTTCTGTGGCTTTTCCAGGCACATAACGGAAGCTGTAGGTGGATCTACCATTCTGAGATCTGGAGGATGATGGCCCTCTTATCACAGCTTCACTAGGTACTGCCCCAGGGGGAACTCTGTGGGGGCTTCAACACCACATTTCCTTTCCACACTGCCCTAGCAGAGGATCTCCATAAGGGCCCTGCCCTTGCAGCACAATTCCTCCTAGACACGCAGGCATTTCCACACTTCCTCTGAAATCTAGGTGGAGGGTCCCAAACCTCAATTCTTGACTTCTGTGCACCCACAGGCTCAACACCATATGAAAGCCACCAAGCCTTGGGTCTTGCATGCTCTGAAGCCATGGCCTGAGCTGTACGTTGGCCCCTTTTAGCCATGGTTGGAGCAGCTGGGATACAGGGCACCAAATCCCAAGGCTGCACACAGCAGGGGGCATTTGATCCTGACCCAGGAAACCATTTTTCCTCGTAGGCCTCTGGGCGCTTGATGAGAGGAGATGCCATAAAGTCCTCTGGCATGCCCTGGAGACATTTTCTCCAGGTAATGCTTTGGTAATTAGCATTCAGCTCCTCATTACTTATGCAAATTTTTGCTGCTAGCTGAATTTCTCCCCAGAAAATGGGATTTTCTTTTCTACAGCATTGTCAGGCTGCAAATTTTCCAAACTTTTATACTATGTCACCTCTTGAACACTTTGCTGCTGAGAATTTCTTCCCCCAGATGCCCTAAATCATCTCTCTCAAGCTCAAAGTTTCACAGATCTCTAGGGCAGAGAAAAAACGCCACCATCCTCTTTGCATAGCAAGAGTGACCTTTACTCCTGTTCCCAACAAGCTCTTCATCTCCATCGGAGACCACCTCAACCTGGACTTCATTGTCCATATCATTATCAGCATTTTGGTCAAAGCCATTCAATAAGTCTCTAGGAAGTTCCAAACTTATCCACATCGTTCTGTTTTCTGAGCCCTCCAAATCTCTAGGAAGTTCCAAACTTTCCCACATTTTCCTGCCTTCTTCCAAGTGCCTCCAAACTGTTCCAAACTCTGCCAGTTACCTAGTTCCAAAGTGGCTTCCACATTTTAGGTATCCTTATAGTACTGTCCCACTACCTGGTATGAATTTCCTGTATTAGTCCATTCTCACACTGCTAGTAAAGACATACCCGAGACTGGGTAATTTTTAAATAAAAGAGGTTTAATTGACTCACAGTTCAGCATGACTGGGGAGGCCTCAGGAAACTTACACTTATGGCAGAAGGGGAAGCAAACATGTCCTTCTTCACATTGCAGCAGAAAGGAGAAGAATGAGAGCAAAAGGGGAAAAGCCCTTTACAAAACTTTCAGATCTCATGAGAACTCATTCACTATTCCGAGAATAACATGGAGGTAACCACCCCCATGATTCAATTACCTCCCACCAGGTACCTCCCACAACACGAGGGGATTATGAGAATTACAATTCAAGATGAGATTTGGGTGAGGACACAGCCAAACCATATCAGAGAATAAACTGGCATTTCACTCACAATACAAGTATTTCACAGATATATAAAAACTTGCTAAATCTCACTAACATTTGAACAAATTAAAATGGTATCCTGGCTGGAGTTTTAGTTCTTTTTTTGTTTGTTTTGACTATGAAATTGATCAAAAGAAAACGGAATGATACTATTTAGTGTTAGTGACAATCTAGCAAGACGTCCACTATTTGCTTGTGTGACCGAACATCAGTAAGACATTTTTTAGAGGAAGGTTAACTGTATGTACTAAATGCCTCAAAAATGCATATGCTCTTTGACCCAATAATTGTATTTTTAGAAAATTTTCTTGAAAGAAGAAATAAGAATGACACAAAGTTTCAGCAACAAGGATAATCTGAATGCAGCATGATTTTATTGTAATTTTTAAAAATCTGACTTTTAGTAAAACTATAGATTCAGGTGAAACATGTGTAGGCTTGTTTCATGGATACATTGCATAATGCTGGGGTTTGGGCTTTGATTGAACACATCACCCAAATAGTGAACATAGTGTCTGATGTTTCAACCCATTCCCAACCTTCTTTCCTCCCCACTTTGGAATCCCCAGTGTCTAATGTTTTCATCTTCATGTCCGTGTGTACCCTTTGTTTAGCTCTCACTTATAAGTGAGAATATGTGATATTTGATTTTCTTTTTCTGTGCTAATTTACTTATGAAAATGGCCTATAGCTGCATCTGTGTTGCTGCAAAGAACATGATTTCATTCTTTTTTATGGTCAATGCAGCATGTTTTTCTAATAACAAAAATTTGTTTCTGATTGGTTTAGAAATGAATGTCACTGTGGTGCAGCAAAAGTGATGTCACACAATTGTATTTATGGGCTTGAAAAGATGTTCGTAATACATTTCTAAACTAAACAAGCAGATAACACAATGATGTGTTTGGTATGATTTCATGTTTATTAAAATATCGTGTAATATCTAATATAACAATATGTAATATTATTTACACATATATAACCTTTCATTTCAAAATCTTTTCTTTCTAGTCTTCCTTTTCACATATATATTGAAAATATATGTATGCTTTTCAAATATATATATTTGAAAAGAAAAAACGTCTGAGAAAGCATCCAAGGGAGTACTAACATGGTAACTGCATAGCGTGAGTGAGGCTGGAGATGCAGGCAGATACCAGCTCACCCAGGGCCTTCAGTCTGTGGTAGAAAATTTGATTATTTCCTCTATAGAAGCAAAGAGTCTTTGTAACATTTTAAAGCGGGGTAACAATAAGATTTGGTCGTAAGTTGTATTAGTCTGTTCTCACGCTGCTAATAAAGAAATACTTGAGACTGGGTAATTTATAAAGGAAAGAGATTTAATGAACTCACAGTTCCACCTAGCTGGGGAGGCCTCACAATCATGGCAGAAGGCAAAGGAGAAGCAAATGCACAAATTACATGGCAACAGAAAAGAGAGAATGTGCAGGGAATTGCCCTTTATAAAACCATCAGATCTCATAAGACTTATTTACTATCATAAGAACAGCACAGAAAAAAACACCCCATGAATCAATTACCTCCCACTGGGTTCCTTCCATGACACCTGGGGATTGTGCGAACCACAATTCAAGATGGGATTTAGGTGGAGACACAGCCAAACCATATCATTCCACCTCTGGCCCCTCCCAAATCTCATGTCCTCACATTTCAAAACCAATTTTGCCTTACCAACTCCCTAAAGTATTAACTTATTTTGGCATTAACTCAAAAGTCCAAGTCCAAAGTCTCATCTGAGACAAGGCAAGTCTCTTCCATCTATGAGCCTATAAAATCAAAAGCAAATTAATTACTTCCTAGATACAATGGCGGTACAGGCATTGGATAAATGCTCCTGTTCCACATGGGAGAAATTGGCCAAAACAAAGGGGCTACATGCCCCATGCAAGTCTGAAATCCAGCGGGGCAGTCAATACTTAAAGCGCCAAAATGATCTCCTTTGACTTCACGTCTCACCTCCAGGTCACGCTGATGAAAGATAGTGGTTTCCATGGACTTGGGCAGTTCTGGCACTGTGGCTTTCCAGGGTACAGCTTCCCTACTGGTTGCTTTCACAAGCTGGAGTTGAGTGTCTGTGGCTTTTCCAGGCTCATGGTGCAAGCTGCTGGTGGATCTACCATTCTGGGGTCTGGAGGACTGTGGCTTTCTTCTCACAGCTCTAGTAGATAGTGCCCCAGTGGGGACTCTGTTTGGGAGCTCTAACCCCACATTTCCCTTCTGCACTGCCCTAACAGAGGTTCTTCATGAGGGCTCTGCCCCTGCAGCACACCTCTGCCTGGTCATCCAGGCATTTCCATACATACTCTGAAATCTAGATGGAGTTTCCCAAACCTCAATTCTTGTCTTCTGTGCACCTGTAGGTCCAACACCATGTGGAAGCTGCCAAGGATTGGGACTTGCACCTTCTGAAGCCATGGCCATACCTTGGCTCCTTTTAGCCATGGCTGAGGTGGCTGGAACACAGGGCACCAAGTCCTTAGGCTGCACACAGCAAGGGGAGGGTCTGGACCTGGCCCAGGAAATTACTTTTCCCTCCTAGGCCTCTAGGTCTGTAATGGGAGGCGTGGCCCTGAAGGTGAGACATTTTCACCATTGTCTTGGTGATTAACATTTGGCTTCTGGTTAATTATGCAAACTTCTGCTGCAGGCTTGAATTTCTCCCCAGAAAATGGGTTTTTCTTTTCTATTGCATTGTCAGTCTGCAGATTTTCCAAACTTTTATCCTCTCCTTCCTCTTGAAGGCTTTGCTGCTTAGAAATTTCTTCTGCTAGATACCTTAAATCATCTCTCTCAAGTTCACAGTTCCACAGATCTGTAAGGCAGGGGCAAAATGCCACCAGTCTCTTTGCATAGCAAGAGTGACCTTTACTCCAGTTCCCAAGAAGTTCCTCATCTCCATCTGACACTGCCACAGTCTGGACTTTATTGTCCATATCACTATTAGCATTGTGGTCAAAGTCATCCAACAATTCTCTAGGAAGTTACAAATTTCCCACATCTTCCTGCCTTCTTCTGAGTCCTTCAGACTCTTCCAACCTTTGCCAGTTACCCAGTTCCAAAGTTGCATCCACATTTTCAGGTATCTTTATAGCAGCACCCCACTCTACTGGTACCTGTTTACTGTATTAATCTGTTCTCATGCTGCTCATAAAGACATACCTGAGACTGGGTAGTTTATAAAGGAAAGAGGTTTAATGGGCTCACAGTTACACATTGCTGGGGAGGCCTCACAATCCTGGCAGAAGGCAAAGGAGAAGCAAAGGCACATCTTACATGGCAGCAGGTAAGAGAGCATGTGCAGGGGAACTTCCCTTTATAAAATCATCAGTTCTTGTGAGACTTATTTACTGTCACAAGAACAGCACAGGAAAAACTTCCCATATGACTTAATTACCTCCCACTGGATCCCTCCCATGACACATGAGGATTATGGGAACTACAATTCAAGATGAGATTTGGGTGGGGACACAGCTAAACCGTATCATAAGGAGTGCTGTGTGAAATTATTTTGAGTTAAACAAGAGTGAAAACAAGGAGACCAGTTTCGAAATTATTGTTTTCATCCAAGCTTTGGTCTGTAATCTAAGCTAGCCTTTGATTCTGATTTAGGGAAGAATTGTGTCTTTGACTCAGACTTATTTATTAATTTAATGAGGGCATTTGGTGGATGGGGAGGGAGGGGGTTGGACAAGAAGCAGGTTGAATTAGGAGGATGGCGTACAGAGGGTCCAAGCTCCCAAGCTGTTCTGTATACCTCCCTTCACATAGTGCCCTCACCACGGCACGCCATACACCATGTGTGTTGTCTTAAACTTAGATCTCATGACAACCCTAACAGGTGAGTATTATCGTCCCATTGCAAAGGTAAGAAAACAGCAGAGTTTCAAAGAGATAAGTAACTGGCCCCAAATCACACAACTAGGGAGTCAGTGTGCTGCGATTTAAATACTAGGCCATTCAATTCCAAAGCCCTTATGCTTTCCTTTACACTGTCATTTTTTTCTGAGGGGTTGAACTTTGCTCCAGCGAACTTAACCATCAATCTATAAAAACTCCCTATGTTTGAGGCACTGTGCTAAATGCCTTTATTACATCATCTCACTGCCTTCCCTACTTTATGAGCAGTGGCTGTAGTATAGTGGCTAAGGACTTGCACTCCAGAGCTAGTCAGTCTGGGCTGGAATCCCAGCTACTCCACTTACAAGCTATGTTACCTCAAGCAAGGTATTTAACCTCTCAGGACCCCTGCCTTCATCTTCTACAATATGGTGATAGTAATAGTACCTGCTTTCCAGGAAGGCTACAGATTAGGTATTGCAATATAAATTATTCAGAGTAAGGCTTAACACACATTAAGCTTTATTTTTTACTGTAATTCTCCTTTTAAAGATAAGGAAATAAGCTCACAGAGGTAAACTAACTTGCTCAAGACCATACAACTATAATATTGCAACAGTGGTATAGCTTGGTGTTGATGATGAAGTGGAATGATTGGAAGTTTCCTGGGTTACAGTGTGGCAGTGTGGCATGCCCCATCACCAATTAATGTCCCAAAGGAAGAAAAACTACTATTGAAAATGCAACAATATATCATGATGGCACCTGCATATGCATATGTCTTATAATAATAATAATAATATATGTAAAACTTGAGTGAAGTTCTGTGTTTTTCTCTGACTGCTGTAAATATTGAATATTTTTATCAAGATAAAAATACAAGACTAAAAAGTAACAAAGTATACTATACCCTGGAAAGTTTTACCCAAACTATGCTATTAGCTCCCTCCAATGCAATGCTTTTGCTCCTGAATTTGGGGAGGAAACAGTGATATACACTCCTCTGGGATTTGAACCTATAACTACCTAACCCCAAAGTTTATGCTTAGTCCATTGATTTACAGGCTTTCACGCCTATTAAAATACATCGCTGTGTGGTCGATTTAGGACTCCTGAGATAACATTATGAGAAGCTCAAATCTCTCTGAACAACACGAAGTGCCAGAGATGATTTACTGGCAGGTCTGGCTGTTGACAAACTTGTCAAGTGGAAGAAGCTGGTGTAACCTTAGCCTTTGGGATCTCTCAGCCAGTTTGTTTATTCCGGCTCTCACTTCAACTTATTACCACTCTGACAGCACTCCTGTTCCTAGCTTTCCTCCTCCTAAATCCCATTCATTAGCGAGGACATTATGCCCCCATATGTCACTTTAGCCTGTGCTGATACACCAATGGTGCAAGTGGATTATTCCATTCTGTTGTGCATTCACATACAACATTTGAGAAATGTTTAGCCTCTTATTACTTACTTAACAAATATCTAGTGAAGGTCTGTTATGTTTGAGGTGTTGGAGAAGAGACAATGAACAGGCTAAAGACCTTATTACTGTCTTATAGATTAAAATACTTGCATACTTTCAAACTGATTATGTGAAAGTGTAGGAATAATTTCTCCCAAATAAATCTCTTACTTTGTATTCCCCCATTACTCTCTCTTTCTTTCCTTTTGTTTACTTATTCTCCATTATGTATCACAGAAAAAGGTAGAGGTATTGACATTTTCTGTACTCCTTAGCAGAGAATCAAGGCATTTTTAGCTAATGCAGTAACCAATAGTTAGTGTTTTTATCTGTCTTTCTTAGTGGAAAATATTATAATTTTCAAAGCCTTATGAAGAACCTACTAATTTTAGGCTATTTTAAAAACTGATTAGTCCTTTCTTCTCTACTCATTTCTACTTAAGACATTAATTTGAGTTCCTTTGGGTTCTAGAGCATGTACAAGAGTGCTAAAATGACACTGTTTTTACCCAGATGAAGAATCAAGTGATGAAATATCAGACACCATAATGGGGCCCAAAAGATGAGAAAGAGTCACATTTAGAAAAGGAATCCAATTTGCTCAACCTCCTAAGACACTTCATGGGTGCAAATACAAGTGAGGATTATTAAAAAAAATACTCAAATTAAGAAGCCTTTGCTTCTTTTGCAGGATGATAGAATGGTAAGGAACTTGAAAGAGCATCAGGCAGTAATACTCCTCTGGTGGCCGTAACTGCCCATTGTATTGGTTGTCACAATGTTTGAGGTTGTTCCTGGCATTTGGTGCCAGGGGCCCAGGATGGTTGCAGTGCAGCAGTGCTCTAATATGCAGCACTGCTAGTCTGCCCCTTTGTCGACAAGGAAGGAAACATGAGTGGGTCTTTCTCCCAAGGTCTTATGCCCAGCTATAGCATCAAAGCTGGAGACAGAACTTGCAACTCTATTTCTGGATTTGTTTTTTCCACTAGAACCAATTCTCAGTGTGACTGTTCCACAAGTAGCCAAAGGAAAATTGTCCCACTCAAAAAAGCTTCTTTAAGATGTGATATTCTCAGTCACATCGGATGTCATTTCTCTTACTCTAAATTCTACTTTCAGAATGGTTTTTAGTGATATTTCAAAAATCACATACAACCAGTCTTATTATTTTGTAGTTGTAATTTTTTGGGGAGGAGCAAGTGGTTATTTTGTTTGTCACTTCAAAAATGCTTTTATTAAGCTTGATCAGTGGTTTTGTTTACCCCCACTTAAATAAACTTTGACTTCTTTAGAAAATCAAACCTACCTTCAAATGTGTAAGATGTCCTGTTTTTAAATATCGAAAGGAATGAACATACGGTTCTTATTCAACATATAACATATATTGCAAGTGTTTCATAAGCCAGGTTTGTGTTAGGTGCTAAGGGTGCAAGAGATATGATCTTAAAGGAAAAAACCATGGTTCTTTTCTCAGAAAGCCACTTAGTGAAAATAGACAGGAGAGAAGGCAAGTCCAACATTGTGGTCATAGGAGCATGATGAAATGCAGAGAAAGGGCTCTTACCCCAAAGTAGGTGGTCAGAAAGCCCTCCTGAAAGGTTGGCAACCCAGTGAAGAACTGAGATGGTGATCAGACGAATGTCAGTAAGAAGGGGGTTAGGCGGGAGGCGGAGTTTGCAGTGACAGTGAGCCGAGATCACGCCACTGCACTCCAGCCTGGGCGACAGAGCGAGACTCTGTCTCAAAAAAAAAAAAAAAAAAAAAAAAGAAGGGGGTTAGGGCAAGAAGAATGGGAGATGGAAATCTAGACAGAGAATGGAATCTGCAGAGTTTAGGTGTAAAAGGAGATGTGTTGCCATTCATTAGATGTAGAGTACCTGGTTTGAAATTCTTGTTGAAATTAATCACATCCACTTCCATCAAGGTTGTAAAATATGTTTCTGAACCTGGACTGAGTTTGGCATGGATTCTTTTTCCTTCCTCCACTCATTAACAAGACCTTGTCCCCAACCAACACCCTAATTAGGGCTTATCAACCCTGGGAAGAAATGTTGCCATAGTAAAACATAAGGAGACATTAGTTCTGAGTACATTAGGACAGTGTCAAAGAGGGAGGATTTATTGCATTATTGTACACACAACATAATTAAATATTAATAAGAAATGTCACTTTTCCTGTCATTACCAGGCCTTTGTTTTGCAAAGAAAATCTACTGGACCATAGGGTGAAAGATTAACAGTGTTACTAACAAGAGTGTTATTAACAACGCTTGAAAATGGAAAAAAAATGCTTTCACAAATTGCTAAAGGGTAAATGAGGAAAAAGTGATCACTGGAGATACATGCAATAATTAAATAAGTGTTTTTGAGTACTGGCCAAGAACTGTTTTTAATGAGTAACAATAGAAGTACTCTACTGACATTCTTCCGCATTAAATTAACACACCAGCCACACCCACAATTTTACTTTGTAGGTGCTGTTGCATTTCACATCCTGATGTACAAGTGAAAATTCAGTTTGAGCTTCGATAAAATGGAAGAGAAACATTCTCCAGAAGATTAACTATGAAAAGAAAGTAATAAACATGGTAGTGGTAGAAAAGTAAAGGTTTTCTCAAGATAGAAGAGCTTTGTACTTGTTTAAAATCAAATGGCAAGAACACAGGTGGCAAGAGATTAAAGATGCTTCAGAAAAAAAAAAAAACAGACCGTTTAGTTTTTTCTGAGACAATGTAAAAGTATGAAAGAAAATAAACTGAGAAATAAGAATGTAGAGACAAGTGGGTGAGAAACAGAGTCATTGTTTATTTATATTTCATCTATTATCTAAAAGAATTTGAGGCAGCTTAAAAAAAGAACATAGAAATAATGAAGTTAATAAACAGAAAAAAAATCAGGACTTAGAAAGAAGGAAGATGCAAATATGATAGCCATGAGAGCCAGCAGAATTGGAGTGACTGAGTATCAGATTTGGCTCTGAAGTTCTTGGCAGTCAGGGACAAGGGGAAATGTGATATACTTCCATGTACCTTTTGTTGCATAACAAACCACTTCAAAACAATGACTTGGAACATGAACTTATTATCTCTCATGTTTTTGTGAGCAGCTTGTAGGTCAACGAGGAGGTTCTGACTCTAGGTCTCTCAGGGAGTTGTAGTCAGCAGCTAAGCCTTCAATCATCTGCAGCCTCGCTCATTCCCACATCTGGTGCCTGGGCTGGGAAAACTCAAACTGCTGGACTGGACAGCTGGGGACCCTCAGGTGTCTCTGTCTCGATGTGGTCTTTCCAGCTTGGCAGCTTCAGGTAGTTCCAAAGGCACATGATCCAAAAAGAGGCAAGCAGAAGCCATACTTCTTTTATGACTTAGCCTTGGAGGTCACTCGCCATTGCTGCTCAGTAATTCTTTAGAAGCAAGTCTCTAAGGCTGACCTGTGTTCAAGGGAAGGGGAACTAGATTTTCCTTTTTGAAGGGAGAAATGCCAAATAATCTCTAACATGTTTTAACAGATTTAACCATATGGTGTAACAGATTTCTCATTATCAAAAGGGTAGGAGCATATTCAATTGTCCAAGCTCACATTTGATGTTGTCAGTCTTTTCTTTTAGGTGAAGTAAGAAGGAAGATGATCAATCATAATAGTAGAGATGAAGGGAAGGACAGATTAGGGAGAAATGTGTGTTTGGAATATTTCTTTATAGAGCATATAACACCAGCACACTAGAGCCTTGCTTCTTAAAATACGGTGTAGGATCAGCAATATTCATCTACTAGGAGCTTGTTAGAAATGCAGAATATCAGACTGTTGGGGAAACCAGCCCCACACCACCCGGCAGGTACCCCGAGTCCAGCGGAGACAAAGGAATTAGAAGGAGACAGAATAAGAGTTTAAAAGGCAGGTCCAGGGGACCGGAGTGTCGGAGGCTTCCTCACTCCCCGAGCTCCTGGCCTCCACCCAATTTATTGGTTTACAAGCTCTTTGTTCTTAGGGCAAATGGGAGAGGGAGGAAGGGATGAGGAAAAGGATTAATCAGTGAAGGAGAACTCGTGAGTCATTCAATAAGATATATAGCAGTGGCGGTTTCTGTGAATTTCCTCAAGCCTTGTGTGTCTAAACTACTTAAGATCTTTAACTTATCGGGACTGAAATGGGTGGGAGTGGATTTCAGGAGAAGCCAAGATGTTTGATTATACTCCACTGCTTCAAGGCAGTGTTATCTCCCTGAGCAACCTGTGGAATGCCACAGAGCAGTTATGCTCTCGGGGCATAAAGACATGAAGGCAATAAGGAGACTTTTCTCCTCAGAGGCTGCCCATGGCTTCCCATGGGTGTCTCACACAGGGGAGACCAACTCATCTGGCATCCCAGAAGCTCTCTGTCCCACATAGACCTCACTCCAGACCTTCTGAATAGGAATTTCACCTTAACAAAACCACAAGTGATTCCTACACTGGGTAAAATTTAAGAAGTACTGCTCAAGAGGTCAAACAGAGTTGCTGGGCAGTGGAGAGGGACAAATTATTGCTGGGTACACACTTAGAGCAGGCCACATGTGGGACAATAACAGAAGGTGAGTAGGAATGAAGACATTACTACATAGGTCATTTAAAGTTCAAAATTTCATACATTCACTGACCAGAGTGTTTAGGCTGTGTCTTGGAAATATAGGTGGAATTGAAACGGGAATAGGATCTAAATGAGGACAAGGTGCACTTATGGAGGCAGCAGTGTGAAAACAATAGTTGGCCAGGTGTGGTGGCTCATGTCTGTAATCCCAGCACTTTGGGAGGTCCAGGTGGGAGGGTGGCTTATGCCCAGGAATTTCAGACCAGCCTGGGCAACATAAGAAGACCCTGTCTCAGAAAAAAAAGACAGAAAGAAAAGAAAAGAAAAGAAAAACATAGCTGGGCATGGTGGCATGTGTCTGTAGTCCCTGCTACTCAGGAGGCTGAGATGGGAGGATCAATTGAGCCTGTGAGATCAAGGCTGCAGTGAGAATCGATGGTGTTACTGCACTCCAGCCTCCAGCCCAGGTGACAGAGCAAGACCCTGTCTCAAAATCCCCCCAAAAGGATACAAACAAAAACCCCAACACAACAAAGGTTGGAATAAGGCTGGAGAGTTGACATTGCAGAAATATGAACAATGGTATACAAATAGGTAACCAGAAGAAGAAAAATACCAAGTTAGTTTTCAAAGAAAAATAAATATTATTTTTGCATGTTGTAATTGTGTTGTACAGAATGTTACTTGAAGCAAGTAGATTATTTGCTGAGACATTAATTTTGTTTTACAGAAATATCTTCAGAAATGACATTTGTTAGAATGATGAACATCCTGTATATAGTTAAAAGCAGACAGCCAATAGAATAGTATTAAATATTAGCAAGTTGTAGTACATCATTACTGATATTTCAAACAGGCTTGCATGTGTGATTTGTATTAAGAGTATACAAATTAAGAGGGCTTAAAGAGTATAGGGATCCTTGAAGAAATGGCAGATACCAATTTTGGGCCAGGAAATGCATAAAATATATCTGAAATATTCTGTCTTACTGAAAGACAAGGAAGCTATTAGAAATAACTGGGTTCATGTTAATTGGATCCCAGATCCAATTTGAAGGGGATTACACTGGGAAAATACTAGCAACAAAAAAAGAATAATAATGATAATACATTAAGACACATCAAATATACAAAAACTCATTAGTTCTTAAGGATACTCACATACAAAAACTCTCAGTCACCTTTGGAAGATGCTATGAACCAATACTTTATTGTAAAAACTGGTAAATTGAGTAAAATGATCAAGCATTTACATCATATTTCTTGGACAAATAGTATTTTAGGGTACCAAACAGTTAATTTATAAAAAAAAGACTTTTAAAAAGAATTACAGCAAATAAACCAGAAAGCAATAGTAGAATTAGAATATCATCATATAACTCCTAATGAAATAATGGATTTAGGTCATAGTTATCAATGGCTACTAAAACCATTAAGTGAATTGCTGATAGGGAAATTTATAATGGTGATGAGGCTGACAACAGCAAACCTAATGCCCAGCCTTCATGCCACAAAAAAGGGAAAGAACTAGACATTATGTGTCTCTTAATGGAACAACACAACACCCATATACAATAGTCATGCCATAAATCTAAGCCAAATTGGATCAAGACGTTAGCTCTACAGATAATAAAGAAGCCAGAAGAATGTGTGAAAACTCCCCATAGGAGGCAATAAGCAAATTTTAGAAGGTAAGAATCTCTAAGAGGTGGCCCATTTTCCTTTTCTTTTTCTTTTCTTTTTTCTTTTCTTTCTTTTTCTTTTTTTTTTTTTTTTTTAGACAGGGTTTGCTCTGTTGTGTAGGCTGAAGTACAGTGGTGCAATCATGGCTCACTACAGCTTCAACTGCCTAGGCTCAAGTGATCCTCCTGCCTCAGCTTCCCAAGTAGCTGGGACCACAGGTGCATGCCATCACACCTGGCTAATTTTTTGTTTATTTTTAGTAGAGGCAAGGTCTCACTATGTTGCTCAGGCTGGTTTTGAACTACTGGGCTCAAGTGATCTTCCTGCCTCCGCCTCTCAAAGTGCTGGGATTACAGGCATAAGCCCCTCCACCTGCCCTCCCACTTTCTTCAACAAACATATAGTGAAAGAAGAAAAACAGTAAGAGAAAATTTGCAGATTAGAAGGTATGTAACAGACTTACAATTTCACCTCCAACATAGATAGAGCTTGGAAATCATCATTCCTGTCCCTAGAATAATTAAAAATGCCTAAGAAACTGAAAATCAGTCTTTTCTTAGACCCATCTGGGAACTGAGGACACAGGGCAAGAACACCCCAAAACCTGGCAAGATAGGTAAATACAGAGAATCTCAGCCACGGTCAATTTACATGGAACAGAAGTCAGTAGAGCCATAAAGAGGTGAGAACACTAAAATGATAGTTTTGATGAATTTCTGTAGGCTGAGTGCGGATTAGCTTGAGAATGAGAAACCCTGGAGGCTCAGGCTTTGGAACCCTCCACACTTTTGTAGGTTTTACCTCCATAAGCCCACTAGGTTCTCAAGGTAAAGATCTAGAAAAATCCCATTTTGGGCAGGAAGAAGGAAAAGTAACCATTTGAATTATGGTCAGGGAGAAACAGCTTTTGAAATATTCCCATAGTAGATTTCATAACAAATACTGGTCTCCTTAATTTAAGCAAGGGTAAACACTTTACCAAAACATTATCTAACCTGGGGGAAGGGAAATTAGCCAACTTTACGTTCTCTAGCCTTTCTATCTCATTTAAAGAGAGGGGAGAAAATGGCTAAGAAAAACTTGTGACATTTATAGCTCAGGAAGACAGTCCCACTAGAAATCTAAAATATTATCAAATGATTATAGAATGTTTCTTCTTCCCACACCTTACCATCATGTTCTCATCTGTTCATGGCTCCAGGAAGCTCAGAGAACACCAAATACAATAAAGAACAAATAGAATAAATACCAAGAAATAAGCATATTTTACCAAAGCAGCAGAAATTCAAAGACAAAGAGAACATCGCATAAGAATTCAGAGGACGAAATAAAACCAAACAAAGCACCTTATCATTAAAACAACAAGAAGAATTACAGTGGAATACTTGCCGAAACCATGCAAACAAGAAGAGAGTGGAGTAAAATGTAAGTATTGAATAAATAAAAAAGCCACCAACCTAGAATTCTATATTCATGAAATTTATCCTGCAAAAGTGAAGAAAAAGAGTCTTGCTCAGAAAAGCAAAAACTGAGGGAATTCATTAGCAGTAGATATGTCCTGCAAGAACTGTTAAAGAACTTCCTCAGAGATAAAAATAATATAGGTCAGAAACTCAGATCTACATGGAGAAACGGTTCATAGAGAAGGAATAAATGAGAGTAAAATGCAACATTTTATTTTTCTTCTTCTTAATTGATCCAACAGATAACTGTTTGTCTAATTAATAATAGTTAAAATATGAAGGCATTATAGCATATGGATAAGTAAGTAACAGTAATAGCGGATGGGAAAGAGAAATTGAGAATGTTCTGCTATAAGATATCTGCACTACTGGTGAAGTGGCACAGTGTTATTTGAAAGTGGACTTAGATTAGTTGTAAAAGTATGTGGTATACTGTAGGGCAACCACTAAAATAAGGAAGAAAATAATTATAATTGATTTCCTAAGAGAGAAAATAAAATGGAATCATGTGAAATGCTCAATTAAAACCAGAGGTGGCAGAAAAGGAGGAAGATTTAAAAAAAAGAAAAAACAAATGCAATAAATAGAAAACAGGTTAAAACATGGTAGATATTATTTCATCAATATCAATAGTCACTTGAAATGTGAATGTTCTATATTATCAATTAAATGACGGAGACTGTCATAGTAGATAAAGACACAAGACTCAACTATCTGTTATCCACAAGAAGTTTACTTTAAATGTACAAACCCGGATAAATTAAAAATAAAGAGATATAGAAGAGTATACCATGCTATAATAAAAAGAAAGCTGAAGTAGCTATATTAATATCAGACAAAATAGACTTCTGAACAAGGAAAATCACCTGGGATAAAGAGAGCATTACATAATGATAAGTGAGTAAAGTTTCCAAGAAGATGTAACAATACTTGACTTGTATGCACCAAACAACAGAATGTCAAAATTTGTAAGGTAAAAGCTGAGAAAACTGCAAGGAAAAATAGGAAAATCTATTATTATAACGGAAGAATTGAACACTCCTCTTTTAGTAATTGATAGATCCAGAAGGCAGAAAATCAGTAAGGATATGACTAAACTGAACAGTACCATCAATCAACAAAATCTAACTAAAATTTATAGAATATTTCATCTAACAACTGCAGAATACACATTGTTCTCAAGCTCACATGGACACACACTGATTGACCGTGTTGTGGACGATAAAGCACATCTTAAACTTTTTTAAAAAATAGAAATAATTCAAGTTATGTTCTCAGACCATACTGGAATTAAGCGAAAAATCAATTATAAAAAGATAGCTGTAGGTTAAACAACTCTATACTTGATATTAGCCAAGTGGCAGAGAAACAATAACAAACACTTTTAAGTAATACATGGGTCAAAGAGAAGTTTCAAAGGATATTAAAATATTTTAAACTAAACAAAAATAAAAATACATCTTATCAAAATTGGTGGGACGCAGCAAAAACAGTGCCTTGACAAAAATTTATAGCACTGAATGCATATTATTAGAGAATAAGATAGATCTAAAATCAATTTAAACTTCCAACTTAAAAGATTAGTGAAAGAAGTACAATGTAAACCTAAAGCAAGCAGAAGAAAATAAATAATAAACATTAGAGCGAAAATGAAATAAATTGAAAACAGAAACTAGATAGAGAAAATCAAAAAAACCAAAAGCTGGTTCTTTGAAAATATTAATAAAGCTAATAAACCCTTAGCCAGGCTAACCATGAAGAAATAGAAGACAAAATTTACTAATATCAGAAACAAAAAAGGGGTTCACACTGTTGATATTATGGGCATTAAATAAATAATAAATGAGAGAGAAAAAAACAAACAGGTGGAGCAACATGGCAGAATAGAAAGCTCCACTGATCATCCTCCCCATAAAGACACCAACAACTATCTACATAGAAAAAACAAACAAACGAACAAACAAACAAACAAAAAACGCCTTCACAAGAACCAAAAATCAGGTGAGCACTCATAGACCAAACTCAACTGACACCGGCCCACAGAAGGAGCATTTAAAGCAGCCCTAGCCAGTGGGGAATCAAAGATCCAAGCAGTCTGAACTTGAGTGCCCACAAACCTCCCCACCAAGGCTTAAAGGGCTCTTGGTCTATAAGTAAACTTAAAGGCACTCTATGCCATAGGACTGCAGCTCATAGGTGAGTCCTAGGGCTGAAGTAAGCCCAGAGAGAGTGGACTGGGGGTGAAAGGGAATGACATACTGAGACACCAACTGGGGCAGCCAAGAGAGTGCTGGCATCACCCCTCCCCTAACTCCAGGCTGCACAACTCGTGACTCCAAAAACAACACCCCTTCATTCTACTTGAGGAGAAGAAAGAGAGGGGAGGACATTGTCTTGCATCTTGGATACAGACAAAATTAAAAATTAATACCAAGAGGAATTTTAGAAACTATAAAAATGCATGGAAATTAAACAATATGCACCTGAATGGCCACTGGGTCAATGAAAAAAATTAAGAAGGAAATTAAAACATTTCTTGAAGCAAATAATAATGGAAACACAATACACCAAAACCTATGGGATATAGCAAAAGCAGAACTAAGCAGGAAATTTAAAGCTATTAAGTGCCCACATCAAAAAAGAGAAAAAATTTCAAATAATCCAATGATACACCTTAAAGAACTAGAGGAACAAGAGCAAACAAAATCCAACATCTGTAAAAGAAAAGAAATAATAAAGATTGGAGCAGAAATAAATAAAATTGAAATAAAAAACACAGAAAATCAATGAAACAAAAAGGTAGTTTTTTGAAAAGTTAAACAAAATTGACAAACCTTTAGCCAGACTAGCTAAAAAAAAAAAGAGAGATGATCCAAATAAATAAAAGCAGAAATAAAAAAGGAGACATTACAACTGATAGTGCCAAAATTCAAAGGATCGTTAGTGGCTACTATGAGGAACTCTGTGTCAATAAATTGGAAAACCTAGAAGAAATGGACAAAATTCCTAGATACATAGAACCTACCAAGATTGAACCAGGAAGAAACCCAAATGCTGAACAGATCAAAAACAAGTAATGAGATCAAAGCTGTAATAAAAAATCTTCCAGTAAAGAAAAGCCCAGGACCTGATGGCATCACTGATGAATTCTACCAAACATTTAAAGAAGAACTAATACGAATCCTACTCAAACTATTCTGAAAAATAAAGGAGGAGGGATACTTTCAAACTCATTCTACATGGCCAGTATTATCCTGATACCAAAACCAGACAAAGATACCTCAAAAAAATGAAACTACAGGCCAAAATCTCTGATGAATATTGATGCAAAAAACCTCAACAAAATACTAGCAAACCGAATTCAACAATATATTAGAAAGATCATTCCTCATGACCAAGTGGAATTTATCCCTGGGATGTTTCAACATATGCAAATCAATCAATGTGATACACATATCAACAGAATGAAGGATACAAAAACTTATCTTTGTTTTGTAACTTTGTAACTTTCAAGCAATTGGTAAATTTCATATAAGTTATTAGAATCATGAGTATAGCATTGTTCTTAACATTCATTTATTATGATTTTTTAATCCACCTCCTCAGACATTTATCCATTGAGTTGCAAACAATCCAATTATACTCTTTAAGTTATATAAAAATGTACAGTTTTCAAATGTACATCATTTCAATTGATGCTGAGAACGCATTTGTTAAATTCAACATCTCTTCGTGATAAAAACCTTCAAAAAACTAGAGATAGAAGGAACATATCTCAATATAATAAAAACTATATATGACAGATCCACAGCTAGAATCATATAGAATTGGGAAAAACTGAAAGCCTTTCCTTTAAGATCTGGAACATGACAAGGATGCCCACTATCACCACTGTTATTCAGCACAGTACTGGAAGTCCTAGCTAGAGAAATCAGACGAGAAAGATATAAAGGGCATCCAAATTGGAAAGGAGGAAGTCAAATTATCCTTGTTTGCAGATGATGTGATCTTATTTTTGAAAAAATCTAAAGGTTCCCCAAGAAAACTATTAGAACTGATAAAGAAATTCAGTAAAGTTACAGGATACAGATACAAAATAAACACACAAAATTTGTGGGATCTAAAAATCAAAACAATGTGAACTCATGGACATAGAGAGTAGAAGGATGGTTACCAGAGGTTGGGAAGGGTAGTGGGGGGGATATGGGGGAGTAAGCCATGGTTAATGGGTGCAAAAAATATAAAGAATGAATAAGATCTACTATTTGATACCACAAGAGTGTGACTATAGTCAATAATAACTGTACATTTTTAAATAACTTAAAGAGTATAATTGGATTGTTTGCAACTCAATGGATAAACATTTGAGGAGGTGGATTAAAAAATCATAATAAATGAATGTTAAGAACAATGCTATGCTCATGATTCTAATAACTTATATGAAATTTACTAATTGTTTCAAAGTTACAAAACTTTCAATGCTACCCAAACTCACACAAGGAGAAATAGGTAATCAGAATAGGCTTATATTTATTAAGAAATTAAATCAAGAAGCAATAACTTTCAGAGGGGTTCAGATGGTTTTATTGGTGAATTCTACCAATTATTAAGGAAGAAATTGTTCATGATATATACCAATGATACTCCACAATCTCAGAAACACAAAGCGTAGGGATCATTTCCTAATTCTTAAGAGGCCTGCATTATCCTAATACCAAGACATTACAACAAGGAAACTTATAGACTAATATCTCTCAAAAATATAGATATAAAAATCCTGAACAAAGTAGTAGCAAATTGATTGTAATAATATACAAAAAGAATTGGATATCACAAACAAGCAGGATATCTCCCAAATATGCAAGGCTGATACAACATTTGATTATCAATTAACACTATCAATCACATCAACAGGCTAAGGAAGAAAAGTGATATGATCATTCAAATAATGCAGAAGAAGCATTTGGCAAAATACAATACCGATTCATGATAAAAACTCTATTCAAACTAGAATTGGGTGAGCTTTCTCAACCTTATAAAGAACATCTAAAACAACCTACAGCCAATGTGATACTTACTAGTGAAAAACTAAATAATTTTCTCCTAAAATTAGGAGCAACAAGGTGACTATGGCTTTTCTCACCACTTCTATTCAGCCTTGTGCTAGAACTCATAGATAGTGTAATAAGAAAATAAAATGAAATAAAAGTGATACACATTAGGAAAAAAAGGAATAAAACCATTTTGATTCACAGATGACATGATTCTGTATCTAAACCATTGCAATTAGTTGACCGATAAAACATGCCACAAACACCCAAAACCATCCAAAAACCAACCCCTGAAACTAATAAGTGATGATAGCAAAGGATACAAGGCTAATACACAAAAGTATATTATGAAAAGGTGGTCAACGTCACTAATCATCAGGGAAATGCAAATAAAATCTGCAACGAGAAATATAACCACACCAGTTAGAATGGCTATCATCAAGAAGACAAGAGACAAATGTTGGCAAGGATGTGGAGAAAAGGGAATCCTTGTACACTGTTGCTGGGAATGTAAATTGATACATCCATTATGGAAAACAGTATGGAAGTTCCTCAAAAAATTAAAACCAGAACTACCATATGACCCAGCAATCCCACTCATGGGCATGAATCCAAAGGAAATGAAATCAGTATCTCTAAGAGAATCTGCTCTCTCATGTTCATTGCAGCATTATTCACAGTAGCCAAGACGTGGGAACAACCTAAACGTCAGTTGATAGATGAATAGGGAAAGAAATTGTGTTGTATACAGAAAATGGAATATCATTCAGCCTTAAAAAAGAAGGAAATACCACAATTTGTGACAACTTAGATGAATCCTGAGAGAATTATGCAAAGCAAAACAAGTCAGACAAACACAAATACTGTATTACCTTACTTACATGTAGAATTTTAAAAAGTTGAACCCATAGAAACAGATAATAGAATGGTGATTGCCAGGAGCTGGGGCTAGAGGAAATGGGGAAATGTTGGTGAAAGGGCACAAACTTTCAGCTATAAGATGAATACATTCTGGGGATCTAATGTACAGCATGGTGACTATAGTTAACGATACTGTATTGTACACTTTAAATTGTTAATAGAGATCTTAAATTGTTCATACCACACACATGTACACACAAAAGGTAACTAGGTGAAGTGATTGATGTGTTAACTAACCTAATCATGATAATCGTTTCACAATGTACACATATCAAATTATCACATTATACACCTTAAATTTATACAATTTCATTTGTCAATTATGCCTCAATGAAGCTGGAAAACTTTTTTAAAAACACAAAAGTATGTGGATAAACAAATAGTGGTATAGCCATACAATTGTGTGTGTGTGTGTATATATATATATATATATATATATGAAAGGATGAAGAAAAGGCAACGGGATCAGGGAGGGAGGGATGGAAGTGAGGCAGCCACAAGTCAAGCGAGGATTGCTGGCATTGGCCAGAAACTAGAAGAGGCAAGGAATAACTTCTCACCTCCAGAGAGAGCACAGGTTGGCCAACATTTGGTTTTTGTCTCAGTAAAACTGATTTTGGACATATATATATATTTGTGTGTGTGTTTTTTTTTTTTTTTTTACTCTTGTTGCCCAGGTTAGAGTGCAATGGCGCAATCTCAGCTCACTGCAACCTCTACCTCCCGGGTTCAAGCGATTCTCCTGCCTCAGCCTCCCGAGTAGCTGGGATTACATGCATGTGCCACTAGACCTGGCTAATTTTGTATTTTTAGTTAGGACACACATCTATTTTTTTGCTCTGTTTCTCCATGTTGGTCTGGCTGGTCTTGAACTCCTGACCTCAGATGATACACCTACTTCAGCCTCCTAAAGGGATGGGATTACAGGCGTGAGCCACTGCGCCCGGCCTTACAATAGGATATTATTCAATTATAAGAGGAAATGAGCGATTATGCCATGAAAAGACATGGAAGAAGCTTAAATGCACATTTTTAAGTGCAGAAAACCAAACTGAAAATGTTTGCAAATATATATGACATTCTGGAATAGCTAAAACTATAGAGATAAGAAAAATATCACTGATTGCTAAGGATTTTGGTGTGTGTGGGGGGTTGTGGTTGGGGGGATGAATAAGTAAAGTATGTGGGATTTTTAGGGTGATAATACAATCCTGTATGATACTGTGACGGTGGATACTTGACATTGTGCATTTGTCAAAACTCATAGAACTTGACAATAAAAGGAGTAAATGTTAATGTATGCAAATTAAAAAATCTATCAGGATGTTTTGGAGTCACAGGAAAAATGCATATTGTGAGAAGATAATCTAGCTGTATCACAAATGTATGAAACAAGCACACTGAGGGATTTGGGGAAAAGTTGCTGACCTAAGTAACTTTGGAAATAAGTGGAGTCTGTGAGACTAAAGGCAAAAGGAACTGCACATAAGCACTATGTGCAGTTGATACGTTTGTTTCCCTTAAGGATATGGAGTAATGATTCTCATACTGCCATACATTATACTAGAACTGAACAATGAATGGTGGATGGTGGGAGCCAGGTTTCTCAGCATTGTTTTGGGAATATACAGATAAGCAAGGGGAGAGGGCTAGAATGATCCATATGGTAATGGATTACATTAGTAAGAACTAATGTTTAATTTAAAAGAGATACAGGTGATTACATATAGAAATATTTATGAATATGTATATATACATGGGTTAGGACACACATCTATTTTTTTGCTCTGTCAGTTTCTCTAAACTGACCCTAAAAGAAGCAACACTCTAGTAGCAACTAGCATATCTAGTACCCAGATCATAGTTTCTAATACCATTCTCCAATGAAAGGAAGTAGGGCTCCTTGGAGCAATGGCTAATTCTAGGACTGTAGCAGGAAATATACAAGATGAGCCTGGAGCATCTTGTAGTGTTAGAGTGAAAGGAAATGCTCAAAAAACAAACAAAGAGAACAGAAAAGAAACCCACAAACTACCTTGATGTGGGTATGTCAAAGTGGCACAAGAGCTGTATTAAGATAAATAATGCCCCCCAAAAAGTATCAATCAGTTTCTATTCCCTGTAACCTGGTAATGCTATCTTATGAGGAAAAATGGTTTTTGCAGAGTGAATAAGTAAGGAATATTATTTCAGATAATCTGGCTGGACCCTAAATACAATCACGTGTATCTTTTTTTTGTTTTTTTTTTCTCTTTTGAGACAGAGTCTCGCTCCGTTGCCTAGGCTGGAGGGCAGTGTTGTAATCTCAACTCACTGCGGTCTCCACCTCCTGGTTCAAGCGGTACTCCTGCCTCAGCCTGCTGAGTAGCTGGGACTACAGGCACACGCCACCACTCCGGGCTAAGTGTTGTAATTTTTGTAGAGATGGGGTTTCACCATGTTGTTCAGGCTGGTTTCGAACTCCTGACCTCAAGTGATCCATCCACCTCGGCCACCCAAAGTGCTGGAATTGTAGGTGTGAGTCCCTGCGCCCAGCTGACATGTATCTTTATAAGGAGGCAGAGAGAGATCTGACACAGTCACAGGGATGAAGAAGAGGCAACATGATCAGGGAGGCAGGGATGGAAGTGAGGCAGCCACAAGTCAAACGAGGATTGCTGGCATTCGCCAGAAACTAGAAGAGGCAAGGAATAAATTCTCACCTCCAGCGAGAGCACAGATTGGCCAACACTTGTTTTTTGTCTCAGTAAAACTGATTTTGGACTTCTTGCCATTAGAATTTTGAGAAAATACATTTCTGTTGTTTTAAGCCATGGAGTTTGTGGTAATTTGTTACAGCAGCCCTGGGTGATTAATACAAAAGCCAACTGAAAGAGCTCCCAATGTCTGAAGCTGAAAGAATTTGAGTAACAAAATAAAACAAGTAGTACTCGGTAATAACTCAAAGTAAAAAATAAATATCCATGAATGCATACTGATATAAATAAATGATTGAATAATAAATAAATAGGAAGAAGAGATAAATCTCCCATGTAGAATAATTCCAAATAAATTATGCAGATACTCCCACATCCAACAAGGTGAAGCATAACTCTGCTCTTTAAGTGTGGGGTGTGCATAGTGACTTCCTTCCAAAAAGTACAGAATGAAATGGGAGAAAAAGGAGTATCTTTTCAAGCACTATTTCAGTTTGGTGATCAAGTTCACCATTATTGGTCATAAATCATGTTAATAGTCTATACCCTTGATATGTTATAATAAAAATGGCAATTTACCTCTGTTATCTTTCTCTCTAAAACTCATAACCCCAGTTTAATAATGAGAAAAAAAATCAGAAAAATTCTTTTTTTTTTGCTTGTAGTAGTAGCTTTATTCATAATTGCCAAAACTGGGAAGCAACCAGGTTGTCCATCAGTAGATGAATGGATGAATAAATGAGAGTTAGTATATTCAGACAACAGAATATTTTTCAGAGCTAAAAAGAAATGCATTTATCAAGTGATGAAAAGACACTGAGGAAATTTAAATGCATATTACTAAGTAGAAGAAGCCAGTCTGAAACGGCTACATACTATGTAATTCCAACAATAGGACATTTGATCTTAAGGTCTCTGAATACTCTTAAATCATGCCAAATAATAACTATATTATTCTATGTAAAGTTAATACTATGCCGTACATTTACTACACTTCAGATTCATAGAGTTGAAAAAGCTTTATAAATGTAAATACTAAGGCAGGAGTTAGGCACAAGTGTATACAAATGTAACCTACGTTTTTCTTAGAGACCCTGGTTGATACTGGGTCTGATGAACACTCACTTTAGAGAGAAATATAGTTTATTATATATTATGAAGCTAAGAGACAAGCTGATAAAGTGATTTAAAGTTAGAGTAGATGAGACTTGGGTATAAGAAAAGATACTCAAGAATCTCTGGCTGAATATCTATTTAAAACCAGAGAGTTCACTATCATGGGAGGTCTTAGAGGTTATCCAAGTCACCAACTGTGTTCTAAGGGTGTCAAAGAAGCATGCCTGGAAAAATTAAATGACCCACACATCACATAAAAGAATATAAGTAGATGTTTAACATCATGTTCGGTATACTTCTCAAACATCTGAGGTATGAAAGAACCCTGACCTATGAAAGTATACAATCTTGACTTTTAACACCCTGATTTATACACCTACCAGAAATATGAGCTTCAGAGGAAAGTATCTAACTGGAGAGCCTAATTGGAAGTATCAGTTTTGACTGTATTTCCAAAGTGGGTATGACATTTTTCTTTTTTTTTTGAACAGAACAGAGCCCTCAGAAATAACGCCGCATATCTACAACTATCTGATCTTTGACAAACCTGAGAAAAACAAGCAATGGGGAAAGGATTTCCTATTTAATGAATGGTGCTGGGAAAACTGGCTAGCCATATGTAGAAAGCTGAAACTGGATCCCTTCCTTACACCTTAAACAAAAATTAATTCAAGATGGATTAAAGACTTAAACGTTAGACCTAAAACCATAAAAACCCTAGAAGAAAACCTAGGCATTACCATTCAGGACATAGGCATGGGCAAGGATTTCATGTCTAAAACACCAAAAGCAATGGCAACAAAAGCCAAAATTGACAAATGGGATCTAATTAAACTAAAGAGCTTCTGCATAGCAAAAGAAACTACCATCAGAGTGAACAGGCAACCTACAAAATGGGAGAAAATTTTCGCAACCTACTCATCTGACAAAGGGCTAATATCCAGAATCTACAATGAACTCAAACAAATTTACAAGAAAAAAAAAACCCCATCAAAAAGTGGGCAAAGGATATGAACAGACACTTCTCAAAAGAAGACATTTATGCAGCCAACAGACACATGAAAAAATGCTCATCATCACTGGCCATCAGAAAAATGCAAATCAAAACCACAATGAGATACCATCTCACACCAGTTAGAATGGCAATCATTAAAAAGTCAGGAAACAACAGGTGCTGGAGAGGATGTGGAGAAACAGGAACACTTTTACACTGTTGGGGGGACTGTAAACTAGTTCAACCATTGTGGAAGTCAGTGTGGCGATTCCTCAGGGATCTAGAACTAGAAATACCATTTGACCCAGCCATCCCATTACTGGGTATATACCCAAAGGACTATAAATCATGCTGCTATAAAGACACATGCACACGTATGTTTATTGCAGCACTATTCACAATAGCAGAGACTTGGAACCAACCCAGATGTCCAACAACGATAGACTGGATTAAGAAAATGTGGCACATATGCACCATGGAATACTATGCAGCCATAAAAAATGATGAGCTCATGTCCTTTGTAGGGACATGGATGAAATTGGAAATCATCATTCTCAGTAAACTATCGCAAGGACAAAAAACCAAACACTGCATGTTCTCACTCATAGATGGGAATTGAGCAATGAGAACACATGGACACAGGAAGGGGAACATCACACTCTGGGGACTGTTGTGGGGTGGGGGGAGGGGGGAGGGATAGCATTAGGAGATATACCTAATGCTAAATGACGAGTTAGTGGGTGCAGCACACCAGCATGTCACATGTATACATATGTAACTAACCTGCACATTGTGCACATGTACCCTAAAACTTAAAGTATAATAATAATAATAAAAAAAGAAATAATAAAAATAAAAAATAAAAAACAACAAAAAAACCCAAAAATTCTAATAAAGGGGCATCCTACAATATAGTTGACTAATGCTTCTCAAAATTGTGAAAGTTACAAAAATGCCAGAAAGTCTGAGAAACTGTCACAGCCAAGAGGAGCCATTTTGTTTAGTATTTTGTTTAGTATTTAGTATTTTCATTTATTTATATCCATTATGTTTCTTTCACTTCTCTGCTAATCGTACTATTTGAGTCATTTTGAGATGGGTTTATCTTGACTCTTTTTGTTCTTTAGCATTGGTCATGTGCTTCCATGTCTTTGCTTGAATCATACATAATAGACTTGGAGAAGGCTGATTTTTATTCCAGTCAACAATTAACATGGCTGGACTCAAACTCCATCTGTGTCCCCTGAAGTCAACAGTTTCCCTAGGATCTGTAGTTTCCAGCTGCTGCTTTTTAACTAGTTCCCCTGTGAAGTTTAGCTGAGTGGTCAGCCTACATTTCAGGCCAATATTAGCTGCTATTTTGGGACACACCCACTACATGACCCCTTCTCTTCCAAGCTTTCTGGCTGCTCCCCAAACCCTAAACTCTGGCCTTTTATGCTTCAGAGCAGTAAGTCTGCGATGTTCTGCTGCCCTGAGCTGCTGTGCAGACTGGAGATTGTCCTCAGGCAGGAAGCTGTACATTCTCCAATCTCACCAGCTGCAATTTTTGTTTTGTGAGGGCTCCTTTCAGCAAATGGAAGGGCTGGGATCAAATCCAGGAAGTTTTGTCTCAAAGTTTGCGCTCTTAACCTCTAACAATGCTTCCTCTCAAATTTATTTTCCCTGAAGATGAAATACTGGGGATAATTGCTAAACCCACTTATATTTTAGTCATAGCTAATTCTTGTGTTCTATTAAAAAAAAACAACAGAGAATTAACTCGGAGATTCTGAATGCCCCTCAAATCATGCCGTATAGTCTACAGTCATGCTCTTTATGAGAGAACACAAAATAGAAACCTACATCAAGATATCTTGATTGTAGGGCTGGCTCTACCATTAAGTTCATATGTACCTTTGGTAAACTGTCTCTTATCTCTCAGCTCCAGTTTACTCACCTATGAAATGGAGTGATAGTACATTTTACTCTAACAGTAAAGTTACAGAACCATCAGAAGTCATCCACCTGTGTATTTCCTTTTAGTCTCCACTAGAGGGAGAAGCAATACCAAACAGATTTGCTAAAAATAAAAAACAAAAAACAAAAAACCTGACATAGAATCTCCAGTGTCAGTTTATTTAAACATTTTTTTCTGATTATTTAACCCTCTTCATTATAGAAAATGTAGAACATATGAAGAAGCATAAATAACCAGAAAACATCGCCAAAAAAAATCACTGTTGTGTACATTTTTCATCTCTTTTGGCTGCCTGACATCAGGACCTCTTTCGCTGTAGAGGTGAAAATCCCTGCTTTCCCTACCTCCTCTTGCAGCTGGGATGTGGACACATGACTGAGGTTCTGCCCCAGAAGTGGGTCTGAAAACAAGAGAGCATAAGCAGGAAAGAATCCACGCTGGTAAGAGGTGCAGCGCCAGGGAGTAGCAGTGACCTTGGCTCCTGAGGCAGCAACGTCAGTGATGCAGGGGGCACTGATGAAGCCCTGCCCTGCCCCTGGCCCAGTTCATTTGGGAACTGGGGTTTATTGAGTTTCATGGATCTTTCACCAAATTGAGGAAATTTTCAAACAATGGATGGCACAGTGGGACCTCACTAAACTGCTTTTGGGACGATTTTGAACATTGCTCTTGGATTCTTGAACTGGCTTCCTTTAGCCCTTTGTGCCACGCCCAACCACTTCCTGCCTCAAGAGTCCGTGAACTATTTAAAATCTTCTTTTTAAATCTCCTTTTTACTGTTTAAAACAACTAGTTTTTTTTTCTTCTTCTAGTACTGGCAACGATAAATTTTACCCGAAGCCAACTTTCCTGGAGACAATCACTGTTGGTATTTTGGTAAATTTTAAGAGAGCCTTTAAATAATTTTAAAGAATTTGTTAAAGAGAGGGATGTATGGGCTCCAATACAAGTTCCCCAGATGTATTTTTTAAAGTGTTCCAGGTTCATTGAGATGTATTATGGTTGGAGGACCTCTAGTCTTCTGGATACCTCCACTGGAATGTGGATATTCCATGAAGTTGAGTTCACTTCATAACCTGAAAGTTTGCTTCATTTCCTGTATTCCCTCCCCCCACCCACCTTTTTAATGGAGCCTTCTAGTTACCTAAGTTAGATATCTCAGAGACCTCTTTGCCTACTTTCTTTCCCTCACATTCTACACTTGATCTTAGCCAAAAGGCCGAGAAGTGATCCCTCACATTCTATACTTAATCGTTTACATTTATATTTTATTGATGTCTGCATTTTACTGATGCCTGTTACCTGAGGTGTAATAGAGATTTCAGCTGGTTTAGAACTAGATTCTAATGTGGCTAGTATGTGGAGCTAGTTTTTTCTTCTCATCTTATCTCCATGACCTCTAATTGTTCTGACAGACTGATTTTCAGGAAAATTGAGGACACTGATGGACGTAAAGCATGAACTCTCTTCACATTTGGAGTTCAGACAGGGCTGCCAGATTGAGGGTTAGGTTACAGGCAGGTAAGAAAGTATCAGGTTGGTGCAAAAGTAATTGCGGTTTTACCATTACTTTTAATGGCAAAACCGCAATTACTTTTGTACCAACCTAACACACACAGAGAGAATTCATTCTAAGCCGGGAAGGTACCTAGCATGGACCTTCAGCCTCACCCAAAGGGACTAAGGGTCAGAGTGGTGCAAGGTACCATGTAGTAATTGGTAGGTAAACTCATTCCAGCTCAGCTATCCTGGTGATATGTGTGTTCCCTGGAAAAAAAAATGAATTGTTTGTACCCTAAAGACCTCTGTCACTAAACTCTATAGCACCCCATTGCTCCATCTACCCTGCTATGGACGCCCCTCAATTAAATACAATAGGGGTAGGGGCCAGGGGGATGAAACTCCTTTCCACTTAATAAGAGATTGCTGGGCACGTGCTGTACCCTGAGGACCAAGAGCAGTGGTGGCCAGAGAAAATCAGCAAATTTCTAATTTCATCGTGGAAGATGCTAATGGCAAGTAGCAACCTGAAATTTTTGTTGTTGTTCTGTAAACATATGTAAGAAATCGGTTGCAAACTCCCAGACATTTTTTGGAGTGTCTGTGCAGAGGAAGTGCTGCTTCTCTAATGCCCAACCTTGTTTTTACTAACCCTGTTTTTTGACTCTCCCTTAGCTAAGAGAGCCAGACAGACTCCATCTTGGCTCTTTCACTGGCAGCCCCTTCCTCAAGGACTTAACTTGTGCAAGCTGACTCCCAGCACATCCAAGAATGCAATTAACTGATAAGATACTGTGGCCAGCTATATCCGCAGTTCCCAGGAATTCGTCCGATTGATAACACGCAAAGCTCCACGTCTATCACCTTGTAATAGTCTTAAAGCCCCTGCACCTGGAACTGTTTACTTTCCTGTAACCATTTATCCTTTTAACTTTTTTGCCTACTTTACTTCTGCAAAATTGTTTTAACTAGACCCCCGCCTCCCCTTTCTAAACCAAAGTATAAAAGAAAATCTAGGCCCTTCTTCAAAGCCGAGAGAACTTTGAGCATTAGCCGAGAGAACTTTGAGCATTAGCCGTGTCTTGGCCACCAGCTAAATAAACGGACCCTTAATTCATCTCAAAGTGTGGCGTTTTCTCTAACTCGCTCAGGTACAACATTTGGAGGCCCCAGCGAGATTATATTCAGGTACAACACTTCTGCAGGTGGCACTTGGAGCTAGTAAGATTAGAAGTTAAGGGTACATGTAACTCAATCTGCCCTTGCAGGTTTGTGAGGTTAGAGAGCCCCGGCTTCCATAGACGCCTCAAACGTGTCTCCATCCCTCTCCTCTCCATGCTGCTGCTTATGTTAGCTCTTCATTATTTCTCACCTGGAATACTGTGCCAGGCTCTTAACCTGGATCCTGCCTTCTGTCTTTCTCCAACTTTTAATCCATGCTCCACGAGTGCCAGATTAATTTTCTGTGGCACAAGTTAGATTATGTCATTCTTCTGCTTAAAATCACAATGGCCTTCCATTTTCTTTAAAAAAGCATCTGATCTCCTATTGATTTGCAAGATTTTTTTATGATTTGGCTTCAGTTATGCTGCATAGACCTTTCCTGAATTCAGCTTTCCCATCTGGCACCTTACACTTTCGTCATACTTTACTGTTGGTGGTTTCATGAGCTTAGCATGTATTTTATATTTGTGCATTTGAATGTCTTCCTTGTCTTTAGATGACTAAAAGAGTTAACTAAAATGTTTGACACAATTCTTTTTATAGGAGAGTCACAATTACATCCTCTAAGAATTGTTCTTTAGCAAAACGAAGCACAAATCTTTCTTTTTATTCAGAGCCAAGCATCATCTTGTATATGTGCATTTACAGCATTAGCAGTATCTCTGGATCCAACTATTTAATTGTGAGGATCCACTTTGAATAGTTTGTGTTTGGGGTTAAGAGTCATGTTTTCTGCCCACTTGAGGCACAACTTCCTTTTTAAATTTTTGACTCTTTGAGAACTTTTAAAGTGGGAATCAGAAAGAAATTTATACTGTCTTGATAGATACCTTAAGACTGTCTGTCCACCAGATGTCACCCTGACTTCTTAAGAGCCATAGAAAACAAAAGAGCTAGACTTCCTTGTTTGTTATTTTTGACAGTGCATATATAAACTGATGATAGATTAAGTCTTAAATAGGGGCCGGGACAGGTGGGATTGGAAAAAAAAAAACAAGGTTTATTTCTTTATTTATTTGAGACGGAGTTTCTCTTTTGTTGCCCAGGCTGGAGTGCAATGATCTCGGCTCGCCGCAACCTCTGCCTCCTGGGTTTAAGCGATTCTTCTGCCTCAGCCTCTGGAGTAGCTGGGATTACAGGCGAGTGCCACCATGCCTGGCTGATTTTTTGTGTTTTTAGTAGAGACACAGTTTCACCATGTTGGCCAGGCTGGTCTCGAAGTCCTGCCCTCAGGTGATACACCTACCTCGGCCTCCTAAAGTGCTGGGATTACAGGCGTGAGCTACCACACCTGGCCTTTAGTTTTTTGATTTTATTTATTCAACTTTTATTTTAGATGCAGTGGGTGCATGTGCAGATTTGTTGCATGGGAATATTGCGTGGTGCTGAGGTATGGAGTAGGAATCTCATTACCGAGATAGTGAGCATAGTACCTGACAGGTAGATTTTTAACCCACCCCTCCACCCTGTAGTATTCCATGGTGTCTGTTGTTCCCATGTTTATGTCCATGTGTCCTCAATAAAACCCAAGTCTTTATGTTTCTCCAAATCCCTGCTTACCTGAGAGAGGCACCTTTCTAGATAACACTGTCAATTCAACTTTCCTTTCACTGCTTAGTTATAGTTTTAAAAGTACTCTCAGTTAAATTCACAATTCAATTTACAAAACTTTTGCAAATAACCTAAAGTACATGGCCATTCTGCAGATCACATAAGGCTTCTCTTAATTTCAGTGAAACATCTATTTAGACATCATTCACGGTGATAGTCTTTGATAGAGGACCATTGACACAACTTCCAATCAAGTCAGACTGCTGGGTGGTCTCACAAACAAGCAACATGTGTTTTGCTTTTACTAGTCTCTATTATTACAAATAACATTTTTCACTGTCAACAATTAGCATCCTTTTATTCTGCTCTAATTTCGCCTTCTTTTAAGGATTCATCTGTTGTGAGCTTTAATTGGTGTATGGGCGTGTGTGAGTGCTTATACAGTGTATAATAACAAACCAGAACTGCCCTTTCTCATCAGAGATTTTCTACTATCTTCCAAAGCGTGTACTTTGATATTTTAATTGTTTACAGCCGGGCACAGTGGCGCGCGCCTGTAATCCCAGCAACTCGGAAGGCTGAGGTGGAAGAATTAGCTGAGCCCGGGAGGTTGAGACTACAGTGAGCAGAGATTATACCACTGGCACTCCAGCCTGGGCAACAGAGTACCACTGCACTCCAGCCTGTAAAACGAGACCCTGTTTCAAAATAAGTAAGTGTGGATAAAGAATCAAAACTTACGTAGCATCTACCATATGTCGGGCACTTTGTATATATGATCCAAATATGAGTTAAAGTCTTCTTTGTTTTCTGAGAGATTTGCCCCTGATTGATAGAAAATCCCAACCTGGTTGGGTGCCATGGCTCATGCCTTGTAATCCCAGCACTTTGGGAGGTCAAGGCAGGAGGATTGCTTGAACTCAGGGGTTCAAGACCAGCCTGGACAACATAGTGAGACTTTGTCTCTATAAAAGAAAAAAGAAAAAAAGAAAATCCCATCCCATGCAGAGTGAGAAAACATCTGCCTGAGAATTCTTTTTCTTTTTTTCTTTTTTTTTTTAAGACAGAGCTTTGTTCTTTCGCCCAGGCTGGAGTGCAGTGGCACAATCTCAGCTCATTTCAACCTCCACCTCCCAGGTTCAAGTGATTCTCCCGCCTCAGCCTTGGAAGTAGCTGGGAGTACAGGTGTGCGCCACCACACCCTGGCTAATTTTTGTATTTTAATAGAGATAGGGTTTCACTATGATGGCCAGGCTGGTCTCGAATTCCTGGGATCAAGTGATCCACCCTCCTCGGCATCCCAGAGTGCTAGGATTACAGGCGTGAGCCACTGTACCCAGCCTGTCTGAGAATTCTTTTTTGTTTTCTTTGAGACAGGGTCTTGCTCTGTCACCCAGGCTGGAGTGCAGTGGTGCAATCATAGCTCCCTGCAGTCTTGAACTCCTGGGCTCAAGTATCCTCTTCCCTCAGCCTCCCAAATAGCTGGGACTACAGTCAAGTGACATCATTCCTGGGCTAATTTTATTTTTGGTGGAGATAGGGTTTCACTATGTTACCCAGGCTGGTCTTGAGCTCCTGGTCTTGAGTGATCGTCCTGCCTCAGCCTCCCAAAGTGCTGGAATTATAGGCATAAGCCGCTGTGCCTGGCCCATCTGAGAATTCTTGTTGGCAGAGAGAGTGGTGGATGGCTCAATTTTATTGCTTGCTTGCTTGCTTGCTTGCTTGTCTTTCTTCCTGCCTTTCTTTCTTTTTCTATTAAAAAACAAACAGATTAATTGAGCTTTAACTTTTAAACCAAAAAAATAAAAACAACAACAACAAAAAAAACTGTACATATTTAACATACGCATAATTTGATGAGCCTGGACATAAGCATACACCAGTGAAGTCATCACTACAATCAAGTAATAGATATAACTATCACCTCTAAAATTTCCTTGTTTCTCTTTTGTTTTGTTGTTTGTTGTTGTTGTTGTAAAGACACCTAACATGAGATGCACTTCCTTAACAAATTTTTAAGTGCGCTATACAGTATTGGTAACTATATATTCTATGTTGTACAGCAGATCTCTAGAACTTATTCATCAAGCATGACTGAAACTTTATTCCCATTGAAAGGCAACTCTCAATTTCCCACTCCTGCCAGCCTCTGGTACCCTTCATTCTACCGTCTGTTTTTTTCTGTGGTTATGACTATTTTAGATAACTCACATAAGTGGAATCACACTTTATTTGTCCCTCAGTGGCTGTCTTATTTCACTTAGAATAATGTTCTCTAGATTCATCCATGTTTTGTCACAAATGGCAGGATTTCCTTCTTTTCAAAAGCTAATATTCCATTGTATTATACTATGCTTTCTTTCTCCAAGCTTGGCTTTCTACAATAGCTTTGCTATTGTAACTAACACTGCAATAAATGTAGGACTGCAGATATCTTGTCAAGATCTTTATTTTAATATTTTACATATATACGCACAAGTGGGATTGCTAGGTCCTATGGTAATTCTGTTTTTAACTTTTGGAAGAACCTTCATATTCTTTTTGATTGCACTATTTTACAAGGACTCCCTTTTCTCCACATCCTTGCCAATGCTTATTATCTTTTTTTTTTATAATGGTCATACTAACAGGTGTGAGATGATATCTTGTGTGGTTTTGGTTTTCATTTCCCTGATGATTGGTGATGTTGAGCACCTTTTCATGTATTTACTGGCCATACACTGAGGGAAAGGAGAGTCTTTTCAATAAATGGTGCTGGGAAAACAAGTTATCTACATGCAAAATTATAAAATTGGACACCTATTTTTATACCATACACAAAAATAAAGACAAAATGAATTAAAGGATTAAATGTAAAAACTGAAATTATAAAACTACCGGAAGAAAAAATAGGGTAAAGTTTCTTGACATTGGTGTTGGCAATGATTTCTTGGATATGATACCAAAAGCAGAGACAAACAAAACCAAAATAGACAAATGGGATTGCTGTAAACTAAAAAGGTTCTGTAGAGCAAAAGAAATGACAGAATGAAAAGACAACTTACAGAATGAGAGACAATATTTACAAACCATATATTTAATAAGGAGCTAAGGGCCAAAAACAAAAACAAAGGAAAAAAAACTCCTACAACTTAGTAACAACAACAACAACAACAACAAGAACCCAACGAAGTTTAAAAATGGGGAAAGGGCTCTAATAGAAATTTCTGTAAATAAGTAACATTTCTTTTTCTTACTCTGGCTCCATTTTTTGGCTTCCTGCTGAAGCCCTGATCTCACTTGTGTCTCCCTTTCTAAGATTGTTCTTCTCCATGCTCTCCAAAGATCCACACGTGGGACAGAACATGTTTTCCTCTATTTGCCTCCAACCACTAGTCAAAAAGAAATTCAGAAAGTTTAGGTAACATGCTCAAGAGAGCATGGTGATGGAGCAGGGACATACTTCAAGGTTTTCTGCCTGAAAACCAGAGCTATTCCTATTCATCTTTCTTTCTGATGTATTGGCCAATGACATATGGTGGGCAGGGAACTCATGAAATGAAGTGAATTTGACTTATCATGAGATAGTAAAACATTTGAAGTGGTGAAAATTTAAATATTTTTCAAAGAGAAAACTTTTAATATTTAGAGCAATGATTATTTTACTAATATTCATTAATTGGAGATAATGTTCTTATTATCATTATGTAAGAGTTATCTATAAATAAAATTATCTAACGTTTCAATAAGTGGCAAAGTATTTAGTTTCTTTTTTTTTTTTTGAGACAGAGTCTTGCTCTGTTGCCCAGGCTGGAGTGCAGTGATGCGATCTCGGCTCATTACCACCTCTGCCTCCCAGGTTGAAGCTATTTTCCTGCCTCAGCCTCCTGAGTAGCTGGGGTTACAGTCAAGAGCCATGGCACCTGGTCTTCATCAATAATTTTTAGTGTATAGAGTCATGAAATCAAAAGATTTGAGAACAGCTTTTGTAGCCTCTACTGAATTTTTAGGATTTTCAAGACAGCAAAAGGAAATACATAATGTTTTTCTACTTCATACCAGAGATTTTACATATTTAATCATGTTTTATAAATTTTATCTTTTCTTAATTATCTTAATAGAATTGTAAATTTTACACCCATTCCATAATTGAAGAGCTTGAGATCTGGAAATGTTACTTAAAATCCTCATAGGTTAACAAAGGGCAGAAGAGAAATTAAACCTAGGTCTGAATGACTCCAAAGACCATTCTGTCCTGCACTTAAACGTGTAGAACTACAACTGTGATGTGAAATGAGGTGGGCTACAGACATGGCTTTTCAGGTACAGAGACTAAAACAATCTAGGAAGTCCACATCTACCAATTGTGGCTGTAGCTCAGTACACAGTTTTCCAAAACATGGTTTCATTCTTGACAAAATGAAAAAAAAATCTTGTTTGGAATAGGAAGTCAACTTGATTGGATGCATTTTGGGGCCACGAGATCAAACAGAAGACCTGGATAATCTTTTTGTTATATTAATATTTCACCCAGTGTTTTACCATTGCCTATGGGCAAAGAATTGAATTTGACCTGCCTTGGAATTAGATTTTCTTTTTAAATTTTCCATTAAGAAAATATTGCTGACTCTTGTCCTAGATTTTCAGTCTATTAAAAAATATTCTCATCCATGGCTAAAACACATAGAAATTTTTACATTTTAAGTTCCTCCTTAGAACTTAGTGTTTGGGTCTCCCTTTATATCACAATTGGAAAAACATTAAAAATATGAAATTAAAGCAAAATACCTGGAAGCAACTGTATATAGAATCACAAATCATCTATCCAAGAGCTAAGACATTGCTGCTTATTACTATTTATATATACAAAATTAATTAAAGATGTGATAGTTCTCTTCCAAGCTAAACCTTGAGTACCCTTGGAACAGAGACTGTCTCATTCTCTTTGGTCCTGACCTCAAGTGATCCACCCACCTCAGCCTCCCAAAGTGCTGGGGTTACAGGCGTGAGCCGCGGCACCCAACAGTGTCATTCCCTTTGGCTAGCCCATTACCTGCATAGCAACTGGAACGCAGGAAGTACTCAACACATTTGTTTAATTGTCAAATGTAATTGACTTTATTTAAAATGCATTTTTTTCCTAATTTAAATGTCTTTATTCTGCTATGTAATTCATCTCATTATATAATATACTCATTTCCATATCATCTAATTACTTTGGAAAAACAATAAGAAAAGTTGTTTGGTTAGGATCAACGCATTGAAAATTCACAAAGTTTTCTACTATATAATCTAGCTTCCCTAGCAGTTTTTAAGATTTTTCCTTTATCACTGGTAGAAAACATTTTTCACAAATAGAACTTTTTGTTTTTAATTGTAATTAAGGCAGATGGCTAACTTAGTAAATGGGTATTGTTGGGGAAATATAACTAAAAACAAAAACTCCTTATCTAGAAATCATCTCTACAAAGGTAATAGGAAAAGAAAACATTTTTAATATTGAAAACATTGCAACATAATGTAATGGGTATCACAGGCAATCCACTAAGACATTGCTCACCCTTATATACAGCCAAGCAGACAGGACCCATTGTATGCATGTTTTCAAGGTGAACAATAACTCAAGTAAGAGGACTTGATAGCACTGTATGTCACACATAGGTTACCATAATTATACCTGTTATTTGAGTACAATTAACTGTGCTAGTTAATTTGCTTTATCCAGAGGAAATTCAAACTTCTTATATCTTTAGGACAGGAAATAGTTTTGCAACTTGGAGCAAGGTGCCCATCTAAGTCAGACTTAAGCCTACCCCAAAGACTGGGAGATGTAGGTACTATCCTCCTTGATGTTTACATTTCAAAGAAATGGCTACCAGGGACTTGAGAAAGACATTTCTAGATTACATAGCTGACAAAATGCCAATTTAGTCTTCAAAAGAATTTATATACCTTTCAAAGAGAGGAGAAAGAACTTGCAATAATAAGTTTTCTAAAGTAAATGCTCAAAGTAAACGGAGAGAAAGAGGTATTTTTTCTTATTTTCAAAATGAGTAAGAGTCTGATTTTAAATGTGCATTTGTCTTTACAGTATTTACTGTCTAGTTACTTCATGCAAATATTTATGGTAATTGAGTGGGGAGGTGAAGAGAGAGAGGAAGCACTACTATCATCTCACTCATATGTTGTTGCTTTTTATGATTTGCTTTGTTCTCATGTTTCTGAATGTTAAATTTGGTATTTCTTGGCCTATTCATGAGCTAAGGTAACTACTGCTGTGTAGGGGAAAAAGGATCCTTTAGGTTTGTTCTTCAAGATTATGGCCTCTGAGAGTTCTGGGAACAACTTTCTTGACCTCTTAATTGCTCTCTGTTCCCCTAAATGTTAGAAAATCACACAGTTATAGGTGCATAAATACTAAGTTAATAAATAAAGAGGTTAACTGTCTGTTGATGGAGAAAAGAAAAATACTCTGTAAAATATTTAAACAGGTTTATTCTGAACCAATACAAGCAACTGTGGCCCAAGGAACAGTCTCAAGAGGTCCTGAGAAAGGGTGCCTGAGGTGGTTGATGATTGAGTTACAGTTTGGTTTTATACATTTTATGGAGAGCAATATTATAAGCAAATATTTAAATCAATACATTGATTCAGACCAAAAAGGTGGGACATCTTGAATTGGAGGTAGGGTGGGAGAAGTAGGGTAGGCTTACAGGTCATAAGTCGGTTCAAAGACTTTCTAATTGGCAATTAGTTCAAAGAGTTAAGCTTTGTCTAAAGACTTGAAGTCAATAGAAAGAAATTCTTGAGTTAAGATAAGGAGGTTGTAGAAGACTAGGTTCTTGTTTTGTTATGTAGATGAAGCTTCTAGGTAGCAGCTGTCAAAGAGAAAAAATCATAAATATTTCTTTTCAGACCTTTAAAAGTGTCAGACTCTTAGTCTCTCCTAGATGGAGAAAGTCCTGGCTGCATTAATGGAGATTCTTTACAGAAGTAAACTTCCTCCAGAAAGGACAGCTTTGCAGGGCCATTTCAAAATACGTTAAATAAATATATTTTGGGATAAAACATTTTGATTTCTTTCAGGGTCTGCTATCTGTCATGTGATGCTATACCAGAGTCAATTTGGAATTTGGTATCTTATTGCCACAAAGCATCTGTTTTGTCAGTCTTATGATCTCCATTTTAACGTTAATACTGGTGGTCAGTTATGACTGAAGTCCAAAAGGGAAGTGGTATAATGAGGCATGTCCAATGTCCCTTCCTGTCATGGCTAGAAATTCAGTTTTTCAGGTTCCTGTGGCCCAGAGGGGCTCATTCATTCGGTTAGGGGGGTGCATAGGATTCTATTTTTGTTTGAATGTCCCTTTAATCATCACCCAAACTATGTCTTTTTTCCCTTTTTTTCCTCACGTTGAAAAATTATTCTTTGTTATAATCTCCTACTTAAAAGATTTTTGTTGTTGTTACAAATGGCACATTCCAGGTACAGTCCAATAGAAAGTAGGGTTAAGATCATCCCTTTAATGAATGTGTCTGGAAAAGCTTTCATCTCTTGCTTCTTGTGACGCTATACTCTCCTGGTTTTTCTCCTACTTCCCTCACCACCACTTCTCCGTTTCCTTTCAGGTTCCACCTTTTCTACTTGACCTCAAAATGATGGACTGCTTCTGGGCGGAGTCAAGAGTTGTCTGTTTATTTATTGTCATTCCATAGGTGGTTTCTCTTAGTCCTGTGGATTTAAGTACCGTGTGATATTGATGAATCTAAATTTCTACACCTCTGATCTCTTCTGTTAGTTTCAAACTTGTATATACAATAGCCTACTTGAAACTTCAATTAAATGTCTGATAAGCAACTCACATTTAATATGTAGAAATAGGACTCTTGTTATCTCTCAATCTGCCCTTCCCCCAGGCTTCTTAATAGAATGAATGACACCATTACATTCAATTGCTGAATCAAAACCCAAAACAAAATATAATAAAACAGAAACAAAAATCTAGGAGTCATTGACTTACATGGTCCATAACAAACCCATCAGTAAATTCTGTTGTTTCTACCTCTAAAACATATGCTATATCCTCTCCCTTTTTTCATCTCTGTAGCCACCACCCCAGTCCAAAACACCATCCTTTCTTATAAAGACTACAGTTTCCTTTCAACCAGCCTGTCTGCTTTCACTCTTTAACCTCTTCCCCTGTTCTTTCCCCATATATCAGTCACCATGATTTTTTAAAAAATATGAATTGCATTAATTCAGTAATCTCATGATAAAACTTTAAAGACTTTCCATTGACTTAGAATAATATTAAAAATCCTTACTGGCATGTTCTTAACACATTTTGTTCAAATGACCTAGATATTTAAAATGGACAACTAAGAGTAAATATTGGAGAAAAATTCCTGGCATTAAAAAAATAATATTTTAAAATAAAAAGGTCATATTTCTTCTAAAGATATCAAATTAATTGTTAAAGATAATAAGCAAAATATTTTGTAATATTGTCTCAGTGAGATGGATGGGATTTTTTTTATTAGACCATATTTCTAGAGATTAACTTTTTTTTATAGCTAGAATAAGATGGAGTTCAGAGTTCAGCATTAGTTTCATCCCTAATGTGTGCTTTAGGATTATTTTTTGCATAGGCAAATGTCAATTATATAGGTTGTCCAAATATGCCTTAAGAAGCTTAATAATTCATCTTAAGAGATGAATTCTTAAGAATTCTTGTATGTGGTTACCTATGTAATTTTATTTCATAGTCAAAAACTATTAAATCTGTAATTATGCATTTGACAAACCAAGCACATTCTTATCAACATCTGAGAGAGTGGAATTCAACCTAATTAAACAAAACTATACTTCTATATTTCAGAGCATAACTTTCTGGATTGTAATTTGGGAACATTTTGTTCTACACCTGTACTTCAATGGATATTAGAGAGGACTTTAATCAACTTTGTAGAAATTAACAGCAGCAATAAGAGAATGAATTAAGTATGAGCTTATGAATAATACACTATTTACAGAAGAATCTGTAACATTTGATTGTAAACCAAAAATAAAATTCTAAGTCCCCCAACCATCTAAATGGACCCTTCTTCTCAGCCAAGGGCATTCCAAAGTTAACCTGGAAAACTAGTTCAGGCTGTGACAGGAAGGAGTTGAACATACCTCATTACACTCTCCTCCCTTTTGGAATTCGGGCCCACTTGACCAGCATTAATATCAACACAGACCTTAAGACTGATAGACTGTCTGAGTCTGGCAAGAAACATTTACAGTCTATTCTCTGAAGCCTGCTACCTGGAGGCTTCATCTGCAATAAAACCTTGGTCCACACAGCACATTATCTTAACCCCGACATTTCTTTCTGTTGATTTTAAATCTTTAGACAATACTTAACTCTTTTAACCAATTGTCAATCAGAAAATATTTGAATCTACCTATGACCTGGAAGCCACCCCACCACCACCTTTCCGGACCAAACCAATGTACCTCCTACATGTATTGATTGAAGTCTTATGTTTTCCTAAAATGTATAAAGCCAAGGTGTAGCCTGACCACCTTGTATCCATGTTCTCAGGATCTCCTGAGGGCTGTGTCATGGGCCATTGGTCACTCATATTTGGCTCAGAGTAAATCTCTTCAAATATTTTACAGACTGTACTAGTTAGTTTTCGTACTGCTATGAAGACATACCTGACACTGGGTAGTTTATAAAGGAAAGAGGTTTAACTGACTCACCGTTCCACATGTCTTGGTTAGCCTCAGCAAACTTACAATCTTGGTGGAAAGCATCTCTTCACAGGACAGCAGGGAAGAGAATGAGTCCCAACTGAAGGAGGAAGGCCCTTATAAAACCATCAGATCTCGTGAGAACTTACTATCATGAGAATAGCATGGGGGAACTGTTGGAACCTTGCTCAAGATTCTAAGTTCGAGAGGGGCCGCCGCGAGAGACTACTTGACACGGAGGTCACAGCAAAGAGACACTTTTTATTGCTAGCGCGCTAGGGTCTTCAGCACAAGAGGCCGAGAGACCTCGAACGGCTGTTACACACTGCTCATAAAGGCAAAAACTACAAAGTCACACAGGGGGAGGTTACAAATTAAAACAGGGTGGGGTACAATAAGTTGATTGGTTCACACATTTGAAAAGGTTCAAGGCGCGAGGTTTGGAAGCAACTGATTGGTTTCTAATTATGGCCTGAGCCAGCTGTCCTACACTGGTTGGTCAGGGGGCTCAAAGGCGGGAAGGGGTATTTCCTGGAAATGTTTTTCTACTTTGGTTCTGGGAATGTAGGGGACACTACCTTGGACATCTGGTGTCCTTGATAGCTACACCTGGACCTGGACTCCTGTCTATCTGTTGACACACTTGGGTGGGGTACTGTCTATCTGGTAAATGTTTTTCTGACTTGTTTTTCTGAAATGTTTTCCCAAAGTGTTTTTCTATTTTAATGGCTATATTTTTCTAAGGTGTTTTCCCAAAGTGTTTTTCTATTTTAATGGCTATATTTTTCTAAGGTTTCTCAGAACTGCCCCCATGATACAATGATCTCCCACTGGGTTCCTTTCACCACATGTAGGGATTATGGGAACTACAACTGAAGATGAGATTTGGGTGGGGACACAGCCAAACCATATCACAGAGTTTGACTCTTTTCGTCTATAGATTATTACATTTAAATCTGTTAATTGAAATCTAATAAATGAATCATGGGAATAAATAAAAGAGTAGGTAAGTGACTGAATGACAAACAGGAAAATTTCACCTAGTAAAATAAACAAGTATGATTTTATAGTATCCAATCATCTTTTAGCAACAATAAATGAGATGTATCTTTTCCAATGCTGAATAAATATTTAAGAAAAAGAAAACCCCTCCATCTTATCTTAAATATATGTGTACCTTCTTTTTTATATAATATTGACATGAAGAAAATAAACTTAGAAAATTATTTGACTCCTTACTTAAAAAGATCATGCAAAACATGCAATTGAGACACAGGCTAACTCATGGACAGAAGTAGTGTGTAATATCTCTTGGCTGTTTTGCCAGAACTCACCCCCAAAATGGCTTTCCTTTGTGAACCCTGAATATCTCAGACAGGTCTCAGTTAATTTAGAAAGTTTATTTTGCCAAGGTTGAGGATGTGCACCCATGACACAGCCTCAGGAGGTCCTAATGACATGTGTCCAAGGTGGTTGGGGCACAGCTTGGTTTTATACACTTTAAGGAGACATGAGACATCAATCAATATATGTAAGATGTACATTGGTTCTGTCCAGAAAGGTGGGACAACTCAAAGTAGGGAGGCAGCTTCCAGGTCACAGGTAGGTGAGAGAAAAATAGCTTCATTCTTTTAAGTATCTGATTAGCCTTTCCAAAGGAAGTAATCAGATATGCATCTATCTTAGTGAGCAGAGGGATGACTTTGAATAGAATGGCAGGCAGGTTTGCCCTAAGCAGTTCCCAGCTTGACTATTCCCTTTAGCTTAGTGATTTGGGGGCCCCAAGATTTATTTTCCCGTCAAATTTCCCCCCTTTTCTTTTAAAAATATTTGGAGGAAGCATTTTAGAAGACAGTGAGTCTCTGGTCTGGTCTCTCATGGCTAGGACAGTTTATTCCTAGATGGGTAGGTTTTAGGTTATTAGGAAAGCTCATTTTTAGCAGCTTGTGAAGTCTCATGTCCTGTGAAGAGAAAACAGAGGGAGGAAGGGAGAAAAACAACAACAACAAAAAGAACAATCCTAGAAAATTAATATAGCCACATTGCTCTGAAGTCCATATATCAATAGGCAAGTATGAACGCGGCTTATGTATATAAATAAGTTGTTATTTTCTTCTGAAGTTTAAGTTGTCTAGCTTCAGTTTGCTAGGATTTAAGAAAGCATGGCTTAGTTTCCAGTGATTTCAAACTAGGAAAAATGGGGAAAAAAGGTAAAGAAAGAAAAAAAAATTGAAAGCATTATTTTGGAGACTTATAGCCAGGAAAAATTAGAATTCAGTCCAAACTGTAGAAAATAATAAAATTCAAAAAACATTAGGCAAAACTAGAATGTAACAACAAGTATGCTGTAGTTTTTGAAACATATTTTTTTCTCTCTCCAGTTTCCCATTTTTACTAAAGACAAATCATGGTAGGACCAATTTGCTTTATTATACTAGGCCAGATTATTTGTATAAAGTGCAGCAGGAATAATTATTTTTTCCACATAGGCTTTTTAAATTGGCTTTGATGAAACTTTGTTCCATAGAGGGAATCTCAGATAAGACTACTGTAAAACCAAGCCCAGCCATGGATTTGTACCATCAAATATCTATGAGTTGGGTGAATTCCACTCCTCTTGTGGTCCTCAAAAAACATGGGGCTCCTGGGCCTGTCAGAAAATGACATTCTTTACTTACCACAGGACAGGAACTGGGACAGGAACTGCGTAGACAAGGTATGAAGCCAGTTTTCCTAAGGGGCTTTTATTGGCAACTCTATAGGTCAAGTTTAATTTCTTAAAGGAAATCACACCATTCCAGTCAAAGCCTTGGTAAAATAAGCAGTTTCTCCAATTGTGTTCTGTTACAAATGAAAACAGATTCTTATTGCACTTATGCAAATAACTATTGCCATAATTAAGAATACTCACAAATAGTTTCTGAATTCTGGAGAAATAAGGTAGAGAGAAACAAATATGCTCCACATTTTGTTCAGGAGTATACTTAATTGTTAAAAGCTGTTGAAAAGAGCCGGGCGCATTCCTCAGCCCCGGGCTCAAAACAAACAAGCCCAGTACAAACACATCCCATCCTCCCATCCCACCACATATCACCATATATCTCTTAAACTTCCCCCAGGCTCAAAACAAACAAGCCCAGTACAAACACCACCAGGAAAGTCTCCGATAAGGGGACAGATGAGGGGATAGCCGTTCAAAGTTTTACTGAAAGAGCGGGAACCAAAAGAATTCCTTTGTTCCCCTGTAACTTTCAGGCTATAAAAAAGCAAACACTTGCATTGTTCGGGGCCCTCTTGTATGCGGTGGAATGGAGGGACCAGGTTTGAACTTGTAGTAAAGATCCTTGCCGCTTGGCTTTGACTCTGGACTCTGGTGGTCTTCTTTGGGGAACAAACGGTCTGGGCATAACACTGTCAATAGCTCAAAATAAAAGTTTTCTTGACTCTGAAAAACAAAACAAAAGATCAGCAATGTTTTAAGCAAAAAGTCTAAAAATTACTTCTGTCTTCTATTAGTTCAGCCCATGCAGCTAATTCCTTGATATTCATGAACATTTCAGCTCTCCATGAGTCCTGAAAATTTTTCCTCTATTCTGATATCACAGTCTCCAAACTTGTCAGAAACCTGCATTCAATAGCACCCGTTAGAGTTTTATAGCTGATTATAAAACCACCTTCTAAAGTGGACCAAAACAAAACAACTGTCTGTAGATGACAAAATGTTTTAGGGCAGCCATTGTCAAGACATAATTGACAAGGAAATTGTTACCTCTGTGGCACACAATAATTTAACATAACAATTATGATTATTATGGATAATGTACACTAAGTCATATCAGAATTACAGGAGTTATTCATAATTTTGGAACACATACCAATAACATATTTATATGACTACAGCCGAAAGAAAACCAAGCACCATTTCATATTTGACAATGCTTCCTGTACAATTTTTATACTAAATAAGCCAAATATGTCATTTTTCAACTTTAGGGAAGCTAATATCTTAAAGGATTAATTAGGTCAGAAAAAGACATAATTTATAATTTGATTTGGAAAGTTTGTCAAATATCAAAGGTTAAAATACTTGATATCACAACATAGGATCACAGGTCATTGTCAGATAAGTCATTTAACTGGAGTGATATCTCAAGGATTTTTTTTTAAAAAAAGTGAAAACCTTCATTCTTTGAGAGAGGAGACTTAATTTTCCAAATACTAAGCCCTAATAAAACAGGATGAAGCCAATTAAATTTGTTTTTCTAAATGATCTATAAAATTTTAATTTTGACCATAAGATATAGCTTCTGTAAGACTTTTATAACCATTATTAAGGAGTCAGTTAATGCTTCAAGAAAACCATGTTAACCTGACACAGGGGCCCATATGCTGGTCTTGTATCAGTGTGTGCTTGACATTGATGGTTAATTCATAGAGAAAATGTAATTATTTTCTCTCTCAAAATTGGCCCTCACAATCTCACACACCCACCTCTTCTGCAATAGTCCCTGAGCCTCGAGGAGTTGAATAGCTTTAATTTCTGGTCCTGTGTGTCAAGAACACAGTTTATTTTGATTGGCGTCTTCTACTGAACCTGAAGATGAGGCTTTCATTGCTGTCAGTGTTTAAGACTTACCAGGACTTGACGTCCTTTTTAGACCTAGGAATCAAAGCCCTGTAACTCAGTGTCACAAGGACTTTAAAAGCACATACAGAAAGATACGCAGGTGTAATAACCTTAATTAAAAATAATTTTAATCTCAAAATTTTTTCTAAACAAACAAAAACTTAATAATAATGGTATAGGAATTACTCAATAAAAGATAAAATCTGTTAGGTCAGTTACCAGAAGGCAAAAGAAAAGACCTGCAGTGCACAGAAAATTATGTTGGAAGAAAACATTTCCTTTATACCTTTAAGAAAACATTGTTAGCATCAGGCAACAACAAACAGAACCTGAGGGGGAAAAAACCTTAAATGAGCTGAAAATGAGTTGAAGGAGAGTGTTACTATCTAAAGTAGGTCTTTGGTAAAATGAGGCTCACAGTCACTGATTCTTAGAGTATACTTCAGATACAGATTTTAATACATACCTTTCTCTTCAGATTTTTTTTCTAAAAAGACTTAGAGTTATAGAGTTTCAATGGATACCATGGCATTTTGTTTAATTTTTTCTACTTACAGGGTCAGTATCACTTTCAGAAAATTATAGCATTAAAAATGTATAATTTTTAAATAGTATGTTTTTTCCAGAAAAGTATTTTAAAATTTAAATATAATTGAGTAATAATTTTTAAAAAGATAAGATGGTTTCATCATTAATTTTTTTTTTCAAATCAGATACTTTCTGCACCTGTGGTTTTCTTTTTTTAGCTTAATTCTTTTAAAAACTACAATTCAGATTGCAGATACAGTCACAGCAGGCTACCTTTTTAAGGTACGGGTCATTGTATGAGAACATATGTACTTGTTTGTTCTCAAAAAACAGACTCAGCAAGAAATAGGGCATGGTATTTATTCATGCAAGATAGAGTTTTGTAAAATACATTGTAACTTTAGGATATATTTTGTATATTATCTTGAATTTGGTATATGAGCCCATTAATACTATTTTATTTTTCTACACGACAAACAAGAAATATGGATAATCCTAGAATTTTTTTTTATTGTAAAAGTAAAACATATCAAAGATGGGGAAGTTGAAGGAATAAAATACCATACCATTGGCAGTGTAATGGTTTGGAGCACAGACTTTAGGATCTAATTGACTAGATTCAAATTTCACCTGTGCCATTTACTAAAAGCATGTACTTGGCAATGCTATTTTACCTGTCTGGGCCTTAGTTCCTTTATTTGCAAGGTAGAGATCATGTTAATAGTAACCATACCATAAGGTTGTTGTGAGATGAAATGAGTATTCAGGTAATCCATCTGGTTGTATTCACTAAGTATTCACTAAGCATTGCTAGCATCATTTAAGACTACCAGCTGATGATTTCCTAGTGTGCTTTTTCCTCATGTATTTTTTCACATTTGTTATAAAAATATATGTATGTACATATATATGCAACTTGATTTTCTTTCTTTTAAAATTAACATGTAATAATGCTTATTCTTTATAACTACAATGTTGCTAAACACTCTTTGTAGTCACACACACAAAAAATGCAGATAACACACTGGCTCAAAAATCTTGTCCTGGTCATAGTAACCATTTAAAGTGCTTTTCCTAGAGCGTCTGAGAACACTGATCCAAGTAACTGAGAGCAGCCCTTTTCATCTGTGCGAAGGCACAATGTTACAGAAAAATAGATGCTTGTCCCAAGGGAAATTAGATATTCATTTTCACAATGTGTCTTCTGAGGGCACTTATAATGGGGTCCTCATGCTGGCTGCCTCAGTGATAGCTATGTGACTTAAGCCAGTGTCTCTTAGGGAAACAGTCCCGTTTTCCCTCGTCATCAGTTGCTATCTTGTTTCACCCAGAATGGAATTCCCAGAAGACTGCTGAACAAGAAGAAAGCTCTAACATTTTGTGGATTAGAAATATCAGAAGGCTGCTATATTCTGTAGGAGGGAAGAATAATTCAGAAAATGTAAATTCTGGCTGGGCACGGTGGCTCACACCTGTAATCCTAGCACTTTGGGAGGCCGAGGTGGGCAGATCACTTGAGGTCAGGAGTTTGAGACCAGCCTGACCAACATGGTGAAACACTGAATCTGCTAAAAATACAAAAATTAGCCAGAAGTCGCTTGAACCCAGGAGGTGGAGGTTGTAGTGAGCTGAGATTATGTCACTGCACTCCAGCCTGGGCAACAGAGCAAGACTCCATCTCAAGAAAAAAAGAAAGAAAGAAAGAAAGAAAGAAAATGTCAATTCTGTAATCTGGGTGAGTGCATTCTCCTTTTTCTCCTGTGGGACAGAAAGGGAATTTCTCCATTTTGTTTAACATCTGACATAACGTGATCATGAAACATGTAATGAATGCCTGCTGTGGGTCAGGAACTTTTCTAGGTCCTGGGGCTTGAACTCTGTTCTTCAGAAACTCCGATGCGTCATATGTATCCAGACTCATCCTATGATTCAAGTTTTTTCATGATTTGACCTTACCCATTCAGCCAAACTTACCTCCTACATAATGCTCCACTGTGACCAACTCACCTGACTTCATTTATTCATGTCACAGATCCTAGTGAGTGCTTACCACAAGTTGGGTATGTTGTAGGAACTGCAGATATGGAGGCAATCTAAATAAAGTCCCTGCTTTCATAATTTTTAAAACCAGTATGAGATTCAGACTATAAACAAACATGATAACAGTAAATGTCATTATGCAGAAAAAATAAGAATGGAAGGAGAGAAAGCAACTTAGATGGGTATATGTGCTACTTTGGATAGGGTGGCCAAGGAAGTGCTCTTGGATGAGGGGATCATTTAAATAGATGCTTGAATAATTAAGCGGGGTAGTTGTGTGACTATTTAGGGAAAGGGCATTCCAGGCAGAGGGTAGTGTAAGTCAAAGTTCTTGAAATGGAAACATGCATGAGGTATTTGAGGAATAGCAAGCTGATCAAAGTGGATCAGGTGGAATAAACTAGGGGAGACAGTAGTAGGAAATGTAATTAAAGAAATAGCCAGGGGCCAGATCATACAAGACCAGGGGCATGGTAAGGTCAGCCTTTGAGTTTCCTTTCAAGTATTGTGGGAAGCCCTTGGGGGTCTGGGTTGGAAGCATGTTGAGAATAGAAGGTGGCAGATCAGTGTGAAAGCAGGAGGCACTGTTGGCTACTGCAGCTGACTGGTTTGGAAGACCCCTAACTATTATGCTCCTCCCATTTCTGCTTCTTCCCTTTGCTCTGACCCCTTCTGTGGGTGTTATCCCACTCTTCTCTCCACTTACTCAATTATTTGTGATACACCTCATGTCATTGACTGATTTCATTCACTTCCAGTATATTTTATACTGGAAAAGATATTTCAGGGAAATCCTCTTCACATCTTTCAAATAGTTTAACATTTGTGGATTCTGACAATTAAATCTCTGAATTTAAGAATGACTTTTTAATTTTCATCTTTAAATAGATTGGCAGAATTTTTAATGATGAGGATTTGAAAAGAAATACTAAAACTTGATTTAAAATGAATCTAAACCATTCAAGCTTAACCTAAATATCTCATTTTCTTATTCCACGTTTATGATGCTTAAAATATTTTTTTACTTTATTTTTTACGATTCTGTCTACTAAAGTAACATTTTTCTTACCTAGATAATTCTGTTTACAAATAGAATGCAGAAGAGAACCCAGAAGAATATGCCTCTGGGTTGCCAGAAAGGATGCCTGAACTCCATGCTCTCACGTCTACATATTTTCCTCTTATAACCTCATTTCCACAAATAACAGAAGAGTTACATGCTAAATGTCCATGGTGCACTGTGTCAGGAAGCTTCCTTCCTTGCTTGTTCATAGGGATCTCACTTATTATCACACTGCGTGCGAAGAGGAACTTGTTTCTCCCCAGCTGTTGGAATGGTCCACGCGGCACACTGAGCACCATGCAGGGTGGAGTCAGTTCCATCTTGTCTAAACCACTCAATAAGCGGGAAATACTGGGGACACCTGCAGGAACAGCCTGAGGCATTCTGACTGGAAGGAGCAAAGATATATCTGACTTTTTTTTTTTTAAGTTGAGAAATGAAGGGTCATGGGAAAACTGTCATTGACAAATTAGAAAGCATTTCTAAACATTCTGTTATTTTATCCCCACTTCTACTTTCGTCTTCCTCTTTGTCTATTTGTTTTCCATCTCCCTACCTGGGAGAAAGAAGGGTGGGTTTTGTGTATCATCCTCTCTAATTGTTTGGGTTTTTTTTTTTTTTTTTTTTGAGAACTAGAGAGAGATTTCTGGAAATAATGAAAAAATAGAGCAGAATCCATAGAAACATCTCAGGAATGCCTGTGAAAGCACTATTCTTGATAATGGCTTCTGCATAATGCATCTGTATACGTTTAGCATCTATTTTGTATGTTGTAGAGTTGGCACCTGAATTAATCAAGATTAATGAGCTGGTCCTGCAAATAATGAGCCGTGTCTCAATGACTGTGGTGTTCTCAATGAATGCCTGTTGAATTTAATTCAATTTCAATAATAATCTGCCTCATTAAATGAATGACACAAGTCCTGAGAAAGGCAACTGTATATCTGGCTAGTAATTAGGATAGCTGTGAGCAGATAGATAGGCCCTTGTGGACTCCTTAGACAATAAAATGGGCATTTTATTCAGGTTTTCATCAGGGGAGAGTGTGCTAGAATTGCTGTGACATGGCCTTGGACTCTAATAGATCTGGCTGGAAACCTGATATTACTAGTTATCAGTGACATGAAGCATAATTTCACTCAATTTTCTCATTTATAAAATGGTAGTACTGACTGATACTCCCCTTAGACTTTGACAAGAGACCCTGCATTGGACCCTTCCCTGGTACTTTTCTGGCTGTGTCCCTACAGATGATGTGAAGAGTTAGCAAGGTAAAGGAGATGTGCCACCCAGAGGCTACAGTGCCCCTCGCTCTGCCCCATAGACCGACTCCAAGTATGTGGGACTCAGAATTTCATGTTTGAAGGACTTGGAGCCTGGTTTTGGAGCCTGCAAGAAGCGGCCAAGGACTCCATTTGAGAGGTAAGAGGAGTGTAGATGAAGCTTGTATGTTCTGTCCACAAATGTGGGTGTCCACAAACATGCATTTTAGAGAACAGGGAGGAGAAGAGAATAGGAGTGCTTCTGAGATGGGGCAGCTTTCCTAGGCAGCTGTGTTCCCATGGAAAATTCCAAGTCAGGGTATCTGAAATTTGAACCTGGTGTAGCAGGACGAGCCGCAGACAAGAACCCCTCAGACACCGAGTTGTGGAAGGAAAGGGCTTTATTCAGCTGGGAGCATCGGTGGACTCACGTCTCGAAAAACCGAGCTCCCTGAGTGAGCAATTCCTGTCCCCTTTAAGGGCTTACAACTCTAAGGGGGTCCGCGTGACAGGGTCGTGATCGATTGAGCAAGCAGTGGGTACGTGACGGGGGGCTGCATGCACCAGTAATCAGAACGGGACAGAACAGGACAGGAATTTTCACAGTGCTTTTCCATACAATGTCTGGAATCTGTAGATAACATAACCGGTTAAGTCAGGAGTCAATCTTTAACTGCCAGCCCGGGAATGCAGCGCCAGGCTGTCTGACTACTGATTTCACTTCTGTCTTTTCTTTAACTCCTACTTTTTCTTTGAGGCAGAAATTTGTCATAAGACACTATGAGGGGTGGTCTCCTCCCTTACTGGAATTCCAGGTAGTTAAGAAGCCTATTTTTCAAGGCAGGAGTATAGAATATATTTTATTTAGCAGCTTGTCGCTTGATTTTTAAACTATTTTTAAACATTTTAAAAATTTATGATAATTGTAGATTCACATGCAATTGTAAGAAATAATGCAAAAAGATCATTTGTACACGTTGTCTATTTTCTCCCACTGGTAACATTTTGCAAAACTACAGCATAATATCGCAATGAAGGTACAGACATCTATACAATCCAAAGATCTTATTTTGATTCCCTCATTGTACTTGTATTCATTGGTATGAATTGGAGTGTATTAAGCTCTACACATTTTATCACTTATGTAGTTTCCTGTATTTGCCTCCATGGTCCAGACACTACACAGTTTTAATACCACAAGGTTTCCTTGTGGGCTTATTTTAAATAAATAGATATATAGTGAGCAAGGAAAAGAAAATCTCAGCACCCTAAACTCACTATGCCAAAGGGAAAAATTAAGCTTGGAAGCTGAGTCATGCACAAAAACAAACAAACAAAAACCCCAAAACCTGCCTTTCCTTTTGTTCCTAAACAGTTACAAGATAAAAGGCCACATATCTCCCCAGGTGGCATCCCTCACCCTGAAAATGTAAATTAACAGCTTACCTTTATGAGTGTGGGACAAGAGGAGACTAGAAATTGTCCCCTCCACCCTAAGGCAAATGCATATTTGACTTCTTCCTCTACTCTGTGTTTACTTTATCTTACGTAAAGTGCAGTTTTACTGAGCAAATACATAACTGACTGCTCCTCTACTCCCTCATTTTCATATGCAACATGTGGATTCCGTGAGCGCTAATGAAAGCCTCACAAGAATGTGACCATACTCTTTATCTCTCTTTTTTTCTTTCCTCCTTCCCCCTCCTGCCCACTTTTTTCTCTTTAAATATTGAAGCTCTCAAAATTCTCTTTGGAAAAAGTGCAGGCCGCAGATCCTACTGTGCCTTGTGTCTCTTTTTCCCAGGTGCATCCTCAACCTTGGCAAAATAAATCTCTAAGTTGATTGAAGCTTGCCTCAGTCATTTTATTTGGTTTACAATAGAAGTCCCTGGCAAATGAGGGGGAATAGCACTACAATTAAATGTTTGGCTTAGGCTGAATTAAGAGTAACATGCCAGAATGGAAGACTCTTCTCAAGGGGAAAACTCTTCCCAAAACAGAATCCTTGTACTAACCCACAGACTCTACTGAGGATGGTTTGTGTTTAAACCACAGATTCTACTGGGGGTAATTTGTGTTTAGAGATGGAGATTGTGGGAGAATTTGCTTCAAGTTGCTACCTCTGGTTTCTGGGACAAGTTCATACTCTGTCCTTTACTGCTCAGTACTCCACATCTATGAACACAGGAAAAACTAACCCTGGGCTAACCCTTATATTTCAGCAAAGCCCTTGGGTTTCCTGGTAGCTCTGATTTCCAAGAGCTTGTAGGAGGGTTAATGGCCATCTTGCTAATCTTTCAGGAGCCCATAGATTTCTCAGTCTTGCATTCTACTCTAGGTATAGACTTTTGAAGCAACCAGACCAACTCAAGTTCTACTGGGGCAGTTAAGGCAAAAGGAATTGTATTACCTGCTAATCGTGGGAGTTATAAAAAGGATGTGTGAAAAAATGGGAAGCACCATGGGAGGAAGAGATAAAAGGTAAAACTCTCATGGGATGTAATCAGATGAAAAGAACTGTAGTTAAATCATAGCCAGCGTTCAGGTTTGGAAAATTCCCACCTCTAAGCTCCCTGTAGCTTGTCCCAGATGTTCTGTGGTCCGCCCTGGTAACCCCTTAGTGGTTGGTAGGGGCTTCTATTCTGCCCCCTCCACTAGCTATAGCCTGTTTGCTAGTGGACAGTCTGGCTCACTCTGTGAACTCTTTTCCAGTCTTTTGGCTTCTAAGTCTCTGCTTTTTCAGCAGTTGGTTGACTCCTAGCAGAAGCTAAGATCTAATCTGGGAATGACGCCAGGGTTCAGGGCAGCCAAAAGGCAAGAATTCGCTGTGAAAATAAATCTAGTACTGCTTCAGTGACTCTGGGGATGTTTAGCAATGTTATGAAAGCAAACCATTTGTTTATTTTAGCATCCATATTTTTGGTCCATATTCCAAAAATGTGGACCCTAAAATAAATAACTGGTTTCCTTTTGTTTCTCTGTGTGTGTGTGTGTTAGACAAATGACTGGGACCCCAAATTTAGTGTGACTGCAAGCGTGTGTCATGAGTAGTTGCTAAGAACATAATTTCAGGTAGCAAAATTATGTAAGGAAGAGCAGGGGGGAACGGAAGGCAATTTTATTTGCAACTTGAGGGCTGTCAAAATGTAGTCAAAGGGCAGTTGATTTCAGTCTTATAAACCTTTTTAGTTGCTTTAAATTTTTAAATACACAAAAAATTATTAATAAATAAAATTATCATTTTACCATACAGAGGAAAATCACCATTAGTCTTTTGTTTTGGTTTCTTTTATCTGTATGTTTACCATAAATCATATTTGTAAGAATTTTAAAGTAATTTATGATAATTATAGAATATATAGGAAAAATAAAAGATAGGAAGAAAATGAAAATAATTTATACTTCTATGCATAACACCACCACTGACATTTTTATGTATATTGTTCTAAAATATGTATATGCCATTTGTTAAAACGTATGCAATATATACTTTAACAAAACTGAGATTATAGTACATTTTATAATCTACTTTTTCTACCTAATGGTGTATCTTGAACATTTCTTTTATTCTTATAAACCATAACTTTTAATTACCTAATAATATTTTATCACATAGGCATGCCATAATTGACTTAACAGTTTTCCTCTTTTGGATACTTCAGTGGTTTCTAATTTATAATTGTGGAATAGAAAGTGGCAGAAAGTCAGCCCTTCTGCATTTGGCGTCAGATGGCCTTGCTAAAAATGACTCTCCATTCTGTCTGGTGCTTCCAGCCCCTGCTGTTTCTGGAAACTTGTTGTATCTGCACATGGATCTTATTATAAGATGGTATAGTGTCGGGACTGAGAGTGAGGCTGCAGTAAGGCTAGACAGAGCTGGGTTCAACTTTTAACCTGCGATTTTCCTGCTCTCAAAGACTCAGTTATCTCATGATTAAAATAGAGTTATTATGAAGATTACATGAGGTAGTGTATCTCAGTTTATGTAGCTACTTAGCTAATAGTTGTATTATCATTTATTGGTTCTCTTTTTGAGTTGTATTTATTGAGCATTTTAATGTGACAGGCATTGTGCTCAGTGCTGAAGATAAAAAGATGGGAAAAATAAGTCTAGTCCTGGTCTCGTGGCTTTTACAGTCTAGTATTATAGAAAATCATCATGTAATTATGTTTAACAAAATTCAAAATTGTGGCTATGCCAAGTGCTAAGAAAGAGAGATACCTGTTCTCATGAGACCTTTTAATAGGGGATTGGCCATAGTCACAGATGGGCTTTTGTGTTCTCATAAAAGCTGGTCAAGAGAGGGCTGCGGGAAGATTGATATTCAGCAGAAAACATACTACTTGCTCTAAGATCTTTTTTATCTTCTCTCTCAGATGAGCAGAAACTATATGAATGTGATTTTGCAATAAAATGCTCCAGAATGGAACCAGAAAGAAATATTTTTAACTCTTTCCTGCCTGGTGCATCACCTTTGATCATCTTTCTTGTTTATGGCATCTATGCTCACATAGCTTTTTGCACTTGCCTCCGGGATGAACAACTGTAGGAGGCTTCTTTGCCCAAGTGTCTAGTGCTTCCCACCTTCTTTACCTTGCCACCTTGGCAATCTTTGTATTGCCAGCACTTAACAGGGTACCTGGTACACAGTGGTTCTCACAATGCCCAAAGCCAGCTGACTTAAAAGTTAATATGATATTTCAGGGCAGGGCAGACAACACCTGCCTAGGAAGATGGAGAGAGGAAGGAAAGGACTTCTCTTCCCTGAATATGCCAGAAATATAAAGCAAGGAGTGGAATGAAAACATCAAGGGGCAGCTCCTTGAAAGAGTTCAGTGAATCATCTTGTGGGGAAGATAAGAAATGTTTTGAAATATGTCTGAAAAGGGAAGAGGGCATTCCAGATACAGGAGACATCAGGTACGTAAGTAGGAAGGTATGAACAATATCACCTGCAATAGAAAGTGTCGCGATATGGGTGTGCCAGGAACAGAGAGAGACTGGGGAAAGGCTGTTAGATGAATAAATAGGAGATGACCTGGGGAAGTAGTTGGAGCTGAGTTGTGAAATATCTTATGTTTGTCAATAGTTTAGATTTTTTATTATAAGAAACAAATATACATACAGATTGGGGAAAAGCATAGGGCTTTGCAAAATACAAAATTCAATACTGCTAATATCTTACAGAAAAACAACACAGAACAAAACAAATCCTCTCAGCTGTGATCAGCATGCTTAGATCTTGTCTTGAACTTCACAAGCCTCCTAGGGATGAAAACCTACATGGTATGGTACCCTTGCTCCTCTTGCAACCACAGAGTTAATATCAGCTTCACTGTGTGAAGGTAAACAGGCCTTTACACCAGAGAAATATAGCATCTTGTTTTTAAAAATACGTCTTTGGTTAGTTTTAATATTTTTACTTTAAAATATATATTAACGGTAAGATTTTGTAACTATTCCATGAATATATTCCCTCATTATTATCAAAGTTCTTCATATACTAACAGATTAGAAAGTTTTTTGCATAAAAAGTTTATGCAAAAAAGTAAGAAATCTGGCTATTACTGGAGTAAATAAGTGCCTAATATGCCTGCTTCCATTTTGCAATCTATGAACTACAGGTAAGTTTTATGTGAACAGATTCTTGTGTGTAAACTGGTGGTTCCCAATATCTCACTTAATTACCTCTCATCCTATTCCTAGAAGCACACTTAGGGACACATATTGGCTGGGCTGTGGGACTGCCAGCTGCCTAATTCTGATCTCTTCTTTGAGGATTCAGAATTGCAAACCTCAGTCAGAACAGGTTACACTAACTAGTAGACTGTCACACACATTTTGCCACCAAACATTCTGATTCAGTGCCATGGTTGGGGAAAAATAGGTGTTTAAATCAGAGTGCAAGAAAACAGATGTTATGTTCCAATTAGGATAATTTGAAAAGGATATATTATTTATGAGGAACTAATGACAAAATTTTGAGAGAGTGAAGTTCATATCAGAATTTCTAAGGGCCAGAGTAAATGCTTTAATACCCAGCTTTGCATGTTGTTAAACAAAGTTTATTGGAGGCCGTTGTTGTGAACTAGCCTCTTGCACTTGCTCTTAGCAGACTGGATCAAACCAGAATGGAGTCACTTAGACTAAGGGACGGTAATCAAACAATTTTGAAATGGGCCGGTTTTCCAAAACACAGGAGATTCCAGTCTGCCTGACTCAGGATAGTAAGGAAGTTCCCTCAGTTTTAACCCTGTGAGGATGGTAACTTTCTAATAACCAACCCGCCTTGTGTTCTGTATTTCTGCTTTCTTCAGCCATTTTCTGCTTATAAAGCCAAATTTGTCTTCTCAACTCATCAGAATACTCACTCTATGTTATAGAATCACAAGTCAGTGAGATCTTTAAACTAAATTTGTTGTAATTTTGCCTTATAATATCATTGTCTGTTTGGAAAATAAAATGCAACATACCTGTGTGCATACATCAATTATTTTATGGACAATTGACAATTGAAATGAATCGAGAAGGGGGAGAATTGAAGACGGGAGAAGATCTACCACAGCAGTCAGAATTTGTTGAGTCAAATCAGTTTTCTAATTATGAATGCATCACCTCAAGGGAACACAGTTTAAGCAAAAAGCAGTCATTTTGTTGTTTGTTTATGAGACACCCCTGTCTGCTGCTGGGACACATCAGCGGCATCATGATTCTCCAGCTCCAACTCTGCAGGTGTGTTTGGTTTACTGATTGGCTGCCCGCCAAATCAGGAGCTGTTCTGCCTTATTGAAAAGCCCTGTGGTTCACAACATGTTTTCCTAAGTTTACTAAGTGGTATAAACCTCTTAATCTTAAACTACTCTACAGCACCTGCCCTGCCACTTCAAATTAACTTGGTCCTTGTTCTTAATCTTGATTCAGTGCATAAGCTTTTCACTGGCCAAGGTGAGTGCTGAAGTAGTTTTAGCTGCTTTTTTACCCAAGAGGTACCAGGCAGCACCAACTAGCACACAGCCAGCATTAGGAGGCAGTAGTAGAGGTAAATGACAGTCTCTTCTGAAAATTTTAATGCTTTGCTTTTGTATCTGAAAATTTCACTGGAATTGATTTCTTGTATGTAGTATGAGATAGGAATCTCATTTCACTTTTTACATGGCATTTCCCCAAAGGATCATTTATTGAATAGTCCATCTTTTCCCTACTGGTTTGAAATGCCACCACTGTTAAAGATCACATTTATGTTTATATGTGTTGATCAGTTTCTAAGCACTGTATAGTATCTTATTGGTCTGAGTTTTAAAAAAATCAATGCATTATTTTAAATGAAAACTTCATTAACTCTTTAAACTTATTTAGCTTAATCTTACTATTTTGTTGAATAATACTCCCTTGCTTAATCATCAATTTTTTGAATTAAAAAATTTTGCTATAAAAATATAATTTTTGCTAAAAAAGTTCTACAAAACTTTTAAATTAGTTTATAATTTTTCCATGAAAATATCTTGTTTGGATTTTAATTGGAATTACATAAATTTATGAGTCAATTTGGGAAGGATCAATATCTTTAATGTTTGTCTATAAATACGATGTGTTTATCCATCATTTATGTCTCCCTTAATACTTTACAAACTTTATAATTTTCTCCATAAAATATCACAAATCTTTCATGCCACTCACTCATTCATTCATTCCTTTATAGTTTTTAGAAGGCTTACTTGAACCAGAACATTTGCTAGCATACTTGTAGCATATAGATTTTTAAAATGTTTTTTCCATCAATATTTATGGTGCTTCCCATAGATTTTTATGGATATGTTTTTATCAGGTTAAATGTGCTCCCTTCTAGATTTAACTTTTCCTATGAATAGATGTTTAATTTTATTGAATGCTTTAACTCATCTGTTGAGACAGCTAAATGGTTTTCTTCTTCAAACTAAAAGTGGAAAATTATACTAATTGATTTTTAACATCTCTAATATACATTCAACTTGATTATAATGAACTATATTTATATATCTTTTAATTTGGATTGACAACATTTTATTTAGGATATATGTACTATTTTATAAGAGAAATTGACCTATAATTTTTTGTTCTCTAATTTTTTTATCCTTATAAAACAATTTAGTGAAGATTTTCTCATTTTCTGTTCTCTGGAAGAGCTTGTTAAAACATGTAAACATTTAGCATAAATTACCAGTAAGTCCTAAAGTCTTAGAATTTTATGGAGGAGAGAGAGTTGGTTAAAATTTATTTATTCAACTTCTGGTTAAGGTATATTCAGACATTTAATTTGTTATTAAGTAATATTTGATAAATACTTTCATAGGAAATTGAAAATTTGTCCAAGTTTTCAAATTTACTGGTGTAGTTATTCAAAATATTATATTACTTTCTAAATGTTACTTTATCTTTAGCTATGAACTTTTCTGATTCCAAATATTGTATATATGTGTTTCTCCTTTTTTTACATGATTTCTAAAACATGTGTAAAATGTGTATATGCATGTATATATGGGCAGGTGTATGTGTGTGTTTCTTCTGCTGTGAGACATCTGTCTCCCAGCAACATGTTTACTATTTTTTACTGTTCTTCCCATCCCCCAATTAGGACTCATATCTGTAGGTTTCTAAAAACTGCTAACATTTCCAGTGATTCTTTACTTATAACAAGATGAGCAGGATGAAAGGGCAACTTCTCCAACTTCACAGTTACGTGTCTCTGCTAAGATTCCAATTCCTTCAACCCTATATAGAATTAGCAATTGATAACATTATTTATTATTTAATTTTATAATGCATTTAAGATAGTTTTAGAATTGTTTCATTATACTATTTAGTGTCACTCTTTACAAGAATGCTTTTGGTCTTAAAGATAATTTTTTAAATAAAATGTAGCTTTACTAATTTTCATCATTTTCTATTCAACCTTTCAATATCTTTATATTTTAACGTTGACTTCTATAAACAGTTTATGAATTTTGTTTATGTACTGTGACAGTCTCTGTTTTTTAACCTGTTATTTTAGTTCACCTACATTTATTATGCTTACTGTGGGTATTTGGGCTTATTTCTAACATCTTATATGGTGCTTTCCATTTTTTTTCCCCCTTCTGCTTTCTCCCCTCCTATCTTGCCTTCATTGGATTGATCATTGTTGCTCTGTTTGGAAGTTATATATACTATTTTGGTTTTTTGAAGGTTGCCAATTAAATTTTGATATGTATGTGTAATTTAATAATGTCTCATATTAATATCTTTGTTAAGGATTTATGGAAGACTGAACTCTTATCACCAGTCTCTCATTTTGCACGTTATTGCTGGCAAGTATTTTATTCTATCCTGTTTTTTACCATTCTTCCCATCCCCCAATTAAGACTCATATCTCTAGGTTTCTAAAAACTGCTAATATTTCCAGCGATTCTTTACTTACAGCAAGATGAACAGGATGAAAGAGCAGCTTCTCCAACTTTACAGTTAGGTGTCTCTGCTAAGATTCCAATTCCTTCAACACCATATAGAATTAGCAATTGATAATATTGTTTATTATTAAGCATAGAGAATTGTTTCCTACAACAAAAGAATACTAATAGGAAGAAGAATCCATGTTCAGTATTTTAGCTATGAGAAAATGTCTTGAAGACTGCACTATATGCGTGAGAAATTTTCTTCTTATTCTAAATGTCTAATAATTGCCTTTTATTAAGATTTTAGCTCTGTTAAATAGAGATTAATGTGCTAAACTCAGTAATTTACTGAGCGCTTGCAATGGAGTTTGTCAATATTCTCTAGAAAGCCATTAAGACTGTGATCTTTTTCTAGCCAAGCAAAACTAGAGTCGTAATAGGAAGGGGCATGAAAAAAAAACAAGGAGAAAGACCTAGAACAGAGGCCTGCAAGACTTGAGCAGTCATGAGGCAAAGTATTAAGCACCTGAGGTGAAGCCTGAGGACAGGGTTCAAGACCATAGTAAGCAGCAAATGGTTAACACCATCTCCTTTTGCCTTGATGTACATACAGGTTCTAATAACGCTTGCATGCCTCTTCTATTAGCATCTTGTGTCCCATTTTGACTATGAATAAAGGCACTGAGGAAGTATCAATGTGAGCCTTCAAGTTTGGGATGGAAGGACAAAGAGAAACAGATGTAAATAAGCAGGATTCCATGATTACTCATATGTGACCAGAGCAAGTATAAGTATGAGGCATAGCATGTACGCCATGGCCTCATACTGCTCTGCTCACATAGGAGTAATCATGGAATGTATGAGAAGTATGAGGCATAGCGTGGGTATATCATCCTAAAGTATTGGAATTCCAGTGTAGTAACTGCAAGTGCCAAATTCAGAGGGTTATTCTGGCTCAAAGCTATCAGCAGTGAGTGAGAAGTCCAAGTCTAGGAGCTCTGGTGTCGGTGAAACCAATGCGTGGATGGTCTCACAAACAGAAATGGTTTGCTTTCATTTGCCTTTTTGACCACCTACTGTGTGCCACGCAATTCATATACATTATCTCTAATGTTTCCAAGAACCTTAGAAAATTGGGGAATTACAGATCCCTATTTTATATTAAAAAAAACTGAGATTAAAACATATCAAGAGACTTGACCATTTTACAACTACCAATTGGTGGAGCTAGGATTTAATACCAGTTTATTTGACTCCAGAGTCTCTGCTTTCCCCCCTACCTTTGCCATCTCCCAGTGAAATAAACTCCCATTCCTTCCAATTATATCTTGAAAGCTTCAACCAAAAGCAAGGCTAAAAAATACACATTTTTTTCCTTCTCTAAAATATATATCGTGTGGATTATCTTATTCTGCACTTTTACTGAATATCTTCTTTCTCAAGACATAATCTTTATTAAGCACAAATCTGCCGGCAACTAACAGACATTAAAGAAGTTAGTAAAAAAATAAGATATTTTTGTTGAGAATAAGTATATGAAAAAATTGCTACCTACTGCATGAAATTTTGAAGAAATTATGGCATATGTGACAAGAGCTCCCCACAAGGTAGCTGAGGAATAGAAAGTTTATGATTCTTGTTTGGAAAAAAATGTTTTAACATAGATCTGTAGTTGTATTTTTATTTTTTAACTGAAAATGAGGACTGGAAGATTGTCAGGGGTCTCATGTGGATTTGCACTACTTGCCAGAGAAAGTAAATAAGATTGTCACTGCAGCTGATTAATTTTCAGGACAAAATTTGCCTCTTTTCTCTTCAGTTACTGTTGCCATGGTGATGTTATGACATCAAATTTTGCACAGGAGGTTACTACTTCTTAACTGTAGACTCTTGCTTTAGCTGGATAGGAAGAATTTCTGGGTCACTTTGGGGAAGATCTTTATATGTTAAAGCAAGAGTAAGGGTGGAGAGTTATCCATTAAGATGTTGATGTCTTTTTAAATATTCTGAACATGAGTAAGAACATTGAACTCTGACTTGTATTTGCATAAATTGAAGCTTTCAGTAAAGTGCTTTTCTTTGACACTAAAAGTGCAGAATCTCTTACTAGCACTGAGCAGGAGAATGGGAAGCCTCACATAGTGAAAAAAGTATTAGTCTTAAGAGGGGGAAATGAAAATCCAATACTGTCTTTTACTATGTGACTGAATTTAATTCCTCTGACTTTTACTTTGCTCATTCATAAAGTATAAATAATTTATGTTGTTGAAAAGATAAAAGAAAACTTTACAGATATAAAGTATCATTGTAGATACATTTTCTGGCCACTAGCATTCTGATTTACCTTTGGGGAAATTATCTCCACTATTCTCAATTCATGATGTTCAGATAGGGCTGACAATTTCCTAAGATCATTGGCTGAGTTTGTGACTCAGAATTGGCTGATTAGAGTTCTGCATTCTTCTGGGCATAATAAATGGTCAGGATGGACTTGGATTAATTCAAGCCGGGCCACTGAACCCTTCTTGAGACTTTCGTTGAATACATGGAGAAAGTTACATTGTCTTTCAGGTATGTTGCTTAGGTGGTAGGATATAACTCTAAATTGATAGGCATCTTTGTTATGGTTGGAGATATTAAACCTGAAAATGAAGTTGACACACAGAGAAGCTGAGCTGAGAGAGAGATAGAAATTGTATAGTTTGACAACTTGCACCCAGAAGTGACTGACATCTGCTCCTTAACTTTCCTCAAATTATAGTAGCTGATTTATTGCTTAAGCCAATTTGAATTGGGTTTCTATTACTTGAAACTGAAGAAATTTTGAACACCAGGATCATTCTTGTGCTTATTTATATATAATTTTAAGTTATATATATATATAAAATGTAAAAATTAAAATAGATAATAAAAAGTTCTTTGCAATTTAAAAATTAAAATAAAGAACAGAGAAATTTTGCTAAATAACTAGAATTTTACTCACAACTAGAATGGTCAAAGGCCACCCATCTCTGACTTTGAAGTCACTTGCCCTTCAGATGTTTCTCATTCAAATATTTCTTTTCCCATATTAATATTTCTATTTCTGAACAATGAATTGGGTCACCTATTTGGTAAATATAATTCACTTTTGCAGTGGCTTAGGCCTGTGATCCCAACATTTTGGGAGGCTGAGGCGGGCAGATTGCTTGAGTCCAGGAGTTTGAAACCAGCCTGGGCAACATGGCAAAACCCTGTCTCTACCAAGAAAAAAAACCGCAAAAATTATCCAGGCGTGGTGGCTCATGCTTGTAGTCCTAGTGACTCAGGAGACTGAGGTGAGAGGATTGCTTGTAGGAGGACTGCTTGAGCCCAGGAGGCAGAAGTTGCAGTGAGCTGTGAGCGTGCCACTGCACTCCAACCTGGGCAGCAGAGTGAAATCCTATCTCAAATATATACATACATATATCACTCTTTAGGGTGGCTCTTTTTTTTTTGGTTTGTGTGTTTTGCTTATTTTTTTATAAGCAATTAATCATGAGATTAGTAATGCTGTTCTAGGAGGGACCAGTGGGTGAGAAAAGGACCAAGGCTAGAGGTCTGAAGAGGATACTATGTTGTATATGTGGAGAAAAAAGAACCCATGAAGAAGACTGAAAATGAAGGCCATGTGTGCAGAACAAAGTCAAAGGAGTAAAAGAAACATGTAAGAAACATGCTAATGGCCAGCACATCCCAGGTCAGCACAGAAGCCTGATAAGTTAGATACTAAAAAGTTTCCCTTGAAGTCAGGATTTAGGAAGTCACTAGTGAGAGGAAGTCCATGAGATTTGTTGAGAGGCTCTATTTCAGTGGAGTGAGAATTAAGTGAATATTAAAAAGTGGGCATTGAAAAGTAGAGATAACTCATTGAAGATTCATGGAATAAGAGGAGAAAAGAAATCAGATGGAGTTTAAAATCTTTTCAGAACAGAAGAGCCTGAGCATGCTGATTGGCTGAGGAGCAGCCATTTTAAAGGAGATGTGACATATAAAAAGGGGAACTGATAACGGAAGGTCCCAGCTGAAGGGAAAAGAAGTGAATCCCAGAGCATACGTAAATGTGTTTCCTGGAGCAGGAGAGACACAACCTCTGAAATCAGAGGAAAGAAGGAAAAAGTGTGTGTCACTGTAGATAAGCATGTTTGTTGCAAATCAGAGAGCTAAGGAAGATCACCACTGATAATTTTAATATTCTTGGTGAAGTAGAAGGCAAGGTTATCTATGAGATAAGGAAATTTGGTCACTGTTAAAGAGAAACAGAGTCCAATGTCCATTAAAGGCAGCAAGCAGATTTTATTCAGACTACTGCAATGAGAGAGAAATACTTTGGTATTGACTGAGCTCAGTTTTGTTGAAACAAAATGTGGGAGTGTTTGTTTGCTGGGGTGTGCCAAAGGAAAAGTACTGAAGGACACTGAGGCAGGGAAGGTGGGTCAATGTGATAAGGTCATCTGTGTATTTGTTAACTGGTGTTTATCAAAGTTAGGCTCCTGCACTCTCACATAGCCTGGAAGACAGAGCTTTAGCATTCTTGACGATGACATTTCAAAAGGTTGACTTTCAGGTTCTTGAGAATGACATTTTTGGGTTGCAGAAGATGCATCTCAAAGGGACAAATATTTTACAATTGCAAGTTTTCTCAAGTAGAAGGAAGGGTTCCTAAGAAAAAAGAGATCAGGGACCTATAGTCAGATTTCTGCTGGAACAAACAGTAAATTCTTTGGCCAGCATTAAGCTTTTTCAAGCAGGCATGTTAAGGGGACTAGTGACATCATCCTAGAGGCACTACCTTGAGCTGTGAGAAGCCACGCTAGAGGTTGGACAAGGAGAGAGTGTTTGTCACCATGTTGTCTTTGACTTTCTCAAGCTCATACTGAAATGGGTGATACAGGTTTATATCCAGGTGTTAAAGCAGTGAGCCTGAATGTATGAGCTAAGTTTAAGCAATCTCAGAGAAAGCTCTCTAAACTGATTATATTAAAAATTGAAGGCGGGGCACAGTGGCTCACATCTGAAATCCCAGCACTTTGGGAGGCCAAGGTGGGTGGATCACGAGGTCAGGAGTTCGAGACTAGCCTGGCCAATACAGTGAAACCTCGTCTCTACTAAAAATATAAAAATTAGCCCGGGTGTGGTGGCATGCACCTGTAGTTCCAGCTACTCAGGAGGCTGAGGCAGGAGAATCACTTGAACCTGGGAGGCTGAGGTTGCAGTGAGCTGACACCACACCATTGCACTCCAGCCTGGGTGACAGAGCGAGAGTCTCTCAAAAAAAAAAAAATTATAACAGAATGTTCAGCATGGAACAGTATAGAAAACTGAAATAGAGAAGTAGATCAAAAAGAATACAGCCTCACAACTAGAATCAGAAGAGCCTGTGAAGCAGAGCTGGAAGACAACACAGCCCTCCTACTTTGCCTACAGCCTTCAACACAATGTCCTATGATATGAAGTTGGTTTTAATACCACAGCATATTATTTCCTTATGCATTCAGTGTTTTGATCATTCATGAAATTTATTGAATGCTTACTCTATGCTAAGCATGGGTCTAGGGATGCAAAGTTCAATATAATTATAACTACTTATTAATTATGTGTTGTATGTGTTATATTTCAGCTTAATTTAACTGTCAGTAAATTGTATGTGATTCAGTCCATGAAGTGGTACTGTTTTATGAATGAATCTTTTTATTTCCTATAATGCTATGAATCCAGGGAAATTTTAGGTATTAATAATGAGACATGTTTGAACTGTGGCAGACCCAATTGACACTTGCAGGAAGCATCATTTTTCCTTTCTGGGGCAAAATCCTAATATAAACAGTTCCCCGCTTAGGATGGTTTGACTTACTTCTCTTTTTTTTTACTTTACAATGCTACAAAAGCCTTACACACTCAGTAGAAAACATACTCCAAGTACCAATAAAACCATTCTGTTTTTCACTTTTAGTACAGTATTCAATAAATTACATGAGATAGTTAACACTTTATTACAAAATAGGCTTTGTATTAGATGATTTTGCCCAATTGTAGGCTAATATAAGTGTTCTCAGCCCATTTAAGGTAGACTGGGCTAAGCTATGATGTTCAGTAGGTTAGGTGCATTAAATACATATTTTCAATTTACGATGGATTTATTGAGGCATAACCCCATTGTAAGTTAAGGAGCAACTCTACTGACATGATTTGATCAGATCTTTGCATTCACATGGCATTGTGTAGTGTGATGAGGTTTACAACACATAACTAATGAATCTATGCGATTGGTAATAATCTTCATTTGGTAAATCAAGTTCAGTTTTTATGGTGGATTTTAAAAAAATTTGTCGGCCAGGCGCGGTGGCTCACGCCTGTAATCCCAGCACTTTGGGAGGCCGAGGCGGGCGGATCACGAGGTCAGGAGATCGAGACCATCCTGGCTAACACGGTGAAACCCCGTCTCTACTAAAAATACAAAAAATTAGCCGGGCGTGGTAGCGGGCGCCTGTAGTCCCAGCTACTCGGGAGGCTGAGGCAGGAGAATGGCGTGAACCCGGGAGGCGGAGCTTGCAGTGAGCCGAGATCGCGCCACTGCACTCCAGCCTGGGCAACAGAGCGAGACTCCGTCTCAAAAAAAAAAAAAAAATTTTGTCTGCATGCACTTTACATCGTTTTTATGATAACCAATGAGTCCATGAGACTAGTGATGCCACAAACTTGGGTTTGAATTTGTGCAAGTTACTTATTTTCCACATTTGTGGATTTGTGCAAGTTACTTATTTTCCACATTTATAAGAAGAAAATTTTAGTATTTGCTTTACAGAGTTAGATGGGAATTAAATAAATTTTTGTAGGCTACTCATACAGCCAAAGCTGAGCATATTTATGTATTAATATGGTAATATCTGTTTGCTTTAAGACATTTTTAGGTAGTTTTAATGAATGACAAATTTTTTAAAAAATTGTCCAGATTGTAGTATATAGAAGAGATACTTCATATGCCTTATATCCTAATCCAACTTATTTTCAGAAATAATATTTTCAGGAAGGTAAGCCATTTAATAATTCCAAGATCCTTTAGGTAGAAGCTTTAGTTATACTGTGGTGATGTATAATCAGACTGAGAATGAGACAGAGATGTCTCAGAACACCTCAGCAGGAGAGCAAAGCTCTGTGACTGTGAGTCCATAATCTGGCTTTGGAGGAGTCACGTCTTACAGTGTAGGGCCCAGCTGCAGAGGTCAGCGTTGAGAATAGTTGTCCTAGAGAGACCTCACTAGAGCCACTGTTCTGGTCTATAGGTACTTGAGTGCAGGATTGAACCACGATGTCAAGAACAACAACAACAAAAAACAACAAATGCTCAAGGAAGGGGAAACTAGACCCTACATAAAAACAAACAGTTATAGGGACTTTGTGCTAAAATATAATAACTTATTAACTTTCTACAAACCAAGTTAAAGATTTAGCCTAGATCTTGGAGTAGAGCTGAACTTGCAGGTTTTTAACTTTCACTACTTACCAATTTGTATATCAAGAACGTGGAAGATGTTAAATAATTCAGGCTAACAAAAAGAGAAAGGTTATAGAGTATGAACTAGGTAAGGCATTTCATTAGCTATTTTTTTTTTTTTTGAGATGGAGTTTAGTTCTTGTTGCCTAGGCTGGAGTGCAACGATGTGGTCTCCCCTCACTGCAACCTCTGCCTCCCAGGTTCAAGTGATTCTCCTGCCTCAGCCTCCCAAGCAGCTGGGATTACAGGTGTCCACCACCATGCCTGGCTATTTTTTTTGTTTGTTTGTATTTTTAGTAGAGATGAGGTTTCACCATGTTGGCCAGGCTGGTCTCAAACTCCTGACCTCAGGTGATCTGCCCACCTCGGCCTCCCAAAGTGCTGGGATTAGAGGTGTGAGCCACTGTGCCCAGCCTCATTAGCTAATTTTTTATATCCTCCCTAGATTGAGAGGACATGGCCTTTAGATACAGGAAAATCAGCTTCAATACAGGGATGACCCAGTGGAACAAATACCAAAGATGAAACAGTAAGATTAAACATGCACCATTGTGATAAGATAAGCATATATTTTCTTTGCCTACTCAGGAACTCTCTCTCATTGATTGTGTGTTTTGGATGAATTTGAACCTCTGGTGACAGAGGTAAACATGCAAAGATACTTAAGCCAATCAAAATACTTCATGACCTTGACATAATTTATTGAGGATGGGCACATGACATTTCATCTAAGTTATTTTAGTAGTCATAAAATTGTTCATATTTCCTTATCACCCTTATGATGTCTGTAGGGTGTCTAGTGATGTTCTCTATTTCATTTCTGACATTGGTAATTTATTTGTATTCTCTCTCTGTCTTATTGATCAGTCTAACTAGTGGTTTATAATTTAATTACTCTTTTTAAAGAACCAGTTTTTTATTGATTTTGTCTATTTCCTTTTGTTTCACTGGTTTCTGCTGTTATTTGTTTTATATTTTTCGTTCTATTTGAGTTTAATTTGCTCTTACTTTTATAGGTTCTTTTTGTAGAAGATTAGATTATTGCTTTCGTCTATAGCTTCGCCCTCACAAATTATATTATGTCATGTTTTCATTTTCATTCATTTAAAATATTTTCTAATTTGACTTGTGATTTCCTATTGAGATGTGTGTTATTTAATTTCAGATATGTATTTTGGACCTTTTCATAGATAGTGTTCTGTTTTATTGCTCAATTTAATTGCATATTGTCAGAGAACATACTTTGAATTATTTTGTTCCTTTTAAATATATTGAGACTTAGTTTGTGGATAAGCACATGGTGTCTACTGGTGAATATTCCATGCGCATTTGAAAAGAAAGTATATTTTTCAGATGTTGGACACGGTGTTCTCTGTGTCAACTAGGCCAAGTTGATTCTCGGCGTTTTTTAGGTCTTGTGTGTTTCTGTTGATTTCTCTGCCTTCTTGTTCTATCAACCTGTTTAGAATATGAAGTACTGACATCTCAAAATGTAATTTTGGTTTCAACATAATTATGGTTTTTAACTACTTCTTCTGTGTTTACATCTTTTACTTTATGTGTTTTGAAATTACGTTACTAGATCATGCTTTTTTATTGTATTTTTATATCTTCTTGATGAATTGACCTCACTAACATTACCAGCTTCTCTCTCTATTCCTTGCAGTATTTCTTGTTATGAAGACTCTCTTGTGTCATATTAAGAGCAACACCAGACTCCTTCTATTAATGTTTGCATTATATAACTTTTCCCATTACTCTTAATCTACATTTTTATATTTAAAGTGAATTTCTTGCAGATAGCTGCTTATAATCTATTTAGATTTATATTTAAAGTGAAAATTTTTATATATTTTTATATTTAAAGTGAATTTCTTGTAGAGAGCATGTAGTTGAATCTTGTCTTTTCATCTAATATGATATTTTCTGCCTTTTGATGCATTTTGAACATTTAAATTTATTGTGATTATCTATGAGGTAGAATTAAACCTACCATGTTGTTGCTTATTTTTTATCTTCAGCATTTGTTTTGTGCCATCTTCCTTTATTTTTTCCTTCCTTTGGAGCAAGCAATTTTTATAATTACATTTTATGTCCACTATCAATGTATTATTTATTGTCTCTATTAGTACTTACTGTAAGGTCTACAATATAAAACATAATTTTATGGTCTACCTTCAAATAATATTATAAAACTTCTTTATCAAATATAAATCTTATAACATTATACTTTAAGTCCATTCTACTTTTTAGAACAATATTGCCATTAATTTTAAATTTTCATAGGTTATAAACTCCAGAATACATTACTATTGCTACTGTTTTTCCTTTGAGCACTTATATATTTTTTCTTTTTTTTCCAAAAAAGCATTTTCAGACCCAAAATATTTCTTCTTATTGCATGTTTTCATGTTTAATGAAGGCAAGTAAGCCATTAGATTATGAGTCACAAGATTCCCATTCTTTTCCACAAAATGTATTCTGGCAGCAACCATCAATTCTCATGGAAGGGCAACCCTTGTGCTTCCAGGAGATGACATTACAGGGGCTCCTAAGACATTGGCAGCTAAGGGCTCTGGGCATGATGCAGGCCACTGTAAAAGGCCAAGAAGAATAAGCAATATGCTACACATACATATGTGAGACAATGAAGAAGGTGGGCCATGTGTTTAAAAAATTTAAACAATGAATAAAGCATATATTTTAATATTTTCCCACAGCGTTACCACTTACAGCCTTCTTTGTCTTGTCTGTAGATACAAGTTTCTTTTTAGTGTCATTTTCCTTTTGCAAGAACTTCCTTTAACATTTCTTGTGCTGCAGGTTTGCCTTAGTTCCTGTTTGCCTTCATTTTTGAAAGACTTTTTGCTGGATATAGAATTCTAGGGGGCGCTGGGCATGGTGGCTCACACCTCTAATCCTGACACTTTGGGAGGATGAGGCAGGAGGATCAATTGAGGTCAAGTTCAAGACCAGCCTGGGCAACATATCGAGACCCCATCTCTACAAAAAATAAAAAAATATAGGCAGGCATGGTGGCATGCACCTATGGTCCCAGTTACTTGGGAGACTGAGGCAGGAGGATCACTTGAACCCAGGTGGTTGAGGCTGCAGTGAGCCATGATTGTGGCACTGCGTTCCAGCCTAGGTAACAGAGCAAGATGCTGTCTCTAAAACTATTTTTTTAAATTAAATTTTAATTAATTAAAAATATTTAGGGGGGTATAACAACCCCCACTCCCACTTAAGTTCTTTAAAAGATTGCCATTTGATTGTCTTTTAAAATGTATATTTCTGATATGAATCTGCAATCATTCCTTGTTGCACTGAAACAATGTCTTTTATTTCTGGCTCCCTTAAAATTTTTCTTCTTTATCACTGGATTTTGGAAATTTGATTACAATTAGCCATGTGTGATTTTCTTTATGTTAATTCTACTTAGGATTCATTCAGCATATTTGATGTGTGGGTTTACCATTTCCATCAAATTTGGATAAATATTGTCTATGATTTTCTTTTTTTTCTTCTTTCCTGTTCTCCCTTCTCTCTTATAAGGACTTCGTTAGGCATGCATTAAATCTTTGATATTTTCCCACATGTCACTGAGGCTCTGGTCATTTTTTCCAACCTTTTTTTTTTCCTTTTCTACATTTCATTTTGGAAAGTGCTATTACTATGCCTTCCAGTTTACTGATCTTTACTTATGCAGTGTCTAATCTGCTTTTAATTTTATTCTGTGATGTTTTTATTTCAGAAATTTTATTTTTATATTTCTTGGAGTTCTAGTATGTTCTCTTTCGTATCTTCTATTTCTCTTATTATTTAAATTTTTTCTTATATCCTTGAGCATATATATCATATTTAAGTAAACTGTTTTAATATCCCTTGTTATTTATAACTTTGATCATCTATGTCATGCTTAAGTGTGTTTTAATTGCCTTTTTTCTGGTTATTGGTGAAATTTTTCCCACCTCTTTATCTAGTTATTTAAAATTTTCCATTTCTGAATGTTTAGATTTTGTTGTTTTCCGGCAGAGTACCGGACTTTGTTCTGGGAGACTGAGGTTAACTCATTATCAGTTTGATCATTTTGAGGCTTGATTTAAAGCCCCTTCAGGTTAAAAGTAACAGGAGCTACCTTTACTTAAGCCCCAGTTTTAATGCCTAGCCCCTTATGCAGTTTTTAATGAATACTCTTTTTGTTCACTGGGATGTTCAACCATGGTTTCTGGCTCATAACTCTCATAGCCCCTGTTACAGTAAACAGAATCTCTCTCTCTCTCTCTTTCTCTCTCTGTGTCTCATCTCCTCCTGTCCACCTTTCACCTGCCCAAGGCAGGACTCTAACCTGATTGTGGGTCATAAACCCTCATTCCAGAGGGGCCGTGCCCTGTACCCTGGAGGAAGGAATGCTGCACAGAGAGACCAAGAAGAGTCTGAACAGCAAGCCCTTGCAGGCTTTAGATCATGCCCTTTTTGTCCAATCGCATTGTGACGTGGTTGTCCATCGTTCAATCATGCCTGTCCAACGAAGTCTCCATAGAAGCCCAAGAAGACAGAGTTTGAGAGCTTCAGGACAGCCGAACATGTGGAGGTTGCTGGAAGGTGGTGCGTCTGGGGAGGACAAGGAAGCTCTGTACACCTTCCCCTGTAACTCATCCCATGCATCTCTTCATCTGTGTCCTTTGTAGTAATACCTTATAATAAGCTGGTAAATGTGCTTCCCTGAGTTCTGTGAGCCACTGTAGCAAATTAATGGGATCCAAAGAGGGAGTTGTGGGAACCCCATCTTGAAGCTGGTCAGTCAGAAGTTCTGGAGGCCAAAGTTGTGACTGGTATCTGGAGGTAGGGACAGTCTTGCAGGATTCAGCTTTCAACCTGTGGGATCTGACATTTTCCCCAGGAAGATATTGTCAGATTTTAATTGAATTAGAGGAAACCCAGTTGGTGCCTGCCGCTTGGTGTGTGGGGTAAACCCCCACACATTTGGTCACAGTGTCTTCTGTGCTGATTGGATTGTTCAGTAAGAGAATAGATAAAAACACTTTTGAGTGTGTTCGACATTTTTTCGAACAGGCCTTTTACTCTAGCTACTGGAAGCTTGAATGATTCCAGGCCTTACGTGAGCTCTAGAATTTTTCATCTACGGTTTTCTACAATTTCTCCTTTCCTAGAAGTTTTCCCTAGCTTGACATCATGGGGTTTCTCCCTACGTATGTACAGATGGATATTCAGCCACAGACTTAAAGTCACCCCAACATAAATTTCTATAACGTTTTCTCTGCATATTCTATGTCTGTGGAAATTTTAGCCACTTCTGCCTCTCTGAAATCTGAGCTCTTTGACTAGGCTGTTCCAGATCACTCTCACCCCTTGCCCCATGCTGCTGTCTGGTAATTGCCTCAAGGTAGAAAATGTGAACAATTACAAAGTTTACCGTATCGTGTCCATTCTGTCTCTGCCGTCATAGCCCTGCACTACCTATATAGTCCAACATATGAAAATAGTGTTTGTTTTCTATGTATTTTTTAGTTTTCTAATTGTTTATGACAGGAGATTAATTCTGGATTCTAATACTCCTTCATGATTGGAAGTGGAAATCTAGTTACCTGTTTATTTGGGTAGCTAATGGTGAAAGAAAGAAAACTGTGTTATTTATCTAAGAAAATTGCTACAGAATTCATAATGAGTAATCTTTTATGTTTGTGCATGCACTCTGCCTCCTCCCCCATCCACTTAAGGAAATATCTTTTTTTTTTTTACTTCAATTTTTATTTTAAGTACAATGGTACATGTGTAGGATGTGCAGATTTGTTACATAGGTAAACTTGTGCCATGGTGGTTTGCTGCAGAGATCAACCCATCATCTAGGTATTAAGCCCAGCATCCATTAGCTATTCTTCCTGATGCTCTCTCTCCCCTCACCCCTAACTGCAATAGGCCTCAGTGTGTGTTCTTCCCCACCATGTGTCTATGTGTTCTCATCATTCAGCTCTCCCTTATAAACGAGAACATGCAGTGTTTGCTTTTCTGTTCCTGCATTAGTTTGCACCACCCATGCAGATCAAAAGACATGATCTTGTTTATTTTTATGGCTGCACAGTATTCCATGATGTATATGCACCACATTTTCTTTATCCAGTCTATCATTGATGGTCATTTGGGTTGATTCCATGTCCTTGCTATTGTGAATAGTGGGGCAATGAACATACGTATGCATGTGTCTTTATAAGTGAATGATTTATATTCCTTTGGGTATATGCTTATTAATGGGTTAAATGGTATTTCGGCCTCTAGGTCTTTGAGAAAACTCTGGTCTGTCTTCCACAATGGTTGAACTAATTTATACTCCCACCAAGGTTGCAAAAGCATTCCTTTTTCTCTACAACTTCGCCAGTATCTGTTGTTTTCTGACTTTTTAATAATAGCCATTCTGTCTGGCAGGAGATGGTATCTCATTGTGGTTTTGATTTATATTTCTGTAATTGTCAGTGATGATGAGCCTTTTTTCATACATTTGTTGCCCACATGAATCTCTTATTTTGAGAAGTGTCTGTTCATTTCCTTTGCCCACTTTTTAATGGGGTTGTTTGTTTTTTTCTTGTAAATTTGTTTAAATTCCTTGTAGACTCTGGATATTAGACCTTTGTCAGATGGATAGATTGCAAAAATGTTCTCCCATTCTGTAAATTGTCTGTTCACTCAGATTATAGTTTCTTTTGCTGTGCAGAAGCTCTTTAGTTTAATGAGATCCCATTTGTCAATTTTTGCTTTTGTTGCAATTGCTTTTAGCATTTTCATCATGAAATCTTTGCCTGCGCCTATGTCCTGAATGGTATTGCCTAGATTTTCTTCCAGGGTTTTTATAGGTTTTTTTTTTTTTTTTTTTTTGAGATGGAATTTCACTCTGCCACCCAGGCTGGAGTGCAGTGGCGCAATCTTGGCTCACTGCAACTTCTGCCTCCCGGATTCAAGTGATTCTCTTGCCTCAGTCTCCTGAGTAGCTGGGATTACAGGCACACACCACCATGCCTGGCTAATTTTTGCATTGTTAGTAGAGACGGGGTTTCACCATGTTGGTAAGGCTTGTCTCAAGCTCTTGACCTCGTGATCCACCTGCCTTAGCCTCCCAAAGTGCTGGGATTACAGGTGTGAGCCACCATGCCTGGCCAAGTTTTGGGTTTTATATTAAAGTCTTTAATCCATCTTGAGTTAATTTTTATATATGGTGTAAGGAAGGGGTCCAGTTTTAATTTTCTGCATATGGCTAAGCAGTTCTCCCAACACCATATATTAAATAGAGAATCCTTTCCCCATTAATTGTTTTTGTCCGGTTTGTCAAAGGTCAGATAGTTGTAGGTGTGTGGTCTTACTTCTGAGTTCTCTATTCTGTTCCATTGATTTATGTGTCTGTTTTTGTACCAGTACCATGCTGTTTTGGTTACTGTAGCCTTGCGATATAGTTCGAAGTCAGGTAGCGTGATGCCTCCAGCTTTGTTCTTTTTGCTTAGGATTGTCTTGGCTATTTGGGCTCTTTTTTTGTTCCATATGAAGTTTAAAGTAGATTTTTCTAATTCTGTGAAAAATGTTAATAGTAGTATAATGGAGATGGCATTGAATCTATAAATTACTTTGGGTAGTATGGCCATTTTAATGATATTGATTCTTGCTATCCATGAACATGGAATATTTTTCCATTAGTGTGTATCCTCTCTGATTTCCCTGAGCAGTGGTTTGTAGTTCTCCTTGAAGAGGTCCTTCACATCCCTTATTAGCTGTATTCCTAGGTGTGTTTTTCTCTTTGTAGCAATTGTGAATGGGAGTTCATTCATGATTTGGCTCTCTGATTGACTATTGTTGGTGTATAGGAATGCTTGTGATTTTTGCACAATTATTTTGTATTCTGAGACTTTCTGAAGTTACTCGTCAGCTTAAGAAGCTTTTGGGCTGAGACAATGGGGTTTTCTAGATACAGAATCATGTCATCTGTAAACAGAGACAATTTGACTTCCTCTCTTCCTATTTGAATATGCTTTATTTCTTTCTCTTGCCTGATTGCCCTGGCCAGAGCTTCTAATACTATGTTGAGTAGGAGTGGTGAGAGACGGCATCCTTGTCTTGTGCCAGTTTTTAAGGGGAATGCTTCCAGTTTTTGCCCATTCACTATGATATTGACTGTGGTTTTGTCATAAATGGCTCTCATTATTTTTAGGTATGTTCCATCAATACCTAGTTAGTTAAGAGTTTTTAAAATGAAAGGATGTTGAGTTTTATCAAAGCCCTCTTCTGCATCTATTGAGATTATCATATGGTTTTTTGTCTTTAGTTCTGTTTATGTGATGAATTACAGTTATTGATCTGCCTATGTTAAACCAAGCTTGCACCCTAGGAATGAATGATCGTGGTGCATAAGCTTTTTGATGCGCTGCTGGATTCGATTTGCCAGTATATTATTGAGGATATTTGCATCGATGTTGGTGAAAGATATTGGCCTGAAGTTTTCTTTTTTTGTTGTATCTCTGCTAGGTTTTTGTATCAGGATGATCCTGGCCTCATAGAATGAGTTAGAGAGGAGTCCCTCCTTTTCAATCTTTTGGAACAGTTTGAGTAGACACGGTACCAACTCTTCTTTGTACCTCTGGTAGAATTCAGACCTGAGTCCATATGACCCTGGGCTTTTTTTGTTGGTAGGCTATTTGTTACTGCCTCAATTTCAGAACTTGTTATTGGTCCATTCAGGAATGCAATTTCTTCTTGGTTCAGTATTGGGAGTGTGTATGTGTCCAGGAATTTATCCATTTTTTCTAGATTTTCTAGTTTGTGTGCATAGAGATGTTATAGTGTTCTCTGATGATTGCTTGTATTTCTGTGGGGTCAGTGGTGATATACACTTTATCATTTTTGAATGTGTTTATTTTATTCTTCTCTTTTTTCTTCTTTGTTAGTCTAGCCAGTGGTCTATTTTATTATTATCATTGTAAAAAACAGCTCCTGGATTTGTTGATCTTTTGAATTTTTTTGTATCTCTGTCTCCTTCAGTTCAGTTATAATCTTGTCTTATTTATTTATTTATTTTTCTTGTCTTCTCTTAGTTTTGGGGTTTGTGTGCTCTTGGTTCTCTAGTTTTTTTTTGTTGTTGTTGAGATGTTATATTGTTAACTTGAGATCTTTCTAGCTTTTTGATGTGGGCATTTAGTGCTATAACATTGCTTTAGCTGTACCCCAGAGATTCTAGAATGTCATCTTTTGTTCTCATTAGTTTCATAGAATTTCTTGATTTCTGCCTTAATTTCATTATTTACCCAAGAGTCATTCAGGAACAGGTTTTTCAATTTTCATGTAGTTTTGTGGTTTTGAATAAATTTCTTAATCTTGAGTTCTAGTTAGATTGCACTGTGGTCTGAGATACTGTTATGATTTCAGTTCTTTTGCATTTGCTGAGGAGTGTTTTCATTTATCTGATCAATTTTAGAGTAAGTGCCGTGAGGTGATAAGAATGTATATTCTGTTTTTGGGTGGAGAGTTCTGTAGATACCTATCAGGTCCACTTGATCCAGAGCTGAGTTCAGGTCCTGAATATCTTTGGTAATTTTCTGTCTCAGTGATCTGTCTAATAATGACAGTGAGGTGTTGAAGTCTCCCATTATTTTTGTATGGTAGTCTAAATCTCTTTGTAAGTCTCTAAAAACTTGCTTTATAAATCTGGGTGCTCCTGTATTGGGTGCATATATATTTAGGATAGTTAGTTCTTCCTGTTTAATTGAACCCTTTACCCTCACCTCGTGATCTGCCCGCCTCAGCTTCCCCCAAGTGCTGGGATTAGAGGCGTGAGCCACCACGCCCGGCCCCAATCTGGCTATTTCTGTACCTAACTTCCATTTTCTGTATATCACTTTCCTTTTCGTGCCCATGAATCTTTTTCCACCATGTGGTCACACTGGAGTCTCTGAGCCTACTCTGGCTCAGCCTATTCTGTCTGATTCGTGAATGGATCTTTGCTCAATTAAACTCTTAAATTTAATTCAGCTAAAGTTTCTCTTTTAACAATATAATTACTTTTCATAACCCAAATTTTTAGTAGAGTTTGTTAGACACCAAAATAAATGAGTGAATTTTATAGAAATTAAAGAAGAGAGTTAGTTTGTACATCTGGACTGGCACAAGGCAGAACAGAAATAGCATGTATGAGATGGCAAGGCTATCCTAAACTAAGATAATATTGGGACCAGAAGCTCAGAATCAGATTTGGGAAAACTCCTGAGAATTTTTAGAAGTCTTAAGAAAGACATTACATTTGTCAAACTATAAGGAACAGAGCTTTAGCAAATTATTATTGCAGATCTATTGAGCAGAATGACCCTAAGTGACCTCTGTGTTAACCTTAGGCTCTGTGCTGTCTATACCAGTAATATTCTAAGATGCTGAGCATCTATTATTAACCAACTGCTGCTGGCAATGGCAGTCTGCTGGGAGAAAATTATGCAGAGAAAAGATTCCATTTCTCTCTCAAATGTTGGCAGATGATTAGGAGGAAAATTATCTTAAAAGTGAAATTATATAAATGTTATCTGATTAACTTTTTTGGTGACACTTCATTTATCAAACTGAAAGTACAATGGTGAGCTGATGTTAAGATTTTCTTCAGTATTATTTAATAATAATGAATGCAGAGTTATTTTTAAAACAACTTAGTCACCCAGAATTTATTTCATTCCCTAAGGTAGTTCATATATTAAGATTTATGCTTAACATGCTGCTTTCTTAATTTGGAACATGTTATTAAAAGAAAATGACAAACATTGTTTTAGGGCTTTTAATTTAGCTCTTGCAGAAATGATAATTTTAACCTCTATATGAATGTCATATGTCATGTTTAATTTCTTCATTTTTGATATGTACATCTATAATTTTGGTGGCTAGATAAGGTAGGCAACATATTATCTAGCATTCCATCAATTGGAACTCTATAACATTTACATATTGAAAATTGAAGACAATATAAAACACTGAGATTTTGATATGCATTTTAAATGTTTGCTTAGGAATAGTATTAAGTTAAATTATGTTTGGTTTCACTTTAGTATTTTGACATGATATATAATTTTTATTAAAAACAACTTACAGTTGTGTATTCATTATCTCATTTTCTCCTCATAATGAGTTTTTTTTTGTATTTTTTTTTGTTTGTTTTTTTTTTTTTTGAGATGGCGTCTCACTCTGTCGCCCAGGTTGGAGTGCAGTGGCATGATCTTGGCTCATTGCAACCTCCACCTACCGGGTTCAAGTTATTCTCCTTCCCCAGCCTTCTGACTAGCTGGGATTACAGGCATGCCTCACCACACACAGCTAATTTTTGTGTTTTTCATAGAGACGGGGTTTCACCGTGTTGGTCAGGCTGGTCTCGAACTCCTGACCTCATGATCCACCCGCCTCAGCATCCCAAAGTGCTGGGATTACAGGCATGAGCCACCACACCTGGCCCAGATAATGAAATAGGCTCAGAAACAAAAACATGTTTATCTGTGGCCTAATGGTTAACACACTGCTTCTTAAATTTTATAAGTATAAATATGCATATGGTTAATATTAAGGAGTCATTTTAATACTCAAAATATTCATACAGTAGTTAGAATAATTACCCAGCATAACTTGGTCATAGTCACATGATTCAAACTATCATTTTATGCCATAGATATATGTTACTTGATATTAAAATATTAAAAATTATTGTATGTGTTTAGATATATTTATGGGTAATGGTAATTAATATTTGAAGTCTGATAAATCTAAATATTGAAAATAATTATCTTTGATTTTTTTCTTATTTGAGTTTTGTAAATGGGCATGTACAACTCATAGAAGAAGAAAGCTAGTTAACTAGCATTCACCAAAGCATTACCAAAATAACTAAATGAAACAAAAAAGAACCCTATGAAGTCTTCGTAATATTTTAATGTTAATTTAAAAATTTTTAATGTCTCATCGTTAATAAAATAATGTGTTGTGATAGAAATAATTTGTATAATTATTGCTAGATGAATTGATTCTTTTCAAACTTTTTCTTTAGTCCAAATATATCATCCTGACTACCTCACAAAAATTATAAATATGAATGCATGTTCTGGGCCAACCATTTCCAGATTTTAAAATTTCACAGACTACTGAAATTACAAGAAAAACTAATGGAAGGGATAGCCCAGGTTTGTCGATATTTCTTATTCCCACTGAAAACATTAAACAAAACAAATTCTTTGCATTGTTTTTGCAAAATTCTTTATCATTATTTTATAAAACAGAGGGTATTAAACACCAAAAAAAGAAAAAGATAAAAGGAAGGTTGTAATCTTATACTGAAGGAGTCTTTGATAAGAATGATTTATAAAATAAGTACAGGCATACACACACACACACTCATATTTAGTTTTCATTTTTAATGCTATGAACTTCCAACCCCGTATTCAGAAAACTTCATCTAAATGGATACCCAGGGAAGACAGTTCTAGGCTGTTTCCCAGATCCTGCTTTTATCTCCCTGGCCAGATTCTTGGCTCCACGTCTCATTTCTGATACCTATTTGTATTATTTCCATGGCTGAATCCTTCTGATTTCACTCCAGGCTTGGGGGATCTGTTTTCTCTAACAGTTTTGGACTATGTGTTCTCCTATGGTTTTGTCTTTCTCTGCTTCTTTAGGGTGAGAAATATCTGCACTGTCCTCTTGCCCCTTGGAATTCCCACACTAGCTGTGATTCCCCCAGTTTTGATAAGAAATCCGGATATGTTTTTCTCTATCTGAATTCTCTATCACATTTGAGTTCTGCTAGTTATAGCAACACAGACCATCTTCTCTTTCTAGATATTGATGACCCCTTGTTGACAATGACATTTAAAGTAAGAATGCACGTTGTTCAATTGTATAATATAGTTATCTCTTTGTCTTAAGCTTTCAATATGTGTATGGATTTTTTTACTTTAATAATTTATTGAGGTTAGATTCAGATGATAATCATGATATCATGTGATAAGTCACATGATATCATTTTCAAGCAATATTTTACAGGTTGCTTTTATGACCTAAAATGTTAAAAATTTCAAAATTAAAGAAGGATATTTTGAGGATCCTCAGGGAGGTAACTCAAAATCGAAGGGACCAGTAGAAGTCATTGGTCCATCATCCCAGCCACAATTCAGAATCATGATAAATGAATTAATTCGTCATGCAACCCCTATTTAGATGCTTCAGTCATGGGGAGGTAATTGCCCCATAGGGTTTCTCATTCCATTCTTGGCCATCATCATTGGAAATTTCCCTCTTAGAATGACCTGAAATCTGAATCTCTCTTAGAATGACCTGAAATAGCCTTATTTGAAGATAGCTGTGAAATCTCCCAGGAGTCTTTGCCTCTCCAAGTTAAACATTCCTAATCCTTTCAAACCATTCACTCTTCGTATAACATGCTTTTCAGATCCTTAATCTTTTAGACTTTTTTTCTGAATATGTCAATAATTTTAACAGTCTTACATTGTCTTCCAGAGCTGCAATCAATATTACTGAAAAAGTCTTATAAAATTGAGCATGGTAGACTATTATTTCAGGTCATCTGGACAATGTGCTATTATCGATGCATCTTCTTGAAGAGGAGATTCACATAAATGTTGTGATCAACTGAAGTTCCTAGATTTAATCTTTGCTGCTGAAATAGGTTCTTTCTACCCAGTTCATGTACATTTGATTTTCTGAACCAAAATATGGGGCTTTAGACTTATATTTGATAAAATTCACCTTGTCAATGTATTTAAATATTCTCTGAAAGCTAGAGATACTTTACATTATAGAATGACATCATTCTGAATCTTAATTTTATTCAAAATATCATATATTTCTCTTTATTTCATATTATTTGCACATTTGGTTTAGCATTTAAAATAAATTTATGTCAATGACAAGCATTAAAATGAATATGTTCAAGGACTCTATATTTGAGACCTCCTGCTAAGTTTATACTTTGTAATTAATTTATATTACTTGGGTATAGTTATCTAAAAGGCAAGAATCTAATCAAGTATGTTTTATTATTCAGTCTTTGCGTTTATACAAGGATATAATTGGAAACTTTATCACTTGCTTTCTAAAAGATAATGGTATTAAATAGCCATCTGAAACATAAAATGACTCAACTCCATATTTTTTGCGTGTTGTTATTTTTGTTTTTTTATAAGTTCATTGGATTTCTTTCTATCATAATAAAAATATATCATCTTTATCACACTTGTTCTTAGTCAAAAGGCTGAGAAGCAATATATGGTGCTTGTCAAAACTCATTTCTTAGCACGGGTCCTCTAGAAAACAGAGCCTGGGGCAACAATTAAAGTATTGCTGCCTATAGAGGTGCAAACACATGTGTGTTAAGATAAAGGAAAAAAGAAAAGTGAGGTAAAGAAAGACATGAAACACAATGAGTTGGAAGCAGATCCAGCAGATTGCTCAGTGGGCATGTTAGCTTGGCCTTCATTACCTCTCCAGAAGAATTGTAAAGAGGAATCATAACCTCAGAGTAGTCCACGGAAGATAGGTAAAAGGGAGAAATGCAACTGCCTACCTTTCTCTTGTCTCTTGTTTTGTATTAGTTGATGTTCACCCACACTAACTCCCCATAATTCCCACCAGCTCCACTATCTTGTCCCTCCAACTCAGTCCTTGCCTGGTATGTTGTTACTAGCCAGTGTATCATCAGGAGGCATTAAATCTCGGCTGTGAAATGACACCAGATGTATCAGTCTGCTTGGGCGGCTATAACAAAATACCATAGACTGGGTAGCTTAAACAACAGAAATTTATTTTTCACAGTTCTGGAGTCTAGAAGTCCAAGATCAGAGTGGCAGCATGATCGGATTCTGGAAAGGTCTCTATTCCTGGCTTGTAGACAGCCACCTTCTTGCTATGTGCTCATTTTCCTGCACAGAATGAGGTCCAGCTGCTTGTTCTTGTGGTCCAATAACCAGATGCAGACAGACTTGGAAAAAGGGAGTTTATTTCTGCAACAGGTTACAGGGAGAAAGTCAGAGTAACTCACCAGACAGACTCAAAGTTACAAGTTTTTTTCTAGTGCTCGTGTATATTTTAAGCTCAATGCCTACGTGTGGGAGTGCGGCCACAAGCAGGAGTGTTTCATGCAATCTATATCTAATCTTTAACTAGAGCCTGGGGTCTGGAAAGCTTTCTCTAGAGTCTTGGAAAGTTTCTTAAGTGTGTTCTGGTACAAAGTGTATGCATAAGAATGCCATTCGATTAGACTTTAGGGTCTGAGAAAACCCAGGCAGGGTCTTAATAGGTTTGTTTTCACATTCCTGCCCTCATACACCCAGTTTCTCCAGTTCTTTAATGTTTAACTTATGCGTTCATCAAAATTATAGTAAAAGGTTAGTGGAAACCAACTGTTCTGGTTGCTACTAGAAACCTGGCCTGCCACAGTCACATTGGGGAGACAGAGCGAAAGCAATCTCTCTGGTGTCTTGGGGGCTTCAGGACCTCATCTTAAACCTAATTGTCTCTCAAAGACCCCATCTGTAAGTAACATCACTTTTTAGGTTAGGGCTCCAGCATATGATCTGAGGGGTAACAACATCTACTCTGTAGCATTCTGTCCCTGGCTCCCCCAAATTCAAGTCCTTCTTGCATGTAAAATACATTCATTTCATCCCAGTGGCCCTCCAAGTTTTAACTAATTCCAGCATCAACTCTAAAGTCCAAAGTCTCATCTAAATATCACCTAAATCAGATATAGGGGAGACTGTAGGTATGATTCATCCTGAGGTAAAATTCCTCTCCAGCTATAAACCTGTAAAATCAGACAAGTTAATGTGCTTTCAAAATACAATGGTGGACAGGCCTAGGATAGACATTCCCACTGCAAATGGAGGAATCAGAAGGAAGAAAGAGGTGACAGGTCCCAAGCAAGACCAAAGCCTAGCAAGGCAAATTCTATCAGATCTTAAGGCCTGAGACTACTCCTCTTTGGACTGATGCTCTACCCTCCATGCTGTCTGGGGCGGCAGAGTCATGCCCAAGTCTATGTAGGTTGGCCTCACCCTTAGATCAGTATTGGGCAGGAAACTGCAGAAGTGACACACATTTCTAATTGTGTAAATTAGTACAATCTTTCTAAAGATCAACTTTGTGATACAAATCAAAAGTCTATCACATATCACAGTTTGTGATATGTATAAACTGTTACATATCCCTTGATGCAGTAATTCAAGTGATAGCTGTTTATCATAATGATATTGTTATACATGCACAACAGATTTTAATACAAGAATGCTTATCACAATTTGTATATTATAATGAAAAAGTGGAATCCTCAAGTGTCAACAATCAGATATTTGTGCAATCATTCAATAGACTAGTATGTAGCCAAAAGGATTGATAATTAATATCATACTCAGAGCATTTAATATTCCATAAAAGATTCAAGGTGTAATAAATGAATAAAGCAGGTTGCCAGACAACATTATATTTGTAACAGATGCTATGTATTATGTATGCCACACTTGTGTATCTTCACCCTCACTATTCCAGCATATGCTTACTGTGCTTCTAATTTCCAGCATTGACTTCTCTTTGTCTAAATTTTCTTTGCCCATGTGCTTAGCAGGCCAATTATGCCCCTTGATGAACACTCATTCAATAACTGGTGGAGTCCACGATGTAACCCCAGTGGTGAGGTTACTCACCACTTTGAGTCACTTTAAGACAGCTTTGAGGTCCATGTTCCATGCTGGCTGCCAGAGTTCCTCATTTGGAACATTTCAGCTACCACAGTGGTAATGTCCTTGTAGGTACACTTTTTTGGCTGCTTTCTATGCCTTGTTTTACTTTTCCACTGTCCTTTCTGTGTCTCCTGACATCTTCACCCACATAAATGACCAGCACTTGAATCCCTGTCTCTAGGTCTTTTTCCAAGGAAACCCAACGTAAAACACCAATTCAAGCAGAATTTTATTTAAAAACAATATTTATTGAAAACTGACTGAAAATATCTCCATAAGCAATATTATTTATTACTGAGTTTGGTGTGATCACAAATGAGTATTTTCTTCCTTTTGCTTATCTGCATTATCTTTAGTGATTCTGGAAAGGAAAATAATAATAAAAGTTGTGTCAGAGAGGCAAAATCAACCAATACTTTTTCCTCAGTTTACTCTTTCTCAATCCCATTCTTTCTCTTAACCTCTTTCAAAGAAAGCTACTTAATATGAATTCCATTGATTCATAGCGCAGACTTATTGCATAATTATATAATGACTTTTAGTCAAAGGAATATTAAAGGCAATATAGGCCTCAAGTAGTTCCTGTGAATTTCAGTTTTAAACTTTCAATATTCTCTCTACCTAGGCTATATCCTTACATATTTCAGATCTAAGAAATTCTTTTCCTTTTTCATCAGAAGAGGATTGATCTGAAGAAACCGATAGTATTTGCAGAATCATAGATACAGATGTCCCTGAAGAAATACCCTCTTCCTAGATTGTATTATTTATAATAAAGTAACCCTGATTTATTCTGGATAAAATGGCATCGGAGACCATATGATAGGCTTCAGAAGTATTCATTTCACAAAGCATGAAAGGCAGTTGTTTGACTATCATGCAATTCGGTTTGTAAGGGTAGAGAGAAAAGTAAATTTTCTAGACAAATCTGAGTCTATATAATGAATGGTGTAGTAAGTACAAAAGGGCATTAACCAGGGGTCAGAAGTCCCGAATTCTTAGCCTTGGACCAACTACCAATCTCAATTTGTTCAGCTGTGGTTTGGTAAATTTTAGGCAGAGAGAAAAGAATGAGCAATGAGATAAAGTCTGTTGGGAACAGTCAAGTTACACAAATGAATAAATTGATTGAATTTGTACTATTTTTTATTTTTCTACTTTAATGGATATTTAAGTACTGAGAAACATTTCTGTAGCTTAAGAAAATCAACAGTGCAGGTGTGACTGATGAATAGCAAATGCATTTGGCCTCAGTCATAAAGCTGTGGCAGGAACTTCATTCCATTGAGTGACCGCATTAGTCCACTCGGGCTGACAGAATACAGACAGGGAGGCTTAAGCAGCTGAAACTTAGTTTCTCACGGTTTTGGAGGCTGGAAATCCAAGATCAAGGTGTCAGCAGGTTTGGTTTTTCCTGAGGCCTCTCTCCCTGGCTTGCAGGTGGCTGCCTTCCCATCAAGTCCAACTTGACCTTTTTTGTGTGCATGAGCCCCTGGTGTCTCTTCTTCTTCTAAGGACACCAGTCATATTAGATTAGGGCCCCAACCTAAAGGCCTCATTTTAACTTAATCACCTCTTTAAAGACTTTATCTTCAAATAGGGTTATAGGTGTTGGGTGTTAGGATCTCAACATATGAATTTTGATGGGGAAAAAATTTAGCCCATAACAGTGACATGAGTAGGAGAGCAAATAAATGCTGAAGGCTTCAGTATTAAGATCCGCTGAACTCCATAATTTAATAATCAATAAAAATCTATTTAAAATCATACACTATATTTTAATATAGCTTTGAAAATATATATCTAAAAGTATATATTTTATTTTGAGTTATGAATATAGAAGTTTTATAAAAATTGGCTCCAGTTAAAAGTAAGTTGACTGTGAAATATTCACATACAAAAAATCGATTACATATCAAGCCAAAAGAAAAGTGTGAATAAAGTTCCCAGAGTAGAAATTCTGAACCTATACAATAGAATAAGAAATAAATAACTAAAAGATGGCAAAAAGAAAACAAAGTCAAGGAAGACAGTAGAATTACCACAAAGAAATAATTTTTAAAAATAAACTTCTAAAAACTCAGATTAAAGAGGTAAGTAAAAAGTATGTGGTAAACAGGGATAGTAGAGAAAACTTTTCAACTGCTATTCTTCAGTACCTACACGTTATTTGTCATGTGGTTATATCACATAAAAATAAATTAATAAATGCTTAGAAATATGTGGCAGTGAAGACGAAACATTAAACCTTTCAAGTTTTGAAAGATTTAAAATATATGTGCTATACATTTCACTTCAGAAGGCAGATGAATTGCAATGCTAAAGGAATAAACACAACTAATGAAGATAAAAGCAAAAATTAATAAAATGGAAAGCAAAAATTTTGTCTTCAGAGCTGTTTAAGAAGACCACATAGACAACACAATATGCAACATCAGTAATGAGGAGCTGTTTACTCAGACAATAAAGAGATTTAACAATTTTAAATGAATACTAACTATACATTTACACCAATGCATTTTAAAATGTGGCTTAGATAAGTAACTCTTGTGAAAATATTAGCAATTTGGGTTCAAGAATAGTTAGAAACAATAAGGAAAGACAGAGTTCTTTCTCCCACCTTGCCCCTGACCCGCAGGCACCAGATCCAATGTCTGAGCAGTAAATCCAATCCAATCGAATCTTCGAGGCACAGAAAATTCAAGACATTGAAGCTACTGCAAAGCATAGATAAATTAGTTGCTAGAAATTTACTCATTCATACAAATTAACAACTCATTCTATGAAAGTGGTAAGTCACTAATTCTGAGAGTGTTGAAAGATAGCACTAAAAAATAAATTTACAGACTCTTCTTACATATGAACACAGAACCAAAAATATGTAAAACCATCATCTAACATAATCTAGCAGAACCTTAAAACCAGACTATGCCATATTTCAGAAATGTAAAGATGGGTCAACATTTGGAAATGGTTTCAGGTTATTCACTATATCAGTAATTAAGGAGTCAAAGTATATGATAGTTGCTAAAAAGGCCATTTGATGAAGTTCAACATCCATTTCTGAGGAACATCCTCAGTAACTTGGAAATCATATGGCTTAATTTAAAAGCAACATTTTATCAGCAATTAACAGTAGAAATCATATTTCAGTGAGAAACAATAGAGGAATTTCCAGTAAATTTAGGAAAAAGGCAAGGATGCTCACTCTCATTACTGTTATAAAATATCACATATCATACTGGAGGTCAAAGAATACAAATATGCTGGTACAGGAACACAAATAAGCAATGAACAATAAACATGAGAAAACATCTATAGTAACAATAGGAACAAAAAAACTATAATGAACTAGAATTTTTATGTATCAGATAAAACATTAACAATGTTTGATTTTGATGAAATTGCTTCCATTAGTTAAGCCCTTCTTAGGGAGGCATCCACATCCTGCCTCCCTCTCTCAGCAGCCCAGCGTCTGTCTGTACAGATTAGTGAAAGCCGCTTTACAACTTCTGAAGTTCTTTACTAATTCTGAAGCCTTGAGGCATCCACTGAAAATCAATGTCTTTCTTTTCTGGAAAAGACTTTGCAGGTGAGAAAGTTATGAGTAATTGACAGAGGGATGGGATAGGATTGCTGGGGCAGGGAGCTCTGGTCCTGTGGATGATGGCTGTATTTTTTCTTAAATCTCCAAGAATAAACTCACCTTGCCACTGTGAGGATTGATTTCCTTGCTGCCTATTAATATGATTTGAATCCTATTTCCTGTAAAATAATAACTTTTGCATTATTTTGCTAAGGTTTGCTCTTGCCTTTCTTGTTCAAGTGTAAATAACAAATTTTGTTTTATTTTTTAATTTTTTGAGACAGGATCTTGCTCTGTCACCCAGGCTGGAGTGCAGTGGTGCTCCCATGCCTCACTGCAGCCTGGATCTCCCAGGCTCAGGCAATTCCTCTGCCTCAGCCTCCCAAGTAGCTGGGACCACAGGCGCCTGCCACCATTCCTAGCTAATTAAAAATATATATATTTGTAGAGAAGGGGGTCTACCTATGTTGCCCAGACTGGTCTTGAATTCCTGGGCTCAAGCGATCTTTCTGCCTTGGCCTCCCAAAGTGCTGGGATTACAGACATAAACCACCATTCTTGGCCACAAACTTTTATCATATTAAACTATCAATGGGAAATGGCCAGGGAGCTGCTCTCTAATCCCCAGAAGTTTCTGCTGACCACCCTGAATTTGCAGGCAGGCTGTTGGGAGTGGAAGACATTGCAATGCACTTTCCCTGAGAGCAATTGGAGGAGCAATTGTATTACATTCTTGGACTGATCCGCACAAAACCCAGCCAGGGACCATTTGAAATGCCAGTCTATCGTTCTTTATAACAAAAGGGCTAATTTAAGCAAATAAAGTAGGTGGAAAAAATTCACTGGAGGATCTGTCCCTGGGTGATCTTTGCTGGATGTGGAGGTGAATGCTGGGTCTATACTGACTTGTGCCCTAGGGGTCAGGTGAGGAGGAGACTAAGGAGGCCCGGCCTATGCAGTCTGCTCCCCACAGGGTTCTTCTCTTAGCTTAATGTATAAGATATTCCTGCTTGTGAAAATGCCCTGTCCACAAAAAGTCATAGATCTCTCCCTGTTTAAGTCACAGGCAGTTAGGGTTGTTAATTTTGCTCTTGGTCAATCCTTAAAGAAATAAAAATGACCCATGCGGTCTGGAGGGAAAAAGTAAATTTAAGAAAAGAATAAGTTAACTTTGAAGCAGGAGATTCATATTACTCAGAGGTGTGGAGCTGTCATTTGAGGTTTTCTATAGAGATCTCACTAGGGCCATATTAAAAACAAGAATGGGTGGGGCTTGATGGCTCGTGCCTGTAATCCCAGCATTTTGGGAGGCCAAAATAGAAGGATCATTTGAACCCAGGAGTTGAGACCAGCCTGAGCAAAATGGCAAAACACCATGTCTACAAAAAATTTAGTCGGGCGTGGTGGTGCATGCCTGTAGTCTGGGCTACTCAGAGGCTGAGGTGGGAGGATCACATGAACTTGGGAGGTCAAGGCTGCATTGAGCCATGATTGAGCCACTGCACTCCAGTATGGGAGACAAAGACCCTGTCTTAAAAAAAAGTCATAAATACAGAAAGCAAATTGATAATCCATCATTTTGGAAAAGAGATAGACCCTGGATCATGATCTGGGATTTGAAGATACAAAGCTTTAGGGCCCTGGGTGACCTGCAGTTACGTGGATGGCCACATGGGGAAAGCAAACCATTGCAGTCATGAAGTGACCAGTGCCTCCTGTTCAATGCTGCCTGTCCTGAGCTGCCTTGTAGCAAGTGGTCATACACAGGCATATACATTCATGACATTGTTTTCTTTTGATGATGTTTCATGAGTAGAAGAAAATCATTAATATTTCACTCCACGATGTCATGCCAATAAAAAGCGTAATTCATACTAATTCCCTTGTGGGCTTAATCATTTTTCTTTCAATATTAGGATGAATATTAGAATCTTCATTAGAATAACTCCTTGAAAACAGTTAATAATATTTAATTATTAATTAGTAATAATTAATAATACTTAAATTAATTCTTAAATGCAGGGGTCTGTCCCGCAGACCCTGACCCAACGACAGATGAATAATATATGCTGACACAGATATTCTGCCTGTCAGTCTGGCTAAGGGTCTGAGCCCCTCACAGATACCAAGGAAGGTGCTGTAAAGAGTAGCAGTGGCAGCCCCCTCAGCCAGTGAAGCTCGTATTTATTCAGTATAGATTAAATGACAAAGGTCTTGAGTAAACACCACTAGAGGGTAATTGACCCAGTTGCCAACTCCCCAGAGTAGAGAGAAATTATGCACCAGCAGTTGATCAAAGGTTGGTCTTGGGACAACATGAGTAAACAAGCTATTTAGATAAACTCCTCTGCATTCCTTTGTACCTACTGTGAGCTATTTACACAAGGTAAGGATTAGACTGCTTTCAGCCATAACACTGTCCTAAGACTTTTGCAAAATCTTCGAGCCTTCCAAGAAGATTCGTGTCTATATTCTATAACTTCATTTTAAAGTTTTTCCCACCAACCTGACTGGACTCCTACGCTTACAATGTCCCTTTTACATGAAAATAAATCCTTTGAGTTCCTCATTGTCTTATATAATATAGTTTTGTCTAAATCCTTCTCCTTTGATAAAATTGGAAATGTTTTAAGTTTAAAACTTTTTATGTTTCAAGTTTACCAAGTCTCACCCAACAGAAATGAATTTTTTCTATTTTTCTCCTCTCCTTTGAGAAGTCACTTTCTATTTTTCTATAATATTAACATATATCAAGTATTGCTAGTGGCTGATTGTCCCCTGATATGCATTCTCACCTTCTCTGTACCAAAAGGCACAACTGCAGAATTTGGACACGCTGTCCTTTTTCCTTCCCACCCACCCCACCCCCCGCACTGGCTGGAGTGGAGATATCCTGGACCATGTGGGTGAGTGCCTCATCCCAGTGATTACAGAGCAACAAGGTAGAAGAGTCCATGGCCATTCAGCTTACCTTCCTACCACTGCTTATACCTGGATATAAGAAAAATGCACTTCTGTCTTATATAAGCCACTATAGTTTTGGGCTTCTGTTACAGCAATTGAGACTATGTCCTAACTCATACAAACACCTGATATATGCCAGGCAAGAGTTCAGCACTTCATGTACTTTACCCCATCTTCACAAGCCCTCTAAAAAGAGGGTCTTATCCTGATTTTTATTTTACCAATAAGTAAGCCAAAGCACAGAGGTTTAAGAAGTTTGGCCAAGGTCACCCAGCAATTAACTGAATTAACTGGGAGAAGCAGAGCCCCTGCCCTAAAACAGCACACCATACTTCTACTCTAGGATGCTTCTGTCCCTTCCTCATGTCTTTCTTATGATCAAGACCAAGGCCTGCCCAGTGCCCTTGACAATAGTGTTGGAGCCATCCTACACAATAACTCCAACACTATTGTCATCCTCATGCCATCTAATTGCTTTCCCAGTTGCCAGTCACGTTGTGCTCTAATTCTAGTTCATTCTCATTTAGTCTCCAAAATTACGTGCCCCACTCCCCCAAATAAATTTGATTGCTGTATGTGGCTCTTGATTTCTTCTCAAATTCCTTTACAAAGGTGTTCATTGCTGATATGGGTCCTGAATGTCTGTATGACCTCTCTATTTTTATCCCTCTTCCTCTGTCAACCCCATCCCTATGCCCTCATTTTCTAGGCTCCAGTGATGTTCATTGACCTTCCATGCTTATGCCATGTTTAGCCATGCTTATGTTCATTCTTCTCTTGCGATTTTTGCCCATGTAATATTTTATAACTTCTTAACTCCCCCTGACTGACTTCTCCTTATTTAGGTTCAGCTTACATCTTTATTCTGGGAAGCAGTTTCTCATCTCCCAGTCTAAGCTGGCTGATCACTTCCACAGCAGGCTCTGCTCATTTATATCAGATATCACCTTTCTTTTCTTGTCTTTGGTGCCTTCTATGCAAGGCTGTGAACAACTTGAGGGAAGGTCTATTTTGTTCATTGCTGTGTTCCAGTTGAGAGCACAATGAGTGGCACAGAGTAGGTCTTTAGTTAATATGTTTCGCATGAGTGAATAAATGAATGAGGTGAGGAGGGGGCAGCAAATTTCCAGGAGACTCCCTAGATAGCCTGTGGCTGGACTTGGTTCAGGTCTGAAATTGTGAATCCCAGAAATTGGACACATTCATTTCTTATGGTTTCTTCATGCTCGCCTAGCATCTTGATTGAAGCAAGTACTTAAAATGGTCTGCTCCAACATCAATCCTGACGCCAGTGGAAGTCATTACAGTGAGTATTGTGGAAGTGGGTGCTTGTGTTTGAACTCTTCAACTTGAACACACACACACAAAAGAAAGTTGTGCAAGAAAAACTTCCTCTGCTGCTAGTTTCTATAGTTGATGGTGTTAGAATGCTCCTGCAGTGTGTGTATGGAGCTGATGAAACCCTCCCTTCTTCAGGAGAACCTGCAGAGAGCAACTATTATGATGTGTTGAAATGACATCTGATCTAAGATTCAGGAAATCTGGATCATTTTCACATTTCTGGACTTGTAGTGAATCTTTCAGAGAGCCATGAGCCTTCCTTACTGCCTTTGTTTCACTTTCAGTAGATTTCACCATATGCCCCAGCTGCATTTTCAGAGCAGGCAAGAATTTGTGGTGGTGGTAATAGCATTTTTGGGAGGAATATGTCAGATAGGGAGTGGATAAGTTTTTAATGAGTTGGAAAGGTGAAATGACTCTAAGCCACACACATCTCTTCACATTTCTCTCAAAATGACCGCCATTCATAGATTTTTTTTTTTCTTCCAGGTAAGGGGTTGGAGAAATGAGGGAGTAGTGGCCAATGGTAGTCATAATCTAGGTTGAAGAACTTCAACTCAAGTTAGAATTATCCTTTATTCTTACTCCCTAGATTTAGATGGTTGTCTAAATATTTTCATTCCACATGTAAAATGCCACTGCTGTTTATCTCTTTTATGCCGTTTCAACAGTTGTCCCTGTGGTGTAGGCTCCAGTTACTATGAGTCATCAAAATTATTATGACAACTTCCTCTCCAGTCTCCATGCCTTTAGGCTCTGTGTCTTACAATCTACCCACAGACTAGAGCTCAATTAATCCTCATAGGGGCCTGTAGTGACCTGGCCCCAAATCTTCAATGTTCTCGTTACTTTCAGGATGAATTTCAAGTCCTAATAATTCAAGATTCTTACAATCTGGACTCAGTTTATCCTTCCAATATCCTCTCTCATTATCCTTCTAGGCTGGTTATACTGAAATTGATCTTGTTGGGGGCACACACATTAAACCATATTATTTTCTCCAATCCTTTCTTCAGCAAACTGAACTTATTGAAATGACAACGTTTTGCCATGTTCCATGGCTTACAGATTTTTGGTTGCTGTAGTTCTCAAAGCATCCAGAGCAATTTTAGACTTTTTCTTGTCCTTCCACAGGCTTCATCCATGTCTAGGAGAGCTTCAGGATGGGAAGATATTCCCAGCTGTTGCCTTCCTCTTCCTTTCTTCTCCTGGCTATAGATCCTTTGGTGTGTTAAGGAGGAGAAGGGGGACAGGGACACATTTTTTTTCTTTAGTGGCTATTGTTGTAGTCTTTCCTCTGGGCTCAGTCCTGTTTCTCTAACACCAATCACATTCAATGCCTTCTGAGTTCTAGGCCTCCAACTGTTGGTTCTGGGGAGGGAGAGTTGTGAGTTTTCTGTGGAGATTGGGGTTCTTGCAAAAGATCCATTCCGAACCTACCTCTTCCCATCCTTTCTCATTCCCTGACTAAGTAGTACCCCGCAACTTGCTCCTGGAGTATGCCTCTCTTGTTGCTCGCAAGATGGCTCAACTTGCCTCCTCTTCCACGATGTCCATCTGACCCACAGGAAACTCATGGAGCAGCTTTGCCTTGTCAAATTGTGAGCTTGGGAACTGCTCCACAGCCACACCGCTTCTTCCTTTCCCTCCCCTCTTTTGGATTTTTTTTCCTCAGCTCAAAGAGGCTCAGAAGGCAAATCATCTAGCAATCTATATAAATATACTTCCAATTGTGGGAGAAGACATCAGTTACCCTGATGCATGAAGTGATTCTCTTGGAGGCCCTCTCACTTGGCTTTAGGTCGGGGTACTGAGCAACACCTCCCTCCTTCCACGAGGCAGAAAGGGGGAAAATAAGACACACAACTCTTTTTCTAGCAGATGACTTGCATTTCTGACATTTGTTCTGATCTCCATCACCCACGTGTGGACTGAATGGGAAAGTTGTGATGGGGTGATGGTTGTAGCATAGGGGAGATGGCTTAGTCACCTCTCAAAAGACTTTTAAGAGGTATCGGATCTGCCAAGAATTTTCAGAATGCACTATTGTCAGCTGCTGACCATTAGCTTTAAGTTCTAGTCTCTATTTAGGGAAAACAGAAAAAGTCTGAGTAAGTGTTCTTATACATTCCCAAATAAGAATATTTCTTATTTTTAAAATTATTTTTAATAGAGACGAGGTCTTACTATGTTGCCCAGGCTGGTCTTGAACCCCCACGATCAAATGATCCACGCTCTAGTGTAATCACCATCAAGTGATTACAGGCATGAGCTACTGTGTACAGCCAGCATCTATCCCTCTCTCTCTCTCTTTCTTTCTATCTCTTCCCTTCCTTCTCCTTCCTTCCTTCCTTCCTTCCTTCCTTCCTTCCTTCCTGTCTTTCTTGTCTTTCTGTCTGTCTCAGGGTCTTACTCTGTTGCTCAGGCTGGAGTGCAGTGATATAATCATGGCTCACTACAGCCTTGACCTCTAGGCTCCGTCAATTTTCCCATCTCAGCCTACTGAGTAGCTGGGACTATGGGCATGTTTCACCACACCCAGCTAATTTTTGTATTTTTTGTGGAGACAGGGTTTTGCCATGTTGTCCAGGCTGTGGCATGTTTCTTATAGTAAAAATAATAGCTAGATTTTACAGGGAATTTGCTCTGCTCCAGGTATTATACAAAGTACCTTAATACATTATTTAATTTAATCCCCCTAACAACCCAATGCAATGTGCATAATTAGTATTATTCTCATTTTATAAATGAAAATAATTGAGTCTTAAATAAGTTATGCAACTTTTCCAAAGCTACACATGTGGAAAGTGGCAGTACCAGGAATGTCTGACTTCTATCCCCAAGGTGTTTACCTCTATGACATATCTCTCCAAAGACACTATGGACTATGCCTTTACTTACGTTACTGAAATTGGGCTTTAGAGATTATCCAACTAGCTATTTTCATTATGCGGGTGAGAGATCCTTTACCCAGAGAGGACAGGTGAACATCAAGGTCACACATTAGAACTTTCTTTCTTGAAATGCCTCCTTTACCATCCTGTATATCCAAAGTCTATTAGCCTTCAATATGTAGCTCAATACCTACTTTTCTGCCCAAAGCCATCTCTCACATTCCTTTGAAACTTATACCAGGTACTGCTGGTACCACTCACTTGGCACTTCCACATATACTTGGTACTTCTTTAATTGCCATGTAAATAATTTTAAAAATCTTGGCTAGGCGCGGTGGCTCACGCCTGTAATCCCAGCACTTTGGGAGGCCAAGGCGGGCGGATCATGAGGTCAGGAGTTCGAGAATATACAGGCCAATATAGTGAAACCCCATCTCTACTAAAAATACAAAAATTAGCCGGGTGTGGTGGCATGCACCTGAATCCCAGCTACTTGAGAGGCTGAGGCAGGAGAATCGCATGAACCCGGGAGGTGGAGGTTGTAGTGAGCTGAGATTGTGCCACTGCACTCCAGCCTGGTGACAGAGTGAGACTCCATCTCAAAATTAAAAAAAAAAAATCTTATATGCATGTGACTTTCCCCCACATCTATTGTAAGTACATTGAGTAGTGCTTTAAAAATATTTTCTTATATGGCAATTTCAATTTAGCTTATTGAAAATGTATTGAGCACCTACTAAAGTTGTGAGGAGAAAGAAAAGCAGTGTTCATGGTAGAGCCAAGGGCTTACTATGCCATCCTGGGGTGCAGTGTAGCATCTCAGCAGGTTGATGGCAGACTAGCGCAAGATTTCTTTTTTCAGTTATAATCTGAATGTTGTTGGGTATGTTCTGCCTAGTCTGTGTGCTCACTGTAGTTTTGCAACAGGTTGCTGCACATTTTAGCTTTCCTGCCTAGACTCTGAAGATGCTTGAGTGAGGACAATAGCAGGAGGTTGCTGGTAAGGTGATTTGAAGGCTCATATTAGATCAGGGGTGAAGATTTTCCAAAAAACAAGTCACTGGGGAGTAACTTGAGTTTTTAAGCTAGAGTAATGTGATGGGAACTGCATTTGAGGATGATGTATCTGATAGTGATGTGTAAGATTGATTGAGCAGGGAAATGGGGACCAGGTAAGAAATTAATGCTCCCTTTGTTCCCTCAAAGGCTGTGGCACATGTAGTTATAATATAATTCTGCAATAGTTTTGTGGTGTGCATTACACCATTTAGCACCATCCTGTGTTCGATTTTCTGTTGTGGCATTCTTTACTCAAGCACTAGGGTCTGGGCCATGCCTTGCATCTTTGGTGTGTGTCACACAGTGCTTACACATGGCAGACACTGCAAGAAGTGTTGTTTGACTGACACTGACGTGTCAATATTAATTCCTGGGAACAAAAGGTGGTAAGGAAAGGATGCCAATTCATGTGCTATGTCAAGTTAAACTAGAAGTTCTCTCAGATATCTGAGCACAGGGTATGTGTTCTAAAGTGCTTTGGTTTGGTTTTGTTCCCACGTAATGATTTTTTATGCTAAATACTCTTTCCTGTTTAAGATAAAATATTTTTCTTTTTCTAGTGTGACAAACATTCAGATGTGATCTGAATTATTCATGATGACTTTTAGCTTTCGCTCATGTTGCATTTTGAAGTCCAATATTGCACAGACATTTTGGCAGAAAGTGGCACTAAACGAACTCATCAATTCACTGGTATCTCTGGTTTTCTAATTCAATGGAATGTTCAAAGCTCAAGTACCAAACTTCCATTATATTTCAGGGAGGCACCTTCTCAGCTGAGCCCTTCTCAAAATCGGACCTTCTCATTTCAATATTATATTTAAAAATGGAGGCTCGAAGGATTGACTGAATGCCGTGTTAATCTTTGTAGAAATACCGAGCAGGCCTAGCAATTCAGAGGCTCCATGTTATCTACCATATTGCAAAACCAAAATGTTGACATATTAAGAAAATGTTACAGACGTGGATCAGTTTCTTCCCTCTAAAGCCGCATGTCTCGTTAATGCTTACACAGCTGCCATCTTGGAAATCAAAACAGAAGAGCAGGAACTTCTGTTCATGTCAGGTTTTTTGGGTTTCAAATGGTTTTTACTACATTTTTTTTTTGAAAAGTCTGCTTAGATTTATTTATTTTTTCAAAATGAGGGCCACAAAGTGGGTATAAACTGTTATAATTACCCACTCATCTCCATCTTATTGTAGAAGTATTTTATGGTATCTTTAGTCTTTTTATGATTATAAAAAACAACATAGTAACTGTAAAAGCAAAATCACAAATAAATACAGAGATGAATAAGATAAAGAAGGCTTTCTATTATTTCTCTTTCCAGAGATAACTATTGTCAACAGTTCCAGTTTGATGTCTAGTGAGACAGATAGAGAGAGATATGCCAAGATAGTAAATCACGGCATTTCTGTATGTCTGACTATGGAATATTCTTCAGAAATCACTGAGACCATTTATTTTATATTGGAATTTCATCTTGATCTAAGATCCATCAACTTCAGTAGGTAAGTTGGTTTTGGTGAACTTCCTAAGTCCTAGAGATTCTGAAAGTGGTTTCTGTCAGTAATATAGCAAGTTGTCAAGAAAAGGTCCTTCTGGTATAATATGCCAAAAATCCGTGTTAATAAGTTACTTTAATATAATTACTCAATTTGATTAGCTGAATTATGCAAAAGCACATCAGTGTTCCACAGGGGCTTGCAGCAGAGCTCTGAAGGACTCCTGTTCTCCTTTGCCTTGCCCTCTCCAATGCCTTCTGCCCCATCCAGCCCTTCAATGCCATGTTCCCTCCCTGAGAGTGAGAGAAGCTCTTAGAAACATAGGCTCAGGGAAGACAGACCCTAGTTCAGGGAGGTTTCTGCTCTGAATTTCAAAGGACTGGGTAGGGTTAATCCAGCCAAAACCTAGGTTAATATTCATAGAAATTAAAGAGAAAGGGCTTTACTTCCTCAGGGACTAGAAGAGGTCAGGAGAGAAACTAGGTTAAATAGGAAGGCTAGTGTGTTTGTGGATACAGAGAAAGAGAGAGAGAGACGGAGAATAGGGAGGAGGAGGAGGGCTGAAGGAGAAGAAACAAGAAGAGAGAAGAAGGGAAAATTGACCTTTTACAAAACATGTTGAGGTTAAGTGTATGTATGAATAGAGAAATGTACAGATGTTAAGCGTAGAATGAGATGAGGTTTGACACATGTACTTATCCATGTAAACAATACCTAATAAAGACATAGACCACTTTCCTTTGCCTCAGACAGTTCCTTCATGCCCCCTTGTACTCAATATGCCAATTCCACCCTCCTGATCTCGCAACTATGGGGATTTCCATTAGTATACATTCATTTGGACATTCTTGAGCTTCATATAAATGGAATCATACAGTATGTTCTCTTTTGTTTGTTTCATTTATATGTCTTGCTCTTTTTGTTCAATATACATTTTTTAGATTCACCATGTTGATCTACCATAATGCTTTTTTGCTTAGTATTGAGTATGGTTCTACTTTATGAATATACCACATTTGTTTATCCATGAAACTTGCATTTAAAAAAAAATGGTTTGTCTCATTTGTCTTCTGGTTGACACAATTTCAAACTTTGAGCAGGACGTACTTGTGTTCACAGGATTGCTTGGAAATGGATGATAACTGAAATTTGCTGTCAACTTAGAAACTTCATCTGTGATCACTATTATCACCTCCTCATCGCCAAACCTCAAACCAAAGCTGTGCCCTCTGAATCCAGTTGTGGTAAGAATTTTTCATACTCATACAGGACTTTAGAGTTTCTGAAGCATTTTTATACACAACATTTTCTTTTACCTTGATCAACACTCAGAATTTCTAGGTGCCAGGTTTTGAAATGGAGAGTCAGGAATACAGACTTTCTGTTCTCTTTCCTCAAAATTCTAATTTTGTGATGCGATGCTCTGTCAGATTGATTTGGGCCTGCAGCAGGAATTATCATTTCTCGGCATGGCCATAAGGGCCTGGCTGGGGTTCCATTTAGCCAGCCCTGTAGTCCTGCTGATGAGATCGTGTATCTAGCCATGCACTTCTTGTCTGTGCTGCTGTTTGTGTACTTTTGGGCTTTCACACAATAATTTTAAGAAATATTTGGAAGCTATCCTTAAAAAAAAAGAAAAAGAAAATGGAAGAGCTAGCTGCCATAATGAAGATATTCCTAATTCAGTTTACTTCTGAAATCACTAAAGGAAGAAACAACTTTTGTTATAAGTGTCTTATTGCATTGATAGAGATTTACTAATACAGGTCTTTGCTCATGGAACCAACCAACCAAATGAACCTCTGAAGCAATGAATATGCAGATAGAAGCCATTTGATATCTGAAATAACTTTTAGAAAATTTACAATATTATATTATGAGCTCTTTGACTCTAACTTTAAAACAATTTTTTTGCTTTTGAACAATTAAATCAAATCTGAGTATGGCTCCCTGAAAAAGAGTCACCTGCAAATTCTTTTTATGATGATGACATACCTTGTACATTCTGATTCCCTTGTAAAAATAGTACGTAAAAAAAATTACTTTTTTTAGCGAAGAAAATAGTCCTCCAAGATTTTTAAATGGGTTCGATATTCATTCATTCATTCATTGATTCATTTATTTTTAGACACAGGGTCTCACTCTGTTGACCAGGCTGCAGTGCAATAGCACAATCATGGCTCATTGCAGCTTTGACCCCCAGGGCTCAAGTGATACTCCCACCTGAGCCTCCTGAGTAGCTGGGACTACAGGCACACACCACCACACCAAGCTAATTTTTGAAATTTTTAGTAGAGTGGGATCTTGCCATATTGCCCATGCTGGTCTCAAACTCCTGGGCTCCAGCAATCTTCCCACCTTGGCTTCCCAAAATGCTAGGATTATAGGGGTGAGCTACTACACCCAGCCCTTTTTCAATTTTTATATCAAATGCATGTATGGAAATAGTATTTATGTTAATTGTTATATATAGGAACTTGGTGCTTGCAGCTCTTTTAAGTATACTTGTTATTTTTTTTAAGTAAATGCTAATTCTCTCTTTTTATTTTTTTTGAGACGGAGTCTCGCTCTGTCGCCCAGGCTGGAGTGCGGTGGCACTATCTCAGCTCACTGCAACCTCCACCTCCCAGGTTCAAGCAATTCTCTGCCTCAGCCTCCCAAGTAGCTGGGATTACAGGCATCCACCACCATGCCAGCTAATTTTTGTATTTTCAGTAGAGATGGGGTTTCACCATTTTGGCCAGGCTGGTCTTGAACTCCTGACCTCACGATCCACCTGCCTTGGCCTGATTCTCTTTTTAAAACTGGAAAACAAAATTATTATTAGATACAAGCCATGTAATCTAACATAAGACATACGGTATAGTGAAAAAAAATTAAATTTATCATGCTGCGTGTGTGTGTTTGTGTGTGTGTGTGTGTGTGTATATATATATATATGTAATTTTTCTTCTTTGTTTTTAGGGAACACTATTTATCAAGGATGACTGGCATTTTTGTTTAAATCATGTAGTTACTCTGCAAGGTCAAAGGAGGGCCACTAACATGTCCATTTTTACAGACAGGGAAGATAATCCTGCATTATTAAATGGCTAGGAAGAACGAGGCTGGGATTAAAATGCAGGATCTCCGAGACGTATTTTCTAGCGCTCTTTTTGCTACAGTCGCAAATGGCAGAATAAGAGCTCTTGATGCACGGTAGTTTTACTCAGATCTGAGAACCAGAAGTTGGCTAAAACAACTGTATTATAAAGATTGAAGGAACTAGATAGCAAATCAATATTCACACAGAATAAACTGTAATGACCAATTACTTCAATTTCAAAGAAGTTAACTTGTGTTGCGGCTGCTTTGCAATTGTTTTCTGAAGAGCTGAAGGAATAGCTCAATAATGTCCGAACTGCACGTTTGGTTTTCAAAGAGCACTGTGTGCAGTGATTTAGAATCCAACGGCGGGTCAGCATTTAGTGACAGCACGAACAGCCTTCAGCTTCAAGAAGCTTCCTGTGAGGTCAGCTGACAGCTCTCTCGGGACCAAATCCTGACGTATTATAAGGATAACCCAGTCTGCTCTTAAAATGAGAGGATTTCTAACAGGAATTAGTCACGACCTCTTTTTCCTCTCTTTAAAAGCAAGTTGCTTTGTCATCTTTTTTTTTTTTTTTCTGAAATCATCACAAAGAAAGAGTTTGAAAGGGAGTTGTTCTGCTTAAAATATTGCAGCAGATAATAGACAAAATAAGATGGCAATTATTGCTTACTGCCCCTCCATTGCCTCTTACTCTCCTTACAGAATACCCAAGTGGGTTTTAGGATAACAATGGCTGGATTTTTAATGTTCATGAATAAGAGAAGGTTGTAAGTGAGAGTCTGAATTTGGAAGGCAATAAAGAAGCATAGCAAGAGAGAAAAGAGCTGAATTGGAGGGAATAAAATATAAGCAACCCTTTTTCTGTATTGCCCCAAGTGATGCTGGCCTTGTCAAATGCATCACAGTCTGAGCCAAGTTTTCAGCAGTGTGGGTGAGCCACAGCAAGGAAATAAATCTATCATTTAAGGGCTGCATTAACTCCTCTAAGAAGTTGGGGATTGTGTGTGTGTGTGTGTGTGTGTGTGTGTGTGTGTACATGTAAATTTAAATCTAATTGTTTTTGTTTCTTTTGCTCTGTGAAGGAGGAACTTATAAAGTGTCCAAGGTTTTATTCAGAGCCTCAGGGTAGCCTTACTGTTTGGAGAGAGTGCAGCATACCAAAGCTTGCATGGTTGTGGAGTGTTAGAGCTGGAAATTGTGTCCAAGCATGTGGAATGCTTCCCGTATTGTCAAAGTGGCCATTAAGTATCTTAAAAGTTAAGTGCTTTGTCTTGCACTGGGATCATTACTTCTGATTTGAAGACACTTGAAATCAAATTCATGTAAATTTTAAAGAAGTTCCGCTTAAGCACACCTCACTTTCAGCCACTTTAAGTCAGGTTGCCATGAATGGGAAATAATGCAAAGAACAATCTTCAGAGAATGAATAGAGGGTGTCAACTTCTAACTCCTTGGTCACAGTTGGATTGTCCAGTGGTGGACACCTGTCTTTAGCCAGTGATCGGAGCTTTTAAGCACCTGATTTGAAAGTCCTTTAGCCAGTTCTTTCTTGTTACGGAAATTGTGAAGTTTGAAAGCTACATTTTGTTACTTGTAGAGTCCCAACTAATACCTTCATTCATTCGTTAGAGGGCTCATGTTCTCAAAAGTTTTTCAATGGCGTTCCAAGAAGTGGGATATTCCTACTTGCACAAAACCAAAAAGGACCTTGTTAAAATACAAATATTATCAAACAGGGCTGTGCATCATGCCTATAACCCACATGATTACTTTCACATTAATTATCTGTCTGCTGTCCAGTCAGAAACCTTTTCAAGTCTTGATAGAAAACTCAGCACAAGCCACTTTTGAAAGAAAAGAAAGGCCAGAAACAAGGGTCATAGTAGGTGGGGATGAGACACTTAGGTTTGAGGATATCCAGAACGTGCATGATTGTGAGAAATTAACCTCTAAAATGCATATAAAATTATTTCGCTCTGAGAGTTGAATGAAGATTAATTAGGAGAGTGCAGTTTAAGGTACGGAATATGGAATCTAGCTTTTATTTTATATTCAGTAAATGTCATCTATTATCACAATAAAATATTAAATGTTTAACATAATTGAATGTTTTTGGTTTATGAACAAGTTCAAAAGCTTCCATTACCTAATGGTTTGATTTTTATTGTACAGTTCTGTATACAAATATAATATCTTTGGGATTTGCAAGTCTAGGAATTAGTTTTTTCCACACTACTTTTGCTTATAATAAAATTTATATATACTCAAAGTTTTTATTATAATTCATTATTTATGATACTTCATGTAACCCAGTCATTATTTCTATTTGAGTTTGTATATATTTGTTCACTTAATTTTATAATATGTCTGAGTCATGACAGGGAGTCAGAATTACTCACATTGGCAAGCATTGATGACTTGTATAGTCCTTTAAGAAAAGACATTTCAATACTATTCTACTGCCATTTGGTAGGATAACAGGGCCAAATGAAGCATAATTTACATTTATTGAAAATGCATTTGGTGATGGTGGCCCACTGTCGTCCCAAAACTTTGTCAAATCAATATATCCAGGACACAGTTTTGGTGGAGTATAACCAGTGTATTCTTGGGTTCTTGAGTTATGGATTGATATAATCTCTACAGAGGTTACTAAGCATTAAATAGTTAAACAGCCTTTGGAAAACTAGTGTTCTCCACTGAGGATGATACTATTATTTTTTATTAGTAAACTACTTCTGGTCATTTTGGAACAACACACACTGGGGCCTATCAGAGGGTGGAAGGTAGGAGGAGGGAGAGAAGCAGGAAAAATAACTAATGGACACTAGGCTTAATACTTGGGTGATGAAATAATCTGTACAACCACCCGTATGACACACATTTACTTATGTAACAAACCTGCACATCCCGCACATGTACCCCTGAACTTAAAAAAAAAGTTAAAGGAAAAGATTCAGAAAATCTTGGAAGAGCACTATAGCTACCACACCAGAGAAAACTAACTCTGTAGGAAAAGATTTAATAGTGAATCAGCAATTGAATTTTTTTCTACTTAAAATGATGAAATTTATTATCTTACTATGAGGCTTTAGTATCAGCCTCAGAAAAGGGCAGTAAAGCTACTGTTAGAACTGAATTGCTAGCTGTAGCTTTGGGAGCCTCAAAAATGCGGAATTGGTTAATTTTCACTTCTGACATCAAATACTGTTGCTGTTTGCTTTGAAATATTTCCTCTTGGTATCAGCCATAGCCCTGGAAGGGCTGACAAGTAGGATACATGTCTCAGGTTTTGGGGCGGAGTCACAAGCAAAAGATAACTTTAAAGATAACTGTCTTTTGGCATGGGGTTCAAGAGTTACTTTAAATTTCTTAACCTGAAAGGAGAGGACCAAATGCCAATCGGGTCTATCACACATCCTTTCGTAGAACTATTGGTAAAGCAATCAAATACATAAATGACAGAAATGACAGATGTTGGTTCCTTTATTGCTATTTAATGCAGACAAAGCATGTTCTTTCCCAAGATTAGATTTTGTGACAAGACTTTTTCTTTTAGTCGTTATATAATACGAATGGTTATTTGTCAAAGGAGTTATATTTGTCTTTGGCTGTTGCAGAAATCTCAGAGGAAAAATCCTCAGGCTTGATTTTACTTTCAAGAAGTACATAAACATTAACAGTGAGTTTTTTCTTTCAAAATAGGTTTTGTTTTGACTTTGAAAGCCTCACTATTTCCTCAAAGCATTCTAATATTTGGAATAAGTATATAAAATGTTACAGGGTATTTGTATTGCTCTTCCATCATAATTCAGGGCTAAAATTCCTACAGAAAGTCTGAGGGTAGGTTCCTTCTGTTTTTCTCTCTACTATTTCCAGTTTTGCCAAGTTGCCTTGATGCTGCGATCCTGGGGAAATGATGCCAGTACCGTGCATGGCTGAGTTAGGGTGTCCACGAGACCAGTTGAGACCATCATTGTTGTTAAGATGGTTAATAAAAGAGAGTCACAGAGTGCTTAAGGCTGGGAGGGATGGACCACATTAACTATACAATCCTGTTATCTTTCAAATGGGAAACTGTGGAGCAGGAAGACGAAGGGACCTGTCCAGGTCATATGATCAGCAAGCATGAGAGTTGTGATCCAGACTTAGTTTCCATCAGGCAATTTTCTCAGTAATTTCCCAGGATCCTAAACTCTTCACTCTTCACTCCTTCCCCTGCCTATACACAGGGCCTTGTTCTGTCATCCAGGCTAGGATGAAGTGGCACAATACTAGCTCACTGCAGCCTGAACTCCTGGGCTCAAGCAATCCTCCCACCTCAGCCTCCTGAGTAGCTGAGACTACTGGTGCATGCCACCGTGCCCAGCTAATTTTTTGTTTATTTATATTTTTGGAGAAATGGGGCTCACTACATTGCCCAGACTAGTCTCAAACTTCTGGCCTGAAGCAATCTTCCTGCCATGGCCTCCCAAAATTCTGGGATTACAGGTATGAGTCATTGCACCTGGCCAACTACTTCACTCTTTACTTGCTTCCCTTCCATTCCATTCTGCTCTTTGAATATATTGAGTGAGTGGGATTTTCTCACCCTGAGTCTTGGCATTCTCTGAGTAGTTTTTACTTGGACTTACTCTTTTGGAATTTTAGTTCCTGACAACCTAAAGAAGGACTCCCTTCTCTAGTTCCCCCCTCTTTCCCTTTACTCCTACTGCTGCTACTTCTGCTCCTACCAAATGCCTTCTGGAAAAGACAAAACTGTTGAGAAAGATTCATCAGTGGTTGCCAGAAGTTCAGGGGAAGGCAGAGAAGGAAGACTAGGTGAAATCAGGATTTTACAGAACAGTGAAACTATTAGTGACTAATACTGCAGTGGTAGAATCATGAGAATATGCATTTGTCAAAATCCATAGAACTTTATCACACAAAGAGTGGATCTTAATATATATGCAAATTATTTTTTATAAATAGAAAGTCAGGGGATTTCAGGAAGCAATGTGACAAGTGGATACCCCCAAAGTAGGGCGCCTTGTCAGGCTCAGTTCTTTGAACAAACGGAAATTGGAAAAGCCTCAGAACCAAGGTCTTTCCGAACTTCTCCTGCCTTTCTGTTTCCCACCCAATTTTATTCCCCAGTGAGAGTCTTAGAAATCAGAATTCTTCTTCCCTAAGGTGGGGCATAAAAACCAGAACCTCTCTCTTCCAAAGCAAGCCATTAAATCTAGACAGGCCACTGTCTCCAGGCTGACTTCTCCTTTAAAGACCCTTATTCCAGAGGGCTTCTGTTCCATACCTGGGAAGGTGAAATACTATGCAGAGAGGCCAAGAAAAATCTGAACAGACAGGCCTTACTGCATTTGGTGTCAGTCTATTGTCATTGGATCATACTCTTGTGTCCAATAACATTTCTACACGACTGTCTGTTCTTCATCAAACCTAAGCATAAAATACTTTTCCCTGGGTCTTTGGATCTTTATTTCTGAAGGCTCCTATGTCACATAAAATTTTGATGACATAAATTTGGTATGCTTTTCTCTGGTCAACCTGTCCTTATAGGAGAATCGATCATGACCCTTATGATGGGTGAGAAAAGTGATCACACCTTTCTGCCCCTACAAAAGAGAAAATAAATGTACCATAAATGTGTGAAACAACCTCGCTGAAGGGAGTGGGGGAAAAAGATGCTGACACAAATAAGTTTGAAAACCAGTGGAGTGTGCAATACCAAAAACAAAAGGAGTTGGTCATTAAGTCCTGTACTCTCATTAATAAGGTTGTTTCTCATTGGGTATGGGTTAACAATTCTGTCACTGCTATACCTGTATACTGGAATTGATCAATTATGTGAATGAATGGTGGATGGTGGGAACAAGGTTTCTGACTGTTGGGTTGGGAATTTACAGATAACGAAGAGGAAGAGGCTGGAATGATCTATATGGTAATGGATAAGAGTTGGAGACATTGGTGGGAACTCATGTTTAGGTGGTTACATACAGAAATATTTATAGATATGTGTATTTCTATTGGTATATATAAGAAATGACACCTTAGTACCAACAAGCATACCGAACACCCAATCCTGGTTTCTAATATCATTCTCCAACAAAAAGAAATAGAGCTTCTGGGAGAAATGACTGCTTCTAGGACTGGGGCATATACAAGATGAGCTTGGAACATTTGTAGTTCCAGAGAGTTATGAAGTGAAAGAAAACCAAACAAAAACAAACCCAAACCTACCTTGATAGGGATATGTCAAAGGGTCACAGGAGCCAACAAAAAGAGCTTTCAATGGCCAAAGCTAGAAAAAGGTGAGGAACAAATGAAGTAAAGTAGTATTGGACCACAACCCCAAGTATGAAATAAGTATTCATGAGTCCATACTTCTATAAGTAAATAACTGAATAAATTAATAAGCAGAGGAGGAAAAATCTCCCGCACAGAGGAACAAGTGATCTATGAAGACACTGTACCCTAAAAGAGAGGCAGTATAATTCTTCACTCCTTAAGTTTGGGCTATGCATTGTGATTTCCTTCTAAAGAACACAGCATTAAAAAGGGAGGTAGGGGAGTGGAGGAACTCTACAGTGGAGAAAACTGATAAACATTATTTCAACTGGATGATCAAGGTCAGTATCACTAGTTGATAGAACCTGACATAAATCAGGTTGATAGTATGTACCCTTGTTATGACATCATGAAATTGACACTTTACCTCTGTGATTTACCTCCCGCAAATACATGACTCCAGTCTAATCATGATGAAAACATCAGATAAGTCGCAATAGGGCAGCATCCTACAATATACGTGAGGAGTACTCCTAAAACATTTCAAGGTCATCAAAAACAAGGAAAATCTGAGAAACTGTCACAGCCAAGAGGTGCCCATGGAATTATGACAACTAAATGCAATGTGGTATCCTGTATGGAATCCTGGAACAGAAAAAGGACACTTGGTGAAATTAAGAAGATCTGAGTAACTATGGACTTTGGTTAATCCTATATCAATATGGCTTCATTAATTATAACAAATGTGCCATACTAATCTAAAATGTAATAATGTTTGTGTGTGGAAGGAGAAGGGTTATGGAAACTCTCTGTACTATCTTCTCCATTTTGTAAATCTAAAACTGGTCTAAAAATAAAGTTTATTAAAATATTGACTGCATTAAAAATGTCAGTTATTGATATCCTTAAAATCCCCCGTTATTTAATATGTTTATTCTTTTTATTCTAAGGTAATTCATTTTATTATAGGAAATGTGAGGGAACAAAGTATATTAGGGGTAAAATAAACACCCCAAACCATTATATTAAGTGTAACTCTTATTAACATTTTTTACTGCTTATCCTCTTTTTTAGATATACATGGGATTTCATGATTTTTGCTTTTTAATAAGTTGAAGACATATCAGATATGACATTAATATTAGGCAATCCCCTTTCTTCATGTTGCATGGGGTCTGTTTCTTTTTCTTTTTGTTTTTATTATACTTTAAGTTCTGGGGTACATGTGCAGAACATGCAGTTTTGTTACATGTGCCATTGTGGTTTGCTGCACCCATCAACCCACATACATTAGGTATTTTCTCCAAATGCTATCCCTCCACTACGCCCCACCCCCCGATAGTGTGATGTTCCCCTCCCTGTGTCCATGTATTCTCATTGTTCAACTCCCACTTATGAGTGAGAAAATGTGGTGTTTGGTTTTCTATTCTTGTGATAGTTTGCTGAGAATGAAGACTTCCAGCTTCATCCATGTCCCTGCAAAGGACATGAACTCATCCCTTTTTATGGCTTCATAGTATTCCATGGTGTATATGTGCCACATTTTCTTTATCCAGTCTATCATTGATGGACATTTGGGTTGGTTCCAAGTCTTTGCTATTGTGAAGAGTGCTGTAATAAACATACGTGTGCATGTGTCTTTATAGTAGAATGATTTATAATCCGTTGGGTCCATACCCGGTAATGGGATTGCTGGGTCAAATGGTATTTCTAGTTCTAGGTCCTTGAGGAATCACTTCCACAATGGTTGAACTAATTCACATTCCCACCAACAGTGTAAAAGTGTTCCTATTTCTCCACATCCTCTCCAGCATCTGTTGTTTCCTGACTTTTTAATGATCACCATTCCAGCTGGCGTGAGATGGTATCTCATTGTCGTTTTGATTTGCATTTCTCTAATGACCAGTGATGATGAACATTTTTTCATATGTTTGTTGGCTGCATAAATGTCTTCTTTTGGGAAGTGTCTGTTCATATGCTTTGCCCAATTTTTAATAGAGTTTTTTTTTTCTTGTAAATTTGTTTAAGTTCCTTGTAGATTTTGGATATTAGCCCTTTGTCAGATGGATATATTGCAAAAATTTTCTCCCCTTCTGTAGGTTGCCTGATCACTCTGATGATAGTTTCTTTTTCTGTGCAGAAGGTCTTTAGATTAATTAGATCCCATTTGTCAATTTTGGCTTTTGTTGCCATTGCTTTTGGTGTTTTAGACATGAAGTCTTTGCCCATGCCTATGTCCTGAATGGCATTGCCTATGTTTTCTTCTGTGGTTTTTATGGTTTTAGGTCTTATGTTTAAGTCTTTAATCCATCTTGAGTTGATTTTTGTATAAGGTGTAAGGAAGGGCTCATGTTTCAGTTTTCCACGTATGGCTAGCCAGTTTTCCCAGCACCATTTATTAGATAGGGTATCTTTTCCCCATTGCTTATTTGTGTCAGGTTTGTCAAAGATCAGATGGTTGTAGATGTGTGGTGTTATTTCTGAGGCCTCTGTTCTGTTCCATTGGTCTAAATATCTGTTTTGGTACCAGTACCATGCCGTTTTGGTTTCTGTAGCCTCGTAGTATTGTTTGAAGTCAGGTAGTGTGATCCCTCCAGCTTTGTTCTTTTTGCTTAGGACTGTCTTGGCTCTGCGGGCTCTTTTTTGGTTCCATATGAAGTTTAAAGTAGTTTTTTCCAATTCTGTAAACAAAGTCAGTGGTAGCTTGATGGGGATAGCATTGAATTTATAAATTTCTTTGGGCAGTTTGGCCACTTCCACGATATTGATTCTCCCTATCTATGAGCATGGAATGTTTTTCCATTTGTTTGTGTCCTCTCTTACTTCCTTGAGCAGTAGTTTGTGGTTCTCCTTGAAGAGGTCCTTTGCATCCCTTGTAAGCTGTATTCCTAGGTATTTTAATTCTCTTAGTAGCAGTTGTCAATGGGAGTTCACTCATGATTTGGCTCTCTGTTTGACTGTTATTGGTGTATAGGAATGCTTGTGATTTTTGCACATTGATTTTGTATCCTGAGACTTGGCTGAAGTTGCTTATCAGTTTAAGGAGATTTTGAGCTGAGACAATGGGGTTTTCTAAATATACAATCATGTCATCTGCAAACAGAGACAATTTGACTTCCTTCCTATTTGAATACCATTTATTTCTTTCTCTTGCCTGATTGCCCTGGCCAGAATTTCCAATACTATATTGAATAGGAGTGGTGAGAGAGGGCATCCTTGTCTTGTGCTGGTTTTCAAAGGGAATGCTTCCAGTTTTTGCCCATTCAGTATGATAACAGTTGTGAGGTTTGTCATAAATAACTCTTATTATTTTGTGATACATTCCATCAATACCTAGTTTATTGAGAGTTTTTAGCATGAAGGGTGTTGAATTTTGTCAAAGGCCTTTTCTGCATCTATTGAGATAATCACGTGGTTTTTGTCATTGGTTCTGTTTATATGATGGTGTATGTTTATTGATTTGCATATGTTGAACCAGCCTTGTGTCCCAGGGATGAAGCCAACTTGATCGTGGTGGATAAGCTTTTTAATGTGCTGATGGATTCAATTTGCCAGTATTTTATTGAGGATTTTTACATCAATGTTCATCAGGGATACTGATCTGAAATTTTCTTTTTTTGTTGTGTCTCTGCCAGGTTTTGGTATCAGGATGATGCTGACTTCATAAAATGAGTTAGGAGGGATTCTCTCTTTTTCTAGTGTTTCGAATAGTTTCAGAAGGAATGGTACCAGCGCCTCTTTTTTTTTTTTTTTTTTCTTTTTGAGACGGATTCTCACTGCGTCACCCAGGCTTGAGTGCAGTGGTATGATCTTGGCTCACTGCAAGCTCCGCCTTCTGGGTTCACACCATTCTCCTGCCTCAGCCTCCTGAGTAGCTGGGACTACATGCACCTGCCATCACGCCCAGCTAATTTTTTGTATTTTTAGTAGAGGTGGGATATCACTGTGTTATCCAGGATGGTCTCAATCTCCTGACCTCGTGATCCACCCGCCATGGCCTCTCAAAGTGCTGGGATTACAGGCATGAGCCACTGCGCTCAGCTACCAGTTCCTCTTTGTACCTCTGGTAGAATTTGGCTGTGAATCCATCTGGTCCTGGACTTTTTTGGGTTGGTAGACTACTAATTACTGCCTCGATTTCAGAACTTGTTATTGGTCTATTCAGGGATTTGACTTCTTCCTGGTTTAGACTTGGGAGAGTGTATGTGTCCAGGAATTTATCCATTTCTTCTGGATTTTCTAGTTTATTTGGGTAGAGGTGTTTATAGTATTCTCTGATGGCAGTTTGTATTTCTGTGGGATCAGTGGTGATATCCCCTTTATCATTTTTTATTGTGTCTGTTTGATTCTTCTCTCTTTTCTTCTTTGTTAGTCTGGCTAGTGGCCTATCTATTTTTTGACCTTTTAAAAAAACCAGCTCCTGGATTCATTGATTTTTTGATGGGTTTTTTGTGTCTTTATCTCCTTCAGTTCTGCTCTGATCTTAGTTATGTCTTGTCTTCTGCTAGTTTTTGAATTTATTTGCTGTTGCTTTCCTAGTTCTTTTAATTTTGATTTTAGGGTGTCAATTTTAGATCTTTCCTGCTTTCTCTTGTGGGCATTTAGTGCTACAAATTTCCCTCTACACATTGTTTTAAATGTGTCCCGGAGATTCTGGTATGTTGTGTCTTTATTCCCATTGGTTTCAAGGAACATCTTTATTTCTGCCTTCATTTTGTTATTTACCAGTAGTCATTTAGGAGCGGGTTGTTCAATTTCCATGTAGTTGTGTGGTTTTGAGTGAGTTTCTTAATCCTGGGTTCTAATTTGATTTCACTGTGTTCTGACAGACTGTTTGTTATGATTTCCATTGTTTTTCATTTGCTGAGGAGTGTTTTACTTCCCATTATGTGGTCAATTTTAGAACAAGTGCGATGAGGTGCTGCGAAGAATGTCTATTCTGTTGATTTGGGGTGGAGAGTTCTGTCCATATCTATTAGGTCCACTTGTTCCCGAGCTGAGTTCAAGTCCTGGATATCCTTGTTAATTTTCTGTCTCGTTGATTTGTCTAATATTGACAGTGGGATGTTAAAGTCTCCCACTATCATTGTGTGGGAGTCTAAGTCTGTAGGTCTCTAAGAACTTGCTTTATGAATGTGAGTGCTCCTGTATTGGGTACATATATATTTAAGATAGTTAGCTCTTCTTTTTGAATTGATCCCTTTACCATTATATAATGTCCTTTTTTGTCTCTTTTGATCTTTGTTGCTTTAAAGTCTGTTTTTATCTGAGATTAGGATTGCAACTCCTGCTCTTTTTTGCTTTCCATTTGCTTGCTAAATATTCCTCTGTCCCTTTATTTTGAGCCTATGTGTGTCAATGCATGTGAGATGGGTCTCCTGAATACAGCACACCGATGGGTCTTGACTGTTTATCCAATTTGCCAGTCTGTGTCTTTTAATTGGGGCATTTAGCCCATTAACATTTAAAGTTAATATTGTTATATGTGAATTTGATCCTGTCATTATGATGCTGGCTGGTTATTTTGTCCATTAGTTGATGCAGTTTCTTCATAGTGTTGATGTTCTTTACAATTTGGTATGTTTTTGCAGTGGCTGGTACCGGTTGTTCCTTTCCATGTTTAGTGTTTCCTTCAGGAGCTCTTGTAAGGCAAGAGCCTTACACCACCACCAGGTGGTGACAAAATCTCTCAGCATTTGCTTGTCTGTAAAGGATTTTATTTCTCCTTCACTTATAAAGCTTAGTTTGGCTGGATATGAAATTCTGGGTTGAAAATTCTTTTCTTAAAGAATGTTGAGTATTGGCCCCCGCTCTCCTCTGGCTTGTAGGGTTTCTGCAGAGAGATCTGCTGTTAGTCTAATGGGCTTCCCTTTGTGGGTAACCCAACCTTTTTCTCTGGCTGCCCTGAACATTTTTTTCTTCATTTCAACCTTGGTGAATCTGATGATTGTGTGTCTTGAGGTTGTTCTTCTCGAGGAGTATCTTTGTGGTGTTCTCTGTATTTCCTGAATTTGAATGTTGGCCTGTCTTGCTAGGTTGGGGAAGTTCTCCTGGATAATATCCTGAAGAGTGTTTTCCAGCTTGGTTCCATTTTCCCTGTCACTTTCAGGTACACCAATCAAATGTACATTTAGTCTTTTCACATAGTCCCATATTTCTTGGAGGCTTTATTTATTCCTTTTTATTTTTTCTCTAATCTTGTCTTCTCACTTTATTTCATTAAGTTGATCTTCAGTCTCTGATATCCTTTCGTCCGCTTGATTGATTCAGCTATAGATACTTCTGTATGCTTCATGAAGTTCTTGTGCTGTGTTTTTCAGCTCCATCAGGACATTTATGTTCTCTAAACTGGTTATTCTAGTTAGAAATTCATTTAACCTTTTTTCAAAGTTCTTGGCTTCCTGGCATTGGATTAGAACATACTCCTTTAGCTCAGAGGAGTTTGTTATTACCCATCTTTTGAAGCTTACTTTTGTCAATTCATCAAACTCATTCTCCATCAAGTTTTGTCCCCTTGCTGGTGAGGATTTGTGATCCTTTGGAGGAGAAGTGGTGTTCTGGTTTTTGGAGTTTTCCGCCTTTTTGAGCTGTTTCCCCCCATCTTTGTGGATTTATCTACCTTTGGTCTTTGATGTTGGTGACCTTCGGATGGGGTCTTTGAGTAGACTTGCTATTCATTTCTGTTTGTTAGTTTTCCTTCTAACAGTCAGGCTCCTCTGCTGCAGGTCTGCTGGAGTTTGCTGAGGTCCACTCCAGACCCTGTTTGCCTGGATATCACCAGCGAAGGCTGCAGAACAGCAAAGATTACTGCCTGTTCTTTTCTCTGGAAGCTTTGTCCCAGAGGGGCACCTGCTAGATGCCTGCCAGTGCTCTCCTGTATGAGGCGTCTGTCAGCCCCTACTGGGAGTTATCTCCCAGTCAGGATACACGGGGGTCAGGGACCCACTTGAGGAGGCATTCTGACCCTTAACAGAGCTTGAATGCTGTGCTGGGAGGTTTGCTGCTCTCTTCAGAGCTGTGAGGCAGGGATGTTTAAATCTACTGAAGCTGCACCCACAGCCACCCCTTCCCCCAGGTGCTCTGGTCCAGGGAGATGGGGGTTTTATCTATAAGTCCCTGACTGGGGCTGCTGCCTTTTTTTCAGAGATGCCCTGCCCAGAGAGGAGAAATGTGGCAGTCTGGCCACAGCAGCCTTGCTGAGCTGCAGTGGGCTCCGCCCAGTTTGAACTTCCTGGCAGCTTTGTTTACACTCTGAGGGTAAAACTGCCTACTCAAGCCTCAGCAATAGTGGATGTCCCTCCCCCCACCAAGCTCAAGCATCCCAGGTCCATCTCAGACTGCTGCTGTGCTGGCAGCAAGAATTTCAAGCCAGTGGATCTTAGTTTGCTGGGCTCCATGGCATGGGGCCCAAAGAGCCAGACCACTTGGGTCCCTGGCTTCAGCAACCCTTTCAAGGGGAGTGAACGGTTCCGTCTCGCTGGCATTCGAGGTACCACTGGGGTTTGAAAAAAAAACTGCAGCTAGTTTGGTGTCTGCCCAGTTTTGTGCTTGAAACTCAGGGCCCTGGTGGGGCAGGCACTGGAGGGAATCTGCTGGTCTGTGGGTTGTGAAGACCATGGGAAAAGTGCAGTATCTGGGCTGGAGCACACAGTTCCTCAGGCTCCTTCCCCCACGGCTTCCCTTGGATAGGGGAGAAAATTCCCCGACACCTGTGCTTCCCAGGTGAGGCGACACCCCACCCTGCTTCGGCTCGCCCTCTGTGGGTTGCACCCACTGTCCAACCAGTCCCAGTGAGATGAACTGGATACCTCAGTTGGAAATGCAGAAATCACCCACCTTCTGTGTCAATCGCGCTGGGAGCTGCAGACTGGAGCTGTTCCTATTTGGCCATCTTTGCTAATATTGGTATTTATTTCTTAATGGCTTAATAATAGTCAGTTGAATGAATGTACAACTGTTTACCTAAATATTCTTATAGTTGCTTTGGCAGACACCGTAGGTTGGCTCAACAAACCCAACCCCTTTATCCCTTTCCTGATTACTATAGAGAAAGTGAAAATCAAGTATCAATTTTCCAGCTTTCCTTATAGCAAGAAGTGGTCATCTGACTGGCCTGGAGTTATGGGCGAAAGTCTGCTGGCACAGTCACTTTCCCCTCTTACGCCTTGAATGGAGGCATGATGGCTGAAGTTGTAGCTGCTGTCTGAGAAAATAAGGAAGACAATTGTTGAGAGACCTGAGTATCTTGAGACTTCTTGCTATTATGGAAATAGACCCCCATTTATTTATGTCACTTTGGTTGGGTTTTGTTTTAATTATCAAGAGAAACATTTCTTTCTGAAATATTTATTTATTCATTTATTTGACTGTAAATGAGTTTTTTATAATTTTGTAAAACTTTTATTATAGCAAACTTTTGATATTTACAAAAGTCAAGAGATTAGTGTAAATTATTGCCCCATTAACTCTTCACCATGTTCAATAATAATCAACTCATGGACTATATTATTTCATTTAAATATTCCTTGATCACAATTTGTTCCACATAGTATTATATTGATAATTATGTTTATCAATATTACATTAGATATCACTAGATAAATATGTAATTATCTAGTGATCAGTTTCCATGAATAAAGCTTTTACTGTTATTAGGATCATTCCTTAGAAATTTTTTGTCGAGGCTGGGCATGGTGGCTCATGCTTGTAATCCCAACACTTTGGGAGACCAAGGTGGGCAGATCACTTGAGGTCAGGAGTTTGAGACCAGCCTGGCCAACATGGTGGAACCTCGTCTCTACTAAAAATATAAAAATTAGCTGGGTGTGGTCGCAGGCGTCTGTAATCCCAGTTACTCTAGATGCTGAGGCAGGAGAATAGCTTGAACCCAGGAGGCGGAGGTTGCCACTGCACTCCAGCCTGGGCGACAGAGTGAGATTTCATCTCCAAAAAAAAAAAAAAAAAGAAAGAAATTTTGTGTCATGTAATGGTCTTTGTCTTTTGGAAAACAGGTTGTAAGTAATTTAGGCATGGTCTACTACTGCGTAAATCTTAGAAGAGATCATTGAATGTTCATAAATTGATAAAATAAAAACATATATTTTATAAATATATTTCAGACTGTTTTAATAAACATAATGAAAAGATATCCCAGCTGAAGTAAGCTGTATATCTAATTAGTAATACATACAAATCCCTTGTAGACAAGTTTTCTATTCTCCAGCTGTCTGTGAGATTAGAATGTGTGCAGATAGCTGAAGAATGAATAGTGCTTTTTGTGTTTCTTAGGCATTACAGACGAGAAGGATTTACTCGACTTTGAATTCATTATATCATTACTATTTCCTCCAGTTTTATAATGTCAATTCCAAATTATTCAAAGGTTTGTGAAATTGCTGTTCTTTGAGCATTGAAAATATGAACTAAGACTAACATTAATCCATTGTTCAATCTTAATGTCTTTAACAAAGATCGGTCTCTTGTAAAATGTAAAAAAATTAAGTCTGAGTCTGTAGGTAAGATTGAGGCCCCTTAGTCCAGTATATTTTAACTTTAGCATTCTCTTTCTTCAGAGCTCTGCCAACATTTTATTTGATTTTTACTTTAAAATGCATCTCAAACAAAATGATAATAAAAACAACACATGAATTTAAATATGCTAATGTCCATTAGTGACCATCATCAAGTCAACTTTAATTGCCAATGTAGAGTTCCTTAGGAGAACACTTCTCTAGTCATCTTCATGAATACATTTGAATATCATATAAACACATTTTTGGTTGAAAAGTGTGTAACTATCACTGTTTCATTTGGTGTTTGATTTTCACCTTACTTGTAACAAATGTAAAAAAAATACTACTAGAGCATATATATACCAAATACAATTAAGTGACAGTAAGGCAAGATCTAATAATGAATTGTGCCACAGTCTTTCATTGTAGTGTTAGCACTTCCTCTAAGTTGAGTGCTGCTGTGCTCTTCTGGTTCAATTTAGTCAATTTTTCTGAGCTTGTGTATTTGTTTAGCAAAGGTGTCATTTGTAAATACTTCTGTGTGAATCAGTATTTTCTTCTTAATGTTGGATATTAGTATGAGTATTATTACAATATTCAATGTTATTATCATAATAATACATGGGATGGTGAAGTGGATATATGTTTTTCACCCCTAAGCCTTATGGCAGACTAGATACTTACTTAATTTCCACTCCATCCCTCTTCCTTAAAGGGAACCAGGTCATGCTCAGGGCAACTAGTTGCTCAGCTGAAAAGTATTCATGTTTCTCAGCCTCCCTAAAGATGTAAGGAGTGCCTGCTGTGGATTTTTAGGAAATTCTGGCTTTCTAAATGTGGGGACTATCCCATATTCTTTAGCAATTTCTTTTTTATTATGTCTGGCATCATCTTCCATTAGCATTAAAAACCACACCCTAAGGTGAATAGAAACATCAGAGACACCCAGGACACTGATGACCTCATGAAACTACTCCACCTGTCCTGGATGACCTACCTCCTAACTTTTTCTCAAATGAGAAAAATAAACTTCTATTTGGGAAGCCAACATAGTTAGGTTACTGAGGTTTTCTGTTACATGTAATTACTTAAAGACTGTGGAAATCACTGACAGAGTCCAGCCTCCTCATTTTGTAGAGAAAGTAACTGAACCCTGCTTTCCTCCCTCACTTCATAATACCTTATCCAACAGTGAAACTATATGTTTATTTACTATCTGTCTTCTTCACTAGAATGTAAGTTCTATGAGGTCAAGGACTTGGTCTTTCTTATCTATTGCTATATCCCTAGCACCTAGAAGTCTTGTCTCACACAGAGGAGACAATCAAGCTCATTGAATAAATGAAAGAATCAGTGAGTCCTCAATGGGGTCCAATGGACTGGATCCGGAAAATGGTAAAAATAGAGATTAAGATCCAACCTCCTGATTACCAGCTCAGTCATCTCTCATTATACTACTTGATGCTTTGGGAACTTTTTCGAGTACATGGATAGCAACAATAATTTTATACATACATTTATTTTATTTTTTCCTTGTTTTTGTAGAGATGGGGGGTCTCACTATATTGTCTAGGCTAGTCTTGAACTCCTGGCCTTAAGTGATCTTTCCATCTCAGCCTCCCAAATAGCCGGTATTATAGGCGTGTACCATGGAACCTGGCTATACATACATTTAAATCGCAATACATTACCACTCAACTGAATTGATCCACAAGGTCATCACACTGTTATAGCATCATCTATTCAGGCCTCACCCAATGCCATTTTGGCCACTTTTCCTGAATTTCCTTGATGAGAAGCTATCCCTTAAATGACACTCTACGTAGACCCCTTTCTTGGAAAATCAGAAAGTGTATTAGCATATTAAAAGTTCTTCTATGTGCTGTAATTTTAAAAATCCATTTAACTGTACCTTGACCCTTTCCAGATTTATTTTCTCTGAGAATGCCCTGACTGCCTTCATTTTCTGTCTAACCCCTACTAAAAATCCTGGGGGATTAATGTTGTACTTTGAAAAACTCTTGGTCTTGATAACTGTAGTTCTAGTTGAGTATTTGAAGTCCTTTGATTTTGTATGATAAAAACCTTGCTGAGCACTGGCATCTTGTGATAAAAATGCTGCTCTATACAAATGTTCTCTTATTGGGCTAACTCTTCCAGCTGTGAGACCCATGCTGATAGTTCAATATAAGATCTTCTGCATTACTTCCTCCTGCTGGTGCACATAGTCCTAAAAATGCAGACTTTCTCCTTTTATACAGAGATAATGACCACCACCACCACCATCATCATCATCATCATCACCATCTTCTACTGTTAAAGTTGGGACTATTCAATTATTTTTAAACCGGTCATGCTTATCTTTTAAATATGGTGCTAGTGAAACTATTTGAAATGATCAGAGCAAGATGGTAAGGTTATTGAGTGCAGCTTTTCTTGACCTGATTCTAAAAGTCTATTGAAATTCTTTTCCAGACACATACACACACACACACACACACACGCATACACACACACTTTTTTTCTCCTAATAGCTATATTCTTCAAAAAAATCAAACATTTCCCCAAACAGTAGCCTAAAGAGGGAGGTTACCCTGATCTCTTCTGATTCCCTAGTAAATGAGAAAAGAATCAAAAGGTATTGGCTCCCCAAGGGAGCAGGGAGCTGACTATTGACTGGGCCATTTTAAAGTTAGTAGGTTTTTATTCTGGCTTTATTGAGGTATAATTGACAAAATGTGTATGTATTTAAGGTGTACAATATGATAATTTGATATATGTATACATTATGAAATGATTCTATAATTAAGCTACTTAACACATGTATCACCTAATATTCCAATTTTAAAAAAATATAAGAATACTTAGTATCTACTTCCATAACAAATTTCAAGTATACAATACAGTATTATTGGTAATAACTATGACTATATTCGCTATGCTGTACATTAGAGTCCCAGAACTCATTCATCTTGCAACTGAAAGTCTGTCCGCTTTGACCAACACTTCTCCATACACTGCCCCCCACCCCATCCCCAACTGTCCGCCACACCATGCTCACTTCCTCTTGAGGGCTTTGTGCTTATCTCTACTGGCTGGACATTCTTCCAATGTGTTTCCATATAGTAACCTCATTTTCATCCTTGAAGACTCAGATTAATGTCACATCTCAGAGAAGCATTCTCTGATTATATTAACACCATCAGTATTCTGTGCACTATATCCTGTTACACTATTGCACTTATTTATGTATATGTTTATTATCTGCCTATGTCCACTGGAATATAAGCTCTTTGAGGTCAAAGAATTTGATTATTGTGTATCCTTAATGCCTAATAGACAGCATCTCATAACAAGTGCTCTGCAAGAATTGCAAGAATCTGTTGACTCTCTGAATAAATCTAAATTGTTATAAACACATCATTTTCCTCTTTGTCTCAAATCGCTTCCTTCAAACCACTTTCCTTCCAAATTAAACTTCTTGAAAATCAACTTCTTGTGTTCAAAAGCATGCAGTAGCTTTGCTTTCTAAAAGAATTACATTCCAAACTTCTCTTCCAGAATTTCAAGAGACCAATTTTCTTAACTCACTCTTCTTATGCAAACTTTTTAGTCACTGTTCACCAAAATGAGCACTTAGCTGAAAAACCAGTCTCTCTACTTTTTTTTTAGACGGAGTTTCACTCTTGTTGCCCAGGATCTCGGCTCACCGCAACATCCACCTCCCGGGTTCAAGCGATTCTCCTGCCTCAGCCTCCCGAGTAGCTGCTATTACAGGCATGCGCCACCATGCCTGGCTATTTTTGTATTTTTAGTAGAGAGGGGTTGCTCCATGTTGGTCAAGCTGGTCTCAAACTCCCGACCTCAGGTGATCCGCCCGCCTCGGCTTCCCAAAGTGCTGGCAGTCTCTCTGCTTCTGAGATGGTTCCTTTTTAGTTTCTTATCTTTGCTATTGTCCTTCCCATGAGAAAGTCTCACCCAGTTCTGCATGGTTCAAGTCCCATCTCCCCAACAGATAACTACCCCACCCTAGAGAAAGCTCTTCGTTTTCTGCCATATGTATATTTTATTTTATATTGTCATCAGATTAGTATAACATATATCCTATTTCATCTTTGTGTAGAAAATCCTCCAGAAAGTCTAGCCTGAATCCTACTATTAAAATACCCCCTCAATCTTCAATGACATTATTCCGCAAATAGTACATCTATTTAATTCAAAATTAATGAGGGACTAGAATGATACCCTATGGATTTAATAAGGAATTATAATTTTTTAGTATTAAAATATAGTAAGCAGTTTATGTTATTAACAAAATGTGTCCCCAGACTTATTCCAGGATTGCAGACATAAGTGTTTAGGATAGCCATGCAAGTTATAAAAATTGGAGAAGAGGGCCTGATGTATGAATATCAGACACAGAGGAATATTCTGTACTTAAACAATTAAACATGTTCTTTATTTTTCTTGAAACATATGGGCTTTTCAGATTATCTTTTCTTTTAGCTTTACTAGCCATGGTGACAGAGAAATGTTTATTTACTGTAAACAATAGTAAAAGCAAGAGTAATGACAAATAGCAACTGCTGTTTGGACTCATTGTTAGGAAACCAGTGAGATATGGTGGGGATTGTGAATCACTGTAGCTACACAGTTCCTCCAAGGAGGGCAACCATAGGATGTTCAGGGGATATTGCAGTATAAAAATAGAGGCCCAGTGTTCATCAAACTTCTATTTTTTTTTCACTGTGGGCCAAAAATGCATTATCTTCTACTTTAAATCATCCAACTTTTAAAGACTCAGATCAATGTCACATCTCAGAGAGTTCAACAGATCTGGGTCCCAAATCTGCAATCTTGATTTTGTACATTTGCAATACTGACTCATAAAATGTACTATGTTGTTAATCAATTGAGCTACAGGAATAGGCACTTTATGCTCCCTGCTTTATCTTCTTTTTCCATAAGGGTTTAACGTACATTCATTTTTTTTCCCTCCTTTTCAACATTAGTCTTGATAAATTACCAAAAGATGAATTTAAAAGTTTGGTATGTATTTTCTCATAACAAAAGTAACATACATCTCTAAAAATGTGGAAAATACTCAAAAATATATATAAAGTATAATAATAATTATTCTATACACTTATGATTTTTATTCATTTTCTTCTATATTTAATTTATTATATTCGATTAACATAATAGTCATGGGTTTATTTTTTATAAAAAGAATTTCTCCATTAAATTAAAGATTCTTAGTAAGCATCATTTTAATGTCTTCATAGATTTCTTTTTCTTTTTTTTTGAGATGCAGTCTCACTCTGTCATCCAGGCTGGAGTGCAGTGGCACGATCTCAGGTCACTACAAGCTCCTCCTCCCGGGTTCACGCCATTCTCCTGCCTCAGCATCCCAAGTAGCTGGGACTACAGGTGCCTGCCACCATGCCTAGCTATTTTTTTTGTATTTTTTTTTAGTAGAGATGGCGTTTCACTGTGTTAGCCAGGATGGTCTCGATCTCCTGACCTCAGGTGATCTGCCTGCCTCGGCCTCCCAAAGTGCTGGGATTACAGGTGTGAGCCACCATGCTCAGCTGGTAGATCTCTATTACTTGGATGTGCCATAATTTATTTAGTCCCTCCTCTATCTATAGACAATTAGGTTGCTTCCAGGATTTTTCCTTATAATGAATAATGTTGAAATTAACATTTTTGTATATAAACTCTGTCTTTATTGTAAATTATTTTATGAGAAATAGTCAATGGAGTCAAACATATGAATATTTTTGAGGCCAAATTGATTTCCAAAAACATTTTGCCAATTTATAATGCCATCAGAAATTTGAGAGTGCATGTTTACTGCACCCAAGACATTTGGATATTCTCATGAACGAAAGTTTAAAGGTAATTGATTATTTCATGTTTTCACTCCTCTCTTCAAGTCTCTCTTATCTCTGACTTATCTCAGCAGACCACTTTTTTTATTTATGGTGAAAATTGAGGATTCCTATCCCTCTATCTACAAAATTAAGTTATTACCCATTTCCATTTTCCTCAATGGAAGAAATGACCTTTATCCTAAGACTAATACCGCCACATGTGCGTCAGTTTTCACCTCTCCATATATCCTTTAAGATCATGTTCTCTCAGGCATACTTTTTTTCTTCAATATTTTCAATATATCCTACTCTTTTGGTTCTTTCCTCATAGCATATAATAATACTTAAATTTGTTTCATAAAAAATCCTTTCCTCATCCTAGTTTTCCCTTCTAGTCCAAATGGGCTCTTTTTAGGAACCATTCTCCTTGTCCTCTATGATCCTTTAATACTCCCTAACCCTAATCCCACCTAGGTATACCTTCCTAGATACAGGAGACAGACAGATTGAAAGAGGTTGCAGCCAAATTTCTGCCTCAACAGAGCTGGCAGTTGAGGCCAAGATCTGGCAGTAATGGAAGAGAAAGAAGACTGATATGGTCAGTAAGTGTACTGAAAAAAGGAATAACCTATCAGTTAGTGATTGCAGAACATAAGGACTTAATATAAATAGTTTAAAGCAGCAGAAAACAAACATGGTAGTAGAAGGAGTAATTAGGGAAAGAAGAAAACACCTGTAATGACAGATGGGAACTATAAAATATTGAGACTAGCAAGTCTGCTTTATTCAATAACTTATTGAATTAACTCATATTAAACACTTTCTACATGCAAGGCAGTGGGAATATAGTGCTTAAGGGGGTATATAATTCATTGTCAATACCAACAGAAGCAAAAAATTTGGAATGATAGCAGCCAATACAGAAACAGATTGGTAAGGGGTCTTCAGAAGGTTTAGGGGGCTCAAAATGCTTGGTGAGTACTGCATCAAATGGATTCTGATATCAACAATAGCAAAAAGGCCAGTGAAATTCATTTTGCAATAATACAAGGTATGAAGGAAGAAAATAATGGCATAAGAATGGGTGATAGACCAGATGGAGGAAAAATTGAGAAGTAGAAGCTTCAAAGGGTTGGTAGGGACAGTGGTGGGGCTGGAATGCTGGGACATAGTTTCTGATGAAAGCAACTTTGGAAGATGGCAGTTATGATCATACAGTCAATTTGGATTTTGATCCTGTTTGAAATAAAGACAAGATAATGCCAATGTAATTATTTGCTTGTCTAAAACATATTCTCCAACACAGAGGATAAAATAGTCATTAAAAATTCAAATACATTAGGTGACATATAGATATTTGTCTCCATATTGGAACTGCAAAGCTAATGCAGACTGCATAACATCAGATCATCTCAGATTTCAAGATTGGCTTGATCCCAGCAGATGTAACATATTACAGTTCCTGGTGTAAAAGAAGGGCTCAGACATATTGATCGACATAACATGATTCCTTGATGGAGCCTATCAAAATAAATCAGAAGCACATCCATCAAATGTCATTTGAAATATTTCAGGGTTTAATCTCTCAAGAGGAAATGATTTCCATTCTAATTAAGTTTCCTGAATTTGAAATCCAACCAGAGCAACACAAATCCAATCAAAGCCCTCTTCACTATTTTAAGATTGTGACAATATCTCCATGTGGAACTGGATGGCCACAAGGCCAATCAGATCATTTTGTCCTTTTTCACTACCATTGCCCTCAGCCAAATCAACAGAGTGAGAATTCCCATAATCTCCAAGGTGTTCACAATGATCAGATCAGTGACACGACTGTTCAAGACCTACTCTGACAATGTTCTGAAGCCTGAAAGTAGGATAAGGAAAGCAGGCAGTAGACAGTATCTTCTCGGAAAATTGGATGTCGAAGGGCTGTGTTCAAGTCTAGGTTGGACAAAAAGCCATATGTATAACCTAATTTGGTGTGAATGAGAAGTTACTTAATGACTGAAAACATTTCTGACAGCTACATTGGTGTTGTGGAATAGTGAATATAAAGGAAGATATTGAAATTTCCATCTGAGATAGAGAGCAATTAGTATTTAAATCTTGGAAGAATATTAAAAGGAATTATGATATGAAGTACAGTGACACTGTGCAGGGACATACAAGGTCAAAAAACTTGAACTTCAGTGGCTCTTTAATATGAATATCACACACACCTAATAATTTTTAATTGGTTGGCTGGCTTATTGATTGACTAGTTTACCTGGCCAAATGCAAGGCTTAGAATTATGATTTTTAATCTTGTTGGATGTTCAATAAGGAAACCCTTTGGTTGGGGAAAACTGAACCTTCCTGCTGAGATGGTAGACTCTCTTGGTTCAGTTTCCATTTCAGAATAGTACCATATTTATCAAATAATTTCTTTAAGTAGCATTTGAGGAATTTATGGGATTTTAACTTTACTCATTTGTTACTCGTGATAAAACATTTGTTATATCCAAAATAATTTATATACATAAATGTACATTATAAAGCATACTAATTTGTAATACAAATATTATAAAGAAAAAATAAATCTCATTTAAATTTCTATCTATATGCACTGTGCCCTTGCCCTGTACAAATAGAAGATATCATCATAAAAATAATTTCATTAAAAATGAACAAAACCATTGTTTTAGTGTTTGCTGAACTAACTCTTTTCTGTTTGCCTCCAGGTCATGAGGGAGATCATCATATTACTTTCACAAAGTAATATTCTATTTTGGAAAATTCCAAACATACAAAGTACGATATTCTGAACCTTATAGGAAAACCTTAAAATGTTGACATCTCAAGCTTTGTTTCTTGAATAAAATGTTATTTTCATCAACCTCAAATCAGATCATTGAGAAAAGACTCCATGTTTTTATGGGCATGAGCATACATTTTGGAATCAGCTTCTGTGTTTATACCCTGGCTCTACCATTAATTAGTTATGATACCTTGGGCAAGTTACTTAGCCTTTATGATGCCTCATTTTATTCATCTGAAGAATAGTTATAATATTAGTTCCAACCTAGAGATGTTGTGGATTGATGAGACAAGTGAATAAGAACTGTAACAGTACATAGTAAGTGTTGGATATGTTTTTTAAATCTCTCTAAGGAAAATAGACATTCCAAGGGCCTTGGAATTGAGGCATGCATAGACAGAAAATCACAAGCAGATATGACTTATATTTGTGGGACAATGAATGCATAACACACGAAACTCTGCTTAAGTTTAGGTTTTAAAATATAGAAGGCATGTAGTGTAACTATTATGGAAAACAGTATGAAGGTTCCTAAAAAAATTAAAAGCAGAACTACCATATGATCCAGCAATCCCACTACAGGTATAGTCAAAGGAAATGAAAACAGTATCTCACAGAGCTATCTCTACTCTCATGTTCATTGCAGTGTTATTCACAATAGCCAAGATATAGAAACAATCTAAGTGTCTTAAGTGTCCTTTGGCAGATGAATGTATAAGATTTCATCTTTATATATATATTACATCATACATATTACATTTATATTATATTACTTTATACACACACACACACATATACAATGGAATATTGTTTGGTCTAAAAATAAAGAAAATCCTGAACATGAATGAACCTGGAAGACATTATGCCAAATGAGATAAGCCAGGCAAAGAAAGACAAATACTGCATGGTCTCATTCATATGTAGAATCTAAAAAAATATAACTCATAAAATCAGGGAGTAGAATGGTGGTTGTCAGAGACTGGGGGTTGGGGGAAGTGGGGAGATGTTGGTCAAAGAGTACAAAAAGTTTTAGTTGTGTAGGATGAGTAAGTTCTGGAGCTCTAATGTCCAGTAAGGTGACTATAGCTTACTGTATTCTACACTTGAAATTTGCTGAGGGTGGATCTTAGATGTTCTCACCACACACACAAAGGTAACTATGTGAGGTGATGGATATATTAATTAACTTGACTTTGGTGATTATTTCACAACATATATGTATCTCAAAACATCACTTCATATATCTTAAAAAAATAGAGGGCAGGTCCCTACTTTTATCATACTAAGCAGATTGAAATAACAGACACTGTAATACAAATTTAGAGAATATGTAAATATCTATCATCCCAAGCTCTTGCTAGGATGAGGTGTTTAAAGACTAAGGGAACCCTGGGAGTCCATTAAAAGTCTCTGCAATAGGCTTGGCACAGTGGCTCACATCTGTAATCCCAGCACTTTGGGAGGCCGAGGCGGAAGGATCCCTTGAGTCCTGGAGTTCAAGACAAGCCTGGGCAACATGACAAAACCTTGTCCCTACAAAAAATTAGGTGGGCGTGGTGGTGCATGCCTGTAGTCCCAGCTACTAGGGAGGCTGAGGTGGGAGGATCATCTGAGCACGGGAGGTGGAGTCTGCAGTGAATTGTGATTGCACCACTGCACTCCAGCCTGGGTAAGACCCTGTCTCAAAAAAAGAAGTCTCTGTAATTGAGTTATATGAATATCCCAACTACTGCACTAGGTCTGGCAATCCAACATGGACTATTTGCATTCCTGCCTGTGATTTCCACAAAATTATGACACTCAGCATCCACTTTAACAATATGTGCATAGGTAGCATCTGAGGAATCTGTCTAGCAACTATTCTTCTTTTCTTCTAATAAATGGCCCCTGTCTCCCTTTTTGCATGGCATAGAGATGGAACTGTCAGTCAGGATGTCCCATCTTTCCTAGCCAAGGGATCAGCCAGGACAATTGAATTTTCCCTTCAGGAATTGAATCTTGAGTGGAGTGACTCAAGGGCTAAAATGGTTGTTGTCAATTCTTTCAGATGGCCAGACCCAGTACCCTGTATTAGTCCATTCTCACACTGCTGTAAAGATACTACCCGAGATTGGGTAATTTATAAAGCAAAGAGGTTTAAATGACTCACAATTCCACTTGGCTGGGGAGGTCCTCAAGAAACTTATAATCATGGCGGAAGGCGGAGGGGAAGCAAGGACCTTCTTCACATGGTGGCAGGAGAGAAGAGTGAAGGAAGAACTTCCAAACACTTATTAAAACATCATGTCTCGTGAGAACTCACTCACGATCATGATAACAGCATGGGGGAACCACCCTCATAATCCAACCACCCCCCTCTCTCGACACGTGGGGAGTATAGCATGAGGATTATAATTCAAGGTGAGAGTTGGGTGGGGACACAGATCCAAACCATATCAACACAGAAGAGACTGTTTTTGTGTGTTTGGTTGATTTTTTGCAACTGAGAACCCTAGTGCTATTCTGCTTTCTGCTTCTTCCAAAGCCTGTTTCTGAACTTTTTCTTTGGGTGTATGAACTACCAAACATCCTTATGATAATGTCATTATTTTTAACTTAGAATATATTTCTATTTTATGCAAACAACACCAAATATCAAGAGGTATTAATATAGTGAAGTTCACTTCATGGTTTTCCCTATTTTCTCTGATGGTTGATGTAAATTCTTAAAACACCATGTACCAAAAAGAAAGGATATATTTAATTTTTGAAATAAATATTTTTAATCCAAGTAAATATTTGTAATAGAAGATCAGCACTGAGCAGACTAATAGAATAGATGATGTATGATATAGCGAAGAAAGCCAGATGGGAAGAGCTCTTCTTCAAATTTGCCCCAGGAATTGAGTATTCCTCTTATATTTTCTTGTTAAGGACCTTGATCAAGTCACTTAACCTCTCTTTTGGAGTCAGTTTCCTCATACGTAATGTGGAGATAATAATGCTATTATTAAAAAGTTCCTATAGTTACTGACTGAGATGATGCATATGAAAGTGTCTGGCATATAACTTATGAACTTTATAAATAAAAGTCATTTATTATTATCTAAAGAATTATTCAGGTATTTCTCCTTTAGCAGAGAGCAGGGTCTCTATCTATCTTCATTGCTACTATATCTCTAGTTCCAAGCACAATGCTTAACATAAATGATGCTACTTAAATATTTGTTGAATAAATGAGTAAAATAAATAAAAGCAAAATAATAAACAGAGCCATTTTGGAGATTACATCACCCTTGATATTTAATTTGTTTCTGGTTTTATTCTAGTTAGAATTTAGAAATTACTAATTTTCATAGATATTTTAAATACATGTATCTTGAAGTTTTAGGATTTACTGCAATTACTGAGTAGTTAGAAAGAGGGGCAGTGGGAAAAGTATCCTTTAGCTGTTGAATATTCTACCACTTGTTAGCATTTCTTATCAATGTCAACGTAAGAGGAGAATAGGGGCTTAGAAATATTGTCCCTGTTCAGTGTTAGGTGCCCACTCATTGTCCACAGCATATCAGGAACATGCATGTGTCCTTATCATTTAATGGGTGCTCCTTTTTTTGTCCTACTTTTCTTGTTTGTCCTATTTTTACCCCAGCAACCTTACAGAGACTTGCATTTTAGAAGAAAGACTTAGGGAATACTGTAAAGTTTCTAAGTAATGGCATATATACAAGTTCAAATACATTCTTAGGCTTAATAGTAGTTACATTATTCCAGGGCGTACACACACAAAAATGGTCAGGCTAGCAGCACACAAACCTTTGGGGAGTATACATTATGTTAAAAATGTAGTACGCATGCCTGTAATCCTAGCACTTTAGGAGGCTGAGGTGGACAGATAACTTAAGCCCAGAAGTTCTAGACCAGCCTGGGCAACATGGAAAACCTTGTCTCTACAAACAAACAAACACAAAACATACAAACCCAGGCATGGTGATGTGCACTTGTAGTCCCAGCTTGGGGGACTGCAGAAGGAGGATCACCTGAGATTGGGAGGTTGAAGCTGCAGTGAGCCAAGATTGCACCACTGCACTCCAGTCTGGGTGACAGAATGAGAACCTTTCTCCAAAAAAAAAAAAAAAAAAAAAAAAAGTGTATCTAAATATTTGGTTTTATACATTTTTTCAAATATTGCTGTTTTAGAATACTTAATTATATTTAGCATTAGTTGAGTGTTATGGCACAAATGATACATGCTAATTTAGGTCACATTAGCAAAATTATAAGAATATTACAAATGATTTTATTGTTAACATAAACATTATTAATCATTGGTTCAACATATCTATAAACACGTTTGTATATGTGGTTTGTTTATATATATGCACTATATAGTGGTATAAATAATATTGTTTTATCAAAAACTTATATGCATAATAAAAATCCAAGTGATAAAAGTTTATTCAATGTAAACTAAGTTTCCCTCCAAAGGCAGACTACCAAGACCCACTTCCTGAGTGCCAAAGTCCTACTCTTCAGAGAAAATTGCCATCACTAGTTTTCTCCTTATTCTTGCAGAAATGCCCAACATGTATGAGTTATTTATGTGTATCACTTTTTAAAATTCAATATCAGAGCACTTTTCTGCACTGTGCTTTTTTTTTTAACCATTTTATCATGGAGATTTTATTCCATATCAGCACATATTAAATGATATATCTAACAATGAAATATGAATCAAAATGTAGTGTAACCCCTGAAGCACCAAGACATGATTCTCCTGCTGATAGAATCCTACTTCACATTTTAGGGATGAGGAGACAGGCTCAAGAAGGTAATGTGAAAATGAAACAGTGGCTGGGCGTGGTGGCTCACGCCTGTAATCCCAACACTTTGGGAGGCTGAGGTGGGCGGATCACGAGGTCAGGAGATCGAGAGCATCCTGGCCAACATAGTGAAACCCCGTTTCTACTAAAAATATTAGCTGGGTGTGGTGGTGCATGCCTGTAGTCCCAGCTACTCGGGAGGCTGAGGCAGGAGAATTTCTTGAACCTGGGAGGTAGAGGTTGCAGTGAGCCAAGAGTATTCTAAGTCTGGTGACAACCCCCTTTTAAGCTAATTTATCCAAAACCCTTATTTCCCTCACTTCTTTTTAATTCTTTCTTTGAACTATTGCGTTTCATGTTGAGTTTATCCATCCATATATTGCACCTGTCAGTCAAGTGGACATATTTTTTAAGAACACATTGTACAGAGAACCACTTGAGCACTGAATGCAGAGAAAGCAGTGTTACCTCGGTTTTGCTGGAAGTAGGCTTCTTGGATAGTTTTCTTTCTTTGATGAAGTTTCTGTATTTTCATGTTGTAAGTGGAAATAGTTTTTTTTTTTTTTTTATTTGCCTTGGAGCCAAAGTTTTTGTTCCTGGTGGTAGGGAAACTGTGCCTGCGGGCCACAGGACTTATAGGAAAACTGTGGTATGGAGCTCTGCTTGAATTAAAAACTTTTTTTTTCTTTGAGTATCCTTAGCTACTCATCTGGCAAGTGCAGGACCCAGGTGTTGGCCTGAACTCTGCCAAACATATGTAACACTTAAATGTGTGCCGTTTCCCTTCTTGCTACATCCATGTTGTCACTTAACCCCAGGAGGTTTTTATTATCTTTTTGTTAATGTCAGGCTTTGAGGTACGTGGATGTGATTTGGTCAAGGAATAGGCCTAGGCAGATACCCAGGCCTGCATGACTCACTGAGTTTGGCATGCAAGCACACACCTCCACTTATTATATAACCTGTTTGTGTAAGTTCATATTTGGCTTTGAGCCACTATTGCTGTAAAAGGTATAACTGCCCTGTTGACACTGTGCACAAGAGACGTGGCTCTTGGGGCTCGGCTCAGCTCAACATGGCTTGGCATGGTGGGTGCAGACAGAGGGGAGCCAGGATACAGCTCGGCTTGATCGTGCCCAGAGAAAGAGTTAAGGTGCTGACCCTAAAGCCAAGGGAGAGCAGGCCATGCAGTTGCAGGTGTGGGGTCAGCAGGAGCCACAGAGCCAAAAGCAGACAGCCGAGATACAGGCGAACAGTGTAGAGAGCTAGTGTGAGAAAGCTGTTGATGAGAGCTGCTGCTGAATAAAATCATTTTTCACCTGCCTACGGCCCCCCGAGTGTTCTTTCTGCTCACCTACCCACTCCCTCCAGACCTCAACATGACCTTTGGCGTAGTCATGTACCTGACAATTGCGACGTTGGCAGGATGAAGTGAGTAGGTCTTTGGCCCCTGAGGGCTCCTGGGTCAGCTATGTGGCTGCAGCACGGGCTGTACCCAGGGGCAGCGGTGCTGCTTGGATGAGCCCCAATGGAAACGCGGGAGGCAGTGGAGAGGTCTCCTGCAAGTGTGCGAGCACACAGCACCAAGAAGGAATACACCTTTGCTGGCAGCGTCGGATGGGCGTTTCTGACAGCACTGCAGGAAGTACATGCTCAGTTCCACAGGTAAGGGACCTCCCAGCACAAGCTGAGCCCCTGGGGGCCCAAGTGCACAGCTTGGAGCAGGACCTGGGGGTGGGGGACCTCCAGGTGCAAGCAGGGCACTTAGAGGCCCAGATAAATAGCCAGGAACAGGAGTTAGCAACAGCTGTCAGCCCGGCCTTGAGCCCATCCTCCTGGCGGGACACTCCCATTCAGTCTGATGCTGAGGAGGAGGCTCCTCCACTGCGGGATCACCCTGTGATCCATCAGAAGGTAGAACATGAGCAGCCAATGGGACCCCAGGGGAGATCCCAGGACCCCTCACAGTGGTGGCACATACCTCTTATAGTGCTTATACCCCCACTGATTTGAGGGAAGTAGGTAAACAGTCTGGCAGCGTCTGAAGGAGCTGATAGCATTTCTTGCTCCGCCTCTGAGATGGAGAATCTGGCTTCTATCACAACTCACCCTTCCCTTCATCGGCGGCTGCAGCTGTGCCAACGGTTGACACAAGGGCAAAGTGACTACATGTAAATCAAGTGGCTGATGGCAGCCATACGGACTGTTTGGAATGATGCCGGAGAGACCCCAGAAACTGTGAGTAAATGGCAATCATATACTGATTTCGTGCAGTTGCTCTGGGAGACGGATATGCGATATGCAGCAGGCTGTTTGATCGGAATATCTGGGGCCAGATGATGAACGCTTTACCTCCCCCATGAGGGATCTTGTGCTGAGTTCAGCACCCCCGGATGCCTTGGCTCTCCAGCTGCTGTTCTCACCCCGTATGTAGGACACCGCATACACAAAGTGACTATTGCTATGGCAGCCCTTGGGGAGGCAGAAGGCCATTGGCGGGACCTGGGAGTCCACGCCATAAAGAAATGGAAGGTGCACCCTTCACAAGTAACCATCCACGAGATTAAAAGGGGCCCAAGCGGGTGACCCACATGTGGATGTGGATTGATTTACTTGCAGCTGGGGTTGCTAGGGAGAAAATTGACAGGCAACCCAATGGAATGCTGTTGGCTCTGTGGAGGCAATCGTCCCCAGAGCTGCAATTCTGAAGAATGCCCAAGGAGGGGCGAGACAATGTTGTTCAACCCAGCCCCACCTGGAAACTTCAGCTCAAGGACTATTTGCAGATGGGAGAAGACATTAGGCCTTTCCTGTTTGATTAGGGAACTGGCTGAGGTGCCCAATTCGGGGGATCTGGACAACTGGAGGCTATATGTGGAGCTGGCAATCCTCTGGTCCCCTACTAATGTACAGCGGGTCCTAGCACTGGTAGATACTGGTGCAGACTGCAGTCTAGTTTATGGGAACCTGGATAAGTTTCTGGGAAAAGCTGCATTCATTGACAGTTATGGGGGCCAGTCTGTGATGGTGAATCCATATTGGCGTTGGCTACTCTGCTACCCACCTGTACACTCTGTATGTTTCTCCTATACCTGAATATATTCTGGGGGTGGACATTTTGCATGATCTGGACTTACACACCACAGCCAGAGAATTTGGAATCCTGGTTCGTGTAGTAAAGCCAGTACTCCATACACATCACCAGCCCCAAGTTCTGCCACAACCCCAACAACTTACTTCTACTTGTCAATACCGTTTACTGGGGGGTGGTGGGGAGCACACAGAGATAACTGAGACTAATAAGACGTTAGAGGAGGTGCACCCATAACCCCTATGATTCTCTAGTATGGCCAGTCAAAAAGCCTGATGGAACTTGGCAGATGACAGTGGATTATCAGGAACTGAATAAAGCAACATCCCCTCTGCATGCAGCTGGACCTTCCATCATAGACTTGATGGCTGTTTGACAACGGAACTGGGACAGTACCACTTTGTGATGGGACTTGGCTAATGCATTCTTCTCCATTGACATTGCTCCAGAGAGCCAGGAACAGTTTGCCTTCATGGGAGGGTGACGACGGACTTTCACAGTGTTGCTTCAGGGCTTATATGCATAGCCCCACCATATGTCATGGTCTTGTTAATAATGTTATATTCACTTCTGATTCTCTTGCAGGTTTAGAAGCAGCAATGCCCTTCTTGCCTGGGATTGGGATGATGCAGCTGAGACAGCCTTCCTGGTAGCCAAGTAGGCTATTCAGCAAGCACAAGCCCTATGGGTAGTTGACCAGAGGTGCCCATTTAAGCTAGATGTGCATGTGACCACAGATAGTTTCAGTTAGGGCCTATGGCAGTGCGTGAGTGCCTGAGTATGCCAGTAGGCTTTTGGTCCCAATTATGCAAGGGAGCTGAGCTCCAGTATTCCTTGATACAGAAGCAGTTAGTAATAATAGGATGGGTGTGTTCATGGATAACCACCCCCTGGACTGGGAAAGCAGTTAGTAACTGTATATACTGCCCTTCAGGCTCATAAGAGCATGGCAGGAATGGCTACAATCATCATGCAGACAACTTTCCCAACAGTGAGGTGGGTACACTCGTGGGTAATGACCCCATGGACTGGGACAGCACAGACATCCACTTTAGCAAAGTGGGGAGCCTACTTACAGCAGTAAAGTACACTGATTGCAAGTCCCTTAACAGCAGAGTTACAGGAAGTCTTGGGACCTGTAGTCCTAATGCCAAGTAAGGCCATGGGGCCTGAGGCACCCCTAAACCCTAAGCCTTCATCATTAGGAAGGGCATTCTCCCATTCCTAATAGGGCTTGGTACACAGATATGTGTAGGCAGGGAGCTACTGCTGCCTGGATTGCTGCCGCAGTCCAGCCTAGTACTAACACCATATGGGTTAAAACAAGGTGTAGGCAAAGTAGCTAATGAGCTGCACTCAGGGCAATGTGAACAGTAATCACCAAGGTTGCAACACCTATGGTAATCTGTGCCAATATCCGAGCAGTTTATTGAAGCTTACATATGTGATGGGCTTGTGTGCCCAGAGCCTATGTATAAGGCTTATGTGTCAGGCCTATGTGCCCAGAAGTCTATGTGTATGTATCAGGCCTGTGTGCCCAAAGTTTATATGCCAGGCCTGTGTGCCAAACCTGTGTATAAAACCTGTGTGTCCAGGGCCTATGTCTCCCTCAGCCTAGGGGGTGGAGTGTAAGGTACATGGATGTGCTTTGGTCAAGGAATAGGCCAAGGTGGATATCCAAGCGAGTTTGGTGCGTGAGTGTGAACCTCCACTTGTTATATAACTTGTTTGTGTAAGTTCATACTTGGCTCTGAGCCGCTATTGCTGTAAAAGGTATAACTGCCCTATTGACACTGTGCACAAGAGACATGGCTCTTGGGGCTTGGCTCAGCTCAACATGGCTTGACATGGCGGGCGTGCTGGCGTCCACAGAAAGAGAGAGTCAGGGCTGTCCATATTTGCAGATGCTCCCTGGGGAGCCAGGATACAGCTTGGATTGCTTGTGCCCAGAGAAAGAGTTAAGCTGTTGGCCCTGAGGCCAAGGGAGAGCAGGCCATACAGCTGCAGGTGTGGGGGCAGCAGGGGCCACAGGGCGGGAGCAGACAGCCGAGACACAGGCGAACAGTGTAGAGAGCGAGTGTGAGAAAGCTCTTGATGAGAACTGCTGCTGAATAAAATCATCTTTCACCTGCCTACGGCCCCCCGAGTGTTCTTTCTGCTTGCCCACCCACTCCCTCCAGACCTCATCATGACCTTTGGCATAGTTGTGAACCTGACATAGGCTCATTTGGCGGTAATGAGATATGTGATAACTGTTTTAGGTTTATATGACCCTCTTCTCCTTTCCCTCCCCCTAAATATGTGTGTGTATGTATACATATATATTATGTATATACTGTATTCCTTTGTTTCTTTGTCTACTAAAACCAACCATAAAGGAGGGAGCTGCCTTCAATACCTAAAGTATAAGAAGGGTGCCGGGGAATGTCATAATGGAGGCTTTCCCAACTGAATTTGGATTATTTCACTAAAGAGAACATGAGTTGACTCAGCCCTTTCCTCACAGGAGGGAGGGTTCAATTCCCCTGACTTCACACACTCACTCCGTAAGGCCTGCTTTGGCAAAACTGCCACAGGGGCCTGTGGAGCTGACTCTGGTCCTACCTGGTTTCAGTAGAAGGTCCACTTTTTGTTTTTCTGTTTAAAAAAATATGTCCTATGTGTCCTCAGAAAACTGTACTGGAAGAGTGGGTGGAAGGAACTTGTATAGTTCAGCTTCCAGCACTTTGGAATAGATTAAAAAGAGAATCTTTTAAATGAAATCTTAAAAAATAACAAATAAAAGGGCAATATAACAACCGGGCTGTAGAGAAGACAGTGTCTCAGGTATTACAGAGGCCTAAAGAGAACCTGTGAGGAAGACAATTATGAACCTTACCTCAAATTGTAGTAGCTTAGTTAATTAATTAGTATTATAGCACTTATGACCAATGAAGGATAGATGTTTGTAATATGTAATGTTTTCATATAAATAAAAAGTCACAAAGGACTCAAAACACACATGGCAAATAGGCAAAATATTTAAGGGATACCTCAAAAGTGATAGAATATGATTAGTAAATATTTTTAAAACAAGTTCAACTTTACTAGAAAGAAAAAATGAATTAAACAATGTTGTATCATATTTTGCTTAGCATATCAGCAAACATTTAAAAAGTCTATAAACCAAAGTTGTTGCATTGTAGTGCAAAAATAAATATTTGTCAGATCAATCAATAAGTGGAGAGATGGATTGATGACTATTAGGGAAAACATCACATACAAAACCATGGTTGAAATCTATGCATATGAATTAAGGTACATATAGATGCATGGAAAAGTACTTGTGGGATGATATTCATTGCTCTTTAGGTTCCTTGTCTGTAAAATGAAAATAAATGCATTACTTAGGATTCTTTTGTAATTTTTCCCCAATTTTCTTTTTCCCCCAAGTTTCTGTTATGATGTTACATTTCCTGTATTTTTGAAATAAAACTGTAAAATAAGGGTTTAAAACTGTTTAAAAACGGGAAATTGGACATAAATTACTGTGGTGGACTGGGAGACTAGACAGAGTTCAAAGAATGGTAATAGAAGAGTTTGGATCCCACAATTGCCTGTAGTACAAATCAACGTATTAGCTATACCTAAACTTGAAAGGCAGACTATGGGGACTGAGCCCTGTGACTATAATCCAAGTCTTAGGGTCTAGTGGCAAGATTTTCAGGTCAATAGGAAGTAGTCCAACATGATCCATTTGAGAAGGACATCCTGAACAATGAGAATTCTATTTGTGATTTATCTCTACTGTAGCTGCATATTCACTGAAATATCTTTACTCTTAATGAAGCTTCCTTGTGCATTTGAATCAATAGAGTAGGCTGACCTGGAATGGAAAGGATGAGGGGAAGCAGCCCTGAGAAAGAAACCAGAGAGAGAATGGGAAAGGCCAGGACTTGTAAGATGAAAGAAAACTGAGACCTAGCAGTAGTGAAGAGTTGGGAAGTAGAGCTGCTTGCATCGTCGAGCACCTAGAAGCTCTGTGCAGTGTGGCTAAAAGTGTGCTCCTATTTCAGAACTACCAGAGTTCTTTCTAAAAATGTGGATTGCTGGGCTTAACTCAGAAATACTGAATCCCAGTCCCTGAGGATGTGCATTTTAAATGTTTCAAAGTGATTCTCATGCACTTTAGAAAGGTTTGAGAACCATCACACATCAGCATGCTTAAGAAACATCAGGAAGCTTATAAAGAAACTATGTATTCCTGGATCAGATCCCACCACTACAGTTTCTGATGCACTGAAGCTGGGATGCTGTCAGAGTATATATTCTCAGCAAGCATCTTGGGTTTTTGAGGCAGGTTGTTTACAGATTATACTTTGGGAGACAATGTTACAGGTTCTTTGAATACAGTTAAATATTGGCATAAAAGAATCAGATGACCAGACTATGATTTGAAATTAAGCACAGCATCAGTAATGGCCCATTAATTCCTTCTTTGTTTATTCATTTATGATTATGACAGTCCAATCCTGGTGAATTGGTTTAACATTTAAATAGACATATGTGAGAATTTTGTGAAATAATCTTGTTCTTTCTCTTCCCCACACTATCACTATGGGTTATAACAGCAGGGAGTGACTTTTGTGAGCTCACTTCCAGAATGGAAGAAGTAATTTCACCTGATTAATAAGCCTCCCAGCATTCTTTAACAGTTGGGTGCAGCTGAAACCTGCATCAGGAGTAGCTAGTCTCATAGTATCAAACACCTTCTTTCTAGCTGACTCAGCTTTTAAGACTGGAAACCTGAACAAACTGAGAAAGAACTAGGCTCCCGAAAAAAAGAAAAGGAAAAAAGAAAGTTGAGTTCTCTTACTGGCTCCAGAAGGAACTCCTAAAAGTGAGTACCTAGTTCTTAGGTAACAAGTAATCGTTGTCATTTGCCTGAACACAGGCTTGATACTGGTGGAGATCCAGGGAAATGAGCACTTCAAAACTCTCCTGGTGAAAATTTTGGATTTAGAGTAGCATAACTCAGTGGTAATTCAGACCTTGGACAAAAATGTGACACAAAGGGCCTCTTTTCTATCTCCTCCTCTCTTTCCCCACTCCACTCCTCACCACACACAGACATTTTAGTTATTCTGTCATTCTTTCCCTAGAAAGTAACAAAGTGGATGGGCAAGGAATGTTCAAAGTAAAACCAGTATTTTAGGGTTAGGACAACAGGATTTGAGACTATTTAAAATTCTTTGTCACTTACATTGATTTTGAGAAATGGCACTTTTTATTTTATTGTCATTTTCTTTTTTTGCCCTTCCTAAATTTTTAGTAACTTAAAGCACAGTCACCTGTCTTAGCTAAGATAAAGATTTAAAAGGTTTCTGCTCAATAATGTTGAGTTTAGCATGTTTTAAGGAAAGTAAGACATTCTTTGGGCCGGGCACGGGGGGGTAGCAGTTGGAACAAAAGAAGTTGATTGAGAATGCTTGTATAATAAATTCTCTGCCCAAGAATCTCCTGCCAGAATTTTATTTGCTTAAAATGTGGATTGTTTTAAATTTTGTTTTCGTAAGAATGATTGGCTGTTCACTTTCAACCCTTTCTTCCCCTGTGTTTTGTTTTGGCTTTTGAAAGCCACTCCATCGCAGAAGCAACAGGGACGCAAATCAGTGGAGTCTTCAGCCCCTGAGTGTGCTGCTCTCACAGGCTAAGCTGCAGCTCCAGGGAGATGAGCAGGTATTTGGCCTCGAGCCCAGTTTTCTTCCTGTTGTCAACAAATTGTTTATTTCCCTACTCAGATTTTTTTTTTTCTCACTCTCTTATCACAAGTCATGTTTACTAACAGCTTGTTAACAGTCTTTTTGGTTGGGACAAAGGTGACAAATAGTAGTAATTTAACCTTCAACCTTTCATAGTTTACAAAGTCTCCCACTCCCTCAGACGCAGCATCAGTCCATGACCTTGATATTTTTATGTCTCACTATTGAGTCATTTTAAAGTCTGTCCCTGGCTGTGACAGCCAAGGCAGTGCTGAGCACAGGGACTGTCCCCGTTCTTGTAGCTGATATTACACATTGTCTAAGGATAGTGGAGACTGCACTCCCATTGCCTGGTGACTGCTGGGTCCCACAGGGACTCAGAAATGGGCTGTTTTCCAAGGCAAAGACAAGTGGTAAAGTGAGGATTCGGAAGCCAGATGCTTCTTCCTGGAAGTGCCTGTCATCAGAGAGCCTCTCTCCCCCACACCATGGAATTTATCTGGTACTATAAGTCATGGGCTTGTGAATGTGTTTGGGCCATTGCACAGAGCTTCAAAGTACTTTTGAAAATGATGAGAAGCAATTTTTCGACAGTCACAGCATATATGCTTTCATGGCTCTGCAGCAGGCAGAAGTGAATGTGGGATTTCTTTCTCCTATTTTAGTTTGTTTCTGATGATATATGAAGTATAGGAAGCTCTATACTTCATGTGAATTTAACAATATAGGATTGAACCAATTATTTCCTAACTCGCCAATTTTTTTTTCTTAAGTTTTGCAGACTCACATTTTCATAGTACTGCGGAGTAATGCTTAAATATGTGGGTTCTAGGTTTAGTTTCTGACTTAGAACACTTACTAGCTGTGTGAGCTTGGGCAGGTTAAATAATAATTATGGTGTCTCAACTACTTTAATTAAAAAGTGGGGGTTAATCATAATGCCTAATCCGTAGGGTTGTTGTGAGGATGAAATATTGGTATGCTCAGTGATGTGTCTGGCACATCAAAAACGAACATCAGTTATTGGCATGAATAACAGAAGAACTTACTTGTCCTAGGTGACCATGTGTGCCTCAGTGAATCAGCGCTCTTAGAGTAGAGCTCACCTGGTTGAGTAATGAATTAACTTCCTAATTGGAATCAGGGAGGAATTCTCAGAGGACAAATTCTTGGAGCTGCTCAGGTGTTGATTTCTAAACAGAATGCAACTAAGTTCATTTATATTCCACACCAGCACGTGTCCATCTCCATTACCACCATGTGACTGAAAGCACGCTGTAAAATTCCAAGGAGCTGACACAATCTTTTTTATGGAGCAATGTTAATTTTGGATTGTATTTAGGTATATTCAATAGCCATAAATCATAGAGTTACCAAGAATGAGATTGAGAGTCTGTTGGTACTCACAGTCTTCATTCAAAGGCATGACCCAATTGTTCTTTACACTGGAAAATATACAACATATAACATGCTATAGGATTCTCAAAGTAGGTATCTAAAGTTTTGGTTAAAAATATTTTACAGTCAGACTCTGAGTATTTATGTATATTTTTAAATGATTCTCTTGATACAAGTAATATCACAACAAAAATAAAATTAAAATATTAATTATCACACTCCCATATCAAGTTGCTTTTCTTATCCATGTTTTTTTTTTCCAATCCATCTTTTTAGATTAATGTTTGCTTTGTATATTAGAAGACAGCTATATAATTTGGTCTTTTGTCCTTATTAGCCTAATTTACTATGAATATTTTTCTTTTTAAAAGATAATGTTCATAATTAATCATTTCAATGTATAGATAACATTCTATTGAATGGATGTACCTTGTTTTACCACTTCCTTCTTGTTGGATATTAAGGTTGTTTCTATAATATTGTTAAGATAACGCTACAGCATATAACTTCACACAAAACCTCTTTCCCTTTCTCTTGGATTCTTTCTTTAGTCATCAACTTAAAAAGCAGAATTAGGCCAGGCAGGGTGGCTCACACCTGTAATTTCAGCACTTTGGGAGGCTGGTCAGGAGTTCAAGACCAGCCTGACCAACATGATGAAACCCTGTCTCTACTAAAAATACAAAAATTAGCTGGGTGTGGTGGTGTGTGCCTGTAATCTCAGCTACTTGGCAGGCTGAGGCAGGAAAACTGCTTGGACCGGGAGGCAGAGACTGCAGTGAGCTGAGATTACCACACTGCACTCCAGCCTGGGTGACAAGAGTGAAACTGTCTCAAAAATAATAATAAATAAAAAGCAAAATTATATTTATAATTGCTAACTTGATTATTTTATTCTCATAAAACATTAGCTCCTTGGTGTAGAAGGCCTTCAAAGAATAAAGATGTAGCATTTGGAGGAGGTCACGAAGCATAGCAACTGAGAGTGGATGGAGTCTTCTCCATAAGAGAAGGATTTACTTTCTCAAAAAACATTAACTTAGTATTTTGCATGTTACAGGCACTCTATTAGGCCCTGAGGGTAGAACAGTGACCAAAAAGGCACAGTTCTTGTCCTCTTAGAGTTTGAATCTAGTACGGGAGTCATTTTAATCAAATAATTGGACAAATAAGTAATAAATCACACTTCTATTAATAGCCACAACAATAAAAGAGGCATGTGCCATGAAAGTTTAACTATGGGAGTGACCTAGGGAAGAAGCTAGAGGGAGTAATATTTGAAATGAGTTTTCAAGGATGAGCAGGAGTTAAAGTAGGGTGCTGGGTGTTTTCTAGGCAGTGGGGAGAGCATCTGAACTAGCCCTGTGGTAGGAGGGGAAAGGCTCATTGCGGACAAGAAAACCATGCTATGGTAGGTGGGGCACAGACATTGAGGTATCTTTTTTCTATGACGGGAAAGAACATTGCTCTAGAATATTTACTCTAAATGTGAATGGGAGAATTGAATCAATGTCTTCATTATTTTTACTCTGCGAACTTCTCAGCTACTATAAAAACTGGTTCTAATAAAAAGGCCTTCAAAGTTGCTTTGTGGGCTATTTATGCTTATTAGAATATTCCATTTATGATAAGAAAAAGCTGCCATATTATTATATAGCTCTTTTTAAAAGGAAATTCACATCTGTAACTTTATGTCAGTAAAAGACATTTCATTGTCAAGATGATCTCTGAGTGAATATAAACATTCTGGTTGACATTAAAGTTGGCCAATTCTCTGTGGAGACTATATATTGCATATGAAAGGAAGTCAAATTGCTTAAGCATCTCTTTCTCAGAGTTCTCCAATCTAATAACTTCTTCACTGGGATATCAACTTTCTAAATGTCAGGACAAATTACAGCTATTTATGACAGTCTTTCTTGAGCTGTTGAAGACTCAAAATGCCTGCCCTTACCCTCTGGCATGGAGATAGTGATGAGTGGAGTTTGCAGTGCTTTGGGTCCATATAGATGCTCACATGTGATAAATGGGTGTGTTATGGCCACCTCACATTTATATAGCACTTTAAATTTTCTAAAGCATCTTCATGTTTACTTACTGTATTAAATGTCCAGTTTTAGAACCGGAATGGACTTTAAGGGTCATTTGATTTAAATGGGGTTTTTAATGAAAAAAGCATGTGTGTCATGTAATCTAAGACAGTATTTTCTAACTGCGACTTGTGAGTTAGTTGGTTACAAAATCAGTTTAGGGGATTGTGACTAGGATTTCAAAAGTATAATATATTGAAATGCAGTATGAATAATGTTTTCTGAAACTTTTGTTTCAGTAGCATTTATGTTTGTAAGCATAAGCATGTGTTTATTTGGTCATGCTTGAAATTTAAATGCTATGATAAAGTGAATAAGTAATGGTATTACTGGTTTTTAAAAAGCAATGGGTTTGCGAGCTGTGTTCAAACTGTAGCCTTGTAACCCACTAGCTAAGTGACTGTTGGAAAGTCAAATTCTCTGCAACACAGTCTCCTCATTCTAATACCAATTATGTGAATCTGGCTCAAGTTATAACGGAGGGCATATATGAAAAAGGTTCCCAGAAGATGTTTAATTGATATTAATAGTTTTTGAAATCCAACACATATTCACTTATAAACTGAGAGACTTACAAATGAATGGCCAGGTATTATTGACTTAATTTTACAAATGAAGAAATGGAAGCCAATGGGGGCAAATGGCTAATTCAAGACCACTTAACAAGAATGAATCACAATCAAATCCAGCTCTCCTGGCTCTTGGTCTTTCGTACTTACCTCCATTCTTGTCCCTCACCTTTGGAATTTCTTTTCCTGCCTCAGGTTCTTTATTCCTTTTTATATTAAGCAGAAAATAAATAACAACCCTCTTGTGTTTTATTAACCTAAACCTCTGACCTCAGAGTACCATGCTTACGTATTACAGAGGACATCGCTAACCATAAACTATTGACTTACATCAACAGAGCATGCAATATTGAAGAAAGAAACAATGGGATGTCAGAAACTTTTATTTACAGTATTTTTAATTTCAGTGATTAACTGTGATTTTTAAATAAGACATTTAATCTTTCTGTGTCTTACCAGAAAAGTTGGATTGAACTAGGCTATAGCTGAGAACTTTTTTGCTCAAAATATTTTGAGAATATAAGTATTCATTACTTACCAGAAGCGATTATTAATGGTGAAATGCATAAGGTGATCAGTAGTTCTTGTTTACTAAGCTACTCTATACATTGTTCTAGAGGCTTTCTATTAAAATATTTCAGTCTCAGGTTTGTAGAGACCTCCCATGGGAATTAATGTATTCATTTGCATTTATATGTTTGTTAATTTCAAGAGGAATAAAATACTACCCTTTCCATTCCTTGTTGCTGAACTACTGCTTAATCTGTAAGATTCAGAACAAATGATATAATTTCTGCAAAGCTGTCCCATTCACCCAGGTGGAAACAATCACATCTAAAGCCCTTAGTTATACCACTCACCAAAAGGTAATGTGATTATTTTTGTGATATATACAAGACTGATGTATCCTCAGAATCCAGACTACTGCCTGGCATATAATGGAAGCCCAATAATTATTTACTGGATGAAAAAAGACTCTAGAAAAATTTGTTAAGTCTCTGTGTATCTGTCAGTGAATGTAGTAGACAGAACAGTTTACAGATTCTTCCATGATAGAAGGATACATTTACGGTAGAAACAATAATGAAGAGGATTGTGATAACTTGACTAACCAACAACCTTGATAACTTGAAGGATACTTCCCCTATGACCCTTGAGCCATCCTCTAAAAGCAGCCCTGCAACCCATACATTGCATCTTCCTTCAATATTAGCTGTCTCTACAGAGCTCACATTGTTTTCTGGTGGAAATCATTTATTTAGAGCTGCAGAGAGTAGGATTCAGTTGGAAAGAGATGAGTGCACAGAGAGCATGGGATATTGGGAGAGAGTGTGCTTCTTCCTTGGAATGGAACTAACACCTTAAGAATCATCTCTGTTTGTAAGTGCTCCAAGGCTGCTTCTCAGGCACTTTCCTCCCATGCTTACCACATTTGGATAGATGGAGCTAGAGTTAATTCACAGCAGATGAGCAACCAATAGCAATTTAGGTTCTAAGTTGATTAATCCAGGTAAGGGCAAAGTTTATTCAAGAGAGATAGCACGGGCTGGGTGCAGTGGCTCGCGCCTGTAATCCCAGCACTTTGGGAGGCTGAGGAAGGCTGATCACCTGAGGTCGGGAGTTCGAGACCAGCCTAACATGGTGAAACCCCATCTCTACTAAAAACACACAAAAAAATTAGCCGGGTGTATTGGTGGGCGCCTGTAATCCCAGCTACTTGGGAGGCTGACGCAGGAATATCGCTTGAACCCAGGAGACGGAGGTTGCAGTGAGCCGAGATCACGCCATTGCACTCCAACCTGGGCAACAGAGTGAGACTTTATCTCAAAAAACAAAACAAACAAACAAAAAACAAAAACAAAAAAAGAGATAGCACGGCACAGTTCAGTGCTAATAGACTAGATTTGTTTCCAGTGTTGCCATTTACCAGCTGTGTGACCTTGCAGAAACCTCGTAATCTTTTTGAGATTCAGCTCTTTATTTGTAAAAAGGGAGGAATGATGCTTTCCCTTTTCTTTCATGAAATTGTTGTGAAGCTCAACTTAGGAAATAAATAGCTAAATGTTTATAAGTGTAAAATATTAACCTTTTCCATTTATATTTTTATGAATTAAGGAAATAATGACAGAGCAAATTAAGGAAATAGTGAGAGGGTGCACTGTATTTTTAGCCTGTAGTAAGGATAAATTTTAGGTTTGTGTAATAACAACAATGCTGATTATCTTGTGCTTTGTTTAACCTAAATAATTATGTAATTTACTCAGAAAATTACAGTGACTTGATATGCCATACAAACTGGCTTTTAGTTAGAAAAGCTGAAAGCAAGAAGTATCCTTTCCTAATCCCAAAGAAAGCCTATATTTCATTTGACTAAAATCATAGACTTTTGAACACTGAATCATTTTGAACACAAAATTCAAACACCAATTCTTATCACAATCAAAATTTACTTTTTAAAGCACAAATAAATTCTGTTGATACCAAAAATTAATGTTTTCCCTTTAAGATGGAATGTTGTTTATAAACTACGTGTTTAGGGTATATGGTTATACGTGTTTTCTAGCCTGCCTATAACTAAGATTCTCAAGGTGAGATGGGATTTAAGCTATCAATAGAAAATTGTGCTTTCATAGCTGTTATGGGCCAGATATTGAATCAGAATGTTGTTTCAGTCAATGGTTCTTATAAAGAGAGAACAGCGCTTAGTTTCATGGGGAATGTCACAGAAAAAGGGGAATCTGTTTACATTATTTTGAGTCTTTAATGGAGGGAATAAATGTAACCAGCTGATTTGACTGGATGTTCATGGATTTTTACAGTAATTACATGAGATTCTTATTTCAGATAGTCTCTCATAGGGTAGATATCCTCCCAAAATAAAGGTAAAAGAAAGTATACATCTTTTCTTGTTATAAAAAGTTAAATGCTATAGTCTATAAAAGAGGAAACACAACAAGACGCTTTGTTTGGGACCTGTCAAGATTTCAAACCCCAAAGGGTCTGTGTTTGGCAACACAGCCTGTCCTTCCCATGAGCCAGAGGCTTGTTTTCTCTGTAGCAGTTAGCATTTGCCACACACCTGGATTTGGAAGGACTTCTGAGGTGAGAAAAAACTCATTTTAGAGCTTTAGTATAAAGCTTGTCTTGCAGAATAGAAGTGTCAAGCAGAATAGAAGTGTGTTTGCATGTTAAATTCCGGCTTTTCTTAAACTCCTTAGAAAGACAGGCTATCTCTTTTGTTTACATTTTAAAGACATAGCTCTCCCCGTAAAATGACAGGCTCCGAGAGTCTAGCTGCCTCATTTAATTTGTAGTGTCGGGAGAAACAATCCCTGGTGAAAATGTAAACACCAGACTATTATTTACCAGTGACACTAGCTCGCAGTCTAATCTTCAGGTGTCTCCGAAAACTATTTTTAAAGAAAGATCTTCCTTGTTCGGATCTTGTGAATGATCACCATGCCTGACCAGGTGCTTCTCTTTTGTGACTATTCCTGGCTAGGCCTGTAAAATATGAAATGAATTTGCAGACAAGGCTTCGTTATCTGACTCCAAGAACTTTGTGCCCTTGAAGAGCAACCATGGATTTTGGTCAAACCCCAGTGGGAACACAACATATTTTTAAAAGACACCTGTCTGGGAGCTTACAAAGCATATTTGTAAGTAATGAATGCATTTGGCCAGGAGCAATATTATTCTTGTTGATTAAAACAAGATGATTAAGTTTTTTAGTTTTTTTTTTTTCAGTGGGAGAAGTATAACTCATAGACATTAAAGCAGAGGTGCTTTCTGAAGAAGGTGTAGGGAGTAGAATCATTATTTTCCCAGAGTTTAATACAAAATAGTCATCTTCAAGGGAGGGTAGGTAATTGTGAAATGGAAAACTAATTTGTAGGATTTGGAAATGCAAGCCCTGGATTTGAATAATGGCTGCATGATCCTAGGGAAACCACTTGATTTTTGAAACCTCAGTTCTCTCACATATGAGAATAATTATTTTTCTGTCTTTTATTCTATGGATCAAAAAAGGGATATAATATATTTTAAAGTGTTCTATGTATATTAAGGCATCATGATATCACTGCTAATACGATTGAGAGAGGAAAGAAAACACGTAGAGGATAATGAAACAGAAATATTTGTTGTATCCTATATTCCATGCTAGTTATTATGCTATGTATCAAAGAGATAAGGATACAGGACACAGTCACTGGCCTCAAAAAGCATGCCTAATAGGGGAAGTAGGCTTGTCAGAAATATTGCAAGGCAGTGTGGTAAAGGGAATAATAGAGATATCTGCCAGATTCTATGACAGCACCACAAAGGAAGCGAGTAACTTGGCTTGGCTTAAAAGGAAGAAGATACCCAATCTTTAATGCCTGAATGATTGGTGGGAGTTCACTTCATGTTCCAGAGAGAAGGACATTCCAGAGAGAAGGGCATGGGGGAATGGAATGGCAGCACAGGATCAGGGATCTGCCAATAATTTTCCATGCCTATAGCTCTGCCCTTATGTGGGATAAACTGAGTTGGACTGGACAGGTAAGCAGGTGCTGGATTACGGAGGGTTATTTTCTATGAGTAAGCATTTTCCTCCAGAAAAAGGTCTTAAGCAGATAGATTGTCATCCATTTATTTAACACCCATTTATACAGTATTGTACTTTCTATATTCCAGGCACTGTTCTAAGAGCTTTATAAATGTTAACTCATTTCATCCTCATAACCACCAGGCAAAGTAGATACTATTTTTATTCCAATATAATTCTGAGGAATACAAAACAGAAAAGTTAAATAACACTCCCAAGATGAAAAACTAGTGAGTGATGGAATCAGGATTTAACCTAGGCTCTGGAGTCCACGTTTTTAACCACTTCACTCTGCTGCCACTCAGGGTTAGTTCCATGGAGATCACTTTGGCTACTATGCAGGGGATGGACTGGAGAGGAGGAAAGGCTGTAGGCAAGGAGAACAGTTGGGATGTGGGTGTAAGAGTCCAGATAAGAAATGATGCATCAGTGAGGTAAGAGAGAGGGAATGGATGGGTTCAAAGGATATGTTTGGAGATACAATTGATAGCAACTGGCATGGACTGACTGTGGAGTGTAAGGGAGAAGGAGCTAAACATCTCAGTTGTCAGGGTGGGTGATAATTCCACTAACAAGACACTTATTAGAGTAAGAATGGGAGGAGAAACGTCATGTGGACTTGAAAGCAGCTGTGGAATATGAAGGTGCCATGTACAGAACACAAGTGGTTATATGAAGCTGGAATTTCAAAGGAGAGTTCTGAGCCTGAAATTTAGATTTGGGAGTCATCAGTAGAAGTTGTGGGTATGTGTGTGATTGCCCAGGGAAGTTTTAGAAATGGATCCCTACCGGCTTGATCTGACTTGCAGATGTAAGTAGATGGTTTTGCTTCCTTTGGCATAAACTGAGAAGAGCAGGGAGCTTGGAAGAGAATTCCAGGGAGAGCCAGCTACCATCATGTCTCTAAGAGTGAAAGAATGAGAAGAAGCAAAGTAAACGATAGAATGAGCAAAATTATATCACTGTCTTCTGCCAGCAATTAGTTGAAATAGACATGTAACTACTCAAAGTTTGACAACTTCAGAAATAATAGTTTATTAAAGAAGGGATAAAGGACGTCTACATGTTGAAGATTTCAGCACAGAGATTGCCGAGACCAGCTCGGTCAGGGAGACCCTAACCCAGTGGCGCTAGAGGAATTAAAGACACACACACAGAAATATAGAGGTATGAAGTGGGAAATCAGGGGTCTCACAGCCTTCAGAGCTGAGAGCCCCGAACAGAGATATACCCACATATTTATTAACAGCAAACCAGTCATTAGCATTGTTTCTATAGATATTAAATTAACTAAAAGTATCCCTTATGGGAAATGAAGGGATGGGCCAAATTAAAGGAATAGGTTGGGCTAGTTAACCGCAGCAGGAACAGGCCCTTAAGACACAGATCGCTCAAGTTATTGTTTGTGGCTTAAGAATGCCTTTAAGCGGTTTTCTGCCCTGGGCGAGCCAGGTGTTCCTTGCCCTCATTCCTGTAAACCCACAACCTTCCAGCTTGGGCGTTAGGGCCATTATGAACATGTTACAGTACTGCAGAGATTTTGTTTATGGCCGGTTTTGGGGCCAGTTTATGGCCAGATTTTTGGGGCTTGCTCCAAAAACAGAGCATAGAATATCTAACTATGTAAAAAAAAAAAAGTTCTATTTAGACTCTCCTGGAAGGACATTTGAATATGTCTACTTTGAGCTTTGTTATAAGCAAGGTCAATGTGAGTTCTTGCAGTTGGGATTAATCATACAGTTTGGTTCACAGGGATGAGCTTTTTAAGTGCATTTCTGGAGGTACTGCTGCTTTCACAGAGTACTGGGAGCTCTAACTTAGCATTTCACCCACTGTATAAGTGATCTTAACATACAAAAGATTATGTCAGTGGAATAACCAACAATTTCAAGAGAAGAGCATGTTCTTTATGTTCTCTTTGGGAAGACTTCACGTTGAAATTCAGCCTTGAAGACAGTGGTGATGATTACATCATGACAAGAGTCATGAAAGAAAAGGATCATACTTAGTGTTTGCTGGGTGATATTATAGGGATTGTATTAGTCTGTTCTCATGCTGGTAATAAAGACATACCTGAGACTGGGTAATTTATAAAGGAAAGAGGTTTAATGGATTCATGGTTCCACACTGCTGGGGAGGCCTCACAATCATGGCAGAAGGCAAAGGAAAGCAAAGGCACATCTTACATGGTGGCAGGCAAGAGAGCTTGTGTAGGGGAACTCCCTTTATAAAACCATCAGATCTTGTGAGACTTATTCACTATCGAAAGAACAGCATAGGAAAGTCCCACCCCCATGATTCAATTACCTCCCAGTAGGTCACTCCCATGACATGTGAGAAATATGGGAGCTACAATTCCAGATGAGATTTGGGTGGGGACACAGCCAAACCATATCATTTTTACCTCATTGTACCATGTAATTTTGAAATGCCACTAAGAAAAAATGATATCACCAGAGACTTTTTTGATGAGTGTATTTACCTCAGTAATGTTAAAGCATCAACTACTAAAATTTAGAATGATACAGTAAGAAGTCATTTTGATTAGAAAAAAATTAATATTTAGAAATGTTTAACATAGATCAGCTTAGATCTCAATAATATTTTTAGGTGCGTGTGGTAGGGCAGACTACGTTAAATTTGGGCCTTGCTCTTGTACTTACTACTTAACTATCAGCAGAATTTTAAGAGGAAAACTTCTATGTTTGAATATTTCAAGTACAGTGAATTTGATTATAAACACTTTAGAGAAAAACTGTTTCCATTATAATAAAAGTCATGTTATCTGGCACTGCACCCATTGGAAAGTTTTAGAAACCAGCATTTTTCAAATGTAGGTCTTCATTCTTGAAACTTGTTTCAACACTACAACTAAAGCAACAGGCTAGAATTCCTATGAGAATAATATCAAAAAGAACAAAAATAAGATGCTACTGGTGATATAGAAGGAGAGAACTGTGATGTCATTTATTTTAGATATATCTTACTATGTAACAAACTACTCATAACAAAGGCTGAAAATGACAATGGTTTATTATCTGTCACCATTCTGTGCATTGCCTGAGTGGTCCTTCTGCTCTGGTCACTCAGCTGGCCACCTTGACCTGGTAACTGGGCTGGAATGAAGCATGCAAGGTGGCCTTTCTCACATGTCTGGGGCCTTGAAGCTGACTGTCAGCTAAGCTGATTAATTTCTCCTCCAGGTTTTCATGTGTCCTCTCTCTCCACAGTTTCTCCACATGGCCCCTTTCTTCATGGCCTCTCTCTTCCTCATAGCACGACAGTTGAGCTCCCAGAGAGCAGGAGTAGATACTACCAGTCCTCTCAATGTCTGGACTTCAAACTCACACAAGCCTCTACCATTGCATTCTATTGGTCAAAGCAAATCACAAGGCCAGATTCAAAGGAGGGGAAATAATCTTTACCTCTTGATGGAAGGAGTGGCCTGTAACTAAAAGAACTGGTGGAATTCCTGGTGACCATCTTTGGAGATAATCAACCATATCATTAAGAGTAGATTTTCTGGGAAGAGGGCTGCTTTGGCTCTTTCTAGGGCAGTGGTAAATACACAAACACTGGTAGTTATTAAAAAATCTGAATACACAAACTAAATACACAAACACTGGTACTTATAAAACACCCTATTGGTCTGTCTGTGCTAGGAAAAATTGTTCCTCAGTAGCCTTTGCTGGATTTTATTAGATCTGCCCCTTTGTACTCACACTTTATACTCATTACTTGACAGAATCATTATAATTTACAAAATTTAAGATTATACTCTACTAAAGATTATATTTCTACTAATTGTTAGGTTAAATGCTGGGGAAACAGCCATAAACAGCCAGACATAGTTGCTTCCCTCATGCATTTTAGTACTGAGATCTTAAGGTATTTTTCAGTGTAAAGATTTTTAGAGCATGGAAATAAAAGTAAGATTTACACTCAAATGAAATTATTGTCGACCTCTGCAGAGAACACTTAGTTTTGTCAAATGAAAAATACTCTCTAGTCAAAATGAGCTTTTGCTAAATTAAATATTCTTAATTTAAAGGGACACTTAAGAGATTTGCCAGGGAAAGAACCAGCAGTTGACAACTGTCTAATGCCATTCAATGACAGTGACTTCTGCTTAAGTGAGATGAGCTTACCATCTCAGACAGAAAGTTGTTTTATTTTATTTATTTATTTATTTATTTATTTATTTATTTATTTTTGAGACAGAGTCTTGCTCTGTCACCCAGGCTGGAGTGCAGTGGCACGATCTTGGTTCACTGCAACCTCTGCCTCTCGGGTTCAAGTGATTCTCCTGCCTCAGCTTCCTGAGTAGCTGGGATCACAGGGGCATGCTACCACACCTGGCTAATTTTTGTATTTTTAGCAGAGACAGGGTTTCACCATGTTGGCCAGGCTGATCTCAAACTCCTGACCTCAAGTGATCCACTCGTCTTGACTTCCCAGAGTGCTGGGATTACAGCCGTGAGCCATTGCACTTGGCCTTTTTTGGCTTATTAATCATAATGTTTGCATTACAAGGTGGGTGGGGTGTATGCATATGTGCGTACAAATTGTCTTTGCTTCCTTGTTCCTAATCTTGTATGCTTTCCGCTTTCCTGGGTGATGCAGGGTAAGGGCTGATTTACAGGGCTCTTGACTTCTGGCTTATATGCCTAGTCTAAGCTTTAAAATACATGGTTGAGACAACTAAATCAAGGTATACACTTGGGTAAGTTTTGAAAGACTCTGCGACTCTTCTCTTAAAAAGGGGTGAAATCAATAGAGGTGTGTTTTTGTTAAAATCGTCTTTCACTAGCAGGAAGTATGCCTAATGCCACATATAGAACATATGCTACAAATCAGGGTGAGTCCTTGGTGTTACAGTGCTGTCAACGATTCATATCGTAGGCATGAAATCATTTACCAAAATGGAAATGATTAAGCTGATTGTTTAACATCTGGCCCACCATCAGTGTTAGTGTTTTTAATCATCCAAAATACACCCCTCATGTCACTCTTAATGTGTTATATACTAGGTGCTGGGTTAACAGTGCTGACCTAAGTCCGGGCACAGTGGCTCACCCCTGTAACCCCAGAACTTTGGGAGGCCAAGGTGGGCAGATCATGAGGTCAAGAGATTGAGATCAGCCTGGCCAACATGGTGAAACCCCATCTCTACTAAAAATACAAAAATTAGCTGGGCGTGGTGGCACGTGCCTATAGTCCCAGGTACTCAGGAGGCTGAGGCAGGAGAATCGCTTGAACCCGGGAGGCAGAGGTTGCAGTGAGCCGAGATTTCACCACAGCACTCCAGCCTAGCAACAGTGAGACTCCATCTCAAAAAACAAAACAACAACAACAACCACAACAAAAAACAGTGCTGACCTCAGGTATTTAAGTGACAGACCAAAATGTTTAAGTACAGAATAATATTCACAGATACTCCATTCTAAATTATAGACTTTCCATAACCTGTGATGTTAAAATTAATGCAATTTGTCTAACTGCAGGTACTCGGTAAATACCTGAAAGTGTTAACAAGAAAATGAACAAGGGAATGCTTTTTACCCAAGGCAATTAGACATACTAATTTTCTTCAAGAAACTCTCTCTTACCTGGGCTTCCATGACTCCTGTCTCTGTTCATACTCTTCTTACCACTCTAACCTTTTCTTCTGAGTTTCTTTTTCTGCCTTTTCTTCCTATTCCTTTCCTTTAAATATTGCAGTTTCCTTAGCTTTGACCTCTTTTCTTAGTCATTTCACTCTCTGGCCACTCTTATTCATTTGTATGAGCTTTTGATTCTAAGTCCTTAAGTCCTATGCATACTTAGGCCTAGGTCAAATCTCTTTTCAGAACTTTAAAACCCACATACTCAACTATCTCTTAAACATCCCCATTTAATTTTCACAAAAGAATTTTATAATTAAAGATGCCAAAAGAGGAGCTCATTACCTTTGTCACCAAACCTCCATTCCTAAGCTCCAGCCATTCTTGTTGGCACTGTCATCCAGTCATCACCCCAGGAATACAGGATTCATTTAAAGATGCCTCCCTCTTCTCACTTTGATTTCATAAGTGACTAAATCCTGTTGATTATTTTTGTGTAAGATCCTCCAATAACAGGCCTTGCCTTTCTCTTCAACTCTAAATCTACTGCCATAGTTCAGATCCTTATCATCTCAGCCTGGACAATTAGGATAGCATCCTGTTCTTCCTTCTCTAACCTATACTCTATGCTGCCCACTTCCCCCTACCATGAAAGCTTTTTAATACAAAAATTTTATTACTTTGTGGCCCTGCTTAATAATTTAGCAGTTGTCTTCAAATTTTGTAGATATATAATGTACTTCTTCAATAAAGAAAAAACATCAACATATGCATATATATATATATATCTTAAAAACTGTCAACATGTATTACCACACAAATATAAGATGCACACAAATCAAAATGATGGTATTACTATAATGTAGTTAGACATTTAAATATTTACTTCCAACATTTCAGCACTGTATACCACAGCACTGGGGGTGGATACACCCCGCTGTGGAAGCCTCTGAACGACTGGATACATTCCAAAGTTTTAATATGGTTTACACTGTCTGGTCTCTCTCTGCCTCTCTAGCCATAGACCTTAACACGCACAGTTAGCATGCTGTAATTTAGTCATTCTGAACCACTGTAGCTCCCTGAGTGCACTATGCTGTTGAATGCGTCTGTGCCTTTGCTCCCTCTGTTTTCTCAGCTCGTAGCACCATCTTCAGCCTTGTCTATCTGGTGACCATTTATTGAACTTTTAGGTTTCCATTTATAAACCTTCTCATTATTGAAGTTTTTCCTACAATTTTACTCAATAATGCTCTGTAGAGAACTTCCGCAAGAATGATGTGTTAGGCCATTCTTGCATTGCTATAACAAAATACCTGAGACTGGGTATTTTATAAAGGAAAGAGGTTTAATTGGCTCATGGTTCTGCAGGCTGCATGGGATGCAAGGTGCCAGGCATCTGCGTGGCTTCTGGTGAGGCCTCAGGAAGCTTAAAATCATGGCAAAGGCAAAGGGAGAGCCAGCATATTACATTGCAAGAGCAAGAGAGAGAGTGAGGGAGGTGCCACATACTTTTCAACAACCAGATCTCACAAGATCTCACTTGCTATTGAAAGGACAGCACCAAGGGGATGGTGCTAAACCATTGTTGAAAAATCTGCCCCCATGATCCAGTCACTTCCCACAAGACCCCAACTCCAACAATGGATATTAACTCTCAATATGAGATTGGGAGGGGACATCCAAACTAGATCAAACACTCATACCTCACTGCATTTCCTTGTACCTATAATTGTCTACTGATGCCAGACTCTGTAATCTGGTGTAGTAGAGTTCTTTCCAACCCCCGCCTTTTTCTCTCACTTTGTATTTCTAACACTTAAGAAAATAGTATGATTACATGTTTGTGGAATGCATGAATAAATTTATGTTTATCTTAAAATCAGAAGGTAAAGCCAAGTCCTAGAATAACAAGCAAAGCTACCAATTAAAGAGAGTCAGCTATTTCTAGACAACTGTAATATGTTTGTAATTGACATTATCTCCAATCCCTCAAATAGTCGTAGAAGGTATATGTCTTATTCTGTTCATGCTGCTATATCAGAATACCATAGAATAGGTGCTTATGAGTAACAGATACTCATTTCTCATAGTTTTCAAGGCTGAGAAATCCCAGAGCAAGGCACCGACACAGTCAGTGTCTGATGAGGGTTCTGTTCCTTGATTCACAGAGATCTGTCTCCTCACTGTGTCTGCTCATTGTAGAGGAGGTGAGGATGGTCTCTGGGAGCCTCTTTTAATAGGGTACTAATCCCATTCATGAGGATTCCACCCTTACGATCCAGTCAACTTCCAAAGGTCCCACATCCTAATATCATTACACTGGGGAGTAGAGTTTCAACATATGAAGTTAGGGGGACATAAAGATTCATTCCCTAGCAGCATATATTCTTATATCTATTTTACATATGAAGGAGCCAGGATGCAGAGATGAGAAGAGTTTTCTGCACATCAACCAGGAAGTTTAACTATATTGCTGGTGGTGGCCATTGTCACAATATCTCCTACTTTTCTTCTTTTTCTTAATTACTTTTATCCTCCTGATTAAAAAAAAAAAAAAACTCTTTCAATGGTTTCTGATTTGAGGAGGAAGGGGGCCACCCATTATGAGTGTTGCTTACCACTGAGAACACTCCTTCCCACCCACCCACAGTAAGAAACCATAATGTATGAAGGGCATTTCTTAGTTCTTAGCTTTATTCCCCTCTGTTCATTTATTTGGGAGATTTTAAATGACTTTTCTTTGGTTTCAGAGATATGGGGTTTTGTTTTACTTTTCTGCATCTGGTTCTAGATCCATGAAAAACTACTTTGTAATACTTAATCATAAAGAAATGTATAGAATAAAAATAAGGTAAAAAGCAGAGAAATAAGGACTTCTCATGATCCACCTACCCAATTTAAAAATTAGTACATTTTGGCCAAGATGGCCTATTTGGAAGCAGATACAGTCCGTGGTTCTCATGGAGAATGAAAATGGTGAGTTAATTCCATATCTTCAACTGAGGTATCCAGGTTCTCACATTGGGACTGACTAGGTGGGCGACTCAACCCACAGAGGGTGAGGAAAAGCAGGGTGGGGTGATGGTCCACCTGAGAACAGCTTGGAGCCAGAAGAGTCCCCACCCTCAGCCAAGATAGGTGGTGAGTATTATGTGACCCTGCCCAGGAAGCCACACTTTTCCCATGGATCTCTGAAACCCACGGAACAGGAGACCCCCTTGTGAGCCCATGCCACCAGGGTTTTGGGTCCAAAGCACAGAGATGTGCAAAGTCTTGGTGGGGTGCAGGGTGGCCACTCCAGCATGCACAGAAACCTAGGAGTTGTTACGCATATTTTAGCCCTGGGAATTCTGGCAAAGCAGGAGATCTGATCATTTATTCCCCTAGGAAGGGGTCTGAATCCAGGGAATAAGTGGCATCATTATGCGGGCCCCACTCCCATGGCACCTCACAAGTTAAGACTCATTTGCTTGGAATTCCAGCTGTTTAGGAGCAGCAGGCTGAAGACTGCCTGAGACTGCCTGAGACAGACCAAGTTCCTGGGGGAGAGTCAGACACCATCTCTGCAGTTCCAGTCAGCCATTGTAGCCTGCTGGCTCTGGGGAGTTTGGGCAGTCCAGAACAGCAGTCTTCCACAAGGCAGCAGATCATGGCCAGACTGCTCCTTTAAGTGGGACCCTGATCCATCCCTCATCACTGGGTAGGGGCTCCCTGTGGGAATTTCAGCAACACCAGCCAGGGTTATACAAACAGATCTCTGATCTCTCCCTAGGATGGAGCCCCTGGGAGGAGGGGCAGCCACTGTATCTGCAGTTCAGCTGACTTACCTTTCCTGCCTGCTGGCTCTGGAGAGTCTGGGTAGTTTGGATGAGGGGTGTTTCCCCTAGTGCAGTGCACTTGCTCTGCCAAGGGGCAGCCAGACTACTTCTTTAAGTGAGTCCCTGGTCCCATTCCTCCTGACTGGGTGAAACCTCCCAACAGGGGTCTCCAGACACCTACAGGAGCATTCAGGTTGGCATCAGGTCTGTGCCCCTCTGGGACAGAGCTCCCAGAGGAAGGAGCAGGCTGCCACCTTTGCTATTTCACAGCCTTCACTGGTGATAGCTCCAGATGTGGGAGGGACCAAGGTGACTAGGGTCTGGAGTGGACCCCCAGCAAACTGCAGCAGCCCTACGGTTGCTAACAGTCAGTGGCCTGTTTGTTAAAGAAAAACAAATGGAAATCAACAACAACATCAACAAAAAGACCCCCCAAAAACCCATTCTGAGGTCAGCAACCTCAAAGACCAAAGGTGGATAAGCCCACAAAGATGAGAAAGAATCAATGCAAAAATGCTGAAAACTGAAAAAGCCATAGTGCCTCTTCTCCTCCAAATGACTGCAACACCTCTCCAGCAAGGGCACAGAACTGGGCTGAGGCTGAGATGGCTGAATTGACAGAAGTAGGCTTCTGAAGGTGGATAATAACAAACTTCAGTGAGCTAAAGGAGCATGTTCTAACCCAATGCAAAGAAGTGAAAAATCATGATAAAACAATATCGATGTTGATAACTAGAATAGCCAGTTTAGAGAGGACCATAACTAACCTGATGGAGCTGAAAAACACAAGATGAGAATTTCATAATGCAATCACAATTATCAATAGCAGAATAGGCCATGCAGAGGAAAGAATATCAGAGCTTGAAGACTATCTTTCTGAAAAAAGACAGGCAGGCAAGAATAGAGAAAAAAGAATTAAAAGGAACAAACAAAACCTCCAAGAAATATGGAACTATGGAAAAAGACTGAACCTATGACTAATTGGGGTACATGAAAGAGATGGAGAGGACAGAACCAAGTGACAAATCATACTTTAGGATTTCATACAGTAGAACTTCCCACCCTAGCAAGACAGGCCAGCATTCAAATTCAGGAAATGCAGAGAACCCCAGTAAGATACTCCATGAGAAGATCAACCCCAAGACACATAATCATCAGATTCTCCAAGATTGAAATGAAAGAAAAAATGTTAAAGGCAGCCAGAGAGAAAGGCCAGGTCACCTACAAAGGGAAATCCATCAGACTAACAGTGGACCTCCCAGTGGAAACCGTACAAGCCAGAAGAGAGTGGGGGCCAATATTCAACATTCTTAGGGAAGAGAATTTCTAACCCAGAATTTTATATCTGGCCAAACTTAGCTTCATAAGGGAGGGAGAACTGTGTTCCTTTCAGATAAGCAAATTCTGAAGGAATTTGTCACCACTGGGCCTGCCTTGTGAGAGCTCCCGAAGGAAGAACTAAATATGAAAAGGAAAAACCATTACCAGCCACTACAAAAACACAATGAAGTACACAGACCAGTGATACTGTGAAGCAACCACATAAACAAGTCTGCAAAATAACCAGCTAGCATTATAATGACAGGATCAAATTCACATGTAACAATATTAACCTTAAATGTAAATGGACTAACTGTCCCAATTAAACATTACAGAATGGCAAGCTGGATTAAGAGCCAAGACCCATTGGTATGCTGTCTTCAAGAGACCCATCTCATGTGCAAAGACACACATAATAAAGGGATGCAGGAAAATTTACCCAGCAAATGGAAAGCAGAAAAAAAAAGAGTCACACTCCTAGTTTCTGACAAAACAGACTTTAAACCAATAAAGATAAAAAAAGACAAAGAAGGGCATTACATAATGGTAAAGGGTTCAATTCAACAAGAAGAGCTAACTATCCTAAGTATATATGCACCCAATACTGGAGCACCCAGATTCATGAAGCAAGTTCTTAGAGACCTGCAAAGAGACTTAGACTCCCACATAGTAACACCTCACTGACAATACTAGACAGATCATTGAGACAGAAAATTAACGAAGATAATCAGGACCTGAACTGAGCTCTGGATCAAGGAGACCTGATAAATATCTGCAGAGCTGTCCACCCCCAAACAACAAAATACACATTCTTCTCATGGCCAAATGACACGTACTCCAAAATTGGTCACGTAATACGAAGTAAAACACTCCTCAGCAAATGCAAAAGAACTGAAATCATAACAATCCCTCAGACCACAGCACAATCAAAATAGAACTCCAGATTAAGAAATTCACTGGAAACCACAAAACATGGAAATTGAGCAATCTGCTCCTGAAGGACTCCTGGGAAAATAATGAAATTAAGGCAGAAATCAAGAAGTTTGTTTGTACTAATGAGAACAAAGAGAGAATGTACCAGCATCTCTGGTATACAACTAAAGCACTGTTAAGAGGGAAATTTATAGCACTAAATGCCCACATCAAAAAGCTAGAAAGACCTCAAATCAGTAACCTAACATCTCAGCTAAAAGAACCAGAGAACCAAGAGCAAACCTCAAAGCTAGCAGAAGACAAGAAATAATCAGGATCAGAGTGAAACTGGAAGAGATAGAGCCAAGAAAAACTCTTAAAAAAATCAGTGCATCCAGGAGCTGGTTTTTTGCAAAAATTGAGAGAATAGACTACTAGATAGACTAATAAGGAAAAAAGAGAAGAATCAAACAGATACAATCAGATACAAGGGGGATATCACCAGTGACCCCACAGAAATACACACAACCATCAGAGAACACTATAAACACTTCTATGTACCTACACTACAAAATCTAGAATAAATGGATAAATTCCTGGACACGTACACTCTCTCAAGACTGAACCAAGAATAAATTGAATTCCTGAATAGACCAGTAATGAGTTCTGAAATTGAGGCAGTAATAAATACTCTACCAACCAAAAAACCCCAGGACCCGATGGATTTACAGCTGAACTCTACCAGAGGTACAAAGAAGAGCCAGTACCATTTCTACTGAAACTATTCCAAAAATTTGAAAACAAGGCACTCCTCCCTAACTCATTCTATGAAGCCAGTATCATCCTGATACCAAAACCTGGCAGAGATACAACAGAAAACTAAAACTTCAGCCCAGTATCCCTGACAAACATTGATGCAAAAATCCTCAATAAAATACTAGCAAACCGAATCCAGCAGCACATCAAAAAGCTTATCCACCACAATCAAGTTGGCTTCATCCCTGGGATGCAAAGTTGGTTCAACATATGCAAATTAATAAAGATAATTCATCACATAAACAGAACTAACAACAAAAACCACACCATTATCCCAATAGATGCAGAAAAGGCCTTAAATAAAATTTGTCATTGTAAGGTCAGCCAAGAGAAAGGACGAGAGAGAGAGAGAGAGAGAGAGAGAGAGAGAGAGAGAGACCCAAGTTCAGGCAAGCCTTTATTTAACCTGCTGGCTGTTCCATTACAGACAGAGGAGACAGCCTTGAGCTTACAAGATGATGGGTTTATATTGGGGAGAGAGATCCTGGGGTCGTTTGTTGGTTAACTTTGCCATATGTCACCTTGTGATGTTTATGGTAGCAGCTAGATGAAGGAACTTACAGGAGGGAGTAGGTAAAGTTTGTTTATGCTTCCCACCATCTCCCTCTGTGTGGTCTGGATGGTTTGTAATTGGGGTTTGTTTATTGTAGCAAGACCTGATAGGTAAAGTCTGTTGGCTTCACCATGGCACTTAGATAAGGGCTTAGAAATGTAAAAAGGTTTGGGGGAAGGGTGGGCAGCACGGAGAGGTTTGCGGGGAGTGTTGGCAATACCAAGAAGTTTTTGGGGTGGTTTGTCCCTGACGGTTGTCCCTTTATGTTAAAAACCCTGAATGAACTAGGTATTAAAGGACCATGCCTCAAAATAGTAAGAGCTGTATATGACAAACCCACAGCCAATATTATACTGAATAGGGAAAAGCTGGAAGCATTCCCCTTGAAAATCAGGACAAGATAAGGATGCCCTCTCCCACCATTCCTATACAACATAGTATAGGATGTTCTGGCTAGGGTAATCAGGCAAGAGAAAGAAAGAAAGGGTAATCAAATGAAAATAGAGGAAGTCAAATTATCTTTGTTTGCAGGTGACATGATCCTCTATCTAGAAAACTCTATTGTCTCAGCCTAAAAGCTTCTTAAGCTGATCGGCAACTTCAGCAAAGTTTCAGGATATGAAATCGATGTGCAGAAATCACTAGCATTCCTATACACCAACAACAGACAAGCAGAGAGCCAAATCATGAATGAACTCCCATTCACAATTGCCACAAAGACGATAAAATGCCTTGGAATACAGTTAACAAGGGAAGTGAAGGTCCTATTCAAGAAGAACTACAAACCACTGCTCAAGGAAATCAGCACACAAAGAAATGGAAAAACATTCCATGCTGATGTATAGAAATAATATCATGAAAATGGCCTTACTGGCCAGAGTAATTTATCAATGCTATTCCTATTAAACTACCAGTGCCATTTTTGACAAATTAGAAAAAAAATCTATTTTAAAATTCATATGGAATAAGAGCCCAAATAGCCAAGACAATTGTAAACAGAAACAACAAAGCTAGAAGCATCATGCTACCCAGCTTCAAACTATACTACAAGGCTACAGTAACCAAGACACCATTGTACTGGTACAAAACAGACACATAGACCAATGGGACTGAATGGAGAACTCAGAAATAAGGCCACACTCCTACAACCATCTAATCTTTGACAAACCTGGCAAAAGCAATGAGAAAATGATCCCCTATTTAATAAATGGTGCTCGGAGAACTGGCTAGCCATATGCAGAAGATTGAAGCTGGACTCCCTCCTTACATAGTATACAAAAATGAAGATGGATTAAAGACTTAAATATAGAACCCAAAACTATAAAAACCATAGAAGAAAATCTAGGTAATACCACTCTGGACATAGGCATGGGTAAAGATTTCATGACAAAAATGACAAAAGCAATTGCAACCAAAGAAAAAATTGACAAATGGGATCTAATTAAACTAGAGTTTCTGCAATTAAAAGAAACTATCATCAGAGTGAACAGACCACCTACATAATGGGAGAAAATTCGTGTAATCTATCCATCTGACAAAGGTCTAATATCCAAGGTCTACAAGGAACTTACAAAAAATTACAACAACAAAAAAATCCCATTAAAAAGTAGGCAAAAGACTTTTGGAAGAAAATTTGTGTAATCTATCCATCTGACAAAGGTCTAATATCCAAGGTCTACAGGGAACTTACACAAAATTACAAGAAAAAAACAACCCCATTAAAAAGTAGGCAAAGGATATGAACAGACATCTCCCAAAAGAGGACATTCATGGGGCCAAACATATGAAAAAAAGCTCAACATCTCTGATCATTAAAGAAATGCAAATCAAAACCAAAATAAGATGCCATCTCATGCCAGACAGAATGGTGGTTATTAAAAAGTCAAGAAACAACAGATGCTGACGAGGTTGCCGAGAAAAAGGACACTTTTACATTGTTGGTGGGAGTGTAAATTAGTTCAACATTGTGGAAGACAGTGTGGCAATACCTTAAAGACCTAGAACAAGAAGTGCTGCTTGACCCAGCAATCCCGTTACTGGATATATACCCAAAGGAATATAAATTATTCTATTATAAAGATACATGCACATGTATGTTCATGACAGCACTATTCACAATAGCAAAGACATGGAATCAATCCAAATGCCCTTCAATGGCAGACTGAATAAAGAAAATGTGGTACATATAACATGGAATACTATGCACCCATAAAAAGGAGTGAGATCATGTCCTTTGCAGGGATATGGAAAGAGCTAGAAGCTGTTATCCTCAGGAAGCTAATGCAGGAATAGAAAACCAAACACCGCATGTTCTCATTTATAAGTAGGAGTTAAATGATGAGAACATATGGACACATGTGGGGAAACCACATACACTGGGCCTGTTGGTGGGGATGAGGGGAGAGAGAGCATCAGGAAGAACAGCTAATGGATGCTGGGCTTAATACCTATGTGATAGGATGATCTTTGCAGCAAACCACCATGGCCCTTATTTACCTATGTAAAAAACCTGCACATCCTATACATGTACCCTGGAATTTCAAATAAAAATTGAAAAAAAAAAGAATTAGTTCATTACCAAGGCATTTGAATCTGTGTGACTCATTATTATGCCTATTTTCCAGGTAATGATTTTCCTGAAATATTTTTCTCTGTTTCTGTTTTTGAGACAGAGTCTCACTCTGTCACCCAGGCTGGAGTGCAGTGGCGCGATCTTGGCTGAGTGCAACTTCCAACTCCTGGTTCAAGCAATTCTCGTGCCTCAGCCTTCCAAATAGCTGAGATTACAGGAATGTGCCACCATGCCTGGCTAATTTTTGTATTTTTAATAGAGACGGGGTTTCACCATGTTGCCCAGGCTGGCCTCAAGCTCCTGGCCTCAAGTGATCCACCTGCCTTGGTCTCCCAAAGTGCTGGGATTGCAGGCGTGAGCCATTGTGCCCAGCCTATCCTGAAGTTTTTGCTTGATATCTTATTTATGAAATCTTTCTTTTCACTAAGAACAGAAACATGTTTGTTTATATTTTATTCTAAAATTTAAAGTTTGTCATTGACAAATCTTTAATCACTGGAATTGATTTGATATAGATATTAGAGATCTAACTCCATTCTCCATTCCAACCTCCATTTTAATAGCCAATGGTCAAAAAATTTAATGAAATGTTTTACCTTTCCTCACTGACTGGCAGTGCTGCTTCTTCATGTATCAAGTTTAAGTGGCTCTGTTTCTGAACGTGCAATTCTATTTTATTTGCTAATTTATCCATACTTAAGACAAAATCACATTCTCTTGTCACAATCACATAATACATTTTGCAATCTGATAGGACAAATTGACCACTTACTTTTTCTCCTTTTAAGTATCTTCATTATTCTTGGTTCTTTGTAATTCTCAAATAACAAGAATTATCTCCTCTAGTTTCTAAACAGCAACACAATAAAAACAAGAACAAAAATAATAATTTCTCTTTTATTTTGAGAGGGATTGATTTGAAGCCATATAGAAATTTTGGAAGAACTGATATTTTGTTGTCTGTGATAAGCAGATGTCTCTATTTTTAACTGTTTTAAAATATTTATTATTTTATCCATAAAGGGCTTATGCATGATTTAAAAGTTAAACTTCCAGAGTTTTTTTCCCTAAAAAAATTATAGTATTGTACTTCACACTTAAGTCCATGATCTGTTTGAGTAAATTTTTGTATAAAGCATGGATTTATGATTTGTCTATTTCTCCTTTCAGTTCTATCAGTCTCTGTCTGACATATTTTGAGGATCTGTATTTGGTACATGTACATGTAGGATTGCTATATTTTCTTGGCAAATTGGCCCTTTTATGACATTTTGACTCTGGAATGTCTAAGTATCTGGTAATTTTTTTTTTCTCTGAAGTCTGTGTTTTTATCTGATAGTAGCATAGTCACTCCTGCTTTCTTTGATTAATGTTTACATGATATATCTCTTCCCCTCCTTTTACTTTCAGTGTGCATATATTGTTATATTTGAAGTTTCTGGTAGACAGCATATAATTGTATCATGTTTTTAAATCTACTCTGTCAATATCTGTCTTTTAGTTAGTTTACTTGGGTAATTAACACAATATAATTATTTACATTGAACATAAAAGGCTTATGTCTGCCATCTGTGATGCCTCCAGGCTTCCTAATTGATGTGTCTTAAAACTTCAAAAAGAAAAAAAATTATTTTATTATTTTAATCATTTAATTTGGCTTATTTTTTTATTTTAAACTTTTATTTTAGGTTCAGGGGTACATGTGCAAGTTTTGTTATATAGTTAAAATCATGTCACGGGAGTTTGTTGTACAGATTATTTTATCACCCAGGTACTAGGACTAGTACCCAATGGTTATTTTTTATGATCCTTTCCCTCCTCCTGCCTTCCATCCTCAAGGAGGCCCTTGTCGTTCTGTGGTTCCCCTCATAGGGTCCCTGTGTTCTCATCATTTAGCTCCCACTTACAAGTGAGAACATGTGGCATTTGGTTTTCTGTGTCTGCATTAGTTTGCTAAGGATAATGACCTCCACCTGCAACCATGTTCTTGCAAAGGACATGATATCATTCTTTTTTATCGCTGTATAGTATATATGTACCACATGGTATATACGTACCACATTTTCTTTACCCAGTCTGCCATTGATGGGCATTTTGGTTTATTCCGTGTATTTGCTATTGTGAATAGTGCTGCAATGAATCTATGCATCCGTGTGTCCTTATGGTAGAATGATTTGTATTTCTTTGGGTATATACCCAGTAATAGGATGGCTGGGTCGAATGCGAGTTCTGTTTATAGCTCTTTGAGGAATTGCTACACTGCTTTTGATGGTTGAATTAAGTTACTCTCCCACCAACAGGGTATAAGCATCTCCTTTCTCTGCAACTTTACCAGCATCTGTTATTTTTTACTTTTTAATAATAGCTATTCTGATTGGTGTGAGGTGGTACCTTACTGTGGTTTTAATTTGCATTTCTGTAATGATTGGTGATATTGGATTTTTTTATATGCTTGTTGGCCGCATGTATATCTTCTTTTGAAAAGTGCCTGTTCATGTCCTTTGCCCACTTGTTAATGGGGTTATAATTTTTCTTGTACATTTATTTATAGATGCTGGATATTAGTCCCTTGTCAGATGCATAGTTTGCAAATATTTTCTCCTGTAGGTTGTGTTTACTCTGTTGATATTTTCTTTTGCTATGCAGCTCTTTAGTTCAATTAGATCCCATTTGTCAACTTTTGCTTTTGTTGCAATTGCATTTAGCATCTTCATCATGGAATCTTTGCCAGTTCCTATGTTCAGAATGGTATTGCCTAGCTTATCTTCTAGGGTTTTTATAGTTTGGATTTTATATTTAAGTCTTTAATTTATTTTGAGTTGATTTTTATATATAATATAAAGAAGGGGGTCCAGTTTCAGTCTTCTGCATATGGCTAGCCAGTTATCTCAGCACTATTTATTAAATGGGGGGTCCTTTCCCCATTGCTCATTTTTGTCAGCTTTGTAAAAAATCAGATTGTTGTAGGTGTGCAGCCTTATTTCTGGACTATCTCTTCTGTTCAGTTGGTCTTTATGTCTGTTTTTGTACCAATACCATGCTGTTTTTGTTACCATAGCCCTGTAGAATAGGTTGAAGTCAGGTAGCATGATGCCACCAGCTTTGGTCTTTTTGCTTAGAATTGCCTTTGTTATTTGAGCTTTTTTTTTGGTTCCATATGAATTTTAAAATACTTTTTTTCTAGTTATGTGAATAATATTATTGGTAGTTTAATAGGAATAGCATTGAATCTATAATACTGCTTTGGGCAGTATGGTCATTTTAATGATAATGATTCTTCCTATCCATGAGCATGGAATGTTTTTCCATTTGTTTGTGTCATCCTTGATTTATTTGAGCAGCGTTTTGTATCTCTCATTGTAGAGATCTTTCACCTCCCTGGTTAGCTATGTTCCTATGTTTTTTATTCTTTTTGTAGCAATTGTGAATGGGATTGATTTTCTGATTTGGCTGTTGGTGGTGTATTGGAATGCTAGTGAGGTTTGTCCATTGATTTTTTAATCCTGATACTTTGCTAACATTGTTTATCTGCTGAGGGAGCTTTTGGGCCAAGGCTATGGGGTTTTCTAGTTATAGAATCACGTTGTCTACAAACATGGATCATTTGACTTCCTATATTCATATTTAGATGCCCTTTATTTCTTTACCTTGACTGATTGATTTGGCCAGGACTTCTAATACAATGTTGAATAGGAGTGGTGAGCGAGGACATCCTTGTCTTGTGCTGGTTTTCAAGGGGAATGCTTCCAGCTTTTGCCCATTCTGTATGTCAGTATGATGTTGGCTGAGGGTTCATCCTAGATGGCTCTTATGATTTTGAGGCATATTCCTCCAATACCTAGTTTACTGAGGTGTTCTTTTTTTTTTTTTTTTTTTTTAAACGGAGTCTTGCTGTGTCACCCATGCTGGATCACCTGAGGTCAGGAGTTCAAGACTAGCCTGGCCAATATGGTGAAACCCTGTCTCTACTAAAAATACAAAAATTAGCTGGACACAGTGGCACACGCCTGTAGTCCCAGCTACTCAGGAGGCTGAGGCTGGAGAATCACTTGAACCTGGGAGGGGGAGGTTGCAGTAGCTGAGTTTTGTTTTTTTTTTTTTTTTTTAACATGACAGGGTATTGAATTTTATCAAAAGGTCTATCTGTGTCTATTGAGATAATCATGTGGTTTTCATTTTAGTTCTGTTTATGTAATGAATCATATTAACTGATTTGCAGATGTTGAACCAACCTTGTATTCCAAGGATAAAGCCTACTTGATCATGGTGGATTCACTTTTTGATATCCTGCTGGATTTGGTTTGCAAGTATTTTGTTGAGGATTTTTGCATTAATGTTCATCAAGGATATTGTTGGCTCACTTTTTAAAAAGTCATTAACACAGAGTCTAGTGGGTTCTAATAAAAGTTCTATTAATAGCTTGTTATGCTTGGAATGTAAGCAAACAAATGAAACTTTCAGTTTTTCATCTTTTGTTCCCAATATTTCCAAATATAAGTATAAAACTTGATCGTAAACCTATGGTGATGACTTATATGTAACCAATTAGCAAGCCATATGGTCTGTCCTGGACTATTCAGTCTATGTTCTGCTGAGTTCCAAAATTGTATACTTCCTGGATTTTCCAATAAGGCCTAAGAAAAAGCAGGTGGATAGATGATATTAGACTTTTAAGCACCATTAAGTTACAGGCTGTGTCTTTTTTTCACAACATCATATTTAGAGCATAGTATAATGTGGCACATAGAAGATTTTGATTAATATTTGTAAAATGGATGAATGAACAAATGAAATAGAAAGCTGATTTATTAGCTCTCAGCTCAACAACAGTCCTCATTTCATCTTCTTCTGTCCATACTCAATCCCATCTCCAAGGTACGGTTTGAAGTTCAATTCCTTTTGCAGCATTTCCTTAATGCTCTACCAACTGGAAGTAGCTGCTCCTTTTCCTGAAAACTTAGACCATCATGCCTCTGATCACCTTGTACCTCTCATTGGTGATGTTTGTTCACATCTTTTGTTATGACTCTTGAGCTCTTTTTATTTTTTGAAAGGGTCATCTATGTCCCTTCGATCTTGTCACCGCAGCTCCCAACACAGTGTTTTGTATCCATCAGAGGCTTTCATTGAATTTCTACTGCAGAAAATTGTGACTGCCTGAGATGGCTGTTGTTCTCATCTGGGACTTGTTCCATTATAATGGTGAAGGGTTGTCAAGGTTGGAGGATGACTCTTTAGGCTTCACTGTAGAGGAACACATGGGCAGAAAAATATCTAGAATCAAAACTTGTATGTGGTATCACAATGACTTTGTCTTCAGAAACATATCATGATACACATTTTTGAAACTGGCAGCCAATACCTTCTGAATTAAAATTTAATTGTTTTAACTTTATCAGAAGGATTGATTTGCTATCTGATTCAGTAGCGCAATTAGGTGAACATATTCTTAAGGTAAATGAACAAGAACTGAAAATAACCAAAAGAGTAGGCTGGGAGTGTAAGCCAAAACCAAAATCTTGATTTAAAGGTATTTTCCATCTCAAAAGCTACTCATGTAAGAACTAGCTAGATTTTCTAAAATAATAAATCTTGTTTGTTTACTCTTTTTATTTTTAGTTCTTTAAAGTGCCAGGTTACTGTTATTTTTTGAAAGTGGTTCTTGTGGAGATTAAATATGGAAAAATGATACTGCTTTCAGAAGAAAGTACTCTGTTGAGAAACTTCTGTCATAAGAAAGAGCTACCAGTGCAGAGGCTCATGCCTATAATCCCAGCACTTTGGTAGGCCAAGGGGGGCGGATCATGAGGCCGGGAGATTGAGACCAGCTTGACCAACATGGTGAAATCCCATCTCTACTCAAAATACAAAATTAGCTGGGTGTGGTCACAGGCACCTGTAATCCCAACTATTCAGGAAGCTGAGGCAGGAGAATGGCTTGAACCCGGGAGGCAGAAGTTGTAGTGACCGGAGATTGCGCCACTGCACTCCAGCCTGGGTGATAGAGCAAGACTGCATCTGAAAAAAAAAAAAAAAAAAAAAGAGCTATCAATAGAAATCTATTATACTCTTTCAACATAGGGCTAGGAACTTTTATTTTCTGAACTCTTAAATTACAAAAAGGTTGGAGAGGGTAGAAATGATGCGAGAAAGATGTGTAGGAATTAGCCAGGTGAGGAAATGACCTTTCAAGCAGAGGAAAAGGGGACAATGAAGGCACACAGCTGACACAGAGTAGGAAGTATGGAGAGACCTGAGGCTGAATCAAAAGGCAGAAGAATAAGAAATGAAGCTAGAGAGAGGAATCCAGAGCCTTGCATTTATTGTACTTAAAGAGCTTGGAATTTATTCTTTACATAGGATAAACCATTAAAGGTATTTTCCATTAATCTGTTATAACTATTTATTGTGCTAGGCACTGTTCTAGGGATTGAAGATACAGCAGTGGGCAAGACATAATGTCTTCCCTCAAGGGACTTATAATCTACAGAGGAGTACAGAAAATAGATAAGCAATTATAATATAATACATGCTTTACCTTTGCAGTGAAGAATCTTGGCACCTTATTAAGAACTTACCAATATTTTAGGTTGTTCACTCTTCGTGCAGTTTGGAGTATGGCTACAGGTTGACAGAATGTGAGACACTGACCTTATTTAGATAAAGTGCCTGCTACATAGTAGATATTCAGCCAGTGTGCTAAATCCCGGACTGCTTTCTACTTGTTGGGTGGGAGACTTGCAGCTGTTTAAAAAAAATTTAGCACCTGGCTGGGAATGATTTATTGATATAACCCAGGAAATCCATAGACATTTATTTTGGTTCTATGATGTCTGTTATTTTGAGAGAGAAATAAGAAAACTACAAGTTATCTAAAATAATTTTTGTAGAATAATTTCTCAAAGATTTGACTATGATCTTGAGCACTTAGTCATTTTTGCTTCTATTTCTCTATAGCACTCAGTATACAACTCCATTAGTGCTAATTGCAGTGTGTTAATCATCTGATTATATATCCCAGGTTTGGAGAACTATGAGCACACCAGGACTCTGAGATGAATCCCAAACAGAGGACCTGGCACATCAAAGAGAGATTTTTCTCAAAGTATCATCCCAGGACTACCTGATGGGCTTGCAAAAATGCAGATTCCTGGAACTCTGCTCCAGACAGAATGAATCAGATTTTATTAGGAAGGTTGGGAATTTGCACTTTATAGTCCTCAAGATTCTTATGTATACTAAAGTCTGAATATAATGTTTGCTGTAACTGAAACTCAAGAACTTACTCTTTTTGAGTAGAGAAGGTGTCTTATAATAAATTCAGGTTTAACTAACATTAAATTTGACCTTAAGCTCTGCTATTTGTTTTTTCATATTTTTGGAACCACTATTCTCAATGTCAGAAACACAGGAAGAAGATAAAAATGTCAATACACAGAAATGTATCTAGACAAACATCTGTGACACTCTTACCTCAGTACCTTATAAAAGTAAATGTTGGGGGAAAAATCCACATTAACCCCAGTCAGGCAGGCAACTGAAAGAGGCATCTCTATGACAACTTCTAAAACTTAAAATGCAAAGAGGGGGCTTGGTAAAGATGATCAGGTATTGAAAGCCCATCACGTGGAACAAACCTTATATTAATTTGTTTAATTTTCACAGTAGCCATGTGAAGTAGACAATAATAGTCCCATCTTATAGACAGGAAATTGAAACTTGAAGAGGCTAAGCAATTTGCCCAGAGAAGATCTTCATTTTTATTTTTTCTTAAATAAGTTTTTTCCCCTTTTCCTTTTTCTCTTTGCTTAGAAAAGTATCAGCAAAGACTAAAATAAAGATTTTTTTTTTTTGCCTCTGTAGGACTGGATATTTAGTAGCTAATGTGATGGTAGCTTTTTCCAGTATAATTCCTCAGTACTCTAATTTTATAATAATTTCTCATCTCTAACAACAGAATACAATAGCTGGGAAATCAAAGGTGTCAACTGATACTACAAGTGTTTTATATTTAATTTTAGATTACATGCAGTAGATCGGTCTCTAGCATCCAACCACACTGTAAGACATGGAATGCTTCTGTAAGACAATAAACCAACTGGAGAAAATCACATTTGATTCTGGATTCAGGGCTGAAGACACAGAAATAGCCAGGGTTTATGCATTTTTCTCAGCTGAGAGAGCAAGCTCAGGGTTGGCATTAGGTTACCACATTTTGCATTGCTTAGAGAAGACACATCTGTGTTCAAAGAGGGTTTCAGGAAGCCAACTAAGACAAGTCCATGTCTTCATCAACGTAATCCTAAAAGTTTCAGGTCTTTTTGTAACAACAGTTATTATATATTACAAAGCGAAATATAATATAGCAATCTAGTGAAAACAGCCCTATAGTTATACTCTGCTCTGTGATTCTCACGGTGAGAAGAATATGGGTAGATGAAGCCTTTTCTCTGAAGATATTTCTTAAACTGTAAAATATGAGCAGTAAATTCATATTTTTAGGACCTCATTTCTAAGGTCCTTTTGCCAAACTTTTAAAAATGATGATTTATATATGTCTGCAACAAGTGTGAAAATATCTAACATTTCTCTTAATTCTGATTTAACTCAATAAACCTACATGGCTGGGTGACTTGGCATCAGAAATGCCCTGACAGGGAGTCAGCATACAAGCTGAATTGGGGATATTGAATTCCAACTTGACTCATTTCAACATTTTACCCTGATTTCACATCTATCTAATGTATAAAGGCTTCCTATGGTATTCAACACAGTAATGTGAATAATCAAGCCATTTTTTGGGCTGCCCACTATGTGGGCTGACCCAGGTTTGCCAGGGACAGATTGGGTTTAACTCCGTTACAGATTAATTAAAACCTATTAATTATTGTGGTGACCCCTTTCACTCTCAAAAGTGTCCTGGTGTAAATGGTAAATCACATGGCCACCCTATTCTTCACAGCCTTTGTGACATAGGTATTGGTCTCCTAATCCCACAGATAAGGAAATGGTAGTTGGCTTTGAGAGGCTAAGCAACTTGCTTAATCTAGCTAGTGGTGGGGCCAAGATAAAAACTCAGTTCTGTTTGGCCCGCAAATCCATGTTTTTAACCACTACCCTTCAAGGATCCTTTTTCTTCCATATGCTAGGAAAAAATCACTTATAATACAGCGCTGAAACGGGTATCATATCCTTTATTTGTTTTTAAAGTGCAGATAACCTTTCCTCCTAGGACATTTATCTTTATGTTAAACTTAAATTCATCTTATTGAAAATTCAAGTGATTCTTTGGGCTCTGTCCCAGTGGATCTGGAGACCAGCTGGTCATGAGGATTTTAACTTTTTTCAAGTGTATTTATCCCTCAAGCCTCTGTAAATGGAAAACTTTGACTGCAAGGAGCAAAGCCTAGCAGTGCTTTGCATAGCATCCTATACTGCATTGGTTTATGTATCAGCAATAGGATGATGTGAGGGTTTGGGCAATGCTGAGGCATGTAGTCATGAGTTGAGGTGATATTCTTAAGGCCAAGGACACAGTAAACCATTCCTTGGTTGTCCTGAGAAGAAAAGAGGGCAGTATTTCTAAAGAGTAGGGATTCTGAAGATGTTGAATACATTGCCCTAAAGGTGTGCTGATCTGGAGAAAAGTGGGGTATTTAGGAAGTAAATGTGGCAATAGTGGCTAAAATTATGATGTTACCTGGCAGGACAATATCATCTCTATTGGACAGAAAAGGAAATAGATTCATTCAGCTTTTGACTTGCTTGCTCAAGGTTACACACAAATAAAAAGGCCAGATCTTGAATTCAGGGTTTCTAACTAAATAATTCTCCCGTTCATTCTCTCTTCCCCCATCAACTCACCTTCTAACCTATCAATTAATTTATGTTACTAGTTATCAAACATTTGAGTACCAACTTTTGTACCCAAATAGTTCTCAAATTTTGATGGCTATTTGAAACACCTTGGGACCTTTAAAAAATACTGACTTCTTTCTGGCTGCCAATATGGACTTCGTAATTTAATTGCGTGGGCTGTGATCTGGGCATCAGAATTGTTTTAATAAAAAACTCGCCAGATGATTTTAATGTATAACCAAATTAGGAATCCGCTGTGCTGGCACTTGATTGAAGCTAGGCATAAGATGACCCAGACAAACTGATGCTCTTAAAAATTGCAAGGAAATAGGGGATTCAAAGTCCATCCTTCTTACTTAAAGTATACAGAGAAAACATTTAAGCACAGGGACCTATGGTGTTCATAATATTCAGGGCATATGTAATAAAAGTTTCTAAATGTTGCAGTATCTTAGTGTGTCTAATTTTTTTTCCCTTGAGCGGTTTGGGGATGAACACAGCAAAATAAGATTTCTTCAGTGTCTTGTACTTATGTGAAGTGTACAGAGTGAAATATATGCCACTTCTATGTTCAAAACCTGAAGTGAAATAGATGTGAATAAGCTGTAATTGAATTAGCACCTCACAACAGCTGCTTTCAGGGGGTAATTTAGGCTTCTTTTTATATCATGCTTCAGACTTTGATGTGATGAGAGGATTTCAGAATGTACTTTCAGAATTCTTCTTTTCCTCAGAGTCACATGGTTAAATGATCAGAGATCACATTTTATTTCTGTGTGGAAAAACCTCCATTAATCTGATGCAAAGTAGGCACTCTTGAATCCTGAGGGAAATGAGAAGTGGTTTTCCTTTTAAGAGCTTGCCGGCTAAGCAGGCACCTAGGCTGTGCCCATGGGCGCCTGCCTTGTGGTGCTCCAGGTGTTTCTCCTCAGGAGGGCCCCAGAAGTCAAGGCACATTAGCAATGAGTCTTCAACTTCTGTCCAATTCAACCCTAAGGACTCTCTAGATCCAGGGATGTTTCTGGAACAGCAATATTAAGGCATCACCCAAGAGTATTACAAGAGGAGCAAAATAGAGATTCTCCTTTGCAGACTTGAATAAAGCTTGAACCAGTTTGCTGTAAACATGAATGCATTACAAATTGGGGGCAGTTGCTTTGTGGCAGAGACTGGAGGCAATGGCTCAGAGGCAGAATGAATATTCAGATATAACCTGCATGTCCAACAGCCTTTGTTATTACGTATGCCAGCATATTAGATATTAATTTAACCTGTGAGGTCATAGAATCAGAAGGGATAATATGAAGAGATCACAGGGCTTTCTGATTCCCTGTTCAATTGCCTCTAAGCTATTTAACATTTAGGATTTATAAGTTTCCGCATCACAAAACTCTCCTTGCTCTTCCATCTGCTGGAAGCAGTGTCAGAGCACAGTCCAGACCTGCTTGTTAATTGGTGGATAGATGCTACGTGCAGTTGGCATCAAGACTTCCATGGTGACTGTAAGGGACACAGTACAGCCAGGTTGGGGGTGCAGGGTTCCGAGCTTCATAGTGAAGGAGCAGCAAGGCAGCACAGCTTTTCATATCCTCCTTTATCTTTGTCTCCTTTCTCATTCATCATTTCCTATCCATCTTTTAAAGAGCCTGAATTTCTTGTATTCATGGATTGTAAATGGAAAAACTACTAGGTGCCCAATTTTACATACATAATCTCATTTAACACAATCGGTTGGAAATGGTTATCATCAGCTTATTGTTTTCCTGCTGCATTCTTACAGCATGTTCCATGTGCATATCTATAGTGACACAATGTTTTCTATATTTGTCCCACTAGAGTGTGTGCTTCTTGAGAGGAGAGACAATGTTTCTTTCTGAACTGTTACTGTTAAGCACAACAGTTTCATATGATGATAGATGCTGGGCATAATTATAAATATATTTAAAAATTTAGTACCTGGTATTTGCCAAGGAAGTAAATATTGAGTGAAGAAAGAAAACTAAAGTCCAAGAAGTGGAAAAGTGTTTTACACAAAGTTACACATAGTTATAAATTGATTCTAACCCCAAAGCTATCATCCTGCTATCATGCAGTCTCCTTTGATGAAGATGAAACCCAACATTAGATGTCACCGTATGTTTTCACAACTTGCTATTGAGTGAGCTGCCCAGGTTTTGCCATCTAATTATAGGCTTCAAATGGGTTATGAGTTAGATTGGCCTGTTACAAAGTTAGGAATTTAGATGGTTCTCAGGGCAAGCTTATAAAGAAATAGTGATTTCCCTTAATGTTTTGGTTCGTGTTTAAGAGAGAGGGCATTCTCATTCTCTCAAACTTAAAGGAGAAGCTTTATATGAATTACAAAATGCTATGGTTAAGTTTGTGCTTCAAAAAATACAGTAAATAGACTATATGCTTCTAGCCTTACACAGAGTATCAGTGTACTATTAGGTTGTACCATTAGGCTTTCATATCGAAGTCAAAATGACCAAGGCACCAGCATATTTTCACAGTCCAGCTATAATGCTAAAAAGTGAGCTGGCTAGGACATATGAAATTCAACTTGTGGCTCTACTTACAACATTTTCATGACTATAAGAAGAGAACTGGAACATAGATGTTCAGTAGCATAAGTGCCAGAATAGTGCCATTAAGTGCAAAGCAATTTCAGGTGAACATACATTTTGATTGCAAGCTATCTAGATAATATCTTCAATTATCTATAGTATTTCCCCTGCATAGCCACAGATGCTGAATTGCTTTGTGAAGATTTCCGCTTCCTTTTGTACTATGATATCAAAGCTATGACTTTTTCTTACACACACACACACACATACACACACACACATATATAAAACTAGGAGAGAAATCACAATGGGAAAAGAACAACTTAGAAATAGTTTTTGATACCAAACATACTGAAATAAGAAATAAAAAATTATGAGATGGGGTTATTAAAAGACATGATTTTTCAGCTGCTGTATTCTTGTTATTTCATTAGAAAGATATAAGTAGGAATTGAGAAAAGTTGAAACTGCTCCAGCCAAAAAGATGTAGGTAATTAGAGCAATCTACCCTTGGCTGAAACACAATGAAAGTGACAGGGCTGTTGAAATTCCATCTCTAAAGTCTTTAAATACAGTTTGAGTATTTTCTACAGAAATTTGAGGCAGTGATAATGTGTAGGGATATAAATGGGAAGTGGCAGCAGCTCAAGAAAACATGGAAAATAGAGTGTACAGAAAGAGGATTGGTTTTAAAAATCTGGAGGCTTTAAACATGCTCCATCAGCTGGTCTAGTGATAGCACAGCCACTTACCTTCCCCATTCTGATGCCTCTTCATGCTGGCCATTTTAATCCGATTTCACCCATTTAAGAATACTGAGGAAAGAAAATAAATTGTTCTACCATAAAGACACATGCACTCCTATGTTCACCACAGCACAATTCTCAATAGCAAAGACATGGAATCAACCTAGGTTCCCATCAGTAGTGGAGTGGATGAAGAAAATGTGGTATATATGCACAATGGAATACCATACAGTCATAAAAATAATGAAATCATGTCCTTTGCAGAATATGGATGTAGCTGGAAGCCATTATCCTAAATAAATTAATATAGAAACAGAAAAACAAACACCACATGTTCTCACTTATAGGTGGGAGTTAAACAATGGGTACTCACGGACAAACAAAACCTGACAACAGTAGAACTGGGGATTCCAAAAGGGAGGAGGAGAGGGGCAAGGGTTGAAAAATTAACTATTGGGTACTATGGTCAGTTCTTTGGTGATAGAATCAATCGCATCCCAAACCTCAGCATCACGCAATGTACTCAGGTAACAAAGCTACATGTGTACCACCTGAATCTAAAATAAAAGTTGAAATTTAAGACAAAAGAGTATTTAGGGGTGGGAAATTCACATAGCAAATATGTATTTGCTGCCTATAATGCCTCCACCAGTGCCAGCTGCTCAGAAGGCTCAGAGATCAAAAACAGATGTACACCATTTTGCCCCAAACTCTTGTTCTTAACTTTTATGTAATCAGGTCTTAGATGGGGTTTGTCTATAAAACAAAACAGAGAGGTAAAGAGGTTTAGGGTATAGCAAGAGTGTTACTTAGAACTGAAGCTTCATAAGTTAGCAAGTGAAAAAGGGAGAAGCTTGATGATTGGAATAAAGTCAGGAGCTTGAAGGGATGGATGACACAGAGAAATTGAACAGGGAAAACCAAAGGAAACTCTAAGCAGGGAATGATTGTGTAGTTGAAGGAATTCTGAGTAATGCCAATGTCATGATGTGGTCCAGGAATGGATGGTGGAAATAGAATGGAGAGAAGGATTATCAGAGTTGAGGATGTCATGGAACTGACAGGGAGCATTGTTGGCTGGGTTGTCCACGGGACTGGTAAAGTTAAGCTCAAGTGTGTGTGTGTGTGTGTGCGTGCGTGCGCACATCCATGTGTGTAAAACATGGCAGCTCCGCATGTCCAAGCTTATAAAATAGGAGCTGCATGTATCATAAAGTTCAAAACACTGATATTATCTTCATAGAAATATTTTTCACTAAAACAAATGCCAACAAATATAATCATTACTACATATGTGTTCATTATGACAATATTGTGATATTCTAACATGCAAAGTGAGAATTTTCAGAAATGGGAATGTTCTCTTTTGTTTGTTTGTTTGTTTTTTTTGAGACAGAGTCTCACTCTGTCACTGAGGCTGGAGTGCAGTGCCACAATGTTAGCTCACTGCAACCTCCACCTCCTGGGTTCAAGTGATCCTTGTGCCTCAGCCTCTTGAGTAGCTAGGATTACAGGTGTGCACCACTACACCTGGCTAATTTTTGTATTTTTAGTAGAGATTGCGTTTCACCAGGTTGGTCTCGAACTCCTGGCCTCAAGTGATCTGCCCACCTTGGCTTCCCAAAGTGCTGGGATTATAGGCGTGAGCCACCATGCCCTACCAAAAATGGGAACGTTCTCAAAAGTGTTTTTAAAGGCAGTGGCTCCATTTCTTTTGGTAAATATTTTCATAGACTTTCAATATAATTTTTAAAAAATCTCACAACATCGTGAATGTACTAAATGTTGCTAATGGTAAAGTTTACACTATATATATAGTAGTACAGTAAAAAATCATCCCTTATCTACCCTAAGCAAATCATTTTGTTTTATAGCCCAGAAATTCTGAGTAACTTGATATAAGTACCAATTTCTGTTGTTTTTGTTCAATATTCACTTACAGCATATTAAATAAGTACGGGAAAGAGAGGAGTTTGGCCTTATTTTAAACGTAGTTTAAGTCAGCACACATTTATTGAACTTTCAGTAGATGCTAGGAATAGTGCTCAGCCTTGCATGGGCATCAGCAACAAACACCAAATAGTCCCTGTCCCCAGGAGCTCGTAGTCTAGAGGTTAACAGAGGCATCAGTAAACATCTTTTATCAGGAAAAGATATATTTAATGATTTCAACATGGGCTCAGATTTTTTTGTTTGTTTTTTGTTTTTTTGTGTTTTTTTGGTCAGAGGAGAAGGTGGAGATTGAGATAATTTTGTTCTTTATTTCTAGAGGACTTTAAAAGAGGTAATCAAACAGTAACTTGTTTCACATCTAAATTAATAGGAGCATGAGAAATACTACAGCCACTTCTTAAAGAGAGCTGTAGATAATTTTAGACGAAGTTTGTCACCCAATCCCCTTTTTTCTCCCTACCTATACCAATGTTTAAAGAAATGAGGGCAAATTTCTAAAATCAGAACAAACCGAAATTTGGACAGCTCTAGAGACAAATTGCAACATCCCTTCTCCCGAAAACCATCCTCAAATTTCAAATGGACTCAGCCTCAGGGTTTCATATGACTGCCTAATTTAGATCATTCTTTATCTCTTTGTTTTCTCCACTACCACAATCAAAGTGAAATGAACACCTGGGCTTATTGTTGTTTTGCCTTTTTACCTGGTCTTGAAGCCTTTGTGCTGCCTTACTTTCAGTGAAACAGTCTGTGCTCCAAGAGAAACTAGAAAGGGCTGAATACAGATGCTTCAGCTTATTGAGGAGGAAACGGAGGACTTGACTTGCCCAAATTATCCCATCTTTTGATAGTGGAATTATGATGATAAGGCTCAGGCTGTCTTATCCCCATCACAGGCTACTCCAATAGCCTCTGCATCCTGTCTTATTTGTTTTTTAAAATTATTTTATATTGGTATATAGTAGTCGTACGTATTTTGGGGATACACATGATAGTTTGATACCCTTATGCTATGTATAGTGCTCTAATCAGGGTAATTGGGATATCCATTATCTCAAACATTTATCTTTTCTTTGTGTTGGGAGCATTACAGTTCTTGTAGCTATTTTCAAATATACAATCAATTATTATTAACTATAATTACTGTACTGTCGAATACTAGAACTTATTCCTTCCACGTAACTGCATTTATGTATCCATTAAGCAACCTCTCTTCCTACTTCCATCCTGCTTGCCCTCACAGCCTTTGGTAACCACCATTCTTCCTTCTACCTCCATGAGAGCAACATTTTTAGCTCTCACATATAGGCGAGAATGTGAAATATTTGTCTTTCTGTGTCTCACTTGTGCCACTAACATAATCACCTCCAGTTCCATCCACGTTGCTGTAAATGACAGGATTTCATTCTTTTTTATGGCTGAATAATTTACTGTGTATATATCACATTGTTTTTATCTGTTCATCCTTTGATGGGCACTTAGGTTGGTTCCATATTTTGGCTATTGTAAATAGTGCTGCAATAAACATGGGAATGTAGATATCTCTTAGATATACTGTTTTTTTTTTCTCTTGTATATATTCCCAGCAGTGGGATTCCTGGTTCATATGGTATTTGTATTTATAGATTTTGAGGAACCTCCATACTGTTTTCCATAATGGCTGTACTACTTTACATTCCCGTTAACAGTGTATAAGACTTCTCCTTTCTCCATATCCTCACCAGCATTTCTTATGGTTTCTTTTTGATAATAGCCATTCTAACTAGCCTGTCTTATTTCTTATCCTTGTTCATGCTCATGTTGGTGGTCATCTTAGTTTAACTCTGTTGATTTTTCACCCATACCTAGTAGCTTACCCACTCTTTTAAGACTCAGGGTGTCATTTGGTTTTCAGGGCTCAAAGACCTCTAACTCAGTTTGGTAATTTATTGCTTGCACTTCTACTTGATAGAGATTTCATGGCTATGTTTTGTATATTAAGTCTCACAACAGAAAACAGATCCAAGCTACAATATTAAAGTGGGAAACTCAATATAATATAGATGATCCATGTTAATCAGAATAAATCTTACAGCCAAGTTCTTCATAAAGTGGATTTCTATTTATATTTCTTCATGGACTTCATTACAGTATCTGAGCTGGGTATCACTGCAATAAATTGAAGAAGCAGATTTTTACAAATCGCATTTTAGAAAAAGAATTATTGTGGTATTTTAATAAATGGGGTGAACTAGGTAGAAGGCAGCATTTAGAACTCCTGGGATAAGCATTACTTTTCCCATTAAAAGTTTTTACAGTTTACAGTTAAAAATAACAGTGAGATCACCCTCTCTCTTACTCTCTCTGAGACACTAAGGAGATATGCTACCTCCAAGTAGTTGTCTATTTTCCTCCATTTCATGCAATTACGAAGGTTTTTTGAATCTGACTAGAATGAGATCTGGGTTTGGATCCCCATTCTGCTATTGTCACCACAGGCAATAAGTAACCTAAGTCTTAGTTTCTTTACCTGTGTGTTGAGGTAATGCCTACCATAGGGAGTTGTGAGATTGAGTATGACCCTAGAGCAGACGAACCAAGTCTGAAGACTTATGTATATAATCTATATCGTGGTTTTTTTTTTCCTAAATGGTAGCTTGGGTTTTATAGGATCATAAGAATGGAACCAGAATGTCCCTACTCTTTGAGAGACTCTTTTGTATTCTTTGTCTTGTTCAAAGTTTTATTACCCTTTTCAGACAACTAGTGTATCATTTAATGAAAAGCTTTTGAAATAAGTTCAAGGACTATAGTCTGGAATGTACATATGAATTATGACAAAAATAAAACATTATTTGGAGTTTCTATGAACACACAACACAAAGTAAGAATGTGATCTGGAAATGACCCAGATGACTCGTTAAATGGTAACTAACCACTCTGACAACCTAGATCCCAAAGTAGAGTGCTTCTGGAGGGTGGAGCATCATTTGGTCAGTTTTATCAGTTTTTATAGTCAATCCTTTCATATCCATGTCAATAAATCCTAGCATCTAATCAAGTTACATGTGATGGATACTCCCATCTTCTCTGCAGCCAACCTGTTACCTTCATCCCAACTATGCACATATTAAATTACTGTCCCCCACCACATAGCTTTCCTGACTTTATATATCACAGACAAAAAATATAATGAAGTATTATAAATTATTCTTAGGTAATGGACGAGTTATAAACTTCTTTTTAAAAAGTCTCAAAATTGTTTGCTCTGTGTATGTGTGTTTGTATATGTTTGTGTATATGAGTGTATTCCTGCACCTAAAATGGATAGAGGGGCAAAATTCAACTTTTGAGCAACTGCCTATTTTTTGATGGTTCCTAGGTTTTCCATCCTTATGCTTTCCTTCATCCCTGAGGTTTTGCTGCAGCCAGTAGTCAGTGAACAATTTCCTGAGCTCTCTGGGGGCACTCCAGCCAATACAGCATGGCCCAGCAGGGGGATATCTGTTTCTCCCAAGGCTTGCCCACTGGCACAGCACCGGACCATGAAGCCCCTGAGCCTTGGTGCTCTTATTCCTTTGCTGGGGGACTCTGCTGGGGCAGCCCTCCTCTCTGAATTGCTTCACCTCTCAGGAAGTTACTTTGTTTGCAAAGAGGGCTACAGAAGCTGGTGTTCTAGATCTTTTGTCTGAAAGACACTGCCCTTAATTTGTCTTCATGAGGAGGGATGAATGTACACATTGTCATTATGATTCTTTTGTCAGTGGGGCCTTGGATGCATGGTGCACAGTGGTTAAGAGCAGGTTAGAATCAGCAAGGGCAGCATAGAGTGGTTAACAGTTTAGAAACTGTTTGAATCTTGATTTTCTTACTGTGTGACCTCTCTAAGCCTTCATTTCCCTAACAGTTAAACAGAAAAAATGAGGTTGCTGAGAGTATGTTAAATTGGTTAATATATGTCCATGCCAGGAAAAAAGTAGTTTTTAGCCATTGAATAATATTACTGCTGTAACAAAACAGACATTCCTGAAAAGCCTTGTAACTAGTTTCCTATTTACCACACACATATGAGACAATTCACCAAATACAAATATGTACGGTAGCAGAATAACCTGCATTGTAAATGGCACATCAGCATGAGAAATCTACAAACCTACTTCTTAGTGTCAAAAATTTGGGGGAAAAAGAAGGCAGAGAAATTACAAACTCCTTTTCTACTCTTCACTTATTCTTCTTTCTTATCTTTAATGTCTTTCTTCATTTCTTCACTTCTGATTTTATTATCAAATTTTAGGAGTTACTGAGTTAATGTGTTATGTTTTCTTTAAGAGATAGCTCCTCCCTATCTCCATCAAATAGCATGAAATTTGAGGCTTGTGTACTATCAAATTGTTTGCATTATTTTTAATCCATGACATTGATGATAGCTATAATATAATCTCAGATTCCTGATTCCTGCTTGTATTTTGTTTAAACTCTACTATCTATTTAATATCTGACACTGCTAAGCATTTTGCTGGCTTACAGAATATCATTTTTCATGCTAATAACTTTAATGAAAATATCAGACAAATATATAAATCATTATATGTGAAATAGAAGAGTCAGCACAGACTTCAATACACTAATTTGCTAACCATGTTTAGATATTATTACTTTCAAATACTGGTGATATTTGAGTAAATATTTTGATATTCACTCTCTCATTATACGGTTATGATTTCTTTCAAGTATATTATTTGAAATTATTTTATTTTCATGTGTGAGTATGTGTGTGTACTTATTATATTCCAGTTCCACCCCTGTTTCTTACAGCACACATGGCTGATTGCATAATCACATCAATAGAAAAAATATGATTCCCTTAGCCCTAATAGATGCTGTACCAAACAGTGACAGTCCACCTGTCTCAAGAAAGAGACAAACTTATAAAATGCTGACTGTTCCATTTAAGCATTGCCATGCTCATCAGATAACTGGCTGCAAAAATGAATACTGCATTATTAAAGAGAAGAGAGGAATAGACTGGAGCAAATGCCATGGTTTTTAGTGACTTTCTTTTTCTTCAGACATAAAATAGAATCACAGAGGTAAGCCTCTGCTCTAATTAATTCTCTCCTTGGTTACACTGTGAGCCTTCCCTTCACTGCCCTCATCAGAACCACCTGAAGGGAATAACTAATAAGAGTTCATCTGTCATCCTTTGTACATGATAAAATTCAGACTGCTTAGAAATCAAAGGTGCCAAGTTATGCCCACCTGCAAAGAAATCATAATAGAGAATATTTATGTAGCTTTCTCGACTGCATGATTTTTTCACATTACCTTACAGAGGTCAGGAAGCTGATTCTGCTGTCCTAAATTTAAACTACAGAAGGTAGGGTATGTTTTAATGACCCTTCAGCTGGACACAAATTAGACACACCAGCAGAGGGCGAGCATTAGCCATAAGAAAGGCTGAGGTTTACATTATGGTTTATAGAGGCAAACTCTCCCCCACTTACACTCACACAATTATTTTGGGGGCCTTATTTTAAAAGGTTTCTGTTATATGAAGACCCTCAACTTCTGTCTTCACAGCCTACCAAACTTATACTGAGACTTTTGTTATAAAAACATTTTCAGGTTTAGGGAAGACAGACTGTCACAGTGAAATTCATTAAGCTTTGAAATAAATCAAGCCTGCCTGGGTTTGAACCCTTGGAAGTTGTGTGACCTGAAGCAAATTTCTTGACTTCTCTGAGCTTCAGTTTCCTCATTAGTAAAATAGAGATGAAAAGGGTACCTGCCTCATTGTGTTGTTGAGATACCCATATGGGACAATACACGTGTAAAGGATTTAGCTCAGTATCAGCCACAGGGTGAAATTCTGATAAGTATTATCTATCGTTAATTCTCAGTACAAATCCTGGGAAACAGTAGACACTGAAAAATAATAATAATGTCTATAAGAGGAGCCCTGCTAAGAGTGGATTTGGGAAGGCTTGTTAAAGATGAATCTGCAGAACTGAAGGATGAGATGCCCAAGGAAGACATGCATATTTCATTAAGAAGAGGTGAAACCTACAAGAGTGAGGAACCAATGACTGACATTCATGGTTCACAAACTTAAAATGACTAAGAAATTATCAGGGGAATTGAGTGCTGCACATGGAAATGGAAATAAAACAGGCTGGATGGTTTTATATCCAGAAACATAATTTAGTCAAGCAATTGTGTCAGGATAGAGGGATTTTCTACATCTATTTTAGCACCCAAGTTCTTTCTGGCAGGATTTGGGGAAGAACACATATTTTGGAATTTGGCAAATCACAAACAGGCCCATCTGTCTGGAAAGAAATGGTCTTTACCCATTTTTTTTTCCAGCTTGAAACATGAAAGATGTGATTCTAGAGGCAAAAATGGGTTACAATTTTAGGAAATAAAATCAGTAAGGACCAACATCTTTACAGAGTAGGAGTACTGACAAATCTCATGGGAAGAACTGTATCTACCCTTTCATTCTAAATGGTGTATGCAGGGGCTACTAAATCAAACAGCTTGACTAAGTGGGTTTGAAAGAGAATTAACAATTTTGCAGAGGTGTTCATCTACTTGCTGAAAAGAGTTGGTATGATTGATCTGTCTCCCTAAATCCTGAATACTGTATGGAAGTAGGCTCTTAAATCTAAGAATTACACTTAGTACAAACACTATATTTTTACAGCTACTTGCACAGAGCTATCCCTATGGGTGTCAACCAAAAGTAGATAAAATGGTCTTTCTTCAAATAATTACTGGGTAGCCAATATTTTTCTATACTCTAAGGACATGTAATGTACCTCAATAAGGTGAAATATTAGGTTGTAATGGCAAAAACTGCAATTACTTTTGCACCAACCTAATAAATTCTAAAGAGATGTTCAGGTATTCTTCTGTGGTATTTAAATACACATCTAAATAAAACAGGCCTTACTACCTACCTGAGCCAGAAATCTATCCATGAAACAAAGACTATTAAAGATGATATATGAAATGCCACATTTAAAAAACACTCCAAGTAATGTTTTAAAAATAGCATGTCATCTAAAGCCAGATGAAGATTTGAAAACACACAAGACAATTTAGAATCTTTTGGCACTTTGGAGGATCTGACAGCAGCTAGTGTCGCTGGAGGGAAGAGGTAGCACATCTCGAAGCCACGTTAGCCACAGTCATACATGTACATTACATGTATACTAACAAGACGTAGCCTGCCCCAAGATACACATCTTTTAGGTAAGAAAATACAATTGTTCAGAAAAACAATGTTAATGATTCTATAAGTTTTCTTCTCTGATTATACTAATAAGTCCAAAACAAGTTTTTATTTATAATAGTTTAGAAACATTTGGTGCATTACACTCACACAGGCAACACAGCACAAAATAACTGGTTTCTTCACAATGTATTAGGCATAAGACGATTTGAACTATGTTTTATTATGTAAAATTTTTAATGTAAAAAGTAGGCAAATTATTATAATGAACACTCACGTGCCTATCAACTGGTTTCAGTGATTATCAACCCATGACCCTTCAATCATTTATAACCCTCTCTTCCCCTCCTCAGCTCGTATTAATTTCAAATCTCATACATCATATCATTTTACCCTTAAACATTTGAACTCTTTTTAAACACAGCCTTCAGTACAATTACTTCATATATTCACAATGATTCTCTAATACTGAATATCAATTTGGATGTTTAAATTTACAATTATCTCACAAAGAGCTCTCTCCTTTTAATCAGAATCCAAATAATATTTAAATGTTGAATTTATTTATGTCCTTTCAGTGCACTTTCTTTTTTTTCCCTTATTTATTTATTTATTATTATTATTATTATACTTTAAGTTTTAGGGTACATGTGCACAATGTGCAGGTTAGTTACATATGTATACATGTGCCATGCTGGTGTGCTGCACCCACTAACTCGTCATTTAGCATTAGGTATATCTCCCAATGCTATCCCTCCCCACTCCCCCTACCCCACAACAGTCCCCAGAGTGTGATGTTCCCCTTCCTGTGTCCATGTGTTCTCATTGTTCAATTCCCACCTATGAGTGAGAATATGCGGTGTTTGGTTTTTTGTTCTTGCGATAGTTTACTGAGAATGATGATTTCCAATTTCTTCCATGTCCCTACAAAGGACATGAACTCATCACTTTTTATGGCTGCATAGTATTCCATGGTGTATATGTGCCACATTTTCTTAATCCAGTCTATCATTGTTGGACATTTGGGTTGGTTCCAAGTCTTTGCTATTGTGAATAATGCCACAGATTCAGTGCACTTTTATCTATAGGTTTCCCTGTGTCTCTCATTCTCCTTTTTTTATTCTTCTGAAATGTATTTGTTAAAGAAATTAAGTGGATCATTCATAAAAGTCTCATATTCTAGATTTTGCTGATCATATTCATGTGGCATAGTTGACATATTCTTCTATTTATATTTTCTATAAGTCAGTAGTTGAACCTACTGGCTTGATTAAATTCAGGTTCAGTTTTCTTGGGCAAGACTGTTTTATTGATGGTTGTATCTTTTTCTATAACAAGGCACCTGATATCCGGCTGTCTCTCTTTTTGTGATGTAAACAACTATCAATGCTGAGTGTTAGCACTATTTTATGCCAACATTTTTCCATTTGTTTTGATTACCTGAAGCCCTTTTTATAGTCTATTCCTCAAGGAGATATCACAAGAATAATATTCCTTGAGTATTTAAATGTTTATAGCAGATTGTACTCTTTATCCTTGAAGGTGAGTTTGTTTGTGTTGGATGAATGTGTTGAATATCACATTTATGGTTCATATTTTCTTTACTTACTTTATTTTTTTTAACTTCATTGCCGGTTGGCATAAAATTTGCCAAAATTCTGAAGACAGTTTATTTTTTCCTTATGAATGACTTAATCTTTTTTTTTGTCTGGATATCAAAATAATTTACTAGAGTATATCCTGGCATTGCTCTTTATAGATTGATTTTTCTCAGGCATGCAGTATGCCCTCTCAAAACAACATATCTCAATTTTTTTGTTTTACATTTTAGTAAGCTTCCTTTGAATTTAAGTTTTTACTATCTTATTTTCTTCTTTGGGGAAGGGGTTCATGGGTTCATATTATATCTATGTTAGAGTTTCTTTTCTTAGCTTCTATAGTTGTCATTTTATCTTGAATTCTTTTTACATACTTTTATTTAAAGCATAATTCATTTTACTTATTTTCCCAAGGTAATAATACCAGTTGTGTTTATATCGTCTGCATTCTTTCACTTCTAAAATAATATTGCTTCTATTTCTAATTCTTTCCTGATCTGTGTACCCTCACCTCTAGTTTTTCCAATTCTAATTTGTTACCTTCTCCTATCTTGTATCATTTTAATAAACATTTTGAACTTATATGAACTATGAACTATTAGGTTACAGTTTATGTTTTGTGAGCCTGTCTTTATATCATGTTTTCATTTTCTGAGGGGATATCGTTATGATTCATATACTCATTTTTTTTCCTGTAGCAACTTTGTATGGATTTTGAATGTGTTTTTGCTACTTACTTTTTTATAAAATGAGTTTTTAAAAGCACAATTTTTGTTTTGTTTTGTTTTGTTTTTTTCGAATCGTCATGAGTTGAAGTATGTACCTGCTGTTCTCAAGTGACACACTGTGCTTTCAAGTGAGTACCTTTGTTTATTTGGGGGTTTACCTGTTCTCAAGTCCTTTACATTTCTTATTGCTTTCTTCTATTTCCTCTCATACAAAAGCAGACACCAGAAGGATTTTATATCTTTGTTTGTCCCCACTTGCTTATATTTTGTGTTCATAAGAATATCCTCTCAAGGACTTTTATTTGTTATCTGGATTTTTGCTTTGCTATCCTAGTTACTCTCTCTAGTTTCAAGAGATGTTTCCTTGAACTATTCTTAAAGAACAGCTCACCATGTGATTAAGGTGGTGGCAGAAGGGAAGGGGAAGTGTAAGTTACATTGAGCTCTTTTGCTTCAGTGAAGTATTTGCCAAATGGAGATAAATAACTAGAGTTGGCACAAGCCAATTCATTGAAATTCGTTTGGTGGTTTCATATAGATAGTAAAATATGAAACAATACCAACTGTGATGCTTTGTTTTTAAAAAATGTATCTGTAGATTCTGTAGTCTTTGTTCTCAAATAGGTGGCTTCATTTTTTTTTTCAATTATCTGTAGATTTCAAAATATTTTGTATCTTTAGCTTGTAGAAACTACTCAGTACCAATTACATACCTGGAATTGATCTGTACTCTGTGTACAATGGAGAATGTCTCTGATGGTAAAGTGTTATTGTTCTGATGGTAAAGTGTTATTGTTCTCATGGTTTTGCAGACTTGAGGACTTGAGTCTGGATACTAAGAGAAAAATTGTCCTTGTACCTGAGGGTGAAGGGAAAGGTGATCCAACTAAATGCTTATCAAAAGCATAATTTAGACAGGAGATAAGAGACTGCATTATGCAGTATTACTGAAGCTCATTTCCCTAGGCAACCCCCGTGGGTTCAGATTGCTCCTGTGTGAACTAGTTCTTAAATGAATTTTAAAATTCAGTTCACAGTTGTTCTTAGTGAATTAGGCAGGGGACCTGGCTATTGGAAGGCTTCTATCAATCCAAGAGTAAGATACTATTAAGAACCACAGAAATATAGAATATATCAAACACTTACAGTGAGGAAGAACCCAGAGAAGATGGTGGAGTTAAGCAGATATACCCAGTATATTGGGTGACAAAGGAAAGGGGGTTCTTAGTATATTCACTGAAATTCCATAGAAGGAGCTTAGAAGGAGAAGCCCCAGAAAAGGTATTCTGGTATTTCCTTAGCCAGGAAGCTGAGGAAAGATCCTAAATCCCAGGGTCTCACAAGGTCCTGCGTTTGGATCTCTCCATGAAAAAATAGGAGTCAGCCTTCCTTTTGTTAGTAATTTGAGTTCAAGAGAGGATCTAAATTTCTTATCTCTTTGAGCTTTATAGCAAGAATCAAAAGCTGATGGCCAGCAAACTGGAAAGAGTCCAGTTTTTGTTTTCATTCAGATTGTTTTAAACGTTGCAAAGATTTACACAACATTCTGTATTTCTGCTCTATTTTGAAAACCAGCAGATTTAATTGTCTTGTGCTCCTCTCATTAGGCAACTATTGCTCTAGAGAGAGCAGGTACTCTGCAGTTTCCTACAATCCCCACAATCCCCATCTTTTTGAATTTTATCACACTCAACTGACTTAATCCACTGACATAAGCTTCCTTACTATTAAAGTATTTGTGTTTGCACCTCTGTTTTATAGGATAAAGAGAATAATTACATTCCAAATGCCTGGGTTGAGTTTTCATTCCAGAATCTCTGGAGTTCAGAGATCTATCCACAGATAGTAGAAGGCACAGCAGGGGAAAGTGATTGCACATTGATAAAGAAGAGAATCAGGGCAAGATAACTGACTATTGAAAATATGCCTAAAAGAGACAAGAGTAGGGAGGGAGAGTATTTGAGAAAGATGAAACACCACAGGGCAGCCCTGGTCATGCTCTAAGATGCTCAGGATGGAGACAGTTGCAGCATTCTATCCTCTAACTCAAGCAGGAATTTGATAAATTATTTTCGAATGTTAATACATAGCCTGATGCCTCCTTCAGATAGCAATTTAAAAATTGTTGTAAACACACATAATACATTTTGGGAGGCTGAGGCAGGAGGATTTCTTGAGGGCAGGGGTTTGAGGCCAGCCTGGTCAATATAGTGAGACCCTGTCTCTATAAAAAATTTTTAAAAAAATAGCCAGGCATGGTGGCACACACCTGTAGTCCCAGCTATTCAGGATGCTGAGGCAGGAGGGTTGCTTGAGCATAAGAGTTAGAGGCTGCAGTGGGCCATGATTGTGCTATTGCACTCCAGCCTGGGCATCAGGTAAGGTGCTGTCTCAAAAAAAAAAAAAAAATCAAATGAACAAACAAAATCCCATCACTTAACATAAAATTTACCATCTTAAACATTTTTAAGTGCACAGTGTTAAGTATATTCACATTGTTGTGGGACAGATCTCTAGAACTTTTTCATTTTTTAAAACTGAAATTCTATACCCATTACCTGACTTTCTGTTTTCCCCCTCCCCTTGCTCCTGACAACCACTCTTCTGCCTTCTGTTTCTGAGTTTACTACTTTAGATATCTAAAATAACTAGAATCATATAGTATGTTTTTGTTTGTTTGTTTTATGACTGGCATATCTCACTTAGCATAATGTCCTCACAGTTCATTCATACTGTAGCTTGTGACAAATTTTCCTTTTTTTTTTTTTTTGTGAGACAGAGTTTCACTCTTGTTGCCCAGACTGGAGTTCAGTGGCGTGATCTTGGCTCACTCCAACCTTTGCTCCAACCTTTGCCTCCCTGGTTCAAGCAATTCTCCTGCCTCAGCCTCCCAAGGAGCTGGGATTAAAGGCATGTGCCACCACTCCTGGCTAATTTTTCGTATTTAGTAGAGACAGAGTTTTACCATTTTGGTTAGGCTGGTCTCAAACTCCTGATCTCAGGTGATCCACCCGCCTCGGCTTCCCAAAGTGCTGGGATTACAGGCATGAACCACTGACCTCTGCCATTTTCTTTCCTTTTTAAGGCTGAAAAATATTCCGTTGTATATAAATACTACATTTTCTTTATCCACTCATCCATTGATGGGCATTTGAGTCCTTCTAACTCTTGGCTGTTGTGAATAATATTGCATTGAGTACAGTTGTGCAAATACATCTTTGAGATCCTACTTTGGATGGAGCTGGAAGCCATTATCCTCCACAAACTAATGCAGAAACAGAAAACCAAATACCACATGTTCTTACTTATAAGTGGGAGCTGAACGATGAGAACAGATGGACACATCGGGGGAAACAACACACACTGGGTCCTGTTTGGGGGATGCAGAGGGAGGGAGAGCATCAGGAAGAAAAGCTGAGGGATACTGGGCTTAATACTTACATGTTGCGTTGATCTGTGCAGCAACCACCATGGCACATGTTGACCTATATAATAAACCTGCATACCCCACACATGGACGCTGGAACTTAAAAGTTGATTAAAAAATAATAATTCTTTTGGATATATACCCAGAAATGAAATTGCTGGATCGCATGTTTATGCTATTTTTGAATTTTTGAGGAACTTTTCTACTGTTTTGCATAGTAGCTACACCATTTTTCATTTCCAGCAACAGTGAACACAGGCTTCAATTTCTCCACATCTTGCCAATACTTATTTTCTCTTTGTGTGTGTTTTATAATGGCTACTCTAATGGGTGTGAAGTAATATCGTGGTTTTGATACGCATTTCTCTAATGATTAGTGATGTTGAGCATCATTTCATATTCTCATTGGGCATTTGTATATCTTCTTTTGAGAAATGTCTATTCAAGTTGGCAAACCACACAGTGGATAAATGACAGCCTCTTCAACAAATAATGTTGAGAAAACTGGATATGCTACTGCAAATGAGTAACATTGGATGCTTACCTTACACCAAGTACAAAAATTAACTAAAAAATGGATTATAGTTTACAACGTAAAATATAAAACTATAAAACCCCTAGAAGAAAACATCAGGGAAGAGCTTCAAGACTTTCTCAGTGATTTGTTAAATATGACAGTAAAAGCACAGGCAACAAAAGCAAAAGTAGACCAATTAGACATCAAACTTAGAAACTTCGGTATGATGAAGGAAACAGCAAAATGAATAGGTAACTAACAGAATGGGAGAAAATATTTGCAGGAAGAAAATAAAAATGGAAGTATTTTTATTTTTTAGTATAGGATGATTCATTAAAGTCTCTTCTAGCTGTTGGAATTTCAGTGTTATAAGAGGGCAATATTTTAGAGTAGAAGATCTTTCTGGAGTTTTAAAAAGTATACTTTCTTTTAAGAAATATATCTGGAAACTGGAAAATTCGTCTATATGAGAAAGATTTTATTATCTCCCTTTTAATTCTTACTATGATCCTATCAGATATTGCTCCCTTCTAGCATTTCCAGAGGTAAGTATCTCTTCCTCTAGCACCTATTTATAAAATGACAATGATGGTGTTGATAAAAGGAACAGCTGATACTGTCAAGTACTTTATATTTTTAAGTCATTTGGTTTTTACAACAAAAACATGAATAGGTAACACTCTTTATTTTCCTTCATTTTATAGATGACTCATAAATCAAAATTACCAACTGCAAAAATACCAGTTAGAATTATTTTTAAATGACTATGGGTTCATTGTCTTGACTTCCTTTTCCTCCCATGTGATATATTTTATTAATTTGTGATTTAGCTTTTGGTACTTTATAGAGCTTTCTCTCAATAGAGATTGCCAAAGTAACCAAAGAGTTTGCCGAAGGAGAGAGAAAAAAGGGCAAAGACCTGGACAGTGAAGGGTTCTGAAGAAAACGTTACTTAGCTCACAGCTGACCTAGAGTCAACCCTTGTGATGCTTATAAGAGCTTCTTTCTCCCTGGCCCTAAACCAGAAATTAGGGTTTTGTTTTTGCTTTTGCCCTTCTGGGCTCTACAGAATATGTGGATGTGCTCTCTGGAGATAACAACTAGGAAACGGGAGAATCTGAAACCCTGTAAAAAGAAAGGATGCTATGTCCAATCATATTAAATAAAGTGCTCTATGTGGATCTATTTTGATACAAATATTTTAGACCATTTCAAAGAAATATGTTCTTGACTTGCTTCACACTTTATACACATACTAGGCAGTTAGGTGGAAAGGTCTTTCAGTATGATTCTTGGTTATAACAAGAAATTGGGTAATTAAAATATCTCTAGTACCAAATATGGTTTCTAAAAACCTGTTAGACAAAGGACATCGCCACAAAATTTTGAATCCATGCAGTTTGTGGTCAATAATAATTCTCACCCAGTCATCAGGAAGCTTCTGTCACGGTTATTTTCACTGCTCTTGGGGTCATCAGTGCATATTGAATAACTCCTGAATGATTGGCATGTGATGTTATTCACATTTGTACTCTAGCCTTCAAAAAAAGGAAAGGAAGTCATTTTTTCTTGGAAGAAAAACCCAATGATCATTTATCACTGCGTACATACGTATTTAAGACATTCATCCTTTCCAATATTGAACAAGATTGCTCAATATATATATCAACTTTATTGTCAAGCATGGAAAAATGTCTAATGTACATAAGACATTTTGTGAGAATATGAATTTTTAAGATTATAGTTTTCATTTTTGTCAAGCCAAATTGAAATTTGCATTTGGAAATCTGTAAAGAATAGAAAAGGAAAAAAGAAATAGACATATTGAACACATAGTATATACAAACAGAAAACTGAGGCTCAGGGAGATTACATAAATAGCATATGGCCATACAGGTGGAAAGTAGTGGAACTCTGAATCAAATAATGGCTCTTTGGTATTCTAAAACTTATTAAGAATTTTAAAACATTTACTCCTCTGGAAACATCACCATTATGAATGGAGGGCAGATTATAGTAGAAAATGACAATATTTGATAAGAAGTTTAATATATTAATTATTGCTAGCTAATATTTATTGAGTACCTACTACATAATAAGTATATACTATCTAAGTTGCTTTACATGGATTATCTCATTTGATTCATCAGCAAGAGTATAAATAGAAATTATATTTATACCCATTTTGCAGATAAAGCAAGCTTAGAAATGTTAAGAAACTTGACTAAAGTCAGAAAAATTGTACTTGCTAAAGCCCAAATTGGAAACCAGGCACCCTGATTTCAGAGTCTGAGCTCTTCAATGCTGTGCCATATCACTAAATCAGTTTCCTGAATCAACAAAATTTTAAAAAAATCCCCAAAAAGTGGAAAAAAAATTTTTACTTGAGGTCATCCAAATGCTGTGTCTTTTAAAAAATTTAGAACCTCTTTAAAAGTCCCTTCATCTGATGATTTGCTGGAATACAGTGCTGACACATTTTTAATTTTACTGAAGGAAATAAAAAATGAACAACAGAATGAAAGTATAGATGCCGTCCCACCAAACAGCATTCAACATCAAATGATATCTATCCAAAGTCTAACAATCATTACCCAAGCAGAAATATTCTAAAAAAGTGTCTGCTTGAATAATTTACTCCATTTAATTATTAATTTTTTTTTCAAAAAATTACAGATTGTGCCATTTATTATGCTTGTATAAGTAAATACTTGTCTGCTTTACAGGGGAACCAGTTTTGAAGTAGACATTCAAGGCCTGATTTTTAATCCAGTCTTAACCACTTACTAGTTCTGTACAACCAGATAAGTCTTGCAAGACTTTGAGCCTGTTTCATCATTACAATATGGGAACCATAAAATACTACTATAATGTTTTGCAGGTTTTTAAAGATAAGTATCAAATAAGAAAATGTATGTAATAACACTTTTAAGGGTGTTAAGTTTTAGACACCATTATTGCGTTACTGACTCACTATTGTTGGAATATATAGTTAGAAGGTTTGTTCTGGCACAAATTTGTGAGACAGCTGGTGAGAACTAAGGGCACCATTTGGACCAAGAAATAGAACAAAGCTAATTGGCTACACAGAGACTCAACCCGTGTCCTTAGCCTCATTAACTCTGTGCTTTACTAGGCAAGCACACTATTATTCACTCACTCATCAACCTACCTTTTATGAGTCTAGCCTTCAGCTGGGCATTGGTGATATAAAAATGAATGAACCATGGTCTCTGCCCTCAAGGAGCTCACAGTCCAGCAAGGAAAATCAGGCAGATGAGTAAAATAGTAGTTAGCATACTGTATAATAAATCAGTGCCACAACAGAGATTTATGAAAGCGCTTAGAAGGCACTGTCAATACTGACTGGAGAAGCACAGCATCCGTATCTTGTGACAGAATTTGTTGAGCCTAAAATTTTACTTCTTAAATCACTTAGATGCATTTAAATCCCACAGTTGAAAAATCATCTCATTCCTCAGTTGGAGGAGTCAAAAGCACTTTTTTTTTTCATTTAAACAATGAACATTTGTTATCTCACAGTTCCTGTGGGCCAGAAATTCGAGAATAGCTTACCTGGGTTTTTCTGCCTCAGGGTTTCTCATGTGGTTGCATTTAGCATGTCAGCAGTGGTTGCAGTCATTTGAAAGCTTGAACATGGTTAGAGGGTCAGCTTCTAAAATGGCTCATTCACATGCCTGTTGGCAGGAGGTCACAGTTTGTGTCTGGCTGTTGGCAGGTGTCGTTAGTTCCTTGCCACGTGGACTTCCCCCTAGGCTGCTTGAGTATCCTCATGACATGGCAACTAACTTCCTCCAGAGTGAGCAAACCAGAGCGGGCAAACAGGAAGTGGCAGTACCTTATGTGGCCTAGTCTCTAAAGTTACATACTGTCAATTCTACTCAAAAATGCCATTTTAAAGTGACCCATACTTTAATGGAAAGCTTTAATTTAAGAACAGAACTTAACGTGTGTTTTACTACCATGTAATCTATGCTAGGCACATCTTTCCAAATTGCATAAGATGGTTTATTTCCAAATAGTCGTTCTCCTATACATTATTTACTTATATAGAGCTAGAAATGCCAACTTGCTGTTTTAAACATAATCATATTTTTCTCCGTAATTATCTGGACAACTAATCCGTTTTGCCAATCCATTTGCATGGAAACAGAGAGCCAATGATTGGTCAGAGTATCGTTTTTTAAAAAATATAATAGTGAGGTTCAATGGTTGGTTACCAATTCCCTAAAATAAAGATCGAAGTTTTCTAAAACACTGAAAACACAATTCCATGCACACAGGATTGGTTTATGCTTTTTCAAGGATTCCTCTATTGCTTAAAGCCAGATATACAGGCCATGACAGAATTCTACAAGAATGACCCCTTTACTTGATTCTTTTGGTTTAGTCAAGCTTCACTACTACTGTACTAAAAAATAAGCAGTGACCCAGGTTCCTTGCTTTTCTTCCACCTGAACCATAAATGAGACAAATGATCTGGCTCAGCTTATGTCTTGGGGTATGAGAGGTGAATGGTACCCTAGAGGTTTTATTCTTTCTGAAATGACTGCTGAAGCATTTGGAGGAGAAATGATCTTATTATTTAATCCAACCATCTGTAAGTTTTGAGGCATGTACCTATGGATGGGGTGAGTGTATAAGTAGAAATTACTTCTTATCCTGTGTTGTTTAATGTTATTAATTCGAGAGTTTGAAAAGCTCTGTAGAAACAGAATGCATCCTACTGATAAGAATGTGGCTCTTACTGTTGAAATCTCATCGTTGTAATTACATGTTATTCAAATCAGGTACTCAGTAGTGAAAACTACTCATCAAAAGCCAAAACATTTCTACTAGGGATTTTGATGTCCCTGCAGGTCAATAAAGTCATAAAGCTCTGTCACTCTAACGGCAACATATTTTATTAGCAGCCAGTGTCCCTCAGATACATGATTCCTGCCACTTTCAGAGATGTAAACAATTTCCATTTTGAAATATATGACCAGAATCCTGATTATTAGAGCTTAGCACTGCATTCATGAAAACACACATGCTGGCATCGAAGCATTCATGAAACATTATTTCTTCTTTCCAATAAAAACTAATGATTACCACCCCTGGTGTGATTCATTTCCTCTACGAGAATATTTGAATTAGAGCAATATTTTCAAACTTTTCATGGCACTACATACATGGTGGTTTTTTTCTTCTTTTTCTCTCTCTCTTTTTTTTTTTTTTTTTCAGTCTTGCTCTGTCGCCCAGGCTGGAGTGCAATGGCGCGATCTTGGCTCACTACAACCTCCGCCTCCCAGGTTCAAGTGATTCTACTGCCTCAGCCTCCTGAGTAGCTGGGATTACAGGCACCCGCCACCAAGCCCGGCTAATTTTCCTACATACATGTTTTATAGACCACTCATGGTTAGAATCATCTTTCATTTATTTCCTTCTGTAGGTTTAAACATTTACATCACTGACATTAAATCCAAATTTACTGAAGACGTATGCACATTTACCTTATTCTGGGTGCTAGGGTCTCTCAGCTGACCACAGCTTCTGTACTTTGCAGTGGTTATTTCACACCAAAAAATGAAAACAGATTCAGTGAATAGGTGTTCTTTTCTCTATGTATTAAAACACGTTCTTCAAAATAGTGTATTGGCTAGCATGAGTTTTTCTGTATGAAAAAGTCAAGTTTCGCCCTATCAGGTACTTCTAGGTCTAACCGGTTTTCCTGTGCTACTCTCCAGTGCTTACAGCCGGGGGCAGCAGAGCTTTGTCCTGCCTGCCACTCCCGTGATGAGTGAAGACAGGAATAAGACTGCCCTGGTACTTGCCCCTGATGCAGATCATTAGACCTTGAGCAGCTGCTCAGGTCCATTAACAGTCACTTAAGCAGCAGGTAAGGGAAGCTGTGCTGCTCTGAATTAAAGGTGGGGCTGATGACTGGGAATGGGGAGGGCTCAGCTGCTAGTACCCAGCATATATATTGTGTCACATTTGGGGACACTGTTTTAAACATCATGGAGAGGTTATTTATTGGTTGTCACATACGGTAGGTGAAATGTTTTGCCACAAGTTTTGCCACAAAATGCTATATCCGGTTTAACTGTTTATTTTGATGGCAACTATTATTATTGAATATTTAGGTGGAGTCAATTCTAATGTCAGTCAAGACATATTCATCCCTCCATGTACTGAAAAATGCCATACAAATCTGTATATATGCTTCCTATACTGTAACCACAGCTGCTAGTTGACGTTCTTCAGTCCTGGAAATATCCTTCCATTTTCTAAAAAGCAAAGAAAAGTAAAATTTTAAGTAAGCAGTAGAGCAGATGTAGCTTAAAACCTCCAAATTATTTCAGGCCTCAAGCTGCTTTAAGGCTCTATTTTAAGATTCAGTACTTTTTTATTTGTTTCAACAGGAGGATTAGAGGATTGAAAATGCTTTATTGATGGAAAGTGGGAACTGTTACTCCCCCCACCTCCTCTACTCAGCAAAACTAAAAGAGAAAGCAAGTCCATTCAATTCCCAGCCAGATCTTTAAAATGTTAACATCAAATGAAAAGACATTATTCCTAAGTGAGAAGAAAAACCTTTGCATCACTGTAAGTTACCCATCATTTCCCACTTTGATTTATGCATGTGTCATTAATTCAAATTGTTCAGGAATCACCTTCAAATGGTTTTCCACAAAAATAAAAGGAAAAACCAACTGGGATGGGATATCAGTATCTCCTCTATTTAAATACAGGGTCCTGTTAGCTGCATTTGGTGGCTAATAGGGAATGATACTGTGTGCGGTATACTTTCATAATTCCAAGTACAGTCAAGTACATCTGAAACAGTCATTGTTGAATAACATGGGTAATTTAGTATTATCCACGCTATTCCACTAGCAGAATTGGCCATGACTGTCTCCTAGGTCATCATCCAGCGATAAAGGGAAGATAGGCTGAGGAAGCTCTGGCATTCAGGCGTCTCCCAGCGATGAAGCTGTGTCCCACACAGTTAGTTGTCAGTGCGGTGGTGAAGGCCACACCTGGCAGTGGCTACAGTGCGTCTCCTGTGAGCAGGGGCTGTAGCTCACCCTCTCGGAGCTGCTCCGTGCAGCTACGGCGGCAGGAGAGGGAGCCCGGGCGCTCTCGGTGGAGGAGGCTGGGGATCGCAGTGCCGGTGCTGCATTCAGAAAAGCCTCAGCCGCAGCCGGCGATGTGTGAAGTTCCCAGCACGCACTCAGCCCGGCTGCTCCTCACCCTCAAATGTTGATGAGCCTGGACGCTCCTCAACACACGGGAGAGATCCCATTTTGCTTTCTGGGAGAAAGAGATGAGAAATGAGCCGCGGAAGGTATTTGGCAATGAGAAGAGTGAAAGGCAGTTTCTTGCCAGCAGCTAAGTTGTAGAATTGCTTCGGAGGCTACCCGGGGAGTGCGATAGAATTGACAAGAAAAGAACAGACACCGTTGCAGACCAAGGCATGCCTGATTGCACGAGTCGGATCCCTGGGACGCAGCTTCCACTCCTGTTCTAACTATTTGTGATTGAAAAAAGGAAACGAGACTAGAAACACAATTGCAAGTGGTGTTCCTAAAAGGAAAACACATACACTCCAAAAGGAGGGGAAGAACAACCCAGTTGGCGTGCACATTTTTTTTTAAAGGAAAATTCCTCAGGTATGTTCTTTCCTCCGTTGCACGCACTGCTTCATCTGCATGCGATTTTCTGTCTGTATTTTCCTGTCCCTTCTTTTTGTTTGCACTTGGGAATCACAACCATGGGGTTCTCTTAGCGTAGCAGATACATTTGTAAAATCTCGGCTCTCCTGTTTTTATAATGTACATGATTCTATGGAGCATCATGACTTCTCAGTCATTGCTTTTTAAAAAAAAAATCAGAATGATAAATGACTGCTTAGTTTCCAGTCAACTTTCAGGAGAATATCTACATAGGGACAAATAGGGTTGAGATGAAAGGCTGGGATATTCCATAACCCCTTGGAATTTTGGAAGAAAAAAATAGAGCTCAACAGAGAACAAAAGTTGAGGGCTTCTAGGAAAGGGTTAAAAGCCAAGATGTCATACACTAGTGTGTCACCCAAGTGTTTTTCCAGCTCAGCATCCAGTCTGAAGCAAAAGAAGCTTTACCAATGATTTTTTTATTTCTGGTTCTTCGTCAGTTCTTCAAGAAGAAGATCCTGCAGATTTACTTTCAAGAGATGAATTGCTTAAATTGTGTGCTTGGTTCTGTTTTACAACTGTTCTGTGGTGCTCAAGGAGGCAGTCTAAAAAAATCCCTTTGGTCCAACAGCATGAGTAAACCCTAACTTCTGCAATTACATCATCAATATACTTGTATCATCAAGAGTAAGACAGATATACAACAATAGTAATGTTGACTGTCTTTAGTACCTAGACGGAGATGACAACACTTAAAAATCAATTTTCCTCGTTAGGCTTTTAAGGAAAAACAGGAAAGAGGTTTGAGGGTGGGTAATGCATATAAAGATTAGTTTTAAAATACTCTGCATTTCTTTAAGAAGCTAAAATTGTAAGTTTATATAATTTTGAAATTAATGAAAAACTTAATGATTTTTAGAAAATCATCTTACTACCTTTTGCTCATCAATACTTTTCATAAAAGTGGGTTAAATTGTCAATAAATTAAATGTGTATATGTCTATATTAAATGAGATTTTCTGGAGGGGAGAAATGAGAATAAGAAAGTACTACATTTTTGTATATATAAAATATTTAATAGATTTTTAGTGTTAACACAGAGTTAATGTCAAAGCTCTAGGACCCTGGCTTTTAATTATTGTTGTTCCCACTTTCTTATGATTAAAAAGTTCAAATGCAATAGAGGTAAGTGGGCTTTAAATTGTCATTTATGCATACTGTAAAGTAAATCACCACCCTGCTCTTTGAAAACTATAAACCTCATTTTTGCCAAATGGTAGCGATCTGGAGCACTTAGGCCGTAAACAAAATGAGGAAATCATTTGTTTTAAAATTCCACGCATGACTATAACAATAACAATGTCAAAATATGGTAAGTATAGGCAATTCTTGATACCAGAGGAGTGATTTAGAAAATGAGCAAAGTATTAAGTTTGTGTTTGTTAGTAGGGAGTGAAAAATATTGTGTGTTTCTTCTTTGTTGACATCTTGTATAAAGAAGCTTATGATGTCTGTAGGTGAAACACTATAGCAGTAATTTTACTGAATCCATTAAATAGTTTTTTAAACTAATAAACTGATCAAGGATCATCTAAAAGAATATTTGAAACTCTAATTTACAAAATTGTATTTTCAAGCTATAATGGAATTTTGTTGAGAAAGTAATTTCAGTAGAATTGCCAATGTTTTTTTCAGTAGAATTTGAAGGTGGATAGTAGGTAAGGGTTTATTTCCTAGCATTCAATAATTTGTTGTTAGACTTCCATTAAAGAAATCTGGAAACTCCTTCCAGAGATCATCATCACTATGTGCTAGGTAAATTCATGCCCAGGTGAAATACGAGGTAAAGTGTTAGCAAAGCCTAGAGAAATCACTTTTCATGGGCTTATTGTTAATAAAGTAAACTGTTTTCCTTTCCAGGCCATATAATAACTTGCTATGGTTGCTAATCTTTAAATGTGAAGCAATATAGTATGTGGTGCACAGAACTAGTTGCTTAAGAGCCCATGGGTCATTGGAAACACAGGATAGTTGCAGTGATTCCCCTTTTAAAGACAAAACACACCAAATGTATGTTGGGGCTGAGGTGGGGTTGGGAGGAAGGTCAGTGCAGAAGAGTATGTACTTCATTGTCTTTGCTGATTTAGGGCAAACCTCTGTTTTTTGTAATATCAGACACTTTTGGTATGATAATATCTTTTCCCCGATTCTCCAGGCACTTTCATTTCTGTTAACCTTTTCAGCTAATGCAATGCATAAACCCTGCCATAACTTCTCTGAAGTATTATGCCACCTGTACGTTGTCTTCCAGTTTCAACATATACGTTTCTGTTATTCATTCTTTCCATCCCATAGTCTTTACTACAGAAAGGCATTCTCTAGAATTTTTGAAGACATTAGAATCGTTTTGTCACCCAAGAAAAATAATCCTGCTTTGATCTAGAAATTTTAAGAGTTTTAAATACATGCCAAGTTTGTTTCTGAAATACACTTTTATAGCCAGAAAGCCACTTTCTAAATAGGTCATAGTTTGTACCTAATATCAATTCATTTGGTAATATGCATTTAGAATAACTGTAGCAAAAATTGCAAATTTAAAGTATCAAATTTGTATTTCTGTTGTTATTACAAATCCTTTCTGGATCTTAAGTTGTCTGTGGTTGGATCACTAGGCTCCAACTTTCTTCTAGCTTAAAAAAAAGGATTTATTAATAGCCCTCTCAATCTGTAGCTTTTGAGAATGCAAAAGACTGATCACCAGTTCTATAATCTCTACAGAGAAAATGGATGCCACAGCAGTATTTGTTTCACTTGTAGTCTTTTAAGGCATAGGAAGGGAGACAGGAATAAATATTCTAACCTCTAGGTCAAAAGTCCTCCAGAGGAGAATTAGACAATAAGACACACTGAATCGTTTCTCCATCTCTTGTCAAAATGGTTGTGATGCAGTAGGCATAAATGTTTCCCATCTCTTTTATATCCTAGTTATATTGTATATTTTAGTCTCAGCATACAGAAATTAATTATAATCTTGATATGGAAGAGAGTTTTATATTACTCTTCCTATGTAAAGAGTTAAGAAAATATTTTGTAGAAATAAATGCTAGATAGAAAGATAGGAACTCAACATAATAAATTGTACTCAGAGATTTCGAAGTATTTTTTAAAAGTAATCATAAAAGATGGGCTTCCCTTTCAAATATTTTGTTGTCTCCCTACATTTTCACAATTCCATCTTCAGCTTGTCTTTTGCTCCCAACAGCCAATTTTTGTTGGCCCAAATCCTGTATTCAGGATAAAACATACTTTGTTTCTGAGCCTTCTGGTTCTTGAGAATCTGGGTGCAATATGTCTTTTTGATGGGGAAAAAGTGTTTTGCATGAAAATATTTTGCTTCATGTGTTTTATAAGTTGAAATTATTTACTCTAGAAGTAGCTTCTCCAAGCATGTAAAATATAAAAGAAAAAGAGCAGTGATTGGACAGAGTGGGTGGCTATTTCCATTTTATAGGTGGGAAGAACTAATGGCTTAGGCACATTCCCTGAGGCACGTTTCTGAAAGGGGGCACTGATGATATGGTCTCAGAATAACTGGAGGAAGAAGGGTTGTGTTTTGAATCACGTCATTGTTAAGTGGCACACAACTGAAAAAGTCTAAATAGTTGCTTTATTAATGAGAAATCTTAAGTAAAAATTACCAGTGAGATAAAGCTAGAGAATTAATGACACATTCCAACAAGAGTCCAGTGCTTTTTCCTGTCTCATAGAAAGTACTGTAATTAATCAAATCCTAGCTCAGTCACCAATTGTCTGGGTGAACTTTGGCCATCATTTTCTTTGTAAGCCTTTGTTGTCTGTTGGACTGGTTAGATGTTCATGAAGATCGCTTCTAGTTCCTCAACTCAGAGATTCTATAAAAACTGCACTGTGCAGACTCTGTAGGCTTGACTCCATTTCAGATGTAGTTATACAGAATTACTTGACTCTGACTTGCTTCTCCTGAGAGGCTAGAGGCTTGGTAAATAACATTTGTCTACCTGATAAACTGAAGAAACAGTGTTCATGGTTTTAGAATTGAGTAAGAAATTTGTCAACTTGTTTTCCTTCAGACAACAAGGCAGAAGTATTGGCTTAATTATAATCCATGTAACTGCACGTTTTGTATAAGGCTCTTTACTGTGACTCATTAAATATTTGCTGTAGCTGTGATAGATGTTGAAGTACTGCTACTTTGTTAACAAGAAACAAATAGCATTAGGATACTTAGCTGCTAACTTTTTAAGAGTCATTTATGGAACAATGCTTTTAAAAGTAAAGAATATGTACCTACTCTACTTAGTTACTGGAATAGATTGACTCTCTCCAGTGCCTTCCTCTCTGGATTGGCACACTCAATGAGAATATGTTAGACAAAAGAGGGCTGCAGGGAGCTCTCATGGCTGAAGGGGAAATTTAACTATGAAGCTTCTCAGACCTAAGGAAAATTTATATTTCCTTGTCACTTTCAAAGAAGGTTGATTGGTAGGAGGCAAAATATATGGATAACTTCATATATGTAAAAATTAATACTTGATTCTTTTTAGAAAATAATCCCTAAAATTAGAAGATTTTGCTTAATTACACAAAAACTTGCCACAATATTACTGGAGAGTGGTTGAAGAGCATATTTTTTTAAATAATAAATGTAACGCTTGATAAATAAATACAGCAAGTTAAAAAAATTGCCTACCGTAATTGCTTTCATTCTCCATTTAGCCTTGAGTGGGAACATTCCTGATACTCTCTTTCTACTTTTTGTCTTGGTGATCTGAATTTCTTCAGTGGCCTCTATTACCGCTTTGACAGGATTTCCACTAACACGTCTCAAAAGTCAAGAAATTCAGCTCTGGGTCTCTCAAGCAGCTCCTCTTCCTAATTGCTTCAGCTTCTCAGACCCAAATCTCAAATCATCCTCACTGCCTTATCCTTTCTCATGGCTCATATTCAGTTACTCTTGTTTTCTCTTTAACATGTGGTCTCCAGCCATGTCTTCTGTTATCTTCCTATTAACACCACCCTAGTTCAAGTTCTTATAACTTTACGCCTAGAATACTGCTTGAATCTTCCAATTGTTTTATCTGTATGATTCTTTTCTCTGAGCATCTGTTCTGCATACTACTGCCAATTTCATTGTCCTAAAAAATGCTTTGAACATGACATATGTCACTCCCTGATCAAAAATTTTCAAGGACACTATATTGCTTATAAACTAAAGCCTTAAATACTTAGTATGGCAAAATATTTTTTTTTACAACCAAATCTGACTGCCTTCCCAGCTTTCTCTCTTTTTCTATTTCCTTATCCAGTCTCTGCCCCAATTAGACAGATTATGCACAGTTTCCAGATACTGACATTTTATACAATCCCACAGTAGTAAATGATTTGTCTGATTGATTTACTAATGCATCATATACTCTCTTATGAGATTTCTTCTTTGGTCTTGGATTATAGTTAAAACCTATATTTTTGCATGTTACTTTTTAAAAGCCTTAGCTAGAGAATAAATCCCTTAAGTACAGTGTTTGTGCAAACTTTGGCAAGTTACTTAAAATTTCTGCATCTGAATTCTCAACTAGAAAATAATGACACTATAAAGACCATTGCTTCACAGAGTTTACAGGAGGATTAAGTTAAATAATATAAAGGAAGTTCTCAGTGAGCACTGGCTGTAAATTTGTCATTATCTGTGTATTGAAGATAAATGCTCAGTAAATATTTGCTTTTATATTTGAAATGTACATGTTATTAGAGGAAAAGACTGGTAAGGGAAGAAGAGTATGGTATGCAAAGTTGGAAATAACAAGAAAAATAATTCAAATCAGAAGCAAACTGAAACCTCTGCTGTGTCCTAAAATGGTAATGACTTTATCGGCACATTTATGGCAAATTGGGATTGTTTTGGACAGCCTATTTCTGATTAAATCAATTGCCCCAAGATTCTAATATAAGCTTATATGTATTTTCCATAGTGTTATGACAGCAAATCTTAGCGACTTTCTTTTTTTTTTTACTCTTTATTTCTTCTAAAGAAAACACGGGAATACATGTGCAGAACGTGCAGGTTTGTTACGTAGGTATACGTGTTCATGGTGGTTTGCTGCACCTATTGACCCATCCTCTAAGTTCCCTCCCCTCAATCCCCACCCCCCAACAGGCCCTGGTGTGTATTGTTCCCCTCTCTGTGTCCATGTGTTCTCAATGTTCAGCTCCCACTTATGAGTGAGAACATGTGGTGTTTGGTTTTCTGTTCCTGTGTTATTTTGCTGAGAATGATGGTTTCCAGCTTCATCCATGTCCCTGCAAAGTACATGAACTCATACTTTTTTATGGCTGCATAGTATTCCATGGTGTATATGTGCCACATTTTCTTTTTTTCTTCTCAGTTTTTTTTTAAATTTTATTATTATTATACTTTAAGTTTTAGGGCACATGTGCACAGTGTGCAGGTTTGTTACATATGTATACATGTGCTACTATGTATACATGTATACATGTGTTACTATGTATACATGTATACATGTGTTACATAAGTATACATGTGTTATGTATACATGAACTGTCTACCACCTGCTCCTGGGAACAAGAAGAGAGATTAGAGTCTGACCAGCAACCTGATTTATTCTTACTCTTCAGGCTTCTGATTTCAGTAACTGTGGTGAACATGAATGTCAGGATCTAGTGTATATGTAGCTCATGAACACAACCACTGAAAGGCAGAAGATGTATAGCTATGAGAGTGGTGGAAGACGGATTTTTATTAGTAGGGGAGCTGCCTACCTGATGTCATAACCATGTCACATTATAGGTCAATGTCAACTCACTGTGGCGTTTGTCTTCCTCTTATTGATCAGTGGGTTCTGAGACTACTACTTTCGTCTGTTTGGTTTTTGTAGTAACAGTATTTTCCTCATTGGGTGTGTATCCCTTATCCTTCCTCTCTTCCTTTGGTCTAAATCTTCCCATTTTGACTCCAGCTGATAATCTCAACTTTCATTTACCTCCCTCCTGAGCACATCGAACGTGTTTATGTTGTTGTTTCTACTACTGTGGGTCCTGCTTGATGGCATCTAGCTCCCAGTGGATTTTTCAATAGCCACGATTATGGAAAGAAATCCAGGGAGGAATCCCCAATGATCTTTTTTAAGTTTTCTTGGGGAAATTCTTAGAGCATCTATCTACTTCAAGACAGGAGGCAGTGTGCCTCATTATAGACAAGTACACTCACCTGTGATATTTTATGTTGGAAGAAAATTTCTCAAAGAGTGAACAAAAGGTCTGAGCAAAATATGTCTTGAAGTCCTTGTTTGAACTTGAAATGGGGAGGGAATGCCAATTAGGAGAGACAAAGTGTGGGGTCAACTCTAGAATCTACTGAGAGAAAATTTGAGCCTAGCTTTGTAAGTTTTCCTTTTGTTTCTCGATTTCGTGTTACCTTTCTCTTAAGACACTTGATACTATAAGCCTGGATGAATTTCTCTTATAGTTGATTCCACTTCTCTGTAACTCAGGCCCTACTGGCAAGATATTATTTGTTGATTGTTGTTTTAGAAATATACAGAATCCTTCTATAAGAATGAATAAGACATTTCTTAGAATTCTGAAAATTTGATAAGTACAGAAGATATGAAAAAATTCCAAATTTAATTAAGATTATAAAACACTAGATATGTTTTTTAAAAATTATACAGTACCAAGAAAGTACTTATTAAAGTAGTTACAGTTTCTGGATGTCTGTTTTTCAGTTGCTTCTCAGTTCAGTCACATATTGCCTCACTTTTCATTGTGAACTTAATCTCTTAGTTCAGTTATCTAAAACTCCTAGAGGACAGATAATTTACTGTACTACTTAACATCAGATGAAACTGGACCAAAAAGCAAAGCCTGTTATATGTTAATGCAAATAAATTTGTTACTATATGTCTGTGAAAGTGAGTGATAAAACCAACCAATCTGAAATGTAGTGGAAAGACACTCTGAGATCCTATTTATCAGGAATTCAAACATTAATGAACAATTAACTAATTTATGGTAGTAGCTTTAGAATAAGGATAAATATAATAGATATTTACAGGTGAGGATACTACTTATAGATTGGCTTACCTTTGTCTGCAATATTGCAGAATAAGATATACATTATAATGTCATGAAAGATTCGTAAGATTTCTCTTTAGTGTTTTCTACAGTATAAAATATTAAACTATGTTTAGCATAATTTGTCTTCATTTCACTTCCTAATTATTTGAAATTGATAAACAGATATTTTAGATAAATAGGCATTTCTTGGTTGGTTAAATAACACATTGTTAGTGATGAGGAATGGCTGTCTGGGTAATTCAAATTTTATTTTATTTGGCTTGGGAGGTAGTAGAAATTATTGGGAAAGTAAGTTAACCTCCTATATGGATTATTTGCCTTGGGAGAAATAGGCCTGGATCCTAACACATAATCTTGCCAGAGGAAAACAATTGGTTTTAAAGAGGAATAGAAAAGAGATTGCAGTTACACAAAATCCATCACTTCCTCCAGAATAGCAATTCAAAGCCATCATCCTACAGAAAGGAAAGTAGAACATCAGTTCTAAACATGAAAGACAGGCTTTTTGTTGTTGTTGTTGTTGTTGTTTAATATTCTGCAGCACTAGCAGGCTTATCTTAGTTACCTTTTGCTTACAGTACTTCTGCAATTCATTTGCAAAAATGTCCTGAGGACTCAGCAATTGGCTCTGAAAGAAGATGGGGCGGGACTGTCATGGACAACAGCAGATAGCCAAGCTTGGGTTTGAAACATGCCCACAAAATTCGGTGTAGCAATCCCAGTGCACTGATGTGACTGCGTTTACATTTTCTGTTCTTGCTGTGTGCCTTAGGCTATCTGAAGGATGTCTCTGTTCTTTCCTCATTGAGAGATATATTTCCTGTCTCGAGTTGCTGCTTTTGCCCTAATTAAACTATCTATAAAACATTTGGCATCTAGGGAGTTTCTTCTGGGTTAATTACAGAACTGTGAGAAGCTTTTGCAGGAGAAATGAAGTTCAGTTTCAGACGAGATGGGTTTGTGTGAGTTTAATGTGTGGTTACCTGTGCAGAGGCCTAAAGGTTTGGCTTTCCCAATACTTCTCTCCCTCACCATCCAGGCTGGTCTGAATTTCTAGTGCCTGTATCTGGCTTCTCTTCTATTTTCACTAGACTGTGAGTTCCTTGAGGGCAAGTCTTATGCTGTTGTTCTCTTCACTGCAAAACTAGTAGAACGCTTACATATTTTAGGTATGGGAGGAGGAGGGAAGGAAGAAACCCTGGTGAATTAAAATGGTTCTGATGAGATACAGCAGTTTCCTATGTTTGACATTATTAATACAAAAAATAGTTCTTACATAATTTTCTTGATATTTGAAAGAAGAGGGGATGATATGTATTATTATTGGTCAGGGAGAATATTCTAGACAAAATGCTTATGGGACATAAAAAAATAACAAAATTGTTGTGAGTAGAGAGCAGGAGGCTGTTTTTGTTATTTAAAAAGCCTTTGGGTACTTCGCTAGGTTGCACAGAAGAAATGTGAAGATGAATCAAAAAGGATCTACCATCACAAGCTCTTGCATCTTTTGGGGGAAGGAAATATGAATACAGAATTATAAGATTTAGTATTGCAACAGGAACGGTCTCCTAGGGAGGATTTGAAAGTACATTCTTTCCAAGCAAAGAGGTAAAGAGATATCTTGGGTTAGAACAGAGAAAAGTATAGTAAGGGGCAGGGCTATTGTTGGGTCTGAATTTCATGAAGTAGACATCAAAGAGTCACTTCTTGCTGCAGGGAAAATCTACTGTTTGTTGAAATTGCTCACTTTCCAAACACTCTCTGTTCATTCCATTCTTAGAGGGCAGGGTCTGTTGCTGTTTGGCTCACCATTGTGTTTCTCAAACCTAGTATAGTTCACAATATGAAGCTGGTGCCCAGTAAATATTTATTGTGTGAATGAATAAAGTGTTGGTATCTCCATATTGTCAGTATTTTTAAAGCTTTTGAATTCAAATCCAGGTTTCTAGCTAGCTAGATTCCCCTTGAATATATCTTTCACTTCTTCATCATCATCAGTAATCTACTCTGTGTTGACTACCATGCAGGTAGTGGGCTCATAAAAGATTCTTTTAAATAGATGCCATGCTTGGTGTGAGTAAAACAGTACAGAGGAAATTGAGCTGTCTCTCTAATGTCAGCATACGGGTCAATATTTTTGAATTTGTTAAATAGATACCTCCCCTCCAAATTGTGATCAAATATTTCTCATCTAGACACTGTATCTCAATTGCATTTATCAATGAAGGCAAGGTTATGCAACCTCAATTACAGTCCTGGAAAGCTGTCAACAAAATCTGATTAACAAGCACTGCTTAATTGTTAAAAAAAAAAAATATAGGCATTGTTTCTTGGCTTCTGCCTGAAATAATAGCCTGGTAGGAAATTCATGGATTTAAAAAAAAAGAAAAAATATTAATCCAAACAGTTCCTGAAGACACCACAGCAGGGCAGTGGCCTTAATTAAAACTATAACTCCTCATGTTTTACCTATTTTGCCATTAAATCTATTTCTTCTTTGGCAAATGTAGGATATTTCTGTTTTGTTTATTATGCCACGTAAAACATGTTTTCTTTTTTTTACTCTCAGATATACAAATAGCCAAATAGAATAATATCTGCAAGTTAACCATAATTTTAAATTCTCTAGGGAATGAGCTTTTTGTTTTCAGGAAAATTGTGCTAAATGCCTTTGTAAAGCAGTACTCATCTTGATTTACCTGTTTTTGAAAGTATGAACTTATTTATACTAATGTATAATTGCACTATTCTTGAAGACAGCAGTCAGCATGGCTACTCTGACAGCTGCTTTAAAAGGGGGCTAATCCTAAGTGCTGACAGGTAGCACTTAGTTCAGCAATAGTTCGGCATCTCAGAGTTTGGAGATCTCTGACACTGTCATGATAAGGAAACCAGAGGAAAAAATGGGTGAAGAGTCTGACATGATTCGATATTTATGTTTCTTCCTGTGACCCTGTCCATTATTCCTAAGTAGGTTAAAGGACAAGGCTTACTTACTTGAGGCAAAATTCATAAAGGGAGAACAGGTCAGCTTGTCCAAAAGCTAAACAGGCCATGATAACCAGGAGTTTCTCTGCTGAATCTTGGGTAGGCTTGCCTTCTCACTGAAAGAGAGATAGATATGTTTACCCTATTAAAACATACTCTCTTAAAGACTCTCTTAAAGGACTTTAAAAAATATATACCTGTTTTTGTCCCATTCTCTTATTCAGGACTCTTTGAATTATCCCAGACATGCAGATAATTATTCCATGTATCAATGGGGTCATCGATGAAAAAGAGATTATGAGTGAAAAATGAATACAGAATTATAAAGCTTTCAAAAAACCCAGCAAAGGTTAGGAAGATTAAATGCAGAGCGAGAATGAAGGGGCTCTTCTGTCTTGCCCTCTGCTAGCCAAGAAATTGGTGATGCACCTCTAGCTTCAATTGACCTATTTGTATCTGTATATGAAGGACATATTGGAGTTACACTGAAGTGCTATATAATAAAATTTTAAAATCTTTTGTTTTTACTTCTATTTTTCAGTAGTGATAGATGCACAGATCTTTCCTATCTCAAACCCCCTTCCAAAAACTAAAAAATTTCTTTATACTTTCACTTTTATAGTTTAAGTGGATTCAAGTTTCCCTACTAGTAAAGCTTGAACCTCTAGAGCCATCTTGCCATTTTGTTCATTTACAATCAAATTGGACCAGGGTTATGAAGCATTTCCTCAGTGGCTTAACTGGGTGACAATGTATTTCTCCTTGTCCCTATCATGTAATTTCAGCCCTACATTTTCTTAAGGGTCAGAGTCAATTCCTCCTGCCAAGTCTAAAGTGGCCAGGTGGCAACCATATGTTAAAAACCATATGATTTATCCACTGTGTCTCCTGATAGAAGGAGACCCCCTCTGGTAACTAGGTCCTATATAATGACAGAGAACGAAGTTGTAGGGATGGGGAGTACAAATACTCCAGTGGAACACTGAGAGTGGTAATAAGTAGGGCCACACCTACTTCCATTCCTTGGTTCCCAGACTCATGTATTTTATCTACTGGGGGCACAGTACCATGTGATAGTCATGAATTTAGGGTATATACTGCTTTCTGAATTATGAGACTTCTTTCTATTAGGGTATCATTTATAACCTGGTACTTGAAATATGCCTTAGAAGGGTATATATATGTATATGCAGATTGGAATTCTCTGGGCTTTGTTGTGATAGGAATAGTAGAGGGGTATATAATGTTAAATTGTAAATGGTGTGTACTTCCGTGGGTCCAATGCTGCATCTCCACTAAGATGAAGTAGACCGCTCGGTCTAAAATTATGTGGGTGGGAAAGGTAAACATATCAAAAATCATGTCGATTCTAATTAAAATAAAGCATTGTTCTTTCTAGAGCAGAGAAAGTCCAATGTGATCAATCTTTACCAAGTGGCTGGTCCATCTTCTTGAAAGCCGTTGTATCAGGTGCTCAACCTTTGTCTCAGCTGCTGGCAGATTGGGTATTTGGCAGCAGCAGCACCTAGATCAGACGTGGTGAATCTTACTGGGAAGGCTGTCCTCAACCTTCTAATCATCCATTATTTCTTTTGCTTGTATAAATTAAACAATTTCTGTGGAGCAGTGTGCATCTGCTTGCCTCTAGGAACTGCATTCTATTAGCCATCTCCATAGCTCTAAGTTAGGCCTCCATGGCTGCCACTCCAATGTTGCAACTTATTATGGTAATTGCATCCACATTGTTTCTGATAGTTAAACACTACTACCTAACCTCAATTGTTTTTGGGATCCTATTATTTCCCTTGTTATCAGAGCCTAGTCCTGTAACATACCTGATATATAGATGATAGGTATCACTGAGTTACTCAACAAAGTTGTTCAGAATCTCACAATGACCTTACTTATCTCACTGGTGAATGGTGTGTACTCCTATGGAATATTCTTGGCTGATAGGTTTTCTGGCATTATATAGTATATTCACTCTAGTACATCTACTTCTCTGAGACTTATTATCCCTTTCTCTACCGTTTTCCATACTATTTCTTAGTGCAGACCATGAATTTTCAACCTTTTAAGAATTACTCTAGTTTTGTGTTAACATACCTCCTATGGGTCCTTGCCAGGTGTTAAATTTAATATCACTGGAGAAGGAATGTATCCCATAATGATACATTCTTTTCTGTTTAACTTTGTATACCTCTCCATTGATGTAGCACTGACCGAATCCAGTTCATATGTGCTCTCCCAATTCCTACTTGTGCATACATATTGGTGAGGTCTTACACCTTCTTCAATATATAGTCTTTCTCCTCTCTTAACAGACCCTTCCATTTCTCAGCTGGAGAATGCTATGACTTTACTCTAGTTGTTGGTCTGGAGGTCCAGGAGGTTGTTTGTGGTAGATCTTCATGGTGGATGCAAAGATTTTCCTACAAGTAAGAAGCCTCCATATTGTCTTCAAGCAAGGATGAAGTGCTAGCGCCAACAAGAAGGAGAGGGTGACTTTTGCAATCTTAGAGGATTCAGGAAAATCCAGGGATCCAAGAGTTTCAGGTGAATTAACCCAGATGTCCTATCCCATGACTCACAGTCCTATTTTTCCTAAGGCCTTGGCCTTGGCAAATCCAACCTGCCCAAGCTGAGAATTCAACCTTCTCTAGAGATTTATAGCTCTTATGATTAATTCCTGGACCTGGTGCTCAGCTTTATCTGAATCTGTGGCAAGAGGGAAGAATTTATATGGTGACACTGGAGGTCTGTTGTCTTTCAACTCAGCTTTACATTAGTAATGAATCACTCTTCACTTTTGTTGTCTTTCTGTACTGCATCAAGAGGCCCTAGCAACAGTTACTGTATTCCAGAGTATGAATCGCTTCTTCCCCTGAACCTCTCAAATACCTGAGATAGAGTATGTATGCACTAATTCATTCCCTTCTACTCATATCCCATCCCAGTCTACTGCCAGTGAAAACGTTAACAATCACACTGCTATAATACACCACGGACTATCCATTTTCTACATAGCATCAGTGATTAAGTCCTCATTTCTAGTCTAACTGAGGACATAGATAAAATATCTTATCTGGAGTCACTTCCTCAGTGCTCCCTTGCTATCAATTTTCTTAGGTCAGATTCCCAGGGAAGTAGGCTATGAGACAGAGAAATATATGCTGAACTTCTTTTGGATTAGGTAGAGGGAAAAGCTGAGCTGCAATGCATTTGCAATAGAGTCTTTGACCAATCTCACAGGAAACTCTGATGTCAATATGGTCCCTGTATTAAAGCAAGGGGTTCAAGCAATTGAACTCCCACATCCATTAGTCATTGGATGTATAAAGCAGCAGAAGAGAGAGAATGAGCGCTTGACCGTGAACCTCTCTCAGGGAGTGAGTCAACTATGAACTCTTGGCAGCCAACATAACATTTTTGAAAGTTGAAGGGATGAGTGACTTAGTCCTGAAGTGGGTATCTGTGTGGCATGTTATGGCTGTGCCACATCATGTCTTTCCATTCATTCTGAGAGAAGGTGAGGATGGGAGGCTGGAATGCAAAGATTATGGTCGGCATTACATTGACTTGAGTATTAGGGATATTCAGAAAGTGTATGCACTGTGGGATACCTCTTCCATGTCCTTCTTCCTCCAAAGACACAAAAGTTTACTCAGAGGATATTCTAATTGTTGTTGTTGTTGTGTTTTTTTAATCTGCAATGTTTTAGAAAATAGCAGATTGTGGTCCCATGATCTGTGGTGTCAAAGATAGTCTCTCTAATTTCCTACAACATTCTTCTGGGTCTTTGCTTTATAGCTGTAGTCAAGGCCTCAATAATGGTCTGGGCTATGTAAGGGGAATGGACAAACACAAGTATAATTGGAGCCCTATTCTTAATGTAGTTTTATTGAAGAGAGAGATTTTACCTTCCTTTTTGAGAAGGAGCTTTTGATGGATAGACATTGTATATTTTTACCCCTGTGCTTATTATAGGTATAAAAAATTTCATATTACCTTCTTAATTTCTTCCTATTATTTCAATTACACCAATACTTGGACTTGCTATAGATGAAGTTATTAGCTATATCTTTTGTGATTATTTATTCTCAGAGCTTGCTGATACTAAGCATGTTTTATTTTCAAACAGAAGAGACGTTACATGTATAATTTGGTATCCCACAATAAGAATATCAAATTTTTAAAGAACTGGACTTGATATTTAATTTCCTTATTGGCAGCATATATTACCTATACTTATATGGAATGTACTCTATCTTTGCAGAAAACTTTAAAAGATGTCTTGCTATCAGGTATTTTGAAATAATTTATTTATGGATTTACTTAAAGAGCACCTTAAGATACAGGAAAATGAAATTGCAGCTCTCTTTAGTGTGATGCTAATTTAAATTTTAATTATAAATGCCACACCCATTTCACTTGAGTGCCTTGAAGCATAAGTAATGGGCTTTTATCCAAGAATTAGAATCAAATGAAGTTCCATTGTGTGAAGAGAATCACACTAGATCAAATACTCTAAAGAGGAAAAGAGGGGAGGATTCTAATTCTGTAAGCATCTATGTTCTAGTCTGTTTTCTCCCGGTGCAACATTCATTAAAACTTAAAATTCTTACTTTTACTACAAAAGAAGGATGCATTTAGAGTTTTGCACAATTAATGAAGGGAGAACAGCTTGGAAGCCATGTCAATAGTCAAGTGTAAATCTGTGTGGTGAGGATTAATTGAATGTGTTTTTTAATGTGTATAGTATAGTGTCTGAAATATTGCAGAACCTATATAAAAATGTTTAATATTTTTAGTATTTTTAAAATAAAAAAACAAGATAATGACCTCAAGGGAACACTGATGAGGGCCTGAACTAAGGTGGTAGCTCTGGGAATGGAAAAGAGGTAGGAGGTATGGGAATGAGAGAAATTGTGAAGTTAAGGTTCATAAGATTTAGAAACTGGTTAGAGATGTGTGACAAAAAGATGGAATGAAGGGTGAACCTGGATGTCCAGTGTGTATAATTAGGATAACATTGCTTTTGTATATAAATATTCTATGAGAAACTGATGTGACATTATAGTTCATGAATGAAGATAAATTTGAAAATATTAAATATGAGATGTTAATGGTTATATAGACCCAACTGGTCAACAAACAAATAGGAATTAATGCAAAGAATAGAAGATAGATGCAGACATATTGATTTGGTAGTTAGAAGAAAGGGGAAGAAAAGTCTGAAAAGAGGAGAGGGGCCAGTGAAGGACTTTGTTAGGGCTTATTTGTAAAGAAGGAAACCTACTTAAATTGGTATCTTACTACCCTTCAGATAAAACTCTCATTAGCCCCAGTCTTCAACCTAGAAATCAATCAGAAAAAAAGGCAGCCCTTCCCTCTGGGGCCATCTGGTCTCTTATTTCCCCTCTTCTGCCTCTTGTCTGCATTCTTTGCCCGCCCACCCCACCCCCCTGAAAGTTTTTTCAATGTTCAACTTTTACAAGGTTTATACTTGACTGCTTAAGTAAAAACTTTGTCACTTTCTTGTTGAAATGCCTACAAAGGCCTGATGAAAGACTTCATGTTCTCTCTCAAGTTCCCAAGAGAGAAACTTTCTGGACGAGTCTTAATCATGTGACCACCCGGATAGAAGTAGCTGTGGTCAGAGAGAGGCTCCAGCAGGTCCCATTGTCGTGGAAGTAAATAGACTGATTTAAAGAATGCCAAGTAGTTAATGGTTTCAGATGCAGTGATAGGTTGGAGAAGATTAAGATTTTATACAAATACTTTTTATGCCCAATAAAAGAGAAATTTCAGTAGAGTACTGAGGCTGGAACTGGATGGTGAGAGGTTGGAGATGAATGGACTTGTGGAGAAGTAGAGAGAGAGAGGTTTCCATGATGCTTTTCAAGAGTTAGGTGGGAGGTGCAGTAGCTGGAGGAGGTAATGCTATGGAAGGACGGCCGAAGGCTCTTGTTCATTTGTTTGTTTTTTGTTTACAACATGGAAGATATAAATATGCTTATTGCTTAGGCTGGGTGGACCCAGTAGGGAAAAGAGACTGAAGATGTGAGCAAAAGGAGAGATAACATTCCTAGAGGTGGTGAGATGTGATTCCATTAAGAGAACAGGAAGAGATGTGATCCTTGGAAAGGAAGAATTCTTGCATATTAGAGATGTACAGCAAACATACAGTACTGAAACACGTATCTTTTTGAATACTTATTGTAATTTTGTTCCAATTGTATGACAGTGAAGCTTTGGACAACTTCAGTTCGTCTTTAATCAAGAAGACGTTTCTGTATCAGGTAGAGGATTTCCAAGCAGGTTTGAGAGGTGAGGCCTGGTCTTTGCGGTAAAGATTAATGTCAGAAGAACTTTTTATTTCTTTAACACACTGCTTAGGCCCTTATGTCTTTGATTGCAGGGTTGAACCACTTTTTCTGTATATATTCTTATTTTATTATTTACATATTTTTATTGGAGTACAATTTACAGTGAAGTGCATATATTTTAAGCTTGCAATTAAAAGAATTTTTAAAAATGAAAACACTTAACCACTCTAAGATATAGAGCATTTCTATCACCCTAGAAAGCTTTCTCATATCCTCTTCAAGTCAATCTCCACTCTTCATAGCCAACAGTGTTTCAGATTTTGATTATCATAAATTATTCTTGCTTTGAACTTAATATACATAAAATCATAGAGTATGTATTCTTTTGTGCCTGGTTTATTTTGCTCAGCATAATGTTTATGAATGTCACATGCAGTAGTGGTTCATTATTCAAATATACCATAATTTGTGTATTCATTCTCCTGATGGATTTTTTTTTCATTTTTTGGCTATTATTGAAAAAAGCTATCAGAAAAAATCTTATACACATTTGTTTGTGAAAATATGTTTATTTCTCATGGGTGAGTACTTAAGAATAAAGTTACTGAATCATAGGGTGCATGTAGGCTTAACTTTGTAAGAAATTAGCCATTCCTAAGGTGATTTTATTTTACATTGTCCTCTGCAATGTATAAAAGTTTCAGTTGCTCCACATCCCTTCCATCATTTGGTGTAACCAGTCTTTAGAAATTTTAGCCATTTTCATCTGTATGAAATGGTATCTCATTTTGATGTTTTTATTTGTATTTTCTTTATAATTAATGCTGTAGAGTACAGTTTTATGTGCTTATTCGTCATTTGAACACCTTCCTTGGTGAAGTGTTTATTCAAGTCTTTTGACCTTTTTTGTTTATATTGTATTTTTATTGTTAATTTTTTGGGTTGGTGTGTGTGCATGCATGTGAGTGTGATACAAATCAGATGTGTGCATTGCAAAGTCAATCTGTGACTTGCCTTCTTATTTTGTTCGTGGTTTTCAAAGAAGACAAGTTTTTAATTTTGATGAATTCCAAGTTATCAAATTTCTGTTTTATATTTAGTGCTTATTTATACTTCTAAGAAATTTTTCTATACCTTTAGTTTGCGTTAACATTCTTTTATATGTTATACTCACAGCATTACAACTTTACTTCAGCTGAAATTAATTCTGTATGCAGAATTATCTACTTTTCTCGTGTTTATAAAATTGTTCCAGGATCATTTATTGAAAATATCCTAATTGAATTTTTTTGTACCTTTGTAAAAATTAAAGTTATCTATACACATATGTCTATTTCTGGACTTTCTTCTATTCCAATTATTTCTTTTCTCTAGTTATATCAGTATCACTACTACTGCAGCTGTTAGTAAATTTTGAAATTAGGTAGTGTTAATCCTCCAATATTGTTTTATTTTATTATTATTATTTTCTTTTTGAGACCGTCTCACTCTGTTGCCCAGGCTGCAGTGAAGTGGCACAATCTTGGCTCACTGCAACCTCCACCAGCCAGGCCCAAGCTATCCTCCCACCTCAGCCTCCCTAGTAGATGGGACTACAGGTGTGCGCCACCATGACCAGCTAATTTTTGTATTCTTTGTAGAGACAAGGTTTCGTCATGTTGCCCAGGCTGGTCTAGAATTCCTGGGCTTAAGTGATCTTCCTACTTTGGCCTCCCAAAGTGCTAGGATTACAGGTATGAGGCACCACTCCTGGCCCAATCTTGTTCTTTTTATAGAGTGTTTTAAGTATTCTAGAATCTTTCCATTTCCATATACATTTTAGCATTTTATTTCCAAATTCTCAAAAACAAATATGCTGGGATTTTGTTGTGGTCTATTAAATCTATAGATCACTTTGGGGAGAATTGGTATATTAATGTTGAATTTTTAAACTTATGATCATATATTATCTCTTTAGTTATGCCTTAATTTCTTTCAGCAATATTTGTAGTATAGGAAAATATGTCAGTAAATTTTTTCTAAAAATTTTATGATTTTTATATTATAATTGATTTTTATCTTATTTTTCAATTTTTTACTGCTAGTAGTGAGAAACGTAATTTATCTATACTGAGCTTATGTTCTGTGAGCTTGCCAAATTTAGTTTTCAGTTTTTATACTTATTTTGAAGATTCCTTAAGATTTTCACATAAATACTCATGTCAACTGTGGAAAAATGCAATTTAATTTTTTTCCTTTCTAATACTTTTGATTTCATTGTTTTGCCTTATTGACCTATCTAAATCCTCCAATTCGATGTTAAATACAGGTGGTGAGAGTGGATATACCAAGCTTAATCCCTATCTAAGAGAAAGCATTAAATATTTTGCCTTCAATTATAAGCTCATATGTGGATTTTGATTTTATTAGATTGATGACGTTTTCTTCTATTTTGCTAAGAAATGTTTTATGGCATAAATGGGTGTTGAATTTTGTTAAGTGCCTTTTTTTCTTTACATGTACGTAAGTGATTATATGCTATTTTTCTGCCTTTTTAAAAATGTGTTCAATTGCATGACTGATTTTCAAAAATTAAATCAGCCTTATATTCCTGGAATAATTATACTTGATCGTGATCTATTAATCTTTTTACACATTCCCATATTTTATTTGCTAATGTTTTGTTAAACATTTTTCATCTACGTTCATGAGGGATACTAATCTGGATTTTTTCTTCTCTTGTAACGTTTTTGTCAAGTTTTGAAATCATGGTTTTGTGGCCAAATAAAGCAATTGGACAATGTTCTTCCCTCTTTTCTGAAAGAGTTTGTTTCAAATTAACACATTTTTCCTTAAAGGTTTCTAGAATCCTCTAGTTTAAAAATTCCGCCTGGAGCTTTCTTTATGGAAGATATTTGATTACATATGTATATGTAAGATATCTATATATATAAATCTATTCTCTCATACATATAAAATATACATAAGATATATATACATAGTGAAAAATTCTTCCTTAGTTTTTATAATATGTGGTTTTGAAGGAATTGATATATTTTATCCATTATTGAATTTATTGACATAAAGTTTGTATAATATTCTCATTGTCGGTTTAATATCTGTATGATTTGTACTTATATTCTGTCTTTCAGTTCTGATATTGGTAATTTGTATTTATTATTTTCTTCATCAATTTTTATTACCTATTTGTTAACTTCTGGGTTTTTGTCATTGACTTCTTCTCTTATTTTTGTTATTTTCTTCATTCCACTTGCTATGTATTTAATTTGCTCTTTTTTTGACAGCTTCCAAAGGTGAAATTTAGATGATAGATTCTTAGATTATTTAAACCTATACATTCATTTTTAAGCACTGCCTTTAGCTGTGTCCCATACATTTTGGTATGTTTTTTTTTTAAATTATTCATTTCAAAATATTTCAGTTTTGGGGGGTTTTGACCCATGGATTATTTAGAAGAATGTTGTTTAACTTTAAAAGATAGCTGTGGAGATGGAGTGTTTATAGATATTTCATTCTTATTGTTTTTTAAATGTCTTTTATTATGGTCACGATATATAAGCTCTGTAAGATGTTAGTCTTTTGAAATATTTGAGGCTTATTTCAAGGACCAGGATGTGTCTTGGTTAGTGAGCTCTGTGCATATGAATAAAGCATATCTCTTCTACAGTTTTTGTATGTAATGAGTATGTGATATTTTGACAGAAAAATTAGATGACTTCCATATTTTCCTTACTTCAAAGACAGCTAAATTGCTTGAGACAGGCAATTCTGAGGGAGAAGTTTTAAGTTAGAGTGGAGTATGCCTCCTAAAATAGAGTCTTAAAGAATGATTCAAAGACTTCAAGAAATGTCATAAAGATATCAGAGTCAAGAACAGCATCGGGTTATAATAAAAAGAGTCAATTTCCACAAGCCAAACTAAAACTACTGGATTTTAGTTTTGTGCCCTTAAGCAAGTCAAGTAACCTCTCCAAACTTTGATCTACTGAAGATAATGACACCTCCCTCCATGGCTAAGCATCCTAACTATTCTTGGAATCAAGCCACAGAATATATATGAACATGTTTTGAAAGCTAAGTCAAATGAAAATGCAGGTGGTGATATTATTATACCATCACATAGCATAAATCTATAGCTAATTTTAGTAAAATCTAAGAGTAAAACCAATTTTAGATGATCTATCAAGTGGTTTTAACATTGCTAAAATTCATTAAGTCAGCCTCTTGTTCTTCACAGAGGTCTTAGAAAACCACATTAGAAATCAGTCTGAAATTGCCACTAATTACTAAACCCAGTGTGTTGCTTTTAAGGATGTTCTTTTCACATTAGAGTGAGTTTATAGACAGATAGAATGTAATAAAACTGAGCAAAATGAGTTAGCAACACCTAGTCATATGTAAAGAATACTTTTTGAACAGATTTTTGTTTAGACACTCGAGGTGCGGCACTCTTTAGACTTCATAAATTAGACTTGTGGACATCTAATCAATGTACCAACTTCCCAGCAATATTCCTAGTTTCTTGTTATACGTATATTTAATGTAATTTTAGCAAAGGACATATTTTTGGCCAAAATACTTCATTTTGTAGGCAACTCTTAGAGAAATACAAAAAAATTTTTTTAGTTTGAACCTTACTCTTTTGTAATGTGTGATAATTTTTACATCTTAGGAGGGTAATAGATTTGTATTAAGGACAAAATAACTCTTTTCCTCTTCCACCCTACTAACATTTAGGTCAAGTTCTGTTTGTAGCTGAGCAGGCTGGTGATAGTTCATGACAGGTTTTGATAAATTTATTACTTTTTTCCAATGAAAAGTCATTAAACAGCTATTAACTATCAGACACCCTGGTACATTGCTTTGGGAAAATTGAGGCAAAAATGAGGGATTATATTGCCTCATGTTAGATCCTATAATACATGTCATACAGTATAGTAAGGGTGTTTGTATGCATTGGAGAAGGTATCTGTGATGATCAAATGAGCCTGTGACACAGATGGAGGAGTGAATTAGCTCCTGTCTGGGAATTTAAAACACTTTTAACTACATGTAACACTATAGATTTTTATCGTCCTCACGAACTTTCAAAATTAGTGTGAAATTTACTATACCTTAAAAAATAGACTAATGCAACTGAGCAGCTTGCATTAGTCTAAATGAACCCCAAAGAGCGTCTGTGTCACTGTGGTGATTTCTTGGCTGACCTGCAGTCAGTAAACGAGTAGGGGTAGAGGAAGTGTCTGCTCAGATGGGAATCGTATTATTTAATAACAATGTTAACATTTTTAGTACTTTTGATGTTGTGGGCACTTCTCTAATTATTTCTTATTTAGTCATTATAGCAATATGAGGAAGGTGGTACCATTATCTTATTTGTTAAATGAGGAAACTGAGAAACCGAGAGATTAAATAGTTTGCTCAAAGTGCGCCGTGGGGACATGGCACAGCCATGATCTAAAGTAGCCAATCTGACTTAAGTCTTTCCTCTATACCTTCCCCCACCCACAGGGGATGATAGAGCTCAGGTGGGCACCAAATGACACACATGACTCCGTCCCATCAAGGATGGAAATGCTCCGTGATTTAACTGATGTTATCCCACTTGAACAGTATGATGCCGTATGGTTTGGTAACCATACAGAAATTATTCAAATCAGCCAGGCGTGGTGGCTCACGCCTGTAATCCCAACACTTTGGGAGGCCGAGGCGGGTGGATCACGAAGTCAGGAGATCGAGACCATCCTGGCTAACACGGTGAAACACCGTCTGTACTAAAAATACAAAAATATTAGCCAGCGTGGTGGCGGGCACCTGTAGTCCCAGCTACTCGGGAGGCTGAGGCAGGAGAATGGCGTGAACCTGGGAGGTGGAGCTTGCAGTGAGCCAAGATTGCACCACTGCACTCCAGGCTGGATGAAAGAGTGAGACTCCATCTCAAAAAAAAAAAGAAAAAAAGAAAAGAAAGAAATTATTCAAATCCTAACTGTATGTTTGAGTAAGTCTCGAGTAAGTCGCTTAGAAGCTCTGAGTCTAGCTTTTTTTTTTTTTTTTTTTTTTTCTCTTCTGTCTTTAAAATGAGAATAGTATTTTACCTTGCGGGGTTGTTTTCAAGATACAGATTAATCCAGAGAAGAGGCAGAATAGACCTTAGGAGACACAGAGGAGCAGGTAATTTGTTTAAATAGGAATACGGCTCTTTGCCTTGGTATAGGACACTCGGGTGGTAATGTGTCAAACGTGGGGAGAGAAGACGTGAGAAACATTTCAGCTAATGGAAGCTTTTGCTCTAGAATAGCAGTGGTCCTCAATGGCCTTCCTTTATACAGCTTAACTCTCCATCAATAATTCTAACAAATGTCAAAATTGCTCACAGGATTTACTTTCAGAAATCTCTTTTAATCTCAAACAGTTTCCAATTCCAGAAAATTACAGACATTGAGTGTAGAGAATCAAGGTAAAAGTCAAATTATTTAAGGACAGAGTTAGATTGCCCTATCAAAGAATGTTGGGCACAGTGGGAAGGTGCCAAACCCTGGGATGTGATTGCTATAGAGGAAAGGCAGCGCAGCACAGAGGAAAGAATAGTGAAGTCGGGGTAGGAGGCCTGCGTTTTTGTTCCAGCTCGGCTGTATGAACTAAGGCAAGTGTTTTGACCTTCCTAGCTTTCCTTTTCATGCTGTGTACAATTTGAGGATCGGTGCTGTTCAAACTGCACTCCCCAACCTCAACGACTCTGTAGAGGGTTTCTGTAGGCCGCAATTTTTGTGGAAGCAGTGAAGTGGGACTCTAACCCTGCTGCCTTAATTCAGCTAAAGGAGCTCTGCTTTTTCAATCATATTGAGTTTCAACATCTTATTTTGTTGGAAAAAAAGTGGGAGGGGGCTTGTTTCTGAGGATAAAAATCAAAACAAAACAATACCTTATAACAAAAAAACTCATCTTTGAAATGTTAGAATTCTAAGTTGCTTATCTGTAAGCCAGGGTACCTGTACTCTGCTCTCTGTGCATGTGATTAGGAAGATGTTGCAAAGATTGAAAAAGCAATAGTGCTTATCATCATGTAGCTGGGAACGGGGTCGGGCCACGCCAAGATAGTAAACAGGCAAAGCTTATTCAAGGCTCCTCAGTATCTCATTTCTGGAATACCCTCTTACCTGTCCCCTTTGAAGGTGGACTGTTCCCATTCTCAGACTTTAATTTTTTAAAAATTGTTTTGAGTGCATAGTAGATGTATATATGTATGGGGTACCTGAGATATTTTGATACAGACATGCAATGTGTAATAATCACAGTGAATAGGGTATCCATCCCCTCAAGTATTTATCCTTAGTATTACAAACAATCCAGTTATACTCATTTAGTATTTTAAAATGTACAATTAAACTCTTACTGACTATAGGCCGGGCGCAGTGGCTTAAGCCTGTAATCCCAGCACTTTGGGAGGCCGAGGAGGGCGGATCACGAGGTCAGGAGATCGAGACCATCCTGGCTAACATGGTGAAACCCTGTCTCTACTAAAAATACAAAAAATTAGTTGGCATGGTGGCAGGCACCTATAGTCCCAGCTACTTGGGAGGCTGAGGCAGGAGAATGGTGTGAACCTGGGAGGTGGAGCTTGCAGTGAGCCGAGATCCTGCCACAGCACTCCAGCCTGGGCAACAGAGTGAGACTCCATCTCAAAGAAACAAACAAACAAAACAAACAAACAAACAAAAAAACCAAACTCTTACAGACTATAGTCGCCCTAGTATGCTATCAAATATTAGATTGTATTCATTATTTCTACTTTTTGTACCCATTAACCATCTGCCTCTTCCTTCTACCTCCCCGTTACCCTTCCCAGCCTCCAGTAACCATCCTTCTACTTTCTATCTCCATGAGTTCAGTTGCTTTGATTTCCAGATCCCACAAATAAGTGAGAATATGCAATGTTTGTCTTTCTGCGCCTGGCTTATTTCACTTAACATAACTCCAGTTGTATCTATGTTGTTGCGAATGACAGGATCTCATTATTCTTTTTACGGCTGAATAGTACTTTATTATGTATATGTACCACATTTATTTATCCATTAATCTGTTGATGGACACTTAGGTTGCTTCCAAATCTTGTCTATTGTGAACAGTACTTCAACAGGCATGGGATTGCAGATATCTCTTTGATATAAGGATTTCTTTTCTTTTGAGTATATATCCAACAGCAGGATTGCAGGATCATATGGTAGCTCTATTTTTAGTTTTTTGAGGAACCTTCAAACTGTTCTCCATAGTTGTAGTAATTTACATTCCCACCAATAGTATACAAGGGCTTCCTTTTCTCAACATCCTCACCAGCATTTGTTATTGCCTGTCTTTGAGATAAATCCATTTTAACCGGAGTGAGGTATCTCATTGTAGTTTTGAGTTGCACCTCTCTGATGATCAATGATATTGAACACCTTTTCATATGCCCATTTTCCGTTTGCATATATTCTTTTGATAAATGTCTATTCAAGTGTTTTGCCCATTTTTAAATTGGATTATTAGATTTTCTTCCTGTAGAGTTGTTTGAGCTCCTTATATATTCCGGTTATTAATCCCTTGTCGGATGGGTAGTTTGCAAATATTTTCTCTCATTCTCTGGGTTGTCTCTTCACTTTGTTGATTGTTTCCTTTGCTGTGCAGAAGCTTTTTAACTTGATGTGACTCCATTTGTCCATGTTTGCTTTGGTCACCTGTGCTTCTGTGACTCAGGCTTCTTAATGTTCTCTCTACTCTCCCGCCAAGTCCTGAGGGATATCCTGATAAACCATTTATACCAAAGTACAATGTGCCTGATAAGCCTTAAAACCTAGGGGCCCAGTGGTGAGACTTGCATTTCAACAAAGACCAAAATTTTAAATAAAAGAAATAAAGCTCTAATAATAAAAACTAGTATAGATTATTCTTGAGTAGGGGAGTTCTTCAAACATACTACGTAGGTCACCACCTATTTCCCTAAGATTGGTCCTCCTGGGCACAGTAGTATAGCATAGTGTTTATGAGAAAGGACTCCAAAACCAGTCACGTTGGTTGCAATGCTGGCTGCATCACTTCCAGGCTATGTGGCTTTGGACTAGATACTCAGGCTCTCGTATTCTTCATCTGTAAAATGGGAATTCATAACAGTATCTACCACAAGTTTACTATCGAACATTAATGTAATCTATAAAAAGCACTCAAGACAATGCCTGGCATATAATAGACATTAAAAATGGAAAAACATATGTAAGAGCTGTTTGGTAAACAGCTTAGAAGAATAATTAAGGACTAAATATCATGGTTCAGACTATATAGACTGTAAGGACTATAAAGAAAAGAAAAGATGACAAGTTAAATAACTTTTGTGGAAAACATGAGTCTCGATTTCTCATTTGAATGATTTGGAACAGATTAGGTGGAGGACATTCTAGACAGAGTGAAGAACAAGAATAAAACAATGGAAGAATACATGTGTGCATCCACAGTACCATGAAGTGGCCTAGAGCAGAGGGTATACAATCATTCATCGGGAGAAGGAGGAGAAGAAAATGATATTTAAGGGAAATTAGATGGGATATTTAAGGGAAATTAAATCAATGGGGAGGTTTGAAATGGTGGAGGATATTACTTTAGGGGGCCAGTAAACTACTGTAGTATTCTATGTCTAAAATAAGGAGAATGTAAATTATTACAGTAAAATAATTTTAGAGTTAGGCGATTTGGGCAACTACTTCAGCATCTCTGAGGCTCAGCATTCAGCATTCCTGATCATAAACTGAGATACTATCCTTACAAGATTACCATGAAGATTATTTGAGATAAACCACACAAAAGGACTTTGTAGATCCTAAGTGCTATGGAAATATTAGTACTCAGTGCCATTGTTTACTCTTAAACAAAAGTAGCAGCAATGGGAATGAATAAAGTATGTATGTGGGTTGTAGTTGGGTGAAGAAATTCACAAAATAACTGATTAGCTAGAATTAAAGAGTATGCTTGAGTCATTTGACTTTCATTCTTGGGGGAAAGGGATCTTTCTGTTTGTTTTTAAAAAATAGTATATTAGCTTAGGATAAACCTTTTAATCACTTTCTGATTTGATCATTTTTGTTGAAATATTTTAATATTTATTGGTTTATTGCTTTTGCCTTAAAGTAAGGCAAAAAACTAACAGTTCCCCCAAACATTATTTAATGTGTTACTGTGTTCCAGCAATTCTGATTGTCAGAGTCATCCCTGTGATCATCAGTCACATTATATACACATCCTTTTACTCCTTCATGTGGAAAGGATATATAAAACAGGTATAAATCTTCATTGACCTGATAAAGACATTCTAGAGGATGCTTTTTAAAATTTAATCTTTAATATCAACCTATTTGCTCATCATCTGCCTTGTCCCAACTTGTTCCACCTCGACATGCTCCCCTTTATCAATTCTTGTGGCTCCTCACACGCTATTGGTGTATCTGGCTTGCCCTTCCATCTCCAGCTACTCTGGTTTTCTTCTTTGCTGTGTTTGGAGGAGCCTGCTTATAAAGTTAATTGGTTGGTGTGCTGCTCAATGCTGTTTTGCACAGGGGCCCTCTTGCTCAGTTGCACCTTTTCTGCACTTTGTTAGGGTTGCTTCCTTCTCTGTTGCAGTGATTCTGCCCTCCTACCTGATGGGAAGCTTCTTTGAGTCAGCTACTTTTCAAATCACCAAGAATTTACTGTTGAACAGATATGTGGTGAACCATATTTATGTATCACCCTTTTATGTATTTTGAAAGAATTTCTTTTAAATCAGCAATTATAGGGCATTTACTGATGAGGTGCCGTTGTATTGAAAAGCAGAGGCTTTCTTTCTATGTTCTTGTAGGAAAATAATTCTAATCCTAACACAGTCCAGGACACGTAACACAACTTAATGCAAATGAAGGAGCAGTTAAGAGTAAGGTTATTCTATTAGTCTAGGATTAAGCAAATAACAGTAAAGTCAAAAAGTCAAGTGATTCAATAGCAAAGACATGGAATCAACCCAAATGCCCATCAAAAATAGATTGGATAAAGAAAATGTGGTACATAAACACTATGGAATACTATGAAGCCATAAAAAGGAATGACGTCATGTTCTTTGCAGGGACATGGATGAAGGTGGAAGCCATTATCCTTAGCAAACTGATGCAGGAACAGAAAACCAAACACTGCATCTTCTCACTCATAAGTGGGAGCTATACAATGAGGACACGTGGACTCAGGGAGGGGAACAACACACACTGGAACCTGTTGCAGGGTGGGTTGTGGGGAGGTAGAGCATTAGGAAAAGTAGCGAAATGTGTGCTAGGCTTAATACCTAGGTAATGGGTTGACAGGTGTAGCAAACCAGCATGGCACACATTTATCTATGTAACAAACCTGCACATCCAGCCCATGTAACCCAGAACTAAAAATAACAAGAAAAGCCAGGTAATAAGCATATTTCTATACCAAAGACAGGAATACAGATCAGAATAAGGGCCAGTGAGACAAGCGTGAGTCCTGAGGCCAGGACTTGGGGAGGTGAACTCCTTGGGCTGTACCATAAGAGGTCCTGTCCCTTTGTCTTCTTTGTCTGTCTTGAAAGTTAACCTCTAAATATCCAGCTCACCTGGGTATTTAGTACTTTACTGCCTTTAATAAGGAACATAAAATACTTTACTGCATTTAGTAAGGAACATAAAATTGTTTGTTGATCTGAAAATGCTTTAACTTAATTCTGGTAATGATTTAGCAATAAATTTTTGACTGTTTAAAAGTTCATTATCTCCTTTAGCTCACTAGGGTATTAAATAGTTCTCTTAAAAATGAATATGTTAACATATCTGCAAAACATATTTCCCATTAAACACTAATATTAGTTTCCGAGTTTACACACTTTCTGTTCAAATCTGGGGTTCGGAGTCAAGGCTGTGTTTCATGTTAATCGCATGACCTTAAGCAAGTTTTCAGAAACTAAAGCTTGAGTCACTTTATCTGGAAATTAAAAATACTTATTTTTTACAATTATTGTGAGAATGAAATGAGATAAACTTTAGAAAATTGCATATACAGTGCTTGGTACATAGTAAATAATAATTGAATGTTATTACTAAGGCTTCCTATAACAGCATAGTCTATTGTTTTAATCTCTTTCAAAGACTTTCTTTCCAAAGTCTTAAATCTTATCCCTAAAGTTCATTAATGAAGACAATGTGTAGTTATTTAACTAAAGTTAAAATATCTAGAGAGTAAGTTGGAGCTTTGGAATTCAAGTAGTTGAGATGATGTTATCTTTGCATTCACCCTCCAGCTACCTCTCATCTACCTTGAGTTTTTCCTGATTTGAGCTATTTTACTTTAAAAAAATGAACTTCAGAGAGAGGAGTAGGTATGTGGGTTTGTATGGGCTGGGTGTAAGGGTTTGTGTCAGTTACCACTGGTAACATTCACTTTACGTACAAATGATTGTTTCATAGACTCCAGGACTAGGACCAAACTACCTTTTTGCTTTGTTTAGCTGTGCAGTTTTTGGTTGTATCTCTTTATCTCTTTGAATCTCTTATCTCCTCATATAATAGGCATAATAATGCCTTTTTAAAAGAGTTTCTGTGAGGATTACGGAGATAATTTAAGTTTCTGAAACATAACAGGTGATCATTAAATGTCATCTTCCTTTCCTATCTCAGTCACTTGTCTGAAGGAAGTTCCACGCTGGTATTTTGGACTCACCAACTCTTTCCCTAAAGCATCTATGGTTTTATGATGGGATTGTATCACACACAAATACAGTAGGAGCTCAGTAACTAGGAAGGTGAGATTTCAATATTAGGAAATTTTTGCTGGATCATAGAGATAAAAGGTATCTTCCCTTTCACTTCTGACTGCTTCTTTAGAATGCTTTTGTTCTTCCTCTTTCATTCTGCAACCTAGCAGAATTCTTAGATTGCCCCCCACTATATCATAATTTTCACATCAGATACCACCTGATTAGTCTTCTGTAATTGCTTCTTGAACTTTTTCACTACTCTTCTCAGCACTAGTAATTAATATTTACTGGGCTTTGCTATCTTCTAGACATTGCTCCAAAAATTTACATGTATTAACTTATTTAAACCTTACAACTATCCTATGAGGAAATGCTATTTCTGTCCCAATATAATTAATGTACAAGATAAAGCAGTAGGAAAGTAATTTTCTTCTTCTTCTTCTTCTTCTTTTTTTTTGTTGAGATGAAGTCTCGCTTTGTCACCAGGCTGGAGTGCAGTGGCGTGATCTCGGCTTACTGCAACCTCTGCCTCCCGGGTTCAAGTGATTCTCCTGCCTCAGCCTCCTGCGTAGCTGGGACTACAGGCATGTACCACCACACCTGGCTAATTTTTGTATTTTTAGTACAGATGGGATTTCACCATCTTGGCCAGGATGATCTCGAATTCCTGACCTCATGATCTGCTGCCTTGGCCTCCCAAGGAAGTAACTTTCTTATGACCACACAGCTAGTGTATCACAGAGTTGGGACTCCATTGCAGGTAATCTGGATCAAGGGACTGTGCTGAAAGCCAATAACCGTTAGTGCCTATTCCTCAAATGGGATTTCTTAAATTTCAAAACTGTCTACCTTCTGATTGTATTTTGTCAATCCTCTGCTCCCCGTCAGAGGCATCCCTCTCTGGACAAAGTGGATGCTTCTCCACCTTTGCACATGACATGAATGTCTCAGATGCTTCCCTTCTGCTCACACTGCTTCTCCTTCTCTGGATTGTGTAAGGCCCAGTGCAGCCAGTTTAGGCTTACTGGAACCTATATTGTTTATGTATTAGTTCATGGTTTTATTACTTTCATTCATTTACATAATCACCTATCTGACAAACAGTATGAGTCTATTATGTATAAAGGAATATAAAAATTTAAAGTTAAATAGAATATGGCTCCTGCTCTTCAAGAGTTTATAGTCAGATAGGAGAGGCAGACATACAGATAAAATATTTCACATAAATAATTATGGTATTTTGAGAGTACAATGCAGGAGCACAGAGGAGGAAGTGCTGTATGCTGAGGAGGTAAAATGAGCTGATGTTGATCCTTGGCTGGGTCTCAAATGTATAGATATTCTATAGATATTTATGAAAGAGACATGTGAATAGAGAGGGGAAGGGGAAAGGAATTGGAGGAAGAAGGAACAGAATGGAAAAAGGCCCTTTAGTGAGGTAAAAATATGGTAATCAGGGAACTGCTACTACTTCACCATTGCTGAGGCAGATGTGCTTATGGGAGTGACAGAAAATAAGGCTGCTAAAATAGTGTTTCAAGAAGGAGGACATATATTTTTAATTGTATGAATTTTAGAAATTTAGGATTTGAAAAAAGAGTCAAATTATCATTAGGAAGACCACGTCGGATACAATTGCCATAGTCTAGATGAGAAATGACAGTGTTCCTTACTGAGGCATTGCTATGTCACCTCAGGTATGAACATGGGATGGATGACACATGATCTAGAATGACTCCTGGGTATATGCTGTGGGCAAGTGGATGATTATGATGACATTATTGAGATTAGTAATTCAGGAAAATTGCTAGGTTCTGGATGGGGTTTAATTTGGGGCAACTAGGTGGAGATACTAAGTGGCTGAAATGTGGCCAATTCTTCGATAAAGAGTGGCTAGGAGAGAGATGAGCTCAGTTTGGGTGGTTGCTGAAATGGTTTTGGAGTTTAAACATAATTTTTACAGATAGTGAGGGCTGGATAATGAATGATATTCTGGCTAGAGAGGACATAAAAGTTACTGGGGCATGAAAGAGTGTGGAGCCCTTAGTGAATAACAGGTTGTTCTCTGTGGTTGGAATACGAGCAAGTGAGTTCGTGTGTGCAACTGTGGACACCTGTTCCTGAGTTTGCATTTGGTGGGCTTCATTTCACATTGAACTTTCCCGCTCAAACTTTTTCTAACAATTGTTGCCTAGAACAGTAGCTTTGAACCAGTAATGCCAGTCAGGAAATTTAGATTTGAAAACATCAGAGGCATTAACAGAATTGCTACTTTGATTTAAACAAAAAGAAGCATCTGTTTCTAAGTTTGGAAGACCAAAGATTTTGGATTGAGTGATGGGTAGAAAATTTTATTCGACCAAAATTAGTTTAAAAATAATTTATCTACCTGATTGCAGCTTAACTTTCCAAAGCCTTTTCTTCACAGGGAGATGTCACATAGGAGTATAAAAAATGCTTTTTAAATTAACTCAAAAGTAAATTTCTTGACATTTTTATTAGTAGAAAATAGGTCCTGGTTTGTGTTTGTGAATGAATACCAAATTGTTTCAGAGCGGAAGAGTTATACCCTGATAGTATTTGAAACCCAGAAAGACTTGGACTTCTTTAGAGTTCATCTCTTTCGCTCCATCTTTTCTCCTCCTCTTCTATGCTCCCCTTGTCTCTTGTGGAGCTTGGCTCCTGGCCAGAACATGTATCCCCAAATCCCCTGCAGAGCCTGATTGAAATGAAACTGGTAGATTTCCAAGTGGAGAGAGCTGATAAAAGAGCAGATTTCTGAGACAATCTGTAGTTTATGATGTGTTCTTTAACGAATTAAGTAGATTATCTTCCCAAACACATACTGGAATACCAACAAAGCCTTTTGACTGTTACTATTATTCTGGGTTACATTTCACTGATAAAATATTAAGTTCAATTCAACAAAACTTTGAGTTCCTACTAATATGAGGCCCTGTGCTGGCAAACCAGCAAAATTAAATGTAAACGTTATTTTCTTTTTCTTCACATAATTCAAGAAACTAGTCATCACAGAGATTATTTATTTATGTGGTCAGAAAAAGATTATTTGAATGAATCAAAAGAGGTTATATATATATAGATAATATTAATTCGTGAATTTTGAATATCTGGGATGTGAGGGGAATATACATAGATTTAAATCCTTACATTTGTGTAAGTAAACATGATATTAGGAAAGAAAGTAGAGTAGAAATGATTTTATGAAGTCAATATGGCTGTATAAATTGCCTGTCATATTACTTAATGTTTTCTAGATAATCATAATTACCTTTTATTACTATTTCAGTTGTGTCCACCCATAAATGATTTATCAAAAACATTATAAACATAGTTATTGGTAGTGATTTGCTTTAAGAAGTTATTTTAAAAGTAAATTTACATTGAAATTCATATATTCTCCTACTTCCTCTGCAATTTTTCACACATTGTGTATTATGAATACTTTTGAAACGTGTTGGAAATGGAAGAAATCTAGAATTGAATTCTGATATTTATTTTAACATTCATTTCTTTTTAGACACTACATGGAGTTATGTGGAAATGAGAGAGATTCATGAAACCCCTCCTCCAGGAAAGAATGTCTTTCACAGATGGAGCTTTGCTTCTGGTTTGCACAGGACAGCGACAATGTGGCAGAGCCATGCCTGCCCTTCCTGCTCTTTCCAGTGATTCACAGAACATCTGAACAGTGATGCTTGCCTTGGATTTTCAGATTTTCATCCTGATACTTGTTTACTTTTCTGGGGCAGAAAAGCTTGCACTAATTGCTCTCCATGGTGGCTAATTTTTTCAAGAGCTTGATTTTACCTTACATTCATAAGCTTTGCAAAGGAATGTTTACAAAGAAATTGGGAAATACAAACAAAAACAAAGAGTATTGTCAGCAGAAAAAGGATCAAGACTTCCCCACTGCTGGCCAGACCAAATCCCCCAAATTTTCTTATACTTTTAAAAGCACTGTAAAGAAGATTGCAAAGTGTTCATCCACTCACAACTTATCCACTGAGGAAGACGAGGCCAGTAAAGAGTTTTCCCTCTCACCAACATTCAGTTACCGAGTAGCTATTGCCAATGGCCTACAAAAGAATGCTAAAGTAACCAACAGTGATAATGAGGATCTGCTTCAAGAGCTCTCTTCAATCGAGAGTTCCTACTCAGAATCATTAAATGAACTAAGGAGTAGCACAGAAAACCAGGCACAATCAACACACACAATGCCAGTTAGACGCAACAGAAAGAGTTCAAGCAGCCTTGCACCCTCTGAGGGCAGCTCTGACGGGGAGCGTACTCTACATGGCTTAAAACTGGGAGCTTTACGAAAACTGAGAAAATGGAAAAAGAGTCAAGAATGTGTCTCCTCAGACTCAGAGTTAAGCACCATGAAAAAATCCTGGGGAATAAGAAGTAAGTCTTTGGACAGAACTGTCCGAAACCCAAAGACAAATGCCCTGGAGCCAGGGTTCAGTTCCTCTGGCTGCATTAGCCAAACACATGATGTCATGGAAATGATCTTTAAGGAACTTCAGGGAATAAGTCAGATTGAAACAGAACTTTCTGAACTACGAGGGCACGTCAATGCTCTCAAGCACTCCATCGATGAGATCTCCAGCAGTGTGGAGGTTGTACAAAGTGAAATTGAGCAGCTGCGTACAGGGTTTGTCCAGTCTCGAAGGGAAACTAGAGACATCCATGATTATATTAAGCACTTAGGTCATATGGGTAGCAAGGCAAGCCTGAGATTTTTAAATGTGCCTGAAGAAAGATTTGAGTATGTTGAAAGTGTGGTGTACCAAATTCTAATAGAGAAAATGGGTTTTTCAGATGCACCAAATGCTATTAAAATTGAATTTGCTCAGAGGATAGGACACCAGAGAGACTGCCCAAATGCAAAGCCTCGACCCATACTTGTGTACTTTGAAACCCCTCAACAAAGGGATTCTGTCTTAAAAAAGTCATATAAACTCAAAGGAACAGGCATTGGAATCTCAACAGATATTCTAACTCATGACATCAGAGAAAGAAAAGAGAAAGGGATACCATCCTCCCAGACATATGAGAGCATGGATATAAAGTTGTCTACTCCAGAGCCAAAAATCAAGAAGAACAATTGGCAGTCACCTGATGACAGTGATGAAGATCTTGAATCTGACCTCAATAGAAACAGTTACGCTGTGCTTTCCAAGTCAGAGCTTCTAACAAAGGGAAGTACTTCCAAGCCAAGCTCAAAATCACACAGTGCTAGATCCAAGAATAAAACTGCTAATAGCAGCAGAATTTCAAATAAATCAGATTATGATAAAATCTCCTCACAGTTGCCAGAATCAGATATCTTGGAAAAGCAAACCACAACCCATTATGCAGATGCAACACCTCTCTGGCACTCACAGAGTGATTTTTTCACTGCTAAACTTAGTCGTTCTGAATCAGATTTTTCCAAATTGTGTCAGTCTTACTCAGAAGATTTTTCAGAAAATCAGTTTTTCACTAGAACTAATGGAAGCTCTCTCCTGTCATCTTCGGACCGGGAGCTATGGCAGAGGAAACAGGAAGGAACAGCGACCGTGTATGACAGTCCCAAGGACCAGCATTTGAATGGAAGTGTTCAGGGTATCCAAGGGCAGACTGAAATTGAAAACACAGAAACTGTGGATAGTGGAATGAGTAATGGCATGGTGTGTGCATCTGGAGACCGGAGTCATTACAGTGATTCTCAGCTCTCTTTACATGAGGATCTTTCTCCATGGAAGGAATGGAATCAAGTAGAGCAAGGAGCTGATTTAGGCTTGGATTCATCCACCCAGGAAGGTTTTGATTATGAAACAAATAGTCTTTTTGACCAACAGCTTGGTGTTTACAATAAAGACCTAGAATACTTGGGAAAGTGCCACAGTGATCTTCAAGATGACTCAGAGAGCTACGACTTAACTCAAGATGACAATTCTTCTCCATGCCCTGGCTTGGATAATGAACCACAAGGCCAGTGGGTTGGCCAATATGATTCTTATCAGGGAGCTAATTCTAATGAGCTATACCAAAATCAAAACCAGTTGTCCATGATGTATCGAAGTCAAAGTGAATTGCAAAGTGATGATTCAGAGGATGCCCCACCCAAATCATGGCATAGTCGATTAAGCATTGACCTTTCTGATAAGACTTTCAGCTTCCCAAAATTTGGATCTACACTGCAGAGGGCTAAATCAGCCTTGGAAGTAGTATGGAACAAAAGCACACAGAGTCTGAGTGGGTATGAGGACAGTGGCTCTTCATTAATGGGGAGATTTCGGACATTATCTCAATCAACTGCAAATGAGTCAAGTACCACACTTGACTCTGATGTCTACACGGAGCCCTATTACTATAAAGCAGAGGATGAGGAAGATTATACTGAACCAGTGGCTGACAATGAAACAGATTATGTTGAAGTCATGGAACAAGTCCTTGCTAAACTAGAAAACAGGACTAGTATTACTGAAACAGATGAACAAATGCAAGCATATGATCACCTTTCATATGAAACACCTTATGAAACCCCACAAGATGAGGGTTATGATGGTCCAGCAGATGATATGGTTAGTGAAGAGGGGTTAGAACCCTTAAATGAAACATCAGCTGAGATGGAAATAAGAGAAGATGAAAACCAAAACATTCCTGAACAGCCAGTGGAGATCACAAAGCCAAAGAGAATTCGTCCTTCTTTCAAAGAAGCAGCTTTAAGGGCCTATAAAAAGCAAATGGCAGAGTTGGAAGAGAAGATCTTGGCTGGAGGTATTCATGTTTAAATGCTACATTGTGAGCTAATTGTGTTTTAACATTGGGTAGCACTTCTTTAGAGCATGTTCTGTGTTTACTTGGGTGAAAGAGTTTACTTGCAATGACTTTTCATGCTTTACTCTGAGGAGCATTTTGTTTTACTCAGGCAGCTCTCCTAAGAAGTTGGGCTTGATGATTTAAAATCAAAGAATATGTTAAATGGGTCATATTGGAATGAGCCCAAACTTAACCCAACACATTGTGGATCAGATTTCTCTGCTAAATTTAGGCACAAACCTCATTTTACATCAACTAACTTTGTGGCATCAGTTGTCAAACAAAAGTTGAGTGAAACCAAAGGTTAAGCCCACAGCCTGGCATCTATTTCTTGGTTCCATTAAGTTTACAGGGATGGAGAGAAAGGTGTAATCTTAAAAAAAATGTGAAAAGATGGACTCTGAGACTTAACCACTCATTTTCCTATCCATTCAACAATTTAGGGGTTGCCCATAGGAAAAGTTGTGTGTGCACAGGACAGTCCCATGGAAGACCATGGACTCCCTTACAACCTACTGGCACAGTCAGGGAGAGCAATAGAGCCAAGGCCCTAGGTCATGTCTGAGTGGTCACAAGCTATTCTTTGAGAAGAGATCAGTAAGGGGATAGAGTTTAGTGGTTACCTTCTTAAGAATAAAGTCCCTTCTCCACCATGGAAATGAGAAGAATACCTTAACTAACTATTTTAATTGCTTTCTTGTGGGAACAACTTTGGATTATATACTTTTGGAAAGTGATAGTTATATGTAAATGTAAGAGTTTGTTTACTTTCTATTTCTCAACCCAACTTCCTCCGCACTTATTCCAATCCCTTACCATTTATTTTAGTTGCATGCTAATTACTTACATTTTTGGAATAGTCTGTTACTATCTAAATTTAAATGAATTGCATATTATTATTATGTTCCCTGATCATGGGATTGTCATCATTAACTAAGCTATTACTCTACATAATACTTCATAAAGGTATATATGACCAAGTGTTACTTGCTATTATCAAATAACATAATAATATCTGCAGCCAGTAGCTGGTTATGTCTTCTCTGTCTTGACCAAAGCTGTGATCATACTCCCCTAAATGAGCCATTTTGTGGTTGATGTGAGTAGATTATTGAATAATCAGAAATCTTTACTGCTAAACTATTTGAATTTCTAAGACAACTGAAATAACTAGGGTTTGCCACTCTAAAAATCTATCTTTATAAAACAACACAGTTTATGTAATTTATTTAGGAATGATATAAGTCAAAGGGATCTTGAATGCACTGGCTGTTGAGACATTTTGTGTTTTTGTTTTTTTTGCAGGTATGGGTAGTTCTCAACTATATTTAAAACTGATTTAAGAGTGAAAAGTAGTCAAATGTTATGCAAATGTAATGCATATGGTAATAATATCTATCTTATATTGGAGTGATTTTTGAGAGTCAGATATCCTTGTTACTGAAATTCATTTGCTATTTCTTGGGATACAGGCCAGCAGTTTGACAATGTATTTTATTTGCTGTTGATTCAGAGTTTACTCAAAGGCAAATGAAGACTAAGAAGTGCATGAGCATGTGTGTGTGTGTGTGTGTGTGGTTTGTATATATCTGTTGTGACATAATAGAGAAATGTTTTAATGGCAGTTGGTTAATGTAGTTGCTTGAAATGTTAGGCAATATCATAAATAGGACAAGATGATACATTTCAGAAAAATGGATCTTCTTCAACTTCTAAAAATTCCAAATTAGCAAGCCTCTGCAAAGCAGATTGTTACTGATGGTGACCCTTCAACCAGCTAACAAACTTAGTCATCCAGTGAGTGGCACTTAACGTTGGAATACACACATGCTCTTGGTTATCTATAGCCACCTGGTTAAGAATAAAACCACAGATAAAACAATCCTGTGCCATTTACCTGCATATGAGGCCTGGCTATAGAGGACTCAGAACCCTCCATCCTCTTGGAGCTTGGCTTCTCATTATCCTGTGAGCCAACTTTGAATGGAATCTGTTGGATATCATCTGTCCTAGAGGAAATCAGCACACACATCTTTAAGATGGTCTCTGGTTGCTGAATGGTACCAGATTGACTACCCAGGAAGCTGCGGTAGCCTAGATTTTAAAGGCTATCTCTGCTCCCCTTGGCAGCAGTCAGGCAGTTTTCCCCATCCTGTGCCACCCATATGCCTCTGAAGGAAGGACAGCCAAAGAAGGACATTTTCCAGGCCCCTTTCCTGCTCAGAGCATCCCAAAGAGATGCCAATTGTCATGATGGTTTCTGTTCCCATGGCCATCTGCTTACTGGGCTTTGGGCAGATGCCAACATATTTTTTCTCTCCATGGCTACGTAGTTATCATGAGGTAGCAGTGCTGTCTTTTCTCCATAAGTAACCTTAGCCAGATTGGAGTGCAGAGCTCTTGCTGTCAAACTGTGGGATGCTGTCTCTCTGACACAGCTTTATGGAATTATAAGCTCACACATCTGAATTATTTATTTCAACTGTTGTCTTCAGGATCCAGAGGACCAGAAAACTCCAATGTTTATAGATGTGGATATTTGATGATAATGTTTCAGAGAACTTTCACCTTAAACAGCATTCCAGTAGGAAGAGACCTTAGAGTGTGTGTAGCCAGAAGCTTCCCCATGAGGTCAAATTCTTCCATTGTTGCTGGCCCCTGCTGAGTTGGCACCATTTGTGCAGCTGTCTTGATTCCTACACCATGATGGTGACTCTCTGATCCCCCACCTTCAGCCTCGTACCACCTATCAACTGGAATTAACTATTTATTGTCTCCTCAAAATTCCCATGTACTTGCCTCGTATCACACTGACTCTCATATTTATGTGCATTTCTCATTTTCTATTCCAGAATAGTCTAGAGGCAAGTTGTCTTTTTTTTAATCCTTTAACTTGTACTGTGCCTAGACCAGTGTTTTATACGCATATGGCATTGAGTTAATATGTGTTGGATAAATGCCTGAATCAAGAGAGGTGGGATACTAAATAAAAAAACACAAACTTTAAAGTCAAATCCAAATTCAAACTGTGGCTTTTAATTGCTAAGACTATGACTTTATCTCCTGAGAGCTCAGAAGAATAGACATAAAAGCTTATTACTCAGAATTACTATATATTAGGCCCTTTCCAGGCTGTTTACCTGTTTTTCATTCTTTTACTTCTTATAACACCACTATTAATTTTATTTTATTATTATCCCATTTTACAGGTGAGGAAGCAGATGCTGAAAACTTACCTAGCTTAATGTCATTCAGCTAATAAGTGGTGGATCCAGAATTACATGGATTGTTACTTTGGCTATTTAGAGCAGCACTATGCTTACTCACTTCAAAGGTTGTTTTTATTCAAGTTTTAAGTTGGAAAAACTGATAAAAGATGAAGAACAGAGTCAGCCACTAGGTTTAGTTCAACTCAGAGATATTCACAAGAAACCAGTGTGAATATGAAAGGCACTAAGTTTCTGGGACTCTCAGGTTTTGATGTGAAATAGTTCATTCTCAGTGTTTCTACTTCAAATCCTTGGTTCATTTTATAAATCAAGATTTGTAGAGTGCAATAAATACTGTACTATAACAGCTGCTTGAAGGATGTTGTATTTGCAGTCTGATACACTTTACCTGAAATCAGAACCTGACGTCAGTTTGAAGTATTAATAGTTTTCCTAGCAGAAGACCAAAAATCTTGTTCTGAAAGAGACTGTGATATTGGAAATTAGCATACTTCCTAGTTTTTACATCATGTATATATTTTGTTTTCTGAATGGTTATAAAACTGTCAGAATATGTTGACTTCCAAGTAAGGATATAAAACTGAAGGTATTAAAATTTCCTAAGGTAGATACTTTGTTAGACTAGTGGTTCCTAATCTGGCTAGTTGTTAGAATCATCTGGAAAGCTCTTGTAGTAGTTGTTCCTGGGATGTTGTTTTAAAATGACCAATTATTAGCATATTTTCACAGATTATTGTGACTTGGTGGTCCTACAATGGGACCAGGCATATGCCTTTAAATTACACGAGTTACTGATGTAATACATGCCCTTTAATAAAACAACAGCAACAACCACACACACAATTAAAAACATAATAAAACAAAATCTAAAATGAAAAGTAAAAAAGCTCACCTGTGGACAGTCCAGGTCAGGAGGATGCAGTCTGGCTATTCACATGCTCCCTTGACGGTTCTGAGGGATGTGATCATCAGAGCACATTTGAAGAGCACTACTAAAAGCTATGTAGCAAATATACCTGCTCACACGACATTCTTAATTTCCCCCTTTTTTAACTTGAAAGAGATAAAATCAGTCTAAGGAAAAATATTAATAATTTTTTTCTTTTTTATTTCTTTTTTTTTTTTTTGAGATGAAGTCTCATTCTGTCGCCCAGACTGGAGTGCAGTGGCACGATCTCGGCTCACTGCAACCTCCTCCTCCTGGGTTCAAGCGATTATCCTGCCTCAGCCTCCCGAGTAGCTGAGACTACAGGCATGCACCACCACGCCCAGCTAATTTTTTTTTTTTTTTTATTAGAGATGGAGTTTCACCATATTATCCAGGCTGGTCTCGAACTCCTGACCTCGTGATCTGCCTGCCTTGGCCTCCCAAAGTGTTGGGATTACAGGCGTGAACCACGACACCCGGCCGATTTTTCTTAACTTAAAGACAAAAGATGTTTTGTCAACCTTTCAGAGTTAAGTAGATTATTACATTTTGTGAAAAGGCTTTAGTAATATCTACATATGAAAATAGAGCAATAAAGATGTATTCCTTAAAAGGTATGTATGAATTTAAAATTTTAGAAATCATCTGTATCAAAAGTCCTAGGGGATTTTCCTGTAGAAACCATTTAGTGCATAATTTTGCCTACAAATAAATTCCTATCATTCCACATTTTATCTGACAACTTGGGGCTTTTTTTTGTTTGTTTTTGGTAAATCTTCCTTCAAGCATAGCAATACTGGTAATAGTAGAAGGCAACTTATTTGCAAAATGTTCCATAAAAATGCAGTGCATAACAATAACCTTTTGTCTAGTATTTTTTGCTTCTAATACACTAGAATTATCTATAAAGTGATTCTCTTGTTTTTTTTAATTGACATTTTTATTTGACAGTAACATTTTTAATTGACAATAACAATTGTGTATATTTATGCGGTATAATGTAATGTTTTGAGTTACATATACATTGTAGAAAGATTCAAACAAGCTAATTAACATATCCATCACCTTACAAACATATTTTTTTTTTAGTGAGAACATGACAGATCTATTCTTTCAGTAATTTTGAGATATACAATGTTATTATTGACTGTGGTCACCATACCGTGCAGTAGATCACTAACATTTATTCCTCCAGTCTAGCTCAAACTTTTTACCCTTTGATCAACATCTTCCCTTTTCCCACCTCACTCTCTACCCCAACCCTTAGCCTCAGGTAATCACCTTTCTAAAATCTGTTTCTCTGAGATTGACTTTGTTAGATTCCACATATAATTGAGATCTTACAATACTTTTCTTCCTGTGCCTGACTTATTTCACTTAGCATAATGTCCTTCAGTTACATCTGTGTTGTCACAATTACAGATTCCTTTCTTTTTAAAGACCGTGTAGTGTTCCATTGTGTGTACATCTACTTTTTTATCCATTCATCCGCTGGTAGACACTTAGGTTGCTTTCATATCTTGGCTATTGTGAATATTGCTGAAGTAAACATGGAAGTGCAGCTATCTCTTTGAAATATCAGTCTCAATTCCTTTGGATATGCAGCCCTGAGATGCGTAATGACACTTCAGTTGATGATGGACTGCATATATGACAGTCTGTATACATGATGGTGGTCCCAAAAGATTATAATACTGTATTTTTACTGTACCTTTTCTATCTTTGAATATGTTTAGAAACACAAACCTTTACCAGTGTGTTACAATTGTCTACAGTAATCACTATAGTAACATGCTCTATATGTTAAACTGTAAATGTTTATGTATCTAAACATATCTAGCAGCAATAGGCTATACCATATAGCTTACGTGTATAGTAGGTGATACCATTTACGTTTGTGTAAGGTACAGTCTATGATGGTCAAGCAATGACAAAATCACCTAATGACTCATTTCTCAGAACATATCCTTGTTGTTAAGCAACACATGACTGAATATGAAGAAGTGGGATTGGTAGATCATATTTTCTAGTAATTATATTTTTAGTTTTTAAGGAACCTCCACAGTATTTTCTGAAATGGCCGTGCTAATATACGTTCCTACCAACAATGTACAAGAATTTCCTTTTCTCTACATTCTCACCAACACTTGTTATTATTCATCTTTTTGATTGTCATTGAAACAGGTGTGAAGTGATATCACACTGTGGTTTTTTGGCTGTTTCTTTTTTTTTTAAGCAACAGGTTCTCTGTCACCCAGGCTGGAGTACCTTGACGATCATGGCTCACTGCAGCCTCAAACTTCAGGGATCAAGTGATTCTCCTGCCTCAGCTTCCAGAGTAGCTGGGATTACAAGCAAAAGCCACCCCAGCCCAGCCTCTTTGTGGTTTAATTTGCATTTCCCTGAGATACTGAGCATTGTTTGATATATCTTCCATTTACATCTATCCTTTTGATAAACGTCTGCTCAGGTTCTTTGCCTATTTTAAAACCAGGTTACTTATTTTCTTGCTATTGACTTGTTTGGGTTCCTTATATATTTTGGACATTAGCCCCTTATCAAATATATGGTTTGCAAATAATATTTTCTTCCAATTCATGGATCATCTCATCTTTCTGTAAATTGTTTCCTTGGCTATGCAGAAGCTTTTTACTTCGATGTAATTCCATTTGCCTATTTTGCTTTTGCTGTCTGTGCTTTTGGAGTCAAAGGAGACCTTTGAGGAGTGAAGTGGCCAAGGGCTCCTGGAAGCAGTAGAGAACCAGCTAGGGACACTACTTCTTGCTAGAGATAAAGCCTAAAAGATCCAACAGTAAAATTCATCTAGGAGGCAAGACTAGAATCCAACAAATACATGTGTTTTTAAATTGGTTCAGAGGGGAGAAAGATAATATGTATAAGGAGATTAGTCCCAACTGGAGCCAAAGTGTTTAAGTGTATTCTGGTGTGAGATGGAACTAAGAGAAAGGGAAAGAAACCAATAGGTATGCTATTCTATCAGACTCAGTTCTAGGCATTTTAATTTCATACTTGTCACCATAGCTTTGGGAAGAAGGTACTGTTAGCCTCATCTTACAAGTGAGATGACTGAGTCTCAGAGGAGCAAAACAAGGAAGGCCCAACATCATATAGCGAATTAAGGGTGTTGGTTGACTCCTATTGTGCCTTGCCTAGAATCCAAAGTCGATGCTCTTTCCCTGACATCCTGTTGCCAATGCAGGCCAGTCTTGTCATGAAAGATTAAGGCTTATGTTTTTAAGCATCTGTGTAAGTTGTACATTTAAAGTCAGCCAATTTTGTGTTAGCAAATGTAGTTACATACTGAGCTCTCTTAATAAAAGGTGAGTGATAATAGTTTGTGCTAAGAGATAGTATCATCTTTTTAGGAAGTTTTGTAAGTCTGGGGAGGTGATGCTAGTCACTTGAAAAGATTTTATTAGGGGTGAAGAAGTTAAGTGCCAATAAGATTAGTTTTTGAGAATTAAAAAATTTTTATAGAAGGTAAGAAATTCAAAAGGATATACAAAGACCCATGAACAGGAACAACAAAAATGTTGCAGAGTTCATAAACACAGTTAAGTTATGTTATAACTATTAAATGGCTCCCAAACTATAAGACTGGAATACCTGTATTTGCAGGGAAGCTAAAGGCATGGTGCATTTTTTGAGGAAAATATTAACTGACGATGAAAGCCGGCAATTTCCAGGTTGTACTAGGAATGTTGTTGCAAAGCGTACAATGCAAAATACTGTATCTCAGAGATTCAAGAAATGATGTTATGTCAAAACCTCAGATGAATAGTTTTTATTTGCTTGTTTCTGCTCATGTCATCATTCATGTTATTTCTTCAAGCTCAGAGACATATTTTTATAGAAATTATAAATCATTTTTGAGATTGCTGTGTGGAATAAGATAAACTCTGAACTCTGGTGTAAGGTAGCAAAGGATAGCCTAATCAATTATGATGAATTATGTGAGAATGGGGTAGATGGAATAGCTATATCCAGTGGGGCAATTTAGGCTCTGGCATAAAACTCAGGAACAAGAGAGGAGACCGACTCCAGTGCAGCAGAGAAAACCTGCCACCTGGAGAGTACACCTCAGACCACAGATGATGGCTTCTAAAGCATTTAGGACTCTAACTCTGGATATCACTTGGATAGGCTCTCAACATCCCAGAATGAGAACTATTAAGAGAAATACAAATCCTAGGAGGGATTGAGGTACTAGAGAGGTTATCAAGAGAATTACCTAGTTACCTAAACTAAGACCCAAGGTGAGAAATGAGTATCTGAAACAGGTAAAAGCTTTATTGTTCAGAAGGTATCCAAGGACTGAGCCCAATTTGCAAGCAAAATGTTTTGATGCTGAGTCCAAGGGAGATGGACTCAAATAGAACTGTTTCCTGCACTAAAGATAGTAGCTTAGGTTGCCTCCATAGGCTGTAAAACTGGACAGAGCTAAATGCATTGATTGACTTCTACACCATGGCTCATTTCAGCCTATTGTATGCTTCTGTTAAAAAAATATGCTATGAATGCCGGGCGCGGTGGCTCACGCCTGTAATCCCAGCACTTTGGGAGGCCGAGGTGGGCGGATCACGAGGTCAGGATATCGAGACCATCCTGGCTACACGGTGAAACCCCGTCTCTAAAAACACAAAAAATTAGCCGGGCGTGGTCCCGGGCGCCTGTAGACCCAGCTACTCTGGAGGCTGAAGCAGGAGAATGGCGTGAACCCGGGAGGCGGCGCTTGCAGTGAGCCGAGATGGCACCACTGCACTTCAGCCTGGGCGTCAGAGAGAAACTCCGTCTCAAAAAATAAAAAATAATAAATAATAAAAAAAATGCTATGGAATTTTGCTAACCACTTCATTCATCAAACTTGATTTACTGACTCTCAGCTACTTCCAAATATTAAATAAACCATCTGAAGATAAAAGTGATTAATAATTAGCAGATTCAAACAACTGTGAAATAAGAAGAAATGATCCATAGGCAATGCCAAAAGGTCCCAAGATATATTGAGCAATGTCACTTTATTTAGAATAAGTATATCCCTCATCCCTCCAAGCATCTTCACTGCCCTCAACATATCCTTCATTTTCTCCCTAACTCAACCATGATGACTTCAAAAAGGATGCTTTTTATTTTGGAGTATGAAATTTGTTATGCGTGTATGTGTTTTATATAGCATTGGCACACACAAGCACATACTTTCTTTAGTTTTCTTAAGAACCCTAGAAGGTGTGGAGCTTAATAATGGGTAACATTTATTAATTCCTTTCTTATGTGCCAGATACTATTCTAAATACTTCACTAAATCATATCTTCACAATAACCCTATGAAATGGGTATTATATTTGACCTCATTTTATGGATGTGAAACAGAAATACTGTAACCTATCTAAGAGGAGGGGGAAGAAAACCCAGAAGTAGCAAATCCAGTATTTGTACTTTGGCGTTTATCTTCCACATTCTGTGTGCTTAAGCATTACCCCATGCAGCCTAGTTTAGGATTCCAGAAATTAAGTGTCGGTGTTCAAGTATATAAGATGAGAAACTGAGGTGGTAAATATTGATTTACCCGACAGCACCAATTTGTCAGTAGAACTGCAATTACAAGCTATTTTCCCAAATCATAAGCCAGCACTCAAACGATCAGATCTTTCTCCCATTTTACATGATGATATTACAGGCAACATGATTATCCAGGTGTCATTTCTGTATAATTTGTGATAAAAGAAATTGTTGACCGCATATAATCATGGCAACAAGAAATGACAGCTTGAATATAATCTTCTTATTTCCCAGAGATGTAGGTTAAGCTTCTCCTGCCCTTTTAATGCCTTTTCTGATGCTGACAGTGTCTTGTGGAAAGCCCGTGGTTTTAGATTTACATTTCTGTTCTTTAGTGATTACAGTTAAGGCACACATACTGGTGTTCCTATACACATACATAAAATGATAATTTACTTAATGTTTAAAAAAGCATTTTACTATCTGAGAGAAATGAATAGGAAATTCTCGAGCTGATCAACATGCCCTTTGCATTTTCTAGAAACAAAATGCAAATGGAATATTTTTAAAAGTCACCTATCATATATATTGAATCCTCATAAAACATTAATGGAGTAGACTATGGCTGAAGTCACCAAGTCTCTATTCCCTGAAGATAACTACCGGTCATTAATGTAGGTTGTAAATGTAGCATATGATGAGATCAGGTGACAGGCCCAGGATTTCTGAATCCTCCTCTGGTATTCTTTGCACAATAACATGCTCTTAGCTACTTGTGCACGTTTATGCTTCTTTCTTCTAGAAGTTAGAACACCTGGCCTATAATACAAACTTTGGGACTGCGTCAAGGGTATTTCTCTACTGATTGCTAAAGTTAGTGGTTCTCAGGTTGCGGTAAAATCATCTGGAGTCATTTATTAAAGACATAGATTCCTTCATCCAGTCTCCAGCTGATTTTGCTCTAGGGTAACCCATGGATCACATTAAGAAATACTTCATAGTTGATAATTAATATATCATCCCAAGTACTCCTTTCACTCTTTTTTGAGTGATTTGATTAGTTCCATTGGCTACTGTTATCATCTGTATCCTGATGATCCCAAATCAGTGTCTTTGGGCTAATTTTCCTCTGTCAAACCTAGACTGTTATATATATTTATTCTTTCAGTCATTAATTCATGCATTGGTTCATTCTTCAATAAATCTTTAATTTCCTGGCTGGGCATCTGGGATATAGCAGTGACAAATCATATTTGGTCTTTGTCTTCAGTGAAGTGGGTGAGAGGAATTTAATTTTAAAAATTACACAAATATATTGTTTCCAACTTTGATAATGGCTGTAGAAGAAAATCCAAAGTGTTAAGAGAGCACGTTACAGCTTAGAGGTTACAGAAGGCTTCCATAAGGAAATGGAATTTGATCTGAGATTTGAAGAATGAATACATTGAGCCAGGCTAAGAGAAAGGAAAAGATCCCCTCAGGCAGAGGAAATAGCATGAGCCACGTTCTATAGGCAGGAAATGGTATGATGTATTTGAGGAATTGAAAAAAAAAAGAAAAAACAGGAAAAGCATGTAAGACAAATCTGGTGCAATAATCAGAGGCCACCTTTTCTGTGTCTTTTGAATCTTTCGGAGATTTTATTTTTACTCCTAGACACTATGGAAAGCCATGGAAGAGGGGTAAGATAATGAGTTGTAGGAGTTATGTCAAACAAGATATCCTGTTGAACTCTCCTCTTTTGTTTTGTTTTTGAGACAGAGTCTCGCTCTGTCGCCCAGGGTGGAGTGCAGTGGCAGGATCTCGGCTCACTGCAACCTCCACCCCTCCAGATTCAAGTGATTTTCCTGCCTCAGCTTCCCAAGTAGCTGGGATTACAGGCGTGTGCCATCACGCCTGGCTAATTTTTGTGTTTTTTAGTACAGATGGAGTTTTATCATGTTGGCCAGGCTGGACTTGAACTCCTGACCTCAAATGATCTGCCTGCCTCTGCCTCCCCAAGTGCTGGGATCACAGACGTAAGCCACAGTGCCTGGCCTCTCCCTGGGTTTTCTGTCTCAACAGATGGCACCACCATCCTCTGTTTGCTCAAGACAGAGTTGTCCTCCTTAGCAGCTTATTTGACACACTGTAGTGAAAATTTGCACATTTCCTTTTTTTTTTTTTCCTGGCTTTTCAGCATCTGAATTCCTTTCTTATTGGTGTCTCCTTACTAGTAGGTAAGCCCTTAGAAGGAAGTAGTGCTTGGTGTGCTATCACAAAGCTGAAGGGAATAGAAGCGCCTTCTTCCCACCCCTATCAGCCATGCCTTGAGCACATGTCAAACTTGGCTAACTGGAAATGCCTGCCCAGAACTTTGAATTGGGAGGAAGTGCTAGGAGATAGGGATAATTAGACATTGTACATTAACACTGTACATAAACTAATAAATCCAGGTTAATAGTTGCAGCTGCCCATGGTTTAAGTACCAGTAGTGGTGAACTTACTGTAGTGAGTGTTGGCTGGGATCTATGTCATCTTGACTCCTATATCTCAAGCCAAGTTTTTCAGACTTTCAGTTGATTTCATAATGTACACAATGAACTATTTTCTCCTTTTATTAGCAAAAGTGAATTTTCCTATGTGGGGTACATTCATCACCTCAAACTCAGTCATTGAATAAGGCCGGGCAACTTTGCCTTCTAATTGTCTCTCAATCTCCATTGAACATCGGACAACAATGTACCATTGCTGTAGCCTCACAACTAGTCTCCGTCTCTATTTCTTTCCCCATCCCTGCTCTGCCACTAACCCATCACGTCTCAGCATCCAGCGATACATATAAATTGGCAAAACTAAGAATGTCTTTATGTAACTTTTAGAGTAAGGGCAAAATGACAGCGAGCCCATAGCGCTGAAAATTGCTGTTTTCCTGCTGCCTCCCTCATCTCCTGTGAGGCAAGTGGTATGCCTGGTACCCTTGGCATTTTTCCCAGTGCCCGCCAGTGGTCAACCATGACTCAGCCAAGCACAGTGGTTAAGACCCTGGCCTCCAGAGTCAGCCTACAAGTCCTTTTTTTTTTTTTTTTTTTTTTTTTTGAGACGGAGTCTCGCTCTGTTGTCATCCAGGCTGGAGTGCAGTGGCCCAATCTTGGCTCACCGCAAGCTCCACCTCCCGGGTTCACACTCTTCTCCTGCCTCAGCCTCCCGAGTAGCTGGGACTACAGGCGCCCACAGCCTGCAGGTCTTAGGAGCTTGGGCAAGTTGTTTAACCTCACTGTGCTCCATTTCCTCACTTAAAATGTGGTGATAAAATAAATACATAAAAGATGAATTTTCAGCCAAACCAGTAAGTAATCAGTAGGGAGGCAACCTACCTAAAACGCACAGACTTCTTTTGATTTTAAACTATTTATGAGAAATATTAATCAGAAGCCAAATGCTACAATTACCTTCCTAAATATTTCTTAACTAAACCATCCAGAATGCATTTTGGGAATTGATTGTGATTATTTTTGGGTTTGAATTCTTGAAAGACTCTGGGCACAGACAGCTTGGTGAAACTGGACTTAGCATTAATAGCTTCAGTTATTGATGTTTTCATGAAACACAAAAAATGTGCCTCTGCCTGTACTCTCTGGCTTTTTAACTGTGTTGCCTCGGGGCAATTTCAACATAGGGAACCAAATAAGTCAATCAACATTTATTGAGTGCTAGTAGTGTGATGAACTCAAGATTAGGGCTGCAGGGAGAAGGCACATGATACAAACACATGGTTTCCTTCCTTCATACTATTATGATCCGGTTCAAGTGAATTCACAATTATTTCTTGAGCTGACTGTTGTGAGAGGCATTGTAGCTGATACTCATATTATCATTCAATTGTTTTTTGAAAATATTTATTAGCACCTACTGAATGTATACTGTGAATGACATCATGGTTATAAGTAGAAGAGAAGACACAGAAAAATAAATAACTGGATAATTAATGACATTACAATTAAAATACTAATTATTACCTATTCATTAGTATTAGTAATAAGCAAGAAAGTAAGACAATGCCATAAAATGGCACTTATGCAGCCAAACTGACAGAGGTGAGCACTTTGCATGCATTTTCCCACTTAAGCCTTCACACAGCTTCAGAAGGTGCGGCAGAGGTTCCTGGGACCCTATGCGACCCTACTCAGCCTTGCTCTGATTTCAGCTGCAGCTCTGGTGGACCAGAGCATATGGTCATGCTCAGCTTCATCTTTCACTCAAGTGAACACCTTCATCTTTTCAGATCTCTGCCTCAGTCTTCTCTGATATTGAGGGATTCCACTCAGCAACCCTCAACCAGTAAAGGACAGCAGATCCAGGATAAATGCTGCAGCTTTCCACCCTTTGGGAGGGCAATTCAGGGCAGCACACTGAACCCAAGTCTGGAGGTCTTAGCTGAGTCAAGTCCCTATTGTCTGCTGCTGCAGCAGCGGCAGCAGGTTCAGTCATTCATCCTTATATAGGCTTTTTCATCGCCTCTACCTCATTCTCCCTGCCCCCCTTCCTGCTTCCAGGGACCACCTTCCAAACTACCCACCCCCATGTCCGTGTCCCAGGCTCTACTTTTGGCAAGACCCAAATTCAGACCCGAGGTCATGACTATTAATATCCTCATTTTGCTCCTGACGTGACAGATCCCTAGACCATTAAGCTGAATGTTACTTACTTAGTTAACGCCCCTTAAGCAGAGCCAGTATTCAAATACCTGCCCCTGCTGTTAGTTGTTATACAAACTCCTGTGAAAAATATAAAGGTAACTGTGAAAAAGGTCTGACTAATTGCAGTCCAGGTGTGAGAGAACTTAGAGATAATCTCAGACAGTAAGGTCAATCGGGTAGAAATTATTGTTAGTGGTAGTAGTAAGTAAGCAAAAACTTTTGTATAAATGTTGAAAACTATCACAGCAAAATTATGTAGAAGTAAATGTGGCTTCCATCATCCTCTTCTTACCCCCATCTTTGTTTGTATTGCTATAACAAAATATCTGAGACAGGGTAATTTATAAAGAATAGAAATTTATTTTCTCACAGTTCCAGAGGTTGGGAAGTTTAAGTCCCGGTTCAGTTTTCCAGTGAGGGCTGCTCTCTGCTTCTAAGACGGTGCCTTGAATGCTGCATCTTCCAGAAAGAATAAAACACTGAGTCCTCAGGTGGCAGAAGGAGGAAGTGCAAAAAGGGATGAACTATCTTTATTAAGCCCTTTTATAAGAGCCCAAAATCCCATCTGTGAGGGCAGAGCCCTCATGATTTTATTACTACCTTCTAATACTGTTGCATTTGGAATTAAGTTTCAGCATGAATTTGAGAGGATGAAAACATTCAAACCATAGTACACCTCTTTTTCCAGTCACACTCCCCAGTCTCTTAGGCCTGTGATGCTGTGTCTCCCAATTATCAAGTATCTAGTAGCTCATTGGTCTTTGCTTCATCATCCCCTGACCTTCCTTTCATTGCTTTGTAGAATGAGTGATATTTATTGTAACTGATTTTCAGTTGATAAGCTGCATCTCCTGGAGATGTTTGCATTTTATGTCTTTTCTATTATCAAATGGAAGCACTCCTGCTGATAAAGATATTTAGGCATTGGAAATTCAGAAGGGTGCCGTTTTTGGATAGCCCAGGCTGGAGTGCAGTGGCACGATCTCAGCTCACTGCAAGTTCCGCCTCCCGGGTTCACGCCATTCTCCTGCCTCAGCCTCCTGAGTACCTGGGACTACAGGCAGCCGCCACCGCGCCTGGCTAATTTTTTGTATTGTTAGTAGAGACGGGGTTTCACTGTGTTAGCCAGGATGGTCTCAATCTCCTGACCTTGTGATCTGCCCGCCTCGGCTTCCCAAAGGGTGAAGTAACATTATTTTAGCAACTGAACACACATCAGGCTGGGCTTGAAGGAATCATCTTTGGACAATTTGAAGTTTCTACATTTTGACAGGAAGTTATTACTGATAGAGGGACATAGAACCAGAGCATTAGTTGTACCAAATATGTAGGAAGATGCACAAGTGTATGTGTTTGCCTGTGTGCATGTGTGTGCATGCATAATGACTTACCTGTACAGGTAACTGAGCAAATGGCTTTCATTGATGCCTTTTATAGATACTATAGAAATAAGGATCAAATATTAATACAATAAAGCTTTGATATGGCTGCATAAAATTAAGCATAATTATAGTCAAGTATGTTATCTGCTTACATGGTCATGTTATTATCAAAACAAATTATGCAAAATAAATTATGGCATATCATTCATGAACTTTATCATACATTTTGCTTGTTACAACATTTAATTTTTCCACAGGGCTTGATCTTTATGGTCTGCTGCTTAGGTAAATCACTTTTCTTACCACAATGTAAATAGCTACCGGAAGTATTAATTAGAAGGATTTTTTTGTCTTATGGCAAAGGCATGAGTCTACATGTCTTAAAGACTGAGGATGATTATAGAATGAGGAAATATATGTACTTTGCAGTTCAGGGTCAGATGACTGCTTTGTCCTGAGAGGTATTACTCAGTTGCAAATGTACTCATTTATTACAGTAATTTGATTCAATTGGTAGCTTTGCTTTCTCTGGCGTTGTTCATTTTTAGTATGAATGATTTAGAAAGAATAGCAATTTGTGTGGAAGGAAGTGATTTTCATGTCAAGGTACATCAAATCAGGTTGATAGGAAAACACTCCTTTGATTACAAGGCCGGATAAACATGAGAGATGCTTGGACAGGCCTAGCAGCCCAGTCATCAAATAAACTTTTCCCACCTTCCCGGGTGCCTTCATTGCGTTGATGAGTGGTTGCTCAGGTTTGAAATTCAGGTAACTAGTATGGAGTTGTTTATTTTGTTATAATCTATTTAGCACAAGGTATCCAATTTTTGAAAAACTCTCGCTTTTAAGATGCAACAGTAGACAACAAAGGAAGATATATATATATATATATATATATATAGTGACATTTCTTAGAACTCCAGGTTTTCTAGGCTGGAAGGGACCTTCTAAATCATTTAGGCCAATCCTGTCACTTAAGAGCTGAAATAATAATAAGAGCCTAAAGGTTAAATATTTTGTCCGAGAAAATACAAGTTATTGCGCTGGAGGATTTCCTAGAAACTGGTTCTCCTCATGTGGTCCCCCATAGAAGTAATAACAGTATGCTGATATTAAAATAGATTTTCCTTTAAATGAACTAATGGGATTTGCAGCAATCCGGATGGGATTGGAGACTATTATTCTAAGTGAAGTAACTCAGGAATGGAAAACCAAACATCATATGTTCTCACTCATAAGTGGGAGCTAATCTATGAGGAAGGAAAGGCATAAGAATGATACAATTGACTTTGGGGACTCAGGGTGAAAGGGTGGGAAGGTGGTGAGAGATAAAAGACTACAAATTGAGTTCAGTGTATGCTGCTTGGGTGATGGGGGCACCAAAATCTCAAAAATCACCACTAAAGAACTTACTCATGTAACCAAATACCACGTGTTCCCTAAAAACCTATGGAAATAAAAAAAATTTAAGATGTTCCTTTAATAATGGCATAGATGTAATTAATAATGAGATTTATTGCCTCAGAACCCACCCCTTAGTTTATAAAAAAAAGATACAAATAAAAAATACACAATGTACTTCTATTTACCAGTATTCTAATAAAAAGCTGAAAATGCAAAACATAAAATGTTCACACATTTTGGAAGAGGTTAGAGAAACACTGTTACTTTGGATATACCTTAGTTCCTAATTTTTTTAATTAAATGACAAGAAAAAATTCTTTGGATTATTTTCCTAACTTATCTTATTGACTTATCTTATTGTCCTGGGATTTTTGAACTGGAATCTGTCTTGAAGATCATTGAGAGCAGCTGTTCTCAAGCCTGGATGCATGCCAGCATCACCTGGGTGAAATTTTATATACACACATTCCGTGAACCACACACCCAAGGATTCTGATTCAGTGGGCCCCAAGAAGGACCTGGGAATAAGTATTGTGAATAAAATCCCATAAAGTTTTGGAGACTGGCCACGTTAGAGAATCCTCTATCTAATTCAGTCCTCTTGTTTTGCAGATGAGAAAAGCCAAAACCCAGAGATATTATGTACCTGGGTAATTTTTAAATGTTAGGACAGCACATGATATGGTGAGAGAGGGATCTAGCACCCCTCAGGAAAATGATCCAAGCACAAGCCAAATGAAGGTTCTCACAGTGAACTTCTTGAGCATAGGATATCTGTATGTCCTTTCACTTTTCATTTCTGTGGGCTAGAAGAATTATGCAAAAGCAATGAGCTCTCTAATATAAGCCTCTGCTATATACAGTGGTGTTTCATCACAGGGTCATTGAATTTAGTCCAACTTTGCTGGCAAAGACAAAGAGAAAAGGAGATACGGATAATAATTTAAATAGTGCTAGTGATTTCTCTGGCCAATCCATTCTGCGAGCTTTTGTTCCAGAATGGACTTCCCTGGCTTGCTGTCTGTCCCAGGAGGCTGACCCCTGTGTATTGGGTCACCCAGCCTTCTTTGCCAGCAGGCTTGTGGTCAAGTTTGCAGGTCAAATAGCAGAAGGGAAAGGTCAGAGTGTCTTTGCTCACTCCCTGTTTTGGTGCCTCAGCTCTAGCTGTAAGTGTGTGTCTACCACTTACTGCTGTAAGCCACTGAAGCAGCTTGTGTTGGGCACCAAGCACACAATTTCCTCCTTTTGTCTTAGGTGTTAGGCATGACAATCATTTTCTTGTGTACAAAGTCTGTCTCTCTCTGGGGCCTTACCATCTCTTTTTGTTCCCTTACCTTATCTTACACCTCTGTAATTTGTGCTTTTGTTAAAGAAACCTATTTGAATTAGTGGTATTAACTCTGTTTTCTTCAGGCACCTAGGTTAATACAAGATGGGAAATATAATTGTTTCTCTCAATAATTCTAAATTTTTGAGTTTCCTTAAAAAGTCACTATCTCCTTGAACCGAAAATGATTAATGTTTAAGAATACAATGATGTGAAATTCTTAGTGTATTTGCTTGATTTGCATGGTACATTGCTGTACATTTTATCATCTTGCATACATACTACTGTACAGATTTGTTGATACAAAACTATACACAATGTACTTTGTGAGCTGTTTAAGATGTTTTGAAAGATAATTTTGACTACATGATCTTCACTCCTTAGAAGCTGACTTCAGAACCTCCTCAGTGGTTGCAGTTCAGTTCAGTTTGTTTCACTGTATCTATCACAAAAGATTTTAAACCTGGGAGACTACTCTGAAGTAAGAGAACCGACGTAGAAATAACCCAGTTTATCTAATCCTTTTAACCTACAGTTTGCTGTGGCCTAGGAGTCTGAAACTCTTCTTCCCAATGACCACTTCAAAATGCCTCCCAGAAGATATAAACTAGTACATCCACTTCCAAGGATGATTTGGCAATATTTAGCAAAGTTTTAAATTAACATACCCTTCTTCCATTGTTTTTTTTATGAATGACTCTTCAGATATACATTTATAGGGATATTCTTTGCAGCATTGTCTTATGAAAAACAGTATACAACCTACACATGCCTAAAGGGGCCTTGTTAAAAAATGTATAATGTACCCAGAAAATGTATTAGTCCACTTTCATTATAAAAAATGAGGCATATCTAGATGCTTGCGATATATTAAGTCAAACAAAAATCCAAAGTGCAGAATAGCATGTTACATGATTACATATACACACTGTATCTATTTCCCTTTATATCTTCCTATGTTTTTATTTTTTTGTTCTTTCTAAACATCATAGGCATGCATGATTTGTATAAGAAAAACCAAAATGCTCCAGTGATGGTGATGAGAATTTGGAAGCACCCAGTAAACACTGTTAGTCAGATGACAAACTTCATAGGAACTCATTTTCTCCAACTGAGAGATCCTTCTGTATGGGAAGCTCCCTCTACATTTCACTGGCCTTCTTCTACTCACTTTAAACCTAGAGCCCATTCTTAGATGCGTGCACCTTTGTCACTGTGGAGGTGACTGGATTTCTGACCCGATTTACAGAGAGATGCCTGTGTCCCAGCACCATCACTCAGAGAAAAACGTGGAAGCCAATTTGCACAGGCATGGGAAGTTTTCCATCAACCAAGATAGCAGCAACACAAATGAGAATAGATGAGCGCACCCAATGCTAGGAAGCAGAGAGTCTGGGGCAAAATTCCAAAAAGCCGAGCCACTTACAGAAAAGTTTCACAAGGTGGGGAGGTGTTGCAACACCGAGAGGATGATTTGGATTCTTAAGTGCAGCCACTGGATGCCAGAAAGATAGAGAAGATGAAGATATGGTCATACATTTCTGTCTTGAAAAGCAGATCTGGTAGTAATACTTCAGGGATTTTGTAGTCTTCCCATCTAGGAATTGAGGTTATAAAGAATTATTGTCATTCTAGGTGACTGCAAGCCAAGTTGAGAGGTTTCTCTAAAGAGAATGACCCCTTCCTTTCTGAGGACACTTGATTGTCTCTGTCAGCCTTCAGTCTTGTATCCATTCTCAATGAACCTTAGAATTCCAGGATGTGAGAAATTAACCACAAGTTGTTATTGATAAAAGCTTCAAAGTTTCCCTGGCACCCTAATATGCCAAGGCTGAAGATGTCTCTATAATGGTCTAATTCAGTGGTTTTCAACTTGAGGTGCGACTGACACTACTGGGCAGAGGCCAAGGATGCTGTTGATCATTCCGTAGTGCCCAGGGCAGCCCACAACAAAGAATGATCTGGCGCAGGTGGAGAAATCCTGATGTTGTTCAAATCCTTCAATTTACGGAGAAAGAAACTGAGGCCCAGAAATGTTATGCATTTCCTAAAGCCATTAGGGACTGCATCTCTCACTTAACACATTCAAAAGTCGTTCTGTCTCAGTTCTTCAGAAACTTCTTTTGGGGACTCCTTCCAATGTGCCAGTAATATAAATTCACTCAGCTTTGATTTCCACATACATGAAAAGAGGGGAGGGATAGAGCCCAAGTAACTTTCTGCTTTGGCCTGAGCCTGTCCAGGATAACGCAGCCATTCCTTTCTGTGTTACCTCTCCTTAGCAGCACTAGATGCAGTTAAATCTGTTTCTCTCCTTTCTTCTCATCCACCTTCATCTGTCATTCCTGTAATGGATGGAGTTGGGGCAGTTTGCTAAATTGTAGCAAAATTTGAGGTGTTCAAAGACCAAAACAGAATAGATAACTTCCAAAGTTCTTTTGCCTCTGAATTTCTATGACTTTATGAACATGGAAAACCTTCGGTGATTCAATTGAGAGGATTCTGGGAAAGCAGGGAGAGTCATTAAATGAATGGACCTTCTGCTCTTTCTTAAGTCACCAGAAGCAGGCCACTGTGCCTGCATGAAGGGCAGGAATGCCAAGAAAATGAGCCTGCTATGGATACTAAATGTAATTTATTTTATATGATTTGGGCTACTGGAAGACCTAGCATTAAGGGGAGACCTGTCCTAAGTATTTCTGTGTGCTTTCCTAAGGTTTAGGTGTTCCTAAACCTTAAATGCTTCTTGAAAGAGAAATAGCTGCCTTGAGTTTAGCACCACTGCTTCCAACTATTTTGAGTGCTAGCTACCTTTCTAGGATCTACATAATTTTGCAGGTTTCCTGTTCTACAGTTGTTGCCCTTTTAGGCACTCCAGTGATGTGGTTTAAAGTAGGTGCTTCACAGTCAGAAAGATACAGTTTTTTCCACCCTGAGCATCTCCACAATGTGCCATGGGCAAATAGTTTAAACCGTCGGTTCCCTACCTTCTACAGCTGTAAAATTGCGGTAATAAGAGTATTTTTCTCATTGATTTATCATGCAAAAATAAAAAAAAAATTGTCCAAAAGGCTTAGCACAATGCTTGTCATTTAAGTGATTACAAGGCCAATAATTGTTTCACTGTTTTGGAGGAAAAAGCAAGTTTGAATTCATTTATACATCAAAATGAATTTATATGCTTTTTAAAAATTATGCTAGTATCTATATACATTTGACATATGGTAGGAGATACTTCTAACATTAGAGATTTGATTGTTCTGTTTTTGGATGTGGTGTTCACTTATTAGAATAGTTGTCTGATTTATATAAGATACTCCCATAAATTCTTCTGTAAGTGATCTAACACCATTCACTTTGCACTTAGGGACAAAATGGTTAGGTTTGCCATTTATGCAAGTGCTGTTATGGAGTACATTCATTTGGGCAGTTTTCTTTGTGTACTATTAATGTATTTTTTATTAATATTTGTATAGTATATAAAATTTAGCAAATATATGGAAATCTGTATTCTTTTACCAAAAAGTGAGAAGTGTAAAAGCAATGGAGGTTTTTTGCTGTCTTTGAGGCAGCTTCTGAGCAAGTACATTCTGTTTACATATATCATTTTAAAATTAATATTTAATTTATTACAGTTACCTTAAAAATAGATTCTCTTATGCTTTTATGTTATACTTGTATGTATATGTGTGTGTGTATATACATATACATATATATATATATATATTATTTTTTTTTTTTTTTCCTGAGACAGAGTCTGTGTTGCACAAGCTGGAGTACAGTGGTGTGACCTTGGCTTACTGCAACCTCCTGCTTCCCTGGTTCAAGCAATTCTCATACCTTAGCCTCCTGGGTAGCTGCAGTAGCTGGGATTACTGGCACGTGCAACAATGCCTGGCTAATTTTTGTATTTTTAGTAGAGATGGAGTTTCACCATGTTGGCTGGGCTGGTCTGGGATTCCTGGCCTCAAAGTGATCCGCCCACCTCTGCCTTTCAAAGTGCTGGGATTACAGGCATGAACCACTGCTACTGGCCCCATTTGTATATCTTATTCTATTTTAAATATAGGAGATGTTAGCAATCACTTGTTAAAATTAAGGAGGCTTTAAATTAATGTTATCTCCCATTTACAAATGAGGTTAGCAAAACAATTTTTAACTTTTTAAACTGCAGTTATACTTGAAAATATTTAGTTTTCTTTATAAAAACTTTGACTGATAAACAGAATCTTTCCAAGTGATTAAGTAATTCTTTAAAATGAATTAAACTTATGAAGTCAATATCAAGTTATCTTAAACATCTCAACACTGTTTAAGAAACCTAACAGTTCTCTTTGAATAACTAAGATCACAATTTCAAAATCAATTATGTTTCAATTTAGAATCCAAAGACTCCTAAGTTTAATCAAATTATCTTAAGTATTTCTAACATTTTAATACATATAGGTTATTTCCATTTTTACATAAATAATTTTCATGAACTTAACACAGTTACAATGTAATTGTGGGCTTGATGTAGCCTCTCTGTGGTAAATTCCAATCCTTTCTGTTTAAAGAATGGTTGTACTATCTTGGGCCAGTAAAGGCTACAAATTAATGGAATATACGGGGTCTAGATGCAGTTGATTCTCCACTTGTCACTTACCTACAAATCGACCTGCTTTTTATAATTGCTATAGCAACAGGGACCTCATGCCCTTTAGAAGACATTGCCATCTCTTGCATTCAGATTATTGTTATATAACATTTCTGTCCAGTCTCATCGAGATTGTTTGTAATTTTCTTCACTGTTTTGTTAGGTTTTGCACTTATTTGATTCTCTTAGTATGTTTTAATGTTTTCTCATCTGGCTCAAAACACATTTTCTTTCCATTCCATCAGATGTTTCACATGCTTATGTAATACTTTTGAAACTTCATTTAATTTTATTTGCCTGATTTGAGTTGTCAAAATATTCTAGATTCTTTTCATATTGTTCCTGACTGGCAGGGTGACAATGAAACAGAATGACATGCCATTGGTGTTGCATATCCCTTGGGTCTTTGGCTCCACAGATGACACTAAAGTCAAGCTAATGAAAGTAAGGAAAAATAACCAACTAGAATCCCTCCACACAGATATTTCTACCATTGACTTTGAGCATATTCACTTCCAGTTTTCTAAGACTGCAGTGTTCCAGGGCTCAGTTCTTGGACTCTTTTTTTTCCTATTTATGGTTGTATATTTTCCTACTTACACTGGCATTCTCGATGATCCCATTTGGTCCCATAACTTTGAATGCCACTTGCATGCTGAAGATGACCACACTTATATTTCCTAGTATGAACTTCCCTCCTAGACTCTAGCCTATTAGGATGTAACTGTTTCCTTGACTGCTTCACTTGGGTGTCTAGAATCTGATGACTTCTTACATGTCACTCCCCCACCTTCATTTGCTTCCCTTTCCAGCCCCCCATCCTTTGCTTTCATCATCTCTGCACTGGATGCAATGGCCTCCCTGCTTCTTCCCTTGACCCCCACCAGTAGCCAGAGTGAGGCTGTTAATGTCAGTATGTCATAATGTCATCCTCTTTTCAAAACTCTACAATGTGCCTTCCCCACCCCACCCCCATTTTACTCAGAGAACAAGCCAAACCTCTTACTGTGGCCTTTATGCTCTTTCCTCATTACCTCTCCAAGCTCCTTTCTTGTTCTTACTGCTGAAACCTTCAATCACTCTGTTCTAGTCACCTGCATTCACTGTGTTCTTCTAGTTTACCAGGCTCATTCCTATGGGTAGGGTTCCCCCAGAAGCAGACAGACTCTAAGACAGGGTAAATTCAACTAGTTTATTTCAAAGGTGATGCCAAATTAAAACTGTGGGAGAGAGACTAGGAGTCAGGTATAGAAAGGAAGCTGACAAAAGATAGACTTAGGCTGTAGGCAGGTGGGTCCAATCCCACTTAAGAACCCTGACCTTGCTACTTAAGGTGTGGTCGGTGAATCAGCATGATGCTATCACCTGGGAGTTTGTTAAAATGAGATTCAGGCCCCACCCCAGACCTACTTAATCAAAATCTTGTTAAAATTTTAACAAGGGCTTCAGGTGATTCTTACACCCTAATTAATGTTTGAGAAACACTCTCTAGGGGACAGTGTGGAACATGTCTCTGTGTTATCCTACCCAGGCTGGGAAAGCTGGCGGTATTTTTCAACAACTCCCTAGCTGTCATTGGTTGAGTTTTGCTTCCAGGGCTATTAACTTCCAGCTTGCCCCAAGTACTGGCTTAGGATGCTCTTTGGCCTGAAAATAAAGGCCTGCTGGAAGTGAGTCACAGGTGTTTGCAGTAAACTGTCTTCAGGTGTGTAGAGGTGAGCACCCAGAATATGCGTATGGTACTAACAGTGTCTGCAACTGAGCCTTTGCTGTAGCTGTTCTCTCAGCCTGAAATGTTCTTGCCTCAGGTATTCACTTGGCTAAATCCTCTACCTCCTCCCAGTCTTTACTCAGATCATACTGTCTCAGTGAGACTTATCTGTATTTAATTTTGCAACCTGCATGCACCAACCCAGCATTCCCAATTCCCCTCACTCTGCTCTGTTCTCTTTGTAATTGCACTTAGCCTTTGAATTCACTGCATAATTTATCCACTTAATATACTGATTGTTTACGTGCTTCCATGGAAAGTTAGCTACACCAGAGCAGCAGACTTTGTCTGTTTTGCTTATTAATGGATAACGTAGAGGAGCTCTTTACTGTTTGTTAAATAAATACCTTTCTATATTTTAAAATATAAGATGGTAGTATATATAAAACTTTGTATCCTGCATTTGGCTTAGCATTATGTCACAAATATTTCCCATATCATAAAAATCCTTAAATATCATTTTAATTGGTAGTCAAATATTTCATTGTCTCTACAAATTATAATTAAACACTCTCATAACACTTGGCATATTTTCTATTTTCTTTTTGTGATTATAAATAACACTTCTCTGTATATAAATCTGTTTCATTTTAAATATTATTTCTTTAGAATAAATGCATAGAAGTCAAAATATCAAAGACTAAAAATGACTGTCAAGACTCAGAGAGATATGTAAGAAATTGTCTTTTGGAAATGTTGTTCCCATATACCTCTAACCAGCAATGAACAGACATGCCTGGAACACCATACTCTTTTCACCAACCCAAAGCTACATAGCATAGTAGTTAAGAGCATGATTTGGAGATAATTGTCTTGGATTTAATACCAGCTCTCTGATTTATGAGTTGTGTGACATTGGCCAAGTTGCTTATCTTTTCCTCACTTTGTTCATTTGTCAAATGAGAATAATGAAAATAATATTACCTCATGGGGTTGTTGTGAAGATTAAATTACTCAGTATAGATAAAGATGGATATCTGGTACATAATAAATGCTATGTAACTGTTAGCTAATACCATATTGAGACATTTTAAAATTGATAAAGTAATAAATAGTACTTTGTTTTTACTTTATTTGCATTTTGAAGTTGGGGGTATAGTGCTGTCAGTGGTGAAGAGGATTAGTTGATAAGATTTGTGTAATCTTTCACAATCTGATCGAGTACATCTCAACTTAGCATGATGGTGCTGGGGCTTGGCATTCCAGGTTGAGCATTCCTAATCCGAATATTTGAAATATGAAACATTGTGAGCACCAACAAGATGCTGCGATTTTTAAATATGGGATGCTTAACTGGCATATAATGCAAATATTCTGAAATCGGAAAATATTAGAAGTGGAAAACACTTCTTTTCCCAATATAAGGAATACTCAACCTCTATAAAATATCACAATACTTCAGAATCAGGTTTTGGAGCCCTAGATCAAATAATTGTCGGAAAAATCTTATTTTTGACATAAAGCATGAAATGAAAATACATAGGGATTTATCACTGATGAATTTTGAGCTTATCATTGAAAATGTGAATCTGTAGGGATAACTTCAATAGTGACTTTTCAACCCGAACACACCTGCAGGTTTAGGCAAATGGGTAAATATACTGATACTGCTAAGAACAAAAGTTATCCCTATGAAAGAGGAAAGATACAAATACAAAATAGGGGAAGTGAAGAATCTTATATTCCAGTGGATGACAACTGATAGATGGTAACCACATGTCACCTGGTTATTTGTCATTCATTAACTTAGTGGCTTAGAAACCACTTACTGAGTCCGAGTGTGGTGGGTCACGCCTGTAATCCCAGCACTTTGGGAGGCTGAGGCGGGTGGATCACAAGGTCAGGAGATCGAGACCATACTGGCTAACAGGGTGAAACCCTGTCTCTACTAAAAATGCAAGAAATTAGCCGGGCATGGTGGTGGGTGCCTGTGGTACCAGCTACTCGGGAGGCTGAAGTAGGAGAATGGCGTGAACCCGGGAGGTGGAACTTGCAGTGAGCCGAGATCGTGCCACTGCACTCCAGCCTGGGTGAGTGCACTCCACTGCACTCCAGACTCTGTCTCAAAAAAAAAAAAAAGAAAGAAAGAAAGAAAGAAAAAGAAACCACTTACTGAGAATCTACTGTGCATAACATTGAGCATCAATGTTACGAAAGTACGACAAAATGAGTCTATCACACTCCTTGTCCTTCAGAAGCCCACTAGATGCTCCCTATTCAGCCTGGAAACATGACTGCTGCTCTATAAGGAAAGGCTTATTGCATGTTCTTGCCTCAGAACAATAATGGCTTCATCCCAGGACTCTACTAAAATAAGCTTATGGTAAATTTACCTTATATGTGGATGGGTTTTGAAATCATACATTTTTAAAACCATATATTTTTTTTCACAAAGTGGCTAAAATAATTCTGGACATGGAAATTTATTTTAATGCATTTATGCAATAAAGGAGGCAGCCTTGAGCAACATGTCAATTTCATCAGGAGATCACTATGCAACAGACAGAGAATTTGGGCAACATTTACACTGCAATTTCTGGAGATATTAAGCCAGCAGATACAGGAACATGTGTCACTTCATGTATGCCTTGCTAATTAAATGTACATGGACTTTGAATTTTGAAGCCCAGTCAAAGTTTCCCAGTTCTCTTTTAGCAGCAGTTTATTTTTACTCTGGATCTGGTCAGATGTAGAAACCACAGAAATGGAGGCTGTAGGATTCTGTCTTCTCTAAGCAAGTTTGTGCTTTTTTCCTCTGGCTTCCCTCTTAGGTAGGAGCAAAGATGTATGGCAGAGGAGTTTGTAAACATCCAGCCATTTGGGGTGATTCATTTGGTTCTTGTCAAGGGAAGCAGGTTTCTACTCTTGCCACAATTTCTATGCAATCTTGTATTAGTTAATGTGTAGACATCCAGAACTTGGGATACCCTATTTTGGGATGATGTTTTGTCCCTCAGTGGGGTGTCCTGCTCTTTTCATCTATTCTGTGCGATCATACGACTTCATTTACATACTCTTGGGTCCTGGTTTGATAGATGGCTCTATTGACAGGTGGCATTATTAAAGACCATTTCCCTTTGGGCCTTGTATCACTCACAGCTTAGGCTTTAATTTCAGAATAAGTTTTTCTTATTACAACTTTATCAAAATAAATTTACGTAATATAAAATCCACCCTTTTAAAGTGTAAATAAAATTTAATAATTTTTAGCATATTTAGAGATGTACAACCATCACCATAATCTAATTTTGGAACTTTTGTCACCCCAAAAAGAAACCCCATGTTTATTGTCGTCACTCTCTTTTCCCCCTGCCCCCAGCCTCTGGCAACCACTAATCTATCTTCTGTCCCTGTGGAGTTGCCTATTCTGAACCTTTCATATAAATGGAATAATATAAGATGTAGCCTTTTGCATCTGATTTCTTTTACATATTATAATGTTTTCAAGGTTTCTCTATGTTGTAGCACATAACAGTAACTTCATTCCTTTTTGTGCCTGAGCAGTATTTCATATTATGGATATACCACACTTGTCTATCCATTCATCCCTCTATATGCTGATTGGAAAAAGCTATTTCCACTTTTTGGCTATTATGAATGCGGCTATGAATATTTGTGTACAGGTTTTTATGATAACATATATTTAAAGTTTCCTTGGATGTAGATCTAGAGGTAGGGTTACTTGGTTCAGTGGAACTCTTTGTTTAACTTTTTGAAGAATTTCCCAACTGTTTTCCAAAGTGGCTGCACAACCTGACAATCCCATCAGCAATGTGGCAGGTGGGGTGGGGGGTGTGGGGGAGTTCCACTTTCTCCACATTCTCACCAGCACTTGTTATTACCTGACTTTTTTGTTATACTCATCCTGTTCGTGGTGAGGTGGTATCTCATTGTGATATTTTTAAAAATAAATTTTATTGTGTATATTTGAGGTTTACAACATGATGTTATCAGATACATATACATAGTAAAATTGTTATTATGCAGATTAACATATCCATCATCTCATGTAGCTGCTAGTTTAAATTTGCCTTTCTCTAATTACTAAGGGTGTTTTTCCGTGTGCTTATTGGCCATTTGTATATCTTCTCTGGAGCAAAATATATATTCGAATTCTTTGCCCAGTTTTTAGTTTGGTTATTTTTTCTTTTTATTCTTGAATTGTATGATATTTTTATATATTCTAGTTACAAGTCCCTTATGACATATGTGATTTAAAATATTTTCTCTCAATCTGTGAGTTATCTTTTCATTTTCTTGATGGTGTCCTTTGAAACACAAAAATTTTAAATTTTGATGGAGTGTAAATTATCAATTTTTTCTTTTTTTGCTTGTGTTTTTGGTATCATATCTAACCTTCGCCAAATCCAAAGTCATGAAGAGCTATTTATATGTTTTCTTCTAAGAGTTTTATTTAGTTTTCAGATTTGTTTTGAGTTAATTTTTGCATATGGTATAAAACAGGGGTTTAGTTTCATTCTTTTTTATGTGGATATCTAGTTGTCTAGCAACATTTGTTGAAAAGATTTTTCTGTTCCCCATTGAATTTGTTTAACAACCCTGTTAAAAATTCAGAATACTTTTAACCTACACATTTTTCTTAAAAGATATTTATTGGTGAATTTCCATCTTTTTTTTCCCCTGAATAATACAATTGCTCTCTTCAGTATAAATTTTATATATAAGCATTGATGCCCATAAATTTTTCAGAACACCTGTTCTTAACTGGAGGTGGAATTATTACCATGTGTGGTGGGGCCTCTGACCAGCGGGAGGTCGCAGTATTTTTCCTACCACTCTAGATGAACTGATTCTGTGGTGAGTCATACTAATGGGGAGAGTAGGAGTAGCTAATACAACCTGACTGCCTGGCTGAAATCTGTCTTTCTTAACCATACACCTGAGGTGTTTACTGAACAAAGAGTAAGTTATTTTAGTAAATAAATAATCTCTGGGGAAATACTTGGAGATTCTGAGAATATCCTATTTTTCATCAGTCTTCTACAAACTAGCTTTAGCATCCATTGATAATTCTTGCTTGAATTGATAATTACCATCAAGTTTGCAAAATGATGGTTTTTCTAATTCTATCAGTCTTTTTACATGTATTAATTGGCATTCTTCTATAAAGAAGATTTATCATCTCCTTTAATTCTCTTTTTAAAATTTATTGTAGTATCAGTACAGATTCCAGATTCATTCGGTATTCAATATTCTCATCCATTTCCATCATTTCTCACTTTGATATTCAGTTGTCTCAAGTTTGCTGTTTTTTTACCCAACAATCTATCTTAGAGATTACTTCAGTACTTTATGGAGCTCTTTGTCATTGTCTTTATTGCTACATAATACCCCTTTCTGTGGATGTAACAAAGTTTAATCCTGCCAATATCTTGTGAATTGGTGTCTAATAACTTACTACAACAATGAATAGCACTGTAGATGTATTTTTCTATGAGGCGTGTCATCAGAGTAAATACCTAGGGATTTCTGGGTCAGTGTATGAATAGGCTTGTTAGGTTTAGCAATTATTCTCCATAGGGATTACGTCATTCTGGATTGCCATTAGTAATATATGAGTATGCTTGTTTTTCCAGAGTCTCATCAACAGTGTATATTGTCAAACTTCTATATTTTGCCACTCAATTGACATATTTCAACATAATTTTAATTTGCATTTATTTTATTGTGAATGAAATCAATAATCTTTTCATATGTATAAAGATTATTTTTATATTTGTCTTATTCCAAACCACCAGTGTATATAGTTTTGTTCATTTTTCTAGTGGGTTTTTTCCTTCAAACTTTAAAAATATTTTTATATTGGCTATTAGCCTTTTTTGTTGTTGTTCTAGAACATAGACACTTTATTTTTTACTTTTTTATTGTGGTAAAATATATATAACAAAACTCTTCTAACCATTTTTAAATTTTTAAACTTTTCATTGAAATATAACAATATAGAAAATATATAAACAGTACAACTTAGAAGTACACTGCTCAATCAGATTTCATAAACTGAGTACACTCTTGTACCCAGTATCTGGGTCAAGGGCAGAATATTCCAACATTCCAGAAAAGAAAAGAAACATGTTAAAAAGAAAAGATTACTATTAAAAAAAATAGACATAGTAATTCAGATAGGGGTAAGAGACACAATCCCTTTATCCCTTTATACACATGTAACATATTTATATGTAATTCCATATATACACATAAACACACTCTATAATGTACAATTTCCAAAAATGGGTTCACATAAGATTTTCTAAGCGGTATTTATTTTTTAAAAAGTTATGTGGTAATAATTTGGAGACAGATGATTAAGACTAGTCAAAAAGGTTTATCATTTAAGAAGATTTTCACAAATTCAGACTTCAGGGCCTATTGCCTGACCATCTCAAGTCAGGAAAGGAATGAGGAGAAGCCTTCTTACCCATTTTAGATATATTTTTAAAATTATGATAAAATATGCATAACAAAATTTACCATTTTAACCATGTTTATGGGTACAATTCAGTGGCATTAACATTCAGAATGTTGAGCAACCATCATTACCATTCATTTTCAGAATTTGTTCATCCCGAGCAGAAGCTATGTACCCGTTAATCAATAGCCAACCCCTACCCTTCCTTCTCCCCACCCGTCTCTGGTAAACACTGTTCTCCTTTCTATATGATCTTGTCTATGCTAGTACCTCATATAAGTGGTATCATAATTGATCTTTTGTGTCTGGCTTATGTCACTAAGCATAGGTTTTCAAGGTTTATCCTGTTGTAGCATTTATCAGAATTTCATTCATTTTTAAGGCTAAATAATATTCCATTGTATGTACTGTACCACATTTGTTTATCCATTCACGATAGATATTTGAGTTGTTTCCGCCTTTTGCTATTCAAGTAATGCTGCTATGAACTTTGGCGTATAAGTATCTGCTTTTTACACATTTGTGCAAATCCATCCTCAAGTATTTTTGTTCTATAAATAAACTTTTCGAGGCATTTCACAATTTAGAGGTCAAATAGAAATTAATAATAACATACATTTTTAAATAGTTCAATGTTTTATAATCAACATTCATATTTGTTCAGGCTGAAGATTCAGGGATGAAATAATGGGCAAAAAACTGAAATATAATTAACACTACACAGGCATATCATAAGTATACCATAATATTTTGCTACTTATTAGTTTAGAAAAATATAAAACCAAGAAGTACATAAATTACTTTGTGTTTCGTCTTTCTGAATGTACTTTTACATTAAATACACAGCAAGTGCTTATACTTATTTAAAGATTATCCTTTTTTTTATCAGCCAAAACATGCTTATCCTTAATTAATCAGAATTCATTTCAAAATACAAAACTTCTTAAATATAAGCATGGCATGTAGGGCTTTAGACTCATACTCTTACTGGATTGGCTGCTTGATGATTGTTCTCCTTCTTTTGTAATTTCAATCCCAATTTTGGCTTTGATTTTTCTCTCAATCTATTTGGAGACCTTCTGCATGCTGCAAGTATTGTTTATGTTTCCTCTTTACCAAATGTCTCCAAAAACTTTTCTTTTGACACTAAGCAACAACCGTATCAACATGTGTTTTGTATTTTGCAGCCAATTCCAGTGCCCTTTTCAGTTGTAGAGATTAATATTGATCTGGATTGCTTGACAATGAGGCCAGCCTGAAGAAGTGCTATTTCAGCCTCCTGTATGTTTCCACTAAACTTTAGTATGTGGACCATTTTTTGACTCTTTAAATGAAAGACTTTTTATAGAATTGATGTACTGAAACTTATCAATTTCACCAATTGCTGCATAGCCTATTTCTGTAATAGTAATATTTTGATTAGCAACTGCCATAGCAGGTAGACAAGCTCACATGGTTTGCTCCTTAACAAAGCAGCAAAGTCTTACATCATCTTCCCATTTTGAACTGCCTGCATATTCAGGGAGAATAACAGGATATGGTGATACACTGATGTGAACCAGAGGGCCGTTAACTCTTGTTATAGTTACCTGATTTCCAAGAAAACTCACAATTTGGGAATTTTTACTGAATTTATTTGTATCCCTTTCATGTAATGTTTTAGGCAAAGTGTCACTGTCCACATAAACCATATTGGAATAATACCACACTGTAAATTGAGTATCCTGAAGCCTGCAAAGGACATTGCATGTATCACTCCATGCCAAAGTATGCACCATTGTTCCAAGTTTGAGAATTTTTTCTTCCTTCCCAAATTGTTTCACAGAAGTGATATAGATATCTCTATTTTTATCAATGAAAGTGACTTTTCTGTCATTGGTAAGTCCTTTTTGATCCAGAGCAATTTTCAAGATTGCATCCTTACGAGGAAGAAGCTTTCCATCATCTAATAGTTTTCCAGTTGATACCTTGAAGAAAAAGATTATTTTTTCATCAGCTTTGTCTCATTGCTATGGTATCATTACTCAGAGACACAGTCTGTGCATTCAGAATATCTGTTCTCACTGCAGGAAATTTTGGAGATGAAATAAAGGGCCCTTCATATGAATATAAATCGATACTACTAACATCTACAAGAAGAAAATGTCTTTCTGCCTGCAGGATAAAACTAACTGTTCCTTCTTTGAGATCAAATATAATTGGTGTATTCCAGTTCTTTGTGGAGACCACATAACATTGAAGAGACATTGAAACAACTAAGTGTGCAGAGTTCAAAGATACTTTAGTGGCCATGATGGAATTCCAATAAGTTCACTGCATCATTAAGAATGTTACGAACCTGTATGGTCCTTCTTTTAGTTAATATTACTTGAAAGTTTTTCCACTCCCAGTGTTTTTCCACCACAGGTGCAAAAACAATATGCCCAATTCCACACACTCCAGCAGTCTGAGTGCCATCAGTTGACCACGCAATATTAAATATGCTACCAGTGTTTTTCTAAAGCATGTGATCACCCAGTTTTATTACACAAGTGTAAAGTATGAAATGATCCAATAGCAAACAATTCTCCATCTGGAGCCCAGGCAACTAAAGTAATAGGATGCTCATGAGGTTGTGAATTGTACAGTGGGTGGCTGTAACTATCCCATACCTTATATTTACAGTCTTCACCAGCAGATAAGATTATTGACTGAGTTCCAATCTATTTTTAAAATGATGCCATCATAAGCCTTCTGTAAAACTTTAGCATTTGATCGAAGAGGTTTCTTTTTGTGAGACAGAGTCTTACTCTGTCTCCCAGGCAAGGGTGCAGTGGCGTGATCTCGGCTCACTGCAACCTCCGCCTCCCAGGTTCAAGCAATTCTCCTGCCTCAGCCTCCCAAGTAGCTGGGATTATGGGCGCCCACCACCACGCCCGGCTATTTTTTTTTTTGTATTTTTAGTAGAGATGGGTTTCACCATGTTGGCCAGGCTAGTTTTGAACTCCTGACCTCAGGTGATCCACCCACCTCAGCCTCCCAAAGTTCTGGTATTACAGGCGTGAGCCACTGTGTCGGCCACTGAAGAGGTTTAATGATTAGCTGCTTGCCTGCTGTATAAAGAACCTTTTCTGAATCAGGACCCCACACTACTGAATACCATTCCTCAGAAGGCACTCCTCCTTTTCCTGTACTTGATAAGTATATTTTCTGGGAATATTCTCTGGGAGTAGTCAGGAGCTGACCTGGGCTTGCTAAGCTAAAGTTGATCTAAGCATCCAAGTCTTCGACCAAATTTTTATTTGTCCACCTTCTCCAATTGTAACTAATGCTGTTGCTTCATCATTCTGTCTTCCTGCAAGTATTCTCCAGAGTGAGCTGCTACACTTTTTTCCACTCTTTCTAACTTGGAAATCAAATTAAATTTATCATCAGAACTTATGAGGACAAAGCTTTCTGCTTGAGTTTGTCTCATATACTCAAACTCTTTGGAAACCAGTGAAGATCTATAGGGTAAATATCATCAGGAAGCATTACTATTTGAGTTGTTCCACTAGTGAACAAGTTCCTCTTCACTATCTGGTGATCATCACTATATGAATACAGGCCTTCAGCAGTAGTCCAGGCTACACAGCTTACTAATTCTTGATGCTTTGGTTCTCTTAAAAGAGATATCTTCAGTCTCATGACTCCACTTCCAGCAAAAATTTAAAATGCCACTTGATTGTATTTACTCAAGTTCCAGGAAAGCAGTGGCAATTGCTTTCATATAGCTGGTACCAGTTACCAAGAAGCCTCTCGACCTCCTGGTCACCATAGTGACTTCTTGACTATTAGTCTTTTAACTATGATGTATGTTGCAAACATTTTCTCCCAGATTTTTATACTCTTTTATTGTGATTTTTTTGCCTTATAAAAATTCATTTTTATAGAGCCACATTTATCAATCTTTTATTGCATCTGTATTTTAGACATAGAAAGGTTTTCCCCACACTCAGGTTATAAAGGAATGGCTCCATCTTTTTTTCTAATATTTTTATAACTTCATGTATTTCATTTGTATTCTTGATGCATTTGGAGTTTATTCTGACATATGGTATAAGGAATGGATGCAATTTAATCATTTTCCAAATGATTATAGAGTGTCTTGACACTCATTATTTAAAAAGTGTATTTTTTTATCTGGTGGATTGAGTTGACATTTATATAATATACAAACTTCTATTTGTATTTGGGTTTTTTTTCCTGGACTTCCTAATTTTTTCCCCACTGCTTAGTCTCTCTATTCAATGTACTATATCACAGTCTTTCAAATATAGAGACTTTAGTACATATTTCAGTATCTGGTAACACTAGCTGCTGATCAGATAGCTGTGGTTCTATGATGGATATGATTTTTCATTTTCTAACTTCATTCTGTATGTTTCTGTTATACAGACTTTAAATCTCACTTGCTGACTTTGAAAATTTTTGTTGGTATTTTACAGAGGTTATAATAAACACATGGATTGAATGATAAATGACATGTTTATGGTGTTGAAGTGTTTTATCCAAGAAGAAAGGATGGCGTTCCAGTTGTTAAAACCTATCTTAAGTTTTTAATATTTAACTCTTTATGTGCTTAAATTTGTTTTATAAGTTGTTTCCTTCCTGGGTTGTAAAGGTTGTGCTTTAATCATTTATGTATTTATTTAGTTAGTTAGTTTGCTTTCACTTGTCACCTAGAACAATGTCTTCAATATAGTTGTTAATTTGATTTTATAAGTATCCAGTGACAGAAATAGTACTCAGTGATGTGGTTACTATCCAGCTAAAAGGATATAGAAAAATATTAGGTTGGTTGTAATGGCAAAAATCCACAATTACTTTGCACCAACTTAATAAATTTAGAAATCCAGTTGACTCTTAAATTTTCTTATTATTGTTATTATCTTTTAAGATGGAGTCTGACTCTGTTGGCCAGGCTGGAGTACAGTGGCAGTGGTGTGATCTCGACCCACTGCAACTTCTGCCATCCATGTTCAAATAATTCTCCTGGCTCAGCTTCCTGATAGAAGGGACTACAGGTGTGCACCACTACAGGTGTGCGCCACCACACCTGGCCAATTTATTTTTTATTTTTTATTTTTAGTAGAGATCTGGTTTCACCATGTTGTTCAGGCTGGTCTCGAACTCCTGACCTCAAGTGATACACCCACCTCAGCCTCCGAAAGTGTTGGGATTACAGGCGTAAGCCACCATGCCCAGCCTAAATTTTCTTATTCTTAACTCGGAATGTGTTCTAGAACTTTGAAACTGATTTTGCAAAAATACGAATGTAAATTCCACAGTTAACAAATAACCTGAGTGTCGCATTATTTATAAAGCTTTCTGTGACATGCTTCCCTGCCTACCTATATATTTTTTAATTTATGGTTTTTATTGGCTGTATATTAGATGCATATATTTATGGGGTACACAACATATTTTGATACAGACATACGATGTGTAATAATTGCATCAGGGTGAATGGGGTGTCCATCACCTCAATAATTTATCCTTTCTTTGTGTTACAAACAATGCAATTATACTCTTTTACTTATTTTTAAATGTACAATAAGTTAGTGTTGACTGTAGTCCCTTTGTTGTGCTATCAAATACTATATCTTATTTATTCTAAGTTTATTTCTGGACCCATTAACCATCCCCACATCCCCTTTCCTACCCCCAACTACCCTTCCTAGCTTCTGGTAACCACCGTCTACTCTCTATCTCCATGAGTTCAATTGTTTGAATTTTTAGCTCCCACAAATAAGTGAGAATATGTGAAGTTTGTTTTTCTGTGCCTGGCTTATTTCACTTAACATAGTGGCTTTCAGTTCTATTCATGTTGTTGCAAATGACAGGATCTCATTCTTTTTTATGGCTGAGTAGTGCTCCCACTTTTCTTCATCCATTCGTCTGATGATAGACACTTAGGTTGCTTCCAAATCTTGGCTATTGTGAATAGTGCTGCAATAAACATGGGAGTGCAGATATCTCTTAAGTATACTGGTTTCCTTTCTTTGGGCATATACCTAGCAGTGGGATTGCTGGAGTATATCATAGCTCTATTTTTAGCTTTGAGGAACCTCCAAACTGTTCTCCATAATTTATGCCTACCTATCATTTGACTGTTCTTTCTCTGCATCTCCATGTACCACATAGATGATTCTGTATTAGTATCCATCCCACTCTAGTGCTCTTGTCAATCTCTCCCTCTTAGACTGTAAGCTCATTGGAGGTATTGACTGTGACTGATTTGTCTATGCATCCTGCTATCATAATACCTATCTTAAGGCTGCCCTCTGTTAAATTGTCACAGGATGATTTCCTGCTAACAGAATTTTGTGAATAGAATTAAATGTTATGAATCTAGAATTTTATACTGTAAGAACACGCTGATATACCATTGCAGAATCAAGAAGATAGGATCATTAAGCTGGATGTTCAGCATCTACTTGCTGTTTATAATTTAAATATGGGAATGTGACCCAGATTTGAAAGATTTTCTTCACTCCTTAAGAACTTCCCACTTTCTCTACTGGTTTTATAATGTACCATGTTGACTATTTTCAACTATAAAGGCATATCACAGTATCAATTATTTACATTAAACCTGTATTTTCTGTCTATACCCTGCCAGGTAAATGAGAGCCCAAATGACATTTTCACCAACATATTTATTTTTTGTTTTTATTTTTTTCATTTGTTTTCTCTTGCTGACCCTTAATGAAGGCTAGGCAAAAATGGAGTCGACTTTGATGCAGTCAATTTTAATTTTTGCTTAGTGCTCATGAAGTCTGCTGCCCAGTGAGTTTTATCATCTGCATTGTTGTAACATCTGAATCAACTGTGGCCTACACTGTTTGATCAGGATGACAAAATTGTCTTATTTATTCTTCTTCTACAATTATAGCCTGCAGATAAATAGGCATTATTATAGGGGTCAAGCTTGATCATGCTGCTTGTTACATTACAAGATTTTCTCTGTGACTACAATGGCAAATTGATTAGATAAAACTTATTAACATGCAATGCCAAATAATTGATTTATTATACTAAAATACCTCTCATGCCTAAATCAGTTACAATAACTCATTTTTAGTATGGAAAAATCATGCTTATGCATTTTGGGGTTTCCCTGAACACTAAATTAGCTACTTAGGAATTTGTCCTTGCCAACTCAATTATCATATCATATCATTAGTCTCGTCTTCTTTTCTGTCATTTCTCTAGTAAAGTTATATCAGACTAATAATTCAAGTATACTATGGTGAGTGCTTACCTTGAAAAAATATATTTCTTGAGATTCTATTTTTTAATTTAAATATTCTTTTTATATGCGCTGCTACAAAACAAGCAAGTGCTATTGTTGTACTGATAACAGAGATTTATTTGGCTCCTCCAGCTGATCAACTGAGGGATTTTAGTTTGTAGCCACGTCTAGACAAAATGCAAATGTGAGTATTTGATGCTTTTTCTTACCATCAGTATGCATTTGGAAAGTGTTAAGCATTACTTCTCTGAGTTGTTTCATAGAACTAATTATCAAGATTTCAAAGACATCTTTGCATAGATGGTGTTTTATTTTTTTGGAATAAATTTATCCCTACATTTGTTTTCTAGAAAGACACTGATAGAGTCATTCTCATAACAGGATGGGATGGAATTAAGGTAACACTAATAGTTTGGGCATATACCTAGCAGTGGGATTGCTGGAGTATATCATAGCTCTATTTTTAGCTTTGAGGAACCTCCAAACTGTTCTCCATAATGGTTGCACTAATTTATGCCTACCTATCATTTGACTGTTCTTTCTCTGCATCTCCATGTACCACATAGATGATTCTGTATTAGTATCCATCCCACTCTAGTGCTCTTGTCAATCTCTGCCTCTTAGACTGTAAGCTCATTGGAGCTTAGTTTCATGAAAGGTCATGAAACTAAAATATATGTTTTGCTTCCAATGGGTACATTTATTATTGACAGCTGGAAATTTCAGGACACCTGATGATGAAAGAAGAAAAATACTCAAAATGACTGCAAGAGAGTTGTGGGTACTCTCTTCACATCTACTGGATAACTTCCATTAGCTTCTGTGCTTCTCTGTATGATTTCTCTGATTACAAGAGCATGTAAGTCCCAATTGAGTACAAGTAAAAAAATGTCAAGAAATTAACATCCAGCTGAGGAATGCAGCTCCTCACCAGCAACGGAACAAAGCTGGACGGAGAATGACTTTGACTAGTTGAGAGAGGAAGGCTTCAGAAGCTCAAACTACTCCGAGCTAAAGGAGGAAGTTTGAACCAATGGCAAAGAAGTTAAAAACTTTGAAAAAAATTAGACGAATGGATAACTAGAATAACCAATGCAGAGAAGTCCTTAAAGGACCTGATGGAGCAGAAAACCACGGCACAAGAACTATGTGACGAATGCACAAGCCTCAGTAACCGATGCGATCAACTGGAAGAAAGGGTATCAGCGATGGAAGATGAAATGAATGAAATGAAGCAAGAAGAGAAGTTTAGAGAAAAAAGAATAAAAAGAAATGCACAAAACCTCTAAGAAATATGGGACTATGTGAAAAGACCAAATCTACATCTAATTGGTGTACCTGAAAGTGACGGGGAGAATGGAACCAAGTTGGAAAACACTCTGCAGGATATTATCCAGGAGAACTTCCCCAATCTAGCAAGGCAGGCCAACATTCAAATTCAGGAAATAAAGAGAACACCACAAAGATACTCCTTGACAAGAGCAACTCCAAGACACATAATTGTCAGATTCACCAAAGTTGAAATGAAGGAAAAAATGTGAAGGGCAGCCAGAGAGAAAGGTCGGGTTACCCGTAAAGGGAAGCCCATCAGACTAACAGCTGATCTCTCGGCAGAAACTCTACAAGCCAGAAGAGAGTGGGGGCCAATATTAAACATGCTTAAAGAAAAGAATTTTCAACCCAGAATTTCATATCCAGCCAAACTAAGCTTCATAAGTGAAGGAGAAATAAAATCCTTTACAGACAAGCAAATGCTGAGAGATTTTGTCACCACCAGGCCTGCCCTAAAAGAGCTCCTGAAGGAAGCACTAAATATGGAAAGGAACAACCAGTACCAGCCACTGCAAAAACATGCCAAATTGTAAAGACCGTCAAGGCTAGGAAGAAACTGCATCAACTAATGAGCAAAATCACCAGCTAACATCATAATGACAGGATCAAATTCACACATAACAAAACTAATCTTAAATGTAAATGGGCTAAATGCTCCAATTAAAAGGCACAGACTGGCAAATTGATTAAAGAGTCAAGACCCATCAATGTGCTGTATTCAGGAAACCCATCTCACATGCAGAGACACACATAGGCTCAAAATCAAGGGCTGGATGAAGATCTACCAGGCAAATGGAAAACAAACAAAGGCAGGGGTTGCAATCCTAGTCTCTGATAAAACAGACTTTAAACCAACAAAGATCAAAAGACACAAAGAAGGCCATTACATAATGGTAAAGGGATCAATTCAACAAGAAGAGCTAACTATCCTAAATATATATGCACCCAATACAGGAGCACCCAGATTCATAAAGCAAGTCCTTAGTGACCTACAAAGAGACTTAGACTCCCGCACAACAATAATGGGAGACTTTAACACCCCACTGTCAACATTAGACAGATCAACAAGACAGAAAGTTAACAAGGATATCCAGGAATTGAACTCAGCTCTGCACCAAGTGAACCTAATAGACATCTACAGAGCTCTCCACCCCAAATCAACAGAATATATATTCTTTTCAGCACCACACCACACCTATTCCAAAATTGACCACATAGTTGGAAGTAAAGCACTCCTCAGCAAATGTAAAAGAACAGAAATTATAACAAACTGTCTCTCAGACCACAGTGCAATCAAACTAGAGCTCAGGATTAAGAAACTCACTGAAAACCACTCAACTACATGGAAACTGAACAACCTGCTCCTGAATGGTACATAACGAAATGAAGGCAGAAATAAAGATGTTCTTTGAAACCAACAAGAACAAAGACACAACATACCAGAATCTCTGGGACACATTCAGAGCAGTGTGTAGAGGGAAATTTATAGCATTAAATGCCCACAAGAGAAAGCAGGAAAGATCTAAAATTGATACCCTAATATCACAATTAAAAGAACTAGAGAACCAAGAGCAAACACATTCAAAAGCTACCAGAAGGCAAGAAATAACTAAGATCAGAGCAGAACTGAAGGAAATAGAGACACAAAAAACCCTTCAAAAAATCAATGAATCCAGGAGCTGGTTTTTTGAAAAGATCAACAAAATTGATAGACCGCTAGCAAGACTAATAAAGAAGAAAAGAGAGAAGGATCAAAGAGACACAATAAAAAATGACAAAAGGGATATCACCACCGATACCACAGAAATACAAACTACCATCAGAGAATACTATAAACACCTCTATGCAAATAAACTAGAAAAGCTAGAAGAAATGGATAAATTCCTCAACACATACACCCTCCCAAGACTAAACCAGGAAGAAGTTGAATTTCTGAATAGACCAATAAGAGGCTCTGAAATTGAGGCAATAATTAATAGCTTACCAACCAAAAAAAGTCCAGGACCAGATGGATTCACAGCCGAATTCTACCAGAGGTACAAGGAGGAGCTGGTACCATTCCTTCTGAAACTATTCCAATCAATAGAAAAAGAGGGAATCCTCCCTAACTCATTTTATGAGGCCAGCATCATCCTGATACCAAAGCCTGGCAGAGACACAACAAAAAAAGAGAATTTTAGACAAATATCCTTGACGAACTTTGATGCAAAAATCCTCAATAAAATACTGGCAAACAGAATCCAGCAGCACATCAAAAAGCTTATCTACCATGATCATGTGGGCTTCATCCCTGGGATGCAAGGCTGGTTCAACATATGCAAATCAATAAATGTAATCCAGCATATAAACAGAGCCAAAGACAAAAACCACATGATTATCTCGATAGATGCAGAAAAGGCCTTTGACAAAATTCAACAACGCTTCATGCTAAAAACTCTCAATAAATTAGGTATTGATGGGACGTCTCTCAAAATAATAAGAGCTATCTATGACAAACCCACAGCCAATATCATACTGAATTGGCAAAAACTGGAAGCATTCCCTTTGAAAACTGGCACAAGACAGTTTTCTCTCACCCCTCCTATTCAACATAGTGTTGGAAGTTCTGGCCAGGGCAATCAGGCAGAAGAAAGAAATAAAGGGTGTTCAGTTGGGAAAAGAAGAAGTCAAATTGTCCCTGTTTGCAGATGACATGATTGTATATCTAGAAAACCCCATTGTCTCAGCCCCAAATCCCCTTAAGCTGATAAACAACTTCAGCAAAGTCTCAGGATACAAAATCAATGTGCAAAAATCACAACCATTCTTATACACCAATAACAGACAAACAGAGAGCCAAATCATGAGTGAACTCCCATTCACAATTGCTTCAAAGAGAATAAAATACCTAGGAATCCAACTTGCAAGAGATGAGAAGGACCACTTCAAGGAGAACTACAAACCACTGCTCAATGAAATAAAAGAGGATACAAACAAATGGAAGAACGTTCCACGCTCATGGGTAGGAAGAATCAATATCGTGAAAATGGCCATACTGTCCAAGGTAATTTACAGATTCAATGCCATCCCCATAAAGCTACCAATGACTTTCTTCACAGAATTGGAAAAAAGTACTTTAAAGTTCATATGGAACCAAAAAAGAGCCCACATTGCCAAGTCAATCCTAAGCCAAAAGAACAAAGCTGGAGGCATCACGCTACCTGACTTCAAACTATACTGCAAGGCTACAGTAATCAAAACAGCATGGTACTGGTACCAAAATAGAGATATAGACCAATGGAACAGAACAGAGCCCTCAGAAATAATGCCTCATATCTAAAACTATCTGATCTTTGACAAACCTGACAAAAACAAGCAACGGGGAAAGGATTCCCTATTTAATAAATGGTGCTGGGAAAACTGGCTAGCCATACGTAGAAAGCTGAAACTGGATCCCTTCCTTACACCTTATACAAAAATTAATTCGAGATGGATTAAAGACTTACATGTTAGACCTAAAGCCATATAAACCCTAGAAGAAAACCTAGGCATTACCATTCAGGACATAGGCATGGGCAAGGACTTCATGTCTAAAACACCAAAAGCGATGGCAACAAAAGCCAAAATTGAGAAATGGGATCTAATTAAACTAAAGAGCTTCTGCACAGCAAAAGAAACTACCATCAGAGTGAACAGGCAACCTACAACATGGGAGAAAATTTTTGCAACCTACTCATCTGACAAAGGGCTAATATCCAGAATCTACAATGAACTCAAACAAATTTACAAGAAAAAAGCAAACAACCCCATGAAAAAGTGGGCAAAGGATATGAACAGACACTTCTCAAAAGAAGATATTTATGCAGCCAAAAACACATGAAAAAATGCTCATCATCACTGGCCATCAGAGAAATGCAAATCAAAACCACAATGAGATACCATCTCACCCCACTTAGAATGGCGATCATTAAAAAGTCAGGAAACAACAGGTGCTGGAGAGGATGCGGAGAAATAGGAACACTTTTGCACTGTTGGTGGGACTGTAAACTAGGTCAACCATTGTGGAAGTCAGTGTGGCGATTCCTCAGGGATCTAGAACTAGAAATACCATTTGACCCAGCCATCCCATTACTGGGTATATACCCAAAGGATTATGAATCATGCTGCTACAAAGACACATGCACACGTATGCTTATTACGGCACTATTCACAATAGCAAAGAGTTGGAACCAACCCAAATGTCCAACAATGATAGACTGGATTAAGAAAATGTGGCACATATACACCATGGAATACTATGCAGCCATAAAAAATGATGAGTTCATGTCCTTTGTAGGGACATGGATGAAGCTGGAAACCATCATTCTCAGCAAACTATTGCAAGGACAAAAAACCAAACACCGCAGTTCTCACTCATAGGTGGGAATTGATCAAAGAGAACACATGGACACAGGAAGGGGAACATCACACACCAGGGACTGTTGTGGGGTGGGGGGAGAGGGGAGGGATAGCATTAGGAGATATACCTAATGCTAAATGACGAGTTAATGGGTGCAGCACATCAACATAGCACATGTATACATATGTAGCAAACCTGCACGTTGTGTACATGTACCCTAAAACTTAAAGTATAATAATAATAATAATAAAAGGAATCTAAATTTAAAAAATAAAAAAGAAAAGACAAAAAAAGAAATTAACATTTAGGAGCAATCTTTATGTAACAACTAGAAAGGATTGGTACTAGAAAGGACTAGAGTACTAGAAAGGTACTAGAAAGGACTAGAAAGTCTAGTCCAGTGTCTGATTCTTGGTGGACCTCACCTAAGACATTGAATAATGTCTATGCTCCCTCAGAATTTAGGTGACTGGAAGAAAAATGGTACTCTATTTAGTAAATTTTAGTTGTACAAACAAAAGAAACACCTCTTTGCTCTTGGAAGCTTGCCTCCTTTTTTCCCTGGACCAGAGATATTTTTTTGCTAATTGGATCACTCTCTGTTGAAGTTGGGTTGGAGCACAAAGACCAACTTAAAGGCCTCTGAGGAAGTATACAGACCCTATGTCCAAATCCAAACCTTGGAATCTTACCTCCCTTGTCAGCATAATGGTACAGCAAGCCCTTTTAGGCATGCTTAAGTAAGAGAGAGCAAAGGAAACAAGACAGTGGAGAAAAGAGGGTGAGTTTCTCAACATGGTGCAAGAGAAAGTAGAAGGAGGGCTCTCATTCTATAAAACCTTTTCGTAAGCAGTGAGCTTGCTCACTGTATGCAGCCTGATAATGGCTCTAGAATGCCTTGGAGGCAGAAAGAATTAAGGAGAAAAGAAGGAAAAGGGAGAAGATTGAAAACCAGAAAGAGACTTTGTTTCCCCTTCATTCTTAGCATGGGTATGTCAGTTAAATCAGGGTCATGGATGTTTGTAAATTTAAAAAATGCCCCTCAGAATTTGGGCAGCCTGTATCAATTATATACCAAGAACTTCAATTATTCATTCATGCCAAGATGGGGAGTGACTCAAGATGACTTCATATATCTCTGAAGAATCTCCATCCTCAGCTGGGCGTGGTGGCTCACACCTGTAATCCCAGCAGTTTGGGAGGCCTAGGCAGGTGGATCACCTGAGGTCAGGAGTTCGAAACCAGCCTGGCCAGCATGGTGAAACCCCACCTTTACTAAAAATACAAAATTAGCCAGGCGTGGTGGTGGGCACCTGTAATCCCAGCTACTCGGGAGGCTAAGGCAGGAGAATCGCTTGAACTTGGGAGGTGGAGGTTGCAGTGAGCCGAGATCGCCCATTGCACTGCACTCCAGCCTGGATAAGAAGAGCGAAACTCAGTCTCAAAAAAAAAAAAAAAAAAAAAAAAATCTCCAACCTCTGTGTGATTCTCCTAACATGGCAGAGGTCATAGTTTCCTATAGAGGATGATCCCAGCACCACATTCTAAACTGACATGATTCTTCCATCCTAGCCCTAAACTCTCTCAATTCCATTTTTCTTCTTCTTTTCACAAAACTCAACTTTCCAGGAAGCAAAATGACACTGGTCCTAAACATGTGGTGCTTTTTTACATCATTATGTTGTTGAGTATATAACTTCTACTTCAGGAATGCTTTTTACCTTCCATGTGGAAGTACAGTTTAGTCTAAAGCAGTGGTCCTTAGTGTGTTGTCCTTAGACCAGCAGTATGAGTATCAACAAGGGAGCTTGATAGTCATGCAAAATTTTAACCCCACCCAAGCATACTGCTGTTAGAAACTCTACTGGTGGAACCCAGGAATCTGGCATTCAATAAGCCCTTCAGGTGATCCTGATCCTCCATAAATTTTGGGACCTACTCATGTAATAATTGACCACTGCAAATACTGGGAACTGAGACATTAAAATCTCACTGTAGCTTGGTGTAAGTCTAGATATCCCAGTTATTCTACCCCATCCCCTTTCATTGAGAGACAAAATTGTAACTAGGAATGCTCATTGGTCTTGATTCAGGAAGTTGGTGAGAGGGGAAAGAAAGGCTCATTAGTTCCCATTAGGGATAGGCCTGGAGAATTGTAGTGGGGATAGATGAAGAGAAAACCTGTGGTATTTGGTTTTTTTCCTTCCAGGAGGAGAGAGGATGCCTTCCTGTTTCAAAATATCTCCTCCACACTGACTGAAATTTCACCAATTAGAGCTAATAAGAAAACATTCCAGAATATGTTAAAGAGTATGTGGGAAGATGATTAGTCATAAACTTAATGTGAATTAGCTTTCATTCTAACCTGGCTGATATGCTTTAAGTAAATGAGAGTTTGATTTTAGGGAAGGGTAATTCCAAAGCAAGACACACACAAAGCTGAGTAAGAGGTGTGTGGTGGGGAAGGGGGCGATAGGCAAGAATTTAGGATGTTAGAGTCCTTGGAGAGCTTGGACAGGGCACCAAGTGGGAGAAGAGAAGTACTGAAGGTATATGCCAAAGCCAATACCAACTGTTTCCTTCATTTCAGATCCCTCCTAGGAGTCATCAGCTCTCGGTAAAGGATAGTGGTTATTTGATTTTTTTTTTTAACATCCTCACTTACTTCTCCCTCACTCATTTTTATTCTCCTAGATTCAGAACATTGGAGTTTATGGAAGCAAACTAGTATTTTTCCAGCAATAGCATGGAAAATAAACTGCAAAGAAGATTCTGTCTTGAATGAATTCTAGGGACCAGTAAATGCTACAAGAATCACTTGACCTTTTAAAAAATGACTAGTCTTTGTGCTAAGTGTGAAAGCAATGCTATGCTTCCATTGAGTTCCACAAATCTTTTTGGTGCAGGAAAATGCTAATGGGATATAGCACAAAAGCTTCAAGGTGGGAGACACAGCTGCCTTAGAGAGTCTGTCATTGAGAAGGAGGGGAAAGGGCCATTAGACAAATCCGTGTGGAAATACAGGATTTTTGGAGGCACAAAGGACAATAGGAGTTTCATGGATAAAACAGATACCGTTTTTTGACACCCAAGAATTTCTAAGATTTGGCCCACAATCAGGTGAAAACAGGAGATGGATTTAAAGAGCTTTCTTATCCCTCTTTGTGTCTAGCTTCTCACCATCCTCCTACCTCAATTTTTCTTTTTCTTTTTTTTTTTTTTTTCAGATTTGTCAGGTCTGTCACATTTTGTGTCTAGCTTTTGGTTAAATTACTCTCATGAAAGATACTTAACCTATAAAGGTCAAGTGCAGAAAATTGTTCAGAGTCACTAACTTAAGGTCATATGGCTACCTAGTGGCAACAGAGGGATCTATGGCTCCATGATCTTGCCATAATTTCATTTGTTATTTCTGCCTGTAAATAGACCTACTGGCTCTGCATAAACCTGGTTGATTTGTTGCTAAAAAGATTACAAAAATAATTGCAACCTCGAAGTTTGAGGACCTGTCTCTAGCTCACTTAAGGTCTTTCCTCACACAGTGGGGGCTGGCAAGTTGATGCCTCAGATTTCCACTGTGCTCCATAGGATCAGCAGAGAATAAATTTGTATTGAGTCTGTACAGTTTCATTCAATATGCACGTGGAAGCAGTGAAACAAATGCAGTGTAGCTGATTTCCCAAGAGATGCTGCTAACATGAACCAGAAGCTCATTCAGAATAATTAAATGGACATATTCCAAATATATATTTACTCACATCAGTCACTTCCCTCCCCAGTTTCCGGTGCTTCTCGTTCCTTTGTACTCAATCTATCAGCAGGAACCACTACCTATAATCTTGTTAAGAGCAGTTAAATAGGAATAACTACAGGTACTGTTTAATTCACTTTCAGGAAACAGGCTTTAATTGAAGAGTTCCCATCACTTTCCATGCACTTCCCAAAATATTAGAGGTTTTAATTTGCTTTTACTGACCATCATCATGTAAGAAAGCTTTCATGGAAGAAAGTCTTATATGAAGTTCTCAAAATCAGAGAAAGATGAGAGTATTTGAGAAGTAAAATATGTAAATAAATTCACTCTGCAAGGAATTCTAGCTGATGAATATTACTTTTGTTATAGAAAACTTCCTATGTTTAAGATTCATTCACCCCAATGGTATCCTTGGAATTCTGAGCCAATATCTAGATCTCCAAATTAGATATGCAAACCAGACTGTCTTTCTCAGAGGTCTGGACGGCAGTAGGCATTTCAAATGATCTGACTACGCAGGAGCTCACTTTCTAGCTTGGATCAGAGAGATAAACACCAGGTACAGTCAGAAAAGTCCTCAGGGGCCCACCTCTCTGTTGGTGGCCTGCCTTTTGAGCCCTAACAAGGGAGCCAGCTACAGGACTTCTGCTATTGTTTCCTTTGAGTTGCCAACAGCCTTAGTTTCCTTAAGTTCCCAATTCCACTCTCCGATATGCTTTTTCTGCATTATACGATCTCTGCTGCCAGCCCTCACTATTCACCGTTTCCTCACTGTACCCTTTTATATCTCGTGTTAGTTTTTGATAATGAACCATGCTAAGGTGACACAGAATATTGGGCCTGAGCCCTTTCTTTGATATCTGGTTTGTATTGGTAAGCCCCTGTAAGAAACATCCCCCAAATCTCAGTGGCTTATCATAACAAGGATTTATTTTTTGCCTATATCACAGCTCAATGCAGATTAGGAGGCTGTCTTCCAAGTAAGAATGCAAGAGGCTGGGCTCTTTCTTTAGGGTGGCTTTGCCATCCTGGAATTCTTCACTTCCAGTTAGTGGGAGAAAGACCAGTACCTCACAAGAACTTTTGGGGTCCAGTCCGTTCCATTGGCAAGAGCTAGTTCCATGGCCCCAATCTAACTGCAAGTGAGACGGGGAAATACACTCTTTTTGTGCATCTTGGAAGAGGAACGGAGTTGGTGAACACCAACCTACTCTCTGCTATCCTCGTTGCTGAATGACTTACTGACTTCCAATGAAGGGAGCAATATTAAGGAATCACTGTACTGGCTAATGGAAAACAAAGCAAGCACAGTTTGAATTTAATTATTTTTTCTTCCATGATTACTTAACCATATCCCCCAATTTTACTATTTATTAGCATGAACACCTATGCAAAATTCTGAAGATCCAAATTACTTTATCTCTAATTATGACTTTGATATTACTTCAGCAGTTTTAAACAAATAGAAAAAGTTCAAAACATTCTTAACCCAGTCAGCAGAGTCATCTCCAGAGAAGCTTCTGGGAATAGTTTATCTCACTTTTGTGGTGTCAATAAAAGATATGCATGGATGATCTGAATTAATAAGTAAGGAGTTATAGATTGATTAAGATGATAGCTAATGCTTTTCCTGTCTTCTAGCATGATGGCCAGCAGCCTAGCACATAATAAGAGCTAAGAAATACAAGCTGATTTCTTTTTCCCTTCTCTGATGAGTAATTTCTCTGGTGAACCTGAGAATGGTCTTTGAAATCCCTTGTTAGGAAGTTGAAGCTTATGTTTGTTAGAGTTAGTCCATTTTGTGTATTCACTGTTTTCAAACATTTTGTTTTTTCAGACTTGGAAATCCATGGTCAAATTCAATATCATCTGTGCACTTATGTGAAAACACAGAGAGGCGCTATAGGCCAAGGATTTCATTCAGCTCTCAACCCCACTGCAAGGTGGCCACAGGGCTCTAGAGAGCACTCCTCCATTGAGGAAATGGAGACCCACTGAAGTGAGATTTGTGAGGCTCAGAGGTCACGTGTTATGCCTTCAGAAGATGATTTCTAGGCAGTTAATGAAGTTTCTAGGCAGTGATAGGCCATTTCCCTATTTTGAGTAGTGCAGACCAGAGATGAGACCAGTGGCTACGGTATTTGGGCACTGAAAATTGAGGAAAGGGAAAAAGTGCTGTGATGTTAGTGCTAAGATGTCCATCTGGTTTTATCCAGCACGATACTCCGGAAGGCAAAGTCTTGTCCTGCAGAAATATCTAAATTTAATGCCTAGATTCCAAGGATCAGTGCTGAAGGGGAAAACAGAAAAATTGTTTTCTTTTTTTTTAATTTAGGAAGAATAGATTTTGCCACACTAATGCAGGATGTTACCACACTCACTCCATCTAAGACATGGCTTGTTTTGACAGTCTTTTAGCTTATAGCCCTGGCTCATGCTGATATTTTTTAATGTAAATGAGTTTCTTAGATTATTAAGGCAATAATTCTTCCCTATACTCCTATTTGGTTCGACTTCATGACTGACTGTTTTTTAAATCTTGATTGAAGATTCCTGAAAGCGATGTTGCCTCAAATAATTACACTTACCTCAAGGAAAACTGTATTGTCGTCACATAAACATCATCAAATATTTAAATCCATGCCATATTTAAAATGTCTTTTAATCCTTTATTTTATCTCCTGAGAGAACAGTGTATCTTTTAGGTTGACTTTTAGGCCAACACACTCCACACCTAATTTTGGATTTTCTAGTTTCATATTTAATTAACATCTTATGTTATAAAAATGTTTAAATATTTGACTTGTTTCAATTGATTTAAGAAAATGTCCTTTCTCCCAGAGAAGGAGAATTCATTATTTCAGTCAATAAGTCATGCTGTGACAGGTAAAGCTTGTCTCTATGATAATGCATTTGAATATTGTTTTAGGAAATAGCTGTAAGTGTTGCACTGTATGGACAAAATAGAAGCATAACTGCAGTTTTGCAGTTTACAGTTTTGATAGATATATATTTATGAGTACCTATTGTACAAAGCTGTAGGTCCATAATGAACGAAATATTTGTATCTCTCTGAAGATGCTAGGGGATATTCAGACTTATGTCATTAGCCCTCTGAGATTAGATAATTCCTAAGTCCTGACACCTCTACTTTTTCCTGATTAGAATGAAGATAACGATCCCTGTGCCCAATATGTGGGATGCTGTGAGACCTAGTGAGCTCAATACATGTGAAAATACATGTGTAGAAGTGTCAACAGTCTGACTCCTTTTTAAAATTAAGGAGTTAGAGTAATATTGCCAGGTAAAATACAGGATACCCAGTTAAATTATATTTCAGATAAACAACAAATAACTTACACTTGCTAAATCTGGGAATCTTAAATTGGAGTTATTGAGAAGCAGTCTCTGTCATTTTCCTAAGGAAAGAGAAATTTCCCATCCCTTCAATTTCATTACCTACACTGGTGACTGACTTTTCAGGAGGGCCTTTTGGGAGCTCCCGTAGTCAGTGTTAAGGAAAGCCCCAAAGTTTTGAATGTAGCAGCAACGTAACCTGAACAATTCAATAGCCACAACCATTTAAGAGATTTTGATAACTGATTCATAGACACTTTGAAACTGATGTTCAAGAAAAATCATCTAATTTGTTCCATTTAGAGATGAAGACTCAAACCCAAAGTTGTGAAGTGTTTGCCATTATAGAGGTAGCTAGAAGAACGGCCGCAGCTAGAACTTCCTTCTCCTGACTCCCAGGCCAATGTTCTTCCCACTTCACCACACCGGGTCTGGGGGCTAAATCCAAGCAGCCACCTGCTTTTGTAAATAAAGTTTAATTTGGAGCACAGACACATCCATTTGTTTACATATTGTCTATGGCTACTGTAACTGTACAATGGCAAAGTTGAGTGGTTGCCACAGAGACTGCAAGGTTGGCAAAGCGTGTATTTATTATCTGGTAGTTTACGAAAGAAGTCTGCCAACCACTGCTAAAGGAGAATGTGTTGATTGTCTTCACCTCATGATTATAAGTATATAACTGGCTTTGTTCTTCTAATTATCACAGAACCATACTAAATATATATATTTATTCAAAAAGCATAAGCTGCACAATACCATGGATGAACACATAGATTAACTGTAGTAGTCAGTTTCAGAAAAGTGGACTAGAAATTGTCAGAACTTTTCTTTTTCCTCTTAACACTTTTGATCCCATAATGAGGGCAAACTACAGGATTAGTGAGTAATATTGACAGGTCACTGTGCACAGGGCATTATATCTATTTTAGGCATTCTGAAATAAGTTATGGTGTTTGGATGCTGCCATCAAGATAAGCAGTAAGTCACATTAAAAAGTTCATTAGACTTACTTTGTATTACCTAGCACATCTTAAATAATTCTAGGAACACAATGTGATACTCAGTATATATTTATACAAATACAGATGCTTACACTTTAAGCTATCCTGAATATCTTCAGAGAGCAGACTAAGAGACAGAAACAGATCTAAGATCTTGTCTTAGTGTTATTCCTCTCAATATGGCAATGACAAAGGTTATCACTAGAAGGAGTGCGTTCCTCTTCTGTCTGAAAGTGTTTAAGCAGCTCCAAGATGACCTTTGGGAAGTTGTAGAGAAAAGGGCTGGACTACTTGGCTAAATCCCTTTTTGTGCAAAGGTTCTATGATACCAGTCTATGACATTTTGGAAGCCTTGTGTACTGTCTCCTTTGTATCACAGTGACTGGAGTCTTGTCTCAGGCAGCCTATAAGGATAGACATTCATAATATCACAAGTGTGTTTGAATCCTGACCCACTGTCCATGTTTTCCTAACAAGACTGTTTTAGAAGTTTGTTATGTCTGCATAAAATAATCCTGAAAACCACATCCTTAACTAAATTGCTCTCATGTATATATTGAAAATTATTCATGGCTCTATGCTTGGCCAAGTTTGTGTCAAACGTTGTTTTTTATTTTATTTCTTTGAAGCTAAAGATAACTTGTCATGGGCCATGTACTTGGAGAGGTACTTCAATTGCTTAAAAGGAGAAGAAAGAATGTTCAGGTCAGCTCAGAAAAACATAATTTGTTTGAAATCATACAAGTTACACTGTAACGTTAGATAACGCCTTGAACTACGGTGAGGTAGGTATACCTGACCTCCAGGGATTCTGCAGCAGTTACTGGATCTGATTTTCTGTAGATAGTGAAGAGCCATGTGAGGAGTAGTCCTCAATCTTCTGTAAGAACCTTTCTCTTTCCTTGGCCACAGAAGCGATGAAGAGAATAAGCAGTAAATGACATTTATGCTATTCCACATGCTTTATACATTACTTCACTTAATCCACAGAATAAGTTGAGTATTGTTAACCTTCCATTTTGCAATGATCCTTAGACAGTTATGTAATAAGCTCAAGGTCATAGAGCTTGAAGCAAAGGAGCTGGTATTCTGATTTAGGTCTGTTGGATTCCGAAGCCCCTACTAGGGCGATTTTACCACAATGTCTCCCACCGGCAATGAAGAATCCAAGTAACACAGACTTTGGCTTTATGATTTAGCCAAAGCTATTTATAGCCTGTTTTTACATCAATTCAAATGTTTTCATTAAGCCCTTGCTGTGTTCAAGGCACTGAGCCAATTGTTACAGAAATTCAGAAATACTTCATCACCCTCAAGGACCCTCAAGGATCTTATAATCTAGTTAGGCATAAAAGACATGAAGATATGAAAAGATAACTGAAAATGGAAGGCAGCCCGTGCCAACAGCTGACTAAGTGGAATATGTAAGTGCTACAGGGGCTTCAAGGCAGGCAAGTTACCACCAGCTGCAAGTAAAAGCAGAAGGAATGAAATTTGAGTCTGAATGCAGTATAAGATGATGTTACAGCCCATCAGTCAGATGAGGATTGCAGTCTGTACATCACAGTTTGTCTACAGACCTGTTTTGTTAGCTTGCATAGGTTTTTTTTAATCCTAAAAAATTCATATATAAATATGGTTCTGTTTTGTATCAAATTTTTCAGGATACTTGGACCATGCATGTTCATGTGACAAAAGACAGGGCCCATGTTTTCCAGTTAGCTGTGGCCTCTGCTCTCCCGGAAGCTACAGTTTCTCGGCTTCCTTCATCTACATTTCTCATCTGGCCTTGTGGATATTTGGTCAAGATAAGGAAAGTAAAATCCAGAGAGTGAAGTAAAGTTTATTAAGATCCCAACTCATTACTTACAAGCTGGATTCGACCCAAAAATTTCAAACTATTAGTCCAGTTTTATTTTAATAGACCACACTATCATTCATGGGATTTGGTTCATACTTTTTGGTAGAAGATATATAATTTATTATTCAACATCTATAGGGCCTGATGTGTTTGGAAAGGCAGTTTTTTTAACTTTATAAAGATAATACTATTCCTATATGAACTTTTATGAAAGAGTCTAGCAGAGTCTGGTGTAGCATCTGATAATTAATATTTTTAACATGAAATGTATGAATGTTCACCCCAAGTGGCAGAAATAAAGACTAGACATAGCCACCAATTCAGATCAGATTTTTATATCAAATTTCCTTTTTTTAAAAAAATTTGTAAACTTGTAGGATTTCAGAATTGCAGATAAATTGTGGATAGCTATAAATATCAATATTCTTGTGTTGCTCAGGATTTTTATCTATAAATGCAGATAGCAGTTCCTACTTCATTAAATATTTAATACTATATGTAAAAAACAGTGCCAAGAGCATAGTAAAATCTGTAGAAGTAATGGGTATTGTTACTATTTTCTATTATTGGCATTTTTGTGTAAAATATGTATTTCACAAATCAGATTATTGATATTTCTTCTGCAACCAACTCATAAATGTTAACTTTCAAGCATGCAGAGGTACCATACACAAAAAAATGAGACTCCATATGATCAGTTCTGAATGGCTCACTCCAATCCAGTGTAGGCAAACAATGGTCTATGGGCCACATGTGGCCTGCTACCTCTTTGTAGGAACAGCAAGATAAGAATGGTTCTTATATTTTGAAATGGTTGAAAAAAACAAAAAGAACACTATTTCATGACATATGAAAATTACATACAATTTAAATATCAGTGTTCATACATAAAACTTAATTGAAACAGTCATGCCCTTTTTCACATCGTCTCTGGTTGCTGTAATGGCAGCGTTGAGTATTTGCAACAGAGACTACATGTTCCTCAAAGCCTAAAGTATTTATAATCTTGTGCCTTTAAAGGAAAAGATTCCTGACGCCTGCCCTGACTTACTGCTGGTCACGATGTCTCTTGATATCTCTGGCTCCTCACTTGGTTGCCCTTCTGCTTCCTTGTCTGGCCTTCCCAAGCAAACTATTTCACTCTACTTGGTTTCCTAAGATGACCTTAGATTTGCTTCTACTGCCATCTGGGACATCCCTCCTTCTCTGTTGCAGAATTTGATCTTCTCCATTCTTTTATTACTTTTCCCATAGACTTTGTATCTCTTTGTTTTCCTAGTTCTGGGAGTGGAAAGCAGGACTCTGATCTATGGCTGACCTAGAATTAATGTGTGGAAGTACAGGGTAGTGAGCCGGGGTGCATTTCCTCTGGGATAATGCAGTTTGTAATTTCAGATGTTATTTCAAGCTTGTCTGAGATGCCAAACGCCCAGCCTAAAATAAGCCTTCTTTTAGAAAAATCTGTATTTTCACACCATAGGGATTTTGCTTCCTAGTGTATCTACAGATAAAATTGGTAATAAACCCAAATCCAGGGCAACTGAATTTTCCATCAGAATGCCCAGCAAAAGGCCTGGTAGCTGAGGCTGTCCTTTGCACTCTTTTGTTTCTTCAATGGAGCCAACAGAGCATGAAGAGGGGAAAATTGCGCACATCACCCAAAGAGTTTGGAATACCCCATGTTACTATGATATGGGTCTTGACTTGCGTAGATAACACAAGACCTTTTTATCCCCCCTTTCTTTCAAGCCACTATGTTTTCTTTTTTCATACTTTAATGATTTTAATGGGAAGTTCAGTATAAGGTAGGCAGAGATAAGATGGGAAAGGAATTTGAATCATCTGGGAACTCTTAGGAGAATTTTGTCCTCATTTGTCTTATGTAATACACACTTTTGAGTCCTCATAATGATCTGAATAAAAGAACATTTTACTACTTGTAGGTATAATTATATAACTGAGTAATGAATTTACTAACCAAACCTTGACCTTGCCAACAATTCAAACTGCCATTGATCCACAGCCTCTTTCTTCTTCTTCTTTTTTTTAAAATTATAGTTTAAGTACTGAGGTATACATGCAAAACATGCAGGTTTGTTACATAGGTATACATGTGCCATGGTGGTTTGCTGCACCCATTAACGCGTCATCTACATTAGGAATTTCTCCTAATACTATCCCTCCCCTAGCCCTCCACCCCCCGACAGGCCCTGGTATGTGATGTTCCCCTCCCTGTGTCCATGGGTTCTCATTGTTCAACTCCCACTTATAAGTGAGAACATGTGGTGTTTGGTTTTCTGTTCTTGTGTTAGTTTGCTGAGAATGGTGGTTTCCAGCTTCGTCCATGTCCCTGTAAAGGACATGAACCCATCCTTTTTTATGTCTGCATAGTATTCTGTGGTGTATATGTGCCACATTTTCTTTATCTAGTTTATCATTGATGGGCATTTGGGTTGGTTCCAAGTCTTTGGTATTGTGAACAGTGCTGCAATACATATACATGTGCATGTGTCTTTATAGTTGAATGATTTATAATCCTTTGGTTATATACCCAGTAATGGGATTGCTGGGTCCAGTGGTATTTCTGGTTCTAGATCCTTGAGGAATCGCCACACTGTCTTCCACAATGGTTAAACTAATTTACACTCCCATCAACAGTGTAAAAGTGTTACCATTTCTCCACATCCTCTCCAGCATCTGTTGTTGCCTGACTTTTTAATAATCGCCATTCTAACTGGCATGAGCTAGCATCTCATTGTGGTTTTCATTTGCGTTGCTCTAATAACCAGTGATGATGAGCATTTTTTCATATGTTTATTGGCTGCATAAATGTCTTCTTTTGACAAGTATCTGTCTATATCCTTTGCCTACTTTTTGATGGGGTTGTTTTTTTCTTGTAAATTTGTTTAAGTTCTTTGTAGATTCTGGATATTAGCCCTTTGTCAGATGGATAGATTGCCAAAATTTTCTCCCATTCTGTAGGTTGCCTGTTAACTCTGATGATAGTTTCTTTTGCTGTGCAGAAGCTTTTTTGTTTAATCAGATCCCATTTGTCAATTTTAGCTTTTGTTGCCATTGTTTTTGGTGTTTTAGTCATGAAGTCTTTGCCCATGCCTATGTCCAGAATGGTATTGCCTAGGTTTTCTTCTAGGATTTTTATGGCTTTAGTTGTTACATTTAAGTCTTCAATCCATCTTGAGTTAATTTTTGTATAAGGTGTAAGGAAGGAGTCCGGTTTCAGTTTTCTGCATATGGCTAGCCAGTTTTCCCAACACCATTTATTGAACAGAGAATCCTTTCCCCATTGCTTGTTTTTGTCAGGTTTGTCAAAGATCAGATGGTTGTAGTTGGGTGGTATTATTTCTGAGGCCTCTGTTCTGTTCCATTAGTCTATATATCTGTTTTGGTACCACTACCATGCTGTTTTGGTTACTGTAGCCTTGTAGTATAGTTTGAAGTCAGGTAGCGTGATGCCTCTAGCTTTGTTCTTTTTGTTTAGGATTTTCTTGGCTATGTGGGCTCTTTTTGGTTCCATATGAAATTTAAAGTAGTTTTTTCTAATTCTGTGAATAAAGTCAATGGTAGCTTAATGGGGATAGCAGTGAGCCTACAAATTACTTTGGAAAGTATGGCCATTTTCACGATATTGATTCTTTGTATTCATTAGCATGAAATGTTTTTACATTTGTTTGTGTCCTCCTGTCTCATTTCCTTGAGCAGTGGTTTGTAGTTCTCCTTGAAGAGGTCTTTCACATCCCTTGTAAGTTGTATTCCTAGGTATTTTATTCTCTTTGTAGCAATTATGAATGGGAGTCACCCATGGTTTGGCTGTTTGTCTATTATTGGTGTACAGGAATGCTTGTGATTTTTGCACATTGATTTCATATTCCAAGACTTGGCTGAAGTTGCTTATGACCTTATGGAGATTTGGGGGTGAGACAATGGGGTTTTCTAAATATTCAATCATGTCATCTGCAAACAGAGACAATTTGACTTCCTCTCTTGCTATTTGAATACCCTTTATTTCTTTCTCTTGCCTGATTGCCCTGGCCAGAACTTCCAATACTATGTTGAATAGAAAGATCCACAGCCTCTTTCTATTCACAGTTCTTCGAGAATTGGTTACCTTAAAGCACTTTCTTAACTGGTGATGTAGGTTTTTAGTATCATCAATATCGTGTAGTTGGAGTCAGTCAGACCTGTGCTCCAACATTTACTATGGCCTGAGCTGCAATTTCTATATCTGTAAAATATCTTATATCACTCAAAGAATAATAACACAGTCAAAGGAAAGGGTGTATGTCAATGATTCAGTTGGTGCCAATGTAATTGCAGTTTTTACTATCAAAAGTCATGTCCAAGGCCGGGCGCGGTGGCTCATGCCTGTAATCCCAGCACTTTGGGAGGCCGAGGCGGGCGGATCACGAGGTCAGGAGATGGAGACCATCCTGGCTAACACGGCGAAACACCGTCTCTACTAAAAATACAAAAAATTAGCCAGACCTGGCGGCAGGTGCCTGTAGTTCCAGCTACTCGGGAGGCTGAGTCAGGAGAATGGCGTGAACCTGGAGGCGGAGCTTGCAGTGAGCCGAAGCTTGCAGTGAGCCGAGATGGCGCCACTGCACTCCAGCCTGGGCGACAGAGGGAGACTGTCTCAGAAAAAAAAAAAAAAAAAAAAAAAGGAGTGTCCAAAACTGCAATTGCTTTTGCAGCAACTGAATACTTTGTCCAGTATGTCAGACTTCTTGAGCTTTCCATAAGTGATGGTTGTTAATACTATTAGAAGTATTGAGCAGCGATTGTGGAATCTCAGTGTGGCCAACTGCATTGCAACTTACTGAAAATAACTCATGCATAATTTGTATATGTATTGCATTTATGAATATGTGTGTGCTCATATTTAGAAAACATTCCCTGTTTAACTATCATCTTCAGATATAATAATGCCAGAGAATAATTTTAAATATTAAATGAACATGCAAATCAAAATAGTTTTAAATCTGCAAGCTCAACAGGACTTTAGAGATTATCTAGATAATTGCCTTCATTTTACAGATGAGGTTACTTAGTAATTTGTTCAAAGTCACACAGCTAGTTGATTGCAGTGCACTTCAGAATAGGGTTTTCTAGAGTTCTAGGTCACCTCTTTCTGCTCCTTCACTTAGAATCTTATACTGAATTTAACTTCCATTTAAATGCCCTCCACCATTTATAAATGTGGGAAACATTCAGGTTAATTATTTTTTAGTGTTTACAGTTCCCTGGAAAACACCACATTTATTGGGTAGTGGAAATAGAATAGGAGGTTGCTGGCAGAAGAGTGATAGCTAGTCTCTATTACCACTTGATAACGAGTTGGTTTCTGCATAAGAAAACTAGAAATTGGAATTGTCATTACCCACCACCCAACACACAAATACACACCTTTACCTTCATTTCCATGTTCGGTTTTAGGTCAGATCCCTGTGGGAGTATTCTTTGCTGTTAAGTAGGAATAAAGGGGGAAAAATGGACATAGCTGAACAAATATTTCTACTTGCTTTCTTTCCACCAGAGTTGAACTTAACATTATCAGATTGATTTAGAGAAATTATTATGAAAATCCTCTTTGTAATAGTGGTCTTTATGAATTGTTATATTTTTCTAATCTGTAGAATGGATATTTTATCCCCATATTTATGTATAAGAAAATGGTATCTGAGAGATGAGTAGCTTATCAAGTTCACATGGTTAATTATTGGTTAAACTGAGTCTTGGGTTTTGGTCTTTAGGCAACAAGTCCAGGGGCCTGTTATAGTGAAGACTATGAGTCTCTTTCTTCCCTGTATTTATGGGTCTCAAAAAACCTTGGAAGCAAAGGGAACGAGAAAAGGGAATAGGCCATTTCTTACTGAATATCTTGCTTGGAAAACTCTAAAAATGCATTCTTAATATAGATTATTAAACATGTTTCTTATGGTGCATTTTAATACATTTTCTTATTTGCAAATTGTATTTCTTCAGCAAGATTTTCATTCTTAAAACATCTATTTCTTTTTTATTTTTCCTTTTCTTTTCTTTCTTTCTTTTTTTTTTTTTTGAGACAGAGTCTCTCTCTGTCTCCCAGGCTGGAGTGCTTTGGCGTGATCTTGGCTTACTGCAACCTCTGCCTCCCAGGTTCAAGCGATTCTCCTGCCTCAGCCTCCCGAGTAGCTGGAGCTACAGGCATGCACCACCACGCTCAGCTAATTTTTGCATTTTTAGTATAGACTGGGTTTCACCATGTTGACCAGGCTGCTCTCAAACTCTTGGTCTCATGTGATCTGCCCACCTAGGCCTCCCAAAGTGCTGGGATTACAGGCATGAGCCACCATGCCTGGCCAACTACTTCTCAAATTGGCACAAATAGATGCTGTTTTATTAGTCCCATAACATCTAATTAAATTTAATAGCAATAATACAAACCAGTTTGCTAAATTAGAAGTTGCCAACTAAAAAAATAAGCCTGTGTAATTTTCTTTTCCTGTCACCTTTAAAAAAATTTTATTACAGATTTAGGGGTACTTGTGCAGATTTTTTACGTGAGTATATTGCATAATGCTGGGGTTTGGGCTTCTAGTGAACCCATTACCCAAATAGTAAACGTATACCTAATAGGTAGTTTTTCAATCTCTTCTTCCCTCCCAGCCTTCCCTACATTGGAGTCCCCAGTGTCTACTATTTCCATGTTTATGTCCATGTGTACTCATTGTTTAGCTCCCACTTATTAGTGAGCACGTGGTATTTTTTGTTTCAGATTTATTTCACTTGATATAATAGCCTCCAGCTCCATCCATGTTGCTGTAAAATACAAGATGGATGAAGCTGGAGGCTATACATGTGGTTTTATAGCTGTGTGGCATTCTATAGTGTGTATACATATCATATTTTCTTATCCATTCATCCATTGATGGACACGTAGGTTGATTCCATAACTTTGCTACTGTAAGTGCTGCAATAACCATAAGAGTCCAGCTATATTTTTTTATAGAATGATTTATTTTCCTTTAGGTAGATACCTAGCATTAGGATTGTTTAATCGAATTTTAGTTTCACTTTTAGTTATTTGAGAAATCTCTATACTCTTGTTCATAGAAGATGAGCTAATTTACATTTCTGCCAATAGTGTATAAGTGTTCCCTTTCTCTGCCTCTTTGCCAACAAATTTTTTTTAAATAACAGCCATTATGACTGGTGTGAGATGGGTTTTCATTGTAGTTTTTATTTGCATTTCTCTGATGATTAGTGATGTCGAGCATTTTCTCATATGTTTGTTGGCTGCTTGTATGGATTCTTTTGAGAATTGTCTGTTCATGTCCTTTGTCCACCTTTTAATGGAGTTGTTTTTTCTTGCTGATTTCCTTAAGTTTCTCATAAATTCTGGATGTTAGTCCTCTGTTGAGTGTGTAGTTTGCAAATAGTTTTTCCTATTCTGTAGGCTGCTTCCTCTGTTGATTGTTTCTTTTGCTGTGCAGGAGCTCTTTAGTTTAAGTTCCATTTGTCTATTTTTGTTTCTGTCGCATTTACTTTTGAAGTCTTAATTATAAATTTTTTGCCTAGGCCAATATCCAGAAGAGTTTCTCCTAGATTTTATTCTAGAATTTTTATAGTTTCAGGTCTTACATTTAAGTCCTTCATCCATCTTGAGTTAATTTTTGTATATGGCGAGAGATGGGGATCTATTTTTATTCTTCTGCATGTGTCTAGCCAGTTTTCCCAGCACTATTTATTGAATACGGTGTTCCTCTCTCTTTGTCTATTTTTGTTGAGTTTGTAGAAGATCAGTTGGTTATAGGTGTGTGACTTTATTTCTGTGTTCTCTATTCTGTTCCATTGATCTATGTGTGTATTTCTGTACTTGTACGATGCTCCTTTGGTTGCCATAGCTTTGTAGTATAGTTTGAAGTCAGGTAAGGTCATACCTCTGGCTTTGTTCTTTTTTGTGTAGGATTGCTTTGGCTATTCTGGCATATTTTAGTTCCATATTAATTTTAATCATTTTTTTCTAATCCTGTGAAAATTGATGTTGGTAATTTCATAGGAATTTCACTGAATTTTTAGTTTTTTTTTATGGACAGTATAGTCATTTTAATGATATGAATTCTTCCTATTCATAAGCAGGGGATGTTTTTGCACTTGTTTGTATCACTTATGATTTCTTTCATCATTGTTTTATGGTTCTGGTAACGGTCTTTTACCTCGTGGTTAGATGTATTCCTGGGTATTTTATTTTTGTGTGTGTGGCTATTATAAATGGGATTGAGTTTTTCATTTGGTTCTCAGCTTGAGCACTATTGGTGTATGAAATGCAATTGATTTTTGTGCATTAATTTTGTATCCTGAAAACTGCTGAAGTCCTTTATCAGGTCTAGGAGTCTTTTCAAAGAATCATTAAGGCTTTCTGGTTATAGAATCATGTCATCAGTAAATAGAAATAATTTGATTTCCTCTTTTCCTGTTTAGATGCTTTTTCTTTCTTTCTCTTGCTTAATTACTCTGGCTAGGACTTCCGGTACTTTGCTGAATAGAAATGGTTAGAGTAGACATCCTTGTCTTGTTCCAGGTTTTAGGAGGAAGTCTTTCAACTTTTCCCCATTCAGTATGATGTTAGGTGTGGGCTTGTCATATATGGCTTTGATTATTTTGAGGTACTTCCTTCAAGGCCTGGTTTGTCGAGCGTTTTTTTTTTTTTATCATAAAGTGATGTTGGATTTTATTGAATTCTGTTTTGGCATCGATTGAGAGGATCGAATAGTTTTTGTTCTTAGTTCTGTTTATGTAGTGAATTACACTTATTGATTTACATATGTTGAATCATCCTTGCATCCATGGAATAAAACCCACTTGATTGTGATGAACTGACTTTTTGATAAGCTTCTTGATTTGATTTGCTAGTATTTTGTTGAAGATTTTGGGGTCTACGTTCATCAAGGATACTGACCTATAGTTTTCTATTTTTGTTGTGTCATTGTCACATTTTGGTATCAGGATGACACTGGCTTCACAGAATGATTTAAGGAGGAATCTCTCTTTCTCAGTTTTTTGGAAACATTTCCGAAAGATTGGTATCAGCTCTTCTTTGTACATCTGGTAGAATTTGGCTATGAATCCATCTGATCTTGGGCTTTTTTTAGTTGGTAGATTTTTTATTACCGATTCATTTCTATAACTTGTTATTAGTCTGTTCAGGATTTCAATTTCTTACTGTTTTAATCTTGGGAAGTCATATGTTTCTAGGAATTTATCTATTTCCTCTTGGTTTCTATTTTGTACACATAGAAATGTTCATAGTAGTCTTTATGGATCTTTTGTATTTTTGTGGTGTCAGGTGTGATGACACCTTTATCAATTCTGATTGTGCTTATTTGAATCTTCTCTCTTTTTCTTGGTTAATCTAGATATTGGTATGTCAGTTTTGTTTATCCTTTCAAATAACCAACTTTTTGTTTTGTTGATCCTTTGTGTGCTTTTTGGGGTCACAATTCCATTTAATCTTTGTTGTTTCTTTGCTTTTGCTAACTTTGCATTTGGTTAGTTTTTGTTTTTCTAGTTCCTTTAGGTGCAGCATTAGGTTGTTAATTTGAGAACTTTCTATCTTTTTGGTGTAGGCATTTAGCGCTATAAAATTTCCTCTTAACACTGTTTTGTTGTATCTCCATTGGTTTTGGTATGTTGTGTGTCTATTTTTGTTTGTTTCAAAATTTTAAAAACTTCTGCCTTAATTTAGTTGCTTATTCAAAAGCCATTCAGGAGCAAGTTGTTTAGTTTCCATATATTTGTGTGGTTTTGAGGGTTCCTCTTGGTATTAATTTGAAATTTTGTTTTGTGGTCCGATAATATGCTTGATATGATTTTGATTTTAGAACTTACTGAGATTTGCCTTATGACCATTTTAGAGTTTGTTTCATGCACAGATGATAAAATGTATATTCTTTGGTATTGAATTGAATGTTCTGTAGATGCCTATTAAGTCCATTTGGACAAGAGTCCAATTTAAGTCCTGAGTTACTTTATTAGCTTATGCTTTGATGATCTTTCTAGTGCTGTCAGTGGAGTGTTGAAGCCCTTCACTATTATTGTATGGCTGTCTGCCTCTTTTCTTGATACAGTAGTATTTGTTTGTGAATCTTGGTACTCTGATATTGGGTTTGTATATACTTAGGATAGTTAAATTTTCTTGTTGAATTGAATCCTTTATCATTATATAATACTCTTTTATTTATTTTTACTGTTGTTTTAAAGTATGTTTCATCAGATACAAGAATAGCAATCCCTGCTTTTTTTTTTCCTTCGCTTTCCATTTGCATGAGAGATCTTTCTTCATCTCTTTACTTTGAGTCTGTGGGTATCATTACACATAATATGGGACTCTTGAAGGCAACGGCAGGTTGAGTATTGTTTTTTAATCCAATTTTCCACTCTGTGTCTTTTAAATAGAGCATTTAAGCTACGTACTTTCAAGGTTAATATTGATATGTGAGGTTTTGTTCCTCTCCTAGCATTGTTAGCTAGTTGCTTTGTACAACCGTGTAGCTGCTTTATGGGATCTGTGAACTTTGTACTTACTTGTCCTTTTACGGTAGCAAGTATCATCCTTTCATTTCCATGTTTAGAACTCCTTTGATCATTTCTTATAGGGCTGGTCTGGTGGTTATGAATTCCCTTAGCATTTGCTTGCCTGGGAAAAGTTTTATTTCTTTTTCATTTATGAAGTTTAGTTTGTCAGGATATAAAATGCATGAATGTCATTTATTTTCCTTTAAGAAGGCTAAAAGTAGGCCCCTAATTTCTTCTGGTTTAGAAGACCGCTGTTAGCCTAATGGGATTTTCTGTATAGGTAATTTTGCCCTTTACTCTATGCCTTCAAGTTGTCTTCATTAGCATTGACCTTGGATAGCCTGATGATCATATATCTTGGTGATGGTCATCTTGTATAGTATCTCGCAGGTGTTCTCTGAATTTCTTGTATCTGGGTCTTGAGCTCTAGCAATATTAGGGCAATTTTCCTGAACTATTCTTTCAAATATGTTTTCCAAGTTGCCTACTTTTTCTTCTTCTCTATCATAATGCCGATTAGTCATAGATTGGGTTGCTTTACATAGCCCCATGTTTCTTATGTGCTTTGTTCATTAATTTTTTTTAAATTTTGTCTGACTGGGTTGCTTTGTGTTCATTTCAACTTTCCCTTGGATCTCATTGAGTTTCCTTGCAATCTATACTTTAAATTCTTTATCTGTCATTTTAGACTTTTGACTCTGGTTGGGATCCATTGCCAGAGAGCTAATGTAATCTTTTGGAGTTGTCAAAACACTGTCTTTTTGTACTGTTCTCCTCTTGTACAAGTTCTCCTCTTGATTTCTACTCGTCTTAAGGAACCGTCGCTTCTTATTTTTGAGTTTTCTATCATTTTGATGGGACTGTTTTTAATTTTTTATCTTTTCCCTTGAGGGTATGACTATGGTATATGTTGTGTATAATCATCCGGTTTTGTTTCTGGGTGCTTTTGTGGGGGCCAAGGCTCTGAATGGGTTCTTTGGTTGTGGATAGGTTCTGTGTGATAGGTTTCTAAGATGCTGCTTGTTGTAGGGATATATTGGACATATGAGCCCATACACCATCTCCTGCTGTGCTCTGGGTGTGGAGGTCTCAGGGAGCACATCTTCTGTACTAGCAGTAAGACCCTCCGGAAGATTTTTAATTTGGTGGTGCAATTCAGGCTCCATTCCAGTAGGTGGCAATGAAGAGTAAGAGCCGACTCACTCTCAGCTCAGGGGGAAGTGCCCACCCTGATGGGGAGAGACCATGTTGGGGTGTTCTAGGTCCCTGGGGTAGGGAGTGGGAGTGAAGCCTTGTCCTGAGCAGCCAGGAACACGATTCCCTTCCCTATCATGGTCCTGTTGCAGGGCTCAAAACCTCCAGTTCATTTAGACTTTGTTCTTTGGCTCCCAGCTGCAGTGTGGCTGTGGACCTTTGGATGTGGCTATGCCCCTCTGGCAGCGACCACCAAACTGGGCTCAGGGCACAGCCTCTTCCCTCAGTCTGGAGCAGACAACTGTATGGCTTGTCTGGCCTCCGTTGCCAGGGTGCTGCTGCTCTGTGTAGGGAGAGGGAGTTGGGCCCCAATCTTCATGCAAGTCCAAGCAGCACAGGCTCACTTTCTGCCCCAAGAAAAAGCACTTTCTCCAAGTGTACATGTGTCAGCCCCCAGTGGGGAGAACCTCTGCTTTATCCACAATAGTAGATGGGGTGGGGGTCGGGAAATAACGCCCTCTCTATCCCTCTTCCCAGCTGCTGGGTGCTGCCCCTTCCAGAGATTGGTGATGCGCCTTCATTTCCTTTGTCCCAAAAAGAGCTTTGATGGGCTGCACTCCCTCCTCCCTTGGGGCAGCCTACACCAAGGGTTAGATCTCTAGGGACCCCACAGCTCCCCAGGGACTTGATTGTCTGCTGTGCTTGTGAAAGTCTGAGGGGATTATAAGGTATGTTTGCTGGGGATCTGCTGGTGCTTTGTCTTGGGGGCAGAGATTTCCCAGGCAGGACAGTGGCCAATGATAGGTACGTAACCAGTATGGTACTCACCATCTCAGTTTGGGTCTGAGTGGGATGGGGGAACCTCTGTGCGAACTGGCTACCTGGTCCTCTGTCCTCATGAAGTTTCCAAATCGCCACGGACAGTGTTGTCCAGGGCTGTGAGTGCAGGGGGTCTTCCCCACAGTTTGGCAGGCAGCAGATTGCCACAGAGGTGAGGGGAGCAGAGAGGACTCCCACTACCCTTTCTTCGGGGCTCCACGTTGCTCTGGGGTCGGTCTCAGCCAGACTCTTGCTACTTTCCTTTTCTGCACCCCAGCTGTCCTGACTCTCTTCCCTCAGTTTTCTGTTGAGAGCCCGTCCATTCACAGTAACTGTGATCCATGTCCCCTTTTTTCTTCAGTTCTGTACTCTTTCTACTCTCTTTCTATTGGTCAGTTGGATTTAAGTTCCTCATATATAACGGAATGGGTGGGTTGGATTCTAGCAAAGTTCATTTTTTGCAGTTGTGTTTTATGGGTATATGAGTTGTCTTTATAACTCAGAAATAATGGTCGTGAAGACATATCTACCTTCTTTCCTTCTTAAATAAGTTTCATTTATTTCTGGCTTTATAAATTCCCAGCCTTGTGTTTGAATTATTTTCCACATAATTTTCAAAAGTCAGGGGTCCTGGGTCTGAATGTGTCCCCTTTATGGCCATTGCCATTTTTTGGCACGTATCCTTTAATGGGTCATTTCACTTCTTTGAGCTTTAGTTTTCTCGTTAGTAAATGAGAACTATTAATATCCACTTTAGATGTATATTATAAATATTAAATAAGAAAGTATACATAAAAACATGCAGAATATTCAGGTCATATGCTAAGGGATCCATAAATATTACTGCTAGTTGAGTGACTTGAAAAAAATTATCTTTTCTGTCAGAAGAAATACTCTCTTCTCATATAGATGAGATGCTAATGCCATTTGGTCACTCTTTTTTGTCACTATGAATCAGGGCCCCTCAGCCTCAAGATCACAATTGCAAGAATTAAGAAAAATGATCTTTATTTTGCATTCAAAAGTAGGTACATCCTTATTTTAGATAATGTATAAAAATTTATTTTTATAGAAATAAATGGTTCAATTTGTCCAAATTATTATGATAAGAAGACTTCTGAATGTTAATTATGACTTCTGCTAACAGTATTGGTAGAAGAGTAATTTGGAATAACCCTCCCTATGGAGGGAGATTAGAAAATCTAGGCAAATAATTTACAGATATCAGAGAACAAAGAAGCTAGTAGAGAGTTATAGGGCTAAGATCCTAGAGGAGACAAAAATATACAAAGATATGCTCAAAATTTAGGGCTACTTTCTCCTGGTACATTTACCGATTCTAGAAGTGTCAGCGGGAAGTTTAGTTGCACTTTTGACAGGCCCTTAAAGCAAAAGATACAAAACATTAGAGTCCAGAGTCTTACAAAGAAGGATCCCAAGTAATCCCTATACTCAACCTTTTAGTTAGGGGTTCCTCAGAATTTGCTCCAGGCCAGACTTCTAAGAAGCTATAGCTTTCAGTCATCTCAGTCATTGAATTTGCATTAAGGAGACTCTGTATTGTCAGTGCCCAGAAGCCTAGTAGAAGCAAATAAATATCTTCTCTTGAAGAAGATACACCAACCTTTGCCTCGAAGTATTTATACTTTTTTCCAATAAAATTTTATTTATTTATTTATTATTTATAGAGATAGGGTCTCCTTTGTCACCCAGGCTGTTCTCAAATCCCTGCCCTCAAGTGATCCTCTTGCCTTGGCCTCCCAAAGTGCCTTTTAAAAAATCTTACCACACAATAAAAGAAAACTAGGCACAAGACAAGGGTCGGGGTGCTGACTGACACTTCGTGACATTTGTGGGGGTGTGATCAATTTTAAGCTCTGTATTTTATTTTGTGCAATGCACTTTTCTGTCTGCGTATTTAAAAATGATTAAAAAAACAAACAATTATGAAACGATTGTTGGAGCACCTTGGAGACATGTTTGGCCCCTCCTTTTATTTTAGTTGACATGTAATATACATATTTATGTGATACAGAGTGATATTTCAATACATGTATACATGTGGAATGATCAAATTTGGATCATCTGGGTATTTATCACCTCAAACATAGCATGTCTTTGTGTTGTAAACACTCACAGTCCTCTCTTTTAGCTTTTTGAGGATATACAATAAGTTAGTTAACCATATTCACCTTATAGTGCTGCAGAACATCAGACACATTTGGTCTATCTAGCTGTAACAGTGTGTCTGTTAACCAGTCTCTCCTCCTCCCTATACTTCTCAGCCTCTAATGCACACACTTCTATTCTCTATTTCCGTGTAGCCACTCCTATATTTTGCATTCCAGTTTTAAGAGACTCGGAGTGGAGAAAGATATGGGAATACTATAGGACATTCAAAAAAGTTTTTTTTCCTTCGCAAAAGGGATTTATTTCTAAGATCTCAGAAATTATGTTCCCTGTCTCCTTATAACCAAAAATTTTTCAGCAAAATGGTAAAATTGAGGCTGCTCAGTCTCTCAAAATAAAATGTTCATCAGAAGGCCTAGAAAGTAGGCGGGTTTGATACTCCTCTAACAAAGGAAGAACATAAATCCCTTCTCATTTGTGTTTGTTTTGTAATCTTAAGATGAAAGTTCAAAAGAGGGAGAGTGAAATGGCGAAAAACAGGAATTATAAATCTGTTGAAATGCAGCAATGTGCTACCATGGAAATTATCTTATTTGTTTGTAACATTACCATTTATTTCACATGTACTATATGTTGCTTATTTTCTTTCTTTTTTTTTTTTTTTTTTTTTTTTGAGATGGACTCTCACAGTCACCCAGGCTGGAGTGCAGTGGCGAGATCTTGGCTCACTGCAACCTCCGCCCTCCAAGTTCAATGGATTCTCCTGCCTCAGCCTCCAGAGAAGCTGGGATTACGGGCACCTGCCACTGACCCAGATAATTTTTTGTATTTTTAGTAGAGACGGGATTTCACCATCTTGGTCAGGCTGGTCTTGAACCCCTGACCTGATGATCCACCCACCTCAGCCTCCCAAAGTGCTGGGATTACAGACGTGAGCCAACGCACCTGGCCTTTTGCTTATTTTCCACTTCAGTACTTGTCAGTTACTGGAAGCACTATTTTCCTGTCTCCTAGCACTGGACATTGAACATACTTGATTTAGATGTGTCATTCACCTCCTGTGATGTATTTTTCTTATTGTTTTCATTTGAAGCATTATTTTCAAATAATTTCCACTCCAGAAAGTAGAGTGCAGTTTTTTTTTAGATAAATCAAAGACTCTTAAAATTTAGAGAGCCCTTAGAAATCACCAGTTCATCATCAGTACAGGTATACTTTCTATCATATCAGTAGCAGATGGATTTCTAGCCTGTACTTAAACACTACTGGCATCAGGGAGCCCATTATCTGACAGGACAGCTCTGCATTTTTGCAAAACCCAACTACTGAGAAAGTTCTTTTCTGCATGAAGTTCAAATGTGGAACCCTGTATATTTCACTCATCTTTACCCACTTGTATCTTTATTTATGATGTGATTATTTTTATTTCAATTTTCTCAGTAATCAGCATCTGGTAATTAGCATATGCATTGCCAAAGATTCCCTCATGTCCACAGATGGGCATATTACAGGCTTAAATTAGTGTGATGTGGGTGACTACCACAGGTAGATCTCCTATGCCAGAACTACTCCAGTTACCACTGAGGGGGCCTAGAGAGCAGTTGCTTTAGGCAGAGCCTTGTCTATGATGCAAAAGAGGATTGTTACTGATTAGCTCTTGGAACTAAGAAGCTGGATTAAATATAGCTTTCTGTATTATGTTCTTCAAGCTCATTTTCAACAGTTACCAAAGTTTTTGTCTGTGCCAGAGACTTTCCTGATTGAGGAAATTATCAGTAATTTCCACTTCTAACCAATTCTGGTTAACTTAGATATTGGGAGAAAAGGCACTTTAAGGCAACTTTCACTATTGTTTAGAACAAAACTAGTCAACATGTAGACCAAAATGGAAAGAATGTAATTTTACTTACATTTGTCTGTTCTTATTGAAATGCCTACAAGTAACATCTATATAGCCTACAAATCCTGAATATTATATATATATATATATCTTGATTTTAAAATGCCTTAAAATTCCTATTAAAATTGGCTCCTATATTTTTTGTATCAACTGAATAGTCCCTCTTTTTTCCTAATACATTGGCAAAAATGTAGAAGCAGCCATGGGCTTCCTTTTCCTTTTTTTTTTTTTTTACCCCCTCATCCAATCAGCCAGTTCATCTCCTTTCATGGCCGTAATTTGTCAGGATTCAGGCCCCATGGATCACTCCCCCGACATCCTTGTGTATCCTCTTCCAGTTTGAGGCAAGTCAGTCTTGGGCTCTTAGGAAAAGTTGGGCAGACAGGGGACATGCTATTTGGACCATGAAGGGAGAGAAATGTTTTTAATCCACATTGGTGACAATGTGATTATAGATGCACTTCCAGACAAGAGATGCTTTACGTCGGATGGCGGTTCTGCTGATCCATAGGACATTTCATTGTTTTTCACCAAGTCATTATTGTTATTGTTGTTGGTATTTTTGAAATCAGAGGTTGATTACAGACAGGTTTATCTACTTCTGGACTGTAGCTCTGATCAGAGCATGTTACTTCCTTTCTCTACACTGTTCCCCTGAGGGTAAATTTGGTGTGGGAGTTAGGATTGCAGGTGAAGAAGAACATGAGTGCTCTCTGTCTGTTTCATCTCTAAGTCTATAGACAGTGGACACAATGTGATGTACAGTTTGAAGCAGCGTTCACATTGGAAGTAATAAATGGGGATTTAAACATTTTCTGCCTTTTCTTGCATAGTTTACTGTTATTTCTTCCAGTGATGCAGCATGTAGAATTTAAGGAGGAGGAAAACCTAATTTTACACTATTGAAACAGAAGAAATCTTGGATTGGTCCCTACCTGGCTTTGGGGTCAGATAACTTGGTGGGGGGGAACATCCACATGAAGTTACAGAAACTTGATGCTGGCCTTGGCAATGTCATAGTCCTGTCACATACCACAGGCTCATGCCCCAAACATTCTTAGTGTCCCTTTTCCACCCTTGTCCTGTGCTTACTCCTCTGCCTCTTTCATGCCTCCTGCATGCTCCTGCTTTGATAGTCCAAATTCTTTTCCATGTGGTTCAGGAACCTGCCAGGTTATCTTCCCTGTGTGTGTAACATGGAGTTAATGATATCTTCCTTGCTTGACTCTCATGAAAACTAAAAGCAAGGTATGCCTAGTACTAGTGCAGTGTCTAGAACAAAGAAAGCTCTCTGTAGTCAGCAATTCATTATTTGGAAGAATGTGTCTACACTTACCATTACTTCTTTTAGCTTAATGAGGGGGACTTGGGAGACTTAATCGGGGTTTCCTGGGTTTGCGCTTGAGATGGAACAGAATGGCCAGAGAAGCAAAATTTCAATTACTCGTGTGTAGATTTCAGATAAGAGCAGTATTCAGGCTGTATCCTCTTCAAGGTTAGAGGAGAAAACCTGTGAGTATGTGTCTGTCATCGTATGTGCATGTGTGTTCACTGGGGTAGAGAGTGCTGAGTGGAGGAGAAAATATGGCCTTCCCATGTTATTTTCTATTTCCTAAATTTTCAATTAATCCAGTGAAAGCACTTATGGTTATTGCTTCCAATATCTTTTTTTTTTTTTTTCCACAACATGCATCCCTTGCTGGTTGTGTGTTTGATGCACTTCACCTTTGGATTCAGAATGGGACATTCATTTTTACTGTCTGGAGAGAAATTTTAAAGATTCACATGTAAAGTAACTCAGAAATTCAACTCATCATAAAGGTGTTACAAGGTGTCAATACAATTCCCGAATGTGAGGTTTGGTTCCATGTTCCCCTGCTGACTTGTGGGAGTGGGAGTGGAACAAGCGGTAGGACTTCCAATGTGCTGCTTCGGTCCTCAGTGGACTGTGTGAGAGAGAATGCAGATTGCAGCAGAGCTCTGACCCATTTTATTGGGAAGGACTCTGGCACAAACAGCCTGGGGCTCACATGTGTTTCCTTTGCTGATGTACAGGAGAACTCTGACATTGCTTACATTTCTTTCTCCGAGGACATGCATCACCTGCAAATGTCAAATGATAATTTTGTGCTTGCCAAAGGGAATGAGCTCCCTGAAAATGGAACCACTTCAGGATTGCAAAAGGCAGATGTATTCTGTATAGACCTCCTCTTTGGGTCCTTTTAGACTCTGCTGGGGAATTTTTTCAGGTACTGTTTGAGAAAAAAGTATCAGTTATGACTCTGTTGTTTCTATAGAAAACAAAAAAAAAAGCTGGTAAAAAGGCTTAAGGATGAAGGGACAAGAAGTCTTCTCTACCTACTACTAAATGTCTAATTTAAAATAAGAGCAAATGCTTTGTAGTACAATGAAATAATCATGCTACTAAATACTTAGTATATTTGCTCATAATCCTCACAAACATCTTATGACATATTAACCCCAGCTTACCAAAGATAGATTAAGAAAAGTTAAGTGACTACTTACATTTAGAAAGTGGCAACGTCAAGATTCAAATCCATACATTCTGGCTCAAGTTTATGCTCTTAACCAATTATGTTGTATTTAGCCAATCACCAGGAAGTTATTCTGTACACTCCCAAACATTGTAATATTTCAAAATATCTGAAGGATAGGGGTTACTCATCCCTTTTTCCATCTGAATGTCAATATCCTATAGAGATGGTAGTTGTTACAGCATTTAATGGCTCTTTCTGGAGAGACTCTCAGCCTGAAAGCTCCCACGCCCCCATTGATGGGCTAAGTTGCCTGAGACTTTGGCAGGTGCATCAGTTCTGGGAAGCATTAATGTGGCTCTGTCCCTCTATGACCGAGAATGTGTGGTGTAACTGGCACATGTCAGTAGGTACTTGATGATCTTATGACTGAGAAGGACTAAGAAGAATTTGAGGCCTCTGTGCAGAGAGATGAGATGCTCTTGGTGCACACTTAGCCTCAATTCTGTAAGCTCTGAATGTCATCCCAAAAAGCCTGTAAGTCACATACCTTCCACAGAAGCTGGGCGGGGTGGGGGGAGGGGGGTTGCCTCAGTATCCAACCACGACCTTCCTCAGTGGGGTTCCCCTGCCTTCTGGCTGACACTGAACTGCTTTTTGAGGCTAGTTTGATCCTTCTGCCTCTGACCTTTTCAGTTTAAGACCTGTAATTGTCTCTCCCGCACTTAAAACCTCCTCTTTCGTTAAATGATCCTCTCTGGACATGTTCCTCAGCTCTGTTTAACTTGTGCTGTTTCAGCTAATAACCTCTATTTTGTTCTCACCTTGCAGAGCTTCAATTCCATTTTTTTCTTGACTCTTTTCCCCATTTATTCTCGCAGATGGATTTTATAGTCCTTTCTTAGGTTCAACATCATCATTTGAAATTTGTATTGAAGCTGCTTTAAATTCATGTGTTGATTTAGGAAGAGTTGATTTGTTTATAAGGATAAGTCCTTTCGTATCTACTATTGTATGGTTTTCTATTTATTTGAGATTTATTTTCCATCTTTGTAAATTTTTATATGCTTTAAATTTAGTTCCTATTTGTTGATGTGTTTATTTCTATAGATTTTATATTTTTATTCCTTCTTTGAATGGGAATATTTTATTGTATTTTCTAACAGGATATTGCTAGTATATAAAGCCACTATCAATGTCTGAATATTTATTTTATAACTAGTGTTCTTTCTAAAATTTTTTGTTATCTCTTATAGTTTTTCAATTGATACTTTTTTTTTTTAAGAGAAATCATTTTATTGAATTTTTGCTGCACAGGACTTCATGTTTTCCATTTGGCTTGATTCCTGCTTCCAGCATTTTCTCGTTGAGATTTATTCCTTAAGTCTTAGTGTTCTCATTGTTGGCAAACTTTACTTATTATGCATCAACCATATTTCTTTTCTTAGTATTTTTTCAAGAACATGAATACAGTTACTCACAAGTTTGATATCAATATTTACTTGTATTGGATTCAACTTTACTACACCTCTTAGACTTAGCCATTTGAACACGGAGCCCCTCTCTTAGGAGCAGAGGATTGTTACTATCTTCTTAATTTTATTCTCCACATTTCTACCCTTCAAGGCTTCGGCTGTGTTCCACCTTCCTCACTGGTGGGATGTGAGATCCCAGAAGGCTCCTTAGCTGGGGCTGCACAGTGTAGAATTATATATGACCAAATAATTAAAAAATGACAAGGTATAGCATTATGGAGTCAAGTATTTAACATGACTTATTTTTACTGTGAGCTTCCATAATCTTTGAATTTTGAGTTTGTTTTTGGGCTGATAGGGTCACAAAGCATATTCATTACCCAAGTCTTTACAGAGGATCTGCTATAATTTAAAAAAATCATAACCATGATAGTGATAACAATACTAGCAACATTTTATGATTACTGTATCTTGTATTAAGGCTTTACATTCCATTTCTTCTCATAACACAGTGAGGTAAGTGTTATAATCCCTCTTTTAAATCATGTCTTGAAGAGGTTTACTAAGTTGCTCAAGGAAACACATTTAGTGTTGGAGCCAAGGTCTGAACCTGACAAAATCTGTCCCCTTAATCCCCAAGAACACTCCTAGTTGCTAGCGATGCAAATAGTTTGAAGAGAAATACTTAATATCTTTAATATCTTTAGAAGTCCATTGCGGAAGGTAGACATTCAAATAATGAACTCACAGTATAAAAAGTATAAATATACTATAAATGGAGATATATGTGAGTTGTAATGGGAATATAGGGAGAATAATTCCCTATGACATTACTTATTTGTCTTTTAGTGTGGATTTTGGTATTACCTCATTGGCCACCTCAACCAAAAATGGTTTTTAAACTTTCATTTATTGTATGACAAAGATAGGGGAAATTTTTTTACTGCTTAAAGAATAAAAAGCTGACATATACCTGACACAAAATCTTCCTCTGAGAGAAAGGTGAATAATGATTAGAATCTGGAGGGAATCCCTTAGTTTTCAAGATCAAGGTATTCCAGTCCCCTTTAGCCTCCACTCATTCATGTCCTGTGATGCTACGTTCCTTAGGGTCCTATCCTTATTTGTCATCTATTCTTGCTTATAAGTCCTACTTCAGCTTATATTTATGCTGCTATTATTCATCCCCAAGGCTGTGTTCACAGGGTGCTAAAACATGTAAATTACAAAAAAAAAAAAGCCAAAATCAATCTTGTCTATTTTGTTCCCCAATAAAACTTGAGTCAGCCAAATATGTTTAACCGGCTTAATCAATATTGCATAGATAAAATAACTGTTGGAATTAACTTTTTGCTTTTCTCAGCGTGCTTAGTTTTATGTTGACTTAAGTAGGTATGGCTAAACAGTTAAATTAGTTGTGTTTGTTGAACGTTAGTATTACTCCTTAAATTGTCCTTTGCTTTTATGTAAACGTATAATTTGATGATTAACAACTAATGAAAAGCCTGAATTATAATCTTTGTCAAACTGCTCTCTTGAGCAGTTTAATGAGAACATCTTTTATTTTTAAATGAATTTTTATGTTAAAATGTTCATATCAGTGGATAATTACCAAATGCACGTGGGTGCTGCAATGGTCTTGACTTAGCATGATCTGAGAGCCCTTGGAAAGTCACATTTGGGTTCTTCTACAATAATTTAGTGAGTTCTGGATCTGGTGTGACTGTTGCTTGCTGTTGAGCATATGTCTATATCAATAACACCTTTTCAATTCCGATGGAGAAAAGTCACATTCAGCTTTTTATCAATACATTCTATAACACCTGAAAATATGACAGCATGAGCCATGATTTATCCTCAAAATGGTCTTTTCTCAGTTCAAGGTCCCATGGCAAAAATAAGTAAGTAAATATATTAAAAATCTGAATTACTTCTGTGGCAGTTATGAGAACGCACTCCTTGGACTGTGGGGAGCATAATTGACTTATAGCACCAATTGGTGTGCATTGAAACCTTTACTTCATTTCCAAGAAGACAGGCTTCCCACGGGCTACACTCATCAATGACTGAGTGGAGGCAGCAATGCAAAGGCAGACCTGTTTCTTGGTGACATGGAGCTCCTGATAATAAACTTTGGCTTAAGGACTCCGAAGGCCTTACTGACCTCACCTAGAATTGCACTGCTGTCTAAGATGTCTCCGCTAAACTTTCCTTCCGTGTGTCCTTCACCCAGGGTACAAGTCAATTCTACACGGTAGTTTGACAGCACTCCCAGCCTCTCCTGACTCCCTTCTTATTTTCCCTTATGGATGTTACCTCTGATAAATCTCTGTGCAGCTGATCTCTCTCATCTTGATATCTGCTTCTTGGAGGACCTGTTTTAATACTAGCACCTTCAAAGCTAAGACAGTATTATGGGCTTAGTTTAAGGCTAACTGATACTCATGAGTGTGCATTTTATATTGTGCTTTGAGGTAACTATGTAATTGTGTCTTTCAACAAGCTAGACTCAAAGTGTAGAACTTTAAAACAACTGTTTGTCTTCTACTGCCCCTTCAAAATTGTTTTTAGAATTTGTTCTTCCCACCATCTTAGATGACAACTTGAGCAGATCCCACTGACTTTTATTCTCAGATAGCAAAAATGTCCTTTGAACACTTCCCTAAAGTCTTAGTTCATCAATTAAAGTGCTCACTCCTATAAAATAAGCAAAAATCTATTAAAGTTTTGTTACAATTCTCTCTCTCCCCCAGTTAAGGCCTGTGCAGCTATCTCTGAGTTTTGGCAAGTGTTATAGCTGAGCCATTCTCTTTGGGATTGTTGGGGAAACCTGTCATCACAGGGTGTCTCTCACACCTGTTCCACTGATATGGCCAAGTACAAAGTGATTCAGACATTTTAACTGCAATTCTCCCTTATCCCTGAGGTATCTATCCTAATAGCTTCAGCATCTTTCTGGTGAGGTATCCAAACCCATTCTGGTGGCCTTTCTGTGCAACATCTAAGACAACCCCACACAGATTCTCACACAGGTATGGTCCACATTTCTTCCATGGAAAATAATGCATGTCATTTGTCCAATGAACTCTGGGCATGCAGGCTCTCCCAACATGGAAGCCTCACTACAGAACACCATCCACCCCAGCAGGCAGACAGTTACAGTCTCTTTTTCTTTAGATTTCTCAGGCATCGTGCCTCTCAAACTCTAGGACATACAACATACAAATCAAATTCTGTATCAGTCCATTTCATGACATTCTCCCTAGGCTTAATGGTTGAAAAAGGATCTCCTATTTCCCATAGATCGGGTTGTAGTGGGGTAAGCAGGACCATCATCACACAGCATTCTCTCCAAAATTCCTCTAAACTCCAGGATCCTTCTTGGTTACTCCAACCTTACAAAAGCTGGAGTTGAATTTTCTGTTCCATGTCCATGTCACCAAACTAATGTTAAGCAACCTTCTCTACTTTTGTCGTCCCACTTTGCAGCATGAAAATAGTTGGCACCTATTCAGTAGATTGATATTCAGTTTGTGGTCTTAGTACCAGCAGCAGCTTCACCTGGTAGCTTGAAGAAATGCTGAATCTTAGGTCTCATCCCAGACCTACTGAATGGGAATCTGCATTTTTACCTGGTGCCCAGGTGATTTATATTCACAGTCACTTTTGAGAAGCACTAGCTTAGAGTACTCGGACGAAACAGAAATAAGAAATAACCCATTTTAACACTCTGTTACAACAGTATTATTCAACAAATTTATTGACCACTATTAGGTTCAAGACATATTCAAAAGGCTTACTTAGGGTCTTATAGAAAGGATTAGTATATATTAGTAGTTCCATGGGATTTTAGAGGGGAAAGATTATTTTATGACCAGAGATTCAGAAAGGGAATGATTTGACTGGAGTCTTGAAAGACACACAGCACGTGTCCATGTGGAATTGAGGAAACTGGCCATTTTATGTAAAGGGATTAGAGTAAGCAAAGGTGCAGACCTTAGCTATATTTGACTAGAAAGAGAGCATGTTAAGACAATAATGGGGGCAATACGAAGGAAGATATGTAGCTATGTGTGAGCCTTGAATGCTGAATTGGAGTTTGAACTTCATTTAGAAATGAAATGAGAGGGTCACTTTGGTGGGGTGTGGAGTGATTCTCCTTAGCTGCTGCTGCTGAGTGACAACTTGAGACTTTCATTCAGATCTGAAGCTTAAAATATGGCTGGTGCAGAAAGCATAGGTCTGGAGATGAGGGCTGGTTTGTGCTAGGTCAGGGATTCCACGTTTCATCACATGGTCTTTTGATGCTGCTCATTTCTCTATTTGGAAAAAAATAAGTCTGTGATAGACCAAGAACTATGGCCTCAAGAACTCTCAGCAAATTTTAAGAGAGGAACATGCTGGATATAGTATTTTGGAGCCTGTTCTGGAGAAGTGCCAATTTTCTTTCCCCCTTAACAGCAAAACTTATCTAGTTGTCTGTATTTACTGTCTCTGATTCTCCAACTCTCACGCTTTCTTCAATATGGATTATGCCCCATTCTGATAGTGTCTCCTCCCCAGCTGCCAGAGTACCCTTTAGAAATAATCAGATTATAACAATTCCCTGTTTTTGCATGTTAACAACTTAGAATACACACTAACTTTCTTACCATTGCCTGACATTTAGAATGGTCTGGCTCCGACCTTTCTCTCCAACCCTGTCTTGTACTCGTCTTCCTCCTTTAACTATACTGTAGACTTCCAGGCCAGCAGCAGAATAAAGCATGAAGTAAGAGAGATCTAGGGAAAAAGAAAAAGAAAAATTTGCCTATTTCTCTCTCTATATATATGTATGTAAATATGTTTTTAATATTCAAAAGGATATATGATAAAATAACAATTATAGCTATTTTAGGTGAGAGAGAGGATATCGAGCTTAAATGGGAAACTTTTGTCTATACTATTTGAATGCAATTCTCTGCAATAAAAATATATTCCCATATATTTCTGAAGTATATTCCTGAAATTTCTGAAGTCAGAGACTTAACAAAAAGTCTCAGGATACAGCCTTTCCCTTCTCCAAATGCCTCAAATAAAGACAATTTGATCATACCTACTTAGTGTTCTCACAGTAGTGTGGTTATAGCTCTACTCTAACATTGCTTTGTCCTTCAAATATTTATGGAACACCCAGTCTTTTGTATTTGTCTAAGACAGTCACTGCTCCTTCTCTCAAGTTTTACTTTGCATAATTGTTTTGGTGTCCATCTCTCCTTCAAAACTATTATCTATTTTACCACATGTACTATTTGTTAGTTGGCTTTGTCCATTTTAACAACTTGTCTCAGAGGTTTTTTTCCTACAGGAGATATGGATCTACCTCAATCTCCCCAATGTGTAAGAAAATTAGGTGTTTTAATGGAGAACTTGAGACAGCTCTTTCTAAGGAGATTATGTGGTACTGATGAATTACAATGCCTGGTATTCTATGTAGCTTGATGACTATCAGGCACTTTTTCATTTATTTCTCCTTCAACTTGTAATGGAATCTGGGCCCCAAGTGAAATGAGTTATTTTCTAGACAGAAAATATCAGAGGCACAGAAGTTTAAATAACTTAATTATCTTTGTAGCAACTTCTAGGAGTGGATCCAGAAGGAGTTGTGACCTCAAGTCCTCATGTAATTCATCTAGTAGTAATTCATCCATTTGTTCACCTGTCCATCTCTCTTGGTCCACAAAGGATTTGAAATGGTTAACCGTGTGTAGTTACGTGACTGATATTCTTAGATGATTGATCGCTAAGAGGAATTCATCAAAATAATATTCAGATCATTGTTAGAATATCTTGCTTGTAAAATAAGTATTGTGATGGGAACAACACTCATTTATACATAGACTCTGGGGTTTTTAGAAAAGAGTAAGGCTTCCTCTTGAAGAGACATTTCACGTATGCGAAATGACTGTGAACGTTTCTTTGCTTTATCAGTTTAAATGTGCACTGACTGTTGGAAAAGAATACAATTAGGTGTGATTTTGCCAGTCCAGAGGTTAGTAACAAGTCATAGAAGATTCAGTAGTCTCAGCTGGACAGAGTGGCCAGGACAGGCCATTCTGGGGATAGCTGGGCTAAAGCACATGCTCCACTTTGGTGACTCCCTCTGTAGCATTTTTATTTTATTTTATTTTATTTTGAGATGGAGTCTTGCTCTGTTGCCCAGGCTGGAATGCTCTGTGGTGATGTTGGCTCACTGCAACCTCTGCCTGCTGGGTTCAAGCAATTCCACTGCCTCAGTCTCCTGAGTAGCTGGGATTACAGGCATGTGCCACCACGCCTGGCTAATTTTTGTATTTTTAGTAGAGACGAGGTTTCACCATGTTGGCCAGGCTGGTCTCAAACTCCTGACCCCAGGTGATCCGCCCACCATGGCCTCCCAAAGTGCTGGGATTATAGGCGTGTACTACCCCATCCGGCCCCTCCATGGCTTCTCCTTCCTCCCAACTTCCAGGAATTGTAAGAAGCAACAGATTCCCAATCCACTTTTACACACATGGCTCCATGTTCTTTCTAAGAATAAACATGTTGTTTCACTTCATGTTTTTTTTTCTTAGTAGATTATAAAAGAAACACCAGCATAAGATAAACAGGTCTGTATCATAATAGATTACATTTTTCTAAGTTATAATACAGCTGACAAATGTATGCTGTTGAACTTTTTACCATAGGTACACTTTAAAACATTTCACCAGTAAAACATTTTGACCAAGAAAGTCAGTGTTTTCTTTCTGATAGTTTGCAAATGATGATCTTTCTAATCGAGATTTCCATCTTCATCAAATGTCAGCGAATCTCTAAAGGACATTTTCATTCCCTAATATACTGCTAAAGAGGGTTGGCTGAGTTTGAAATAGGTGAGGATGGAAAGTCTGACCACAACTGCCTCTTTAAGTCAGAGCCAGTACATGGATTGTTAATTCTGCGGCTTGCAATGTGTTGCCTTATGTATTTTATCTACCAAATAATTCTCCTGAGAGAAAACTTATCAGAGGCTTAGCAGTCCCTTGGTTTTAATCAAATATGTCCAAAGATGTTGATATCACTTGATGAGCTTGTAAAGTTCTTTACTTGACCAAGGGCAGTTTTGTCAAGAGTTGAACCAAAAGTGATAGCAACTTCAGGATGATCCCCAGCTTCTCTGTGCCTAAGAGTGACAGAACTTTCCAGTGTTCAGTGTAAGAGGCTATAGCATTTAAGTTGGATGAAATGCTCCCCTTTCTATCTTTCTCCCATGGAAAAAGCCAGGTCAGGGTTAAATCTAATTTTCCTCTGGCTCCAAGACTCTGCTGCAAATCGTATTACTGAACTTTGCTTGGGAAGATAGCAAACCCCAATACGTGGTCTCACTATAAATAGATGGCCATGCATCTCAAGGTGACCCTCTCCAGCAACCCTGCTGTATTTCTTCAATACATTTGCTTCCTAATACCCCAAGATGGTCACTTAATTGTCTTTTCCTTTTTCCTTTCCTCCTCACCATTCATGTTCACATTCTGATGAAATTTTTCAAACTGTAAAAGGAAACTGGAAGCATTCAGAGGAGAAGCCCATCATCATCTCACCATCACTGAATTCCTAAACCTAAGTGCATCTGTACTCGAATATTCCCCCTTTGATTAAAATGAAAGAAAATCTCTTGCACTTCATCTGCTTGCAAATTTAGAGTGCAACCCATCCACTCTAAGTTTTTCAAGCATTTTCTCCTATAAAGTAGAAGTGCGCTTCAATATATCCCACATTTAAAAAAATACTTGGCTGGGCACAGTGGCTCATGCCTGTAATCCCAGCACTTTGGGAGGCTGAGGCGGGTGGATCACTTGAAGTCAGGAGTTCGAAATCAGCCTGGCCAGCATGGTGAAACCCTGTCTCCACTAAATATATAATACAAAAATTAGCCAGGTGTGGTGGTGGGCACCTATAATCCCAGCTATTCAGGAGGCTGGGGTATGAGAATTACTTGAACCTGGGAGGCAGAGGTTGCAGTCAGCAAAGATCCTGCTACCGCACTCCAGCATGGGCAAAAGAGTGATACTCTGTCTCAAAAAAAAAAAAAAAAAAAAAAATTAAATTAAATTCTCCTTGCACTCCTCCAAGTACCTTATTTCTTTTCTCCCCTTCACACAATGCAAGAGTTTTCTCTATTTGTTGTCTCTACTTTTTCACTTCTTGTTCTCCTTTAAATTTACTTCTTTGAGAGTTTTCCCACCTGTACCTTGGAATGCTTCCATCAAAGCCAAAAATAAAATCCACACAGTCAAATCTCATTTTCACAGCATAACTTGGTGTGACTGGTCACTCTCTGCTTATTGACATATTCTCCACTCATGGCTTCTTTGACACCACATTCATTTAGCTTTCCTCCTACCTCACGGGCCACTCCTTTTCAGAAGTGTCTCCAACTCCTGCATACAAATTCTAAATTTTGGGGCATTTCAGGCCTTTGACCTGGGCCCCTTTCTCTTCTCCATTTACACTCTCTATGTGATTCCATTCAGCCTTATACTTTTCTTTAAATTGCATTTTTATGCTGAGAATTTAGTTTGTATCTTTAGCCCAGATCTCCACTCTGAGCTTAGTACGTCTATATCCAGTTACCTATGTGAGAGGTGTTGCATACACTTCTCCAACTCAATATCTCAAAAAAAAATAGCTGTTGAAACCAAAAAATTCATTAGCAATCCAATTAACATTATTTCAAAACCTTTCTTTCTACCTGCTCCGTCACTGCCACCTAATCCATGCCATCATCTCTTTTGGTGACTGACCACATGGATTTTTTAAGCACTTCTCCCTGCTTCATTCTTGCTCACTCCTCTTCTCACTCCCCAGCCCATTTTCACAAGCAGAAGGAATGAATTACAAATACATTGACTGAGGTATAATATATAATACACATATAGTAAAGTGCGTAAATCTGAAGTGTACACCAAGTAATTAACATCCAGATCAATACCTGTTGTTAAGCCCATTTCAATTTTTTAATAATTTTTATTTCTAAGATTTCATTGGATTTGTTTAATTTACATTTCTGTTTTATGGAGGAATTCTCCATCTTGTTACATATTTCCTTCAATATATTTATGATGGTTTTTTTTTAAAGCCTGCCTTTGATAACTCTAATATCTGGATAACCTGTTAATCTGCTTCTATCATGGTTCCTTTTTTTTCTTGATTTTTAGTTATTTGGCTGGTAGCACAGAGACAGAATAAAATCCAAATTTCTTGATTCACAGGCTATTACTATTTTTACTGCCGGTCTGCTGCTATTTCTCTGCCTCTGTCTTTTATTGCCATATTGAGTTATTTTACAATAGAGATGTTTCCTTTTGTTCTCATCTCTCAGAGTTCCTATTCCTTTCTCCATTGTTTATAGCTATACTGTATAAATACTTTTAAAGCAAAAGAACCTAGTTTTTTACTAAATAAAATTGTATTTATAATTCCCAAAATAAACGAGGTAAAAGTGGAGTTACTTCAGGTCAAGTGTTGGAGAGACATGGAGTTCATTCTATTTGCTCCTCCTCATTATCCTCCCCCCCCTTTGTTTTTTTTTTTTTTTTTTTTTTGACAAGGAGTCTTGCTCCATTGCCCAGGCTGGAGTGCAGTGGCACGATCTCTGCTCACCGCAACCTCTGTGTCCCAAGTTTAAGTGATTCTCCTGCTTCAGCCTCCTGAGTAGCTGGGATTACAGGCAAGGCACGCATCACCACACCCAGCTAGTTTTTGTATTTTTAGTAGAGATGGGGTTTCACCATATTGGTCAGGCTGGTCTCGAACTCCTGACCTCATGATCCGCTCGCCTTGGCCTCCCAAAGTGCTGGGATCACAGGTGTGAGCCACCGTGCCCGGCCATCCTCCCCATTCTTATACTTGGGTAACCTAGAGAGCCAAAGAACAGATTTCAGAAAACACTGGCATGTGAATCAGTTCAAATTATTAAACTGCTTGCCTTTGTTCAGTGCTCTTTGCATTGCAGCATTCTTGCATATGTATTATCTCATTTGACGCCTGTCTACTAGATCCTGTGTGAAGTATCTAAGACGTGGAATTTGACCATAGTCATATTATAAGTGACTCACTTATAATATGAAAACTGAGACTCACACAGATTAGGCAAATTCCCATAAGTCATACAGATAAACAAATGAACCAAAGTATTATAGCTTGGAGTCTAGTAGGTTTTCTTTCATGTGCATGCATATAAACTTCTGCCAGATCCTTCTTAATACAGTGGACTGAGAGCTAGACACACAGTCTAACCTGAGAATGTACTGGCATAAAGTATTTTTATTAAAATTCAGTTTTTCAACTTTCAAAGATGTCAAAGCGTGTTCAGAAGTACCTTGAGAGCCTCCTGTCCTGCCTGAAGGATTTTCAAGTGCAAAGCAGCCTTGCTGCTGCACGACATGCTTGTGTATGTCACACTCTGGATACACAGAGCTGTCACCTACACACATCTTTCCCTAAACTCTTAAGGCAGGTCTGCAGAACTGGGAATGTGCTGCTCCAGTAGAGGTGTTCTATCCATGTTTTATAGGATGCAAGAAAAACAACAACTAAATTATAGTAAATACCTTTTCTGTATGTAGCTACTATTTTCTACTTTCTCAATGTGGAGTACTTTTAAAAAGCATATTCTTTTAAATGTTTAAATGTGTCTGAGTGTTCATTCTAGTGTTGATGAAATGCTGTCTTTCTTCCTCTGCGTCTCTCTTTAGCCGTATTTCCCTCATATGCTCAGAAGATGCACGCCAGGGGCGTTCACCCAGTTCTGGTGACTCTTGTCTCATGGGGATAAAAAGAAGAACATTTGATTGGTCCTCCTGGAGAGTAGCATTCTTTGCTAATGCTGTTGCCATAGTTCTGGTGTCACTGTCAAAAATAAGTGATCCCTTGGCCAGCTGCAGTACTTGCATCTTGCTGGAAGCCTGTTGGTGGCTGTCGTAGATTAATACTTCTAGTCATGACAGTCGTTTTTCTGGAAGGAAGGTAGATTTTGTCCTCTGTGACTGAAGTTCATTGTCTGGCAGTTTCTGAGGGTACAAATTGGGGAGAGAAAGCTCTCTTTCTGCAGCATTTTTCTCAGAAGTATTTGTTTCATTCCGATCAGAGACTTGTGGTCCAATCATTAGAACTATGATACACAAACACACACACACTCTCTCACAGTACATACACATGCTCTCTTACACATAGACATACATCTCACCATTCTTTTACACACATAGAAACACCTGTTCTCTCACACTTATTTTAAGGAGTTCACCAGGGTAACTAAGCACAGCCTGTCTTCCTTACCTTATGTTCAGGCCTTTGGGAGCTGAGATCTTACATTCTTATACCCAAAGCACTTTCTGTTTCCTGGAACAGGATGAATAATATTTCTTCTAAGAAAAATGCATAGCTGGTCATACGTACAAAGCAAATTATAGTTTACCAACTGTGTTCAAATCAACTTTTCTGAAAACACAATAGTATTACTTCACTTTTGTAGATTAAAAATATTTTTGTCAGTGCAAACCCAACACAATCCTTCTACTAAATTGTCTTAGCTGACTATCTTGTTTCCCTATCATTCTTGATTGCCTTGTTCTTTCATTTAATTAATTTCTGTGACCCTGTCATTATTTTTTTTCTACCTGTGCCATCACCATCAGACCTATCAGACAACTCTCAATACTGTTTTCCAAACACGTAGTTCTTTTTATTTTATTTATTTATTTTTTATGAGACAGAGTCTCACTCTGTAGCTCAGGCTGGAGTGCAGTGGCGCCATCTTGGCTCACTGCAACTCCACAGTCCCAGGGTCAAATGATTCTCCTGCCTCAGCCTCCTGAGTAGCTGGAACTACAGGCGCCCGCCACCACACCCAGCTAATGTTTGTATTTTTAGTAGAGACAGGGTTTCACCGTGTTGGCCAGGATGGTCTCAATCTCTTGACCTCGTGATCTGCCCGCCTCGGCCTCCCAAAGTGCTGGGATTACAGGCGTGAGCCACCATGCCCGGCCACACGTAGACCTGTTAAGATATTGTGTCAAGTCCTTTTCTTTCTTTCATGGTCCTTGGGCCTCTCGCCTCAGTGAGCCCAGGTTTGGACCCATTGCTCTGGATACTTGCTGTACCTGCTTCATTGCTCTTCCTGGGACTTCTGTTAGCACTCATTCTAGGAATTCCCTTCATTGTCCTTAAATGATGCCTGGATTCTATATCTTTTTGGGTTTGTCTTTTGGTTTTCATGGAAGTCAGTAACTTCCAGAGAAATAATCAATAAGAAAACCACTTTTTCATCTTTTTTTTTTCCCTTGGAGAATATTCATGTTTGGAAATGTTTTTGTCTATGCTAACTTAAAAAAATATATTCTTAGATTTTTCCCCCTGGCCACACACAAATTTCTTGATTCTTTTTCTTTGGATTTCCTTTAAGATTTTCATGATTGATCTCTAATGTTCTTATCTGTTTTATTTTCCTTCCCTTTTCTTTGTATTCTAACTTCAGGTGATTTTCTGAACTCCTTTTCTCAGCCCTTAATAGTTATATTTCAGCTATCAGATTTCTAATAGTCAAGAGTTCTTTCTTATTTTCTGATAGTTAAATTTTAGTAGTGTCTTATGCTGCAGTATAATTTTTAGTTTCTCTAAATAATTATATTTACAGTTTTTTTTAAAAAATTCTGCTTCCTAATTGTGTCATATGCTGATTGTGGTTCATCTGGGTTTTGATTTTCCAGTTTGATTGTATCCACCTTTCATATTAGTGGTTTGTCTTTCATTGTTTTGTAATCCTTATCTGTTGGTTCATATTGTAACAATAAGACACTGAGAAGGTGGCTGGTGCTCTGTATTCTCTGCTGGGCTTTGGTAACTGGAGAGTTACACTCTGGGGTATTAAGGAGGCAAGGCTGAATTTGCATTGGTGTGTATGTGTTTGTTTGAAAGTGCTGCCAATGTCACTTTCTGGAAATCTCATCTCTAAGGCTCTTCACTTTGTCTGGAGGAAAGGCCCCAGTTTTTCTACCTGAGGGATATACACCTGCTCCTGTGGTTTCTGGGAGCAGGATGGACAAGAGAACTGATAGTTCAATAGTTCTTATACAGGATTTTATTTAACTTTTTAATTTTTATCTCAGTCTCACTTTTTACCTGGAGTTTCTGGATCCATAGCTTCTCAGAGTTAATTTCTCATGAGAATAAACCTTGGGTATTCTTCCCGAGGCAGTAACAGTCTAACTGCCCATGATGGTGAACAGGACATGGGGGGTCTCAGCAGTGTTTTCAGATGGTCAATTATTCTCTTGCTTTCAGCTCCTTTCTCTAGGCCCACAATTCTTCCCATCTGCTGCATCTCAATGTGGAGCCTGTCAGGGTTCTTCTGATAAGAATAAATTGAATAACTGCCCACATTAGGCCCTTTCCCATTCTCTTTCCTTCATTCTGAAGGTTTTTGTATATTTTTTATTATTATCCTTTGTGTAAAGTCACAACAGGGAGAAGAAATTCATGTGTTTGGCCAATTCGTGAAGTTTAAACGGAAGTCACATGTTGCATTTTAGTCTCAGGTGAATAAGGAATAGAAAGCTGTAAACACTATTAACTACACATGAAAAAAACATTTCTACTACTCTGTGATGAAAATATAGAGACAGAAAAACTACACAGACTATTGCAGAAATCATGAAAATCTGAACTATGTCCTAAGGTAGTAGGAATGAATAGAAGAATGTGAAAGTGAAGAGTATGTAAGTGGTGGTTTCAACCAGATTTTGTGACTGACTGAATATGACAGTAAATAGAATAATTGGAATAAACAAGTAGGATAAAAAGCATGAGATTATTTTATGGCTTTTGACTAGAGGACTAGCTAGAAGCCATCACCATCCTTTGAACAAAGGGAATGCAGGAGGAAGATTGGCAGAGTTGCAGTTCAGTTCTATTTTAAACTTACTAGAGCGGAAATGATCACTAGGTAGATACTTTCTTCTTGGAGTTTGAAAGACAGTGACTCCAGTGAGTGCTGGAGTCTTCTTCAGTGAAGTAGTTGTAATGAGTCCTGATAATTCTGTGTTGGTACAGCAGTCTTTCTAGATCCCTTAACTTATTAAGCAGATTTTAGTAATAAAGTAATTCATATTCAGAAGCATCTACCTTTATTTGAAATAAAGAATTGTAAGACCTCATGAGTTGTAAAAACTCATGTTTATAGAAATAGGAAATAATATATGTAGAACCAGCTCTGAAGCCTACAGTTTGGGATTGTCAAAGTGATAATTTCCTTTCTTATAAAAATGAATCATTACTGATGTTCAAGTCTTGAAGAGAATAAATATTAAAACAAGAACTTGAAATTCTCCAATGACCACCTAAAACTTCTCTTGTTCTTAAAAAACACATCAAGCAAAAATATTTTCAGGTTTGCTTTTAAAAAGTGATTCAGATTTGAGAGGTTACGCAAAGTGACTTGCAGTGAGTTTTCTCAGTAACACTTAAGTATCATTTCATATACATCCTTGTTCTCTTATTGCTCTTCTTTAGTTTCAGCAGAAAAAAAATTATCTCCCATCTTTTCTTTAACTGAAGTTAATCCTTCATTTTCTGTTCCATGTGCCATCTCTTATCATTTTCCCCACCAAATTTATTTCTCCTTCCTCAGTCATTCTATCCTTCCATCCCTCATCTGAAATAAACATTTAATAGATACCTACTATATGACTCAGTTTTAAACTGACCAAAATATCAAACCAGCCCATGTGATTAATGGCAACTAGACAATAGTGAACATTGAATTGAAGGTGGCAGTAGCAGCTGGTGGTGAGGCAAGGAAGAAAAGAAGTGCTTTTCTTGTTTCAGAGTTTTCAGACTAACAGCCACATGGCAGAATACTGGCTCAGGGGCACTCTTGCTCTTATATGTTCCCTGCTGTGTAGAATGAAAGATACTTTCAAAGTGGAGTTACATTCCTGAAAACATACATTATCCAAATTAGTTTGTTTCATAGGTTATTATACAGTCGGTATCATGTGACCATATTGAAATTAAATATATTTTTGTGTAGAACTATATCAGAAAGTTAGAAAATACATTATTACAACTCCTTAAAAGAAAATTGTGACTAATATTTTTGACTGTTTTATTTATTTCAAATCTTAATTCCATATTGCAATTATGCCTGAGCCTTTGTCTAAATTTTTAATTTTTAATACACCAATAATTGAGCTAAATACAGCTGAAAAAATGAGGGCTACCTAGGTTTGAGGGGAAAGAAACATCTATAACAAAAAAATGTATTTTAAATGATAATCTTTCAAATATTAACAAGCATTATAAGCATATAATTAAAAAGCATTTATACACCAGTGTGTTGGTTTAGTTTTTGATGCACTTGAAGTACTTTGATGCATTGCTTGATAAACATAAGGATGTGCCCGGCATTGAGTTAGAATATAGAGTCTAATATAAAGATGATGACCTGGTTCCCATTTTTCAAGGAGCTTGCAGTCTACAGGAGAGGAAGTGAAGTAACACAGTTTTTAAAGTTTATGATATTAATTCAACTTTGGAACCCAGCTGAGAACAGGAGAAGAAATGGACTTCAATTGATGCTGCTTCTTTTATCCAGAATGAGAACTCACCTGTTAGTTTAAAGGGAATTATTATTGCGATATGTAACACAGAGTAGAGTCCTTTCTCAAGCTTTTGTACTAAATAGCATGATTCCCATTACTTTAGGGTGGTTTTACTGTTTACTTTAGAGGAAGCATGAGAATAGATTAGGTCATCTCTCAAAGTCTCTTTATATTTATTCTAGGATTATGTAAGAACTGTAAAAACATCCTTTGGAAAGAAATTTTCCATTAAAACATTTGAGTTGAGTCTTGAGAGGATTGAAATTTTGTCCTTTATTCTAAAAGTTATTGAAAACCGGTATGAGCAAAGGCAAAAGAGTGACGGTTTCTGTGACTTTGAGGCCACAGTTTGTAAAAGAGTAAAAAACATACTTTAGAGAGAAAAGTTTTCAAGTGTCTAACAATATACAAGGATTATCTGGGTTTTATTCTGTTTCGCAGGAATCAATGCTTTGGATCTCTAGACAGCATTTAGAGATAATGGTTGGATGATAGTTTTCTGTTATTTCAATGGAAATGTAGTTTGCTAAATAATCCTTTTTTTTTTTTTTGAAACAGAGTCTCGCTCTGTCGCCCAGGCTGGAGTGCAGTGGCGCGATCTTGGCTCACTGCAATCTCCGCCTCCCGGGTTCAAGCTATTCTCCTGCCTCAGCCTCCCCAGTAGCTGGGACTACAGGCGCCCGCCACCACGCCTGGCTAATTTTTTTGTCTTTTTAGTAGAGACGGGGTTTCACCGTGTTAGCCAGGATGGTCTCAGTCTCCTGACCTCGTGACCCGCCTGCCTTGGCCTCCCAGAGTGCTGGGATTACAGGCTTGAGCCACCTGTAATCCCGGCCTTTGCTAAATAATACTTTTTAAACATCTCAATAAACCATGTAGGCCAAGAAAAAAAATAGCTTGTAAAATAATCATAGTATTATAGTAGATTTGAATTTCAAGTGTCAAATTATAGCAAGTTTTCTTAACTTTTATTTTTCCCATAGCACATAGATTTACCTCCAGTGCTAGATAGGAACCAATGACAATCAAATAAAAAGGCTTGTCCTATTCTGAGGTATAATGTGACTTTCTCTGCTTCATTCTTATTACTTTGTCTGGAAAATAGGGGAGATAAAAAGAGGTGGAGGCATACAGTAAGCCAAATTTCTCTCTCTTGGTTGATTTCATGATGACAAAAAGGAACGTGCTATGGGAGATACTACAGATTCAGGCAACTCTTCAGATATAAGCACTCAGAGGAGGAAGCATTCCTTGTAGTTGTTCCATCTTAGCGTGGTTTGCTTTTCTACATTTAGCCTGGCGGAATTCTGATGTATGGAGTGAGAGTCCGAATCTGGAACATAGGTGCAAACTTTCAGTCCTTTAATCTAGAGTGGGATTCCTGTACTCACTACCTGCCCAGGGGGAAAGTTTACTCACTTTCTCTCTATTATGCACCTCCTGTAATGACAGACGTTTCCTATTTGGGATCACAAATGTTTTTCATCTGTGCTATCTTAGCCTCCAACTAGTGCTTTACAAAGCTGAAGGACAAAAATAGTTAGCAACCTCTCTGCTATCAGAAGTGAGCTTTTTACAAACTATATTTCATTTTCCTTTCTTTCCTTTCCTTTCCCTCTCCTCCCCTCCCCTCCCCTCCCCTCCCCTCCCTTTCCCTCCCTTTCCTTTCCTTTTTTTTTTTTTTTGACAGTCTTGCTCTGTCGCCCAGGCTAGAGTGCAGTAGTGTGATCTTGGCTCACCACAGCCTCCACCTCCCAGGTTCATGCCACTCTCCTGCCTCAGCCTCCCAAGTAGCTGAGATTACAGGCATGCACCACCACGCCTGGCTAATTTTTGTATTTTTAGTAGAGACGGAGTTTTACCAAGTTAGCAAGGCTGGCCTGGAAGTCCTGATCTCAGGTGATCCATCCACCTCGGCCTCCCAAAGTACTGGGATTACAAGCATGAGCCACTGTGCCCGGCCTACAAACTATATTTTCTAATACAGTTGCTATTTTACTTCACGACTTCATTCAGAATAATCCACACCTCATAAACCCTATACACATGGTAATCCTTAATATGAGGTAGGGTCATTATGAAACTGGATTGTGAGTTGCTGGGGTAGGGATGGAGATATTATAGGTGGATATCTCCCTCCTCCCAACATAATCTGTCCAGACAGACTCTGTGACAGCCTTTTCTCCATGAAACTCACTCTGCTTGGTGGCTATCCCATCTGTCTTGGACATCAGCAAGGAAGGAGAGGCCTATTTTCAACATCATTTCCAGCTATTGTTGCAGGTCCTTCTGTTTAAAGTATAAATATTGGCCGGGTGCGGTGGCTCATGCCTGTAATCCCAGCACTTTGGAAGGCTGAAGCAGACAGATCACTTGAGGCCAGGAGTTCAAGAACAGCCTGGCCAATATAGTGGAACCCAGTCTCTACTAAAAATATAAAAAAATTAGCCGGGCCTGGTAGCACACACCTATAATCACAGCTACTCAGGAGGCTGAGGCATGAGAATTGCATGAACCCGGGAGGCAGAAGTTGCAGTGAGCCAAGATTGTGCCAACCGCACTCCAGCCTGGGTGACAGAGTGAGACGCTGCCTCAAAAAAAAAAAAGTATAAATATTAATAGATACTTCTTAACCTAATCTGGGAAGTCCCACAGAAGACAAACAGTACTTTTCAAATATTCTATGCCATATAGCAATACCAATAGAGAAAAATATTATCATTCTGTTTGTTAGGTCAAATGAGATCTGAATGTAAAATCAAATTCTGTCTTCAGTGTATAACCTTGGAAATGAGATCGCTTTCTATGTTGAAAAGATTTGTGGAAAAATATTACAGGAATAAAACAATGCATTTTGTGGTTGTTGGTTTCAAAATGATTAAAAGAGGATTACACTTATTAAGAAAAAATAGGATTGCATGTTATTTGAACATTATAGCTCTAGCTATATGATGTCTTTTTGAGAAAATTAATTATTAGTTTTCCAAACCATTAAACCAGAGCCTGGAGTAGAGATCAAAGTTGTTTTTTTTTTGTGAATTTTCTTTGGTACCAAATATAATTTTTTCCCTTTCTAGTGACTTCCTTGAACAGAACTGATTGGCCTCATAAGTGACCCTTAATAGAAATCACCAAACAGAGGCAGAAATGGAAGCTTGATGACTTAGTCCTTCCTCTTGTAACTGCAGATAAGAGTAAATAATTGTTTTCCAAAAGTTTGCATATACCATTGCACTTCCTTTAATGAGAAATACTTGTTCACAGGGTTACAGCTAGGTTAAATGATCCAAAAGTTAGCCCCATACCAGTCGATTACTCTTATTCTTCCAACAGTTAGAGCAGGGCATAATGCACACTACAAAATTTGAGAGAGAAAATTCTTTTCCTTCTTCCCTGACTTTATACCAGAATTGCTATGTTGGTAAATTAAACATAATTATTCTTTCACTTCTGACTTTACTCTTGGAGAAACATCCTCCTGTTTATGTAGTACAATAAGATGGACAATAGACATCAAAGGCTCCCATATGTCTTCTTTAATGGCTTCCCATAATGCTGAGAATTGTTCTGTAAACATCAAATCATTTAAACCTAGAACTATGTGACCTTGGTAGAAAATGACTTTAACTTACTTAACTTTTCATTTCCTCATAAAAATAAAGTTAATGCCAAAACTCAATTGTTCATCCTTCTTTTTTAGAGAGAAACTATTTTTGTAAATGAAGTCCTATTTGGAATCCCAATTATAAAGCAAATAACATTATAACTGTTCTACTTGATTGGAGGCAGTGGATGCAGAATCCTAGATGTGAAGACCTTGCCTCAGCCCCTGAAGCCTCTCTGGGAAACCACAGGGCCTCTCAGAACACAGTTTGAAAATCGATGGGCAATATGATCACCACAAGACCTTTTGGTTCTGAGACACTTTGATTCCAATAAGTAATTACTGAATGTTTCCATGTTATTTGCTCTATACTCTGGTATAGTTCATGGGAATCAACAGGAGAGGTCCCACTCATCAGAGAATTGCATGATTTGGGTAAACGGAAAGCCTAAGAATTTTTTAGGGTAAGCAGGACCACTGCAAGGGGGCAGAGAGGAGTGCTGTGTTTGGTGGTGAACAGTGAGACATGAAGGGAGATACTGCCCTTCCCCAAAAGGTGGGGGAAGAATCACCAACCTTTCAAAGTTGGCATGCAAAGTCTTTGATTTATAGAAATCATTGCATGCAAAGTCTTTGATTTATAGAAATGGTGGCATGCAAAGTCTTTGATTTATAGAGAACCTTTTGCCACAGAGGTTGAGGCTGGGATGCAACAATGGTGGAAACTGCCATTACCACTTGGCCTTCCACCCAAGCCACTGTGTGATATAAAGCCATCTGCTTGAAGCCAGGGGCACAGGTATAGTTAGGGAACCTGTGAAAATTTTCTTGTTGAAATTCTACTTTCTAAAAGAAGGAAGAAAGTTACTATCCCAAACATTTCCTCTTCACAAATTATGAAGCAACATCATTCATCTGGGGTAATACCTGAGGTTCGTTGCCTCATGCCAAGGAAATCAAGGACATGGACATTTGTGGAGTGAGGTTAAGAGCCGAGGTTTAATATGCAAAGAAAGAGAAAAGAGAGTAGCTCTCTTTCCTGCAGAGAGAGAGGGGCTCCTGAGTGGGTCTTCCAGTCCCATCGTGAAGTGCATGGGTTTTTATAGACTGGATTGAGGAAGTGGTGTCTGATTTACATAGGGCCCAAAGATTGGCCCAGGCATGATGTTTACATAGTGCCTGAAGGAGCTGGCCACCCACCTTAATCTATTATGCAAATGAGGTTTCTACCTGTCCAGCGCCATGTTGTCTGCTTCTTACTGTACACATGGTTGATAAAAGGAAAGATGGAACTGTCATGTTGAATATGTCTAGCCCCTAGGTAGCCTTTTACTATTGTCACATCTGCCGACATTCACTCGTGCAAGCTTCCAGCTTGCTTATCTATGTTTGCAGCTCAATTTTACAGGCTGCTTTTTGTTAGAAAAGAAATAATTTTGGTGCTGCTTTTTATAAAAAGAGAAACCTTACTGAGGACTTTCTTACCCTCACTATCTGCCAAAATAATTTCTTTTTAACGCTCACGTCAGTTGGACCTCTCTGCTCAGAGCCAACCCAAGTTACAGGTTGAGGTCCATGGACAGTACTACCCCTAAACATTGCTTTCCTCTGATGCCAAAAGTCCACATTAAAATGAAAATACTTCTGAGAGAGTGAGTTATGCCTTGATCAAACATTATCTTGCATGTAATAGTAGGTGAAACCAGAGTATGAAGCAACAGGGTTGCAAATAGTTACAGTAAATAGTGTTTTTCAGGTTAAATGGATATGCAGATGTATCTTGATAAATTGTGTCATATTTTACTCTTTATCACGTTAGGCGAGATTTTTTTTTTCCACCTCTCCTCCACACTCAACCCAACCTACATCTTACCCCTTAAATTGCAAACTCGTTGGGAGAAGAGATTATTGCATGTAAAGTCTGTCAATAAATGTTGGTTAAGCAAAAGAGAGATAGAGAAGAGGGAGGGAAGGAGAGAGAAAAGAAAGAATGCTACTGCATCCACTCTGTGTAGCTTTATGGCATTCATGATCTACTAAACGCTGGGATTATTTTAGAGATAGTAGGAAGACAAGTAGTGGGAAAATCAGCATATTTTAACAGTTGGTTAAAGAAGAATATAAGCAGAAAAATCAGAGTGGCAACTGGAACAAAGAAGAAAATCAGGTCAGATATCTGCAGCTGTAGTAGGAAAGAATGGAGTATTAGAAGCTGGTTAGGTCCAGGGAAATCTTTCCGGGGATATTCACACAAAGCAAGCTGTTAAGTTCTGCAGGTTGCTTGTTAAAACATTATAAGATGCTGTAATCCCAGCACTTTGGGAGTCCGAGGCGGGTGGATCATGAAGTCAGGAGATCGAGATCATCCTACCTAATACTGTGAAACCCCGTCTCTACTAAAAATACAAAAAATTACCTGGGTGTGGTGGCACATGCCTGTTGTCCCAGTTACTCGGGAGGCTGAGGCAGGAGAATTGCTTGAACCCGGAAGGCGAGGTTGCAGTGAGCTGAGATCGCACCACTGCACTCAAGCCTGGGCAACAGAGTGAGACTCTGCCTCAAAAAAATAAAGAAAAAATTAAAAGCCTTTAAGTTTACATAGTTTAAAAATAATCTGTAATAATTAAAAATGTACCTGTGTTTGGATTCTGGAAGTGGCTCCTATAAAGGTTACCTTTAGCTTGTCTAGTATAACAGTGTAGTAGATTCCTTCACACCTCTGAAAGGCTTACTTTGTGCATTTACTCAGGGTCTTCCACCTGAACATGCAGCTCTGCCTCACCAGTGTTCACTCACACTATGACTGGCAGCTCTTGGAGACCCTTTTTTATCCCCAAACCACTGCCAAAAACACTAGTATGTAAATTTTGTAGAAAGCATGATGTTAATGTATGCACCCTCTTTCTATGGATTATTTTCTGCAGTCTTAAGGACACACTATGATCCCAATAGCCTGCCACTGGAATACTTTTCATTGACACTTTTAATTAAAAGAAGAAAGCACTAAGGATAAAATTGGGGTCTCCTTATTTGGCTCTCTTGTCCTATATCCTTCCTTCCTTAGGGGCAATCACTATAAAAAATTTAATGTGCGTCCTTCCAGGTTATGTTGCATTATTTTACTATTCATAAATATAGTAGAAGTGGAGCTTTGTGATTTTAAATTTTTTATACAAATAATGCTATACCGGTTGATCTACAACTTGCTTTTTTCACTCCATTTTAGATTTTTGAAAACTACTCACATTGATGCCTATCAGTCTAATTCATTCATTTTAACATATTCTACTATATAAACATAGCAAAACTTATCCATTCCCTATTAATAGGCATTTATACCAGATCATATTATTTTTGCTACTGCAAATAATGCAGTAAACATATTTCTACATATAACCTGCTACCTATATGTAAGAGTTTATGTCATGTACCTAGAGGCAGAATTTTGGGGCAAAGAGATTAGCAAGTTTAAAACTTATTAGATATTGCTATTTATTTCTTCAGAATCTTTGTATAAATTTTTATTATTGGCAGCATTACATGAATGTTTCCATGCATAAGAATGTGGTAGTCTCAGGTATTTAATTATTTTCCATTCCAGTGGCTGTGAAATAATATATCACTACTATAGTGACTGCACAATCTTCATGGCTGAAGATTTGAGCATCTTTTCCTTTGTTTTTAATTCAGATTTCCACTTAATGAATTGGAATTTAAAATGCATTCCCCACTTTTCTATTGGGTTGTTTTTCAAGTTCTTTTATTATAGATGCCAATCCTCTATTTGCTCTATGTTCTGCAAATATATACTGTTCTTTTATTTTTTAATTTTATTATATATTTTTACTTGTAATGTGCTTAAGTTGATCATTCTTATCCTTCATGACTTATGCTTTCAGAGTCCTAAAATATTTTTAGCTCACTGTTTTACATATACTTACATATTTCCTATATTTTCAAATGAATTTTAGAAGATTACATTGATGTTTTAATGTACAAAAATGTATTTGGGTGTATGCTTTGAGAAAGGAAGCTAATATTTTTTAAATTCTTTTTTCCATATGGAAACCAGTTGTGCCAACATTGTCAATTGCATCCTTCACTGTGGTTTTGTGCTGCTGTTTCTTTATTTTATAATAAGTCAGTTCCCATGTACAGGCATATCTTGTTTTATTGTAGTTTGCTTTATTTTGCTTCACACTTCACAGGTACCATTTTATTTTTCTTTTAAAAATTGATACATAATCGATGTACATATTTTGGGGGTACATGTAATAATTTGATATTCATATAATGTGTAAAGATCAAATCAGGGTAATTGGGATATCCATCATCTTAAATATTTTAAAAATAATTTTATTTTAATTTTTTCTTTAAAGTTGTATCTGCTTTCATTTGGATAAAACTTAAAAGGCAGTATCAATCATAGTTTGCTCAAGGATGTGGAAATTCAAAGAATTCATTTTCAGAAATATTCATTGATTACTATATTCCTAGCCCTGGGGATACTGAGGACACTAGGGATACTGACATGAATGACATGATTTCCCTCAAGACTCTCAATCTATAAGGAGATAAAGGCATGTGATTTATAAATTATGGTATGACTTTGATGACCTGATAAGGCAGCAATAGACGCATAGAAGAAGGAGACAGTAACAGTATCAAGGACTGCTTTCCAAAGAAGATGCCACCTCATTGGGTTATTTTTATAGTCATTTTAAATTTTTTTAATTGAGATAAAATATACATATAAAATTTACCATCCACATCATTTTAAGTATATAGTTCAGTGGTAATAAATACATTTATATTCTTTTTTCTCCTTGCCCGCCCCCTCCCCTTCCCAGAATTTTATTGGTTTAATTGAAACATAATAGATGTACATATTTTCAAGGTACATGTGATAATCTAGCACTTTTCTTTAATGTGTATATATCAAACCAGTGTAATTAGAATATTCATCATCTTAATTATTTGTCTTTTCTTTATGCTACAAACATTTGAAATATCCCCTTCTAGCTATTTTGAAATATACAATAGATAATCATAAAGTATAGTCACCCTTCTGTTCTATTGAACATGATGTCTTATTTTTTTGTCTATCTAACTCTATATTTGTGCCCACTAATCAGCCTATCTTTATAACCTCTTCCCCCATACCCTTCCCAGCCTCTGGTAACCACCAATGTACTGGCTACCTTCAAGAGGTCCACTTTCTTAGCTCTCATAGATGAGTGAGAACATGCAATATTTGTCTTTCTGTGCTTAGCATATTTCAGTAATCATAATAACTTCCAGTTTCATCCATATTGTTGCAAATAACAATATTTTATTCATTTTCATGACTGAATAATTTTCCATCGTGTATATATGCCACGTTGTCTCTATGCATTCATCCACTGATGGAAACTTAGGTTGATTCCACATATTGGCTATTGTAAATAGTGCTGCGATAAACATGAGAATGCAGACATTTCTTTAATATATTGATTTTCTTTCTTTTGAGTTTATATCTAGTAATGGAATTGCTGAACCATATGGTAGTTTTAAGTTTTTTGAGGAACCTCCATATAGTTTTCCATAGTGGCTGTACTAATTCACATTCTTACCAGCAGTGTATGATGGTTCCCCTTTCTCCATATCCTTGCCAGCATCATTATTACTGATCTTTTTGATAAAAAACTGTTTTAGCTAGGGTGAGATGATATCACATTATGGTTTTGATATGCATTTCCCTGATGATTGGAGATGCTGAGTTTTTTTTCATATACCATTTGTATGTCTTATTTTGATAAATGGCTATTCAGATATTTTGCCCATTTTTGCTTCCGATTAGTTTTTGTTGTTGTTGTTGTTATTGAGTTATTTGAGCTCCTTATATATTCTGATTATTAATTCCTGGTCAGACGGATAGTTTGCAAATATTTTCTTCCATTCTGTGGGATATCTCTTCATTTTTTGATTGTTTTCTTTGCTGTGCCAAGACTTTTTACCTTGATGTAACCCAATTTTTTTTATTTTTGCTTTTGTTTTCTGTTCTTTTGAGGTCTTACACAAAAATCCTTTGCCCAGTCTGATGTTCTCAAGTGTTTTTCCAATATTATCTTCTAGTAGTTTTATAGTTTCAGGCCTTAGATTAAAGCCTTTGTCTATTTTGATATGATTGTTGTATATGATGTGAGGTAGAGGTCTAGTTTCATTCTTCTGCATATGGTAATAGAGTTTTCTCAGAACTATTATATTTCTCTCTCTCTCTCTCATTTTCTCTATCTCTCTCTCTCTCTCTATTTAGAGACAGGGTCTCACTCTGTTGCCCAAGCTGGAGTGCATTGGGACAATCTTGACTCACTGCAGCCTCAACCTCTGGGCACAAGTGAGCCTCCTGCCTCTGCCTCCTGAGTACTTGGGGCTACCGGCGCATGCCACTAGTCCAGCTATTTTTTGCATTTTTTTTTGTAGAGATGGGATTTTGCCATGTTGCCCAGGCTGGTCTCGAACTCCTGAGCTCAAGTAATTTCCCTGCCTTGGCCTCCCAAAGTGCTGAGGTTACAAATATGTACCACCACGTACATATTTGTAACAATATGTACAGGTACAAATATGTACCTGGCCCCAAACCATATATTGAGAAGACTGTCTTTTCCCTATTATATGTTCTTGGTGTCTTTGTTGAAAATGAGTTGGCTGTAAATGTGCAGATTTACATCCGGCTTCTCTCTTCTGTTCCTTTGGTCTGTGTGTCTGTTTTTATGCCAATACCATGCTGATTTGGTTACTATAGTTTTATAGTATATTTTGAAGTCAGATAATGTGATACTTCAGCTTTTTCTTTATTTTCAGAAAAAAAAAGATTGCTTTGGACTTTTGAGTTCTTACGTGGTTCCATATAAATTTTAGAATTGTTTTTTCTATTTTTGTGAAAAATAATATTGGCGTTTTCATAGTGAGTACATTTAATCTGTGGGTTTCTTTGGGTACTATATTCATTTTAACAATATTACTTCTTCTAATTCATGAACATGGAATATCCACTTTCTTGTGTCCTCTTCAATTTTTTTTCATCAGTGTTTTTTAGTTTTTCTTGTATAGATATTTTACTTCTTTGGTTAAATTGATCCCTAAGTATTTTCTTCTTGTAGCTATTGTAATTGGATTGCTTTCTTGATTTTTTATTCAGATTGTTTGCTGTTGATATATAGAAATGGTACTGATTTTTGCATGTTAATTTTCTAACCTGCAACTGTACTGAATTAGTTTATCACTTCTTATAATTTTTTGGTGGAGTCTAGGTTTTTCTAATATAATATCATGTCATCTGTGAATAGGGATAATTCAACTCATTACCTTCCAGTATGAATATCCTTTGTTTTTCTGCCCTACTTACTCTGGCCAGGACTTCCAGTATTATATTGGATAAAAGTGGTAAAAGTGGGCATCATTGTCTTGTTCTAGATTTTTGAGGAAACGCTTTTAATTTTTCCCTGTTCTGTATGTTAGCTGTGTGTTTGTCATTTATGGCCTTTATTATTTTGAGGTATGTTTCTTCTATACTCTGTTTGTTGGGGTTTTTATCATGAAGGGATGTTAAATTTTATCAAATGCTTTTTCAGCATCTATTGAAATGACCTTACGGTTTTTGTTTTTTTTTTTGGTTCTGTTAATGTGATGTATCACGTTGATTGACGTGAGTATCTTGAACCATACTACTTGGCATCCTAGGAATAAATCCCACTTGATCATGGTGAATGAGTTTGGAAGTATTCCCTCCTCTCCAGTTTTTTTTTTTTTTTTAAAGAATTTGAGTAGAATTGCTGTTAGTAGTTCTTAGATATTTAGTAGAATTCAGTGGTGAAGCCATCAGGTCCTGGGCTTTTCTTTGATCGGAGACTTTTTATTATAGCTTCTATCTTATTACTCAGTAAAGGAAAGCTGAAAGATATTGCGTTTTTTCACAAATCAAAGGTCTGTGGCAACCCTGCATTGAGCAAGTGGTTAGGTAACATTCTTTCAAGAACAGTCTCACTTCATGTCTCTGTATCACATTTGGTAATTCTTGAATTATTTTAATTTTTTTCATGATTATTATGTGTATTATAGTGATCTGTGATCAGTGACCTTTGATATTACTATTGTAATTGTTTTGGAACACCGCATACTGTGCCCATTTATAATGGTGAACTTAAAAAATGTTGTGTGTATTCTGAGTACTCCACATATAGGCCATTACTTCTCTTTGTCTCTTTTTTGGCATCCTGATTTCTGCAGACACAACAATATTGAAATTAGGCCAATTAGTAACCCTACAGTGGCCTCTGAGTGTTTAAGTGAGCTCAAAAGTCACACATCTCTCACTTTACATTGAAAACTAGAAATGATTAAGTTTAGGGGGGAAGGCATGTCGAAAGTCAATAGGCTGAAAGGTAGGCCTCTTGTGCCAGTTAGCCAAGTTGTATAAGGAAAAGTTCTTGAAGGAAATTAAAAATACTACTTCACTGAATACACAAATGATAAAAAAGCAAAACAACTTTATTGCTAATATAAAGAAAGTTTTAGTGATCTGGATAGATCATATCAGCCACAACATTCTCTTCCTTAAGCCAAAGCCTAATTCACAACAAGGCTCTAAGGCTCCACAATTCTATGAAGGGTAAGAGAAGTGAGGAAGCCACAGAAGAAAAGTTTGAAGTTGGAAGAGGTCAGTTCATGGAGTTAAAGGAAAAAGCTCTCTCCATAACATAAAAGTACAAGGCAAAGCAAAGAAACAAGTGCTTATGCAGAAGCTGCTGCAAGTTATCCAGAAGACCTAGTTAAGATAATTGATGAAGGTGACTACACTAAACAACAGATTTTCAATATAGACAAAACAGCCTTCTATTGGACGAAAACAGCACCAGGACTTTTAAAGCTGGAGAACAGAAGTCAATGCCTGGCTTCCAAGCTTCAAAGAACAAGCTGATTCTCTTATTAGGAGTTAATGCAGCTGGTGACTCTAAGCTGAAGCCAGTGCTCCATTTTGCATTCTGAAAATCCTAGAACCTTTGGGAATTATGCTGAGTCTACTCTACTTGTGCTCTGTTAATGGAGCCACAAACCTGGATGATAGCACATTTATTTGCAACATAGTTTACTAAATACTTACACTGCTCAGAAGAAAAAGAAAGATTGCTTTCAAAGTGTTACAGCTCATTTACAATGCACTTGGTCACTCAAGAGCTCTGAAGGAGATGTACAAAGAGATTAATGTGTTCACACCTGCAAACACAACATCCATTCTGCAGCCCATGGATCAGGGAGTAATTTTGACTCTCAAGTCTCATTATTTAAGAAATACATTTTGTAAGGCTATAGCTGCCAAACACAGTGATTTATCAGATGAATCTAGGAAAAAGTCAATTGAAAACCTTCTGGAAAGGATTCGCCATTCTAGATGTCATTAAGGCCATTTGTGATTCATGGGAGGAGGTCAAAATACCAACATTAATAGGAGTTGGAAAAAGTTGATTCCAACCCTCATGGATGACTTTGAGGGGTTCAAGACTTCAGTGAAGGAAGTAACTACAGACGTGGTAGAACTAAAAAGAGAACTGGAATTAGATATGAAGCCTGAAAGTGGGAGTGAATTCCTGCAAACTCATGATTAAACTTCAGTGAGTGAGGAGTTGCTTCTTATGGATGAGCAAAGTAAATGGGTTTCTGAGATGGCATCTACTCCTGGTGAAGATGTTATTGAACATTGTTGAAATGACAAAGGATTTAGAATATTACTACGTAAATTTAGTTGATAAAGCAGCAGCAGGGTTTGAGAGGATGGAGTCCAATTTTGAAAGAATTCCTACTGTGGGTGAAATGCTATCAAACAGTGTCACAAGGTACAGGCAAATCTTTCCCAGAAGGAAGAGTCAATGAATGTGCCAAGCTTCACTGTTGTCTTATTTCAATAAATTGCCACAGTCACCTCACACTTCAACAACCACCACCCTGATTAGTCAGCATTCATCACAATGGAGGCAATAACCTTCATCAGCAAAAAGATTACAATTTGCTGAAGGCTCAGACAATTGTTAGTATTTTTAGCAATAAAGTATTTTTAATTAAGGCATGCACATTATTTTTTAGACCTAATGCTATTAAACTAGGAAACCAAAAAAAGTGTGTGACTCACTTCATTCCAATATTTGCTTTATTATGGTGGTCTGGAACTAAGTCTGCTATGTTTCTGTGGTATGCCTGTATGTGTGTGTTTTGTGGCCTTCTGTTTTGTTGCAATAATTATTTTTTAAATGTGTTGTATGACAATATCATAGTTTCTCAATTATCACAGCTTTTTAATTTCCCTTGATATTTAATAGGGCAATGATGCTCTTCTTTTTCTTCTTTTTTCAGTGTTTGCTTGACTATTTTTGTAGAAGTCTTTCAAAAAAATCTTATTGTGCTATTGATTCTGAGTGTATTGTCTTTATATATTAATTTTTAGAAGACTGTATCTTTATATACTAAGCTTTTTACCTATAAAATTTTGTCAGTTTATTCATGTATTCTTTTATCTCTTTCAAAAATGCTTTATATTTTTCTCTATAAAGGTATTGCACTGCTTTTGTCAGATTTATCTTGTGGACATAATATAATCATTATGTTATTGTGAATGGGTTATTTTTGTATTGTATTTCCTATTTTTATCATTAAAATATGGGCATAGTGTTAAGTTTTTTATGTTGATCTTATATGGAGTGACCTTAACAAGTATTCTTATTGATTTTAATAGGCTGTCTATAGGTTGCTTTGGACTTTTTATGTAGCCAGTAATATTTGCTAATATGACAGCTAGTCTGTAAATTATGATTTTGTTGCAATCTTGTTCCATTTTTTTTTTCTTATTTCATTAGTTAGGGCTTTGGAGCACTTTGTTAAATTGTAGAAATGATAACAGTCCTATGTGTCTGATTTCTGATCTTACACTTAATAATTTCTAAATGGTGTACCATGTTTTTAATAAATACATTTCATCAGATCAAGGAAATTTCTGGAGATTTTCTTAGTTTCTTAAAATGCTTGTGCTTTGTTTTGGTTCTTTAGTTAGTTTTTGGTAGTTGTGAATAAATGTTTAATTTTATTAAAAATAGTTTACTGTATATAATGAGATAATTTTAGGTTTCTTTTTTTTCAATCCTTTAACATAGTGAATTGTACTGATGGATTTTTAAAATTAACTTCTTTGAGGTATAATCTCTCTCTCTGTATAATGCATCCATTGTATGTGTGCAGTTTGATACATTTTTGGCTACTGTACGAATCCTTGTAGCCAATTTCACAATCAAGATAGAAAAAAAAATTAATCACCACAGAATGTTCTGTCATGCCCCCTTGTAGTCAATTATCTTTGCTGTAAAGGCAACTGCTGATCTGATTTTCATCAAGATCAAGTTTTGCTTGATCTTGAATTTCAAATAATGGAATAATGCAGTGTGTACAATTTTGCATCTAGCTTCTTTCAGTTAGCACAATAGTATTGAGAGCTATCCATATTTGTATGTGTATCAGCAATATATTTCTTGTTGTTTGGATAGAGCAAAATTTGTTTATACATTCATGTGTTGATTGACATTTATGTTATTTCCAGTATTTGGGTATTATTAATAAAGCTGCTATGAAATATCACATTTAAGTATTCATGTGAACATGTATTTTAATTTTTCTTTCTAGTAGTGGAATACCTTGGTTATATGGCAAACGTATGTTTAAATTTTTAAGTAATAGCTACCCTGTTTCTAAAGTGATTGTAGTTTTTTACATTCTTCCCTGAAGTGTAGCAGAGTTTGTGTTGCTTCACATCTTATCAACACTTATTATTGTCAGTCTTTTTAATTGCAGCTATTTTAAAGTATGTGTCATGGTATCTTATGGTTTCAAATTTCATTACCCCAAGACTAATGATATTGAGTATCTTTAGGTGTACTTTTCCCTATTCATATATTCTCTTGTACAGTCTCCATTCAACTCTTTTGTCCACTTGTAAATTGGTTTGTTATCTTGATATAGTATTCTAGATACAACTAGAGAGAGATGTAATGAATATCTATGTGTGTTTATATATACTTATATATACATTTATATGGATGTATAAATGATATGGATAATATAAATTATTTTCATATGTATTTTTTTCTTAGTATATATCTTAGTATGTTTTCTTAGTATTTCATTTTCTTAAAGATATCTTGCAAAGAGCAGAACTTTAAATCTTGATTAAATCAAATTCAAAAGTAATAAATCAAAGTAATTTATTTTTCTTTTAACACTGATTTTTAAAACTGCTTATTTGAAAAAAATTATGGATTCACAGGAAGTTATAGACATAGTAGAGAGGTGACAGGTATCCTTCACCAGTTTCTCCCAGCAGTTACATCTCATTACGTAGAGTACAATATCAAAAACAGGAATTTGGCATTGGTGTAATGTGCAAGTATGGTTCTACGTCGTTTTATCACACGTGTAAATTGTATAAGCACCATTGCAATCAAACTATAGACCTGTTCCTTCACCACAAAGCTCTCTCCCTGGTTCTGTCTCTTTATAATCACTCGCACTATTCTCCTTAACCATTCATAGCTCCTGGCAAGTGCTAATGTGTTTTTTATCTTTATAATTTTGTCATTCCATGACTACTATGTAAATGAAATTACAGAACTTCTGACCTTTGGAGACTGGCTTTTTTCACTTAGCATAATGCCCTGAGATCTATCCAAATTGTTGCATGTATCAATAGTTCATTTATTTTTACTGTTGACTAGTGTCCTATGACATGGATGTGCCACAGTTTGTTTAACTATTCATCTGTTAATGAACATTTTGGATATTTCCAGTTTGGGTTATTAAAATAAAGCTGCTATGATTAATCATATGTAGATTTTTGTGTAGACATATTTTCATTTCGCTAGGATAAATGCCTAAACGTGTAATTGCTAGTTGAATTATGAGTGTATGTTTAGCTTTATGACATCGTACACGAGACCCAGTTTCGCAGCATCCTCTCCACCATTTGGTATTGTCACTGCTTTTTGTTTTATTTGTTCTATTAAGTGGGTAGAGACATTTCACTATGGTTTTTATTTGCATTTTCTAAATAGCTACTAATATTGATTATCCTTTCATAAGCTTGTCATCCGTATGTCCTCTTTAGTGAAATAACTGTCTATATCTTTTGCCAATTTCCATATGAGATTTTTTCTGTTGAAATTTGAGAGAATTCTTTACATATTACAGAAACTAGTCCTTTGGTGGATTTGTGATTTACAATTTTTTTTCTTCCAGTTCATTGCTTGTCTTTTTATCCTCCTAACAAGGTCTTTCTAAGAACAATTTTTTAAATGTTGAAGTCCAAATAATTGATTCTTTTCATATTATGCTATTGGTATCATTATTAAGAATTAATCCCCAAGCCCTATGTCTTGAAATTTTCTCCTAAGTTAGCTAAGAGTTTTACATTTTTGTATTTTACATTTAAGTCTATGGTTCATTTTGAGATAATTTTTGCAAAAGATGTGAAGTTTAGGTAAAGTTTCCTCTTTTTAAAATTTATTTTTATTTTTGCCTATGAATATCCAATTGCTCAAGCACTAGTTGTTGAAAAGTTTATCTTCCATTGAATTGCTTTTGAATCTTTGCCAAAAAAAATCAGTTGACCAGAAATGTGTGGGTCTTTTTCTGGGCTCTCTATTCTGTTTCATAAATCTAAATGCCATTCCATCTACCAGTACAACACAGTCTTGGTTGCTATAAATATAAAGTAATCTTAATGGAATAAAGTAATCCCTCCCATTTTATTCTTTTCTATCAGAGTTGTTTTTAGCTATTGTAGTTCCCTTATCTTTCCATATAAGTTTTGGGGAACTCTTGTCCTTAACTATAAAAATAATTCTAGGGCTGGGCACGGTGGCTCACATCTGTAATTCCAGCACTTTGAGAGGCCAAGGCAGGTGGATCGTGAGGTCAGGCATTTGAGACCAGCCTGGTCAACATAGTGAAAACTTGTCTCTAATAAAAATACAAAAAATTAGCCTGGCATGGTGGTGGGTGCCTGTAATTCCAGCTACTCAGGAGGCTGAGGCAGGAGAATCGCTTGAATCTGGGAGGCGGAGGTTGCAATGAAATGAGATTGCGCCACTGCACTCCAGCCCGGGCGACAGTGTGATTCCATCTAAAAAGATAATAATAATAATAATTCTAGGTTTTGGTAAAAATTGTGTTTAGCCTTTGTATAAATTTGGGGATTATCTGTATCTTGCTATGGTAACTTTTCCAATTCACAAACGTGGTACATCTCTTCATCTATTGAGATATTCTTTGAATAATTTCATCAGTGTAATAGGGAGTGTAATAGGGAAATTTAAGTCTCAAACAATATTTGTGTATTTGTTTATTTTTCCTTAGGGTCAGATTTTGCTTTATCTATTTTGCAGCTTTTTATTTGGTGCATGTTCATTTTTGATTGCTATGTCTTCTAAGTAGATTGACTTCTATATCATTATGTGCCTCTCTGTTAGTTTTCTTTGCTTTGAAGTCTGCTTTATCTAATATTAGCAAAGATACTATTGCTTTATTAGATTAACGTTTGTATGGTCTTTTTCCATTGATTACTTTCAAACTGCCAATATCATGAATTAAAGTCCGTGGTAATTTTTAAGCAAAAGAAAACTTATAAACAACACAATACGTACAGTAACCTCTAGAAAAACAATACAAAGAAATATTCTAAAAACTAAAAAATGTTCAAGTAATCTAAAGCAATGCAAGAAAAAAGAAAATACAGAAATGAAAATCAGGGAGAACAAACAGATGACAAAAAATAAAAGGATAAACTTAAGCCTTAACATATCAATAATTACATTAAATGGTGTAAATGCACCAAATAAAAGTTACAGCATAATAAAGTGGATTAAAAAACATGCCTCAACTATATGCTCTCCGTAAGGAACTTAATCCAAATGTAATGATATTGGGAGTTTGAAAGTAAAGCATGGAAAAAGATAGGCCATACAAACATTAATCTAATAAAGCAACAGTAGCCATGCTAATATTAGATAAAGTAGACTTCAAAGCAAAGAAGACTAACAAAGAGGCACATTATATAATGATATAGAGGCCAATCTTAGAAGACATCGCAATAAAAATGAATATGCACCAAAGAAAAAGCTGCAAAATAAATAAAGCAAATGCTGACACAAAGGAAAAACAAACAAATCCACAAATATTGTTTGAGACTTAAACTCCTATACTACACTGATGAAATTAACTCAAGGTGGATTAAAGACTTAAACCTAAGACCTAAAACCATAAAAATCCTAGAAGAAAACGTAGGCAATACCATTCAGGATATAAGCATGGGCAAAGACTTCATGACTAAAACACCAAAAGCGATGGCAACAAAAGCCAAAATTGACAAATGGGATCTAATGAAACTAAAGAGCTTCTGCACAGAAAAAGAAACTATCTTCAGAGTGAACAGGCAACCTGCAAAATGGGAGAAAATTTTTGCAATCTATCCATCTGACAAAGGGCTAATACACAGAATCTACAGGGAACTTAAACAAATTTACAAGAAAAAAACAACCCCATCAAAGAGTGGGTGAAGGATATGAACAGACACTTCTCAAAAGAAGACATTTATGCGGCCAATAGATATATGAAAAAAGCTCATAATCACTAGTCATTAGAGAAATGCAAATCAAAACCACAATGAGATACCATCTCACGCCAGTTAGAATGGCGATCATTAAAAAGTCAGGAAACAATAGATGCTGGAGAAGCTGTAGAGAAATAGGAGTGCTTTTACACTGTTGGTGGGAAAGTAAATTAATTCAGTCATTGTGGAAAACAGTGCAGCAATTCCTCAGTGATCTAGAACCAGAAATACCATTTGACCCAGCAATCCCATTACTGGGTATATACCCAAAGGATTATAAATCATTCTACGATAAAGACACATGCACACATATGTTTATTGTAGCACTGTCCATGATACCAAAGACTTGGAACCAACCCACATGCCCAATAATGATAGACTGGATAAGGAAAATGTGACACATATACACCATGGAATACTATGTAGCCATAAAAAAGGATGAGTTCATGACCTTTGCAGGGACATGGATGAAGTTGGAAACCATCATTCTCAGCGAACTAACACAGAAACAGAAAACCAAACACCGCATGTTCTCACTCATAAGTGGGAGTTGAACAATGAAAACACATGGACACAGAGAGGGGAACATCACACATTGGGGAGTTGTTGGGGAGTGGGGGACTAGGGAAGGGATAGCATTAAGAGAAATAGCTAATGTACACGACGGGTTAATGGGTACAGCAAACCACCATGACACATGTATACCTATGTAACAAACCTGCACATTCTGCACATGTATCCCAGAACTTAAAGTGTGTGTGTGTGTATATATATAGTAATATATATGAAATATATATTTTATATATATTTCATATATATTTATGTATAATATAAAATAATATATTTAATATAATATTTAATATATATATTTTAAAAAGCTTGAACCTTCCTCCTTGGGAACTGTAACTGGGACAAGACAAGAATACTCACTCTCATCACTCCTGTTCAACATGTACTAGAAGTCCTAGCCAGAGCAGTCAGGCAAGAGGAGGAAATGAAAGGCATCTAAATAAAAAAAGAAGTCGAAATATCTCTCTCCTCTGAAGATACGATTCTATACCTAGGATATCCTAAAGACTCTTCCAAAAGACTCCTGGCACTGATAAATAACTTTAATAAAGTCTCAGGATATAAAATCAGTAAAAATGTCAGCAGCATTTCTATACACCAACAAGGTCCAGGTTGAGAGTGAAATCAAGAACACAATCCCATTTACAATAGCCACAAAGAAAATGAAGTACTCATAAATATAGCTAATGAAGGAGGTGAAAGATTTCTACAAGAACCACAAAACCCTGCTGAATAAATCGGAGACAACAGAAATAAATGGAAAAATATTCTATGCTCACAGATTGGAAGAATTAATATCATACGAATATTTATTTTTATATCCTTAATTTATTTGCTACAACTTTCTACTTCTTCACAAAACTTTCTATTTTTTTCATTTGTTTCAGATATATTTAGAATTGTTTTAAAGCATTTTGTTTTAGTGGCATTGGAATCCTTGTCCTGTCATCCTAACATCTGTGTGTGAACATTTGCATCTGTTGATTGTCTTTCCTCATTCCCTTTGATATCTCCTTGGGTCTTGCTATGACAAGTAAGTTTTGCTGGAAACCTGAACAGTTAGGGTGTTATGTTTAAGACTTTGGATCTTATTAAAATCTCGTGTTTTAGCAGGCATGGTTTGACATTTCTCTAGTGATTGAAAGGGAGTTCTGATTCATTTCTACCAGGTTGAGTTGGAAGTCCGGGTTCTTTAGCCTGCCCCCACGGACACCCAAGTGGAAAGGGCTTTATGTTACTTCTGGAAATGGCTGGGAGTTGAGACTTCCCACTGAGTCTCTGCTTACAGAACCCTAGTTGGGAGGGAAATTAGTACCTAACTGCTGCTTCCCATCACTGATATCAGGGGAGTAACCTCCTTAGTACTGAGAAGTGGTCAAAGTCCTGACTCTCAACTAGGCCTCTCAACTGGGTCATTCTCTTGCTTAAAATCAATCTGATTCCACATTCCTCCTCTAACACCATTCCAGTGAGGAAGAAAGGGGCACATCACTACTGCTTCTTTTGGGTGGAAGTTCAGGCTTTGCGTCCCAAGATCAATAGCTAATCTACCGTCTTCTCTCCAATTTTCAGAGTTTATCATATTTTACATATAATGACCAGAATTGTTAGTTGCGTTTGGTGGGAGTAATAGGGAGAGTAGGTCTATTTTTCCTGGAAGTGGAAGTTCCACTAATGAATTTTACATTGTTAAAGCACGGTTTTATCACGGGGGTAAATACAGCTTGGCCAGATGCGTACATATGTACATACATCCACACTGCTAGATTAATTGCAAAATATTCTTTAGGATTTTACTCATCTGTGACACTGGTATGTAATCTTATCATGTACTTTCTTTTCTGATTTCAGTATCAAGCTTATACTAGCCTTAGAAAATTAATTAGGTGCATATCTTTCTGTATCCTACTTCTATAGTCAAATGTATGCTATGTGGAAGTTATCGATTTTATAAATATTTGTTAAAATGTGTCTAATAGTTTAAAATATTAGATATTCTTTCATAGGGAGAATTTTCTACTGATTCAATTTCTTTAATAATTGATATTGTGCTTAGTTTTTCTATTATTTTTGAGTAAATTTTGGTAATTTATATTTTTAAGAAAATTTTTATTTTGATAGTTTAATAGTCTTAGAAAATTATCCATTTCCTTAAGTTTGACCATTAATTGGCATAAAGATGTATATATCATTCTCTCAGAACTTTTCAAAATCTTTACTGTACCTTTAACTATATCCTTTTACATAATAATAATATTGTTTATATGTACATTCTATTTTCTTAGTCAGTGCTGCTTAAGATTTATACTTCCATTAAAACTTTAAAAAAGTCTTTATTTATACTGATTTTTCCATGTCATAAGTTTACATTATTATTTGTCTCTTTTTTGTGTACTTTGAGTTTATAATGTGTTTTTTGTTTTTAGCTTCTTGAGTTGCACTTAAACTGATCTATTTTACTTTTTTGTTATATTTTAAACAAAGTTTTAAGGTTATAACCTTTCTTCTGTTACATTAAATTTATCTCACAAATACATGTATGCATGTGATGTGTTTTAGTGCATTTAGTTTTAATTTTTATTAATGTTTTATCATTTCCATTATGATTTCTTTTCCTATAAAATAAGGCATGCTTAAAAGTTTTCAAATGTGGTTTTCATTTTTGTTTTTGTTATATTTTGTTTTGTTATATTTGAATCACCATTGTTGATTTCTTATTTGATTGGTCTTTTTGATATTCTGTGGAATATGTTGAGGCTTCTTCGTGGCCAGGTAGATAATCAATTTTTTTTTTTTTTTTTTTTTTGGGAGACGGAGTCTCAGTCTGTCTCCCAGGCTGGAGTGCAGTGGTGCAATCTCGGCTCACTGCAAGCTCCGCCTCCCGGGTTCACGCCATTCTCCTGCCTCAGCCTCCCGAGTAGCTGGGACTACAGGCGCCCGCCAACACGCCTGGCTAATTTTTTGTATTTTTAGTAGAGACGAGGTCTCACCGTGTTAGCCAGGATGGTCTCTATCTCCTGACCTCGTGATCCGCCCGCCTCGGCCTCCCAAAGTGCTAGGATTACAGGCGTGAGCCACTGCGCCCAGCCCATAATTAATTTTTAACAGTATTTTATGTGAAAAGAATAAATATATTTCAGTTTGGTATGAATTCTGAACCTACATCTATATTTGGTATAGGCTTAAGATTCCTATCTTCATAGGCAAATCTTTTCCATTCACGTTCCTAGGTGGAAAGAAAATTTCCCTCTGTTTCTCCACTTCCGTAGTTAATTCTTATCTCATGCTTTTATATTTTATGAGTGTTTTTAATAATATTCTTTCTAGTTTTATTCAAATAGTTCTAGAAAGTTATAGCTTTTCTTGTGTACAGATTCTATTGTACCTGGGTTTACCACTACTGTAAAAGTTGCATGACCAATGGTGTTATTTATCTTGGTTTTCAACTGTTAGCATCCCCTGTCCCTAGCACAATGCCTAGAACTTAGGGGCACTTGGTGGATGGGAAACGAATCAATGAATGGAATGTTTCAATATTCCTGTGAGCAATTTTGATTTTTACTGCACTGAAGATTAGTTTTGAGTTGCTTCTTCATTTGTAATAATTGGGAGATTATGTTTGATTTTGAGCTTAAATATGTTTTAAAGTTTAACAAAATCATGTTACCTAGTATTTGTGCGTCTGCATGGAATTTTGGTATATGTGACCAGAGGGAAGAATCCTTCCATGTGGTATCTTATTTTGCTTTATTGCCTGGCAGACTAGAATGGATTTTCAAAAACAGAAAATAAAATTTTGATTGTGTTATATGTCATTCTCTTGCTTGAAAACATTGTGTGATTCTACATTGCAATTAGGATATAATTTATATTCCTTAATACAGTAGTCTCCCTGATGTACTATTTACTTTCCATGGTTTCAGTCACCCATGGTCAACAGCGGTCCAAAAATATTCAATGGAAAATTCCAGAAGTTAATAATGAGTAAGTTTTAAGTTGTATCCCTTCTGAGATAGGTAATGAAATCTTATGAATTCTGCTTTGTCCTTCCCAGGACGTGAGTCATCCCTTTCTTCAGCATATTCATGCTGTATACACTATCCATAGTTAGGCACTTAGTAGTCATCTCAGTTATCACATCTAAACAATGTAGCATGTTTAGGGTTTGGTTGTTATCCTTGGTTCTAGGCATGCACTGGGGATCTTGGAACATATCCTCGCAGGGATAAGGGCTGACTCCTATAAAATATGTAAGGACTTTTATGTTATGAACCTTATTCACTCTCCTTTCATTTCTTGAAATTGTTTACTGTCGCACTCCCATGTCTCAGTCCCTAACACTCTATGCTCTTTCAAGCTTCAATGCCTTTTGAAATCCTTTTTTACTCTGCCAGGAATACCTTCACACATCGACAAAACCCACTCCTCTCCGGAATGAGTCCTTCCCAAACCCAATGTTCTCCATGGCTGAAGAGTTACGGGATCTCTTCTCTGTGCTTCCATATCACTTTGTTCATATCTTTAACATCCTTATGATACTGAACTGTCATTGCAATTCAGTTTTTTTCTTTTTCTTTTTTTTTCTTTTTCTTTTTTTTTTTTTTTTTTTTTTTGACGGCGTCTTGCTCTGTCACCCAGGCTGGAGTGCAGTGGCGCAATCTAGGGTCACTGCAAGCTCCGCCTCCCAGGTTTACTTATGCCGTTCTTCTGCCTCAGCCTCCTGAGTAGCTGGGACTACAGGCGGCTGCCACCACACCTGGCTAATTTTTTGTATTTTTAGTAGAGATGGGGTTTCACCATGTTAGCCAGGATGGTATCGATCTCCTGACCTCGTGATCTGCCTGCCTTGGCCTCCCAAAGTGCTGGGATCACAGGCATGAGCCACCGTGCCTGACCAATTCAGTTTTTTTACATTACTGTTGAGGCTGTGAATGAGTGATCAAAGGTATGTGAGTTATGAGTTAAATCAGCATTAACCTCCCAGCACTCATCCAGTTGCATCCAGAAGTATGTCTGAAACATACACCATCCACAGGTACTTCCTCTGACCTGGAAGCATGTGCTCCTCATTAATAATTCACAAGACAGTTTAAGGAATTCAATAAAAGGGAAGATAAAGTTATTTGCAGACTCATCTAGCATACAGTAGGTACTCTGTAAAGGCTAATGACAGCTCAGCAACCCTCTGATTTCATTAATGATTTTTCTTTGCACTGTTTTTGGCTCCCATGTGATGACTTTCAGGCATACTACACATGTATCAAAGTCGTATCTCTTTTAATATGGTGACAAATAGAGCAAACTGTTTCCAAAGAAGATAATGAATTATCACCAGTGGGAAATTGATACTGTGTTATCACTGAAGAACCTCAGAGCAAAGATGTTTAAGGGAATTCCTAAACTAGATAGGGTGGAACTCAATTTACATACAAACTTGGAGATCTCTTCTATTCAAATTTCCTTCAAAAAGTGTGTTATAATAGAGGTAAAACATTGAGGGAGAAAATACAACATTTTTACTTTTATCTTAGAAGATTGTAAATTGACTATGTCTATCCATCTTAATCTTAAATGTAGGCATTAGGTATTATGAATATTTATTTTTCGTGGTAACTGGTGAATAAACATTCCTCGTTTTAGTGAAAATTCACTACACATACCAAAAGATATCATAGAATTTAGAGCTAGAAGATTTAGATAGATGCTGGTCAAATATTCTTAATTTAGTTATATATGAAGGAAAACTGAGGGTTAGGGAGGTGACATGTTTCCTTAGATTATGTTCAGATTTACTTCTTGGGGATGCTCACACAAGAACCTCTGATGGATCTAATACACAGGAGACACACATATATTATTTGTATTTCTATATACTGAGAATTTTGGTTTTATAGGTCACCATGCAGCATGGTTGAATAGAATAGTGCTGTTCGCCGAGTAAATATTTTATGTTTTTTTATTTTAAATTGTTTGTGGAATCTGAAGACATTAAAATTGTATAACCACTACAAACTTACTTTAATCCCATTTATAGGGGTGGTTTCACTATAAAGTAGATGGATGTACTGTGGTCTCGCATTAATGACATTAAATTGCTGAGCTGCAAAATGAACCTGTTGTGAGATGATATGTGCCTTCTAAGACTAGGAACATTGGGAGCAGCATTACAGGGAGTACCCAGCATGTAATTACAGACATTTTACCACAATTTTACTAAGCAGAACAACTGTATGTAGCATAAAAGGCAATTTATCAGCGAACAAAGACTGTGTGTGTATTTACTATATCTATCTATATACACAATATCTGTATATACATATATGATTATCTGCATATCTGTACATGTTTTATATATATATTACACTGCCCCTTGAATAATAGCCAAGATTTTTGCCTATTGTATGCATTTTACATTTTATTCTTTCCCCAGCTTTATTAAGGCATAGTTGACAAATAAATTAGCTATTTCAAGGTGTTAAAATATAATGATTTGATATTCATATACATTGCGAAATGATTACCACAATAAAAGCAACTAATACATCCATCACTATACTGAGTTACGTGTGTGTGTGTGTGTGTGTGTGGTGAGGACACTTATATACTATATTGACACATTTTGAGAAAACAATGTAGTATTATTGGCTATAGTGGTCATGGTGTGTATTAGATCCCCAGAATTTATTCATCTTATAACTGAAAGTTTGTACACTTTGACCAAAAACTATTTTCCCCACCCCCAGCCCTGGCAAGTACTGTTCTATTCTCCACTTTTATGAGTTCAGTTTTTTTTTTTTTTTAGATTTTACTTATAAGTGAAATAATATTTCTCTTTTCTTTTTCTGCCTTATTTCACCTAGTATATGTCCTCTAGATTAATCAATCTTGTCATGAATGGCAGGAGTTTTTTCTTTTTAATGGCTAAATAATCGTCTGTGTGTGTGTGTGTGTGTGTTTGTGTGTGTATACACATATATACACATAACATTGTCTTCATCTGCTGACAAATAGGTTTTTTGTTTTTTGTTTTTTGTTTTGAGACGGGGTCTCGGAGTCTCGCTGTCTCGCTGTCTCCCAGACTGGAGTGCAGTGGCGCGATCTCGGCTCACTGCAAGCTCCGCCCCCAGGGTTCACGCCATTCTCCTGCGTTAGCCTCCCGAGTAGCTGAGACTACAGGCGCCAGCCACCACGCATGGCTAATTTTTTTTTATATTTTTAGTAGAGACGGGGTTTCACCAAAATAGGTTGTTTTTATACCTTGGCTATGGTGAATAATTCTGCAGTGAATATGGCAGTGCAGGTATCTCTTCAACATGCTAATCTCATTTTATTTAAATTTATACCTATAAGTGAGATTGCTGGATTATTATGGTAGTTCTATTTTTATGTTTTTGAGGAACCTCCATACTGCTTTACTTAATGGCTGTACCAATGTATGTTTCTGTCATCAATGTACAAGAGTTCCTTTTTGTCCACGCCATTACCAACACATTATCTCTTGTGTTTTAATTATAACCATTCTAACAGGTGTGAGGTGATATCTCATTTTGGTTTTGATTTGTATTTCTCTGCTGATGAATGATATTGAGCACCTTTTTAAATGTTTATTAGCTATTAATGTCTTTTTTGAAAAAAATACCTGTTTTAGACCCCTAGCCAATTTATTAATCAAAGAGTTTGTGATTTTGCTATGGAGTTATACGAGTTTCTTATATATTTTGGATATTGACCCTTTATCAGACATATAGTTTGCAAATATTTTCTCCCATTTCACAGTTTCCTTTTCATTTTGCCGATTGTTTCCTTTGCTGTGCAAAAGCATGTTAATTTGATGAACCTGTTTATGTTTTATTTTGTTGCCTGCATTTCCAGTGTCATATCCAAGGAAATTATTGCTATCCTGGCCAATACGTTGCCAATGGTAAATTTTCCTTAAACTTTTATCTTGGAGCTTTATGGGTTCAGGTCCTACACTTAAGAATCCATTCCAAGTTAATTTTTATGTGGTATAAAATAAGGATCCAATTGTATTCTCTTACATGTGGATATCTCATTTTTCCAATACCATTTATTGAAGAGACAGTCCTTTCCCCATTGTGTATTCTTGGCACCTTCATCAAATATTAGTTTGCCATATGTCTGTGGTTTTATTTCTGAGCTCTCTCTTCTGTTCCATCAGTCTATGTGTCTATTTTTATGCTGGTACCATATTGTTTCAATTACTATAACCTTGTAATATAGCTTGAAATCGGGACAAATCATGCCCTAGCTTCGTTCTTTTCTTTAAAGATTGCTTTGGCTATTCAGGGTTTTTTTATGATTCCATAAAAGTTTTAGAATTTTTTTTCTATTTCTGTAAAAAAGCCATTGGAATTCTGGTAGAGAGTCCTTTGACTCTGTAAACCTTTGAAAAAGCCATGGGAATTTTGGTAGAGATTCCTTTGAATCTGTAGGTCACTTAAAATGCAAGCATTTTAAGGATATCAGTTTTTCCAATGCAGGCACACTGAACATCTTTCCATTTATTTGTGTTTTCTTCAATTATTTCATCGATGTCTTTTAGTTTTCAGTGTAGTCTTATAGTTTCCAGTGTACGGATCTTTCACCTCCTTCGTTAAATTTGTATGTAAGTATTTAACATTTTGATATTGTAAATTTTAATTTTTAAAAATTTCTTTTTCAAGATGGAGTCTCACTCTGTCACCAAAGCTGGAGTGCAGTGGGGTAATCACTGCTAACTGCAGCCTTGACCTCCCAGCCTCAGGTGATCTTCCCACATCAACCTTCTGAGTAGCTGGGGCTATAGGCATGTGCCACCATGCCCTGCAAATTTTTTTTTTGTATTGTTTGTAGAGACTGGTTTTGCCATGTTGCCCACTGTTTTAATATTATTTTTTCAGATAGTTTGTTATATTAGTGTATAGATTTTTTTATCATGACACTTTAGATTTGTTTATCCGTTTTAAGTTTTTTGGTGGAGTCTAGGGTTTTCCATATGTGAGTTATTGTCACCTGTAAACAGAAACGATTTACTTCTTCATTTTTTTATTTAGATGCCTTTTATTTATTTTTTTCTTGCCTTATTTCTCCGGTGAGAACTTCTAGTACTATGCTGGATAGAAATGATGAGAGTGGGAGCCCTTGTCTTGTTTCTGATCTTAGGGGAAAATCTTTCAGCTTTTCACTGTTGAGTATGATGTTAGCTATGGGCTTATTGTGTATGGCTTTTATTATGTACAGGTGCATTCCCTTGATATCTAATTTGCTAAGAGGTTTTATCATGAAAAGATGTTGAATTTTGTCAAGAGCTTTTTCTGCATCTATTCAGATCATTATATAATTTTCATCCTTCATTCTTTTATTTTTGTGTATCACTTTTTTTTAACTTTAAGACAGGGTCTTGCTCTGTCACCCAGGAGTGCAGTGGCACAATCTAGGCTCACTGCAGCCTCAATATTCTCAATCAGTCCTCCCATCTCAGCCTCCCCAGTAGCTGGGAGTAGAGGTGTACACCACCATGCTTGGCTAATTTTTGTATTTTTAGTAGAGATAGTGTCTTGCCCCAGCTAGTCTTGCCCAGGCTAGTCTTGAACTCCTGGGCTCTAGTGATCTGCTCACTTGGGCCTCCCAAAGTGTTTGGATTACAGACATGAGCCACTGCACTCAGCCGTGTATGCCATTTATTGATTTTCATTCCTTGAAACATCCTTGCATCCTAGGGATAAATTCCATTTGATCATGCTGTATGGTCCTTTTACTGTGCCATTGAATTTGGTTTGTTAGCATTTTGTTGAAGATTTTTTTGCATCTATGTTCATCAGGAATAGTGGCCTGTAATTTTCTTGTAGAATCCTTGTCTGGCTTTGGTGTGAGTAATGCTGGCCCATAAAATGAGGTGTAAGTATTATCTCCTCTTCAATTTTTTGAAGAGTTTGAGAAATACTGGTGTTAAATCTTGGCACACAATGAACTATCTTGTAATGGGCTTTCTTTGTTGAGAGATAATTGATGACTACTTCCATATTGTTACTCATTATTGGTCTGCTCAGAGTTTATCTTTCTTTATGATTCAGTATTGGTAGGTTGTATGTTCTAGTAATTTATCCATTTCTTCCAGGTTATTCAATTTGATGGCATGTAATTATTCATAGTGGTCTCTTAAGATCCTTTGTAGTTTTGTGCTACCAGTTGTAATGTTGCTCTTCCATTTATAATTTTATTTATTTGATCCATTTCCCTTATTTTCTTGGTGAGTCTAGCTAAGAGTTTGACAATTTTGTTTATATTTTTCAAAAAAACCCTCTTAGTTTCATCTATCTTTTCCATTGTCATTGTAGTCTCTATTTCATTTATTTCTTCTGTAATCTTTATTATTTCCTTAGTTCTGCTGACATTGGGCTTAGTTTGTTTGGTTTTGTATCTAGTTCTTTGAAGTAAAAATTTAGGTTGTTTATTTGAGATCTTTTTTTAAATGTGGGTATTTATCACTGTACCCCTCTTAGAAGTGCTTTTGCTACATCCTGTAAGTTTTGGTATATTGTGTTTCTGTTTTTGTTTGTCTCTAAATATTTATTAATTTCACCTTTGACCCATTGGTTCTTCAGGAGTGTGTTGTTTTATTTCCACCTATTTGTGGATGTTCTAAAATTCTTCCTGTTATTGATTTCTACTTTCAAATATTGTGGTCAGAAAAGACACTTGATATGATTTCAATGTTTAAATTTGTTAAGATGTGTTTTGTGGCTTGAAGACTTTTCCAAAATGTACACTCTACAGGAATATATATTCTGTTGCTGTTGGGTAGAATATTGTGTCATTTTAAAATATTTTCAACAATATGATTATTAAATAACAGAATCTTGGAAAATATAAGAGAATATGAATGAATATATTAACCTATTACTGAAGATTAATAACATTATGGGGATGTTTTTCTCAAGTCTATTTCTATATATAACTGTTTTTGTTTTTACATAGTCACCTTATAACCTGAAGTAACCTCAAACATGAGGTTACTTCCTAATTTTTATTTTATACATCAGGAACATTTTCTATATTTTTATTTAGCCTCTAAATGCATTGATTTTAATGGTCACAGATTATTGCATCAAAGTCATAGAACATAATTTTCAACCCATAGTTCTATATTTAATCATGTATGCTTTTGCAATTTTTTTGTAGTAAATAATGAAACAGTGCCAATCTTAACACATTTTTTAGTATTTAAATTGTATGTTTGCTGGGGTTGCCATAACATAATATCAAAAATTGAGTGACTTAGACTAGCCAAAATTTATTCTCAGAGTTCTGGAGGCTGGACGTTCACTATCAAGGTGTTGGCAGGGCCATACTCCCTCTGAAGGAACTAGGGGAGAATCTACTGAGGCCTCTCCCCAAGTTTCTGGGAATTGCTTGGCTTGTGGAAGCATCACTAATCTTTACTTGATATTATTGTGTGTGCATATATCTCCAAATTTCCCCTATTTTTTTTTTTTTTTTTTTGATACGGAGTCTCGCTTTGTCGCCAGGCTGGAGTGCAGTGGTGCGATCTTGGCTCACTGCAACCTCCACCTCCTGTGTTCAAGCGATTCTTGTGCCTCAGCCTCCCGAATAGCTGGGATTACAAGCACGCACCACCATGCCCAGCTAATTTTTGTACTTTTAGTAGAGACGGGGTTTCACCATGTCAGCCAGGCTGGTCTCAAACTCCTGACCTCATGATCTGCCCGCCTCAGCCTCCCAAAGTCCTGGGATTACAGGTGTGAGCAACCGCATCCGGCCCAAATTTCCCCTTTTTATAAGAACACCAGTCACAGTGGATTATGAGTCCACCCTGCTCTAGTATGGCCTGTTTTAACTAGTTCCATCTGCAGTGGTCCTATTTCTAAACAAGGCCACATTGTGATGTACCAGACGTTAGGACTTCAACATTTAAATTGGGAGAGGTGGGACACAATTCAACCCATAACAAAAATAATTTCCTTAACAGCAGTTTCCAAAAGTGGAATTTTCCTGTCAAAACAGTGTATTGATAGACATGTTTTGAAAGTTATTTTTTAACTTGTATTATTACAATTTTCATGCTCATCAACTATGTATGATAGTGTTTGATTAATAGTATTCTCAACAGTCTTGGGAATTATTTTTAATATCATTAAAATCAGTATCTTTAATCTTTATTAATTTTGTAATCATTAGTTGTAGTTTTAGTAAAATAGATAATTTGTATGCATATTTACCATTGTTGCATTTTAATTTGTCAATTATCTATTAAGTCTAAATTTAAAAATCTCTTTCCATAGGTTTAGTAAATATTCCTTTCTCTTTTTACTTGTCTTTCTTCCTTTAATTATTCTATATTTAAATCTTTAATGTATGTGGAACGCGGTGGCATATGTATGAGATGAGGATACAAATGGATATTATAGATACTTAACCTATTGTCTAAGCACCATTTACTGACTAGTGCTTCTCTTTGTCTTTAATAAAAAATGTTTTCTTAGTCATTAAATTCTTGAGTATAAGGGTTTCTTAATTATATTTTGTGTTTCACTTTTAATCTATTATTTTGCCAGGACCATACTGTTTTAGCTGTTATAAATTATTAATATTTTTATAGATTCATCTCATAGTGCTTCTTTTACAAAATTTTAGATATTTTTACTTGTTTATTAATCCAGTTACACTTAAAATTGGTAAAATTTCAAGTTACAGCAATCTGCCATTAGGATTTTGACTGTGAAATCTACAAATCTGTTAGATTATAATTAATCATCACTATATAGAAAAATGAAATAATATTTTCCATTATTCAGATTTTTAGATATTCCATGAAGTGGTGTAGCTTATTAAAATTGTCCATTCCAATATTTAAGAAATGGTTATTAGTCATCTCCTATATTTCAGGAATGTGGTAAAAGTAAAAAAAACAGAGAGAGAGGTTAAAAAACAGACTACCATCAAGGAGCTCAAATTCTGAAAGGATTGCAGATAAGGAAACTGGCAAAGGATGAAGATTAGCAAAGAGGAATGCACAGTGCGCAATACTGAACCCAGGATGACAGCAGGGAGAAGTGTCACAAGTTTCCAGAAAGAGAGGTTGTGCTTCAGCTAGGTTTGGGACATAACAGGCAGTCCGCTCCATGAGGATGGAGAACAGTTGTTTCACAGGGAGGAAACAGCAATGCAAAGGCACATAGATTTCAAAGAACATGGCACAGAAATGGAACTTCAAGAATGTAATTGTGACTGAAGTTTATGACGTGAATGAGATATAATGAGTGATGAGATTGCATTTCACATGGATTTTACGTTCTTTCATGAGGGCACTGTGTGTCATTGGTGGGTTTTAAGAAGGAGAGTGACATAATTTTATCTTTTTTAGAAAGATTTCAGGGAAGAATACAGCAGGGAGACAAGAAAGCAGTCAAAGTGAACAAAAAAGGTTCACTGGCAATAAATGTGTGTTCAGTGAATGAATGAAACATTGAAAGAACTGATGTATTACCAGATTTAACAGCTGAAAAGTAATTGATGACCTTGTTAAGATTACCTTTATTTAGTGGGATGGTTGAGATGGAAGACAGATATCAACAGGAGATAATGAATATAAAGTACTCGTTCAAAATATTGCATATTTGAAATCATATCTTATTTCATTGTTTTCCAAACTAGTTGCTAGTGTATAGGAAATAACATTATTATTTTGCTTATGGGTTGACTATATAGTTACTCTGTTGACTCTTTTGTTTGCTGTAATAGTTTTCCATGTGATTTTGCATGTTTTGATTACTAGATATAAAATTATAATTCTTGTAAAAATAACTTTCTATTTTGACTTCTAATAATTATATAGTTTATTTTGGTTTGTTTTAATATATAGGCCAGAATTTTCAGAAAGAAGTGAAAATCATGCTGTGGACAGTTTCGTTTGCTTTTAATGGTGATGGAAATGCCCTACTATTTCACACATAAATTACTGACTGTAATAGTATATGTAATACTTTTTTAACATATTACACTTAAAGAAGACCCATTACAATCCCATTTTAAGGAGGTTTTGAATGACTAGAAGGTTTTGATTTTTTATTAGATGACTTTTGCTCCATATGAAAATTAAGATATATATTTTCTGGCCAATTGATATGTCATATTAGATTAGTCATATTATTTTAAATGATACTTTGGGTATAATTTTCTTGAATATGGTATATTCTTCTTCTGCAGTAATGCTAAATTTTATTTATTTTATATAGTATTTTAAAATAATTATGGCCATAAATAAGATTTGTCTTTTATTACTTTACAATACATTTTACCCTGTTTTGCATTTGAAGATACAACCCTGAAATACTGAAAAATCTGCACCAAAATATTTGCTTATGATAGTTAAGCAGCCTATACTTAATGAGTCAAGAGAAGTAATGCATTTCAGATTTTCATCACTAAGGGTCATCATTGAGCTACATGACCTTGGACAAATTTTAATCTTTCCATTGCTCATTTATATAAACAAGGGATTTGAACTAAGTAAACTCCAGTGTCACTCCAGCTCTAGCATTTTGCCAACTTGTATCCATAGAGAAGTTTCTCCAGTTTTATGCTAATAAGCAAAGATGAATTAATGAGTTTCAGAGCAATAGTACTGTGTAAGGTAGTAGTAGACTCTGTCCTATGACAAGGCAAATTTAAACCTGTGTTTAAAAAATGATGATGCAATAGTCCATTCTCCATCTCCTTGTGTCCATGAGCAGTTGGACCTGGAAAATATTGGCCCTATGATTTACCTTACATTGCATCTGAAAGCTGTAGACCAAGCACCCTTCACTGTTCTGTTCAGCTCACCTGAAACATTAGATGTAAAGAGCACCAGATGGGAGATGAGGAGCCCTGGATTTGTGTCCCTCTTCTGCCACTTACTAGCTTTGTGATCTTAATCAAGTCACTTAACCTCTTTAGGCATCAGTTTTCTTATGTGTAAGATGGAATCAACTTAATCTTTTAACTCGTAAACTCTATGATATGAGAAGCCATAAATATATAATCTCTTAATAAAACAACTTTAATCTATAGAGTCATCTGAGGTTTACTTTCCCAAATACTGAACTCAATTAATTCTATCAACAATGTTGCGAGGCAATTAGTCAAAGTATTTGTGATTGTATTTCAGAGTTGGATCTAGGCTATTGACTCCAAAGAGTTTGGTAGCTTATCCAATGTGTTTAGTAAGTGGCAGAGCCTCAGCTGGAGCCCAGGACTTCTGATTCTTCAACTGTGTTCTTTTCTTAATATAACACATTGTCTTTCATTAAATCCTGTAATCACTTTTATACTTTTCAAGCATTCTATTACATTTCCCTGCACTTTAAATTATGAGAACCAACTATCCTTGTACCCTTGGGCTCAACCTTGAAACTCTGTTTATTTATAATTTTAAACAATGTAACATATTAACACTCTGTTCGTGTATATGTTTAAACGATTTCTTGAAAAGTACTCCATCTAACATTTATCCCTTCTTTTCCTGATTCTCTTTCAGATAGCAGTTCTGTGGATGAAAAGGTTTTAAATCATACTTATTCTTCCCTCCTGAGGAATCTTGTCTTTTGTACATGTTTGTTTGTGACATATTAGATCTGTTTGATTCCTCTGTTTTAGTTTTGAAATGTGCATGTTATCCCAGCTTTCCATTATTTGGTTGTCCTTTAAGTGTGCCCCTGATATGTTGCACTTATGGAGAGGTCACACCTTGCCAGCTGCGCTTACCTTAGCTATACTTGCCAACCTAGGGGTCTGCTACTGTCAAACACAGCATCTTTTCTTAAGTCTGGCTAATCATGACCTTTCTGACTGATTCATGATCTTCACTGCACATATCAAGTTTTAAGGGCAAATAGTGCTTGGAATATGACATATTTTCCTGGACTCTGCCAGTGCATTTGTTTAAATGCTGACAGCTAATTTCAAAACCTCTACTCATAAAAACACAGTAGCTTTGACTTGGAGCTGACCCTGCTTAGCATCTGTCATACTAGGTGTTACGTGTGTAGTGCAGCTGACCTGTGTCCCAATTTCGTGTACATAAAACTGTAGTATGCTAAAAGCCTGTTTGTTTTGTTTTTCTCTCACTCTTCATTTAAGGCTCGAATAGTAAGTGGCAATGATTTGGATGCTTCCAAATTTTCTGCACTCCAGTTGTGTGGTGGGTAAGTACCTTCATACCTTTCTAATTTATTCCATTCATAGATGGCACTTGGCTGTGTTCTCAACATATATGCTTTGAATGCAGGATGCTGCATGATTAGCTAGCCTCATTGTTACTTCATTTTACAATAAAGTTGACATTATAGTGTTTTCTTAAAAAAATGTAATACATGTTGACTATAAAACAATTCTAAAAATATCAATACGTATTTGATTATATATATGTCAAAATCACCTAACCAGTTTAACTGTTAACATTATCATTACATACCCAAATAGAATCACATAATTTTATATGAATGAATTCATATTGATACAATTAATGCTCTCTTTCAATGTGCTTGTTTGCACTTAATGATATATGTGCATGAACATTTTTCCTGTCAACAACTCAATGAATATAATCTATACTATTATTTTTCATAGTTGCATAGTATTACACTTAACATAAGTATCAAAGTATTTAAAATTTAATCACAAAAATAATGTATGAAATTTATTTTCTATGTAAAAAATTCAAGCAGTCTCGTCTTTAATGTTAAAAGTTACGCACTGGTATCAGTGTGGCATGAATGTTCATAGGCATTTTTCTGCATGTTTGCAATACATATGTATGTTCATATAAAATAAGTAGTTTTGCATTGTGGTTTTTTTTTGCATTTTAACACAAAACAGTCCACTCTGTTTAAATAAATAAGCATGAATTTAATGCTGACTTTGTATCTAGTGCTGTTAAAATTGTTCTATACATAATGACTCACTTAATCTTTACAATGGCCGTATGAGGTAAGTACTATTTTGACTCTAATTTTACAAATGAAGAAACCAATCCACAAAGCACTTAAGAGATGTTTCCTTCAGACAGCTAATGAGTGACAAAGTAAGTATTCAAGCTCAGTTAATCCAATTCCAGAGCCTGTAATCTCAATTTACCTATCACATTGCCTCTGCAACTTGCCGTTTTCTTTTTTTCCATTTAACAACAAATGCTTTGCCAAATTTTCTACTTTATTATTTTGAAGTGATGCAAATATTTGAAAACATTCATACAACATGTTTTATTCTTCTATTGGTGGGTTTTCAAAATTATTTCTAATTCTTAATTGTAAATTATGACATAATTATAGATACTATGGTAAATATATCACAATAGATTTTAAAAGTGTAATTTGTGGATCAATGCTTATACACAGTTTATATATTCATATATACCTCTTTATATATGAATATAGAGAGATATCTATATAATTAATTATCTATCTATCTGTATAGATTTTTGTTTTAAAACTGAGACCGGGTTTTGCCATGTTGTTCAGGCTGGTCTTGATCTCCTGAGCTCAGGTGATCCACCCACCTTGGCCTCCCAAAGTGCTGGAATTACATACATGAGCCACCGTGCCTGGCAAATAATTTAAATATATATACATATATATGTATATGTGTATTAGATGTTTTATAAATGTTGAAATTTGAATACATTTATGTACAGTATAAATAGAAGCAAAATTTAGAGGCATGTTTTAGTTTTTTTATCTAGGCAAAAAGTTTCACAGTTCTGTTTTATAATACACTCATTTTTTGAAAATCAGTTTGTTATTAAATACATCCACATGTGACTTATTTTAAATAAAATATTTGTAAGATTTAAAGTTTTAAATGTAAAGCTCCTACAAATTAATATATATGTATCATTTTTATTTTGATGTTTCCAAATAGAAGTGATTAAGATGTTATTTCTGTTACATCTCTAACTTTAATGTCCTTGAAATATGTGAAGAATTACTCTCATTCATATTCTAATGTTATAGTAATTTAAATAAGTTATAAAAGCAGCTGTGGTGAAAGATCACTATGAATTATTCAGAGATATTAAGGTAGTGAATAGACTACTCTCTCTACTACAACATCACGAATACTGTGTCTTTAAGTTGACCAGCAATAATAATTTGACAACTAAATAAAATGATTGTCTTAGGAAATAATTAAGTTGAATTCTAATTTAGTTATGAAAAATGTTGGGACGTCGTGTCATGCACCTGGAGGTTTATCTGAGTTTATGATGTTATAGATTCTGCACCTCCCTTCGCCTACAGCATCTATCACTTTGTAAAAATTTGATTTGCTACCTCATGTCTGAATATGGACGTGATCCTTGTCAGAGCAACAGAGTTAATCTACATCCATGCTTTTGTTAAGCACATGCAGTATAAATGTCTGGCTAAAATAGTTCCTCTTTGCATTTCGAATAGATCTTTCCACATTGTTACGTTTTCTGAAAATGCCTCTTTCAACGACTTTCTAAGGGATTTTGGAACTGTGATATATGGGAAGGGGGTGATAATTTTCAGTCATCAAGAGAATTTGTCATTGCCTGAATGCTTATTTTCTCTTAAAGAACCTGAAGGGTACGTTTACATATGAGCCTTCAATCACAACCTCTTTCAGAAAGATGTGCTTATTTTACTTTTTCTATAAATATTTTAGAATATATTTTTAAAATAAAATGAAATACTATTTAAATATCACAACTTCGATTATCCTAAAAAACTATGACTGGGGCAGACTTTTGAAATACGGAGTCATTGCTTTTCTATTACAATGCTGCTAAATCTTTCACTTTTCTACCTTCGCCATCCCCAATCAGTTGAGAGCCAAACGACATTCATCCTTCCCTTAGTTTACTCAAGTGTCAATGAGAGCATAATCTCTACACACTAAAACCAAATTAATAAACTATATACACTGAAACCAGATAATGAAATTAATAATTCTGCTTTCTGATTTCTGCTTAGCTCTCTGTACATTTCCTGTAAGTGTTGCCAGAAAAGACATGACAAATGTCATTCTGTTTTTCCTATCTGTCACAATGAAAGTTCAGACAGGCTCTGGGGAAAAATTGGAAGAGGGACAGAGAAGAGGTGACAGAAAAATAAAAGGAGCAAGAGAAAGTGGGAAAGATACATGTTTTGGTGAAATCAATGAATTTAACATTTATGCCCTTTAGTGGTTTTATAAGATTTTGTTAACTTTTATCATCTACGTAAGCAAAGAGTCATACAGAAAGCACACAGCAACTCAATATGAAAAGTACAAGAGGTTTAGTGGACAGAAATGTCTCAAAGATAAAATGGAGAGGTAGCAGAAGTAGGTGAGAAGAGCCTTTGGACCATGACACAGTTCTTACGTTTGCAAAAGTATATGGAGCAGGAAGGTGAATTGAGTATGAAAAGCCTGAAATTGACTATAATGAGGCTAAAAGAAAGTCATTCAGACAAATGGAGAGGAAAGTTTGCTTATTAGAGGAGTCTTTCATTGGGTACAAGTAGCCAGCTCTATTATCTCCACCAATTTTAGCCATTGGTTGGGAGCAGCTTGGGGAGGGTGTAGCCTTGGGGTGAATGCTGCAGTGGATACTGGAGGTGTGGCAGCTGGAGGCTCTTGCCCAACTATCCTGCAGCAGATTCTCTCTAAGGGATATCTGAGTGATACATGCCCATGGCAGCTACCGAGCATCAATTTGAGGAAACTACCTTTTTTTTTTTTTTTTTTTTGAGATGGAGTCTTGCTCTGTTGCCCAGACTGGAGTGCAGTGGCACAATCTTGGCTCACTGCCAGCTCTGCCTCCCGGGTTCATGCCATTCCCCTGCCTCAGCCTCCTGAGTAGCTGGGACTACAGGCGCCCTCCACCACGCCCGGCCAATTTTTTGTATTTTTAGTAGAGACGGGGTTTCGCCATGTTATCCAGGATGGTCTCGATCTCCTGACCTCGTGATCTGCCCGCCTCGGCCTCCCAAAGTGCTGGGATTACAGGCATGAGCCACTGCGCCCAGCCTGATGAAACTACTTTTATTCAATGATAGTGAACAAAGTCACATGAGTACCTTCTCCAAATGTGAAACACATTTTTAATTAGAATAACACTCCTTTGGTGCTTTGATTGTATATGACTTAAGTTTACCTTTCCCTTGACATTTGTAGTTAGAACTCCACTGGTTGAATTATAAGAAGCATCACAAGGGGTGTGTGTGTGTGTGTGTATTCTGAAAGTACCACAAGTCTATAAAACAGTGGTTGAATTATAAGAAGCATTGCAAGGTGTGTGCATGTGTGTGTGTGTGTGTGTGTATGTGTGTGTCTATTCTCTAAGCACCAGACTTGCATGCCCCACAATTTGGGCAAGTGTATAAAGCAATGGTAGGATTAGGGAAAAACAGTTTGAGGAGGATATTACCATCTTTATTTTCTTTCTTCACTAGTCATTGAAGTTCTTCTCTGCAGCACAGTTCTCATAGCACTAAGTTCCTTGAGCCGATGTGAAATTCCTCTGTCCATGATTCTGAACTAGGCTGGTAACTTCTGTTCAACCTCTACCAGAATGATTGAACCTTATCAGGAAAGAGGCAGTGGTTGCAGAAGTGAAATAATGCAGAGACAGAGAAAAATGAAGAGACACTGTTGAAGGAAAGGACACTGAGATATTGTTAAATTAAAACAGAAGCTTCTATTTTGACCTCATTTTCAAACAGGTACATTTACCAAAAAATATTAATAAGAAACGTATGCTGAGATTTCCAAGGTTGTTCAATTATCACCAGGAACAACTATCTTGGTAAATGTGAACAAGCCAATTTTCATCCAAAGTCCTGCACAATTCCATTGTTTTTCTTAAATTTACCTTAATTAAAATACCCATTTTTTGTTACTGTTGTAGAACTCAATGTCAGTTAGGTTGTTCAACAAAGGAATAAAGCTGGTTTAACATATTTTTAATTTTCTGTCACAGTACTGACATTGCTTTTTTATTTGTCTATAAAGTTGAGATTGCCTACTATCCTCACACTCTCTTCCTCTTTCATGGTCTTGACTTCCATGTTTAGCCAGGGCCTAAAATCTTCCACTTAGCATAGAAGATAAAGTTGTTCCTACTCTCCAGGGGCTCTTCACCTAACTTTTCTCATTGCAGCAGTCTTATCTCTCATAGCTGAGAACTTTTTATTTCAGTTCTTCCTATCAAGTCCACTAATTTGATTCTTCCCTGTTCCCTGAGATAACTTCCCTATTTCTCAAGGGTCAGAAATTCTCCTAAGCCTAGACATGGGCTGTTTCAACTGCCCTTTCTTCTGAGTCAGTGGTTTACCCTACAGCACCATCCTTGCATGCTCTGAACCAGGTTTGCCAAATATTAAGAAAATGACAGCCCCCACATAACACAGTGCTTTAATCATGGAGGAAGGAGCGGTTGTCTTTTATATGGTTAGGTTGTGTCACCTAAATCTCATCTCAAATTGTAATCCCCATGTGTCAAGGAGGGACCTGGTGGGAGGTGATTGGATCATGGGGGGCAGTTTCCCCCAGGCTGTTCTCCTGCTAGGGAGTTCTCATGAGATCCGAGGCTTTAAAAGTGTTTGGCAATTCCCCCTGTCCCTGGCTCTCTGTCTCCTGCTGCCATGTAAGAGACGCCTTTCTTCCCCTTTGGCTTCTACCAGGATTTTACACTTCCTGAGGCCTCCCCAGACATGCAAAACTGTGAGTCAGTTAAACCTCTTTTCTTTATAAATTACCCAGTCTCATGTTGTGTTTTTATAGCAGTGTGAAAATGGACTAATATGGTCTTTGACCTTTTAGTTAGTTATTTTTAGGGAACAGTTTCCTTTCCCTCCAGAGAACTTGGTATAGAAGGAGTTCACTATAGAGTTAGGTAAGAGTGAAATAGAGATTTCTACTTATTATAAGGGTTAACAGATGCAAACAGGGCCCACTTTCATAATTCATTATTGTATAGCCAGTGAGTCATCATGCCCATATTTTTTCAGCTTATTTGTATTCACATTACCACTGATCTAGTTTTAGTCCTCAGTACCTTTTACTTAGGCAATTGCAAACTAATCTTCTGAGACTGATCTTCTAACCAATCTTCCTTTGTTAATTTCTTCTTCCACATTAAATCTAATCTCTACACTGTTAAAGATCAATGTCTTTAAAGCACGGGCCTTTCTACCTAAATATTTTTAATGACTCTTGTTTTTCTTGAATGTAAAGGACAGTTGGACCTCTGTATCTGTGGGTTCTACATCTGTGGATTCAAACAGCTGTTGATTGAGAATATGCTAAACAATAATAATAAATAGCAATGCAACAATAAGAAACACAAATAGAAATACAAGATCACAACTGTTAATATAGCATTTACATTGTATTTGGTCGTGTAAGTAACTTAGAGATAATTTAAAGTATATGGGATGATGTGCACAGGAAATACACAAATACTGTGCCATTTTATATAAGGCAGTTGAGTATCTGCAGATTTTGGTCTCTGACAGGGGATACTGGAACTAATCTCCTGTGGATACCAAAGGATAACTTTATAGCTCTTTTCACATGGCTTTGAATATATTTCTTGATTTCTACTTCTCTCTCTTTTTACTATGGTAAAGTATTATCACTGTTTTTAGTGTTTCTATTTTTTTGGTGTCAGTTCTGTAGCATATATTAGTTTGATAAGTTGCATAGATTTAACAAGATTCTTATCCTCCAACTTGATTTCAAATTCCTAAGGAGTTTAAAATAAGTTGATTTGCTTAAATTATTACAGGAGAAACAACCCTTGACATCTCTTGGCCAGTGTTGGGCACAATCATGCCACAAGGCAGTTGCAGCTGCTCGAAAGGAGCCTCATGTGAGACTTCAGGGAGTATGCCCAATCACCGACTCTTGATTGTATCATGCCTGTTAGTCCTCAGCACACTGTCTGCAGTCCTCACGCAGAGCAAACACATAATGTCCTATGCACAAAGGCTTAATCTAGACAGAGAGTTTCTTAATTAGGAAAACTGTTAACCACAAGGCCGCCAACTTTCTAAAACCCATGAATCAAGAAGTGGTGGCTGAGCCATTAGCTTCCTGTGGTCAAGAAGACTGCCTATCTAATTTTGGCCTACCTCCAGCTCTCTCTAGTCTCAGGAGCACTTGATATCTTCTCTACTTAGAAAGTCATAAGATCATTAGGTTAGCTTTTGATATTAACTACAAAGACCAGACATTAGGGTGACTACTTCAATGTGTGGATCTATGAGACCTCACAACCCCAGACCCATTTAGTGGGAAATATACTTTGGTACAGCATCTATGAAATTAAGATAAAATTTACTATCTATATTCTCAACCAGGCTTAGTTAAACCATAGTTTTCTTGGGGTAGATTATAAATAGTTTCTTTTAGGCATATTTTATTCCTAAATTTATGGTGGCAAAATAATCATAAAACTGACTCAGAAGATTAAGAAAATGGAGCTGTCATCCTGAAGTTGCTAATAGCTCATAGTTCACCAAGTTGTAGATTGGCACCTTTTTGATCATCTCACTTTCTGGCTTGGGTTTATAGCTTAACATTCTTTCTTACTCAGCGGTAGACCATAAACCCAGGAAAAAATATTTGACTATTTCCCACGGTTGATCAGGGATACTGTATAAGACTCCCCCATCTTCAGGTAATATTAGAAAATAGGTCCATCCATCCTCACACATATATAAGAAACCTGATGTCTATTGTAATAGAGGCCATCTTCTGAGCTTTAGGAGGCTGACCATAAAAAGTTATTCCCCCAAATCACATTTTTTACTTCCATTATTTAATAGTATTTAAGAACATGAAACCTCAGGATAATCCTAGTACATGTAAGCCAGGAGAACCTCCAATTTTACTCATTATATGAAAACTACTCTTTTATTCCTTTTTTTTTTCTGAGATGGAGTCTCACTCTCACCGAAGCTGGAGTGCAGTGGCATGATCTCGGCTCACTGCAACCTCTGCCTCCTGGGCTAAAGTGATTCTCTCGCCTCAGCCTCCCGAGTAGATGGGATTATAGGCGCGTGCCATCATGGCTGGCTAATTTTTTTGTATTTTAGTAGAGATGGGGTTTCACCAAGTTGCCCAGGGTGGTTTTGAACTCCTGAGCTCAGGCAATCTGCCACCCTGGGCCTCCCAAAGTGCTGGGATGATACGAGTGAGCCACAGCGCCCAGCATTTACATTCCAGATCAAGATCCCTTTCAAGCCACGATGCACACAATGGTTCTACTTTGGGGAAGGAAATCAGAGCTGCGATCAACTCTGACAACTTTCCTTTAGCCAGTTCCTGGTGCTGGAGGGTTCCATAATTGATCTACACAGCTCTGGTTGGCTTCTTAGAAAGGGCCTGCTTTTCCTTTCATCTTTAGGTGACTGCCGATAAAAACACACTCAATAGGAAATTTACCTTTCCCTGATTTCTGTGAGCCACTAACTCGACCTCATAATATTTGAGATGTACTTTAAAAGAACCCCAAATCACGCACTTCCAAAGGACTAGCATTTGGTAAGACCGTCTCCATATTAGCGATATAAGTTTCATCACACACCCAACTCCCAAAGGCAGTCTTTTCTCAATTAGAAAACTAAGGCCATCAACATAAGCTTAAGCATAGTACTACTTCTATCCCCTCACCCTCATGAACTCATTCACAATTTTTTTTCTCACTCCAGGGTCTATATCTCAAGCCAGTGCTGGTACTCACTTCTGGCTTTGAGTATCACAGGAGTGCCAACTTAATATAGCAGCTAGCGGGGCCAATCCAGCCTCAGAAAAATGAAATTGCTAGTTAAGAAACCTGAAGGCAGTATATTTGTTGATGAGAAAAAAGTATTATATTGAAACACATTTCCTTCTCTGTGTTCAATTTGCTTATTCAACATTTATATATTAGTATACATTTCAGCTCTTTATATATCAGATTCTTAATCATGACCCCTAAGTCTCTAGGGCTTAAATTTATGAGGAAATTAATGAATCTTAGCTACATCAGAGTCAAGCTTAATCTTCTAATGCCTTCCAGATATTCTTGAGTTTGAAGAGTAGCAAATTAAAATCACTAATACATCCTTTATGAAGGCAGTGTTTGAGTCGTCAGTCTTAAAGTGGTGCAAGTTTAGTAACTACAGAAAATATCATGTTACATTGAGCAGAATAATCACTTGTGTTAGAAAATTACCAGCTGTTAGCTGGGAAACACTGAAAATAACCCCACTAAATAAGATGGAAAGTGTAAGAAATACCATGGTTTCTGCACCTACTGGTTCTTTCCAAGCTGTAATTGATATGGCTGTTGAGCACATCTAATATATATAAAAGTCTTAGAGAGAAAAAAAAAAGAGGAACACTGAGGGTGATAATTGTATTTTCCAATGAAGCATATATAGAGTATGTTTTTAGGTATCTTTTAATGAATGAATACCTTATTCCATGAAGGTAGATGACATAGATTCCCTCTTACAGACAGACTATATAGTAGTCAGAGAGAACAATAAAATAATCACTGCTAAAAATGTGTGCTGCTGCTGCTATAAACTTGTAAATAATTACTCACTTCTTATTTAAAGCAACAAGTTTGCTTAATCCATATACTTTCTTAAATATGAAACAGCTTGCTCAAAGAACTGCGCTGTAATCCATATTTTCAGATATGACAAAATCTATCTAAGACTAGCAGATTAAGAGTTCTTAGTTTTTAGTCTGTCTTAACATTTAGAAAGAATATAAAATAAAATAATTAAGCAACACTTTAGATGTCATTTAAAAATGGTATATCTCAAATTCATAATTATTATGATATAAGTAATACTTTTTGAAATGTTGTAATATAACAGACCCATATCTGAGCATTCTTTAGCATTACTTCCTTTAATTCTTGTAGCAACTTTTTGAGGTAGGTATGATAATTATTATTCATATTTTACAGATGAGATAATTCAGAAATCCAGACACTAAGCAAATATCAAGATCAGTGACAGTATCAGAGCTGAGATTTGAACTAGATCTAGCTGACTCCAGAATTTGATTGCTTTGCTTTTATGCAAAATTGATACAATTTTACAAATCAATAATGCTCATTTCTGGATCTGTTCTATTAAATATTGTACTGTACACTTACGTTATATTTTAAATTTAACATTACATTATGTATTGGTCTGAAAAGATTTCTAAGTATATGTACCAAATAAATGTAGATATATTTCTAGATTTCAAAAGTATATTTGCAAAGGAATTTCAGGATATATCCTAGAAAAATATGACCTAGATAAACTAGTAATAGGTTGAATGACTGGACCCAAGGTGTGATAATTCATGATTGATATTGTACTCAGGGGTGGCTCTTATTGAAATGCCTCAGGAATTGCCTTTACATAGATTTTTAAAAATTGGTATATAATAGAGGTACATATTTTAGGGGTACCTGTGGTATTTTGATTTATTCATATAACATGTAATAATTAAACCAGGGTAATTGAAATACTCATTACCTTAAACATTTTTCTTTATGCCTGGAATATTCAAATTATTCTGTACTAGCTATTTTGAAATATATAATAAATTATATATTGTTGTAGTCACTCAACTGATTTATTGAGCACTAGGTCTTATTTCCTCTATCTAACTATATTTTTGTACCTATTAACCTCTCTTCTTCCCCACCTCCTCTGTATTCTTCCTGGCCTCTGTTATTCACCAATCTACTTTCTATTGGTATTTTGATACATGTTGCATTGAATCTGTAGATTGCTTTGGGTAGTATGGACATTTTAGCAATATTACATTTTCCAGTCCATGAATATGGACTTAGATTGTTTTTAACTGGAAAAGATAGAAATATAAAATACATACTTATACAATTTAAGGGTGACATATACCTGGGATAATAACTAGTATATTAATAATGGAATTAATGTCTAAAAGATCTTAGCATATTACAACAATGAGCTGAAACTAACAAGATGGAGTATAAATAGTATATTAACCAAGATAACCTAGGTTATGATACAGTAATTAACAACTACCAAATTTCAGTATATTAATTAAATAAAATGTTATTTCTCATCCATGCCACATTTCCGTTTTTTCCCCTTATTTCTCAGAATTTAAGCATGCAACATTTTCAATGCATATAGATATGAGGAGGAGGGTGCACTTTGATCTTCATAGTTGTTCAGGGAACCATGCTGACAGAGGCTTTGCCTTCATACACGCTGAATCTAGAAAAGAGAAGGTTCAAGTGAGAATTCATGTTAAAGGTCTTCAAGTATTCAAAAGATTAGGTTATAAAAGGGACTATATTGTCCTGAGCTTCTCATTGGACAGAACGTGGATCATTGAAGAAATTGTGTATAGGCAGGCTTCTGATCAATATAAGAAGATATTTCCAATAATAAGAACTGTCTTTGTAAATACTAAGTTTCCTACTGCTAGAGACTTTTAAATAAATTAGGTGCTCAGTTGTTAGAAATATTGCAAAAGAAATTTAAATATCAGATGCTTGATTATTTAAAACCTATTCCAATCTTAATGTCCTATCCTTATATTCTATCATAATACAGTACCTGTATCAGTTAGACATTGCCATGTAACAAACTACTCCAAAACTCAGTGGCTTAAACAATGAATCCTTGGATCTTGTCTACATTCACTCAGGTATGTGTGGTCAGCCCAACAGGGGCCATTGCTCACATTTCTGGAGGCTCTTTGGCTATTCTGGAGTGGGGGCAATTGGGCTGTTATTCATCATCCAGCTGGCCAAACCAAACTTGATTATATGATGGTGACAGGATTCTAAAGAATAAGTGGAAGCATGCAAGGCCATTTGAATCCAAAACTGGAACTGACACCTATCACTTTTGCCACATTCTATTGTGAAAACACGTCATAAGTCCCACTGAGATTCAAGGAATGTAGAAATGAGGCTCTGTTTTCTTTATAAGAGGAGCGAGTGACTGAGGCCATTTTTAACAATAGAGTATAATCATGTATATTCACAATTAAATATTCTTCAAATTATATATTTTCCACAATTTAGAGAAAATAGAATATCATTTCTTATATTTACTTCCACTTAATTATTTGTATTTTAAATAATGGAAAAATAGATATTGCCATGAAAACATCAGAATCTCATTTTCAGTAGTACCTAATTATTCTGTTACAATATGAGATAAAGAGTAATGTACTTTCCAGATGGGTGAATAAAAGTGTTCTGTACATTTAAGAGAAGATGCATTTCTGATTTGGAGTTCTCAGTGCAGACTTTATGGAGAAGGTGGAATTAAATTGGGCTTAAATGTTTGGATTCAATTTTGACACATGGATATGGAAAATAAAATGCAGACCAGAAAGCAGTACAAAACATGAGTTGCATCATAGGCAAGAAAGTGGACAGTAGTATGTCCGATCATGTGGAGGAAAGAAGTGGAAAATATGTTGGGAAATGTAAGTTGAAAGTTTGAATGCCTGACCAAAGATACTAAATATATTAACCTTTGAATAACATATTTCTGTAATTTGAAATACCTACATCTTGTGAAAAATGACTCACTTATTCTGGTCAAACAATAACTACAGGGTGATGGTGAAAATGACAGGGAAGAAACTGATGGATTTAAATTCACAAGATTGTATGATTTTCATTAACTAGAGCAGAATCATCTGCCAAAATCTTAATTTTTAGAAAGACATTAGTCTCCAGAAGCAGGTGCACTCAGGCATAGCAGGCATCTTTTTTGCTTTGAGAATTTTTACACAACTCTGTCAACCATGATAAGCATCACTGTAACGCCTACTCATTATCTTGAGGCTTAGACTCTAAGGTGCCAGGTAGGAAAGGCCAAATCAGGGGATTTGTAGAAGCCATCACTGCTGAGAATCATCTGTATAAATCTTTTTATACAAGATGACATCATCTGCCCTATAATCTTCACATATAAAGACCTCTTCAGGAAACAATACTTGAAACAGTTATTCCAGAGTCACAGAGTGACAGCTACAGAATCTTATAATTTAGAAGTTTCCCCACGTTTAACAATAAGTTGCATTTATTTCTATCAAGTGTGGGAGGCACAAAGCTGTAGTGCAAGTGTCAAGGAAACCACAGATTACATGTAACAGAGTATCCTTTCCAGGCTAGAGCTGAGACTCAGATTTGTCCAGTGTGACATCTGCAAAATCTCTTTCCAATGTGTATGTTTGCTTTCATTGGTTTACACAGGGTCTGAGAATAGAGAAGCTGGACGGTGCCTGCAACTGTGGTTCAAAACTAGACATATTTGATGAAAGACTGTGTCAGTAGCAGTGAAATTGATGGGCAACATAATTTTTGAAAGGCACATAGGTTTCCTGTGAGAAGTCTTATCATAAAGGAAAAAAAGAACTGGGGATGGCAATTCAGACTCAGCAGTTGGAACTAGACATCAGAGGAAAGATGTTCTCATTACTCTGTGTGTGGGTGGGTGTGGCCACCCTGGTTGTATAAGTAACTTTTAAGGAGAGAGAAAAGGACTGTATGTGAACTTGAGCTGTTTCTCCGGGATCAGGGCAAAACTGCTGAGTTCGCCTCTCACCAATTGAGTACAAGCCAGCCATAGGTTACAAATTAGAATTAACACTAAGTGAAGGTGAATAATGTCTTTGCTTTTTCCATTTAGCCAATGGGACTTGAGAAGGGAAAATTCCCACATTGCTTCTGAGGAAAAGACACATGATAATGTGATATACTGACAAATACAAAGAACTTCGAATTAGAAGGCCTAGTTTTAAATCTTGACTCTATTGCTTATTAGTTCTGTTAGTCTGGGCAAGTCATTTAACCTGTGAGTCTTAATGCTCCATTTGAAAACTGTAGATTATACTCATAATCACATTATAATTGCAAGATCATTTAGTATGTTTTACCTTTCTTTTTAAATCTAGCACACATAGAAAATAATAGTTTAATAATACATTATTAAAAGGTAAATCCTTGCTCATGGTGATCAGAGGTAGGGTTTCTTGGAACTGGGGAGTTTCTTAAGTTGCAGTAGTTTTAGTGCTAGAACCAGGAAAGCCCTGAGCAAACCAAGATGAGCTGGCCACTTTATGAGTTTTGAGACACTCTAGCTACCCCAACGGGCTGCTCAAAGGGTTCTTCTGAGAAGATCAGCATAGCTGTAAAACATGTATAGTTCACTAGAAGCTCTCATTTAGAGAATTAAATGTCAAAACAGCATGGTACTGGTATCAAAACAGAGATATAGACCAATGGAACAGAACAGAGCCCTCAGAAATAATACCACACATCTACAAACATCTGATCTTTGACAAACCTGACAAAAACAAGAAATGGGGAAAGGATTCCCTATTTAATAAATGGTGCTGGGAAAACTGGCTAGCCATACGTAGAAAGAGAATTAAATATATTTCTATCTACTCCTAATGGTCTTCTGCCTAAGAAAATGTATAGATTCAAGCTTGGAAAAATAGTAATTGCCTACTCCAGCCCTCTACTTGGCATATATCTTTAGCCATAATTGTTTACCTCTTGAAAACAAGAAAATCATACCTCAAGGAACTCATCTCTAGAAAGACAAAGAGACAAGGAAGAGAGAAGCCTCAGGATAGAATGGTGAGTTCTTTCTAGAACTGAATTGAGTTGTGAGAAGGAGCAACTTTTAGAACAGAAATTTGTTTTGTTGCCTATTTGAGCAAGTAAGTAGACCTCATCAGAGATTCTTCCCTTTCTAAAAACTTTGATGTTTGAATGAATACCTGGCAGATGCTGCCAAACTTCTTTCCTTTCCATGCATGGTGCAGTGTCATTTACTCTTTTTTTTAATTTTTTTTTTGAAATGGAGTCTCACTCTTGTCGCCCAGGCTGGAGTACAGTGGCCCAATCTCTGCTCATTGCAAGCTCCGCCTCCCGGGTTCTCACCATTCTCCACCTCAGTAGCCTGGGACTACAGGCGCGCGCCACCATGCCCAGCTAATTTTTTGTATTTTTAGTAGAGACGGGATTTCACTGTGTTAGCTAGGATGGTCTTGATCTCCTGACCTCGTGATCCACTGGCCTCGGCCTCCCAAAGTGCTGGGATTACAGGTGTGAGCCACTGCGCTCGGCCTACTCTTTTTAATATTAGCTTTTTTTCTTTTTATTTTTTTAAAACTTTTTAGAAATAGGATCTTGCTGTCACTCAGGATGGAATACAGTGGCACAATCATGGTTCACTGCAGCTTCAACTTCTCCTACTCAAGTGATCCTCCTACCTCAGCCTCCCAAATAGCCGAGACCACAGGCCCATGCTACCTCACCCAGCTAATTAAAAAAAAAAAATTATGTAAAGATGAGGTCTCACTATGCTGCCCAGGCTGTTCTCAAACTCTTGACCTCAAGTAATCCTCCCGCCTGGCCCCAAAGTGCTGGGAATACAGGCATGAGCCATCACACCCAGCCAATATTAGCTTTGTTATCTGCTCAGCTGAGACCAGCCTTTTTTCTTCCTATTATTGCAAACTGGGGCATGGGCAGGATTTTATTTTGCTATCTTTGGCAGGAGTGCCCACTTTTCATTGGAGTTAAAGCTAGATACAGATCTTGGCACTACTTAGAAACTTGACACTTTCTGTACCACACCATTAAACATCTCCCTGCTGGCAATGTGTCTTACTTATTATACTTTAGCTATTTCATGCTCACTATTGAGCAGGCTACAATAGAACTGTCGAGTAAACATGCTGATTCAATAATTTCGAAGTTTCACTAGCATTCAAATTCTTCGTAGACCGCAGACCAGGCAGAATGAACACAGTAAATATCTTACACAGACTGAATACCAAAGGATGTGAGTGGAGAGGAAAACTAAAGGAAGAAGACTATACCATTTCATTCAAAACCAAGTCAACACTTTATTAAGTGTGCACCAAGTACAAAAGCACTGTTCGTCCTATGAGTCTTTTTTGATTAGAGGATGCAGATGCCTAACGCACTGTTTCCTTGTGCATGTTGTATTTAGCTATGAAGATAGTTAAAAGGATCAGACAGGCAAGGGACCACAGGAGCTGCAAAGAAAAAACAGGTGTCCCTGTGGCTAAAATGTGTCTTAATAATCTGGCGTTTAAGGGCCTACTTCTGGCATGAACAAACACTTGGACATGGGAACTAGTGGGTCAAGTTTGGTAGATGTATAAGGCTCATGGGGATAATACTGGCACAAAAGGATTTTGAAGATAGGTGAGTGCCAGATTGGAAGGGCCTTAAACATCAGCTAAGAAACATGAGGGTTTTGCCTATATTTTCTAACCTGCTTTTGTAACTTCAAATACCTGAAGGATATTCTGGTTTACCATTATGCAGTAGTGCACTAGAGAGAGGATTAGAATTGTGAGAAGGCAGGGGAAGAGTAATACGTACCTTCCTCTTCCCTTAGTTACTATTAAATTATCTGCCTATCCTGTCCTTCCTTGGGCAAAACATCAATTGTATGCAATTAGAAGTCAGCAAAGGCATTCAAGCCATGAGTTTAAAAATTAAACCTTTGTTGTGTGAAGATTGAGGTAGAAGGAATATATGATACATCACGGAAAACTAGACAATTGGAAGACTTTTGGAATACTATTGGCAAAAAAGGACATAGAAGCTACTCTGTCAGAATAAATAATGATGCTAGCTTTAAGCATGTTTTGCTTGGGAAAAATATGAAACGGATAGTTAAATGGAAGTGTTAGGTAGACTGTTAGTGAGGATCTAGGTCATGGGAGAAAGTTTAGGATTGATATAGTGATTTGAGATTCAGCTCTACAGAAGTGATAGCTAGATGAAAATGACAAAGAGAGCATAGAAGCCTAGACTGAATGATTAAGAAAGAAGGATGTTATTACACCCTCCTAACAATGCATACTAGATTCATTTATATCAAGCAACAGAAAGCTATGACACATGCTTGTTTCATAGAAACTATGAAAGTTGTTGATCACTCCAGGATATCCTTTACTTACTTATGTTCTGAAAAAACTAAATTACAAAGATCCAGAGTCACTTAAACTCTTTTTTGATTTAGAAATAGAATTCATGATCTTCAAATCTGGTATAAGACTCTGATGTCTGGAATAAAGTTCTTGCTAAATAGCTATTCAAAAGTATAGCTGTGGAAAAGCTTCCTAATTTCTCTAAAATGATTTTTATATGCATAAGTAAATAATTACAATTTTCAACTCATTCAGTTGCTGTCAGTATTAAATGAATTGACGTGAACATTTAACACAATTTATGACACATAGCAAATATTTTTTACATGTTGGTCATTAGTAATTGTTTCTGGTTTGTAAATATGTTCTAATATCTATATCTCTAACATATTTCTGATAATTAGTTTAAATCTTTATGATAAAGCTATTTTAATGAGAATGTAAGTAATATACTCTTTCAAATGTGAAAAATCTTTAATTTGCACATTTCTTTTGAAGGTTGATACCTTAGCCTAAAAGGGGTTGGGAAAGCTGTTGTGAGTAACAGGACAACCTCACAATTAAACAAAAGAGCTCAGTTGATCTACACTGAGTGGATTGCTGTAAAAGAAATATTAGCTTTTTTATTTTTAATTTTTTTAACTATTTAGAAATAGGATCTTGCTCTGTCATGCAGGCTGGAGTACAGTGGCACAGTCATGGCTCACTGCAGCTTCAATTTCTCATGCTCAAGTGATCCTCCGACCTCAGCCTCCCAAATAGCCGAGACCACAGGTGCATGCTATTTGTTCTATATGTAGTCTCAAAGTTTTTAAGTTGAATAATAAACAGGGACATTAGGCCAATTTGGACACAGAGAGTGGAGATCTTGGGCTTTTATGTTAGTCATAAAGCCATGTCTTTCTGCCAGGTACACGGACATCGTTTGACAGTGGTACAAGTCCGCTATTTGACAGTGGTAGGCCAATGATTTTGTCTAGTGAAATAGTAGCTGGCCAATTTAAATATTTATTAATTTAATTATATTTTAATATACTGAGAGCATTAATAACAACCACCAGAATTTCTCTTATATTGGGAATAAATATCAATATTTATTTCTATAAGTTCAGAGTTGTTCTCGTTTTGGTGTTTTTAGGTTTTGTTTTATATTAGATACAGTAAGCTTTTTGTCAATTATCATTAAAATTTTGACTTTTTCAGCTGGGCATGGTGGCTCACACCTGTAATCCCACCACTCTGGGAGGCCAGGGTGGGCATATTACCTGAGGTCAGGAGTTCCAGACCAGCCTGACCAACACAGAGAAACCCTGTCTCTCATAAGAATACAAAAAAATTAGCCAGGCATGCACATCTGTAGTCCCAGCTACTCGGGAGGCTGAGGCAGGAGAATGGCTTGAACCTGGGAGGCAGAAGTTGCAGTGAGCCGAGATTGTGCCACTGCACCCCAGTCTGGGCTACAGAGAGGGACTCCATTTAAAAAAAAATGGCTTTTTCCAAGCAATTACATAGTCTGTGTCATAGAGGGATTTGTGATTTTGCTGAAGCACAAATTTATGTTGGTCATCCAGCATTCTTATTTTTTGGCTGCTTTGCTCTCTAGTCATTAGGAAATTACATATGATAGAGTCATGTTGTTGTTACTCATAAATTCATGTGCATGTGTGTAAGTGGCTGATGTCTATAGTTTAGGATTTGTTTTGCTTTTTCTTACAGCAGATGATCTATAACTGCAAAAGGGTTAAGGTGAACTCAGGCAAGTGACTAGATATAATCCCCGGTAATTTGACTAAAAGGCAGGGACTGGTCCATTTCCTTGTCTGGTTCACTCTACTGCCGGTTACCTGTGATTGCAGAATTTAGAGACCTGATTCCTTTGGCTTGTGACACTATGCAATCATGGATAGACAGACCAGAAGGCATTCAAAGAGAATACCTGGGCAGCTCTTGCAATCAGACAGAGAACATATGAAATATTGCGGCCTCATACTAAAAGATTTCCTGGTAAGGAAATTTCAAAATCTCTCTCCCCATCAAATACAATCTGATATTTTGTCACTTTCACTATCTGAATAAGATTCTTTCCATCAAAACCAGAGTCCTGCTTTTACATTAATTTAGCCTATTATGTCCTCTATCCATTGAGACCAGCTCCAGGAAATAGACAGTTCCTTGGCTATTAGTGAGAAAGATTTCCTGGAACTTTCTCCATCTCCTTCCATTGCATACAATACAAACTACTTTATACTTTAGTTAATATGACTCTTAGTTTCCATTTAATTCATTAATTCTCTAAGATCTTACAGAAATGTATTTTTTTAAAATCTCATGTTGGTTTAAAATAGTTCCCTGAATAATCCCTTGTTAAAACTCAACAAGATTAAGCATGAGGGTGAAATCAAGAGATAAACAGATATTGAATAATGCAACATCACTGAGTTTAATTTTGTTTTTTTAAACTATGTTCCCTGAATAGGTGAGACAAGGTAACTGTAGATAAAGTGCCGCGTTTTAGGATTTTCTTTTCTTCTATCTCACTCCTTGTGGTAGACGGCATAATGGCCCTGCAAAGATGTCCACATCCTAATTCCTGGAACCTGTGAATATGTTACCTTACATGGCAAAAGGCACTTTGCAGATATGATTGAATTCAGGATCTTGAGATAGATTACCCTGGATTATTTAAGTGGACCCAATATAATTACAAAGGTCCTAATGAAAGAGGTGTCAGTTTCAGAGAAGATGTGATGATGAATGGGAAGCAGAGACTGGAGTGATACACAAAGGGGCTACTAGCCAAAGACTGCAGGCAGCCTCAACCTCTGGAGCAGGAAAAGACAAGGAAACAAAATCTCCTACAAAGCTGCCAGACGGTGCAGAGCCTTGCAGAGACCTTAATTATAGGATTTCTGGCCAGAATTGTAAGATGGTAAACTTCTGTTGTTATAAGCCATTAAATTTGTGATAATTTGTTACAGCAGCAATAGTAAACTAATATACTCTCCATCAATTTTTTAAATGTGTCTAAATCATTTTTAAACTTTACCACCAGAGTGCTTTGCATCTTTCGGAACACCCACTGTTCTTCTTTTTCATTACCTTCTTCTACCCAGGATGTTTGTTTTATAACTAGAGCCTATTGTGCAAATTCACTGCCATTACTTCCTGAGAATTGGGATTGCTTTTATCATCAATCTAACGGAAGTCATTTACCCAGTATCTGCTAGGTGCTTTATGCTGTGCTAGGTATTATTTTAATGTATCCCTTTCTCTAAGAGATCACAATCTCTTTTGTAATCATGAGTTGAAGAATAATTTTGGAGAGTGAAGTTACTTGGAATCAGAAGAAATAATTATAGTGTTTTCAATTAACTGATGTAGAAAAAAATTTCTAGCTGAAGAATTATAGTTCTCAGAATGTAAATCATAAGCCTGCCTGATTGTGAATTTACGGGATGAATAAGACTAGAGAGCTAATATGCAGTATGAATAATATGGCTGTAATAGCATTTGGTATAGTGGGAGTTTGCTAAGAGAGTGGATTTTAGATGCTCTTACAGAAAAAAAGGGTAACTCTGCAAAATGATGCTTGTGTTATTTTGCTTGACTATAGTAACCATTTCATTATGTGTAAGTATATTAAAACAGCTTGTTGTATACATTAAATATATTCAGTTAAAGAAAGAAAAAAGGAGAGCTAGCTAGCTAAAGGTAATTATATGTAAATAGTTGGAATTTATGTGTCGTTTAATTTAAATTATGTATAATATATACACATGTAATTTAAATAACCTAACTTGAATACACTTTAAAATATGTTTATGCTCCATCTTTTTAAAAAATTGTAGTAGCTATGTAGACATAAAATTTGGCTTAAATGTAATAAACTGTATATCACATTTTCCTAATTATACTGTATATCATTTGGTATACCAATGTGAACCAAGTTAAAAACACTGTCTTCATCTTAGACAATGTGGCTTGGCCAAATATTTGTGTGGATGCTATAAATAAGTAAAAAAATCTAAATAAATAAGTAAATAAAACATCAGTAGGACAGTGCTAAAATTAAAACAACAGAACATGAGCCTTACATCTAGGTAAGAACAGGTATTGCAAGTGGTTACAGCATCTGCTCTGTCAATTCAGCCGGGTTTCTAGAGCCATCAGCCTCTGGCAGTGTTGCTTTCACTAAACAATTATGGAATGTAAATTTGCAGCTCAGTGTCAAATGTTCTGGATTGATGTAAACGATTTGGGTTTAATTTTTCTCAGAACCATCTGGTTGGCACTGAAGGACTAGCAAAAAGGACAGTTCTATGGTTTCTAAACATTAAAAAATCACAGACAGCTCTAGTATTGGAATAATTTCATCATGATATTTTATAATTTGAAATTTTAGCTAATGAAGTAACGGTTGGTTTATCTATAGGTTTTGATATGTCTCATTATATTGTAAAATAACTTTTATTAAAATATGCAAAATATAAAAACAAAATCACTTGTAAAATCCTATATCCAGAGGTAAGTAGAGTGGACAGTTTGTGTATGTGTGTTATTTTAAAATCAATACTCATTTTAAAATTTCAAAGACTCTTGAGAGTGAAGTAAGTTTAAAAAGTCACCTTCCCTTTGCTTCCAGTGTCCCCTTTCCCACTTCCAACAGTGAATCACTGTTTACAATTTTTTGAATACTCTCCCAGAAATACTTTAAAGAAATATCTGTGTGTTTGTGTGTGTATATATGTGATTTTCATAAATATGAAATCATGTTGAGTACAATATTTATAGCTCTATCTTCACCTAAAGATGTTAATAATAAATCATTACTATATGTATATATTTCAATAAATTCTGTAACAATATGGAAAAAATGAACTGTTATAAGCGCTATGTGTCAGGTACTAGTATTTTTTATCCCATTATTTCATTGAATTCTCACAACTATATTAAGTGGTTCCCATTGCTGCAATTTACAGATGAGGAAATGGAGGGATAAAGATGAAGTCTAAGGCCACACAGTCAGTAAATGACAGAGCTAGGTTCTGATTCTAGCCCTGTGTTACTTCAGAACTTAGGTATTGTAGTTCTTACATCAACAAATAAGTTATCATCTTTATATACTATTGTAAAACATTCAAATAGAATAATATAACATAATTTATTTAATCAGCATTTTGACATCAGGTTTTAGGTTACTTCATTTTTATTATTGTATGTAATGTGTTTTCAAAATTATTGCTCTAAATTATTTAAAGTATAATTACTGATTTAGTAAATTGTCCTCAACATATATTTTATTTTTAAAAATTTTGGTTCATTTTATAATTCTCTCTGCTTCCCTCTCTCTTTTTCTGTCTTCCTTTTTTTCTCCCTCCCTCCCTTTCTTCTTCTCCCTTTCTTGCTGATCTGAAAGGTCAAAATGCATCTCATTTTTAAAATTTGTATTTTTTTAACAGATGAATTCAAAATGTTTTCTTATTTCTTGCCATTTGCATTTGTTATTTTGTGATTGTTCGTCTATTGTTCTCATCACATTTATCTTCTGTGATAAATTATCTTTATTAAGGTTTGTAGGAGTTATTTATGTATTAAGGGTATTTTTGGCTTATGTATCAAAGTCACCTTTCCAGTTTATCATATTTTGAATGTTATTATAGCATTATTGATCTTGAACAGATTTTTATTTTACTAAATCTATCCATATTCTCTTGATTTCTGCCTTTAGATAATGCTTATAAAACTATTCCCAACACAAAAATTATGAGAATATTTGCTTCCAGTCTTCTTAGAGCAAACATTCGTATATTTAGCCTGTATTAATTTATTTGAATGTATGATAAGAGACATGAAAAAATATAACTTATTTATTTATTACCCAATCATATCTTTAAAATATTATTTCTCCAAATATTTAACATTTTTATTATTATGTACAAAATTTTATATATTTGTAACCAAATTGTGTTATTTCTGAACTATTCATTTTCTATAAATTTTCAGTCCAATTTTACAGCTTTTTAAAACAAGTATAGGCAATTAGGCAAGAAAAATGGCACAAAGATTGGAAAGGAAGAAACAGAGCTGTCTTTATTTGCAGACAGAATGATGATTTGTATGGAAAACCTTAAGGATTCTGCAAAACAATTACTTGAACTAATAGTGATGTTAGTAAAATAGGTTTCAAGGTTAATATATCAAAATCAATTTTTTTTATCAGCAAACAATTATAAAATGAAATTTTAAGAATTTCATAAAGCTGTATCACAACACAAAACATATGTAGGAATAAATTTTAAATGTGGTACAAGTTCTATAGCCTAAAAAACAGAAACATTTATGAGGGAAGTTAAAGATGACTTAAATAAACAAATTTGCTATGTTAGTGGATTAGAAGGTGCAATACTGATAAAATCTCAGTTTTCTCTCATCTAATCATTGGATTCAGTGCAACCCTACTCAATCTCAGCATTATTTTTCACAAGAATTGACAATCTGGTTCTAAAATTTACATGGAAATATAAAGAACTTGAATATTCAAAGTAATCTTTAGAAAGATGAACAAAGTTTGAGGATATATACTACCTGACTCCAAGATATATTATAAAGCTACAATAATCAAACAGTGGTAAACTGGTATGAGAGTGAAAGATATGAAAGCAATAGAAATACACCCACATAAATATGGGCATTTGATTTTTGACATAAATGATAAAGCAACCCAATAGGAAAAGAGACGGGGCCGGGTGCGATGGCTCATGCCTGTAATCCCAGCACGTTGGGAGGCCGAGGCGGGCGGATCACGAGGTCAGGAGATCGAGACCATCCTGGCTGACATGGTGAAACCCCGTCTCTACTAAAAATACAAAAAATTAGCCGGGCGTGGTGGTGCGCGCCTGTAGTCCCAGCTACTCGGGAGGCTGAGGCAGGAGAATGGCGTGAACCCGGGAGGCGGAACTTGCAGTGAGCCGAGATCACGCCACTGCACTCCAGCCTGGGTGACAGAGCGACACTTGTCTCAAAAAAAAAAGGAAAAGAAAAATAGGAGAAGATACTCTTGAACAGATGGTGCTAGAATGAGTGAAATGAGTGAAAGAATGAGTATCCAAATAGGAAAAAAAAAAAAAAAGAAACAAAACCAAATCTCAACCTCTCACAACATACACATAGGAAAAAATTCAAAATCTATCATATTTTTAAGCGTAAAAGTTGAAACTAACAAACCTTAAGAGGAAAACAAAGGACTGGTACGCAGGGTATATAAAAAAAATCCTACAACTCCATTAAAAAAGTTAAACAATCCAATAAATTATGGACCAAAGGTTTCAACAGTCACATCAAAAGAACATATAGGAGTGGCCAATAAGCATATGGAAAAATGCACATCACTAGTTTTTAGAAATATGAAAATTAAAGGCACCAGGAGACACTACTGTGCACCTACCAAAATGTTAAAAACTAAAACAACTGACAACATCTAATTTTGGCAAAGATGTGGAACAACCAAAACTCTCCTATGGAGAAAGGGAGAACTATCCTTTGGAAAGTGGGATGGTTATATGAATAGATACGTGATAGAGCAAGTATAGTAAAATAATTATAGTAGAATCTAGGTGGTGAGTATAGGGTATGCCTTTAAACATTTGTTCAATTTTGCTGAATGTTTGAGATTTTTAATAATAAAACATTAGAAAATTATAGCTTTCAAATATACTTGACCATAAAGTCAGTTCCCATGTTGTCTTTAAAAAGTTGCTGGCTATTTTCGCTTGTTTACATTGCTATTCTAAAAAAATATCACTTTGAGATTTGTTTGGCCTTTGGTTTACTCATATTAGTGTGGCAATTTCATCGAGTTTCGACAGTTGAAATATAGTTATGCAATGTGTAATTTTATGTTTACATTCATTGTTAAATTTGTTGCTAGATATTAAATATTTCTGGTTCCTTGTAAGATTGGGATCTCACTCATTTTTATTGTAATTGGTTCTTTCTAATACAGATGCTCTTTTAAGAGTTTTCAACGTTCAACTTTTATATGCTACTAAGCAAAAGTGAATCATTCTGTTTATTAATATTTAATAGAAAGGGTTTTTGGCCACGGTCATTTTATTCTTGGACAGCTCAGATATGTCTTGCTTCCTGTTCTTGATTATTTTTGAGGTAGTTTATGAATAGTATAACACAACATGTCTGTTAAATTCAACAGCGGTGTGAGGGTCAAAAAATTAAGAATTTTAAATAGAGTTCTAGGATTATATTGGAAATAAAAGTAGAAAAAATCAGCGAAAACTAAAAATAAAATATAATTATTACACATGCATATGATACATTTTTAACAAACTGAACATTAAAGAGGGCATAAATGAATCTTGCAACTCATAACAAGTGCTGTGTCTATGCAATTAGCAATAATCACCAAGAATCAATAAAAGTGATTAATAAAATGGAAAAATGCTAAGGGTGTGGCTGAAAACATATTTCAATTTGATCACATATCAACCTAATGTTAACTGAGTTGGACAAGTGTAATAGATTCCTGCTGATAAAGTTTTTGTCACATGTTGGATAGGCTAAATGGCGAGGAAACATTTTACAGGGAACTCAGTTATTGAAGAAGTAGAACCAGGCAGAGACCATCAAAGGAAGCAGGCATTTGCTTAAAAGTTTTTCAAATTAGACGAAAATTTTCCCTTTTAAAAAGCCCAAAAGAATGTTTGAATTACTATAGCTGTTTAAACAGCTTTAATGGACCATTTCCCAAGCCTATTTGATAGAAATGCATCTGATGGCTATACGTTTACATTTCTCATAGTCATTTTGAATTTTTGAATTTATGAAATTATGAACACCTTTCCAGAATCCAACCTCTTCCTAAATATCGGATTTTCTCCATGTAGAGGGGCTATTTTTTTTCTTTTTAGTATTTTGCCCATTACTAACCATCTACTAAGCTCTCTTGTCAATTCCTACAGTAATTAATTGCCTACTCGAGTTTCCAGGAGGCATTCTTTGTAAATAATGGCACCTTATGACACTTCTTAGAATTGAAATTCAATGTATTTAACATGACCCAGAAGGCCTGGGCTGCCTCTCCAGCCTCATTTCATGCCTCTCTTTCCTTCCTTTGCTGCACTGCCCACCATTCTGACCTGTTTTCTTTCCTTGAATATGAGGATTGCCCTTTCCAGCCCTAGGGCTTTAAGCTTTCTGTTCTTGCTGTTTGGAGTGCCCTTTGGGACACATCACCTCTCCTCAACAACTCCTGTCCATACTTTACATCTCTACTATGGGGACCTTCTTCCAAGAAACTTTCCCTGGCTCTATAGTTTATATTAGTTCCCCTACCACCCACCTCTTCTGTCTCAGAGCAGCTGGTTCTTTTTCTTCAGGGAACATTTCGCAGTTTATGAATCTATCTTTTATGTGATAATGCATTTGATATCTATCTCCTCTCCCACAAGGTTGTAAGCTTCATATCAGCAAGGACAATATCCTTTTTCTTTTTTTTGTTTTTTTAACATCGCTATATTCTTAAACCTATCATGTACAGGGTACATAAGAGAAAGAGAAATTTCATAAATATTATTTAAACATTGAATTCTATCAAAATGGGTTCCTGTTTCTTGCAGATAAGACCTTACTCTCACATATTTGTTTAGAAGAAAAAAAGAAAAGCTTGTCTCTATTGTGATACTTACGTCTGATAGTGACTTTATAGATTTCCATTTGAGAAGCATTTGTATATGAGAAATATACAACGTGTTAATAAAATAGAGATTCTAATGATGAAATTCTCAAAAATAAAACTACAGGGCAGTAAGGGGAAAAAGATGAAAAAAACAGAATCATTTAGCGTATAGCACACAGGTGATTATCAACTCCTAGCTCCACATTTGGGAAGACAAGATCTAATACATAAAAATATGAAGGGAGTATAAATATATAAAAAGAGATGATCTATATATTCTGGGGAATTTCAAACAACGTCATTATCATTACGTGTGGTACTGAGAGACTGTCAAGTTTTCCCTTTTTAAAATTAAAAATATTAGTAAGTGTTTTTTTATTTCCTTTTTTTTTTCTTAAAATATCTTATTTTTCTGAGGAAGAGACAGCCATTTCATTTGAACAGGTTGAAGGATTTTATCTGTTATACTATACGTCCTGTACTTTAAGCTATTTGAATGTTAGATTAGAGATGGTGCTCAGAAGGTACGATAGTCTGCTAGAGAGAACGTGGCAATGAAGGTGCCACAGGTGATTCCTTTGTGTAAGGATGTTTTGGCTGTAAAGACCCAGAAATCCTCATTCTTTCACAGATACCTAAAAAGTAAACTGGCCTAGCTATATTTTTTAAAAGTCTGAAGAATGTCTGCCTAAAGGTATAAGCCATTGTTTCTGTGAGGGTCTGCGCAAGACTCAGATGGCATCCCTAAAATGGAATTGAGGGGGTTTGTTTACAAAAGGACTATTCACAAAGTCCACGTGTACAAAAATCACAAGGATGGGCATATACGTTATATGCAGTAAAACAAGCCCTTTTTAGTGTGCCAATTAATGAGTTTTGTCAAATGTACACATGCTTATATAACCAGCAGCCCAATAGAAATTCAGAACATTTCCATTATTGCTAAACATTCCCTTATGTCTCTCTATAATCAATCCCAAACCCTAGGTTGTGAGCACTCACTGACCAACTTGCAATTACTATAGATTAGTTTTGTCTGTTCTTGGCAACCAATGCAAAAATGGACAAACAGGATCAGATCAACTTAAAAAGCTTCTGCATACCAAAGGAAACAATCAGCAAAGTGAAGAGACAATCCACAGAATGGGAGAAAATATTTGCAAACTACCCATCTGACAAGGGATTAATAGCCAGAATATACAAGGGACTCAAACAACACTATAGGAAACAATCTAATAATCCGATTTAAAAAATGGGAAAAATATCTGAATAGACATCTCTTAAAAGAAGACAAACAAATGGCAAACAGGTATATGAAAAAGTGCTCAATGTCATTGATCACCAGGGAAATGCAAATCAAAACTACAATGTAATATCATCGCACCCCAGTTAAAAGGACTTTTAACCAAAAGACAGACAATAACAAATGCTGGTGAGAATGTGGAAAAAAGGGAATCCTCGTATACTGTTGGTGGGATTGTAAATTAGTACAACCACTTTGGAGAACAGTATGGAGGTTCCTCAAAAATCTAGAAATAGAGCCACCGTATGATCCAGCAATCCCACTGCTAGGTATATACCCAAAAGAAAGAAAATTGGTATTTCAAAGAGATATCTGTATTCCCATGTTTATTGCGGTATTATTCACCACAGCTAAGATTTGGAACCAACCTAAGTGTCCCATCAACATTTGAATGGATAAAGAAAATGTGGTATGTATACATAGTGGAGTATTATTGAGCCATGAAAAAGAATGAGATCCTGTCATTTGCAGTTACCATGGATGCAAGTGGAGGTCGTTATGGTAAATGAAATAAACCAGGCACAGAAAGACTAAGTTTACATGTTCTCACTTATTTGTGGGAGCTAAAAATTAAAACAATTGTACTCATGGAGATAAGAGTAGAATGATGGTTACCAGAGGCTGGGAAGGGTAGTGGTGGGGAAGTGGGAATGGTTAATGAATACAAAAATAGAGTTAGATAGAAGGAATAAGATGTAGTATTTGACAGCACAATGAGATGACTGCAGTCAATAATGTATTATACATTTTAAAATAATTAAAAGAGTATAATTGGATTGTTTGTAACACAAAAAAAGCATACATTCTTCAGGTGAAGGATACCCCATTTACTCTTATGTGATTATTATGTATTGCATGCCTGTGTTAAAATATACCATGTACCCCATAAATATACACACCTACTAGGTACACACAATTTTTTAAATTGCCTGTTCTTGAATTTTATATGAATGAGGTAATACAGTAAGGATTCTTTGGCTCTAGCTCCTTTAGCTCAGCATAATGTGGTTGAATGTATTAGTAATTTGTGCCTTTTTCTTGATGAGTAGTATACCATTGTATAAATTATACCACAGGTTATCAGTCCTCTGCTGAAATATACCTGGAATGTTTCCATATTATTTTTCATAAAGCTTCTATAAATATTTTTGTATGATGCTTAATTTATGATGAAGTCAAATATATATATTAATTTATGACAAAGTCAAATACACACACACACACAGATATATATATATATATATATATATATATATCTTTACTCTATAGGTCATTTTGGGTCTTGTCTAAGAAGTATATCCCTACCCCATGGTTGTGAAGGTTTTATTCTATGGTGAGCTTTAGAATCTTTATAATTTCAGCTTTTATATTGAGACTTGTGATCCATTATAGTTAATTTTTGTGTACATCGTAAAGGTAGGAAATAAGATTTACTTTTGCTTATATGAACATACAGCTGTTCCAGAATCATTGGTTGAAATACTAGCATCTCCCTCATGAAATTATCTTGGCACTTCTGTTGAGAATGAGCTGACCTAATATGGATGAGCCAATTTCTGAACTCTCTATCCTGTTCACTAATCTTTGTGATGATGCTGATATCACATAATCATAACTTCTATAACTTGATAATAAGCCTTGAAAATCAGAGTGTATTTCTCCAATTTTGTTATCTTTTTACAAGGTTATATTGTAGCCATTCCAAATACCTTGAATTCCCATATAAATTTTTACAAGGTCTACTAAAAACAACCTGCTGGGATTATGATTGACAATGCATTAAACCTGTTGATTAATTGAGGGTTACATCGTCACCTTAAAAATACTGAGTGTTCTAATCAAAGAACATGTAATATGTCTCCATTTATTTAGGTTTTCTTCAATTTCTCTCTGTGCTTTTTTTGCGTGATTTACATTGTACAGTTACTGCACGTTTATTAAATTTATCTCAAAGTATTTTATAGTTTTGGATGCTGTTAAAATTTATATCTTTAAAATTTCATTTTTCAGTTTTTTTGTTTCTCATAAGGAGAGATTAAATTTATTTTGTAATATTGATCTTGTATTCTGCAACTTTGCCAGATCACTAATTTTCATAACATTGTTGCAGATTGCTTAGGAGTTTCTATGTATATGCCCTTGTTATCCACAAATACAGTTTCACTACTTCCTTTCCAAAGTGTATGGGTTTTACTGTTTCTTTTCTTGCCTTAATGAACTGACTAGGCTCTCCAGTAAAGTGATAAATAGAAGTGATGACAATGGACATCCTTGCTTTGTTCTTAATTTTAAGCAGAAGCATTCAGGCTTTTAGCATTCGTGAACTATGTTAGCAGTAGGTGTCTCAGAGTTGCCCTTTATTAAGTTCAGTTCTCTACCTAACAGTTTTTTTTTAATCATAAATGTGTGTTGAATTTGTCAAATGCCATTTATATATCTATTGAGATTATCAGGTGGGTTTCCCCTTTGTTTATATAGGGAATTAAATTGACTGGTTATCAAATTGTTGCATCAATATTGTATTCTTATGATAAACTTCAATAGGTCATGATATATTTCCCTTTTTATCTCTTTGAATTTGCTAAATGCAACTTGTTAATATTCTGTGAAGGAAATTTTTGTTTTTATGCTCATGAGGGCAACTGGTCGCTAGTTCTCTTTTCTATTAGTATCTTTGTTTGGGTTTAGTATAAAGGTCCTGCTGTCCTCATTAAATAAGTAAAGAGGTATTCTTTCTTCCTCTATGTTTCTGAAACATTATTTTCTCCTTAAGTGAGATTATTTTCTTGTTAAGTGATTGCAAAACAAAAATAGTTTTCTTTTATACAAATTACATCTTCTTCAGGAATATGGGTTTTCTTCCAGTAGTGAGCTGGCTTATTTGCGTGATCAACTTTCATTTATTTGTGGAGAGATTTTTCATAGCAAATCTTGTTTTTAATTTTTAATGATAATTGTGCTGTTTTAACTCATATTCATAAAATTTGGCAAATGGTTTAGTTTAGGTATGATTTAATCACTGTATTCTCAACTATAACTTAATGTAGCCTCAAGAAATTAAAAACAAGTTGATTAAAACCAGCTTACCCTTAGAACATACCAAGTTATTTGAACAGTACAATTAAATATGATTCTATCTTAATCATAAATTCTTAAACAAGCAAAGCAAAACGAAGCCTGGGCCATACAATAACTCCAACAGCCCCATCCCCACACACTTCAGAATCAGTTATTTCCTCTAAAGTAACAACATTTAATAATAATCATTTCAAAAGCCCTCGTTTCCTTTTCCAGCTGTGAACAATTTGGGTCATGTACTGATTAAAGCAGGTAAGAATGGAGATACTCCTCTTGATTTCAATTTAATTAAGATGCCAGTTATCCAAAGTTCACAATCTTTGAATTTAAACCCAATCGGAAGGAACCTCACATGAGATTAAATTTTGCTTTTGTAAATCCTTTTGCTGAGCTCAAGCCTATTGACCCCACATGTTTCTCCTTGCACTCGCCTAAGCATGCTATCCCAGTGGTAGTGAGAAGCAGAATAACCTGCGCCTTTATCTTTCTCAACTCCTTAATTCCCCAGCCTTTGGCTACATTCATGACTCCAACAGGGGCATATTTCCTTTCCCCCACTTTTGTTCTCCCTGCAGCAGAAACTAACTTACCATGGAAAAGAAAGCCCTAAATCTTATCTCTCCATCAGCTTTTCTTTATGTAGGATTCCAAGCAAACAAAATATTATTTTCTTAATACCCAGACCGATGTTTGATACTTTAAACCCTGGCCAAGGAAAGACTAAAGAGGAAATAAAGTTTCAAAACAAGCACAAGAGGAGCAGAAGCCATGGTGTCCAATCTGTCTCCAGTAGCACCACGTTATTTGCCCACCACAACTATAAAACAGTAAACCAAGGTGAGTCTTCCCTGGTACCAAATGAATCCTCTTTCCAGTAGGAAAAGAGGCACTTTGTTCCCAAAAACACTGTTGTTGTGGCCCTATACTTTTTTTTGTTTGTTTGTTTGTTTGAGATGGAGTCTCGCACTGTACCCCAGGCTGGAGTGCAGTGGCGCGATCTCGGCTCACTGCAAGCTCCGCCTGCCGGATTCACGCCATTCTCCTGCCTCAGCCTCACGAGTAGCTGGGACTACAGGCACCCACCACAACGCCCCAGCTAATTTTTGTATTTTTAATAGAGACGGGGTTTCACAGCTCCACAGAGAAATACACAGAAACTGGGAGTAAGTTTAGAAATTTTATAGGGATTTGGCATTGCTCTGCCATTCAGACTCATGACGAGTGGACTTATCTTATTGAAAGGGTTATGGGTCATGTGGTGGCACACTGCGTATTTATGAGCCGTGGTTATAAAACTGGTTATGAGGTTTTAAAACCACATACTGGTCTATACTAAATAGAAATTTTTTTGAAAAATTGCTTTTCAGCATAGTGTGAGAAGCACTAGTATAAAACATATATTTAGTGTCTAAAATAATGCATCTGTCATATATAGGATATCTCTTTCCTCATCTCTTACACTTAGTGTAGATGTCTACTCTTTTTTTGTTGCTTGTGGTTTTTTAACATGCTTCTGCATTTCAACTTTATGAAATTTGTGTTAAAACATCCTGAAAAGAATCTGGAAGCACAGTGGGTTCAACATTCTTTTTAACGACAATCTTCAAGATCGTAGTTTTTTTTCTCTGCTAAATTTTATTAAGGCTGCTTCCAGTGGTGTATAAGAAAGTGTCTCCCACTTTTTAGTAGCATCTCTAAATCACATTGTGGACCAGTGGCTTCTAGAAGATAGGAGCCAATTACAGTGAAAGTAGAGATTATTATGTTCTATTAAAGAAACAATATATATTAACTTTTAACTTAGGTTGTCTGTTCTGTTCTGTCTTTTTTCCTCAGTCTTTCTACTTTTTGAGATCTGGCTTACCTTGGCCCTGTAATCTACAGTTACCTTTTATAATGTCTCCATTAGCCCCTGTCTAACCCTTATGATAATATTTCTACATATATTACACAAAAAAATGAAGTTGAAACAATGTTGAATGACTGAAATCCTTTATCAAAAAGTTCTTAAGTAGCAAATTATGATTATAATAATTCATATCCATCTTAAAACCAGGGAGCATGAAACAAAATTGAGCCAATAGACTCAATACTTTTTATGAAAGTCTGACATTGAAGAATAAATTTAATAATATCAAATAGCAACTTAAAAGCACAAATTTGACATGGGTTTAATATTTGAAGACTAAGATATTAAAATCTAATGTTAAAGTTTTGGTTCACTATGTAGTTATAATTTCTGCCTTGCTCTATGGAACAAAAAGATGAATTGTTTATAGAAGATGTCTTATAATGCTATAAAAGAAACATAAATGCTACTGATAAATACTCATCACATTAAGATGAAAATAGATTAATATTCTTTATCATGGGAACACCAGTAGCACTGAGATTGATGTTATCAAACTATCTTCAAACTGGCAGACCGCATATGTGATTGGGTTGCCTGACCTCCCAAATGAATACTTTTCTCTTACTATATAGCCTAGAAATCTGAAAACCTAAAGTGTTTCAAAGGCATTCTGAAAAAAAGATCTTAAAAAATAAAGCAGCAGTATCAAACAGCAGGGACATATAATTTTAGGACTATACCATGCGCATGTGTAGCAGGTAACACACTTAAAGAGAATTGATCCTATGCAGGTACAATTTTATCAAATACTACCATAACTAAACAATAGTGATGGTAATAGTTATCAGAGGTACTGTATGTATAGACTGAGATAATGACTGCATTGATTCGTTGGGTTCTCTGAAGAGGTTCTTTACAAGTTAAGACTATTTTTTAAACACACATACACACAAATTAGCTAAGGCAATTTGCATACTCTGGAAAAGTACTACATGTAGCTCACTCTATGAATACAAATATGCATGTAATCTTCAAGTAAAATACAGGTAGGCATTATATCTCCAGCACGAGTCAGTAGTCTCTCTTCACTAAGAGGTTAAAGAGAGGCCATAAACCAATGGAAAGGAATACCAGAATAAAACAAGCAAAGCTTTATTTTTCACTTTGCTTCTTTGATTCAGTGTGTATTCTCTTCTGTGAGTCTGTTTCCTGATAATTTAAAATGAGTTTTTATGTAGGCATGATATGTATAATTTCAGGTATTGTGAATTGTTAAACTTCCAATCAGTGTACTCAGCCTCCAGTTGTTATATAATATATAGCTATTACTACCTATCTATAGTTCTTACTCTGTATCCATCATCTTCCTGAGTTAGTAAAATAGAACAGCCATGTTATTTCAGTCCCAATAACATGATTTTCTATAATAGATAAAATCCTGTGATATGTTGTATGTAGGCAGTATTATTAAACATTTTTTCTCATTTTTTTCTCTCTCTTTCTATTGCCTTTTCCTTTAGTAGTTTGCTGCCTATGATCACACGAATTTATTACTCAGAATTTTTTAAATGTGCATTTTTATTGATTTTTTATAAAAATAAAAACACTATACCCTACTTTCCTCTATCTTTCCCTTTAACTTCTATCATATTTTTCTTTTAAGCAGGAGAATTATTCTCTATTTTTCAGCTACAGTAAATCAAGTGTTTGATCATCAAGCATGGTTTTCAATCTATACAATCCTGTATTTAGGGTCTCATTGGCTATAAGTTGGTGATGTAAAACCATTTGAAACAGATCTGTTTGTTTGAAGTGGGTTGTAGGGAACCCCTGTAAAAAGAGGGATTCCTCCCTCCCCATATCTTCTCTCCACATGGTCTTTCTCTGCCCAATGCAGAATAGCCTTAATGAGTTTCCATGGTAATTCTTGGTTTTCTTATGAATAGCTTAAAAATCGATGGATATTTAAGATGTAATCCATCGATTTTTAAGCTATTCATGAAGTATCTCAAATTAAAACACAAAGAAAATATCAGCAGATACACAGAAGAGTAACTCCTAGCATCTTAAGTGAACTGTGTTTAATAAGTAGTTCCTAGAAACAGCTGTGGAAACGAAAAGGATTAAATAAACAGATTCCAAGAGGGATAAGCCTTTCCAAGGTGCAAAATGGATGCCTGTTGTTTTCGTCCCTGGAAATAATTACCAGTTCTCGGTATGAATTAAGGGTCAGGCTTTGCTCACACAAAGGATAAAGTAAAATAACAAGATTTCTGTGCAGAACTTGCACAATATTTAAGAAACTCAAGGAGCCCAGAATTCTGTTTGCTTTCTCACCTATTTGCCAAATCTGGGGGTCATGCTGAAGGCCTGGGAGCTTTACAGAGAAGTCTGACCTGTTCCCATACCTTCACAGAATTAAGGAAATAAAATCCCGCTTGAGGAACAGGCCTGCCTCAAACACATAGTTTATCATCTTCTCATGATATCTACCAAATTTGGAAATAGCATGGAATGGAAGGGCAAACAGAAAAACCCAAGACCTACAAAGGCTGACTGAATTTTCATAGTTATTTAGAGTTCAGGAAGTATAAATCTACCAGTTTCCGAAGAGGAAGCTTGGAACATGCCTGAATAACATGAATGAAGCACCAACCCAGCCAATTATTCACTATAATCCATGATTGAGTAGAAGTGATTAACACCCCTCACATGTACCCTACCCATCTTACAGAATTCAACAGGAACCCTAGAAAAAAGGTAAGCTCAACCAGATCCTTTATGTTTCCTTAATATATGATATACACATACAATAAAAAATTATTGAAAATGTGAATAAGCAAGAAAATGTGGCTAATAATCAAAAGAAACAAAATAAGCAGACTAACAATCCAATAATGGATTTAGTCTGTATCTACAGACTTTAAAATTGCTATTATTAATATATCAAAGGGCAGAAGTATACATGCACTAAATGTAGGAATACATGGAGAGTTTCACTAAAGAGTTGAAATACGTGAAACAGGTTGATATTCTAGAGCTGCAAAATACAATATATACGATTAAGTCCTTATTGGATGGGTTTCACAAGAGAAGGGACATAGAGAAGATACTATAAATACAATTAGAGATAGTTCAATACATCTAAAGGAAGCTCTGAAAGAAAGAATACTAATTAAAGAAAAAGAAAATATCAGTATATGAGCTACAGTGAGAAATTCAAATATATGTGCAATTGGAATGCCAAAATGGAGAGCAAAGACAACAGGAAATCAATATTTAAAAACCAAATCAATATTTAAAAATCAAAATAACCAAAAATGTTCCAAAAGTAATAAATGGCATCAAGTTACGAATTCAAAAGTCTAACAGCACCCAAGCAGGATAAATAAGAAATGATCACAACAAAGATCACTGCAGTCAAATTATTAAATATCAAAGAAAAGGAAAAAATATTTAAAAGCAATAGTATGTTCTTTTCAAAAGAGAAGCAATAAAACATAAGGTTAATTTTCCAATAGTAACTGTGAAAGACAAGAGAAAATAAAATGATATCTTTAAGTGCTAAAATAAAAACTAGAATTTTATTGACTTTATTTTACTTTCAGGGGGTATACGTGCAGGTTCGTTACCTGGGTATATTATGTGATGCTGAGGTTTGGGGTATGAATGATTCCATCACTCAAGTACTGAACATAGCACCTGATAGTTTTTAAACCTTTGCCTTTTCTCTTCTCCGCTCTGATAGTCCCCGGTTTCTATTGTTACATCTTTATGTCCATGAGTACCCAATGTTTAGTTCCCATTTATAAGTGATTACATGACATATTTTGTTCTCTATTCCTGGACTATTTTGCTTAGGATAATGGCCTCCAGCTGCATCCATGCCGCTACAAAGGACATGATTTCATTCTTTTTCATGGCTACACAGTATTCCATGGCAATATGTACTAAATTTTGTTTATCCAATCCACCGTGGATGGGCACCTAGGCTGATTCCATGTTGTTGATATTGTGAATAGTGTGATGAACATGCGAGTGCCTTTGTATTTTTGGTAGAAAGATTTGTTTTCTTTTGGTTATATACCCAGTAATGGGATTGCTGGGTCAAATGGCAGTTCTGCTTTTAGTTATTTCAGAAATTGCCAAACTGCTTTCCACAGTGATCAAACTAATTTACATTCCCACTAAGTGTATAAGTGATCCCTTTTCTCTGCATCCTCACCAGCATCTGTTGTTTTTGACTTTTTAATAGCCATTCTGATTGGTGTGAAATGGTATCTCATTGTGGTTTTGACTTGCATTTCTTTGACGATTAGTGATGATGAATTTTTTTTTTCATATATTTGTTGGACACTGGTATGTCTTTTGAGAATGGTCTGCTCATATCTTTCATCCATTTTGATGGCATTATTCATTTTTTTGCTTGTTGATTTGTTTAAGCATCTTATAGATTCACGATATTAGACATTTGTTGGATGTGTAGTTTGAAAATATGTTTTCCTATTTTCTAGGTTGTCTGCTTACTCTGTTGATAGTTTCTTTGGCTGTGCAGACTCTCTTTAGTTTAATTGGGTTCTACTTGTCAACTTTTGTTTATGTTGTAAAATTGCTTTTGAGGACTTAGTCATAAATTCTTTCCCAAGGCTGATATCCAGAATGATGTTTTCTATGATTTCTTCTAGGATTTAAGAATCCTAGTTTGAAGTCTTGCATTTAAATCTTTAATCCATCTTCAGTTAGGTTTTGTATATGGTAAAAGGTAGGGATACAGTTTTATTTTTCTGCATATGGCTACCTCGTTATACAAGTATCATTATTGAATAGGGAGTCCTTTCTCCATTGCTTATTTTTGTAGACTTTGTTGAAGATCAGATGGCTGAAGATGTGCTGCTTTATTTCTGGGTTCTCTCATCTGTTCCATTGGTCTATATGTCTGTTTTTGTACAAGTACCAAGCTGCTTTAGTAGTTGTGGCTTTATAGTATAGTTTGAAGGCAGGTAGTATAATGGCTGTGGCTCTGGTTTTTTGTTTGTTTGTTTGTTTTGTTTTGTTTTGTTTTTTGTTTTTTGTTTTTTCTTCTTAGGCTTGCTTTGGCTATTGGGACCCTTTTTTGGTTCCATGTGAATTTTAGAGTAGTTTTTTCTAGGTCTATGAAAAATGACATTGATAGTTCAATAGGAATAGCATTGAATCTGTAGATTGCTTTGGGCAGTATGACCACTTTAATCATATTGATTCTTCCAATGTATAGAGCATGGTATGTTTTCCCATTTGTTTGTTTCACCTATAATTTCTTTTAGTAGCATTTTGTAGTTCTCCACTTACAGATGGTTTACCTTTTTGGTTTAAAAAAATTTTTATGGCTATTTTAAATGGGATTGCACTCTTGATTTGGCTCTCAGCTTGAATGTTTTAGTGTTGTATAGAAATGCTACTATTTTTTTGTATGTTGACTTTGTATCCTGAAACTGTACTAAAGTCACTTGTTAGTTACAAAAGCCTTTTGGCAGAATATTTAGAGGTTTCTAGATATATGATCATATTTTCCATGAAGAGAGACAGTTTGAGTTCTTCTTTGCCTATTTTATTGCCTTTTATTTTTTCTCTTGCCTGATTACTCTGACCAGGACTTCTAGTACTATGTTGAATAGGAGTGGTTAGAGTGAGCATCCTTGTCTTGTTTTAGTTGTCAATGGGGATGCTTCCAGTTTTTGCCCGTTCAGTATGATGTTGCCTCCGTGTTTATCATAGATAACTCTTATTATTTTGTGGCATGTTCCTTCGATGCCTAGTTTCTGAAGTTTTTTATACTGAAGGGATGTTGGATTTTATTGAGAGCTTTTTTCTGCATCTATTGAGATGATCATATGGTTTTCATTTTTAATTCTGTTTATGTGATGAATCACATTTATCGATATGTGTATGTTGAACCAACCTTGCATCCCAGGAATGAAACCTCCTTCATCGTGGTGAATTAACTTTTTGATATGCTGTTAAATTCAGCTTGTTAGTATTTTGTTGAGGGATATTGGTCTCTAGTTTCCTGTTTTTGTTGTGTCTTTGCCAGGTTTTGGTATCGGGGTGTTGCTGGCTTCATAGAATGAGTCAGAAAGGAATCCGTCCTCCTCAGTTTTTTGGAATAGTTTCAGTTGAATTGGTACCAGCTCTTCTTTGTACAACTGGTAGAATTCAGCTGCAAATCTCTCTCAACCAGGGTGTTTTCTTTTTTTTTAACAACCCACGATTTATCCTCCAGGAAAATATCCTCTAAAAAACCCTGAAGTAATTCATCAGCCTATCTTTACTACAAGACATATTAAAACATTATTGAAATTGAAGGAAAATAATTCCAAGAAGCATGGAACTTTAGGAAAGATAGAAAAGTACCAGAAAGAGAAAATATCTAGGTGGTTATAAAGGAGTATTGATTGTTAAAGAGAAATGATATACAGCCTATAACATATGCAGCAATAAAGTAAATGAAAACAGTAATGGCATAAAGTATTGAGTTAAATATTATGTTTCATTCATTGTTCAGGAAGCTAAAGTACTAATTTCATCTGACTTTAGTAGGTGAGTATTCATGTTTTAATATCTAGAATAACCACTATAATAAAATAGATAATACAAGCTAGTAGAGGAGAAAAATAAAATAACAAAATAAAAACATTTTACAAACCTGAAAGAAGTTAAAAAAGGTGAAATAGGGGGACAAAAGCAGAGATGGGAAAATGAATATCAAGTAGTAATACATATTGCTTCCATTTATTATTGTAATATAAAGTTGATAAATACATTCTTTAAAAGTCGGTTGAGTTTAAGAACAACATTAAATAAATAAATGGTGCTGATTGTACATAGGTGACAGAAATTTGGAAAATGCTGGCACAATAACTACTACAGGGAAGCAGAAGAGAATGTTTTCTGAATTTAGGCAAACTAGATGCAGTTCTGACTATGCTATTAGCTATCTAAATAACCAGCAAATAGCAACTTGTCTTTGCAAAGCAAAAGATTATTTTTCAAAAACTTTCATATATATATGATTTTGATTCCTCAATCACTTTTTATTGAAATGATTACTATTTGCCATGTGTGACTATTTACATGTGTAGGTTATTAAGGGCCAATATATATTTTTGTTTGTGTTAAAATGTCCAAAAGAAATTTACTCACATAGGACATTTATAGAACTGAAGGGCCATGGATTATCGAAACGATTTTCGAGAATATGAGTGATGGACCATAGCCATTCATGCAATAACTATTTATTGATTATGTAATATATGTTAGTCTTTGTGCTAGGCTCAGACATTTTGAGACAGAAAAAAAAAAAAAAAAAAACATGGGACCAGTCATTGCAGACAGTATTAAGTAATAGAATAAGGCTAAGTCTCAAACTGAGCAGTGGCACAGGGAGAGGAACAGTTTGTTTTATTGTGTGAGATCCTGAAATCTTCACAAAAGACCAGACACATTAGCTATGCCTTAAATATTTAATAGCTCACTTACTTGGGGAAAGGACATTCAACCAGTTTTGAAAAAAAAATTGCAAATAGATTCACACTTTTAAAAAGTACAAAAATTACTTGAAATGGATGATTTAATATGTTTAGCATTATAATCTCTGAAATGCAGACTGTACATTCCCTTCACATGAATTGTTACATCTGATTTAGTATGTTTTTAGATTGGTTTTGTTTTGAGGCAACTGATGCTAATAAGAAACTTAACAAGAAAGTAAGCCAAGGCATTTTCCTTTGTTAAAGTTTTAAATGTTTCTCTATTAGATTCATTATCCATTTGCTTTGTAGTTTATTTTTATTTATTTATTTATTTTATTATTATTATACTTTAAGTTTTAGGGTACGTGTGCACAACGTGCGGGTTTTTTACATATGTATACATGTGCCATGTTGGTGTGCTGCACCCATTAACTCGTCATTTAGCATTAGGTATATCTCCTAATGCTATCCCTCCCCGCTTCCCCCACCCCACAACAGTCCCCGGTGTGTGATGTTCCCCTTCCTGTGTCCATGTGTTCTCTTCGATCAATTCCCACCTATGAGTGAGAACATGCAGTGTTTGGTTTTTTGTACTTGCGATAGTTTGCTGAGAATGATGGTTTCCAGCTTCATCCATGTCCCTACAAAGGACATGAACTCATCATTTTTTATGGCTGCATAGTATTCCATGGTGTATATGTGCCACATTTTCTTAATCCAGTCCATCATCGTTGGACGTTTGGGTTGGTTCCAAGTCTTTGCTATTGTGAATAGTGCCGCAATAAACATACATGTGCATGTGTCTTTATAGCAGCATGATTTATAATCCTTTGGGTATATACCCAGTAATTGGATGGCTGGGTCAAATGGTATTTCTAGTTCTAGATCCCTGAGCAATCGCCACACCAACTTTCACAATGGTTGAACTAGTTTACGGTCCTACCAACAGTGTAAAATTGTTCCTATTTCTCCACATCCTCTCCAGCACCTGTTGTTTCCTGACTTTTTAATGATCGCCATTCTAACTGGTGTGAGATGGTATCTCATTGTGGTTTTGATTTGCATTTCTCTGATGGCCAGTGATGATGAGCATTTTTTCATGTGTTTTTTGGTGGCATAAATGTCTTCTTTTGAGAAGTGTCCATTCATATCCTTTGCTCACTTTTTTACGGGGTTGTTTGTTTTTTTTCTTGTAAATTTGTTTGAGTTCATTGTAGATTCTGGATATTAGCCCTTTGTCAGATGAGTAGGTTGCAAAAATTTTCTCCCATTCTGTAGGTTGCCTGTTCACTCTGATGGTGGTTTCTTTTGCTGTTCAGAAGCTCTTTAGTTTAATTAGATTCCATCTGTCAATTTTGGCTTTTGTTGCCATTGCTTTTGGTGTTTTAGACATGAAGTCCTTGCCCATGCCTATGTCCTGAATGGTATTGCCTAGGTTTTCTTCTAGGGTTTTTATGGTTTTAGGTCTAACGTTTAAGTCTTTAATCCATCTTGAATTAATTTTTGTATAAGGTGTAAGGAAGGCATCCAGTTTCAGCTTTCTCCATATGGCTAGCCAGTTTTCCCAGCACCATTTATTAAATAGGGAATCCTTTCCTCATTGCTTGTTTTTGTCAGGTTTGTCAAAGATCAGATAGTTGTAGATATGTGGCATTATTTCTGAGGGCTCTGTTCTGTTCCATTGATCTATATCTCTGTTTTGGTACCAGTACCAGGCTGTTTTGGTTACTGTAGCCTTGTTGTATAGTTTGAAGTCAGGTAGCATGATGCCTCCAGCTTTGTTCTTTTGGCTTAGGATTGACTTGGCAATGTGGGCTCTTTTTGGTTCCATATGAACTTTAAAGTAGTTTTTTCGAATTCTGTGAAGAAAGTCATTGGTAGCTTGATGGGGATGCCATTGAATCTATAAATTACCTTGGACAGTATGGCCATTTTCACAATATTGATTCTTCCTACCCATGAGCATGGAATGTTCTTCCATTTGTTTGTATCCTCTTTTATCTCATTGAGCAGTGGTTTGTAGTTCTCCTTGAAGAGGTCCTTCACATCCCTTGTAAGTTGGATTCCTAGGTATTTTATTCTCTTTGAAGCAATTGTGAATGGGAGTTCACTCATGATTTGGCTCTTTGTTTGTCTGATGTTGGTGTATAAGAATGCTTGTGATTTTTGCACATTGATTTTGTATCCTGAGACTTTGCAGAAGTTGCTTATCAGCTTAAGGAGATTTTGGGCTGAGACAGTGGGGTTTTCTAGATATACAATTATGTCATCTGCAAACAGGGACAATTTGACTTCCTCTTTTCCAAATTGAATGCCCTTTATTTCTTCTCCTGCCTGATTTCCCTGGCCAGAACTTCCAACACTATGTTGAATAGGAGTGGTGAGAGAGGGCATCCCTGTCTTGTGCCAGTTTTCAAAGGGAATGTAGTTTAAATTTCCTTTGCTGAAAGTCGATGAAGAAAATAAATTCTGGTATATACTTGACACTTTAAAAATTATATCTTAAGCCACAAAATAACTGTATGTAATCAATTGGTATATCAAAATAAAATATTTTCTACTTAATTTTATACTTCAGGATTCTAAAAATAAATTTATCTTTTAATTTCACATCATACAGTATAATTTTTCCTCCAAGTGAAGAATGTATGTTATTATTTTAATATTATAACAGAAAAAAATCCACCCACACTGTGGGAAATATTTAATCATGAATTGTAGTAAGAATGGATCAATACCCACTCCATATAAGAACAAGTTAATATTTCTGAGCTTCTAGAGAAAACCTTAATCATGCAGTGGAGAAGTAAGTGTGTCCCTTTGGCTTACATATTACTTAATGCTCACTGCCCTTAATTACCACATTATCATGTTCACTGACACATACAAAGAACATAGTATATATATATATATTTTGTTGTTGTTGTTGTTGTTTGTTTTTTGAGACAGAGTCTTGCTCTGTCACCCAGGCTGGAGTGCAGTGGCACAAACTTGGTTCACTGCAACCTCTACCTCCCAGGTTCAAGCGATTCTCCTGCCTCTGCCTCCCAATTACCTGGGATTACTGGCACATGTCACCATGCCTGGCTAATTTTTGTATTTTAGTAGAGACAGGGTTTCACCATGTTGGCCAGGCTGGTTTTGAACTCCTGACCTCAGGTGATCTGCCCGCCTCGGCATCAATTTTACACGTAAAAGTTGGTATGAGCTCACACATATGCATTTCCTGAGAGTAATTCTTTAAATTACATCAAAATTATAATGTTTAATAAAATATAATATCTCCTGAATCTCTCCTCTTCATCACTACTGCCCTACCTTGACTTGAACTTTTACCGTGCTGTCTTAATTGGCATTTCTACATCCACTCTTGCTCCACAAGAAGATGTTCTCCATACCATAGCAGGAGTGGGCTATTTCAAAATGTAATTATGATCAGGTGATCCTACTACTCAGACTTCTTTAATAACTTTCCATTGCTCATAAAGATCAAAACCATTAATAAGAAGGCCTGACACTTCTCAATAACTCTTTAGTTTTGCTCTTTGAATTCCAGTCACACTAGGTTTCAGTTTCTAAAATATGAATAGGTTTCTCTACAGTTGGCGCATTGTCTCTGATACCCCTCTGCTCAGAGTAGCCTTTCTACCTCCCTTTGCATAGCTAACTCCTCTTCACTGAATCTCTCAGTCAGCCTGTCCTCAGAAAAAGCCTTTCCTGACCTCGCTGACAACATGATTTTTTTCTATAAAAATTTCTTCTGGCGTCATATCTTTATAGCACTCAAGCAGCTGTATTTATACCTTTTAATAATTTGATTAATAATGTCTTATCTCTTCACTAAATAATAAGGCCTACCAGGATTCACACTGTATGTTTTGTTTTTTTGTTTTGTTTTGTTTTGAGACAGAGTCTTGCTCTGTTGCCCAGGCTGGAGTGCAGTGGCACGATTTTGGCTCACTGCAACCTCCATCTCCCAGGTGCAAGTGATTCTCCTGCCTCAGTCTCCCAAGTAGCTGGGATTGCAGGCGCCCACCACCCCACCACCATGCACGGATAATTTTTATATTTTTTGTAGAGATGGAGTTTCATCATGTTGGTGAGGCTGGTCTGGAACTCCTAACCTCAAGTGATCCACCCACTTTGGCCTCCCAAAGTGCTGGGATTACAGCCGTGAGCCTTCGAGCCCGGCCACACTGTATGTTTTTACTCACCACCTGCTCCTCAGCATCTAGAAGAGTGAACTTGGTACATAATGGGATTGAATACATTCTTATTTCATATTCGTACATTATTTAAACTAAGTAGAAAACCGTAACATTTGAAGTTAATTCCAACAGCATAAAAAGGTACACACTCACCTTGTTTTGGATAAACCAAAAATGTATTAAATAATTTTCTAGTTGTGATTATAAAGAGGTAAACTACTTGTGGAACGCATATGCTGGCAACAGGCAAATAATAATTATATAAAGAATTTTATTTTTATTTTCTATATGTATAATTTTAATTGAATAATTACATACAAAGATTTTATGATAATGATAATTGAGTACAGCAAACTACATTTATTTTAAATTCATTAGTGAAGCGGTACTCTGCTAAACAGTTTTCAAATATTACCTTATTTTGTCCCGATAAGAGCAATCGCAAATGATTTTCAAAGCCGGATTGCTTTACTTCAGAGCCTAAGTTCTTAATAAGTACACTATTGCTTTGCTGTGGCAATTTTATGTATGTTATATATTAGCCCTTATTTGTTAAGCATCTGTTATGTGTCAGACACTCTAAAAGTACATGATCTCACTGATCCTCATAGCTGGATAGGCACATATCATGATCCCTATTTATTAGATACCCTATTTGAGGAATTGCATTTGTTGGAAATTTAAAATTGATGATTACAAATAGGGGCAATCACTAATGCTTAGATATAATTATGTTTTCCAAATCAGAGCTTATCTTAGGAAGAAATGCAATCTTACTCTTCCATTGTTACAGTTTCCAAATGCTCTGGAAACAATGCATATGCTTACATAATACTGTTTTGGTAAAACCACATTAAAAATAAGGACTGTTGTTGCTTTGAATGCTGGTTTTTAGGTGAATGATATTCTCCTGCAAAAGTCAACTACTGGTAGATAATTCAGAGATTTATGCACCAAAAATAATAAAATAGCAAGGATAACTCATTGCCTATTATGAGTACTAGTCATCTGTATTCATATGAGACTAGATGAAAAGCTCATTTTCTTTGTCCCACAGGTCAGTGTCTGGAATAAAATTAAAATGTGTAAAAGTGGTTCATAAAATTCTGTCTCCCAGATAAATATTCCCTGGGCAAAAGGGAGAAATGAATTGGAGGATATGGGTGTTAAGTTTGCCTGCACATATTCTACTCAGAATTTCTTTTCTTATAAAGTGGGCCCTCTGATGGTACCATTTTTTAAAAATTCAATTTATTTTAATAGTTCTTCCAAGAAAAACAACAGCGTCATAACACCAGTTGCCTGCTGAATCTTTTATAGCTGTTAGGAAAATGAGCTCCACAAGTAATAACTACTTCAATAGAAGTTCTTAGGAAACTTGGAGCATATTAGAGTGTGGAGCTGTGTCTGCAGAGGCACATGAAAGAGACAGCTGAAGCAATTATGTAGATATTTCGGGAAAATGGAAACAAGATAATTAAGATAATTTGATTAAAAATTGAATTTTTTAATGCAACACAAATGGAAACAAGATAATTAAGATAATTTGGTTAAAAATGAATTTTTTTAATATAAGAAGTTGCCTGGTCATGAGTCAGCGTTAGTTGTGGCAAAGCTTATAGGGCCATGTTCAGATCAAGTTTCCATACAGGGGAGAAATACATGCCACAAGCAGCTGCTTGATTGCGGCGGCATCTTGATTCTTTGATGCCACTTAATGCCCATTTTGGTAAAGATTCTATTTTGGAAAAATGTCGTACTGTAAAAAAATAGAAGTGATTTAGGTAATTCAGGAAAAAACTTAGAAACATATTATGTAACATGTTAGGTCAACAGTCCTAATTTTAGCTTAATGTTTTGCATTTATAAAAGGTTTTAGAGACTAAACTGATTCTACGAAATTGTCCAGTGAGGGAATGCCTTACTCTTAGTACAGGTTTCTAAGGTAATGGATAAGGTCACACCTTCTAGTGTTTTGGTCCCTGCAGATGGCTTAACCAACCCTACAAGTTGGTTAATACTCTTACCTCCATTAGGGTGATAAGGAAACTGAGTTAAGCTAGCAAGCACAACCAATTAAGTGGCAAAGCCAAGACTAAAAAACTCAGACATACAAGCTTTTCTTTTTCTTTTTTTCTTTTTTTTTTTTGCTTAAAAAAGTTTAACAAAACAGGGAATTCCTATGGACAATAAAAATTCAAAAGGCAAAAAGACTACATAGCAATAAGCAAATCTCCCTCTTTCCTGTGCTTCTCGCCACCCATCCCTTTTCCTTAGGGAGAGCTCACTTTACCCATTTAATTTTGTATCTTTTTAGTGATATTCTATGTACATCAAGCATTTTTATATAGGTCTTTATGTATGTAAATAAACAAATGATAGATTATGCGCCATTCTCCACCCTTTTTCAGTTTTTAACATAACATATAGGTCTTTACCTACAAATATAGAGTCACTTCATATTTTCTAGAAGATATATTGTATTCCGTTGTATAATGTATCACAATATCCATGAGGGACAGTAAGTTGTTTCCCATCATATTTTATTACTAAATATACTGCAAAAATTATTATTTTTTATGTGTCCCATTTAGTAATTTTGTTTTAGGTGTGTATTTTATATATAATAGATAAACTTTGCTTATAAACATAACATTTTATTGTTTGAACCATTTACACTTATTGATATAACAGGCCTAGTTCTATCATTTTTGTTTGTTCTTTTTATAATCTGTTTTGTTCTCTAGTCCATCTGTAATTTATTTTAGTAATTTAGAAAGTTGATCTTTTTCATTTATAATATATTTATTCATCTCATTTTTGAGACATTATGTATGCATTTTCCATGATAAGCAATGATAAAATTAGTTTAGTCCATATTAGTTTAGTTCCTCAATTTTTTAGTTTAGTTCCTTAATTTTTTAAGCATTTTTAAATTATGCTTTAAGTTCTGGGATACACGTGCTGAACATGCAGGTTTGTTACATAGGTATACACGTGCCATGGTGGTTTGCTGCACCCATCAACCCATCATCTACATTAGGTATTTCTCCTAATGCTATCGCTCCCCTAGGCCCCCACCCCCTGATAGGCCCCGGTGTGTGATGTTCCCCTCTGTGTGTCCATGTGTTCTCATTGTTCAACTCCCACTTATGAGTGAGAACGTGCAGTGTTTGGTTTTCTGTTGCTGTGTTAGTTTGCTGAGAATGATAGTTTCCAGCTTCATCCATGTCCCTGTAAAGGTCATGAACTCATCCTTTTTTATGGCTGCATAGTATTCCAAGGTGTATATGTGTCACATTTTCTTTATCCAGTCTATCATTGATGGGCATTTGAGTTCGTTCCAAGTCTTTGCTATTGTGAACAGTGCTGCAATAAACACACGTGTGCATGAGTCTTTATCATAGAATGATTTATAATCCTTTGGGTATATACCCAGTAAATGGGATTGCTGGGTCAAATGGTGTTTCTGCTTCTAGATTTTTGAGGAATCGCCATACTGTCTTCCACAATGATTGAACTGATTTACACTCCCACCAACAGTGTAAAAGCGTTCCTATTTCTCCACATCCTCTCCAGCATCTGTTGTTTCCTGACTTTTTAATGATCACCATTCTAACTGGCATGAGATGGTATCTCATTGTGGTTTTGATTTGCATTTCTCTAATGACCAGTGGTGACGAGTTTTTTTTTTCATATGTTTTTTGGCTGCATAAATGTCTTCTTTTGAGAAGTGTCTGTTCATATCCTTCGCCCTTTTTTTGTTGGGGTTATTTTTTTCTTGTAAATTTGTTTAAGCTCCTTGTAGATTCTAGATATTAGCCCTTTGTCAGATGGATAGATTGCAAAAATTTTCTTCCATTCTGTAGGTTGCCTGTCCACTCTGATGAAGCTGTGGAGGAGCTCTTTAGTTTAATTAGATCCCATTTGTCAATTTTGGCTTTTGTTGCCATTGCTTTTGGTGTTTTATTCATGGAGTCTTTGCCCATGCCTATGTCCTGAATGATACTGTAAAGGCAATTTCTTTATTCCTGAATTAGTTTTTGAGTGCAAGATAATGTGTTTGTCACAATTTATATTTCTTCCAGAAAAACTTTTTATATTTAGGGAATATTCTTTCTTGTCATTTGTTTTTTCATTTCTTCTTTGTTTTTGTAGTCTTTGTGACTATCATGTATTAGTTTCCTATTGTTGTTGTTGTTCTGTCATTTTTTAAAAGGAGATGGGTTTTTCTTGTGTCATCTAATAAAGGAGCATTGCAGGCAAGGATAGATTCTCCATGCTTCAAAGTAGTACATTTGGACACAGGGTGATATATCCATGAATTCTTTTAGCCTTTATGTCTTTCCAGACAACTGTGATTAGCAGCTGCCAGACTCTTCACAATACAGCCCCTTTCCTCCACCCTGGTTCTCTAACATCTTACTCATCACATTACTGTATCTGGATAGTTCCTTTGTTTGTTGGTTCTTCCTTGATTTATTTTACTGTCATACCATGTTCAGGACATATCTTTTTCATCATTCCAAAGAATTATTGGCTTTATAAATCAGAGTGGGATCTGTAATTTCAATCAAAGAGTTCTGTTAGTTTCACTTGAGATCTGTAGCTGTAGCACTACTCGGCTTCCCGCTGGGCCTTCAGTCTTCAATGTATTTGCCAGTCCTTTCTCATATATTGTGTTTTGAATTACAGACAATAGTTTTTATCTAAGACAAGTTTGGTTTTATCTAATACAGGTTTCTCTCTCTTTCTTTCTCTTTCTCTGTGCCACACACATACACACACACACACACACAAACACACACATTAAGATGAAAGGAAAAAGGAAGTGAGATTTTTTTTATTCATTTTTTAAATGGAAACTCAAGTAACTCAAAGCTCACACTTGAACTTACTGTACATTACCAATGCCCCACTATTATTTTCCTAAGCATCTAGCATCTTAGATTCATTTTCATCACAACTGAGGCTTCAGGTATTCACAAAGTTGTTTTCTTTTACTTTATAAAGTACTAAGTGAGATGATATTTACTATGTTGTAAATGAGAAACAAAGTGAAAGATTTGGGCTTTAAGACAATTTTTTAAAGTTCTGTTAAGAGTCTTTACATATCTCCTTATGAATCATAAATTCAGCCTCAATTACTACTGGTCACTTATGACCATGTGATATGCTTGGAGACTTCTTGAATCCCTGCTCTAAAAAGCTTGAGTGTATATACAACACATGTTTTCTATCTTTATTCAGTATGTCTTGACATCTCCTCATTTAGGAAATAGCTTCTTTCTTTCAAAAGTTTATCCTTTTTATTTTTTGCCCTAAAGGCAATCACCTTTTACCACTTCCTTATTCTCTTTTTCTCCTTCCCCTCTATCTTAGAAGCTTCCATCTCTGTTGAGCCTCCAATCAGCTTTTCAATGTTCCCTCTGGTTCCACCTACCAAAAAGTCTGCACTCACACCCCCCACCCTTCAGTCAACTCTACCATTCTGTTTTACACTTTTCAAATAAACTAATCGAATAGCTAGGCAACTTACTGTTATTGTTTCTATTTTACTGATAAGAGATTGAGGTGATAAGATGTTAAGTGATCTAGACTTGTACTGTAAGGCCATCTCTTAAGAGAAATTCATCTCCCTACAAAGATTTCCCTGTTACCTCCATAGCACTGATTGCCAAATGTACAAATATGGATTTGATTTATCACACTGCTAGAGAGTGCCAGGGTAGCTTTTATGGAATAATTTTCAAAGTGACATCTGAATTAACACCTAGGTAATGAGATCTGGAGCTACGATGGTTCTGCTGAAGAGAACAGAGGTAGGAATGAGCTTGGCCAACTAGAGGAACTGAAAGAAGGCCAGTGTAGTCCGAATGCAGTGAACCAAGGGAAGAGTAGGTAAAGATGAATTTATAAAGATGCAAAGGCCATATCTCTGAGGGCCAAGTGGGCCTTCATATAGGATGTGGACCTCCTTTTAAATTTAGTAGGAAGCAAGGTTTGCAGAGATCACTCTGGCTGCTCCGTGTAGACCAGTTTGGAGACTATACAATGACCCAAGTTAGATGGGATGATAGTTTAGACTAGAGCAGTGATATGTACTATAGATGATCATATTTTGAAGGTACTTCAAGGTTCTTAGGCAAATGCTGTTTTATCAATATCTCTTGTTTTCCCTGATGTATGCTCTTAAATTGCACCCTTAGCTGAAGGAGTGATTTCTTGTGTGTGGTAACAATAACATCCTCCGTTTGTAGAATATTTTTTATTCTTCAAAGTTCTTGGACATTATTTGTGGCAAGGACAATACTGATCCATATTTTAGTCATAAAATATTTAAATGTTAAAAGACAGTGTTAAATGAAGTTTTAAGGTTGACACCCAACCTATCAAATTTAAGAATTCGATAATATAGTTTGAGTCTGTGGATTAAAACAACATGATATAAAACTCTCCATTGAATGAACATTGCTTCAAAGCTACTTTATGAAATTTAAGTGTGAGATCTGGGTAAAAGGACATGAGCTGCATTGACTGCTGAAGTAGGACTCAGGAGTGGAGTGGGTATGAAGTTGAAATGGAGTGGGATACCACTAGGAGTATAAGAAAGGACACTGTCTGAGCCACAGATCAGCCAGACAGACAGGTCTACACAGACACAGCTGAAGGCCTCTGAGTGGGCTTCTGGTATTAGGTACAAAAATTTAAAATATTTATTTTTGAAAGCAGCATTAAACACTAAACATGTTTTTGTGAGAAAAAAAATAAGACAAAAATCCTCAATGAAACTCAAACAGGAAAGGATCAAAGAATTCATGATTTAGACTCTATTTCCATTTAGTTTGTCATCTTTTCTCAAAAATTACATTTACCTCCTGGCATTCCACGAATAGAATATTGAGTTGGGTTAGCTTTTCAGGATCGGAAGTTTGGTGTGGATGTGTCTGCAATTTTTTTGGTTCTTCCCCATGATCTCTGATACTGCACATACAAAAATGGAATTTCAATCCTGGTTATTCTCCAGCTGTACCATAAACAACTCTGGTAGCAGAGGAAAAAAGCCTACACTCTAAGCAGGAGCCAGGTTTATGCCCTACACCCCTGTTTACATCATTGGCTGGCAGATAAAATGTAGGCTGAGAGAACAGTCGTTAATTTAACAATTCAAACACTGCCATTCCAAGACATTTTTGCACTGTAGCTCTGCTATGGAACAAAGGCATAATGAATAACATTTGTTTTGGAAAGAGCTGTGGGGATGCGAATTCTTCCTTTATTCATTCAGTAAATAGTGTTGTGTGGTCAACCCTGTACTGTTTGGATAGTGAGGTGGTAGAGTAGCAGGACAGAAGCAGCGCCTTTTGCACCATAGATAGACAATGAATACAGCATTAATGTCATGAAGTTCCCAGGTACAAGGTAAGCCACGCTTTATATAACCTAAACTTCTCCTCTGAATATTGAGAATCCCCTAATAGTTGCTCTTTCGTCTCTATACTCTTACAGATCATCTCTCATTACCATTTTATTTGTACTTTCTCTTCAGCAGTGTTTAGCAAAGTGGTTTTGTTGTAAGTGGTATAATATGACATTGCAGAGAAGTGCAGCCAGGAGAGAGTGCTAATGGTTGCAATGAAGACGTCTTATTGCAGTTGGTTAAAATTGTTCAAATTACCTGTTACTTGATAATATACCAAAGCTGAATTAATTTAAAATCATCTGCCCAGCTTACTTTACCACAACTGTGTCTTATTCTGTCTTTTTACTGACACCTTGAATATGTGCAAGTTCTCCCCCTTTCTCATAGAACCAAGTATCCGTGACCATCTTTATCTCATGCCAAACTTATGAACACTGAAACAGTTCCCTGTAGTCATCCAAGCAGATTATGTTTTACCATGTGGGAAAGCTCTTTTATCAATAGGAGATGAGGTTTATTTTTCTCCCTACTAAAAGTATAACACACTCTTATTTTCTAAATAAAATATAATCTCCTCAAGTATATAGGTGAATTTGCAAGAAAATAAGGGAAATTCTTACAGGTCAAGCAACTAGTGAAAGTGGAAATGCAGGGAGACAAGCAAACAGCTGTCAACTGTTCTGGGGCAAATGTTGATCTCACAAGCCCAGATCTTCAGCTTTAGCAGCATGCAGCCTACTGGAGAAAAAAAAAATCCTGCAACCTCCAGAAATGAGACTTTATAGTAGAGATCCCTGCAAAAAGTGGGACTTTTGGATCTATTCCACATTTAATTTTCCATATAATAGAAAAAGAGAAAACATTCTCCAAGTTATTTTATGAAACTGGCGTAACCTTAGTACCCAAATCAGATAAGGACAGTACGAAGCAGGAAAGTTGCAGACCATGTTCACTTATGAGTTTAAATAAAAAATTAATAAATGGAATATTAACATCCAACAATTATATATAAAAGACAATATATCATGACCAAGTTCAGTTAAATCCAGGCTTTCAAGTTTAACTTGACTTGCAGTCAGTAAGTAATGTACCAATCTAGAGTAGCTGATTAAAGGAGAAAAATTATGTGATCATTTCAATAAATGAAAAGTCATTCAAGACTAAAAGTCCTTCATAATTTTTGAGAAAGAAATTCCAGTAAATTATATGGAAAATATCTTAACCCAATGAACTTATATAATAAAAACCTATAGGAACAGTCATGCTTAACAGTAAAAAACTGAAATATTTACTTTAATTCCAGGGATGAGAAAAAGTATCTATTATATCATCACCTCTGCTCAGTATTGTTTTGGAGATTCTAAAGAGCACCATAAAGCACACCAACATGGCACATGTATACATATGTGACAAACCTGCACGTTGTGCCCATGTACCCTAAAACTTAAAGTATAATAATAATTAAAAAGAAAAATTAAAGGTATAACATTTGGAAAATAGAAAACAAAACTTTCATTATTAGCAGATGATATGTTCTACATAGAAAATGCAAAAGAAACTTCAAACAAATTATTAGTTTTAATAAGTACATTTGGCTGGGCACAGTGGCTCACGCCTGTAATCCCAGCACTTTGGGAAGCCAAGGCAGGCAGATCACCTGAGGTCAGGAGATCGAGACCAGCCTGGCCAACATGGCAAAACCCCATCTCTACTAAAAATACAAAAATTAGCCGGGCACCTGTAATCCCAGCTAAGTGGGAGGCTAAGACAGGAATCACTTGAACCCAGGAGGCGGGGGTTGCAGTGAGCCAAGATCGCACCACTGCACTACAGCCTGGGTGACAGAGTGAGACTCCATCTCAAAAAAAAAAAAAAAAAGAAAAATTAATAAGCACATTTAGAAAGATGCTGGATAGGTTTAATATGCAAAACTCAATTGCATGATTACATTTTAAGCACATCTCTGTAAGGAGGCTTTGAGAATAATTGAGTTGTGGGTGCAAACTTTTTCACATTTAAAACTTTGCCTGAAGTGCATCTTCTGGCTGTAAAAGGAACTTTTAAAAATAAAGCATCTGGGGGATATCAGATTAAGATGGAGGATAGGAGGCAGGACTGGCTTGCAGCTCCTGCTCAGACAGAGAGAGCAATATGTGAATACTCACATCATGAACTGTTGCTCCAAGAACTAGTGCAGGAACATACTAGGAAAGTCGAGAGAGTCCACAGACCCTCTGAAGGAACTGGATCACTGCTGCAGGCTCCCTGAGAAAAATCTGTGTCTTTTTGCATTATCAACAAGGAGGCTCGTGGTCTGAGGCAAGTTCTCAGCCCTGGTCACCAGCTGCCTGGAAATAGACTCGGTGCTGTTGGAGGGGTATGATGGGAGTGAGACAAGCCTTTAGGACTGCAGGCTCTGTGGGAGTGGGGTGAGGCTTGTGACTGCCAGCTTTCCCTCACTTCCCTGGAAACCAATATGGCTTAGCAGAAGCAGCCATAATCTCCCTGGGAATGTAACTCCTTTGAACTGGGAGCCACACCCCTATCCCACACAGCACGTTCATCAAGCCCTGCCGAAGGAGGGGCTGAGCTCAGACATGCCTATCCCTACCTCCACCTGGTAGACTTTCTCTACCTGCCCTGGTAGCCAAAGACAAAGCTCATGATCTCTTGGCCCTGCCCACCACCTGAGAAACCTGAATACTTAACCAGATGCCCCTAGGGGAAGTTTGCATCCTCCCTGTAGAACCACAGCTGATGTACTCTTGAAAACACCACCTCCTGGCTAGAGGCCAATCAATACAAAACCAGCATACTAAACAAAAACACAACCAAGGATCCTCACAGTGTCCACTTCACTCCCCTGCTACCTCCAGTGGAGCAGATGCTGGTATCCACAGCTGCAAGACCTGAAGATGGATCATATCACAGGACACTTTGCTGACACTCCCCAGTACCAACCCAGAGCCTGGTAGCTCCACTGGGTGGGCAGACGCAGAATAACAAAAACAATCACTATAGTTTGGCTCTCAGGAAGCCCCTCTCCTAGGGGAAGTAGGAGAGCACCACATCAAGGGAGCACCCCGTGGGACAAAAGATCTGAACAGCAGCCTTTGAATCCCAGATCTTCCCTCTGACATAGTCCACCCAAATGAGAAGGAACTGGCAAAACAAGTGTGGTAATATGACAAAACAAGTTTCTTTAACACCCCCAAAAGATCATAAGCAGTTCACCTGTAATGGATCCAAATCAAGAAAAAAATCTCTGAATTGCCAGAAAAAGAATTCAGAAGGTTAATTGTGAAGAGAAAGGTGAAGTCTAACTTAAATCAAAAATGCGATACAGGATATAAAATGAAAAATCTTTAGTGAAACAAAAAGCATAAATAAAAAACAATTACAGCTTCTGGAAATCAAGAACACACTCAGAGGAATGCAAAATACACTGGAAACTCTCAGCAATAGAATCAAACAAGCAGAAGAAAGAACTTCAGAGCTTGAAGACAGGCTTTCCGAGTTAACCCAACCCATCAAAGACAAAGAAAAAAGTATTTTAAGAAATGAACAAAGCTTCCAAGAAGTTCAGGACTATGTTAAAAGTCCAAACCTAAGAATAATTGGTGTTCCCACAGAAAAAGAGAAATCTACAAGTTTGGAAAACATTTTTGAGGGAATAATTGAGGAAACCTTCCCCAGCCTTGCTAGAGAGCCATACATCCAAATACAAGAAGCTTCAATAAACCTGGGAAATTCATTGTAAAATGATTATCCCCTAGGCACATAGTCATCAGGTTATCTAAAGTCTAGACAAAGGAAAGAATCTTAAGAGTTGTGACGTAAAGCATCAGGTAACCTATAAAGGAAAATCTGTCATATTAACAGCAGATTTCTCAGCAGAGATCCTACAAGCTAGAAGAGATTGGAGTCCTATTTTTGGCCTCCTTAAAAAAAAAAAATTATAAGCCAAGAATTGTGTATTCAGCAAAGCTAGGCTTCACAAATGAAGGAAAGATACAGTCTCTTCCAGACAAACAAATGCTGAGAGAATTTGCCACTAACAAGACAGCACTACACTCCTCTAGAGCTGTTAGAGGAGCTCTAAATCTTGAAATAAATCTTCTAAATAAACCAAAATAGAACCTACTTAAAGCACAAATCTCACAGGACCTATATAACAAGACAATGAAAACAAAAACCAAGGTATTCAGTCAACAAATACTATGATGAATAGAATAGTATCACACATCTCAATACTAACATTGTATGTAAATGGCCTAAATGTTTTACTTAAAAGATACAGAATGGCTGAATAGATGAAAATTTACTAAGTTTTTGCTATTTTCAGGAGACTTATAACAAATAAGGACTCATATAAACTTAAAGGGGTGGAAAAAGATATTCCATGCAAATGGACACCAAAAGTGACTAGGAGTAGCTATTCTTATATCAGACAAAACAAACTTTAAAGCAATAGCAGTTAAAAAAGACAAAGAGAGACATTATATGATGATAAAAGGACTAATCCAACAGGAAAATATCACAATTGTGAATATATGTGCACCTAACACTAGAACTCCCAAATTTATAAAACAATTACTTCTAGACCTAAGAAAGGAGAGAGACAGCAACATATTAGTAGGGGTCTTTAATACTCCACTGATAGCATTAGATGAGTCATCAAGACGGAAACTCAGCAAAGAAACAATGGACTTAAACTATACCCTACAACAAATGGTCTTAATAGATATTTGCAGAACTTTCTACCTAACAACTGCAGAATACACATTTTATTCATCAGCACATGGAACATTCTCCTAGATAGACCATATGACAGGCCACAGAACAAGTCTCAGTGAATTTAAAACCATTGAAATTGTATCAAGTACTCTCTCAGAACCCAGTGGAATAAAATAAAAAGAAAGGAACCCTCAAAACCATGAAAATACATGGAAATGAAATAACCTGCTCCTGAATGATCATTGGGTCAACAATGAAATCAAGATGGGAATTAAAAAATTCTTTGAACTGAACAGTACTAGTGACACAACCTATCAAAACCTCTGGGATACAGCAAAAGTGGTGCTAAGAGGAAAGTTCATATCATTAAATGCCAACATCAAGAGTCTGAAAGAGCACTCAGACAATCTAAGGTCACACCTCATGGAACTGGAGAAACAAGAGCAATCCAAACCCAAGCCCAGCAGAAGAAAATAAATAACAAAGATCAGAGCAGAACTAAATGAAACTGAAACAAACAAACAAAAAATACAAAAGATAAATGAAACAAAAAGTTTGTTCTTTGAAAAGGTAAAATTGATAAACTGTTAGTGAGATTAACCAAGAAAAGAGAGAAGATCCAAATAGGCTCAGTTAGAAACGAAATGGGAGATATTATAACTGATACCACAGAAACACAAAATATTCAAGGCTACAATGAACACCTTTATGCACATAAACTAGAAAACCTAGAGGAGATGGATAAATTCCTGGAAATATACAACCCTCCTAGATTGAACCAGGAAGATATAGAATCTCTGAACAGACCAATAACAAGCAGCAAGATTAAAATGCTAATAAAAAAGTTGTCAACAACAAAAATGTCCAGACCAGAGAAATTAATAGCTGAATTCTATCAGACATCCAAAGAAGAATTGAAACCAATCCTATTGACACTATTCCAAAAGATGGAGAAAGAGGGAATCCTCCCTAAATCATTCTATGAAGCCAGTATCACTCTAGTACCCAAACCAGGACAGGACATATCAAAAAAAGAAAACTACAGACCAATACTCCTGACGAATATAGATGCAAAAATCTTCAACAAAATAATAGGGAACAAAATCTAACAGCATATCAAAAAGATAATCCACCATGATCAAGTGGGTTTCATACCAGGAATGCAGGGATGGTTTAACATACTTAAGTCAATAAATATGATACGCCACATAAACAGAATTAAAAACAAAAGTCACATGATTATCTCAATAGACACAGAAAAAGCATTCGATGAAATCTAGGATCATTTTATGATTAAAATCCTCAGCAAAATTGTCATAGAAGGGACATATGTTAAGGTAATAAATCCATCTAGGACAAACCCCCAGCCAACATTATACTAAATGGGGAATAGTTGAAAGCATTTCCCCTGAGAACTGGAACAAGTCAAGAATGCTCACCCTCACTACTTCTATTCAACATAGTACTGAAAGTCCTAGCCAGAGAAATCAGACAAGAGAAAGAACTAAAGGGCATCCAAATTGGTAAAGAGGAATTCAAACTGTTACTATTTGCTGATGATGTGATTGTATACCTAGAAAACCCTAAAGACTCATCCAAAAAGCTTCTAGAACTGGTAAATGAATTCGGTAAAGTTTCAGGATATAAAATCAATGTACACAAATTGGTAGCTCTGCTATACACCAACAATGAGCAAGCTGAGAATGAAATCAAGAACTCAACCCCTTTCACAATAGCTGCAAAAAAAATTAAATAAATTGTTAAGAATATACCTAACCAAGAAGGTGAAAGACCTCTGCAAGAAAAACTACAAAACACTGCTGAAAGAAACCTTAGATGACACCAACAAATGGAAACACATCTCATGCTCATGGATGGATAGAATCAATATTGTGAAAAGGACCATACTGCCAAAAGCAATCTACAAATTAGATACAATTCCCATCAAAATGCTACCATCATTCATCACATAACTAGAAAAAACCATTGTAAGACTCATATGGAACCAAAACAGAGACCTCATAGCCAAAGCAAGACAAAGCAAGAAGAACAAATATGGAGGCATCACATTACCCAAATTCAAACTATACTATAAGCCATAGTCACCAAAATAGCATAGTACTGGTATAAAAATTGGCACTAGACCAATGGAACAGAATAGAGAACCCAGAAATAAACCCAAATACTTAGAGTCAACTGATCTTCAACAAAGCAAACAAAAACATAAAGTGGGGGAAATCATCCCATTCAACAAATGGTACTGGGATAATTGGCAAGCCACATGTAGAAGAATGAAACTGGGTCCTTATCTCTCACCCTATATGAGAATGAACTGAAGATGGATCAGACTTAAATCTAAGACCTGAAACCATAAAGATTCTAGAAGATAACATTGGAAAAGCCCTTCTAGACATTAGCCTAGGCAAAGATTTCATGACCAAGAATCCAAAAGCAAATGCAATGAAAACAAAGATAAATAGATGGGACTTAATTAAACTAAAAAGCATCGGCACAGCAAAAGAAATAATCAGCAGAGTTAACAGACCATCAACAGAATGGGAGAAAATCTTTACAATCAATACATCCGACAAAGGACTAATATCCAGAGTTTACAGGAACTCGAACAATTCAGCAAGGAAAAAAAATTCTATCAAAAAATGGGCTAAGGACATGAATATACAATTCTCAAAGGAAGATATAAAAATGGCAAAAAAAAAAAAAAGGCCAACAAGCATATGGAAAGATGCCCAACATCACTAATTGTCAGAGAAATGCAAATCAAAACCATAATGCAATACCATCTCACTGCTGCCAGAATGGCCATAATAAAAATATCAAAAAATAATAGATGTTGGTGGGGATGCAGTGAAAAGGGAACATTTTTACACTGTTGGTGGGAATGTAAACTAGTACAACCACTATGGAAAACAGTGTGAAGACTCCTTAAAGAACTAAAAGTAGATCTACTGTTGATCCAGCAATCCCACTACTAAGTGTCTATCCAGAAGAAAAGAAGTCACTATACGAAAAAGATACTTGTACACTCGTTTATAGCAGCACAATTTGCAATTGCAAAAATATAGAATCAGTCCAAATGCCCAACAATCATGAGTGGATAAAGAAAATGTAGTGTGTGTGTATATGTGTGTGTATATATATATATATACACACACACACATATATATGTATATATATACACCTATATATATTTTATGACTGAGTAGTATTTCATTGTGTGTATTCCATATATTTTACGACTGAGTTGTATTGCATTGTGTGTATTTTATAAAATGGAATACTACTCAGTCATAATATATACATTTTCTTTATCCACTCGTGATTGATTGGCATTTATACATATATATGTATATATACACACATATATACACATATACATATATATGTATATATACACATATATACACATATACATATATGTATACACACACACATATACATATACACATGTGTATATATCTGTGTATATATGTATATATACGTGTATGTGTATATATACACATACATATACACGTATATATACATATATACACAGACATATACACATGTGTATATGTATATGTGTGTGTGTATACATATATGTATATGTGTGTATATACATATATGTATATGTGTATACATGTGTATATATACATATATATGTATATGTGTATATATGTGTGTATATATACATATATATGTATAAATGCCAATCAATCACGTATATACATGTATATACATGTATATATACATATATACGTATACATGTATATATACATATATATACTATATATACATATATACACAGACATACACACATGTGTATATGTGTGTGTATATACATATATGTATATGTGTATACATGTGTATATATACATATATATGTATATGTGTATACATGTGTATATATACATATATATGTATATGTGTATATATGTGTGTATATATACATATATATGTATAAATGCCAATCAATCACGTATATACATGTATATACATGTATATATACATATATACGTATACATGTATATATACATATATATACTATATATACATATATACACAGACATACACACATGTGTATATGTGTGTGTATATACATATATGTATATGTGTATTTATACACACACACACAATGGAATGCTACTCAATCATAAAAAGGAACAAAATAATGGCATTTGCAACAACCTGGTTGGAATTGGAGACTATTACTCTAAGTGAAGTAACTCAGGAATGGACAACCAAACATTGTGTGTTCTCACTCATATGTGGGAGCTAACCTATGAGGACACAAAGCCATAAGAATCATACATTGAACTTTGGGGACTCGGGAAAGGTTGGGGGTGGCAAGGGATAAAATACTACACATTGGGTACAGTGTACGCTGCTTGGGTGATGGGTGCACCAAATCTCAGAAATCACGAAAGAACTTATTCATGTAACCAAACACCACTTGTTCCCAAAAACCTATTGACATAAAAAGATTAAAAATTGAAAAAAAAAAAAAAAACCAAAACCACCTCAATTCCGTTTTTACATACTGGCAATAAAGATAAATATAATTCAATAAAAAAGAATTTGCGATATTAACAGTAGTATAAGGGCTGTAGGCATAAACTAGATTGTGGTTGATATTTATGCCATTTATGGAAAAAAAATTAAAGATTAAACAAATGGAGATATTTACCATGTTTACAGATAGGATAACCAAATATAAAGTATCAAATTCTCTCTCAATTTGTCTACACGTTTAATGTGATTACAATTAAAATCTCAACAAATTGTTTTTATTCACTCAAGAAAGTTGTAAAACTTTTCTGCAAAATAAAGCAAAAATAGCTAAAATCTTAAGAAAAAGAACAAGGTAGAAGTACTTACTTTACCAGATTAGTAACTTATTTTTAAGCTAATGATTAAGACAGAGTCATGTTGAGGAAAGCAAGTGAATTATTATCACAAAATTCAGGATAGTAGTTAACCTTGGAGGAGAGGGAAAAAGAGAATATTTGGGAAAGTCGACAATATTGGAAATGTTTTTTGAACCGAGTAGAAAATACATGAGTGATTTTTATTATTGCCATGCATATGTGACCTACATCATTACATATAAGTCATTTAATCATAAAACAGTTTCAATGTCATGTTAAAAATCATTTTAATTCTAAAATATGTTTTATTCTTTTAATATTTACCATCAGACTTCTGTAATCCCATAATTGGGAGATATTATAAGTAATGGTTTCCTAATCCTGACTGATAATCAGAGAACTGAAAGAGTTTTAAAAATATAGATTTTATGACTCCCTAAGGGTCTGTTAAATCAGAATCTTGCTAAATCATATCTTGGGTCAGGGAATATGGTGAAAGAAATAATGATTGGTAGTGTAGTACTCTGTTTTAAAAATCAAACATCCACTCCTCTCCCATTTGTTATTGTTTTTGTTTAATTCTCCTGGTGAGTCTAATGATCAACTAGTTAAGAGAACCACTGATTTTCTAGTTTCTCTTGTCCCCCAGTGTAAGATTTTTCTTTCTGTGCTATCCTAAAAGACAATTTGTCTCAGCTTATGTATTTCTATAGGCGACAAGCTCATTAAGCAATTATTCAACTAATATCAGGTTCTTATTGTTCAAAAGTGTTAATGGTAAAGAAAAATGAGCGAGATACTTTTTGTATAACTCTTAGCATCATGCCTCATACCTGCCACACAGTAAAGGCTCTATAAATATTGGCTATTTTCATGTTTATTATAACTATAGTAATCGATGATGGGTCAAATCCTAACTCTCTGTTATTTCTACCATTTAGCCCCAGTTCTGCTGTCTGGAGCAACAGAAAACAGGCTCCTTTTTTCTGCCATGGGACTTGATTTTTAAAAGCATTGTCCTGTCATCTTTTAAGCTTCTCTACTTTTTGCAGAATTTATGAAGTTCTTATAAGTGTTCAAAGTATAAATTGAAAGGCAAACACCTCACTTTTCACAGCACACGTCTCAGAGTTTATTGTAGGACACAACAGTAGTGTGTCTACAAAACTGGTTACCTGTGAGTTAATAAGGAAGTAATCCAGTCAGCTGAGATTACAGCTGGGCTTCTGAGATTTTAGGACTGCCATAGGATTACATTCAGCACATCTAAGCACAAATTTCTCTAGCTGAACTAATAAGTTGTTACTTTGAAGACATTAGGGTATAATTTAGTTTTAATCAAGGATTTCCTCTCTTTAAAAGTAATATAATGAAATCAGTAATTTTATAGTATTAATGCATAAGAGATTGTCGATTTATAGTAAATATTTAATCCTATAAAGAAATTGTTATTCCTGATGTTATGCACATCACAAAAACTCAGAAATTACCTTCCTAAAAATATTTATAGATGATTATTTTTCTGTTTTTCTTTTTGTCCTGTAATAGTTTCTCTCCCTTCTCTTTGCACTAGTCGCTTACAACCCATTATCCCCTGCTTAACTGATCTTCTTAAGGCTCCTATCCCTCATCCTCCAATCAAGTCAAGTGATAATTTATAAAAATAAAAGTTTTGATAACAGAAAAGGTTTGGAGATTTTTTTCCCATTGGAATTATTCTGAAATCAGCTCCACCTTCTTGAAGTAGTTCAGGGAGACTTAGCATTTCTTAAAGAAAATGGTTGACAACCGGAATATTAATTGTTTTGTTTTGACTTTTAAATGGCTAATGGTTATTACAGAATGAACCATTAATCAATGCACATACTATATAAGGATTCTATCACCTTGCTTCTGCTTCCTTAGACAAAACAGATCATCCTCACAGCTGGGCAGTAAACTAGGATCAGGTGAAGGAAATATCTGAAGGATATAGCTCTATCTAAACCAGACAGTAAATTGTATTAAAGATATTTGTGGCACTTGTCAGGAAGTACACTGTGAAAATGGGAGCCTCATCGCACTTCTAATAGATATACTAAGAGTGAATGTAAAGAGTCAACTCAGTGTGGTCAAGCAATCTTAGTCTAGAAAGTTATAGCGAAGTGAAACTGCACATCAAGAGCTCTTGGCTTATGAAATTGCTCTGGCAAGAACACAGTTCATGAATGTCAGATGTCTATAACTTTGGCTTGTGTTTAGATCGCCAAAAGAAAGCACTGTGCTGAGGTTGTTAAAATATAACCCATTCCTAATGGAAAATAAAACCCAAGGTACCCTAAGTAGCAAAAATACCGTGGGCCCTAAATAAAAGTTTGGATCTCACAGTAGCAGAGAGGAAGCATCCTCAGGCAATGCATTGTACCAAGGTAAGGTAGCAGTGGCACTTTATTGATGATGATGATGATGATGGTGATGATGATGATGATGATAATTACAAGGATTTGAATGCTGGTTGTTCCAAACAAAACTCATGCTGAAATTTGATTCCTGATGTGGCAGTGTTGGGAGGTGGGAACCAGTGAGGGGTGTTTGCCATCATAAATAGATTAATGCTCTCCCTCAAGGTGAGGGAGTTCTTGCTTTCCTGAGAATGGATTAGTTTCAGAAAAAAGCTGGTTGTTAAAAATAGTATAATTTTCTTATTTTCTTTCTCTCATGTCCTCAGTTGTCATGTGATCTCTTTGCACTCCTTTTTCATTTTCTGCCACGAGCAGGAGGAGCATGAGGCCCTCACCACACATAGCTGCCCAATGTTGAACTTAGGGGAGGGAGAGAAGGAGAAGAAACTGTGAAAGTAGAAATACGCCTACTGGCATTTTACAATTAAGTTTTTGAGGGAATGGAATAATTCATCTAAGTTAATTATCCAGATAACTGAAGTACCCATTAAAGATACATATAATGGGGATAATTTGGAGATAATTTTGATTAGATATTTTTCTAAAAATTTGTACATCTCTGACTTCTTAAACAATATTCAGAACACAATATATGTCTTTTCTTAAAATGACTCAATGCCTGTCATGAATATCATTCACTACTGTAGTGATCAAGAGATGTACTCTGAAACCAGACTGGTTGGGTTCAAATCTAAGCTTTATATGTGTCAGTTGTGTGATTTTGGAACAAAATACTTAACATCTCTGTGTTTTAGTATGCTAATGTAGAAAATAAGCATAATAGCAGTTCTATTTCATAAGATTTATTGTATGGCTTTGTCTCAGGCTATTTTTAGTATAAAAGAATACTTAAACTGTAAAATTATTTTAAAGAAAGAGGTTTAATTGGCTTACAATTCTGAAAGCTGTACAAGAAGCATGGCACCAACACCTGCTCACCTTCTGGTGAGAGCTTTGGGAAGTTTACAATCACAGTAGAAAGTGATGGGGAGCCAGCATGACACATGGTGAGAGCAGGAAAATGATAGAAAGAGGAAAGAGGTGCCACATACTCTTAAACAACCAGCGCACATGAACTCAGAGCAAGAACTCACTTATCACCAAGGGGATGGTGCATTCATGAGGGATGACCCCCGCCCTGTGATACTAACACCTCCCACAAGGCCCCACCTCCAACACTGGGGATTACGTTTCACCATGAGATTTTGAGGGGTCCAATAGCCAAACCATAGCATGATTCAGTGAATTAATGTGTGTATGTAGCTATAACAGTACCTGCCAAATAATAAGGGCTGCATAAATGATTATTATTGAACATCTCAAAGTTGTTTACTCATTTATTCATTCCCATAGGATTTATTGAGCAGCTACTGTGTGCTAGGTGTTATTCAAGGCATTTGGTAATAAAGGCCCCTGCCCTCACAGAGCCTGAATTCTAAGTAGAAATGATAGATAATAAAATAAACATAAGTACCTTATGTGTATGATGTGTGTATGATGGTCATAAGAACTATGAAAATAAGAACTAAACCAGAATAAAGGGAATTGGAAGTGCTGAGGCAGGGTAAATTTTGGCAGGGAAGGAGCAGTATTAAATAGAATGGTAAGATTATATAAGTCTCATTGAAAAGATGAGTTTTTAAAAATCTTATGTATCACATACAATAAATAGCCATAAACTATAGTACTTTTGAGGTAAAATAACTTTTTAGTTCTCTCACTTATATATTATTTTGCCCCCAATACATTTATGCTCATCCCATTTGTCAACACAGGCAAGCCAAAATGACGCAAGAACCCTTCCTCTGTGTGACGCAAGTCTCCAAAAGAGAAACATTAACTCCTTTATGCAAAGCAAGTCCATGGCTAACAAACCATGTCACCTAAACTTTGACTGCCTTGCCCTAGACTTTATCATGGCTCAGTGCTCCTGTCCTGAAAGGAAGTCTCTCTTGGGTACTACAAACTAGTCTTTCAGGCCCTCTGATCCTCCTCCCACTCTACTGTGAATGTTCAGCTATATGGAGATTTAAGCACCTGAGGAGGGAGGATTTCAGAGTAGAACTGGAAGCACAATGGGGTAAATGTCTTAGAAACCCAAAGAAGGGAAAAGGGCTCCTGTATTTGAAGTTCTGTATTAACTTTATTTGATATTTGCGAGGAGAGTACAAGCAACTTGCAACCACGATTCTATACTCCAGTTATAAACTAACCCAAATGGTCTAGGGATTCAGGCACAGAGTGAAGTGTATCCTGGACTGACCCTTTACATTTTAGTGTTTTGTTTTTTGTTTTTTGGTTTTTTTTGAGACAGGGTCTCACTCTGTCACTCAGGGCTGGAGTACAGCTGCACAATCACGGCTCACTGCAGACTGGAACACCCAGGCTCAGATGATCCTCCCTCCTCAACCTCCTGAATAGCTGGACTACAGGCACAGGCCACCATCCCTAGCTAACTTTCTGTATTTTTTTGTAGAGACAGGATTTCACCATATTGCCAAGGCTGGTCTTGAACTCCTGGGCTCAAACAGTCGGCCCACCCTGGCCTCCCAAAGTGCTGAGATTACAGGTGTGAGCCACCACACCAGGCCTACATTTTATATAAATGTTTTATGTGTACAAATATCTAGAAGGTTCTACCTCTTAATATCGGCTAAACAACGATTACACATTTTGATTTTAATGTCAACATGATCCAACAAACTAATGCAACTTCTTTAGAATTGGGATAGTCAGTTTATCTATTAGGTTGAAATAAATAAGATAAAATGAGATAATACAGGCAAAAAGTATCTGGTAGATGTTAACATATTTTATTTAAGGTGTGTGTGAGACACTGTTTCATAACTACTGAATATTTTTGAATCAATTTTCTCTAACTATATTAACTTTGAACAAATTATTTAACTGCTGTGAAACACAATTTCCTCCTCTATATGTTAGAAATAATTCCTACTTGAAAAGTTATTGTCAGAGTTACAAAGAATACTCATGAAGAATCTCGTATACTACCTGACATATAGTTGTTGTTCCACAAATGAAATAAATATTTCTTATATTATGCAAAGAAAACTTACTATATATAAAATATATAGAGAGAGTTAACTGCATATAACCAAAATATATATAGTTAACTGCATTAACATATATATATATATGGTCTAACAAAACCAGTGTTAAATGTTTCTTGTTTATTATTTTATTTAAAGGTATTTCTATATTAGCTCTCTAAATCAGTTACTTTGTCACTAATTAGATGATTAATGTTCCCATATAACAAGCATGGTCATAAATGAGGATTGTGTGGCACAAAATATTTATTTTTGTACTGAAATGCAATGCTATGTCAAAATTACTTCATGATGAGAGATTCAAGCATTTATTATAAAAATCTCTTCCTTTTTGAACCATTGGATATAGCTTTATATATTTTGGTTATATGAAATTCAATTATTTATAATTCCATGCACTTATGCATCATCACATATCTCTTTATATGTTTATATGTCTCTTTAAGGTCAAGAATAAACTTATTTTATGTTCTCTACTTTAAGAACTATGAATTTCTGATATTTTACCCTACTTGAAAGCTGACTAGTTAGTCTGCCACAGTTGCATGGATGCTGGCAGAAAATACCATAATCCTGATACAAAGGTCAGCGACAAAGGATTTTATTATTCATGGCAAAGCAGACGCATTGGCTTCTTGTTTGCAATGGTTTCCCTTGTCCCAGTTCCCACAGGATGACTTGGAGGTGGGCCTTTGTGGATGCAGGACACGCAGTGGACTTAAGCAAGTCAAGCCAAACTTTGCTTCACGGGGAGACATTAAATTTATTACACTGATCAGCAAACAAATCTGTACTCTATTCCACAGGAGTAGATGCTACAAAAGGCAGTCAGAGCCTCTACTAGCAAGATGTAAAGAAATGCAGGACATTCATGAAGAATTGTCTGGCAGCACTCTATAGCACTTAGTAGGCTAGGTATCATAGTAGAAACTCAGTGAATGCTGAAGTAAATTAATTTGACCAGGGAATCATTTCAAAGGAGCACTGAATTGAAGTCATCACTGTAAATTACGCAGCTATTTATGTGAACCTCTATGCTGGCTTCCCTTTCAATTGAAGTTCTAAGAAAGATACTGATTTTAAAGAACTCAAATATTTCTATAAATGTTATGTAAAATGATGCTAAGGGTCCATGGCAATCAAAGATAGAGATAAAGGGAAATGAAAATTCAATTAGTGAAGTGACAAATTATAGGAGTTCCTTACTGGGATATTAGCAAGAGTTATGATTAGTTGTGTGCTGGTAAATGTTTAATACTTGTAGGTTTTATTCAAGTAGGAAAAAAAAAGTCCTACTTGGTAGCATTTGCCTTTTTTCCTAGTATCAAGTTATCCTACTATGATCAGTTTCAAGCTATCAATGTGATTATCTCTGAATGTGGAGTTAGGGAAATAGGTCTACAGTTTGCTCTTCCCCTAGAACCGTGGGCTAGCTCCAGTGCACCACTGGTTGTGGTGTACAAAGTGGAAGTAATAACACCAAAAGTTCACTCCCCCACAAAGCTCCATCCTTTGTCCCAGTGTTCCCCATCAATATGAACAGAGTGTCAGGTGCAGTGCTAGTGGGATTTCATGGGATATCCATATTTGGCAGATCTAACATTCATTGCTTAGTCTACAGAAGAATCAAAGGAAATGAGCTTGTATTACAACTCTCAACCCTGTGAGCAGGACTGAGGTCAGGATGCAGCCTTATTTTTCATCCCTTCCAATGCTATTATTATAGATGCAAAAGTCTTCTCCTCCCTCTTACATTGTCCCCGGGTTGTGAGGTAAGAAACAGGAGATTCCGTTTTGCTGGCTTATTCACTCCCACGACCCATTTATTTTATATGGGGGTCCTAATTGTCAGTAGCTCAGATGCTTTAGCTTACACAAGGAGGTTAAGTGACCAAGTTATGAACACTAACATATTTTGGACCAGCACTTGCTGACTGGTTCAACATTGCTACCTTTGTTCCATTATCATAGTGCTTGAAATTTACAAACAAACTTGACATGTTCTCTTTACCTCATTTCAAGGTGAAATAATCACAAAATGGTAAGTAGCTAAGCTTTCATCATGCCAAACTGCTGAGGAGAGATCCATGGGAGAGGTATTATGGACAAACAGCAAGCAGGCATGCACCCAAAGGAAAAATTCAGGTAGATGTTTGTATCATTTTTATGTTACTATTTTCAGAAACATGCCTGATTTTAAGTGACTTACTTACATTCTACTGTTCAGATGATTCTTATCTAAGTCCAGAGAATCATATACAGTCACTGGAAACAGCTCCCACATCAATGTATATTGAAAAATGACTGTTAAATTATGTACACAATACCGTGCTCCTTGTGGGATCTGGGAAGAATAAACAAAGTCTTCTTTTGCTTCTCCAGCCAGCACAACCAAATATCCCAAATCTACATAGTTTTTCTCCCTTCTTCTCCCTCAACCTCAATTAGATCTATGTCTGTTTGTTTGTTTTAACTACTGGATTTAAAAAGTGCTTCCAGAATACAGTACTAGTTTGACAGTCGCTAGCAGAGTTGATTACACATTAAACTAAACATAGATGCATATGTCCTCTTTCAGACAGCTAAAATTACCTTTTGGTTGGGTGTCTGTTTTGGAAAGCTCAATTTCAGTTCCAGCAACTTTACACCTGAAAATGCAAGGCATACCCATTAGGAACAAACAGTACTTTTTTCTCTGTTTAAACCCTGATGGCCTTGAGGAGGCAAACTGCCACGATGCTAAGCACAGTAAGAACAACATTTTGGATTAGAGACATAATGAATCTATTTGTTTTTCAATTTTTAGAGAATCATACCGGTTAGAATAATAACCTTTGCTTCAAACCCCGAGGCAGAAAAGAAAACTTGGACAATCTTCTAATTTCTAATTACTCAGGACCTTCAAATGTGTGTCTATATGCTTGTTTTTGCTTTAGTAAGAAGTGTTTTAAAAGATGAATATTCCACAATGTTTACATATATTGAAACATTAGGTTATACCCTATAAATATATATAATTATTATTTGCCACTTTAAAACTTTTAAAAATGAAAAGAATTCTTTCATTCATTAATTTCATTACTTATTTATTAAGTATTTAATATGTGTAAAATCCTATACTAAATACTAGAGAGGAAAAGTATGTTTTATATAGTTCCTATTTTGGAAGGGTTTTTAATCTAGTGAAAGTCAAACATGTGCAGACAGCTTTAGCACAATTTTTAATGTGTATTATAAAAGGAATAAATGTAGTGCAATGGTAGCGTGGTGAAATGGGTTCTCAACTAATTGATAGTTACTTAGAAACATGCAGTTAAGTCTTGTTAACTTTGTAAGCTTCTAATCATTTGCACAATCCTGGGAAGTTGCCCCTCTGGGTACGTTCATGGGTTGCAGACAAATTATTTTTACATGGAGAACATGCATTTATTCTTGACCTTAAAGATGCAAGTCGTTGAAGAGATGTGTGGTGATGTGTAAGTGCATGTAAGCATAAAGCACTGAATTGCATATAACCAAAAATAGATAAAGCTATATCAAGCAGTTCAAAAGGGGAAAGATTTCTTATTTTGTAGCAGATAGGTAGATTGGGGAAGACATTTCCCAACTGGCCAACCTAACAGGTAGTATTGCTGGAAACTTTCAGACGTGAGGGAATTTTCTCTAATCCAATGGCACCAGAAGTTTACCAGCCAAAGGCAGCCAAAGCCATTGAGATCACATATCCAAGGAGGCAAAGGCACAGACGGAGCTACCAAGGGAGAGAAATAACACATTGCAAATTAATGGTCAGAGAAACTTTTAAAAATTGACACTACAAATTATTATATCTTATCCTTGCCTGTGTGGATCAGTTGGAATCCCTCCAATACCCATTCCCTAATTGCCAATTCATTAAAACAGTACCTGATGTACAGTTTTTGCTTTTTTAAAAATTATGTTTTAATTATACCCTAAAAATTCCATAATTTCTTTTAAAATAATGAGACAACCATGGGATAACAAACAACCAGAGCTTGGCTCTAGTTGTCTGTGAATAGGCTACTTCCTGATGAGATACACAGCCCAGGAGTTTTCTTTATTCTTTTCTTTCGCTAGTCTTTGAAATGAGCAGGACCTGAAAGGGCATTCTTGGTACTGTCTATCAAAGCTAAACTACTGGGTGAGATGTGTCTTTAATCTGAGCTAAACTCTGAGTTATGTTTTTCGTTGCAGTCAACTTTGAACTGTGAAACTATATAAGAGGATGCAAGAAACATTGTCTAATAATAAGAGGGGTGGGCTGTGAAAGTCTGACAACCACTTAATAGTGTTAGTAGTCTCTGCTGTCAGGTACTGCTAATTTTCATTAGTGATAGAAGAGGGATTATTAAACATTTTAGGGTTTATATAGGCAGCATACTTCTAAAGGATAGTGTAATTAAAAGGAATAAAGCGTTTCAGCTTTAAGAAATGTAGTTTCTTTGCTGTTGGAGATTTGATTCTACTTAATGACTTTAAAGTAAAGCCTATTAAGAAGTTGGTCTTTCATTAATTATGAATGATCATACTTTAAAAAACTATGTGTAAATGGCTGCTGAGATTTTCCTGAGATTACTACGAAAATTAGCTTCAAATCAAGGAACATTAATGCACACGATTTCATATTTACTACAGCTTTGAACCACAGAAGTGTGACTTAGATGTTTAAAAACTGACACCCTAAATTGAGACCCTAAATAGCCTGAATTTTAATTAAAGGGATTTTTTTTCAAAAAAATAGTGGATGCTATTATTATGAGAAAGTTTTGGGGCTGCATTTTTTGTTTTCTGTTCTGTAGCATGTCTGAGGCTAATTTAGGTACACAGAACATTATGGAGGGAGTAAGGTTTTTGGTATAGGTAATTGCAAGCTCTAGAAAAGTCTGTATTTTCTACTTGACAAACAATGTGTAAAGAAAATGAGTCCTAGAAGGTACATATTGTAATTGAGTTGTTAAAAGTTAATTCCTGACACTGACATTGTTCCCAAGCCTACCATTGAGAAAACCTTCAGGAGATTGTTGAAAGCTGCATTTAGGCTTTTTTACTTCCTCAACTCATTATACCAAACACCTAGGACCATTTGGTTATTTGTTTTTCTATGAAAAATATTTTTCATTACTGTAAATACAACTTGAAATTCCCTCTGTCATCAGGATAGTGTATCATTCATGTCCTCTCCCACTCTTTGAAAACTTTAAAAAATGGCATTAGCTTTAAAAAATAATGTAAAGGTGAATAATGAGGTAGTCAGCACTTCTGAAACCATGTTTCAAAGGAACAAAGGTTTGAAAGAAAGCCTGCCTAAAGTGTTAAGGAGCATTATTGAGCTTTAATAGGTCAAATGCACAAGAAAAGAGAAAGTAATTTAGTAGAATACAAAGCCTCTCCTTGACAGTGAGGCCATCTTATCTTTAAAATATTATGGCAGTTTGAATTGGGACTTTTACCAGAGTTCATAAAGTGGCATGGAGGGATTGAGAAAAATAGTGGTGAAATTACCTCAGTCAAAACTCTCATTAAGAAGCCCATTAAGGAATCCAGGATTATTTCGACAATCTTTGAGACCACTTCTCTGTCTCCTTTATTTGTCCTCCAATCCATCATGAAAAGCACTCCCAGACTAGTCTTCTTAAAACATCATTTTAATCATGTCAGTTTCACGGCTAAATACCTACAGAAGATAGATGCAGCCATTTTGCCCAACATAAATTGAAACTGGGATAAGCTGGAGATGGGGAAAGTGGTTATTAGAAAGTCAACAAAAAGAGTTCCAGGCGTAACACAATAAAATTCACAACAAATGTACATGGTGATCCAAATATAAAGATGCAAATGAGAGAGGATGTGAGGATGAGAGACAGTGAGTGTGTACATGAAGGAAAGTGGACAAGATTTGATATCTCTTGGATACTACAGGCAAAGGAGGGGTAAAAGACAGGACTGCAGCGAAAGCCTGGAGCCCTGATTATGTCTATCTTGCTGCCAATAATCTGGGTATCTTGCACAAGCATTTATTTTCTTCGCAGCTCATTTTCCACATCCTTAAAATACAAAAATATTGGAATATAGCATTTTTTAGGTTGCTTCAATTCTATAACTCAGATTAGCTGTTATTTAGTATTTTAAACCTCTTTGTGAAATTGATGGCAATACACAAAACAGAGACGAGGAAACAGCTAAAAAATTTCAGGGAAAATAATTGGTTCTGGAATGGATATATTGTCTTGAAATTGCTGGCATGTTTGTGAAAATATTTGAAAACTTTAAAAAAATCGTTTATTGACAGCCAGTGTGTTAGAGGCACTCAGCAGAACAGACATACTCCTTCCCTACTTCAATGGAGTCATTTCCTATACAAATTTACTAGAGAGAAAGCAAGAGAGGGCAAATATGACACAGAGAGAAATAAAGGAAAACATTTAAAAATGATGGGCAATTCAACATGCCACTTAGTTCAGTATTTTATTAATACATGCCCAGAGTGAGCGAGATGAAAGACATTAATATTCTATGCCCTATTTAAGTTTCATTTTTCCCTTGCCTCACAAGCGTGAACATTGTTGTTCTGCTGAGAGTTATTTTATATATTTTTCATGCAACCATGACCTCTGAACTTAAGCCAGTTACATCATCTTATGTTCAACCAAGGGATGAGTGATCATGACAACACAAGAACTATAGCCATACTGGTCTTACTGCGAGATGGCATGTTGGTTTCTAATGTGGCTCCCTCCAAAGAGATCATCAGGTTACTTTAGAGTACTATGTGTTGTTTCCAATAAAGAAAATCATTCTGCTTTACAGCAACAGTTAAGGTATCTAGGAGTTAATGGAGAGAAGATGTGAGAGTCTGGAACAATTAGTACTGAGGAGGAGCTTTATTCTTTGAAGTTTATTTCCATTTTGAGATGGGGCTTAGAAAGATATTTGAGAGGATCAAAGTAGTGTTTTTCAGATATTAGGGTTCATAGAAAAATAAACTTGGTGGAGTCATCTGTGAGACTCTTGTCTGATGTGAAATTAAATAACTGGGACTAGGATTGTGGATGAGGGCAAGGCAAGGAAGTAGCTCAACCAGGATGTGGCATCATCAGAGCTAAGTTGCCAACCAAGGATCAGTAGAGGAAAGAAAGTCTGGAACAAAGCGTAGTCAGAAGAGGAAATGAACAGAGCCAAAAATACAATAGGGGGTATGATCAGAACTTTGTCAACCTGCCCTTCTATTCTTTTAACTCTCTATGCAGATGGGTACCTACAAGTTCATGTCTGCCAGAGACTCTTTCATTAATCTGTTCCTTAGTTTGGATGATTGTAAATACCACAGGGCAGCAGGTGGGCCAGCACACATTCAATCAACTTTAATTTTGTTTCTGTTGACACAAGTCTCTGATCAAATAATTGCTACCAGTAATACATAATCTACTTATCTGTATTATCTCCATCAGTGCTCCCAAAGATGCTTTAAGGCAAGTAATTTTTTTCATTTTCCGCAGTAGATAGATTCATAGAGGATACAAAATATTTACTGGCCCAGGAAATTTCAGGCTCTTATCTTCTTCCCTATGACTTAAGTTCTTGCTGACTAACCCTCTTTAGTGTGAGGTCTCTGACTTCTGCCAGGTCCGTAGGCTTCCATCTTGCTCTTTCCAGGCATCATTTCTGGGATAAAAATCTAAATTTTAAAACAGAACCATGGACTACTTAATGTCACATCCCTCTAATGTCAAGGCCTATTCACCTGAACCTCAACTTTTCATTCATCCTTGCTACATGCCAGAACTAGTTCTAGGAAAGTAGAGATGAGTAATATCATTTTATTGATTTTTTAAAAATTTGTATTATAGTGGAGACATTCCCTGTGAACAAACAGAATGCAGTTTTATAGGGGATATGACAGAAGACTTAAAACAATTGTTCTCAGACATTTTTCTGCTCCAGTTCAACCAAAAAGTAGGACATCCTCCTGTCAGTAACAAGTGTTTACCTTTCAACCCACACATGTGCTGGCAACACATTTGAGGGAAAACAGACATAATTTTCTCCTCCTCTTTCTCCCCTCATTCCCCATCTGTTTTCACTGAGAAATCCTGAAGTTAAGGGTTACAGAGATAGGGAAGAGGGTTACCTGGGGATAGGGAGGAGATACTTATGGATCAGTGAGTGTGATATTACTGTCTTACTTGAATGGTAAGTAGGTGTTAGCATTTGCTACTCAGTGAGGAGGCCAGTACCAGTAGAGGGAATGGTGGAGTAAAAACAGAGAAGTGTGGAATAGTATGATGCCTCCCAAAAACCTACAAGGAGTTCAGGATGGCTGGAACAATGAAGCTCAAAGACAGAAGTTGAAAGAGATGAGCTATGAGGGGGCAATTAAGCCTCACTGGGATGTAAAGGGGTTTGTTCTATATCCTATAAGCAATCAGGGATAGTGAATATAAAAATGACATGCTTAGATTTTGTGTTATGGAAAAATCACTCTGTTGGCAATCCAAAAAATGGGCTGAGGAAAGCTGGGCCATTAGGTCAGAATTCAAGAAGTGGAATAGGGCACTATTGATGAGGAGCTTCAGGAGGGGGACAGATGGCAAAACATCCTATTGTAACAATTCTACAACATACATTTTTAATACATTATAAAAAATAGAAATGCATCTTAATGGGACGTGAAGGACCTCTTCAAGGAGAACTACAAACCACTGCTCAATGAAATAAAAGAGGATACAAACAAATGGAAGAACATTCCATGCTCATGGGTAGGAAGAATCAATATCATGAAAATGGCCATACTGCCCAAGGTAATTTATAGATTCAATGCCATCTCCATCAAGCTACCAATGACTTTCTTCACAGAATTCGAAAAAACTACTTTAAAGTTCATATGGAACCAAAAAAGAGCCCGCATCGCCAAGTCAATCCTAAGCCAAAAGAACAAAGCTGGAGGCATCATGCTACGTGACTTCAAACTATACTACAAGGCTACAGTAACCAAAACAGCATGGTACTGGTACCAAAACAGAGATATAGATCAATGGAGCAGAACAGAGCCCTCAGAAATAATGCCACATATCTACAACTATCTGATCTTTGACAAACCTGACAAAAACAAGCAATGGGGAAAGGATTCCCTATTTAATAAATGGTGCTGGGAAAACTGGCTAGCCATATGGAGAAAGCTGAAACTGGATCCCTTCCTTACACCTTATACAAAAATTAATTCAAGATGGATTAAAGACTTGAACGTTGACCTAAAACCATAAAAACCCTAGAAGAAAACCTAGGCATTACCATTCAGGACATAGGCATGGGCAAGGACTTCATGTCTAAAACACCAAAAGCAATGGCAACAAAAGCCAAAATTGACAAATGGGATCTAATTAAACTAAAGAGCTTCTGCACAGCAAAAGAAACTACCATCAGAGTGAACAGGCAACCTACAAAATGGGAGAAAATTTTTGCAACCTACTCATCTGACAAAGGGCTAATATCCAGAATCTACAATGAACACAAACAAATTTACAAGAAAAAAACAAACAACCCCATCAAAAAGTGGGAAAAGGATATGAACAGACACTTCTCAAAAGAAGACATTTATGCAGCCAAAAGACACATGAAAAAATGCTCATCATCACTGGCCATCAGAGAAATGCAAATCAAAACCACAGTGAGATACCGTCTCACACCAGTTAGAATGGCGATCATTAAAAAGTCAGGAAACAACTGGTGCTGGAGAGGATGTGGAGAAAGAGGAACACTTTTACACTGTTGGTGGGACTGTAAACTAGTTCAACCACTGTGGAAGTCAGTGTGGCGATTCCTCAGGGATCTAGAACTAGAAATACCATTTGACCCAGCCATCCCATTACTGGGTATATACCCAAAGGACTATAAATCATGCTGCTATAAAGACACATGCACACATATGTTTATTGTGGCACTATTCACAATAGCAAAGACTTGGAACCAACCCAAATGTCTAACAATGATAGACTGGATTAAGAAAATGTGGCACATATACACCATGGAATACTATGCAGCCATAAAAAATGACAAGTTCATGTCCTTTGTAGGGACATGGATGAAACTGGAAATCATCATTCTCAGTAAACTATGGCAAGGACAAAGAACCAAACACCACATGTTCTCACTCATAGATGGGAATTGAACAATGAGAACACATGGACACAGGAAGGGGAACATCACACTCTGGGGACTGTTGTGGGGTGGGGGGAGCGGTGAGGGATAGCATTAGGAGATATACCTAATGCTAGATGACGAGTTAGTGGGTGCAGCACACCAGCATGGCACATGTATACATATGTAACTAACCTGCACATTGTGTACATGTACCCTAAAACTTAAAGTATAATAATAAAAATAAAAAAATTTAAAAAAATGCATCTTAATAACTGATGGTTTATTAAAAATATTGGTAGCCAAGCAAATGTTGTGTGTTTCATTGCCTGCACACTTGTAAATGTAGTTAAAAGTACACTGGGAAAGAATCACTTTTTGACTGTTTTAGTGGTGGCATTGCTAAACAACTGCAATGTCTTATTGTTTCATTAAAAAAATAAGGATAATTAAGGGATGGGTAGGAGGCTTGATTGACTGTTTTGGTGCTTTTGGTAAGATTGAGAACCTATCAACATCAAAACCTGTAGCACAGTGGTTTGCTACTTGGGATGAAAAAGACAATAATGGTGTATTATTTTATGTAATACTAAACCACAGATGCTCTTGCTGGCTTAGAAGACAATATTTTGGAAAACATCCCACACGTTGACAATTCTGATGAAGTCTAATTCCAAAGATTTAGACTCTGAATCAGAAGTTTAAGAAATAAGTTAACAATTTATTTTGTGTATATTTTCCCTTCATGTATTGACAAAAATGGTAGATAAATAACAAAAGTCTATGTCATACATAGATTTTTCATGTCAGTTTATGAGGGACCTAAATTTAAATTCTAATTGCTAAGAAAGCATAGTGTCATAATTTAATTTTTTTTCACAATGTTGTATAAAATAATGAAGAGAGATGGTGTTATAGCTCTGACGAAATATGAAATCAAAAAATCGTTAGGATTAATTGTATGTGGAAAGCGAATCACCAATTGTACAAACATAAACATTCATTCAGTGTTGTCAATAATTGAAAAGAGAAGGGAGGATAATACACTCTGAATGGCTAATATTTAGCAGGTGGAAATTATATGAAGTCTATAATAGTCATCAGGAAAATTGTATTATATATATAAAATACATAATGTTAGGCAAAAATGCAAATAGGTTTTCATAGGTTATCATCAAATAACTAACTAAATAAAAAGAGTTGTTTGTAAAAGTCTAACAGACTAGAGTTGTATTAAAGAAGAGGGATTTAGAATGATTGGTTATCTTTTACCTTGCTTTAATGTTCCATAATGCTAAAAAAAAAAAAAAAAGATTAATCGCATAGCCCTATCGAACAATTGTTTTGGCAACACAGAAATAAACAGAAACACTGCATTTTCTCAGACCCACAGTCTTCAATTAATTCAAGAACTCCTTCAGATACAGAGTCTACAAATTTTCTGATTTGTAATAGAAAATAGCAAGTCTGTGAATATTAGCTAAATAACTATCAACTGTCCTCTTGTGGAATGGCAAACTGTTGTCCCAAAATCAGAAAGATTTTTATTTGAAAAATTTGCTTGATAGTTTTTTGGGAATTTTTGTTTTATTTTAAATTTTAAATTTTTGGGAGTACATAGTAGGTATAGATATTCACAAGATACATGACATATTTTGATACAGGCATACAATGCATAATAATCACATCAGGGTAAATGGGATATCCATCAACTCAAGAATGTATGCTTTCTTTGTGTTACAAACAATTCGATCATACTATATTAGTTATTTTTAAATGTACAATAAATTATTGTTGACTGTAGTACTATGAAATACAAGATTTTATCCATTCTATCCATTATATTTTTGTACCCATTAACCATTCCCCCAACCCTCCTCCACCCACCCCTACCCTTCCCAGCCTCTGATAACCATCATTATATTCCCTGTCTCCATGAGTACAATTGTTTTGATTTTTAGCTCCTACCAGTAAGTGAGCGTATGCAGTTTGTCTTTCTGTGCCTGGTTTATTTCACGTAAAAGAATGACCTCCAGTTCCATCTATGTTGTTGCAAATGACAAGATCTCATTTGTTTTTATGGCTGAATAGTACTTCATTGTGTATAGGTACACATTTTCTTTATTCATCTGATGATGGACATTTAGGTTGCTCCTAAGTCTTGGCTATTGTGAACAGTGCTGCAATAAACATGAGAGAGCAGGTATCTCTTCAGTATACTGATTTCCTTTCCTTTGGGTATACACCTAGCAGTGAGATTGCTGGGTCATGTGGTAGTTCTATTTTCAGTTTTTGAGGAACCTCCAAACTGATCTCCATAGTGCTTGTGCTAATTTACAATCCCACCATCAGTGAACAAGGATTCCCTTCTCTCTATATCCTTGCCAGCATTCATTTTGCCAGGTATTTGGATAAAAGCCATTTTTTACTGGGTTGAGGTGATATCACATTGTAATTTTGATTTGCATTTCTCTGATAAACAGTGATGTTTGAGCACATTTTCATATACCTTCTTGCCATTTGTATGTCTTCATTGAGAAATGTCTATTCAGATATTTTGCCCATTTTTAATCAGATTATTAGATTTTTTTCTATAGAGTTGTTTGGGCTCCGTATGTATATTCTGGTTATTAATCTCTTGTCACATGGATAGTTTGCAAATATTTTCTCCCATTATGTGGGTTGTCTCTTCACGTTGTTGATTGTTTCCTTTGCTGTGCAGAAGCTTTTAAAGTTGATGTGATCCCATTTGTCCATTTTTGCTTTGGTTGCCTGTACTTATGGGATATTACCCAAGAAATCTTTGCCCAGACCAATGTCCTTGAGAGTTTCCCACGTTTTCTTCTAGTAGTTTTATAGCTTCTGGTCTTAGATTTAAGTCTTTTATCCATTTTTATTTGATTTTCGTATACGGTGAGGGATAGGAGTCTAGTTTTATTCTTCTGTTTATGGATATCTAGTTTTTCTAGCACCATTTATTGAAGAGGACTATCATTTCCCAATGTGTTTTTTGGCACATTTGTTGAAAATGAATTCACTGTTGATGTATGGATTTGTTTCTGTGTTCTCTATTCTGTTTCATTGGTCTGTGTGTCTGTTTTTAGGCCAGTGCCATGCTATTTTGGTTACTGTAGCTCTGTAGAATAATTGGAAGTCAGGTAAGGTGATTCTTTAAGTTTTGTGTTTTTTTGTTGTTTGTATGTTTTGTTTTTGTTTTTGTTTTTGCTCAGGATAGCTTTGCTTATCCTGAGTCCTTTGCAATTCCATTTAAATTTTAGGATTTTTTATTCTTTTTCTGTGAAGAAGGGCATTAGTATTTTGATAGGGATTGTATTAAATCTGTAGATTGCTTTGGGTAGGTAGTATGGGCATTTTAACAATATTAATTCCTCCAGTCTATGAACATGGAATATTTTTCTGTTTTTTGGTGTTCTCTTCAATTTCTTGCATCAATGTTTTGTAGTTTTCATTATAAAGATCTTTCACTTATTTGATTAAGTTAATTTGTAGGGTTTTATTTTATTTGTAACTATTGTAAATGAGGTTACTTTCTTGATTTTGTTTTCATATTGTTTGCTGATGGCATATAAAAACGCTACTGATTTTTGTATGTTGATTTTGTATCCTGCAACTTTACTAAATTTGTTGATCAATTCTAACAGTTTTTTGGTGGAGTCTTTAGGTTTTTCCAAATATAAGATCATATCATGTGCAAACGAAGATAATTTGACTTCTTCCTTTCCAGTTTAGTTGCACTTTATATCTTTTGTCTGATTACTCCAGCTAGGACTTCCAGTACTATGTTGAATAACCGTGGTGACAGTGGGCATCCTTGTGGTGCTACTGATCTTAAAGGAAAGGTTTTCAGTTTTTCCCCATTCAGTATGTTACTAGCTGTGTGTCTGTTGTATTTTTGGCACTTTTAATGTGTTAAGGTATGTTCTTTCTGGGAATTTGAAGGCTTTTATAATGAAGGAATATTGAATGTCATCAAATGCTTTTTCAATATCAGTTGAAATGGTCATATGGTTTTTGTCCTTTATTCTGTTGATGTGATGTATCACATTGACTGATTTGGGTACGATGAACAATCCTTGTGTCCCTGAGATAAATCATCTTTGGTTATGATCAATGATCTTTTCTATATGTTGTTGAATTCGGTTTGCTAGTATTTTGTTAAGGATATTTGCATCAAATTAGTGTTCATCAGGGATATTGGACTGTGGCTTTCTTACTTTCTTTTTTTGTTCATGTGTCTTTGGCTTTGGTATCAGGGTAATACTGGTGTTATAGAATGAGTCTAGAAGTATTCACTTCTCCTACATTATTTCTCAGAGTAGTTAGAATAAGATTGGTATTAGTTCTTTTTAAAATGTTTTCCAAAATTTAACAATGAAGTCATCAGGTCCCAGGCTTTTCTATGCTCAGAGGCACTTTATTGCAGCTTCAATCTCACTACTTGTTATTGGTCTGTTCAGGTCTTGAATCTCTTCCTGGTTTAATTTTTGTAGGTTTTATGTGTTTAGTAATTTATTAATTTCTTCTAGGTTTTCCAATTTATTGGCATATAGTTGCTCATAGTAGCCTCCAATGATCCTTTGAATATCTGTAGTATTGTTTGCAATATTTCCCTTTTCACCTCTGGTTTTACTTATGTCTTCTTTTTTTTTTCTTATTTAACTTGGCTAAAGGTTGTAAGTTTTGTTTATCTTTTCAATAAAATAGCTTTTTTCATTGATCTTTTGCATTATTTGTTGAAGATTAGATGGTTGTAGATGTGCAGTCTTATTTCTGAGTTCTCTGTCTTTTTTTTTTTTAACTAGTACCATGCTGTTTTAGTTACTATAGCCTTGTAGTATAGTTTGAAGCTGGTTAGCATGATGCCTCCAGCTTTGTTCTTTTCGCTTAGGATAGTCTTGGCTATTTGGGCTCTTTTTTGGTTCCATATAAACGTTAAAATAGCTTTTGCTAATTCTGCGAAGAATGTCAAAGACAGTTTAATGAAAATAGAATTGAATATATAAATTACTTTGGGCAGTATGCCCATTTTCACAATATTCATTCTTTCTATCCATGAGCATGGAATGTTGTTCCATTTGTTTGTGTCCTCTCTGATTTCCTTGAGTGGTGGTTTGTAGTTCTCCTTGAAGAGGCCCTTCACTCCTTGTTAGCTGTATTCCTGGGTATTTTATTCTCTTCGTAGCAAATGTGAATGAGAGTTCACTCATGAATTGGTTCTCTGCTTGTCTGTCATTGGTGTAAAGGAATGCTTGTGATTTTTGCACGCTGATTTTGCATACTGAGAATTTGCTGAAGTTGCTTATCAGCTTAAGAAGCTTTTGGGCTGACAAGATGGGTTTTTTAGATACAGGATTATGTCATCTGCCAACAAAGGCAGTTTGACTTCTTGTCTTCCCATTTGAATACCTTTATTTCTTTCTCTTGCCTGATTGCCCTGGCCAGAACTTCCAATACTATGTTGAATAGGAGTGGTAAGAGAGGGCTTCCTTGTCTTGTGCCAGTTTTCAAAGCAAATGCTTCCAGCTTTTGCCCATTCAGTATAATTTTGGCTGTGGGTTTGTCATAAATGGCTCTTATTATTTTGAGGTATGTTCCTTCAATACCTAGTTTATTGAGAGTTTTTAACATGAAGAGATGTTGAATTTGATTGAAGGCCTTTTTGCATCTGTTGAGATAAGCACATGGTTTTTGTTTTTAGTTCTGTTTATTTGGTAAATTACATTTATTGATTTGTGTATGTTAAACCAACTTTGCATCTCAGGATGAAGCCAAGTTGATTGTCATGGGTAAGCTTTTTGTGTGCTGCTGGATTCAGTGCCAGCATTTTATTGAGGATTTTTGCATCAACGCTCATCAGAGATATTGACCTGAAGTTTTCATTTTTTGTCATTTCTCTTCTAGGTTCTGGTATCAGGATGAGAGTGGCCTCATAAAATGAGATAGGGATGAGTCCATCCTTTTCAATTGCTTGGAGTAGTTTCAGAAGAAATGGTACCACCTCTTTTCTGTACCTCTGGTAGAATTCAGCTGTAAATCCATCTGATCCTGGGCTTTTATTGATTTGTAGTGTCACAGGATCCTTGGAGTGTCAATTTGCTAGCTGGAAACCTCTGTTGCCACCAGGACCTTCTGCTTGAGTATTGCTTATGACCACTTACCTTGTTCCATCCACTTGCCCCAGCCAACTGTGCTTGGCTTACGCCACTGGCCCAGATCCTACACCAGCCAAGGACAAGCCAGGTGCAGAGTGGCAAGGGGTGTGTTGGAGAGCAAGCCTGGGGTCCAGCCACGGTGTAAAACCAAGCTGAGGCTGGCCGCTGAGGCAGGGCAGGCAGCTCCAGGCACCAGCACACATGTTGGCTCTGTGAGAAGGTACAGCTGGACCAGATGTACTCCATGTGGCTTGCGCTGTAGGCACCTGTGTCTGGACAGAGGGATCATGGTGGTGCCTGGAAGCTTGGAGACATCAGAAACTGCAGAACTCCTTAAAGTGTGTCAGACCCCTGGCTCAGGGAGACCTTAGGTCTGGGATCCTGGAGGGCAGCAGCTCTTCTCCTTCTCATTACCCACAGCGTGGCAAGCAGGGAAGAGTGGGGGGCATGTTTCAGCCCTGTTTATGTTACAACTCTTTTAGTCTCACCATTCAGTGGGTCCTGAGTTCTTATACTTTGTCCAGGAAGAATGAGGCACGCAAACAGCTGGAGGGTGAGCAGAGAAGAGCTTCATGGAGTGGCAGAATAGTTTTCAGGAGACCCAAAGTGGGTAGCTCCTTTCCTCAGGCAGATCGTTCTTATTTCTGTTTAAGTCTGGCTGAGTTCAGGTTTTTATGGGCTCAGAAGGGAGGAAGTGTGTGCTGATCGGTCCATGGATGGCCACGGGCGGGCCTGGAAAAAGCACCATAAGTTCTCACTCCTGGCTGTGGACTCCACCCAGAAATGGCAGCCCAGTCCCCAGGCTTCAAGCCATCCCTCGCTTGACGGTGGGGTTTCACCACAGACCCAACCCTTTCCACCCTGGAGCCTGCCTGCTGCCATCAACGTACCATTCATGGCACCCAGGCTGCTTGTGCCAAGGGGCACCTGCCAGCCCATGCTGAGCCACCTGCAGCACCCCCTCCCTCCCTCCCTGAGCTCTTTGGTGCCTAAATCTTCAGAGGGAGACCGAGGGGGCAGGGGGGTAGTGTGTCAGGACTTCCCTGAGTGCACACACACCAGCCAAGTCATGACAGCATTCCAGGCTTGGCTTCAACCTTGTTCCAAAAGTGGCCCAGAGTGAGAATTTTCCAGGCACCAGGAGTGGGTAGAGGCCAGGGAGTGAGATCATGCACTTCCAAACCTGTGGGGACAAGGGGGCTTCCCGGGCCCCCAAGAGCTCAGGGATGCCCATGTCCAGCACCACAGCTAGGTGAGTACAGCTGTGTCCAGACTACCACTGGTAATGTGCTGGGTCAGTCTTGAAGCCGGTATAGTACTGGGTCTTGCCCAAGGCCTGTCAACCACTGACTGGCTACCACCTATGTTCACTTAAGGCCCTGACGCTCCACAATAAGCAGGTGGTAAGGCCAGCCAGGCTTGTGTCCTTCCCTTCAGGATAGTGAGTTCGCTCTCATCGCTGGTGGGTCCAGAGATGCCATCCAGGAGCTGGAGTCTGAAGTCAGAAACTTTAGGAATCTACCTGGTGCTCTATTCTCCTGCAGCTGAGCTGGTACCTCAACCGTGCTACAAAGTCCTACTCACTTTCCATCTCCTTTCCATATAAGAAGAGGTGTCTCTCCCCATAGTCACCACTGCCCTAGGCCCATAGTGAGTACTGCCTGGCTACAGTCAACATTCATTCAAGGCCCAAGACCTCTTTCGTCAGCTTGTGGTGAATACTGCCAAGCCTGGAGTTCTTTTTTCAAAGCAATGTGCTCCCATCTGGCCCAGGGAAGGTCCACAAATGCTGTCCAAAAGCCAAGGCATGGAATCAGGGACCCCAAGAACTCTGGGTGCTGTACCCCACTGTGGCCAAGCTGGTACCTAAGCTGCAAGACAAAATCTCCTTCACCCTTTTCTCTCCGTTTCTCAAGCAGAATGGGTCCCTCCCCATTGCCATCACAGCTGGGAATGTGCTTGGTTACACCAAAGCCAGCATGTCTCTGAGTCTCACCCAAGGCCCATGGCGAGTACTACCTGGCTACGGCTCCTGATTTTTCAGGGACCTAGGGTATTTTAGTCAGCAGGTAATGAATCCTGCCAGGACTGGATTCTTCCCTTCAAGGCAGCAGGTTCCCTTCTGGCCTAGGGTGTGCCTAGAACTGTTGTCTAAGAGCCATGGCCTGGAATGGGAGTCTCAGAACTCTGACTCCTTATTCTACTATGGCTGTGCTGGGTTCCAAGTTGCAAGACAAAGTCCTCTTGCTCTTCCCTCTCCCCTCCTTTCCTCAAGCAGAGGGAAAGTGTCTATCCCAGACCTGTGAGCTGTGCTGCCTGGGGTTGAGGAAATGGGTGGTACAAAGTCTCCCTGAGCCACCTAGATGGTGTATCTCTAGTTCATTTGCCCAAGTCCACTGGCTCTAAGCATAGCACAGCACGAGGATTTTCAGTCCTTGTACCTAGACTACCTCTCAAGTTTATTTAGGACCCAACAGCATTGTAGCCTTTTAGTGGTGAGGCTTATCAGAACTCAGGATCCAACTGCTGGGATGGGCTAGTCCCCACTTGCTAGGGCTGGTGTAAATGCTCCTTCTGTGGGCACTGGCTGAGTTCTGCCTGTTGTTTCTTTCTGCTGTGACAGGACAGCATTGAGTTCCAATGTTCCAATGCAAAGTCCTGCAATTACTGCATTCTCTCTCCCTCAAGCACTCAGATTCTCTGTCCATGCCATGTGGTCACTGCCAAGGGATCGGTGAGGGGTGGCATCAGTAATTATATGCTGTCATTCCGATTCTCTCCAGTGCCTCTTTTAGTGATATGAAGTTAAAACCAAGTATTATAATTGCTCACCTGATTTTTGGTTCTTATGAAGGTGTTTTTTGGTGGATGTTTGTTCAGTTTGGTGTTCCTGTGGAGAAGATGATTGCTAGAGGCTTCTATTCAGCCATGTTGCTCCACTTCCTTGAAAGCTGAGTCTTTTTATTTTCAATCACCTTACCATTTGTTTATTATTATTTTTAAGTGATTGGAATAATTGTACGTATTTATCATGTACAGCTTTATATTTTGAAGTTCATTTACATTGTGAAATGGCAAAATCTAGCTGATTAACATATGTGTTACCTCACATAGTTATATTTATGGGGTGAGTACACTTAACATCCACTCCATTAGCATTTTTCCAGAATACAGTATATTGTTATGAACTATATTCACCCTATTTACAATAGATCTCTTAAACTTACTCCTCCTGTGTAACTAATTTTCTGTATCTTTTGACCAATATCTCCCTAACCTCCCCTTCCCTGCCATCCACCTCTTGTAACTACCACTCTATTCCCTAGTTCTGAGATCAACATCTTTAGGTTGCACATGTCATCAGGATCATGTGGTATTTGTGTTTCTATGGATGGCTTATTTCACTTAACATAATGTCCTTCAGGTTCATCCATTGTCACAAATTGTAGGATTTTTTTTTTAAGACTGACTAGTATTCTATTGTGTATATATACCACATTTTCTTTATGCATTAATCCACTGATAGACACTTAGGTTGATTTCATACCCTGGCTATATTGTGAATAATGTGGCAATAAATATAGGAGTGAACATATTTTTTCAACATATTGATTTCATTTTATGTTAATATACACCCATTAGTAGGAGTAATGAATTATATGGTAGTTCTGTTTTTTACTTATTTGAGGAATCTACACCTCGTTTTCCACAATGGCTGTATTAATTTACATTCCCAACAACAATGTGCAAAGGTCCCTTTTTCTCCAGAGCATCACCAACACTTGTTATCTTTTATTATTTTCATGATAACTCTTGTATCACTTGTGAGGTGATATTTCATTGTGGTTTAATTTTGCATTTCACTAATAATTAGTTGTATTGTGTATTTTTTTATATCCTGCTTGATAGTTTTCACATGATATTTTCCTGGTGTCTTCTCAAATTTCTTTTGCAATCTGTATACATTCAATATGTTATCAGTCAATTTTGAGTGAAAATAATAATTAATCTCTACTTAATCAGTAAAATCAACTTTTATTTTCTTTATCTAAATATGAAGTGTCTTAAAATTACAGAACATATGTAATTTGTATACTCTATTTTGCATTTATTTTATAACAAGACAATTAACTGAACCTGAGTCAAGGCACATAGCAATATACTGTACATCTCAGATTTTATTAAATTCAGTAAACTCATTTTAATATCATTATGGAAAGAACTGAGAAACAAAAGAAAACCACTGAAAATATTTAAGGTATGTTGGCTAAGAGTGTATATTTTAAAGGTCTCGCTACAAAAAATAAGTGAGGTGACAAGTATGTTAATTAACTTGATTTAATCAGCCCACATTGCATACCTATTTCAAAACATCACATTGTACCCCATAAATGTGTATAGTTATGATGTTAATTAAAATATTAATAAAAACTTTGTAATAGAGCTGACATTGAATTTGAGCATGCTTGATTTAGACTTTAAAATAATATCCATTTTGTCATTTTATGTGGCCATTGACTTTCCAACTACTTCCATCGATGTCTTCAGTTTTTTATCCTGTCTGTAATGCCTATAGTCTAATATGTCTTTTTTCCTAAGAAGAACACTTGAATACTTGGGCAGGGGTCATTTGAGGAAGACTGAGGGTATTTTGTACAATGAAACAGGATTGTGATCTGAAGATAATACCTTCCTGAAATACATTGAAAAAATATCCAAATGATGGCAACATCCCTGGATCAACTGGTACATGTGTCTTATTTCTTCTTAGCAAAATGCTTATTGATTATTAAGAACATTAAGTCTGAGGTAAAATGATCCTGCAGTGGAAATCAATCTCTGCAATATATTAGTTTCATTAAATACAAAATAATATTAATTGTAGACCTCAGTTCATATGAGATTGAGAGATATAGGATATCCCAATCAGATAAGCAGTGGAGCACGGTAAGTCATAAACTGTGGGCTCAAACCTTGGCACTGCCATTTCAGATCTTAATAATGACCTTGGGTATGATTTTGAAGGATTCTACGTCTTCATTTTCTTATTTATAAAATGAAAGAAATAATTGTACCTATACCTCATAAGATTTAAAAAAATAAAATGAGTTAACATAAGTAAAGTGCTTAGAATAATAAGCACTCTGTAAATGTTGGGTACAAATATTAGCATTATATCTGTCACCTAATAAGCACCAAAAAAAATTAGTTATCCTTAGTGAGTTTTCTGTCTACAGTCAATGACATCTTAAAACAATCAACTATACCTAAAAGGGCTGAAATGAAACAGCTTCTTTTCTTATCAGACCTTACCTTTAGAGTTACTTGTCTGCTATGGTCTGTTCTGATAACTTCATCTGACTTCTTGTTCATCAAGTCTAGACAGTTTCTTCTGGATTTTAACTATGGTGCATGAACTTAACATCTTGCCTAGAAAGTAAATGATTTATTTATATATGAATATTTCTACTATTTACTAGTTTGTGTTACTTAATCTCTCCAAGATCGCTCCTGGTAAGAAGCCTCCCAATAAATATTACAAAAATAGTTTGCATTTATGTAGACCTTATGTATATTTATCAAGTGCTTCTCTATTCATGAGGTGAGGTCAGTAAGGTAGACTTTTTTCGAAGTCATGGTTTATGACAAAATTTTATATTATTACTTGATGGATAGGCTTATCAAAGTTTCTTGTAGTAATGATGAAAATATAAAAGTATAAGGAAACATAACCTGAGAAGGCTATGTTTTGAGGCTATCTGTGAAGGTTGAGAAAGTGTTTTCATTGTCTTGCAATTTTCCAAATTATAAAATGTAAGTTCAGTGAAATTCAGTGGCAAACTCAAAAGAGGCAGAGATGAATTTTGGATACATGTCTGCTCACTTGGGCTTGTTATTCTGCAGTGCTCATATTTGTCCTAGGTCCTTGGATATCTCTGCTCTGATGAGATAAGCATAGGAGTGAAGTGTCAGGCCCAATAATGCACACGCTTATAACTGTTTCCCAAATTTGTGGGTAAATAAGTTTGATTCAAGATTCTGGGTGTACTTTGAAAATTTGAATTAAGTTTCATGGAAAGGAAACCATAAAAGAAATAATGATTATGATAAAAGAAAATTCACAACTCGTTTATATAACACTTTGCAGTTTATAAATCAGTTTCTCAACCATCATCTGAATTGAATGTGTTTCTTTACATAGCTATGAAAGTTGCATTGTTAGGAAGTCAAAACATTTCAAAATACTTGAAGGTTTATAGTTAACATGATTAATAGGTGCTGTAATGGGAAAATATTTATTCATGCATGTTTTAGTTCATTATTGATACTGTTCACAGAGGAGAGAAAGTAGAAACTACTTGGAATGACAGCCTAATATTGGAGCACATGAAACTGGAAGAATCCTTCTAGATACCCATTCACTTAGCCTTTTTCCATGTATTTGATGTTTTGAATGTGGAAGGGTCAAGTATGAATTGGCAGGGGGTGGGAAGGAATATGGAAAGATGACAGGAGGGAAGCAAGAAGTTACTGATGGAGTAGTGCTGTGTATTCTGAAGGTGGGGCTTAAGAAAAAAAGTTTATCATTCTTTTCCCTTTTCTACTCCGCAGTCTCTTGACATTCAAAAGAGTATGTCACCAATGATTCTTTCTTGTGATGTACATTCTCAAACTTTGACTCACGGTGACTAGCACAGCCCTTAACCTAGAGAGTGCTAATTGTCATTATTCTGGGCAATGAGGGAATCATATTAGCTATTTTATCATAGAATTAGTGGAGAAAGGGGTCTTTTAAATGTCACCTTTCTCCCTGAACACATTCTCTTCAGTTCTTTTCTTCTCTCTTTTCTTCCATCTTTCTTGACCTCTGCTTCACACGTATTCTATTTCTTTATGATCAAAATTAAGGGGGACATTTAGTTGAAGTGCACGACTCTGAAAATCATTTGCTCATCCTTGACATCTTTCTTACACATTTGCAATGGTTTTAATATTTCACACTCACTGCATTTGATCCTCACTTCCAAATACATGTTATGGCATCATTACTATGCATTTATTAATTCATTTTATCTTTATTACTACTTTGTTTTCATTTCTATTGACATGAATTTTATGACACATTTAGTTACTTGTTAGTAGTACCGTGTTAGTAGTAGTGGATAACTGAAGAAGTGTTGGAGTTAGGCTCATGACGACTAAGAAAAATCCATTAAGACTAAGTTTCCTTATATTAAGCTAAGCAGCAAGAACATAGAGGCCATCTCTCTGCTGACGGAAAACTGGACTATAAAATGCTATTAATCTGTCATTAGCCTTTGTAGCCTGTTGCAATGACAGAGATGCCTAGCTATCACCGAGGGGCATGAAATGTGTTGTTCATGGTGAATAAGCTGACCATGGGCAAGAGGTCAGCAAGGGGTTTTGTAGTTCAAGTAAGCATAAGGAGAAGCTATCATCAGTAATATTAGCATCTTGTTGGTTATATTAAATGACTGGATTTAATGCAATAAAAAGTCAAATTCAATATATCAAACTCATTCTAGAGAAACAAATGTTAACACCTCTTAGAAAATTCTTTTAATTGCAAAATAATACATGCTTATTTAAAAATTGAACATTACCAAGTTTATAACAGGGAGTTTTCTCTTTCTCTCACCCATTTTCACTCCACAGAGGTAACTACAGTTATCAATTTCATGATTATTTTTCTAGATGTTTTCTGTGCATTCATAAACATATATACACAAGTTTAGTACACTCCCATGTCAGTACATATATATATATATATATATGGGAGTATACTAAACTTACTAATATGCGAACTTGCTTTTTCACTAAACATCTTATGGGTATTTTTTATGTATGCACACATATATTTACCTGTTTCACTTTAATTATTCTTCCCATTGATTCATTTAATCAATATGCTATTGATGAACATGTAAATAACCTAGCTTTTATTGCTATTATTTAAAAATGCAATAAACATCGTTCTACAACTACTTATTTTAATTCTGTGCATTTACCTGTAGGATGAATTCAGATAAGGGGAACTTGTGGTATAAGGGTAATTACCAATATCTTAAATATGTCCATGACTCCTTGAGACATTATTCTGGAGTTTAATTTGTGAAGCAGAAGCACAAAATAACTGGTATTTTTATAATGAAGGTAATTTATTTAGCACCACAGCCAGACCAAACTTGCACCAAAAATGGTTTGCTTCTGTTTCCTCCTGGAGGTAAGAAGTTCCACAGATCTTACTTTGATTCTTTTGTCTGTGATACTAACAGAAAACAGTGTGTCCATCCAGGCCATGTATAGCTTAAATTTTCAACTATCCAAGAAGATGAGTGGTCAGCAATGTGGTAGCTACAGTCTTTTTTCCTCACTCAACAAAGTCCTAGAAGCTTGTATCTTTGCAGCTTTGTGAATCATTTGAAAACTATGGTATCCATTTCATCTTTTTCACAGACTTTATACCATGAACGGTGGATGTTTTTCTTACAAGAAGTCATTTTACCCATTGCAATTATTGGTTTTATTTTCTCTTTCAGGGCTGGAGGTGGACTTTATGGTATTGACAGCATGCCGGATCTTCGCAGAAAAAAAACTTTGCCTATTGTCCGAGATGTGGTAAGTTACAACTGTTTAATTCTCTTCGATTGCATGTGTGGTTTTTTTCCTTACTAAAATGTAATGTCCTTCTCATTCACTGTCTAGCCTGTAAATATTTCATGGAATAAAAATATATGAGGCCAGATGCTACCTGCTGTTATATTTATTATTATTTCTTTAAAATCTATTAGATGGAGGAGATAACTTAAACCTTTGATAGCTTTTGATATAAGTGGAAATTACAATTAAGTGACTATGACCCTAATAATTGGAGCAAAAAGAAATCACACAGCATGCCAAGCAAGTGAATAGGCTTTGATGTGTTTAGTGTTATGAATGACCAGAAGTTTAATTCACAATGCTTGAGGCTTTATTTAAACTTCTTCACCTTAACACAGTGGACCTGAATACTTTATACAGCAAGCAGATAACATTAATCAACTCTTCATTTTATTATATTAAAGTCAGTTCTAGCTAAATTAATAAGCTCTTCTATTTAAAGAAAATGATGGTTCACTTTGGGAGGCCGAGGCGGGCGGATCATGAGGTCAGGAGATCAAGACCATCCTGGCTAACATGGTGAAACCCCGTCTCTACTAAAAATACAAAAAATTAACTGGAGTGGTGGCGGGCACCTGTAGTCCCAGCTACTCTGGAGGCTGAGGCAGGAGAATGGCGTGAACCCGGGAGGCGGAGCTTGCAGTGAGCGGAGATTGCGCCACTGCACTCCAGCCTGGGTGACAGAGCGAGACTCCATCTCAAAAATAAAAATAAAAATAATAAAAAAGAAGAGAAAACCAAGGTTTTCAAGTTATTAACATCATTATTACTTCTGATCATGACTCTGAATAAATCTGTTTCCTATATTGAAATATGCTGCGGCCACCTTGATAAATGCAAAAAATTGACCATGGCCTGCATTAGATTGTAAAAAAAAAATCATCGTGAAAAAGTGTCTCTTCTATCATCCAAAATATCTTCACATTTTATAGGCATATTTTTAATATTATATGTGATATGAAAAATATATTTTCCCCCATAAAAAGTAAATTTTCTTTCAGCAACAATGTACATAACTTTTTACATCAGTAATTTTTAATTTTGCTAAGAAAGCCTTCATCTGAAGGCCACCACTTTAGTTTTAAAATATGATCCTGACTGAAAAGATCTTACACTGGAAAGTATAACATGTCAGTACATTTAGTTCAGATTTCTGTCGTCACTATGTGGAAATAATTGTAAAGTGTTAGGCGAATTTAACATTGTTATACTCTTTTCCTACCTTTCATGTATCTAATTATTTACACTTTGTTTCCTCTCACTTCTGGAATCTTCAGGCCATGGTAAGTGCTTTGTTATTTATTTAATTAATATTTTGCAGTCTTCTCAAACATAAACTGCACTTACTCATGGGGTAAAAAATGGCAAGAATGGAGAAATGAAAAGACAGACATACAAGAATAAGAAGTTTGTTCTGCAAGAATTTAACCTCTGGTTCAATTCTGAAAGAGAAAATTATGTATGCAACAGGTGCAAACACAGACCAAAATAGGATACAAGTGTGGTTTTAGGGAATATATTTTTCAAAGATGAAACATTTTCTTGGGTAAACTCTTGGAAGTAAGTCTTCAAGGTAAATGTGGAGATGAGTGGAGAGTGACATTCTTACTCAGGTGTGTGCTGAATTTTATTTGAGTTAATGACTTTGTAATGCTGAGGAGATATGTATATGACCAGATGGGTCTCAGGTGATCAAGAATGCATTATTCCACAATGACATCCCTTTGCTCCTAATGGGATAACAGTTTTACTGTTCCCATATGGAGCTTCTGATTTCCAACGTTCTCCATAGCACTGCTGAGTTTCTTGTATTTCATATATTTTGGGTAGGAATAGATAGTGGTGGTTATGGTTCTATTTTATGTGGTGAGGAAACTAAAGGGACTTGACTCTTATTTAAGATCACTCAAGTTACCAGCATCGAGTGAAGAAAATGAATCTGGATATAACAATTCTCGATAAATTAAATGAACACTTAGAAAAAATATCTTGAATAGATATGGAAGAATATTCTAGGGAACTATGAACAACTCAGGAACCATCTAATACTAATTATGATTCAGGGCCATCACCAAAGTCAGGCTGGCTCTCTACCAAAGGTTATGTATTCTGAATGAATATATCACAACCACCTTGAGGAATAAGAAAGTTTGAGAAGCCTCTTGCTAGCCTGAGGTGGTTGAGGGGGCTGGTCATCTTAAGACTGGTCATCTTGCCTTTCTGGACCTCAGTTTCATCATCTATAAAATGTAGGGGTTGGGTTTGATGAGTTGTGGGGACCTTTCCAGTTTTAATATTGTATAAGTCCATATTCTGGGTGAATCGGCTGATTACCAAAATGGCAGGTCCTTACTAACTAAAATATGAACAGTGATAGCCGATATTCTTGCATTTTCACCTTCTGCTGAGCAGTATATGCACGTCAACCTCCCTATGTATTAATAAGTCATAATTCTGTTTGTTTTAGACCCTGGCTGCCCGGAAATCTGGACTCTCCCTGGCTATGGTGATTAGGACATCCCTAAATAATGAGGAACTGGTAAGTACTAGATATTGCTCATAATATCTAACGAGATATTGCTCATAATCACAAGAGAGAAACTGTTCTGCTTGAGCTACTCATCTGTGATGTTTAGTCCAATGTTCGGGAAATAACTGGGAGCATGAGGAAAGCCTGACTCCAAACAAACTTCCTCAGGGACTCAGCCAATCATTGTCTTCTCCTCAAATACTTATAAACCTTCCTATCTTTACAAATGCTGTTGAATTCTAACATAGCTTCCCTGTTATTCTCCCTGTGGAAAAGTCCTACTGATTTTTTACATAGTTTAAGTTTTGCCTCTTTTACGAGGTTTTCCCCAAACATCTTCCATCTTCCTGCCCTTCCAGCTGAATGATTAATTTCCTCCTCAGGACTTTTATAGGTTTTTTTTTTTTTTTTTTGAGACAGAATCTCACTCTGTTGCAGGCTGCAGTGCAGTGGCATGATCTCGGCTCACTGCATCCTCCACCTCCTGGGTTCAAGCAATTCTCCTGCCTCAGCCTCCCTAGTAGCTGGGACTACAGGTGCGTGCCACCATGCCCAGCTAATTTTTGTATTTTTAGTAGAGATGGGGTTTCACCACGTTGGCCAGGATGGTCTCCATCTCTTGATCTCATGATCTGCCTGCCTCGGCCTCCCAAAGTGCTGGGATTACAGGCGTGAGCCACCACACCCGGCCCTTTTATAGCATTTATTCATGACCTCCATAGGGTCATATGATTACGAGTGAAGTTGGCTTGGTATGAGTCCCATCTGTGCCACTTAATGAGAATTATTGTATCCCACAGGTTGTGTTACTTCTTCAAGCCTGAGTTCTCTCATCTACAAAGAGAGGTGACAAGGAAACTGAGAGGATTAGGAAGTAGATACATGCTTAACATTCAGCATAGCTTAGGTTATAATAAGCAACACATACAAGCTTCTGTTTTATTATTTTTATTACAATTATTTTGATTATTTTGCATACACCTTTTCTTTTAAACTCTGATATCCTTGAGGGTGGCACTATAACTTGTTTGTTGTTCTTGTTAAATGATTCTACCACTATGGCTTAGCACACTGTCTGGCATGAGGTGGATGTTTGTAAATTCTGATTGAATGAAAGAACCACACTGATAAGAAGATACAAGTAGGCTGTAATTATTTAGGTCAGGGATTCTTAAATCCGGCTCACTGCAACTCTTGAGGGAGCTTTAAAACATACAGTGATGGGGTCTCATTCTCAGCCACTCTGATTTAATTGGCTTCAGGTGTAGTTCGGGTGAAAGGGATTTTTAAAAAAAATTCTTGTGTTTTGTGCCTGGCATGTTCTGTTCCAGTAAATGTGTCTTGCACATTCTGCTGGGGATTTACTTGAGACAGTTTATCTGCGTCCCTCCCTATGCCTGGAGACTAATATATCCTACCTCCCCAATTTTAGCAACTTTGTCATTCTTGTAGAATAAAAATTCTGCCACAAATATTATATTACCCATTTTAACTTTCTGTAACTTAACATTTAAACACCATTTTTATGTCTATATTTCTCATTCCCTTCCTTCTTCTTTCTGTCATTGTCATCTTTCATCCAAATGTCAATCTTTCCTGGGTTTTTCCATCAGCAAGCTCCCCTACCCAGTACATATCAGTAAAACAAAACATATTCGTTTGACTATCTGGAGGCTACAACAAGTTGATACATTTTCTATTGTGCCACAGGAGAAAAAATGGATTGCATTCTCAGAGTATTATTCTTTCTTTCTCTCTTTCACTCTTTTTATTTATTTATTTTTTGCAGAGGTCTGGCTCTGTCATCCAAGCTGGAGTGCAGTGGTAGGGTCATAGCTCACTGCAGCCTCAACCTTCAGAGCTCACATGATCCTCTGGCCTCTGCCTTCTGCATAGTTGAGGCTAAAGGCATATGCCACCACACTCAGCTAATATTTTCATTTTTTTTTTTAGAGACAGGGTCTCACTATGTTGCCCAGGCTGGTCTCAAACTCCTGGGCTCAAGCAGTTCTTCCACCTCAGCCTCCCAAAGTGCTGGGATTACAGGTGTGAGCCACCATGGCCCCCACCTCCTTATTCTTATCTGTTAGATTTATGATGCCATGTAATATTTTGAGTATAGTTTGGGCACAAGACAAAGCAGACATCCTCTGGTGTAGGAGAAAGCTGCGTATTGCTTGCTGAATCTCAAAGCATCTAGTCTTCTTTTGAGTAAATAATAAAGGCTGAAGAATTTTATTGATAAACTCCTACACTGTTCCTTTCTTATGTTTTAAAACATGGTATTTGATTTGAACTATGAATACCAATTCATTTGACAAGTTAACAGGAAAGCTTAGAAATTAGTGGAATGCTAGTGTATTTTCTGAGTCCTGGACAGGGAACATATCCTCGCTTTAAGGTTAAATTAGCTATTGATCTGCTTTTCAACAACTTAAAAATATCACCTTTACTCCTTTAGTTTCAGAAGGCTTCAGTAAAAAAAACTCTGTGTTGGTGTTGAATGGATGAATAGAATCCATCAGTTACGTCTCAGATTCGTAAAGCCCATTTCCCTGGGACTCATGCCTCAAAAAGTAAATGAACTATGACTTCTGTACAACAGGCATATTAAATGTCACTGTTGACGAGCTGTCGCATTCAGTCATTACACAGGCAACTAACATAAATGCTGGAGCAGATAATTTGCACTCCTTGGTGCTGAAAATCTTCCTAGGCACACTTGATATAAAAGCATAAAATATTTGCTTTTATGTGAAGGGAAATGGCTTGGTGATGTGGAAAATATCAAATGGTACCACTTCTATTTTAATTAAAGAAATGTACACTTTGAAGCTCAGTCATCTTTTCCAAGGACAGAACAGACACTAATGCCTGATGCAGGATGACAGTGGGTCACCTAGCACTGCCTCCTCCACTAACGCTCTGCTGGCCATGGGTGAAGCATCGCCAGTGCCCCCAACCATCACCAACTCCACCTTACCCATGAGGCGCTATTAGGACTGATTGAGAATCTCAGCTTAATAAGCTGTTAAGGATTATGATTTCTGAAAATTTCCATCTAGCTTAGTAACATAGGGAGGACCAACCAATCTAGCATCTAAATACCATAGCAGTAGTCTTCCTAGCACTCTGCTATCCATCACTGTGCTAGTTTCACAGACTGATAATTTCTTAGGTGTGAACCTGACAGTGGGGCAATCAAAGTATATCCATTCGGTAATTCAATACGTGCTTATTGACTATCCGCTATGTGTCCGGTGTTGTTTCAGACTGGAAATAAAGTAGCGAACAACTCAGCCAAAAATCTCTACTTTCATGAGGCTTACCATACAGTGGGAGGGGGATTGAGATACTTAATTTTGTATCCACTGTTGCTGCAAGTCACATGGAAGCTTCTAGTAGGCAAGATCATTGAAACCAAGATAGTCTCGGATGAAGTTTATGGGAAACCAGGTAGAGGGAGAAATGAAAATGACTAAGCATAAGAGGGATCCTAGAGCCCTGTTGGTTCTGTCTGGGTTGATGGGCATGTTAAGGCTGGCAGGCTTCTAGGAAGTGTCCATTCTCAGTAAGGGGAAGTTTGTCTAGGATTCAGACTTCGTGAAAGGGACTGGCAAGAAGTAGATGTGGAGGTAATCAGGAGATCAAACCTGAGCCCTATTTCTAGTATGACACTAGAAAGATAACATGGAAGGAGAAAACTGCTCAGAACACCTCTCTGAGACTTCAACTTCAACCAGAGCTGTAGGCTTACAGCACACCCAGGTACTTCAGACCCCTGCTCAGGAACAGGAACACTTTCAGGCCACCTGGATAAGTTTTGGAGTGAAAGGGGCCTGAATTAGAATCTCAACTCCACCTCTCACTAGCTTTGACTACTTGTTTCTTCTCAGTATTCTTCACCTTCCTGAGATAACTTTGCTTCATCAATAAAATGAAAGTAATAATAGTTACCTCACAGTTTGTGAGAATTAAAAGAAATAGCTTATGTAGAAAGCTCTTTGTTTAGTCAAACCCTTCCCATTCCCCCTTTTCTCTTTATACAGTGGCCGGCATGGCAGGTGGCCATCAGCGCAGTAGGGCAGGAACTTGTGATCAGGGCTGCAGAATACATGCTGAGTCTAATGCCTCCCTGCCCTCTTTGCACCTGGGGGTAATTTTCCTTTCCAGGAAGTACTGACATGGAAGCCAGCAATAATGACACCAAAGTAAAGATTATCTCTTGTCTGCAAGTATTGCTGTTGGTTCTGTTATTCTTCATAAGCACGGACTTTGACTTGAGATCCATGTTGGTCCAGTTCTACAATTTACCTTCTGTAGGGCCTAGGGCAAGTTATGGAAACTTTCATGTCCTTGATTTTCTTATATGTTTACTAATTATATCATATTTTTGCATCTACTTTGCATCATAAGGTAAAAATGACTATGTTTTTCTGTGTTCTTGAACAATTTTGGCATCATTATTAAACTAGCTTAATAAGATAAGCGGGGAAGATTTCCTTTTTTTCCTTCTCTGGGATGGTTTCTATAAAGTAAATTCTGTATCTTGAAGGACTGGCGAAACTTGTCCTCCAAAACCACCTGAATATGGTACTTATTTTGAGAGTAATTTTTTGACTGTTGAATCAACTTATTTAATATAGTGATTATGTTCCCTAAGCATTCATTCTTGAGTTAGTCTAGACAATTTATATTTTTTCAGCAAGTTGTCTTGTTTTTCTAAATTTTTGAATTTAATACCATCAAATTGTTTATATAATTATATCATGGTTTATATAAAAATGTGGGCCATTTTATCCTATTGTTATTTATGTGTATTTTCTCTCTCTTTTGTAAAATTAAAACTGCAGGAAATTTCTCTGGCTTTGCTTTGTTGACTGCATATTATCTCCTTGTTTTCTATTTCATTTATTTATGCTCTTGTCATTTTTAGATTTTTTATTCTTTGTATTCACCCTGAAACTACTTTTCTAAGTTATAGAGTTGAACATATAGTTATTGATTTTAATGGTTCTTATTAACTATTGCATATACACAAAGTAATATTTACAACGTAAGTGAAGAAAATAAATAGTAATAATAATAATCTAACCATGTATCCATTTTTGATGCATAAGTACATACTAAAATTTAGTTAATTTTGTGATTAACAATTTTTCACCACACAGTTTTCCATGGTTCCCTGACTGACTTTGATTGGTTACACAAAAGGAGAGTTACATGGGATCTATTTATAGGAATGGTCAGCCCCCTCCTCACCTTTGTTTTATAAAATCCTAAACATTCTTCTCTTTTTTTTCCTTCAACTTTTATTTTAAGTTCTGGGATACATGTGCAGGATGTGCTTGTTACACAGGTAAATGTGTGCCATGGTGGTTTGCTGCCCAGATCAACCCATCACCTTGGTATTAAGCCCAGCATCTATTAGCTATTCTTCCTGATGCTCTCCCTCCTCCCACCCCCACCCCGACAGGCCCCATTGTGTGTTATTCCCCGCCGCATGTCCATGTGTTCTCATCCTTCAGCTCCCACTAATAAGTGAGAACATATGGGGCTTGGTTTTCTGTTCCTGTATTAGTTTGCTGAGGATGATGGCTTCCAGCTCCATCCATGTCCCTACAAAGGACATGATCTAATTCCTTTTTTATGGCTGCATAGTATTTCATGGTGTATATGTAGCACATTTTCTTTATCCAGTCTATCATTGATGGACATTTGGGTTGATTCCATGTCTTTGCTATTGTGAACAGTGCTGCAATGAACATCTGCATGCATGTATCTTTACAACAGAATGATTTACATTCCTTTGGGTATATACCCAGTAATGGGATTGCTGGATCAAGTGGTATTTCTGCCTCTAGATCTTTGAGGAATCTGTCTTCTACTATGATTGAGCTAATTTAATTCCCACCAACAGTGTAAAAGCATTCCTTTTTTTCTGCAACCATGCCAGCATCTGTTGTTTTTTGACTTTTTGATAATCACCATTCTGACTGGCATGAGAAAGCATCTAATTGTGGTTTTGATTTGCATTTCTCTAATGATCAGTGATGTTGAGCTTCTTTTCATGTTTTTTTGACTGCATGAATGTCTTCTTTTGAGAAATTTATGTTCAAGTCCTTTGCCCACTTTTTAATGAGATTGTTTATTTTTTTTTCTTGTAAATTTGTTTAAGTTCCTTATAGATCTTGGATATTAGACCTTTGTCAGACAGATAGGTTGCAAAAATTTTCTCCCATTCTGTAGGTTGCCTGTTCACTCTTATTTTAGTTTCTTTTGCTGCATAGAAGCTATTTAGTTAGATTATATCCCATTTGTCAATTTCTGCTTTTGTTGCAATTGCTTTTGGCGTTTTTGTCATGAAATCTTTGCCCATCACTGTGTCCTGAATGGTACTGCCTAGATTTTCTTCTAGAGTGTTTATAGTTTTGGGGTTTTATATTCAAGTCTTTAATCCATCTTGAGTTAATTTTTGTATATGATGTAAGCAAGTGGTCCACTTTCAGTTTTCTGCATATGGCTAGCCAGTTCTCTAGCACCATTTATTAAATAGGGAATCCTTTCCTCATTGCCTGTTTTTGTCAGGTTTTGTCAGATGGTTGAAGGTGCGTGGTCTTGTTTCTTATTTCTCTATTCCATTTCATTAGTCTATGTGTCTGTTCTTATACCAGTACCATGCTGTTTTGGCTACCGTAGCCTTGTAGTATAGTTCGAAGGTGGGGAAGGTGATGCCTACAACTTTGTTATTTTTACTTAGGATTGTCTTGGTTATTCAGGCTCTTTTTGGTTCCATACAAATTTTTAAAAAGTTTCTTCTAATTCTGTGGAAAATATTCATGGTAGTTTAATGGGAGTAGCATTGAATCTATAAATTACTTTGGGCAGTATGGCCATTTTCACAATATTGATTCTTCCTATCCATGAACATGGAATGTTTTTCGATTTGTTTGTTTCCTCTCTAATTTCCTTGAGCAGTCGTTTGTAGTTCTCCTTGAAGAGGTCTTCCACTTCTTTTGTTAGTTGTATCACTAGGTATTTTATTCTTTTTGTAGCAATTGTGAATGGGAGTTTGTTCACAATTTGGCTCTCTGCCTACCTGTTGTTTGCGTATAGAGATGCTACTCATTTTTTGCACATTGATTTTGTATCCTCAGACTTTGCTGAAATTGCTTATAAGCTTACTCTTTTGGACTGAGACACGGAATTTTCTAAATATAGGATTATATCCTCTGCAAAAATAATTTGACTTCCTCTCTTCCTATTTGAATACACTTTATTTCTTTCTCTTGCCCAATTGCCCTGGCCGGAACTTTCAATACTATGTTGAATAGGAGTGGTAACAGAGGGCATCCTTGTCTTATGCTGGTTTTAGACTCATAAGAATGCAGTCTCCACCCCAAGCAGTAAATCTTAGACTTCCCACATTAAAATGGCTAAAGTTTCCCCCAGTGTAGAAATCCATAGTATTCTTAGTTTCATGTATTTATCAAATTAATTATCTCATACCACTCGCATCACTTGTATACATTTTTATTGAAAGTTTGAATTGGGAAAAAAGAACATTTATAGTGCATAAAATCTATCATATTTTGTTTTCAGATTATGTTCTGTGTCATAACAAAGGGCTTATGTTATATTGTGCTCTCCTTGAATTAAGGAATCATCTATGTTATTGTTCTGCCCTCTTTATTTGGACTCACCCCATAAGTTTCTTAGGACAATGTTAATTTATATCTGTTATAAAGCAATAGAAGTGAAAGAAAACTACTTACATTCTCACATAGATAGGATATAACTTTTAGTCTTTGTTTGTACTTTCTGCTACAAAAAAGTCACCTGAATAATTTTAGCTCCTACAGTCAATCAATTTTATAGGATGATTACTTAAATGAGCAAATCAGCACTGAAATTATGTCTGTTTTTATAGTCAGGTTTTTATCCTAGCATTGTTCTATCTTCATGTTTATAACAAATTTCAAAAAGATCATATTGTACCTAATGTTTGGTCTGCAAAAATTCTGATGTTTTTGTCCAGAAAAAATAACACTTATACTTCACCAAAGAGTAGATATATTTTTTTCTGGAAAGTGTACATCAAGTATACGAAAAACGCCTCAAAACAAGAAGCATTTTTTTTCTTGAAAGTATCAAAATGTGATATTTGGGGGTATAGGAAAGGTGTGGCATACATAATATCACGAGGAGGATTATTTCCTTCACAGGATGAGGAGGAAAATAGAACTTCATAGGTTAGTCACTGGTTAAAACAGAAAGGAAAAAGGAGAGAAACAATGTGGCAAATGGAGGCAGACAAGCTTTGTTCATGTTATAATTATTAACAGTTGGTAGATTAGAATATTGATGGTCTGAAAACACTAGTCATTGCTCTTGGCAGGAAGCCTGATTCCTTTAAGTCTCAGGCTCTTTTTAGTTTCTTCAGGTAGTGATCAATAGAAAAGGCAATTCATTTCTTTCCAGTGTCCTAATTGTTCCAAAAGTGACATATTAGTTCAACTTACTTTAAATTCATTTTTTGGAGAAGAAAGTTCTAACAAAATATTTCTCTAGGGTGTGAGCATCCTCCCCAGTGTAGTCTATATGTTGTGCTTGCCTACAAAGGCTTATCAGAATGTGAAAACATTCCTTACTCATTTCTACAGGTAAACAAGATGTCTATAACAGCAAAAAAAATTGCCTTCTTTTTTGGAATGACTTAAGCAATGTGAAAATAATGTTTTTTTTTTCTAATTGCAAGAGTATTACGTCCTGTCTATACATAAAAAAGAATATGGGAAGGATATGTATCAAATAATGCCTAACTTTAAAAAGCTAAATTGAATATTTTTATTATTTATATTAGTGCCTTTGTGTTTTATAAGTTATTTTTACAATGAGCATGCACTTTATTATAATCTTAAAATACATATTTTTTAGAAAATACATTTTTATTGTAGAAGACTTGAAAAGTTGTAGAAGATTTGTAAAGTTTAGAAACATTTAAAATAGACTAGCAGCTGATGAGAACACATGGACACCTAGAGGGGAACAACACACAATGTGGCCTATCGGAGGGTGGGGGTGGGAGGAGGGAGAGCAGCAGGGAGAATAGCTAATGGAGGCTGGGCTTAATACCTGGGTGGTGGGATGATCTGTGCAACAAACCACCATGGCACATGTTTACTTATGTAACCTGCACATCCTGCACATGTACCCTTGTACTTAAAATAAAATTTGGAAATTTAAAAAGTTAAATAGATAAGCAGCAAGTCACTCATTTTGCCAAATCCTGCTGTCCTTGGGTCCTAATTCTATTAATTAGGTTTTGCTTGTTCTAGGAATCTCCATGTGTCTGATTCCAAGTTGTTTACCTAGGCCAGAGACCCTCTCTTGATAACATACTCAGTTCCATCCTTCTCCTTCAGCTCTTATTTACAGCTGATTATTAATCTGCCTGCCCTTAGTGTTACTTTTCTTTTTAATGGCTTTTCATCCCTTCAATCTGATTCCTAATGGTAAACTATAGACTTTCATTTGCTTCCATCAATAGCAAATTTTGGGGTTTCCCCTTATTTTCCCCTGCCATGCTTTTATTTAATGCTTCTCGCTCTTTTCACCTTATTCCACACAAAAACCCACACTTTTTCCTTCTTATAGTCTTATTTCATCTTGCCTGATTTTGCTGCTGAGAAAACATCTTGCTCCAAGATGCATTATCCCCCTGAAATACAAGAATCCTCTATTATGAGATTATTTTTATATGCTTTTCCTACCTATTAATTTCATGTTCCTAAACTATCAACTCAACATATACTTTGCTGAAAAAAGAATGTTTTCGTATGGCATTTATTTCAGAGTAATTTTCAGCTTTGATAAATACATGCCCATACCCCCGAAAGTCAAGAATGAAAAGGACTCATCATTTCCCTAAAATGATGAGATCTTATTAAAGGGGATATATACCCTCTAGTAGGTTGTCTAATGTTTTAATGTTTTTCTCTAACTTTAATAGCTCTTAAATATTGGGATTTGTTTCAGTGCCCCATTCAATTGCTTTTCAATGGGCTGTCTAGTAAATGTTTCATGTTTTTTTTTTATTTTTGGAAATGAGCTTTACTCTCCCTTTACATGAAATGAATTATGGCTCCTTAGCCAAACCAAACAAAACATTTTAATGAAATCTGCTCAGCTGTTTATTCAGAACTTTTACTTGTTTTCCTCCAGTATGCTTAATTTTTTAGCAGGGTTACTTATTTTTATTACTTCTACTATAATCTATGGACTTAGAGTACTGACTATCACTTGACTTCAGTAAAAGGAAAGTGGACATAGGGAATTAGATCATATATATTAATCATTTACTTAATCTTGAAATATGTGAATAAGTTCATGTTCAAAAACAACCTTATTCCCAACTCTACTTTCTAAATTTATGTAAGGTACATTACTTACTTTTCTTCCTTTCATTAGCAGATTCTGTTTTATTCCCACTCAGTATTCCATGTAATTAGAATATTTTATTATTCTATTTTTATTATTTTATTGCCATTAAAACAAACGAGTTGCCTGATGCAATTGCAAGTATATAAATTAGTTCCCTTCCTAATTTTTCTTCTAGACCACAAATGCTACATTACGCACACAAACACACACACAGCCCCTCAGCCCAGTTAGAACAGGAGACTCTGTCTGTGGGTAGCTAATGAAAAATCTGTTATGCCAAGGATTATTTCATTTATTTTAATGATAGTGAAGATACTCACTATGCTAGATATTAAAGAGGAGGCAAAGGTGAATAATACATGCTTCTAATTCTCAAAGAACTCTTAACAGTTCTTTATAAGACATCTTTATTATGAAATGAAGCCAGGAGATTTACTTGCTTCAGACACTCTTTATTGAAAAGTGATGGATCCAGTTTTTCTATCTGAATAAACCCTAATATTAGGATCTTCCCCTTGAGTGATGCCTGAATTTGACCATACTGCTGCTCTGTAGACTCACTTGAAGTATAAAGAGCTCTGGAGTGTCCAGCCCCTTATCTAATAGCAAGGATGGATCTAGCCATTCAAAATTAGAAACATTTTTACTGAGGCTCCGTTCCCTGGTAGGGGACCTCCTAGTACCATTACCAAACATATTCTGGGAAAACACAGAGTGAGGGGAATGTAGTAATAAAGGGAAATATGCTGTTACCATACTGTGGAATTGAAAGTTAGTCATTTCAACACTGTGGGAAAATATTCTGAAATGAGATTTAAGGATAATTAATGCAAAATATAAATGCTTCCCTTCTAGTATGACTTACCAGCTAGACTCTTCCTACAGGGTGTATGTAAATATCCATTCATTATGCATCAGGCAGTTGTGTGAAATTATCTGTAAATGTAACCTCTAAGAGTGCTGGTCTTTCTCTCAGGAAGTCACCTGCTTTGTGGGATATGAGAAGCATAGAAAAGGACTCGTTTAACCAATTCTCTTTTCTATTGGCCTGTGTTTATTGTTGTTGGTGGTTTTTTTTTTTTTTAAATCCAGCATCAATACTAAGTGCTTATTTGGTGTTTTGAAGCCTGTAGACTACTTCTGTTATCATTATATAATTTGATCTTCAAAGTAATACCATTTTAAGCAGAGCAGAGGAGGAGAGTGAGTCTTAGAGCCCTTACATTTCTCCGTAGATTACAAGATTCATAAGTGGCAGAACATTTATTCATTAAAAGAAATGTACCTCTACTATGTTCCAGGGACAGTGATAAGCTGTTCAGGCACTAAGAAGAAAAACATGGAAGACAGTTCCTGCTTATAGAGGCCCCTTTTAAATATCATGTAGTTGGGCCTAGGAGAACTCAGATCTCCTACCTACTTGTTCAATAGATTTTTTTTCACCTCACTAATGACTTGTCATTAAAGAGTCCTTCCATATGCTATTAGAAATTATTTCCTTTTAAAATATAAATCACCATGGGAGAGTGCCTCATTTGACCTTATCTACTACTGATGCTTTCTTATGAATTAGGTGATAAGATCCTTCCCTGGTGACGGGTACTGAAAGCAAATTTCCTGCAGATTGAATTACAGAAGCATTCCTTGGGGCTGAGGAGGGGTGAAGTGTCAGGGAGGACAAGGGGATCAGGAAATAACGGCCTGCGTAGAAAGTAAAAGAGGCGTTGGGTTTACAGCATAGCAGGGACTTAGACACTCTCAAGTAATTAGACCTGTGTGCTGCTGGGAAAGAAGCTGCAGACAGTGAAGCCCAGTCCAGTCTGGAAGATTAGGGAGTTCTTTGTGTACAGATAACTGAATTGGGCCCTAAAACATTGAGAGAAGAAAAGGTTAGCAGAGTTATTATGCTTACTGTCATCATGACTTGAATCGGTGATCCAGGGGCTCTCTCAAAATACCATTTTCAGAGAAAAGTGATAAAATGGTTTGTTTTATTTTGAAACAATTCAAATCCACTGACTTGGCGGTGCATTGGTAACTTCTCTCATGTTCACAGAAAATGCACGTCTTCAAGAAGACCTTGCAGGCACTGATCTACCCTATGTCTTCTACCATCCCACACAATTTTGAGGTCTGGACGGCTACCACACCCACCTACTGTTATGAGTGTGAAGGGCTCCTGTGGGGCATTGCAAGGCAAGGCATGAAGTGTCTGGAGTGTGGAGTGAAATGCCACGAAAAGTGTCAGGACCTGCTAAACGCTGACTGCTTGCAGAGTGAGTACTTGGTTTGGCTGAAAAAGTGGTATGCAGAGCCTGCCTTATTCCATCTGTTTCATGTTAGATCACTTCAACTCTTGCTGGTTGTCAAGAAATCCTACCCGCTCCCCTCCCACCACTTACACAAAGATACACATACTGTCCATCAAATCACAGTTGATGATGCATTCTTACAGTGTGGAGCTAGGTGCTATTAGAATCCTCAGGGTGAGTACCTGGAGTGAAATTGCACTCTCATCCAGCATAAACCTTCAAAGTGACTTCCTATCTATTTTCTTTTTTGTCTTTTCTTTCTTTCTTTTCTTTTTTTTTTTTTTTTTTTTGAGATGGAGTCTCACTCTGTCGCCCCAGCTGGAGTGCAGTGGCACGATCTCAACTCACTGCAAGCTCTGCCTCCTGGGTTCATGCCATTCTCCGGCCTCAGCCTCCCAAGTAGCTGGGACTACAGGCACATGCCACCAAGCCTGGCTAATTTTTTGTATTTTTAGTAGAGACGGGGTTTCATCCTGTTAGCCAGGATGGTCTCCATCTCCTGACCTCATGATCTGCCCACCTCAGCCTCCCAAAGTGTTGGGATTACATAGGCGTGAGCCACTGCGTCCGGCCCCTATCTATTTTCTTACTCATACATCATAATAGTTCCATGAGGTAAGTGGGAATATGTAAAATCAGGTTCCCCAAACAGGGATCAAGATATGCTTCTGCATTTACAGCAACTGGAATTCTTTTTTCGAGCCTATCTGGTGCCTGTCTGGCAGGATCCATGTCCTTCTACAGTTCCTGCACAGGCCTTGGAAATGGGATGTCTTGGGTTTGAATGTCAACAACATATGTAACTTACCAGATATGTGACTTTGAGAAAATATTTTAACTTCTTGAGGCTTTATTTTTCTCCACTCTATGGGCAGGAATAACAAAATTTACCTTAGAGGGTTATTGGAAAGGCTAAATGTAATAGTCTCTGCTAAGAGCCTGGCACACGGTAGATGCTCCATAAATATTAATAACCTTTCCATCCTTTCACACTCTTGAATGAGTACATGCCACTTTGGTTTTTATGACAAGTTACCTTAAATTTTTCATTTCCAAAAAAATCCTTTATTTGTTACTTTAGGTCTAGAAATGCTAATGCATCACATTGTAAAATACACATAATTGACTTTTCACTACTTTATTTATTTGGTAGTGTCACTTAAAAACTGCCAAAAAATTATATTTCAACATGATGTTCATTTGCAAATCATATTTTTTCACATCTAAATATTGTCCCCTCTCTTTGTTGTTTATATGGATGTAGTCAATGTAAGATATGTGGATTGCTTGACACTGAAGGGAGAAGAGGAAAATGTCAAAGATTAAATCAGAAATGCTGTCACAGCTGACTTGTTGTAGCCACGATCACATACATTCTTAAGTTTTCTCTATCTGATTAGTATTCTCCATACAAGATTAGATCAGATTGAGGCTGTGTTAATGGTAACAAGTGCATTTTTTAAGCAAAAGAAGTGGTATTCTTTATTTGAAAAATAAGAAGTATAGTTAAGAATAATTATTTTAAAGGAAGGGGGATTGACTTGATATTACTCATTTAATTTACATGCAAAATCTCATAATCTGATTAAAATTCAGCCCAACTGTTTAAAAAGTGAATTGCGTATAGGCATCTTAAGAAATAAGCATATTAGGGCAATGACATTTAAGAAAATAGAAAACACACTGCCATCTAAGAACAAATGGCTTAAATTCCTTAGAGAAAAAAATGATGCCACTCATACCTACGAAATGAATTCATTCTTCTAGTCTTTCAGAAAGGACAGATGCTACCCATTCGTTAAACTTTAGAAACATGTTCATAATCTATTTCCATTTCTTAAAACAACATTTATTATTTTATATTTGTTAAATAAATTATGCAATCCAAAATTTTCACTGACATTGTTCATTAAAATGCACACATAAATTGGAAGAATCAAAAATAGTGCAGAACGGTGAAGGTGGGTATGCATGCCCCAGGGAGGGTTTTTATAAATCCATTTTTACCTTTTCCCTAACATTGACACTCTCATATTGATCAGAAAGAGGTCCTACAAGTATGTATACTTAACTTCATAGCTTTCCATGATAACTATCAATAAAATTTGAAATTCTCCCTACAGAATCAGTGACATTTACCTTAAGAAATGTATCTTATTCATTGTTTTAAGCCAAAAAAATGGCAATGGTGACACTATATATGAGATAATTTCATGAATGCCAACACTGAAGAAAGGGAAAGAATAAAAAGCTAAGAAAATCAGAGTTAGAAGGTATAGCTAATTCAGTCCCCTTTAAATGTAAGACAGTTCTATGATTTTCTTTATAAAATGGCCATTCAATCTCGTAACATTTCCAGGGAAAATTTCAACCCTTGGTAGACAGTTTAACTCATGACTTTAGAATGCTAGTTCATAAATTAAAATTTAAGCCAAGGAGTCTTTCTTTGTAATTTCTACCCATTAAGCCATATCTTACTTCTGGTGAAAATATTTAATGAATTCTATTAAATATGACAGTTTTTCAAGTACTTAAATTAATTATCTAGTTTTCTATAGGTTTCTAGTACTCTTTATTTTGCTAATTCTTTTCTGAATAATTACAGTCTATCAACACACACATGCTAAAAGAAATTAAGTTCTCTACATGTGGTCTGACCAATGACCCATGCAAAAGAGAGAGTATGTAAAGTTACTTCAAATTGATTTAAGTTAGGTGTTTCCTTACCATGAAGTCTTGGGTTTGTGACTTGTGCACCTTCAGTCAAGTGGAATTAGACCAGGTGATGGTGAAATCCAACTCACTGCTCCAGTGCTTCGTTGTGGGTTCAGAGATGCATGGAAATGTCCAGTCAATTCCCCAAAGAGCTTCATCTAACACCCTCTCTAGCTAATTGTACTTGATGGTAGTTCATAGATTTTACCACCTTCTTGGCCCAAAACTCACAGCCACAGGGTGGTAAGAAGGAGACCAAATGGAAACAGGGAGAACAATGAGAAAAGAGACCTGATTTATACTCCTTCAATAAAATCAGTGGCAGCAGCCAGAGTTCACCTGCTTTTTCTTTAATTAGTTCATTTGCGTCTCGTCGCCTAAAAAGACATTTTATTCTTTTTTGGAAAAGGCATTTGGTGGTGAAATAATTTAATTATAATAAATGGAGGAGCAGGTTGTGACCCTGAATTATGTTAACATAACGTGTAAGGAACTTGCTGTAGCACCTCAGTGGTGGTTTTAAACTAGAAAAAGGCCGTGTTGGCTGGGATGAGGGTTGTGTGCAGTGAGTCATCTGTAAAAGAGACATCATATGTAAAATATTTTCCTTGATTATGTTTTCAGTGTAGAAAAGAGACAGCTACAGAGATTGGAAAAAAATGCAAATAATCATGGCACTTTCCTTACACATCTCCAAAGAAGGAATCCCAGAGTCTTACTGAATAAGCATTCTGCCTACTTTTAATTCCAAACTAGAAATTTCAAGCACCTGCATGAGGCCAGAAAATATTTCACGAAACGCTCAGCAAAGAAGCATTTTGTGAGATGTGTTCTTTAGTTCTATGTGCTTTCTACTGACATTATGTTGAACTTATATGTCCTAAGACAAGCAATTAATAAATTCGTAGCATTAATAAAATCTGTTTAACATACTCTTGTTTGCAAATTAGATATTGATTCTCCTTTCTTTGTTGCCCTGTTATCACATTTTGAAATCACATTTTAAGACAGTCAAATATTTGCATATATTGAGCAACTATTGTGGGTAGGAGCTTTATTCTGGGCTCTCAGAGCTGCAAAGGAAGTAAGTGGTATTTTTCCTGGACTCAACCTTATTTTCTAATACATAACTTAGATGAACAGACGTGAACATGTATCTTGGAAAGTTTTGACATTTTACTCTTTCAATAACAATTTTACAGTATATGTTTAAGTAATGAGTACTCAGGAAACTTGGAAGTAGGATTCCTTTTATCCACTGCTACTTAACACACATTTAAGCAAAGGAGCTGCTGAACAAATGTGGTTAAACTAATCAATGAAGGAACAAGAACTACAACTAGAAATAACCTGTTGTGGTTTAAATATCATCTTTCCATATAGGCATACGCTATTAAAGGAGCTTCGAGATTAGTGAGTTAGGAAACTCAGTCTACTGCTTTGGCTGAGTTCAGAAGATTTAGTGTCTCATCAAAAAGAATCAAGCGAATAGCGTAAGCAGGATTAGAACTCAGGTCTCTGAACTCAGCCTGGTGTTCTTTCCTAACTTATAAATAAGTTTGCAAAGTCAATCCTAGGGGGAAGAAAAGGAAAGTTACTGCATTTTATTTTCAGTGCTGTCTCACTTTTTATTATGGGAGAAAGCACATAGGGTACCCCTGAATTTGAGACATTCTATGCTGCCTGCTGTAGCCTCCAAGAGTTCCCCGCCATGATAACTCCTCAGGACCCGCCATCTACAGCCAACCGCCAATAAATCCTCAATGCTCCTGAAATAGGAAAAGTTCCCATGTCCTCCTTGCAGGGCGTGTGATGGGGTGTAGCTCGCTTCTTCAGTGCCCCGCTGCTCAGACTTCTAGAGGAGTATACAGATGGGTAGGGAGCCCCACGGCAGTGTCTAGAGGTGAATGTTTATAGCTGAAGCCCCAGTAGGCATATGTTACAGGGTGCTCTTTAAGTTTAGCTTCCCGCAGGTGGCCTGTGTTAGTCAACTCAATTAGACCCCTCCCTTATCGCAAGGACAGAGGGCTTTCTGTATCCCAGGGTTCTTGCTTTGGTGTACTGGAAGAATTGGATCACAGGTGGGCTTGGAGAATGAGTGCAAGGTTTTATTGAGTGGAAGTAGCTTTCAGCAGATGGGGGAGCCAGAGGAAATGGTTTTCCCTGGAGTCAGGCCGCTTGGAGGCCCGGGCTCTCCTCTGACTGCCCTGGCCAAACTCCACCACGTTCTGTTAGTTGATGGTCTGCCGACGTGACGATTTCTGTCCTGTGCTCTTCCACTCGGCATGCTCCCATCGGTGTCCTCTCAACATCCAGCCACTTGTGTCTTTTTCTACCAGTGTGTTCGTCTGGATGTCCAGCCGCCTGTGTGTTCCTCTGCTGATGTGCTCCTCTCCACATCCAGCGGTCTATGTGTTTGCTGGCTAGAGCCTTAGGGTTTTTATAGGCACAGGATGGGGGCGTGGCAGGCCAGGGTTGTCTTGGGAAATGCAACATTTGGGCAGGAAAACAAAAATGCCTGTCCTCACTTAGGTCCCTGGGCAGAGGCCCAGGGGTGGAGCCCTAGCCAGAGACCAAGCCCTTCCCCTTCAGGCACTTCCCTGACCCCCTTCCATATCACTACCACCTCTCTCCCAGCATGTTATTGCATTGACTTTTCAACAACACTAAAAGGGAAATGAATGCAACGGTCAGTTCCTTAACCCAAAGGAGTAGACTAATAATGGAGCATTTTCAGGTGTTGGGGTTGGCTGCTCGAGAGAGACAAAGAGGATGAATATGCTTTGCATAATGCCATAGAGGTATTCTATATAACATACTCAATGGATATCAATGCATGTTTTTTCATAGTATTGAGCTACTTAAAAATAATCTGACTTCCAGTCTTATTGCAGCTATAATGTTTTTAAAACTTCCCTGGGCGTCATTTTCCTCATCTGTGAAAACAGTTAATAATACTTGTCAATGACCTCCAGCTAGAGACCACCAGGAACACACCCGTAGTTTTAAAAAGTGTGTTTTATCACTTATTACTGTGAGGGAGAACATACACCAGGATGACTATAGGGCATCTCGGCAAGATGGTGCTAGAAAACAGAGGTGTACTCTGGATGGGGTGTTACGTGGAAGTGAGGACAATTCTATGATATTGTGTCTGTAAACATCTAATCTAGAAGGAAGGCAAAGTAGACTGAAGCCACAGCTTTACAGTAGTCCCACCTTATTCGTGTTTTCACTTTCCAGTTTCAGTCCTCCGCAGCATGGTCCAAAAATATTAAATAGAAAATTCTAGAAATAATGTATAAATTTTAAGTTGCACACCATTTTTAGCAGCATGATGAAATCTGCCATCCTTCTTGGAAGGAAAGTCATCCCTTTGTCAGTGTATCCATGCTATAGATGCTACTCACCCCATAGTCACTTAGTAGCTTTCTTGGTGATCAGATTAAAATAAAATAAAACAATGACAACGACAACAACAACGAAAACACTATACAATAAAGATAGAGTTTGGTACTATCTGCGGTTTCAGGTATTCCTGAAGGCTTTGGAACGCATTCCCTGCGGATAAAAGAGAACAATTATACTTCCTAAAGCAACAACAACCACTCGTATTAATTAGGAAAGAGAATATTTGATATTTTGTGGTTTACGCAGTGCTATGCTTTTGTCTATGCTTAGGAAAAATAAGGAAGCGGCCTTGTTTGTCTTACTTTAACACTGTTGCAGGGTGACCACATCTAAGTTTGGCGCTCTTTGAAATTGTTTAGGTACAAGAAAAGAACAATGTAGCCTAGCTATGAGTACCAGGCCAGCTCTGAACAACACTGTGAACTAGTTGTGTTAGCAAAGTTCCTAGAAGTCAGAGTCTAGTTATGAAAAAATAGAAATAAATCTTGTTTTGAAATTTTTGGTGTTTAATTTTCTTTTGCTTTGTATTTTTTGGAAAAGTATATGAAGAAATCTATGAAACTAAATGTGATACAAAGAAAAATATCTTCCTCCTGCCATCGCTCTCTTGGTTTCTTCTCTTTCCTTGCTTAGTAAAAATATTTTGAAAATTGAGCACATTTTGAATCATAATTAATTTGTTCCCCTAAACAATATAGATAGCTTTTGACTCTGTGATGACTGGGAAACCTCTAGAAAATGCTGATGAGATGTATTACCTTTAACATACTGTTATGCAAGCACATTCCTGATTTTGTATTTTCAAAACATGCTTGTTTTCAAACTTGTTCTAAAAGTATGCATATACCAATAATGAGATGATTGAATATGGTGGGTATGGTACAGGCAGAAGAGAAAAAACAGTTTGGCAGTTTTTTGTATGCTCTTGGTGCCAGGCTCCCTGACACTGGTCATTTTAGAGAAGGTGGTAGTTCCTTGGGAAGTGGGCTACCTTCTTGTATTTTCCCACTGTCAGTGACAGAGTTACCTACAGGCTCTCACCTACACGAATGGGAGATGACGCTATGTTAGATTTGTGCTCCTCCAATTACCTACTGTTAAATGTCAGTCCTTTGTTGTTTGCGAAAAATAAGGAGTGTGTGGCTTTGATTCTACAGGAAAAAGGAGGCTGCTAAATTGAAGACTGGGGGAGTTGCAGGTCTGTTCCTTGAAAAGACTGAAGGCATGTTAAAAGAGGAGGGTTCGTATTATCTTGGATATAAAACATCTAAAAGAAATGGGTAGAGAATGGCAACTGAATGTCCACCCACATGATTTTACGGGGGCAAAAAGCAGAGAGACAATGAAAGCAGGCCCACCTACATGTTTTTACTGGGAAATAAAAGAAAAGCAGTAAAGACCCATTTCCCATGTCAGAGAGGCTCCTGGAGAAAGAAAAGAATACAAAAATCCCTCAATATCAGACCCTCTGAATGCTTTCAATGGATGTTAACCACCCACTTTCTCTGGGTCCATCAGTCTCAAATGCAGGTAAGGCTTTATGGATGTCAAAAAAATAAATAAGTTATTTTCTCTAGTTTTTTTAAACTCAAATTTCTTTTATCTTTAAGCCCTTCCTTGGCCCTCATCTAGCAAATAGATATAGAGCATCCAGCATACTGCAGACACCATCCGCGTGAGAGTTTTCCAGTTGTTTCAGAGGTCAAGTGATTATGCAGCTCAAACCCCTAAAATTTCTTACTAATGTGAAATTATTATTATTTTTTTGAAACAAAGTCCCACTCTGTCTCCCAGGTTGGAGTACAGTGGCACAATCTCGGCTCAGTGCAACCTTCACCTGCCGGGTTCAAGCCATTCTCCTGCCTCAGCTTCCCAAGTAGCTGGGACTACAGATATGCACCACCACATCCGGCTAATTTTTTTGTATTTTTTTTAGTAGAGATGGAGTTCCACCATGTTGGCCAGGCTGGTTACGAACTCCTGACCTCAAGTGATCTGCCTGCCTCGGCCTCCAAAAGTGCTGGGATTACAGATGTGAGCCACCACTCCTGGCCTGAAGTTCTTTAATAAATACCTATATCTTCACCTTTTTGACATGCTGAAATCACTATACTTATTCCATTACTATTATTAAAGCTATATGTGTTATCTCATTGAATCCTCATACTGTTAAGGGAGACACTACTACTATTCCTATCTGTTTTTCAGATAAAGAAGCTAAAGTTGAGAGAGATAAACTAACAAGCTCAAGACTAAAAGGTTAGGATCTTAGTCTGTTTCAGCTGCATAAGAAAGTACCATAAATTGGGGGGCTTATAAACAACATAAATTTATTACCCACAGTTCTGAAGGTAGAAAGCCCAAGATGAGGGTTTCAGCACTGTCAGGGCCCATGGAGGGCGATCTTCCAGGTCGCAGACTACTGACTTCCTGCTGCATCTTCACATAGTAGAAGGGGCAAGTGAGCTCCCTTGAGCCTATAAGGCCACTAATCCCATTCTTGAGGGCTCTGCTTTCATGATCTAGCTACTTCCCAAAGGCCTCATCTTTTAACATTATCACATCGGGGATTAGGTTTCAATATATGACTTTCAATGGGATGCAAACATTCAGACTACGCCAGTTAGTTAAGTGGCAGATCAGGATTCACACTCAAGATTGTCTCCTCTACCCAAGTGTATTAGTACATCTTCAGGCTGCTGATAAAGACATACCCAAGATTGGGTAATTTATAAAGAAAAGAGGTTTAATGGACTCACAATTCCACATGGCTGGTGAGGCCTAACAGTCATGGCGGAAGGCGAAAGGCATGTCTTACATGGCATCAGGCCAAGAAAAAGAATAAGAAGCAAATGAAAGGGGTTTTCCCTTATAAAACATCAGATCTCATGAGACTTATTCACTACCATGAGAACAGAATGGGGCAACTGCTGCCATGATTCAATTATCTCCCACCAGGTACCTCCCACAATCCGTGGGAATTATGGGAGCCAGAATTCAAGATCAGATTTGGGCGAGGACACAGCCAAACCATATCACTGAAGCATTGATAGGTACTGTGCACTTTTACCTTATTTAAAAGTGATACTCTTTATATATTTCTTCCATTTATAGTTGGCATTCATGTTCTTGCTTTATGCTGACTATGTAAGTGCACGTGGCATGTAGGTTAACCAAATTCTGTTATCTAATGATGGGAATACAGCCTCTGTTTTCAAAGAATTGCAAATCCAAACCCAAGGGCCAGGTGTATTTTGTCTTTTCATAAGATTTATTCCGCAGGATATTTATCATTTTATATCCAATTTATTCCTGTGGTTTTTTTTTTCCAGAATTGTGGCCTTAGGGCAGGAGTTTGCAAGAATTTCATAACACATTAAATTAACCCAGAGCCAAAGTAAATATTCAATTATGCCAATCATTTTTTCTTCGGCTCCCTCAAGAAGTATTTCCTGTATTTATTGAGTGTATGCTAGTTTCCAAACAGTGTGTGAGACACTTGGAATACACATTTAATAAAATTTGGGCCTTATGAGGTAGCATAAGGAATGGACATATATGCAGGTAGCTATGTCAATGGTGATTGTTAAATATGAAAGAATTTTGTGAGGCATTTGCTTGGAATCAGCTGTTAGAAATATTTACACCACAGAAATCTGCTAATACTACAAATCAGGTTTGGGTTTTTTTGTGTTTCTGTAGGAGAGGAGAGAAAATGTGACTGTTGTGTTTAAAAGACCTCTATTTCCTCTTGAGATAAGATCACATGCTGAGAATGGAGGGTAATGGAGGTGAGGTAGGTGACTTGAGAGTAGAAATGTTTTGGAAGAGCTGTTGAGAAAAACAGCAAAAGGAAAGAACTGAGAAGAAGGAAGAACACTGAAGTTATTATATACATATCTATGTGTATACATAGATATGTATACATATATTCTATATATAATAAACACACATATATGTATATGTATGTATATTATGTATATATGTGTGTATGTATATGTATATACATACACACACCTGTAGTTTTAAGTTTTTATATATATAACTTTATATATGTATGTTTTATATATAAAGTTATATATAATCATATAATCAAAATATATATAACTTTATATATGTTTTATATATAAAGTTACGTATATAACAACTTCAATATTCTTTCTTCTATTTTTAGATTATATCTATAAATTCTATAATTATTTGTAGAAATTATCTATAGATACTTCTTCAGAAAAAAACACAAAAATTGTAAATTGTCATATAAAGATGGTAAAATTGTTAATTTCACCTGAAGTTTAGATGCTTTGTCTGATAAAAATTAAAGAAAAATGAGTTCTAGTTAATTGTCCCATTAAATTACGTAGAAGAGAACCAGTTTGCCCCTCTGTCTAAGGTTGAATTATGGTTGTGTTGTCCGTAATTATATTGTCTTATCTGTCAAGTAATTATTTTTAAAAGTATCAATGATGCATTTCATTTGGATATTATACTGTACAAAGTGCTTTTAGTTTACATTATCTCTTTTGATCTCATCTATTGTTGATCTCTGGTTGGCATATTACTGTATTTCAATGACACTGCTAGACCTTCTACCACACGCTTTGAAGAAAGACTCATGTAAAAGCAAATTTAAAGTTATCTCTGATGACTTTTAGATAAACAAATAAGCCTGAAGAAAAATAACCCAAAGGGCTGGAAATTCATGGCAAATTGTAACTATTTAAGAAAGAGTTTCATTAGAAACGTAAGATATGTGGGTTTGATAAAGAATAGGGCAATGGAAAGTACTTGTAAATCAGTGACAAAAATTTATTATGAATTTGTCTCTATCTCTGAGCTAAACAATCTAAGATGAATAATTTTCTTCTGATCAAAAATGCAAAAGTAGAAATTTTTGTTTGTTTGTTTGTTTTGTTTTGTTTTGTTTTGTTTTGAGACGGAGTCTCGCTCTGTCGCCCAGGCTTGGGTGCAGTGGCGCGATCTGGGCTCACTGCAAGCTCCGCCTCCCAGATTCACGCCATTCTCCTGCCTCAGCCCCTCGAGGTAGCTGGGACTACAGGCGCCCGCCACCACGCCTGGCTAATTTTTTTGTATTTTTAGTAGAGACAGAGTTTCACCATGTTAGCCAGATGGTCACAATCTCCTGACCTTGTGATCCGCTGGCCTTGGCCTCCCAAAGTGCTGGGATTACAGGCTTGAGCCACCGCGCCCAGGAAATTTTTAAAAGCTACATATATTTTTTTTCTAGAAATAACAGAGAAAATGCTTAAACATATGTCTCTATTAACCTGCTGTCCACCGATTGGCAATTTCAGTTTATGGCTTTTTTGTCTGTACATATTAGAATAGATATTCTATAATAACAGCAATAATACATAAGAATAAGTGAAATTTCAAAGCTAATGCTCAAGCTTTCCTAATTATTTTTTTTAATAACAAGAGGCAGTCGTTAAGGACAGAAGTCTGATTCCTGTAGATGAAAAATCTCTTTATATTCTAGCTTTGAATTTGGCAGCTATTGTTTGAGCATTTATTGTGTGCATGGTAGTTAGATGGGCTCTTCCTGAATTTAGAAAAATAATCCAAAGTATATTTAACTCTCCATGACTTTAGCACTCCTTCCTAGAGCCTTTGGGAGCATTAACAGCAAAAATAAGAATAGCTGTTTGGAAATTTGGGAGAGAGTCAACATTTTTATGACATTTCTAACCTTTAAGACATTCCTTGCCTGGCTGTCACAGACCAAACTTTTGAGTCACTTTGTGTCTTGTAGGGAACATTTTCCAGTCACCACTGTCCTTTCCATTTAATGAATATTAACTACTTGAATAAAATATGCCTATCAGATAGTTTCAACTATTTACTCCAGCCTAAGCTAATTTTACTATTTAAGAATTATGGACTGTGTAGTTAAACCAATATTGATAAATTAAAAACATATTAATTGCATGCAATTTACAAATTTGTAGCTATTCCAGGGACAAGTTTCAACAGTGTAGACCATTTACAATGTCCTTTTAAATCATCTTTAGTGGAATTCATTCCTTTTTTTGTCTTCCTTTTTTTTTAAATGTTGTTTAGGTCCTCAAAGTTTAAAATAAAAGATAAAGACAGGTAGACTGCTCTTTCTACCACTGGAATATTCATATCTTTTTGCTTCCTCTATTCACACTCATTATTAGGAATATATTTTTCCACTCTAGGAAACAGGTATTACACTTTCAAATAAATGAACATTTACATTAAATTATTGCTGTCAAATTGTATATGAATTTATCATAAGTAAAGTTAATAGTTGACCTTTCATCTCTTGTCTTACTTTCTATACTTAAATTGGGCTCAACATTCACAAATTAGGTTCAGAGAACATTACTGATATTATCTTTTATTGTAGAAATTGTGCTTGCCTATAAATTATCCCATTTAATCTCTAAATAGTTTATGAGATATTAGTATGCCTATCTCAGAAATATAATAGTTCAGAAAAAAATGAGAATATAAATTAGGCAAACTTACAGTCATGTCAAAGAAAATTAGAGCAATTACTACCTATGAACACAAGTCTTTCGATTATTTTCACTGTATTTCAGTTGCTTCTGTACCAAAAAAAGTTTGATTTTAGCAGTGGCAGTTCCTGTCGACACTGGTACATGACCTTTTGCTTTCTTACTTTAAACTCACTAAGGAATTGTGGAAATTGAAATCATGGTCCGTTATTAACTTGTGTAATACTGGGCAACCCAGAAGGCCATACAGAACAATGAGAATATCTAGCCAGTAGCTTAAGGTTAGGGATCCAATAATGGAATTTTAGAAATCTTTCATTGACAGAATGATTTGTGTTACAAACAAAAATGCCCAGAAAGTTGAGACCAGTCATGAAAAACAATGTCCCAGAAATAAAAAAAGTTTTTAGTGGAAAATGAGTATTCAGTCATTTAAAAGCTCTGGATATATTAGAGAAAGAGAGCTCAAGTCGGTGTTCTATCAGTTACATTATAGGTCATTTAGCCTAGTAGTGTCCAAATCTTTTTTAAACAGCTCAATCATTTTCTTCCCAAGTAGAATCTTACATTCTATTTTAATGTTTAGCAAATAACAGTGATGTGTTTGAATTATTGCTTTCCAAGTGACATTTGCCATTTATATTCTGTCTATTTCTCAATTTCATTTTGGATACCCATTGAAGAAATATGTGTGGTATGTAACACGTTTGATTGTGTCTGTTCTTTTTGCTGTTTTTGAATTCTTTTTAGAAAATTTATTTTCTTTTTTTTTTTATTATTATACTTTAAGTTTTAGGGTACATGTGCACATTGTGCAGGTTAGTTACATATGTATACATGTGCCATGCTGGTGCGCTGCACCCACTAACTCGTCATCTAGCATTAGGTATATCTCCCAATGCTATCCCTCCCTCCTCCCCGCACCCCACCACAGTCCCCAGAGTGTGATATTCCCCTTCCTGTGTCCATGTGATCTCATTGTTCAATTCCCACCTATGAGTGAGAATATGCGGTGTTTGGTTTTTTGTTCTTGCGATAGTTTACTGAGAATGATGATTTCCAAATTTTTGCACAACACCTGATTTAGTTCAGTAATACAAAAGAAAAGCCTGGGAATCATAGGAGGTCAATTTACCTGCCAATAACACAAAGGAGTACTAGTTGTTGTGAATCTCAGCATAGCATTTCATTATGATATTTTTCTAAAAAGCCACCTGACTCCACAGAATGAAAGCACTCATTCATTCTCACTTCCTCCTCCTTTTCCTCCCTCCTTTAGCCATCAAAAAGTAACGGCATTTCCATTCACATCACCATTGATGTTTCCATCATAGGAGCAGCAGAAAAGAGTTCTAAACATGGTGCCGAAGACAAGACTCAGACCATTATTACAGCAATGAAAGAAAGAATGAAGATCAGGGAGAAAAACCGGCCAGAAGTATTTGAAGTAATCCAGGAAATGTTTCAGATTTCTAAAGAAGATTTTGTGCAGTTTACAAAGGCGGCCAAACAGAGTGTACTGGATGGGACATCTAAGTGGTCTGCAAAAATAACCATTACAGGTAAAAATAAGTCTTCTTAAAAATTTGTATTGTAAATTGAGATTTTTATGTGCCCTAGAAATAACTGCTAATAATAATTATAGGTAAAATAAATGATTATTTTTTGAATCATGTTAATATGAACAAGACTAGTTGGTACTTCACATTTTGAAAATACATACTAGATAAGTGAAATAATTTTAGTCTGTGTCTTGTTCTAATCACAAGTTCTTTCATAGGAAAAAGTTTCTGTTTTTCAATATATTCACCTGCAGTGTACAAGAAATGAGCATTTTTGTTGCCTACCAGTGATAAATTATAACAGTAGCTAATAATCTGTTCAGTTAATCTTTTTAAATGAGAAAATCGATGTTATTTTACTTACTCCTGGCTCAACATCCCTCATCCATTTGGTCCTCGAGTCAGCACAATTTGAGTTTAATGATATCTAGTAAATTGGACTTCTGAAGTTGCTTGTAATGTCAACAGCGAGTGACTGTGCAGCCTGTTAACATTTACCAAGACTCTTTACTTACTCATTTTGTATTTACAAGATAAACAAAGATGCTTTCTCAACTATGTAGAGTTGATCAATATCGACGGCAGACTCATAAATAAATCAGTTTGGATTACAGGCCTTTGAATTATGTTGGGTAATTTTTCATATAAGTGTAGGTATATCTTCCTCATTCCTCTGTACATGTATGCAGTAATGTGTATGAGTATATAGCTAATATGTATATGCATGTGTATGTATATAGCTACTTTTCATTAAAGACAAGAGCAAAAATTCCAGATTTTAATGTTGTATATTTATTTTTATTAAATTTTTTTAAAGTTCTGTGAGTCATGAGAATGAAAGCAATGGGGATGCATCTATAAACCCAAAGAACCAAATGACAGAAAAATTGTCTTTGTTATTATTATTTTTTGTTTCTGAGGACTCTGTATGTTAAAATGTTTATTTTGGTTTATTTCAGTGGTTTCTGCACAGGGTCTACAGGCAAAAGATAAAACAGGGTCTAGTGATCCATATGTTACAGTTCAAGTTGGAAAGAACAAAAGAAGAACAAAAACCATTTTTGGAAATTTGAATCCAGTATGGGATGAGAAGTTTTATTTGTGAGTATATAATGTGAAACCTTTACAAATATTAAATTATTTAACAATGAATTTAAGACGGGCATAAAAAGGATGCAATAATTATCTCATATTTTAATAATCTCTTACCCAAAAGTAATAAAAAAGTAAAAGTAATGTTATAAACTCCCTCAATACTCTCATAATATTTATTATTTATTCTTCATCTTTGGAAGCAAGTGAATAAGAAGAATACTTCAAATCAAAAAAAGATGGCATGACTGGGGTGGCTTTGCAGGAGATAAAAAAAGATATACAACATGATCTATAACTTGAGATGACCCAACATAGCCAGAAATGTAATCTTGATTTAACAGTATCTTGACATCTGAAGATTTATAACTAAAGCCAGTAGACTTAGAGCATCTCCTGGCCCATCACTTGGGGTGGAACCATATCTACATTAGCTTATATTATTGAGATGGTTGATGATAAATTTTATAACCTTGCACATTCCATGAGGGCATTTATTTTTAAACCTCTTATATCTTTTACTGAAAAGCAGAAACTCATTTTTCTCTCAAAAGTTCTTTTTTTTAACACTCCTTTGTAAAAAAATGAATTTCAGTTATTATTTGGTAGAAGTAAAAATTCCTACATGAGTTAAAGACAGTCTTTTTTCTTTAGTTCTCTCTTTGCAAATGCTTTAAACAGGAATCTCATTACCATGGTAGGTAAATACACCCAGAACATATAGCTTATTTGGGAATGTGGGCAATATTGTGTAAGAAGTGGAGTTTCTTGCATATATGGCCTGATGAAGGAAGTCTTAAGAAATAGGTTTGGAAAATCAATTGGAACCAAATAACAGAGGGTACTGTAGAATGAACTAAGGGATTTGGAGGATTTCTCCCTTCAGAGTTCTGGGAGAGATTAATATCCCTTTACATGTTAAAATAGAAGACAAGAAATCAATTGGAAGTTAAAATTAAATTTCCTGTTGGAGTCACATAAATGAATAAAGCAGGAAAGGAACAACAAAGGGGAGGGATGAAGACTATGGAAAACTGGAAAACAGGTGATTCCCAGAAAAGAAATGGCTTCCGTTGCCATACGATCATGTAGACAAGATGTAGCTAGAGCTTCCAGTTTTTCAGGAAGCTGGATATCTGAAACCTTAGAAACAGTTTTATTGAGGTGTAATTGACATTACATAAAATCTACACATTTAAAGTGTACATTTTGTTAAGTTTTGACATATGTGTACCTCCTGTCACTACAGACAAGATAATGAACATATCCATCAGTGCCCCAAAATATTCTTTATGCCTCATGGAAAGTCATCCCTTCTGACTTCCCGTGTGCAAAGGCAGTCTCTGGTTTGCTTTCTGATGCTATAGGATACTTTTCATTTTGCATTTTCTAGAATTTCCTATAACTAGAACAATATGGCATGTAATGCTTTGTGTGGTTCTATTCATTCAACATAATTATTTTGAGATCCATCCAAATTGTAGGGTATGTCAATAGCTTATTTTTATTGCTTGTTAGCATTCCATTTTATTAATATATCACAGTTTATTTTACCATTCACCTCTTGATGGATATTTTGGTTTGTTTCCAGTTTTTGGTTAATGACAACAAAATGATCCATATGTTAAATGAATGACTCATACTAAAACTGACATTTGTATGTAAATATTTGTGTGGACATATGTTTTTATTTCTCTTGACTAAATACCTAGAAGTGGAATGAATAGCTGGATCACATATTCGGAATATGTTTAATATTTGAGATATTTTTTCCAGATGAGTGTACCATTTTATCCTTCCACTACAAATGTCTGAGAGTTCTAGATCAAACATATCCTTCCAATACAAATGGTCCTCGACTTATGATAGTTTGACGTAATGATTTTTTACTCTAAGATATATTCATCACGATGTAATCCCATTGTAAGCTGAGGCGTTTCTTAGGATCTATAATTGGGGTATGGTTTCTATTAAATGCCTGTCACTTTTGCACCATCATAAAGTTTATAAATCCTAAATTGAACCAACATAAGCTGGGGACCATCTGCTGTGTTGCCCATGTTTAGTGCATTTTCAACTTTTGATAGTTTTGTCTTACAGTGGGTTTATCATGATGTAACCCTATTGTAAGCTGAGGAGTATCTGTACTTGGTAAGGCCAGTTTTTGACATTTTAGCCATTCTGATCCATATATAGTGTTATAGTGGTTGTATTTTGCATTTCTCTAAGGACTAATAATTTTGAGAATGTTTTCATTTGCTTATGTGCTATGTATCTGCTTTGGTTAAGTGTCTGTTCAAATATTTTGTCCATTTGGTATTGCTTTTGTATTTTGTATTTGTATAGCTTTTATGGTTTTGGGTTTTACATTTAGGCTTATGATACATTTTGAGGTGATTTTTGAGTATGGTATAAGTGATAGACTTAAGTTCATTTTTTTGCATATGGACATATACTTGTTTCTGTGCCACATTTGAAAGCACTATTTTTCTCTACTAAATTGCTTTTACATCTTTGATAAAATTCAGCTCTCCATATATATGTGTCTGTATTTCTGAACGTCATTCTGGTGGTGGTGGTGATGGTGGTTGTTGTTGTTTTGAGACAGAGTCTCGCTCTTTTGCCCCAGCTGGAGTGCAGTGGCACAATCTTGGCTCACTGCAACCTCCACCTCCCGGGTTCAAACGTTTCTTGTGCCTCAGCCTCTCGAGTAATTGGAATTACAGGCATGCACCACCATGCCCAGCTAATTTTTTGTATTTTTAGTAGAGACAGGGTTTCACCATATTGGCCAGGCTGGTCTCAAACTCCTGACCTTAAGTGATCTCTCTGCCTCAGACTCCCAAAGTGCTGGGATTACAGGCATGAGCCACTGCATCTGAACATGTCGTTCTGTTTCTTTGATCTATTTATCTGTTTTCTAATAACACACAGTCTTGATCATTGTAGCTTTATAATAAGTCTGAAAATTGGGTAGAATTAGTCTACCAACCTTCTTATTTTTTCAAATTTATTTTGGCTATTTTGTAACCTATCAATTATTCGATATTAATTTAGGAATTGATTCATCTTTTTTTTACAAAACAAAACAAAACAAAAAAACCCTGATGGAATTTTGGTTGCTTTAAAGCACTGGCTAAGATTTCCAGTATGATGCCAAATCAGAGGTAAGAGCAGACATCTTAGTCTCATTCCCAATCTCAAGTGGAAAACTTCATTTCTTGATTAACTATGGTATTAGCTGTAGCTTTATTGTAGATGCCATTTATCCAGTTAAAAAGTGATTTTTCTATTCTCAGTGAACTGAGAGTTTTGACCAGAAATAGATGTTGCATTTTGTTACATTCTATTTCTGTATCTATTGAGATGATCATATGATTCTGAATGTCATTTTAAATTTTTTTTGCTTTTTCAATAACAAATCTGCAGTTGTCCACATTTTTGCTTCTCTGTGTATAGTATATCTCCCCTACTCCTCCAACTGCTTTTAAAATATTTTTTCAACTCATTTGTACAATTGGTTTATGATTTCACATGGTGTAATATTCTTCCTTTTTCTAGTGTTTAGGGTTTGTTTAGCTGTTTGGGACTGTGGGTCTACAGTTTTCTTTCAAATTTGGAAACATTTGGTCATTATTTCTTTAAATATTCATTCTGCTGTCTGTTTGGAGGCTCTACTTGAATACATATTAGGCCTCCTGAAGTTGCCTCATAGCTCCTTGACACTCTGAGGACTTTTCTTTCTTTCTTTCTTTTTAAATTTTACTTTAAGTTCTGGGATACATGTGCAGAAAGTGCAGGTTTGTTACATAGGTATACATGTTCCATGGTGGTTTGCTGCACCTATCAACCCATCATCTAGGTTTTAAGCCCAGCATGCATTAGGTATTTGTCCTAATGCTCTCCCTCCACTTGCGCCCCACCCCGCAACTTTTCTTAATTTCTTTTTTTTCTTATTTTTTTCTTCTGTATTTCACTTTGGATTACTTCCATTGTGTGTGTTTAAATTCACTAAGCTTTGCTTCTGTAATGTCTAACCTGCTAAAATATAAGCCACTGTATTTTTCATATTAGGCATTTTCTTTTCCATCCTAGGAAATCCTAACTGGGTCTTTGCATCTTCTATGCCTCAACTTAAATTTTTGAAAACATGCAATATTTATAACTGTTTTGATGTCCTTCCCTACCAATTCTAACATCTATGTCCAATCTTGGTCACTTTTGATTGATGGATTTTTCTCCTCATTATGCATTACATTTTTCTGCTACTTTGCTTGCCTGGTAATTTTAGCTTGAATTGCAGACATTGCAAATGTTACTTTGTTGCTTGCTGGATATTGTAGCATCCTACAGGTATTATTGAGCTTAGTTCTGGACATACTTAAGTTACATGGAAATATTTTTGTGCTTTGGATCTTGCTTTTCAAATGTGTTAAAGGGGAACGAAATAGTGCTCAATTTCAGGCTAATTATTCCCCATATAATGAAGGCAAGACTCTTCAGCATACTCTTCCTACTAACTCATGAATTAGGAGGTTTTGTCTTCTGCCCGGTAGAAATTAGTATGATTTCTAGAACTGGCTGTGTGTTGGGCACAATTGCATCAAACTTTTAAATCTTAATCTGGCCTTGGGCAGTTTCTTTATGTGCATGCACTTATCATTACTCAACTCATTTCTCAAGGGGACCCCTGTGCAGATGGTTGAAATCTTCCTTCTGTTCAGCTCTTTTATTTTTGATATTATGCCCTGTGACCTCTAGCTGCCTTGGTCTTCCCCAACTTTCAATTCTGTCTTTCAACTCAAAGAGTCTAATGGACTCTACCTTGGTTTCTTTTTTTTTTTTTAATTTTTTATTTTATTTTATTTTATTTTTATTATACTTTAAGTTTTAGAGTACATGTGCACAACGTGCAGCAAACTATCTACCTTGGTTTCTATTCTTTGCACAGTGATTGGAAAACTCCCTCAAGGCAATAAGCTGAAGTAATCATAGGGCTCACTTTCTTTCTTTCTTTCTTTTTCTCTCTCTCAGGTATCACTGTTCATCACTGACATATCTCCATTATATTGAAAACCACTCTTTGATATATTTTGCTCACTGCTTGATTTTTTTATGTGGGAGGGTATCTCTGGTCCCTGTTAATCCCTCTTGACTAGAATACAAAGTCTGGAAACCTGAATTTGATTGATAAGCAAAAAACAAAATAAAACAGTATGAGAGCCAACATAGGGCATGTCAAAGAGAATAAAATTTCTAGAAATATTGATCCAGTTGTAATCAGTAAAATAAAATAGAAATATTTATTGTATTATTTTAATCCTTCAAAGGGTCCTCCTTGAGAAATCAACTGAGTAATGATAAGTGCAGCCAAATAATGATGCATGTGATAAAACTACCTAGGACCACCCAAGTACTTGATGTGACAGTTCGCAGTGCTCATCCAGACCAGGGCTAGTGCTTGTTCCCACCAGACTGGCTAAAATGCATCATAGTTCATGGGGAAAGTACACAGAAGTACACACCGGAATGGACCATTAAACTATGAATTATCTGTATTATTATTGGCAGTTTTCATATAATTTTCCATGTTGTGTGCCTGGTTTCCTTTTGATAGGAGGCTGTATCTGTACTGGCAGTAACAATATATGTATTTTTTAAACAACATCATTTCAAAGAAGAAATTCAAATTTAACACTGTACCTGGCCATGCATGAACTATATATAAGTACATAATTTTTCAAAATATTTTCCACTTTACTGATAAAATATTTATTAACTTTAAGTGAAGTTACACTTGTAATTCTTTTCTATTTGTCTCCTTTTTAAATGCCAACTTTTTTAACATTAGTTCTTTCTGTCATCAGTTTCCTGAATTCTGAGATTTTATTCTTATTATACAGGTTCTATATCACTGGCTCCAGAAATACTATTTTGAAGCTACCAGTGCATGTTTTCATTTATCATAAAAATGGCATGAGAATTGCAAAGTTACCTTTTCTTTATAAATGGTTCTCTTTTGCAGAAAGAGTTCACAGTGAATTTATGTTCAGACTTTGAAAAATGTATACACGTCACAGATGAACTCATCCATACCTTCCCCTCCCCTGACAGTTCTGCCCTGTGAACTGGGGTGGAAAAAATATATACTGACATTCTGAAAATAAGATGTTTTATTAATAGTGTGACTTTAACTTCTGAGCTTTAGCTTGTCTAATATGAAAAATAGGGATAATAACACATACCTCACAGAATTGTTATGTTTTTTGAGGTAGATACTATATATGAATTTCATAGAACTTGTTAAGTGTTAAAAATGATAGCTGTATTATTATTAGCATTAATAACATGATTATATCTTTGTGCTGAGCTTCAGGTCTTTACACTAAATATGACAGTAATAGTCCCATGCCAAAAAAGTTCCAACTTGAATAGTGAGGCCAAGGGAGAACCAATGAATAGGTTGCTGTAAAAAGAAAAAAAAAATTCTACTAAAATAAGAATCAGAGAACTGAGACTGGGAAATGGATCTGAGAGATAGTTTTGTCCAACTTGCTCACTTCACTGATGAGAAAATCAAAGCTCAGATGGGTTGTAGTACATTCGACACTACAAAGTAGTGCCCTGTTGTGAAGCCACAAATAAGATACAAGCAGAAATTGGGAAGTGTGATTTTTTTTTCCCCTACATCCAAACTCTTCACTTGAAAAATTGCTGCAGACCTAATCAAGGCAAGCAATCACAAAACTGGTAAAATGAAAAGGTAGTTGAAATAATTTTTCAACTTTGGGATTTGGCCTTAATTATCCCCTCATTAATTGCACTTTAATGCCCTCTAGAGATTTTAGTGCTAAATAATTTCAATTTTAATTTTATTTATCTTACTTTAAAACAAAGAGTTTGAATTTATAATCTTTAAAATACTACAGATGTTGTGTGATTTCAGAATGGGGCACTCTGGACAGCATTTGGAGAGAACAGAGGCATAACCAATTAAGCCCTTACAGAAATCTGAGTTACAAGGGGTTGTAAACAAATGTTTAATTCCTAAAATATCACGTGAAGATTAATTAAGATAACACATATGAAAGCACTTTGAAAATGATAAAGTATCATATAAATCTAAGGTGCTGGTTATCTTTGCTCTTTGATCCTAAATTGTATAGTTGATCATTTCATAATTAATTATGACCTTCAATTTCACTTTCCTTTGCTACTGTTAATGAAATGTCTTATGCTTATCATAAACCATTCCCTCAGGAGGAAAACAAGTAAGTCTCTCTCAGTGAGTTATAGAGAGAAAATGCCAGTATGGTCTGCCAGTTTGAATAAGAAATTTGAGAGTTAGGAGATGACATTTTGTTCATATGTTGATGCTGTTCCCTGAGGACTCTATAGTTGAGGCCTTGGTGCCTCCTTTTTGCAAACTTCTGAAATAAAAACAAATTTCATGCTGACTCCCTGCAAGAGTTGAGGTAGGTCATAAAGCTGATAGTAGATATGTGTTACTTAATCTGTTTTTAATAGATATTAACCATTGGAGTAAAGAATTAGGTTAATGAAAGTCTAGTCAACAAAATGCCTGTGATAGGAGTGCAAATTTGTCCTCATTTATAGTAGCATTGAATAGGCATGGGAATGGTAGTTAAGTATTCTACGTATGTAACCGACTGGACAATCAGCTCCACTTACTTCTTGGAGTATCCATTTAATTCCACCTAATTTCCTGAGTGACCGTTATATGTAAAGCACTGTAGTTAAGTACCATGGAAAGTATTGACTTAAAGAGTGATTCCACGTTATACAAAAAGCTCTCTGGCCAACAAGATTATAAACCTGAACACCAGTACTATTCTGGGTCTAACATGTTTCTTGACCAATCCTTAACCTCTTTGAATCTCAATTTCGCCATGGGAAATGTGCTAAAAGTTATTCCCCATCTTGACAGACAGTAACACTAAACTCATAATGCTGTAGTTTAGAAGCATGATTGTTTTGGACCTTTTGAAGTATATGGCAGCCACGTTAAATTCCTAGCTACCCAGATGTGGTGCGCAGAGTGCCTCAGGCCCGTGGGTCTCCACCATGCCATGTGCTGCTCAGCCGGGTCTGAGTATGAGTTAAGCATAAACTAAGCTCTATAAAAGATAATTTATTTAATACCATATTTAAAATATTTTGATAGCATGCAGACTAATATTTTTAAATGACAGCCTGAACATAATCATGCATCTGATTTATTGCCTAGATTACCAACAGTCTTTTCCTAGGCTATGTGGGAAGGGAGTATTTCCTCAGTTGTCTGAGCCATTTTACAGTGATGGTACCAACATCAGCAAGTCATTTGTCACAGAATATGGTTCCACAGTTTCTAAAGCAAGGAGTTTAGTCACACTTTATGGGATTAGAATTTATTTATTTATTTATTTCTCTTTTTTTTTCTAGTCATTGCCTACATTGTGATTATGTCTAGCAGCAGGAAAATAATAATAACCAATTCTACTGTTCGCTTGCTAAATGAGATTGAGCCATTACCTATCCACATACAGCGAAGCCAACAGAACAGAATTTACATTATCACTGCTTCTCACTAGAATCTAAGGGTTTTATAATAAATAGCGGAAGGAGTTATGGAGAGATCTAAATTGAATGTCATAAAATATGAACTTAGGGTCACCAAAGAAAATTAATTCACAGTCAGTAAACTAGAAAATATCAAATCAAGATGCATCTTTAGAGCTATCACTGTAATATTCCATAGGCAGGCGTGCAAGGTGCTATGAACTTGACTTAGTTTTAAATTAAGAACCAAACAGAACTTAAATAAAATCTCCCAAATCTTTAGGGAGCAGTTGAGGGTACAAACAGCAATCTTTGGGGGTAAAACGGACTGTTCTGCAGGAATCTGTCTCAGTCAGAGGAAAGAGAACCCTCTACAATTAAACTAGTACATGGAAAACGGATTAGGTGAGGACAAATTTTAATATATGAGAACAGAAAGTCCTTGCAGAAACCAGGAAAAGACCAACAAATTGTCCCAAGGGCAGAAATGATTATGCTTGTTTATTCCTCTCTTCTTCTCTGAGAGTTTATTCACCTATATCTGTTTTTCCATCTTTCCATTTGCACACACACTCCTTTCACTGTGTCCCTATCTCCCTCCTTTCCCCGCTTTTCCCCTTCCTCGCTTCTCTGCACACTGATCTGATTCTTGATCACTACTCAATAGATTTTCTTGTTTCTCACTTCCCCATGGTATATAATAGCCTTGGCCATGTGTTTCCCAACTCTAGCACTCAGTTTGCTGCTGGAAACCTCTTTGGGTTTTTCAATAATTAGCTCAGTTCATCTTTACAAAGCACCACACAAGTCCTGGGTTATTGGTCTATCAATGATTGGAACATCTTAAAACTATCACTTGTATGTTTCATGTGTGGAATGGAGACCAGGGAAGTCTTAATGGGGCGTGCTAGTCACTCATTTGTGGGTTGAAGCAGTTTCCCCTGAGTGTAGTATTACACTACAACCAACTGATCTAGCAGCATTTTCAAGATCCGAAAACTAAAATGGCAATCTATCTCTACTTGGTTCATTCCCTCACTTCTTGGATGTACCCCTTGTGTAGACCACCTATTTTGAAAGCAGAAAAAGATCGACACGCTAGTACTGTCCCTGGCCAAACTGGGAGTCTGCAGATCCCTGTTGACTCAGATCCATATAGTGTAAAATTCAGCTTTCTGAGCATTTTTTTGGTTAGTATCCGCCCCAACACTCTGTAGATAAATAATTCGTTGAACATGTATTTAAGTGTGAGGTACTCTCCACAGTGTTACAGACACTGAGGTAAATATGTAAGACACATGATTTTTTTTGCCCCAGAGCTTTCATTTTTGCCCCAGAGCTTTCATTACAATTGGAGTGGAGATGATGCTGAGGCTAACATCGTCAATAGGGGGAGCCAGTCCTAGGGAGGTAGGGGAGAAGTGGTCAGTTCTGCCTGGTGCTGCCAACTTGACTTGACAATAGGATAGATATTTGACTCCAAATAAAAGATGTTTAAAGCAATGTAATATTTGAAAGCTGGGCAAAAGAAGTTTTAAATAGGTAAGCAATGTGTTGAAGAAATATTAATGGCAAGGAAGAAATATCTAAAACAAAACCCAAATCATTGCAAATATCATTATAATTATAGGCATGGATATTTGTGTGGTCATTTACTGTATCTCAAATCCTATCATATGTATAATACTTCACAACTAATCATTGTCATTATGATTGTTGTTATCATTTTACAAATGAGAAACCTTTGGGAGACCAATAGATTTGTGCTAAATAATCCATCCCAACAAGCAAAATGGAAGAAACACAACTCATGCCTGTATCTTCTATTATCACATAAATATCCACTTAAAGGTGTGTACTATAAACTCTAAAGCAACCACTAAAAAGAGAAAACAAAAAATGTTATGGTTAAAAAGCCAATAAAGTAGACTTTTTTTTTTTTTTTTTTTTTTTTGAGACGGAGTCTCGCTCTGTCGCCCAGGCTGGGGTGCAGTGGCGCGATCTCGGCTCAATGCAAGCTCCGCTTCCTGGGTTCATGCCATTCTCCTGCCTCAGCCTCCCGAGTAGCTGGGACTACAGGTGCCTGCCACCACGCCCAGCTAATTTTTATATTTTTAGTAGAGACAGGGTTTCACCATGTTAGCCAGGATGGTCTCAATCTCCTGACCTTGTGATCCGCCTGCCTCGGCCTCCCAAAGTGCTGGGATTATAGGTGTGAGCCACCACGCGCGGCCAAAGTAGACAAATTTTAATATCAAAAATGATAAATCCTATAAAGGGGGTAAAATAAACAAATGGGGGAAAACAGAAAGCAAATAGCAAGATGATAGACTAAAACTTAAATATGCCAATGATCGCATTGCATAAAAAACATCTAAATGCCCCGAATAAAAGGCAGAGATTGTCAGATTGAATAAAAAAGCAACATGCAAGCATATCCTGCCTGTAAGAAATACACTTTAAATAAAGACACAAATAGTTATACTACTCGTAGGTATGCTACTTAGAACACTTTGCCCAACAAGAACAGAATTATCTATCATTTTAAAGTACTCACAGGAGATTTGTGTTGATAGCAAATAAACACATGAAAATATGCTCAATAGCATTAGTTATTAGGGAAATTCAAATTAAAACTATGTGAAAATCACATCATACTTAGTATAATAGTATGTTCTTTGTCCCCTAGTATTATTTTTTTCTGCCCTTTTTTGAACCACTTGAATATTTTTTATAATTGTATATGATATAGTTTGTTGGGTTATTTATATCTCATTATTTTGTTATTCTAGTTATTGCTTTAGAGTTTATTATGTATATACCTTTAAGTTATAACAGCCTACCAGTAATATAATATTAATACTACTTCACATACAATATGAGAAAGTTATAATAATACGCTTCTAGTTGTCTCCTCTATACCTTTATCCTGTTGTCACTAAGTGTTGGTGAGAATTCTGGTAGAACTGGAATTCTGTTGTTGGTGGGAATATAAAATGGTAAACCACTTGGGAAAAGAATTCATTCATTTATTGAAAAGAAAATATGTGTCCATACAAAGACTTGTATACAGATATTCATAGCTACTGTTTTGTAATAACTTAAAACTGAAAACAACCCCAAGTCTTCATCAGTAGGTGAATAGATATCAATAGGTGAATAGATATAAGTTGTGGTAAATCCAGAGACTGAAATACTAGTTAATAGTGAAAAGGAATGAGCTGTAGGTATACACAATATCTTGGGTAAGTCTCAAAATAATTATGGTAAGTGACAGAATTCAGACAGGAATTCTTACAGTATAATTTCATCTACATAAAATTATAGAAAATGCAAAATGCAGACTAATTTCCAGTGTAAGAAATCAGATCAGTGTTTTCCTGGGGAGTAAGGAAAGGAAAGGATGAGAGGAACTGATTACAAAGAATCTCAAAGGAACTTTTGGAGAAACTTTTGAAATACAACTTTAATTATGTTAATCATGGTGATGATTATATAGGTGAATGCATATGCCAAGACCTAAAACTATTGTACATTTCAAATGTATGCAGTTAATTGTATTTTAGTTATACCCCAATAAACAGTTGAAAAAAAAACTCTGACAAAAAATAATTCATTCACTGTGTTAGCAGAGTCAGTATTCCACTAATTACTCACACCCCACAAATTCAAGATGATATAAAATTGCTGCTTCTACTATGATGATTATGACCACACAGTAATATCAGTGACCCTGACCACCACCATCCTTTGTGGTCTGGCATTAATGGTTTATAGTGTTCAACACATCTAAAATCTAAAATACAGTATCATGTGCATTTACATCCTTACATTTATGGCTGAGAAAAATGTCTCAGACTTTTGTGAAATTGTAGATAGTATAGCCAGAACTCCAAGTTCCTTAATGGGCTAATTAGGATGTAATACTGTTGTGAATTTTTTATACCTTACTCATTGAGTTCTATATAAAAAATCATTACTCAAAATTAAAAGAATGTGCTATCTCAGGCATATCTACTACTTGCCTTTAACATTTTTCCCCATTAGTCTTACGACATTTGAGACCATTTTTGATACGGTCCTTCCAAATTTTTATGTACTTTATATATGTTACTATAATTTTCCTCACCTAAGTTTTGAGCTACTTAAGGACAACCTCCTAAAATAATTTTGGGTATAAAGTAAGCATAAAAATATGTTTAATAATTATTTTCAAAAGATAATTTCTATAATTGATTTTTTTACCAATGAAAGCATCTTCTATAAACTTTTACTGTTAATTTAAAAAATGTATTCGCACTATTGCTTCACTCTTATTTCTCCTTTGTTTTCAATGACATTTTCTTCCAAATAATTCCAAAGACATTCCTTTCTTTTCTGTGCACGATACTCGAACATTATGATATGAACTCAGATGTTGACATTTTTATCAGCATCTCCACAATGTTTTCCTGCCTGATGAAATGTTAAGAATGCCTTTAGTCTTCATTATATGTTTGTTATTTTCTTTCAGTTATGTTTCTACCCAATAAACTTTGAAGCTGATTTTGACTAGAATTGGACTGGGAGGGACAATAAAATGGATAGCACTTCTTTTGACTTAGTTAAAGCACTAAAATAAGAAGTAGGAAGTAACCTCTTGAGCTTTTATTATGATTAGATCCATATCATCTTTTTTCACCCTGTCCTTACAGAACAACATATAAGGTTAAGAAAGAACAAGATGGAAACCTACCACTAACTCTGGGGGAACATTTGGCATGACTTTTCACTGCAAGATGATGCCTAAGGCGCCCTCTGGCATTCATAGGTTTATTACTTTATAGAACTCTACTGATTGGCAGATAATTAAGTATATGTGCTGGGAAATTTCATCAAAAAGGAGACATTAACTTTATCTTTTTAATATTGCTGCTACAAGGGCCATATTTAAAATGGTTTAAGACATGCTTTAATAAATATTTAATTTGAAGCAATTATTTGTTCCTTGCTTTGTTCCAAGGACGAATTAAAACAAATAATTCAGTTGTATTTTTCAACTGCATGTTCAATCACAAGGATTGAGATGAAACCAAATGATTTGAACCCAATCTATTTCGTAATATGAGAGTAATGTTGTAGAAAAAAAATGATACAGTTGGGGGAAATTAAGTAGCTGATAAATTTATGAACTGGCACTCTAGGCGATCTCAGATTTTGGAGTCTACTCTACAGTTAGAGTCCTTTAAGTACAAGTAGTAGCCGGTGCACAATCAGAGAGAAACAATCCCCTTAGATAACTTTCTGTTTATGGAAAAGTGATCAGCGTGGCATGCAACTCAAAAATAACTCTTATGTCAATGCTCTCTACCGACCTAACTTTCCTTACCATCTTTGGCCACTCCATCCTGACCTGAGACCTCTGACTATTTTGCCTAGCTTTTGCTGTGCCTTTTTAAATATTGGCACCCAACTCTCTTTTCACCACTTTTTAGAAATCTTACCCTTTTTCTTTATCAACCACTCCTTATGAGTATGGATCTTGCGATTTTAGAACTCCAAGAAAATTCTTAACAGCCAGAAGTTTCTTTACTGCTCCCTACTTTAGAGTCACATGTCAGGTTAATATTCTCATGTGAGCTTGAAAGCTTTAGATTTCTTTGAGTAGACAAAATTAATCCCCTATCTGGCGAGAGAGGAATTGGGAAGTTCCCTGAGGAATGGCTGAATTTCTGGAAAAGCATTCACTAATGTCTAAATGATCCTCTCTAGGATCAATGCTGTTCTCAAATGAATCAAATTTAGTATATCTTGATGATCCCAGGGCTTCCTCAGCTTTGTCGTTAAGCTGTACAATGCCGTTCTTCTCTCCATCTCCCCGACACTGATCTCTTCAGTATCTTGATTAATAATCAGACTAGGTTTTGTGAATGCACTAGTTATTTTTTTAATATAATAGTCTTTCTTATACTTGCAAAGTACATACTGGATTTTCAGTTAGGACACATCCTTCTTCATCATGCAGAACTGGTCATTACACAATCGAGCCATGTGAAATTCTTGACATTTGACCCTTTTGACCTATAAACATGGAAATATTATATGGTTCAACCTAAAGTAATCGCTTTCATTAGAATGATTTCTATGTGAATCACCAGTCTTACCTCTTTATCATCGAGAGCACAGTATTTGTTATACTTTTAAAAACATAAGCTATGCTTATGTTTGATCAAATTGGGTTGTTTTATGTTTTATTACACAAACTTTTGGAAATATTAAATACATTCAAACAGGTGTCTGGTAAATTTTTCATTCAGCTGTTCATAAACATATTTATTCAACTTTAGTTCTTATGGCACTTAAGTTTGAATTTTAATGATAAAGGGCAATGCTGCAGACAGATGAGTACCAGTGCCAAAATATGACAGGTGTTGCCAAGTGTTTTGTGGTATTTGTGCAGTGACTTGGCATTTTCAAAAATTCCATCTCTTTGCATTTTTCACGTCTAGCAAAAGAGCCCAGAGAGGACTGAGGTATAACCAACATTACTATTTGTGAATTCTTAAGAACATTTGCTCCGTTTGAGATAATTGGTTGAAGCTTAGACTTAAGTGGAAAAGTTAATTGGAATGTGAGATTTCCTAACATTTCTCCAGCAGTTCCTTGGTGATTAGTACAGTCTTCTTTGTATAAGCCTGTACTGTGCTGTTGTATTGCTCATGTTTGGGATGAGAGGGATGTTAGTTGACAGTGTTTACTTTTGTGATTGCCCCTCCCGATTCAAGTTTGGTGTTCAGATAAAGTCTGTTTGGGAAGCTGATGGAACCACAACTTGCTACTGGCATTTCCGTCATTGCCTCAAAGTTTCTTGAAAGATGGCAGCTCTTCTTTTCTAGCAAGGAAGGTGAGGGAATAGCTAGGAGAAAGGATGCCAGGTGTCTACAGAAATGAATGCTGACTGATCCTGTTTTCTTGCCAAAAATAAACTCTGGCTATTGATTTTGTTTAACTCTTTTTCTCTGGCAAGAAATATTTATTATCTCCTTAGAGGTCTTTTAGATGTGGGAATGTGAAGCTTTTCTTTAGAATTTTTTTCTGTTCAGATAGGCTGATAAGGAAATAGAAAAGTATCGCATGAATATTTATGCCTGTATTTTGTTTACTGTAGGATGGATGTGCTCCCTAAAAGTCAATATAATATAAAAAGATAGGTTTTCAATGATCTCATCAGCAAATATTAAACAGTAAAAATTCTTAGTGTTAATGAGAGTACAGAGAAGCAGATAGAAGGGTAAGCACATACGTGTTTCTGGATAACATTTTAGTAATGTGCATGTATACAGATATGCATATAATATGCACACCTTTAAATCTAGCAAAGCAACTTTTAATAATTTGACTAACATATTTTCACAAGTTTATAAACATATACATATACAAGGGGTTCTGTGGTTCTGTGTAGTATTGCTTCCAACAGTAGATAAATGGAAACTACTTAAATGTCTATCTACTGTACATAGGGGAATAGTTAAATAAATTAGGACACAGTAATATGATGAAATACAATATACTTATTAAAAAGTATGATGTGTCAGGATGTACCCAATGTGTTAAGTTAAAGGGGTAAATGATAAGTACAATACGATCCCATATTTGTCACAATTCAAAGTAGATACATGTATCTACTTTGATAACAATATATCAAACTTTTTAAAGGCAAATACTAATACTAAATAATAACTTTCTATTAAAATATTGACAATAACATTCAGTGAGTCAAGTAATGAACTGGATACAGCTATCACAATAAGAATTGTGCTCATTGGAGATGGGAATTGGTAGAGGAGAGTTCCATATTTCTGAAAAACACATTGTCTCTCTCTCTCTCTCTTGCTCTCTCTCCATATATATGTATACATACAAGTATACATATATAAACATATATGTATGTATATACATACATATACATATATAAACATATGTATACATGCATATATATAAACATATATGTGTGTGTGTGTGTATATATATATATATATATATATACTTTTTAAAAAAATTGTGACAGAGTCTCACTCTGTCGCCCAGGCTGGAGCACAATGGTGCAATCTCTGCTCATGGGAACCTCTGCCTCCCAGGCTCAAGGGATTTTCCTGCCTCAGGCTCCTGAGTAACTGAGATTACAGGCATGTGTCATGATGCTCGGGAAATTTTTGTATGTTTAGTAGAGACGAGGATTTGCCATGTTGGCCAGGCTGTTCTCAAACTCCTGACCTCAAGTGATCCGCCTGCCTCAGCCTCCCAAAGTGCTGGGATTACAGGAATAAGCCACCATGCCCGGCCAACACTCAATATTTTTAAGTCTTTAAACTATCCATATACTTATACAGACTGACTATATAAGCATTAAAAACAATTATAATAGTTTATAAAGTGCTATTATTTTTCCAAAACTTTTATATCCACAATTTTCTTTCCAATTCACTCATTGTTACTAGTGCAAAATGTTTATTAGTCTTTATACAGAGGTTTCCTTTTCTGAAATAAGAAAGTTGGATCATACACTCCAGAAAAATGCTTTATGTTTAAGATTTATTATCAAGACACAAATGCTAAGATCTTTCAGAGAAGGACAAAGAAATACTGAAAGGACTGAGAGAGAGAACCAAAGATATACTTAAAGCTAAATATGTAGTTGTATGTATCTTTTCATGGCATTTTCTTTATGGGTTTGGCATGTGGTGTGCTGGTCATTTGCCTTTCAGCTCTTCTATTCCTTAACTGCTGTTATAGTTTTCTGGTAATTTACAGAATGCAACAGTGGGAGAAATTAAAACCACCAACTCTCAGTCAAATACGAAGTTGAAAAGAATGCATGCATTCATTCCAGAGATACTTACAAGTATTGCCTATGTATCCATACACTCCAAAGTGCTATACTAAGTGATACACATGTACACATTAATCCATTTAATTCTTACAACAGTATTATGAGGTAGGTATCATTATTATTATCACCACTAAACAGAAGACAAAACCAAGGCAAAGAGATTAAGTAGTACAATAGTCAACAAGTGGTGGAACCAAAAGTGAGCTCTCATTTTCATTTTTTTCTTGTTAAGTTTTACTATAGTATAATATACATATGATACAATTTATTCATTTTAAGTGTGCATCTGGATTTGTTCATGTAGCCTAATGTTTTTGAGTTTCATTCATGTGGGGTATGTCTCAGTAGGTGGTTTCTTTTTAATAATGAATACTATTCCATTGTATGTGTACACTACATTTTGTCTATTCTCCAGTTGGTAGAGGTTTGAATAGATTCTACTTTTAGGTATTATGAATAATGTTGCTTGAGCCCTTATTCTTAACCAACATTCTGAACTACATCTCCATAATATGAGTGATTTTTAGGTAACTACTGTAAAAAATTTTGCTATCTCTAGTTCTGATCATGTATGTAGTTATATATACAGAATCATAAATATATGAACACATGTATACATACATATACACATACATATATATCATCAATTCAATATGTATATATGTGTAATTATGATGTGGGATATTTCTCAGCCCCTTCGCCAGACTTGTAGAAGGGGCGCCCTCTCTACTTGTCCCACTGCGCTCAACCTCTTGCAGGAGTGAGCAAGTGGGCGTGGGATATAGCCAGCTGCTCTGAGTGCCAATATAGGAGTAAGCCCCATGTGGGACCTGTGGCCAGACCAGGTGTGTCACTTCAAGGGGAACATGGCACTGCCCAGATAAGGGTGCCCACGACCCCAAAACCCCAGAGGGGGTGTTACAGTGCTTCTTTACTTTTGTTGTCCATGGATGGTGGTGTGTTAGCAGCTCAGTTGGCCCCTTGCCTCATCATGTGGGGTGGCTGCCCTCTGCTGACAAGTGCAAAGGGCCAGTGTGACAGCCTTTTCTTCCTACCTGTACTCAGTGGGTCCCAAGCTCTTGTCTGGTGTCCAAGAAGAATGAGGTCATGTGGACAATTGAAGGATGGTGAAGGCGGAGAATTCTATTGAGTGATGAAAACAGCTCTCAGCGGAGAGGGGACAGGAAGTTCAGGTCATCTTTGCTGGAGTCTCATTGTCTCTCCCTCAAGGTCAGGCCGTCTCTCCTCTACTGACTGAATCTGGGGTCTTTATAGGCACAGAATGGTGTGTGCATGCTGACTGGTTTGTGAGTATGCAAAAAAGGTTAAAGTGAAGACCTCACTCAAAGGTGGACATGAAAACGTAGAAAACCAATTAGGAAAGGGCAGGTATGTGTAAAATAGATGAAGGGTGGGGATCAGTCAGAGGATAGCACATCAAACAGGAAGACAAGTTCTGAATCCAGTCCGAGGATTTAACTTGCAGCTAGGCTTTCAGGCTTTAAACTGTATTCAGCTTTGAGGAGGGGTTTCACCTGCTACACAACCCTATCTGCCTAGGCATCTGGCTGCCTCCTGTCACTATCAATTATATACATACCTTCAACAATATGGGTATATATACAAATCCACATAAAACAATGTATATATCCAATCATATATATACACACACAGAGACATAAATATATATACAAAAGAATATAAAATTTAAGTATTAGAATCATTATAATCCCTACATTATAAGTTTTTTTTGTCTCGGTGATCCAATGTAAAAATTTCCACATTGTAAAAGATATTGCTAAACCTAAATTTTTAATAATTGAATATGATTTTATTGTATCAGTATATATACATTATTTAATCAATCTCCTGGGTTTTATAATTAGGAAATTAGAATGTATTGTATTTTATATATCTATGTTGACATGTCCTTTGCTGTTAAGGGTGGAGTATATTTATACATTTGAATAATGTAATTAGTTACAAGCAGTTACCTGTAATTAAAAATCTAAGTGCCTAGAACATTTCTATGTGATATATATGTGTGTATATATGTGTGTGTGTGTGTGTGTGTGTGTGTATGTAATATTTAATCCCCTTAAAAGTAATTATCATTACTTCAGTTTTCTCGATTGGGCGCAGAGGCTCAGTGCAACTGAGCAACTTTCCCGAAGTCGTATTGCTAGTGAGTGGCTCAAATGGAATTTGAACTAGACAGATCTTTTTCTAAGCTAGTTCTATTATTCCATCATGTCTAATACATATTGACCTTGAAAGTGAAATACAAAAAATGTGTAACTAATACTGTGAATCCCAGATCTTTGAATATTATAGCTAGAATAAGAAAACCACAAACAACAGCAACAGACACTGTTCCAGTCCCTTTACAGTTATATGATCTTTTGTTCCTCATTACAACCAATGACTTTAGAGATTATTGATGTTTAGCTCTTTGTTCTATAGACGGGTAATTTTTTAGAAAGAACACATATCGCCACTTAAATAAAAGTCAGATTTGGGAAGATAATTTCCTTATTAAAATATCAAATAAATATCAAACATACATCCAAAGTGGATCTTGTTTCTTCAAACAAATAGTTTAATTTCTGCTACAATAATTATGCCACTAATTCAAACAAGTATGTTTGTAATATCTAATGAGAAATAAAAAAGAGAGTATAATTACTCCTACCTGTGATGTTTCTCTTATTTATTATGCAAACGATTTTGAATACCTACTTGCTGCAGGCACTAGAGCTTGGAACAAACAAAAAACTCCCAGGACACTTTCACACAGGGATGAATCTTTATGTGGGTTTTGAAAGACAGGTAAGTGTTCACCAGAGGAGTAGGGAAAAGACATCCTTAATGAGGAAAAACATGAATACAGGGTTTGAGCTGGGAAAATACAAGGTGAACCAAAGCAATGGTGAATAGAAATCACCACGAGCACATGTGCACACTTGTGCACACACACACACACTTCTAATTTCTTGAGAGAATAATCTGATCTGCCTGTTCGCTGATATCTCTCGTCTTAAGTGGTCTCTCTTTTCGTAGCAAAATGAACACGGGGTATTTTCCTAAACATTTTTTTATGTTTATTATTTTAATAATTATATTTTACATTATAATTTTGATAGTATTTTAAAAGCTTAGTATTCACTTACTGTTATTATTCAACTGTTTTAATGTTATTTATTAGTCATCAAAACAGCTGTTAAAACAAGTTTATTCTGCAACTTTATCTGCGGAGAAATTATTAGATATAAACATATAATACAAGACTGAAAGATTTATAATCTAATTGTGGGTTCTAGAAGGTGGTTCAGGGAAATTAATGTAGTTTATAAGGTCATATTTTGCCCTTTGTTTCTATGATCTGTTAAAACGTAAGTGCTTTCTTCAGTCAACCCTTAAAAGCCAGTGCATGAACTCCTCTTTTCCTTTTCCAAAAGTCATGCTAATAATATAATTCCTTTCTTGTTCTTATTTTCATTGTTTCCTATGTTATTGACTTCTGAAATGGATTTACAGTGCCTTAATACTACAAAGAAAAACTATGAGAGAATTTAAAGTGTTGAGGACTCTTTTTTTTTTAAAACTCCAATACTCCAATAACTAAATTGCTCCTGTTAAATGTAGGTGAGAAAAGTTTCTCTGCATCAACACTGGGTTTTGAACTCAGAGTTTGTCCATCTACTATAATAGAATTTGAAGATAATAGTGTTAGGGATCTTCATGCAATAACAAGTGAGATACCGATATTGCAATAGAAGTGGGTTACATAATTCATGATCAATCACTAACAGGAAATGTGAAAGTTGAGTGTCTTATAGTATTTCCATTTGCTGGGTCAGAGTTTAAGGAATTAAGCTGTAACTAGAGAATTTAATTACTGTTTGAAAGGCTGCCGCGGCTGCTTTGCCTCGGGATGGCTCTGGCAGGAGGTTTCTGCTGATGATTTTCTCAACTGATGCCCTGCCTTCCAGGCCCAGCTAGAATGAGATCATTCATAATTACTAGAAGACATTTGAAACTACATTTTTTATTGTAACAGAAAATATATAAATAATAAAATAACATTTTTCACAAATTCTATCACCTATATTTTGATATTTTGATATATACGCTTATAGCTTATTTTAATGAATATATATTTTTATATATGTATATATTTATTAATCATGTATATTCAGTAGTTACTTACTTTATTTATTTATTTATTTATTTATTTTTAAGACAGAGTCTCGTTCTGTCACCCAGGCTGGAGTGCAGTGGTGTGATCTCAGTTCAATGCAACCTCCGCCTCCCCAGTTCAAGCGATTCTCCTGCCTTAGCTTCCTGAGTAGCTGGAGTTGCAGGTGTCTGCCACCATGCCAGGCTAATTTGTTTTGTATTCTAAGTAGAGACAGGGTTTCACCACTTTGGCCAGGCTGGTCTCGAACTCCTGACCTCAAGTGATCTGTCCACTTCAGCCTCCCAAAGTGCTAGGATTACAGGCGTGAGCCACTCTGCCTGGTCCATTATTTATTTTATCAGTATATCTTTTAATAAAAGCTGGTACAATACTATTTTAAATATTACAGGATCTTTTTACAATTAAAATATGTAGCTAGAAATTTTAGATGTTCTTAACGAACATGATTTCTAATGGTGACAGCACTTACTATTGACATTTTTCTGGTATAGTTGCAGTGTGAAGTATATTTTAGTTGCTTCATTAGATCTAGCCCAACTATAAGTGCAGTTTTCAATATTTAACAGCTCTCTTCTACTATACTACTTCAGCAATGCTGTTGTATTCCGAGATGGTTACTTGGGCAGGAATTTGTTTTTTTCCATTGAAGTCAGGCAATCAGGCTTTACTGACTTTATGAAAGCCATGAGCATTTCTCTAGGTAGAGCGATCCATCTCATGATGGGTTAAACTCTGATAACTTGGCCAAAAAAAATTTGCTTTAATGATAGGAAATATCTATTTAGACCATATCTAGGAGACTCTATATCTGAAAATACTTGCAAAGGTGGAATAAGCAATTATAAGGAAATTAGTCATTTTGATGACTGCCAAAAGAAAATTGGCCAAATAAGTGATTGGCTCTGCAGAGATATAGCACCTGTAAATTAGAAACTAAAATCAAAACAAAACACAGACACACATACAATAATACTGAGGCCAGAAAAGGAATATATTTTTCTTTAATTTTGAATGGAATAAAAGACCTATTCCCATGGAAACAAAACCAGCTCTCTCTTTAACAATGAAAACATTTAAAATTAGAAATATGAATCACCCTTTAATAAGAGAATTATTTTTAATTAAAGGAAAACTGCAAAACAAATAACTTGGCTCTAGCAGTACTTTATTTATCAAGTTTGTGCAGTAAAAATTCTTAATTTCTGTTGATAAAAGAAAAGCCAAATTCACAAACTGGTAAATCCTAAACCCGGGGTCTTGGTTAACAAATTATTCAGTTCAGAAATGGTTTAGTGAGACTATGCATTCTCCCTCTATTACACATGATAGATTTTTTTCCTCTTGTATGTGAGGATATTTCTCTTGCTGTCAAATTGTTTACTACAAGAGCCTACCATTTCCCAGCTAAAATGCAAACCTGTATATTTTCATAAAAGTCAAGGTTTGTGAAACACATTTTAAATAGCTAAGGAATACCATAGAACACAGCAAGTATAAAAACTAATAAGAGTTCTTAAACTTATTTAAATTTATTTCAGATATAATCAAACAAAATGAACTTACTGTTTTTTATTCTTTTCCTACTTGATCCAATCAGAATTGCATTAATCTCACATTAAGCCACAGCTTTATCAAAGAAGACATTCATTTATTTCATTCAACAAGAAGTTCAGATATAAGTATGGTAACTCAATTATCCCTTCAAAGAACAAAGCTTATTTTATCTTCCTATTTTAACATTTTTAGTGAAGGCTGTTCTACATCCATGTTTCAGGGTAGTAAAGGGAGAAAAAAGAGGAGACAGCATCAGAAGACTATTGCTCATATCTCTTTGGAAGAACTTTGTCTAATGTCCATCTCTAGTTGCAGAAGAGGTTGGGAAATTGCATAAAACTAAAAAAGGGAAGGAGGGGAGTGGTTTGAAAGGTTGTTGTATGAGTGTACTTATAGCATCTGCCACCAACAACCTCTTTAGCTTCTCAGCATGTATATATGACTTTTCTACATGTATGTTTACTTTAAATGAAGTGAATTCATTCTCTTCCTTTCAATGTAGGTAATCTAAAAATTATATTCAGTTACTGCATTTAGCTTGAAGTCCAGGGTCTTTCTGTAGTCTCTTCACAAGCTTCAGGTTTGGTTCTTTGTAGATCCTGGGACACAAATTAAACACTATGTATCTTTGTCCAACACTCCCAATGTATTGTGGAGAGAAAAGAAAATAGGATAACAGCAATTTAAAATTTCTGATTTAGTAAGACAGGAAATGGAAAATACATAGTCTTTGTATGTAGCAACCATAGAGTCCTGCTGGACAGGTATATTCAGGACTTCCTGATCCTAGCAACAGAAGTAGTTTCTGGGTTAGTCAATCTTGTATGACCTGCTGCTTTCTAGATGAATTTCATTTATCAATTTCCCTCTACTAGTTTGAGTCTACATATGGGTAAACCTTCTTTGCTCATTTTATCAGTGCCTACACTCAAGGGTGAGTACTGTGAAAGGTGAAAGTAAATTAAAAAGGGCTCTAAAAGAATGAAAAGTCATTCCATTATCTACAATATCCATAAATGAGGACCATCCCAGGAAATCCAGGCATGTGGTCTTCCTAGCTGGGGAGATGCTCTACTTGGAGTCTTTTTTTTTTTTTTCTTTTAATTGCTGTGAGTGCAGGGACCCAGGAATTACTTTAAGCACAGCTGTAGCCAGCCAAATGTGAGACACATTGGCTAACGTCCATCTCTAGTTTCAGGGGAGGTTGGGAAATTGCATAAAACTAAAAAAGGGAAGGAGGGGAGTGGTTTGAAAGGTTGTTGTATGAGTGTACTTATAGCGTCTGCCACCAACAACCTCTTTAGCTTCTCAGCATGTATATATGACTTTTGGGCAATACTGTTTCCTGGAAAATTTACTAGGCTTCCAGGAGACGGGCTCTAAGACAATTTTATGAGCAAGTAACCACGTAAGCCTGGACAATTTTGTCTCTTAGCTCTTGGCTCCTCTGTTCTGATCAATTCATCTCCCTTAACCTAATGGCTGCAGCCTCAGTTCCTGAAAAATAATATGCCAGGGTGAGAATGCAACACCTTTAATTTGGTTTTTGCCACTAAGCTACCATTCATTTTGACTAGAAGACCTCTTAAAGGATGGTGCTGGAAAAGCCCTAGGGCAACAATTTTATCTATTTCTGAAGTTGCACTTAGAAGCCTCTGCTTGTACAGGTACCTTTTTGTGTTCAGAATCAGCTGGCTTTTCTCAACCCTGCAGAGTTCCAAATTATGATATTCTAAGTCAATTTATATTGCAGGACACTAGCACTTGACCCTCTTTTGAACATGGCTGCTCTCCTTTGCATCTCTACCTATAAACTGTCTAGATTCAGTCTGAATGTATTTCTGTGTATGGTAGTATATTCTTGAAAGGGGGAAACATTTGATAATCACTTGCCAACATTCTGAATTTTATTTCCCACCATTCCCACTAATAAAAAAGCTTCAGCTGGCATGGTGGTCAAAATTTATAGCGAGCAAGATTTGACCAGCTGTTTTGCAATTGCATATCAAAATGTATCGGCTTTCTAGCCTGAGGTGATTAAATCTTCACTCTCTGTGCCAGCATCTCCTCCACAGAGTCGGTTCTATGTTTTTAGACTCTGTTACTTGCCACTCCCTTCATGCTTTAAAAATTATTATGTTAGTGAGTATTCTTAGTTGCAAACAACACAGTCTACTTTGGTTAGTTTAGGCTGAGAGATTATTTGTAGACTACTAGGTCACTCAAGAATGATTGTAGAGGTTAAAGTACTAGCTTCTGAAGCTACTGAGTGGGAACTGGGTCAAATTATGTGGTGACATTTCTTTGGGGAAAACACCGATCAATACATTTGCCCCTCGGGACTAAATAGTACTGTGAAACGCCGTGTCACAGTACTACATAGCATCCACTGTTGGGGAAAAAAAAAAGCAGTTCCCATGATATGGACACTGTACACTGTACCACTTTGAGTTTACACCTTGCTTGAATGCAGGGTAAATACCTGGAACATAGCTGCAAAGGAATCCAGGAGTGTGAGTTATCTAACTTCAGTCTTCAGAAGATGAGCAATACAAGGAGGGATCTAGTCAAAATGAAAGCAGAATGCTTGAGAGGCTGGGCATCCATGCCTATGCTTCCCCACCACAGAATCATAAACTGAAATCTCCAGTTTCAAACCCATCACAACACCCTTACGTAATCTTCAACATTTGAAACAGCAGCCTCACTCTTACCTTTGCTCTGTGAAGTAAAACTGTAAGTTTCTGACAGTTTAAATGTGAAACATAATGGCAAACTTAATATTCCTTAATATTCCTCAAAAAAAGCTGTTTGGAGAAAAAATGTAAGAGCTGGCCAGTCTTTACGGGGAAAAAGTAGAACCAATGTTAGTTGCGACAAATATTAGTAATGTGACAGGTTAATAAGAAATAATTAGGGTTCAGGGCCTAGAGAAATGCTCTGTGCTATTGTTGCACAATAATCTTCTGTAAATCTAAAATTATCCTAAAATAAAAAGTTCATTTAATTAAAAAAATGAAAAAAACAGTCAACCAGAAATGCAGAGAGACTCAAACTCCCAAGACAAATTGCAAGTACGCTTATACAAGGAACATCATTGGTCATTTATAGTTGTCCTTCATCTATTGGTATCACATTTATTTTGAAAAGAAATTTGGAAAGAAAGATAATATTGTCTCTCCCTCCTTTTTCTATGTCATATGTATGTATTATGTAGAAAGACACATGCATATGTCTGTATGTTTACCCATATAGTTACTACTATTTTGTATGGATTGCTATTTGTATGCATATTTAACCACTTAATACAGCTTTACCTTGCTTTTATAGCAAAAACTAGAATCTCAAAAAAATTTGCCTCAAAATTAGATGGATATTTTTTCTTGTGAAGGAATAGATTCTAGAAATGTTTACCAATCTTTATTAGCTAGAGCTTGCTATTTATTGTGCCTGCTATTTGCAGGTAAAAAATGCATTAGAACTCTGTCTTCCAGGGCTTACATAAACTCTGATGATTTATTTATCAAAAACTGACAAAAAGGGACATCTTTCTGCATTTGCAGTGTATTGAGAGTTAAGTTTAAGACGATAACTGTATCTTTTGCTACTCTAAAATGCCTATCTTTTTCTAAGATAAGAATGAAATAAATAAACTAGTAGTTGTGTCTTTGTTTCTACTTAGACTTTTCTTCTTTTTGATAGCAAAGAACTTAAAATGTTAGCCACTTTTAATATAAATTTTGGGTAAATTACCAAAGGGGTTATCATCCAAATATGCTTGCTACAGTAATTTCAGGTGTGGGTTCATAGTTATCTTGGGAATTCTGAGTCGGGAGACAGCTGTGCTGTTACTATTCCGACTGCTCTCCATGGTTGATTGTGGGCTTTGTTAGCTGCTCCAGACACAATGTCATGGATTAATTCTTCCTTTCTCCCCACAATTTCTACCTCATTTTACTAATAAAATAGCTCAAACTTAGATATTTGTATGAACATATTTCTAAGAATGACAAAATTATTTTTTCTTCAAATGTAAAAGGGATTTTATTTTGGTGAAACTTTACAGACTTTAGTGAATATTTGTTGAAAGATACATGCCAGAAATTGTCAATAATAGATATATTAAACATAGGCTCTAACTTCAAAAAGAACGTGGAACTTGTGGAACACTGGCGTCTTATAGCTAATATGGATGAAACATTGCCTGGCACTGTGCTAACTGCTATAAGGTATTATCTACCATTTCCCACAAGCATTTTCTAAGACAAGTGTTATTACCCCATGTTATTTATAGATAAAGTAACTGAGATTTATAGAAGTTAAGTTAGGTAGACATAGTAGTTCTCAACCCTGTCAGACCCAATGAATCACTTTTATGTAAAATAATTCATAATGACCCATTTTATGCTGAAACAAAGTAATGCATGACTTAACCTATCTATAGATGTAATTTGAAAAATCAGTATACAATGTTCCAACTTAAAATGAAGCAGAACTAAAAGTATTCTAATATGTATTTTAACGTGTAAGGGCTTGGCTACAACTACCCTAGAATACATAGTAGACACAGGCTTTCACTGTTGATAGAATTAAGATGAATGTGACCATTTCAAATGCACACTGTTACAAATACTATAAATACTATAGTTCAAATATTATAGTTCAAATACTTTGTGTAGTTTCGACACAGGTGATGTAATTTTTCAAAATGGAAAGCAAGCCTTGGTGAAGTTCTTAACAGCAACAACAAAACCTTCTTTGATTAGTGATTGACATACTAGTTCCTTTCCAGGACATTTCAGTGTCTAGTAAATCATGCAAAAGACATGGTGTTTCTACCTAAAAGAATTACATCCTGAGCTAAGATAATTATCAATGAGTTAAGAAATTTCCTTAATGCCTGATGGGTCATTTTAAATCATGCACACTGTCCTGTACATGGTGGGGTATCTAAATCTCTAGCCTATTCCACTGAATGCCAGTAACGTCCTTGAATGTTCGTGAAAACCAAAAATGTCCCAGAAATTAGTAAAATGCTCTGTGTTGAAAACTCCTATGTTAAGTAGAAACAGTGGTGCTACAATTCGTATATAGGCCCATCAGATTCAAATATTATTCTTGTATGTGCTGTATTATTTTGCCTTATAAGTTAATGAAAGAGACATTATACTGTTAGGAATTCTCAAATACTTTTTGCACCATGAACCTGTTGGGAAGTCTAGTGAAAACCATGGATGTCTTTTCAAAATGTACTTTTTCATATAAAAAATAAAATTCATAGAATTAAATCAATTATATTGAAACATAGTTTTAGTTTAATGATAGGTACAAATAATATTTTAAGGTTCATAACACTTATAATGTTATATGTAAGTATCTGTGGTTGTATTGATGACAAAAATGCTGTTGTGGTTTGTTGCCTATATTCATAATTGAAAATATAAAGATGATCTCTTCCTCTCTCTCTATATATGTGTTTTATACATATATCTATATTAATTATAGATAATACATATATAGATTATATATAGAGATAGATATCTATATCTATCTATATAGATTATATAGATAATGCATATATAATATGTATATTCTCCTTATATGTGTGTGTGTATATACATATATAATATATGTATTTTAATCCAAGTTCAAGAATGCTCAGAACTCATCCATGAACCCTGAAATAAAGCACCTGTGCTAGAGGAAATCATGTACAGGATACACAGAGAGCACAGAGTTGATCGCAACTAAATGGTTCGATAAGTTGCAGGAAAAGTGATATACATCAGTTTACTTGCAGATTCCTAAAGATTGATTGGTTAACAGGCAAAGAAGCCTAGGGAAGAGTGTATACAAAAATCACAGTGTCAGAAAAGACCATAATGTGTGTAGGCAATACTAAGTAGCTTGCCTCAACAAAAGAGGGTGAAGAAAACCTGGAAATTAACCATGGACTAGAATGCACAGTTTGTTCTTTAAATCAGAAGGATTTTGCTCTAATTCTACTTGATTCAATAATACCTTATGTGCTTACTGAGATTTTTAGTTTTTCAAGTCCTTCAGAAAACTATTATTGTCATTTTGTAGTCTGTGAAGTCCACATTCTCAACACCCATTGCAATAAAATTAGCTTTATTTTTATGGTGAAGAATTTTCCAAGCATGGATATTTTTATCAAGATAACTATTGTCAATAGGAAATATGGCATAAGTGAAAATATCACAAGCAAAGATTTCTTACCCATATTTGATTATATCTAAATCAGTTAAAGGAAATAGGATGGAACGGGATTTGATTTTCCCTTGTTAACATTATTTAACTTTTCTTCAGTATATTTGCATTATGTGCCTGCAACATCCCATGGATAGATGAAATGGGTTATCTCATTTACTATGTAGTGTATTATGCCTTTCTAGAATAGATAGAAAATAAAGTACTAACATCAAATGGAATTTAGAGCAGTTTTCAATTGTTGTTAACTTATCCACATTTATTTTCAGTGAGTGTCATAACTCCACAGATCGAATCAAAGTCAGAGTATGGGATGAAGATGATGATATTAAATCCAGAGTCAAGCAACATTTCAAAAAGGAGTCAGATGATTTTCTGGGACAAACAATTGTAGAAGTGAGGACCTTGAGTGGAGAAATGGATGTCTGGTACAACTTAGGTGATTTTTTCTTTATCTACTTGAAAACGAGTTAAATAAAACCCCTGAATACCTGTGGCATGTATTATATTCCCATATAAGTAAAAATAACCAATGCCTTTCCAGGACATTCTGTTGAACTTTAGATGATTCATTTCATTGACAAGAAAAGGCTATTCTTTTTTCAATACTGTTGAAAGACTTTGGTAAATTTGAGGTGAAAGGAGAAAACCCTTTCCAAGAACTACCTAGATGTCTTTTAGAGAAAAATGTTATTGCATTCTTAATTTTTAATGTATGAAATACAGCTTCACAAACCCTTGCCAAATACATGCGAAACAAATAACCTATTATTTAATGCTATTTGACTTATTTCCTTCTTGTCCATTAATGAACTTTTGGCAATGAAGGAAAAATGTATTTTGAATTGCTTTCAAATGATGGTATAAAAGTAGGCTTTGGTTGACAAAGTCAAGTAAATATGTGAACTCATGCAGACTCTCTTGATGAAGATACTGAGAAGGTGATTAATTGGAATGATTTAAAAAATTATTATGGAACCAGAAATTAAATAAGGTAAGTTTTAATTTAACTTTTACTAGAATAAAATAATAACATAGAATTTTCTGTGGTGATTTAATAGTAGTAAAAATATATGAGTCACCTCAGTTTCTGCAAAGGCACGATCTGAAGATGTCTTAATCATATCCTATAAAGTGTTTTAATTAAACTTTTGAGGGCTGGCTGGATATGGATATGAATTAAAGAGTTGACACATTCCTTGGGTTACAAAGAGTTACCACTTAGGATACCAACATATGTTAACAAATTAAAAAGTGCTTTTGACTTTAAAAAAAATCGCATACTTTTAGTAATGAAATAATTGACAAACGGAAAAGGTCACATAGAATTCACAAAACTCTAGATTATAGAATAATTCAATGAAAGAGATATTTAATTTATCTGAACACGGATGATTCAAGTTAAACTAAGAACTAATTATTAAAACTATCTTAAGAAATCTTCCTTAAAGAAGATTTGTACTCTTATGTATTGGAGTAGAATTTTTACCTCTGCTATAATGAGCCACCCCCCAAAGCTTGTTTTAACTATTAAATGACTTCATATATGAAAATAGAGATACTAACTGAGGGTAAATTTCAGGCCATTAACTCTGTGGAACATTCACAAATTATTTCTTTATGAAAGAGGTTTATCTTTATATGGACTTCTTTTCTGTAATAAGTTAACATATTCTTGGGTCGAGGCAGTAAAGTTGTAATTCAGAACAGAAATTTCTCCAATGTATTCTTTTAATAAGACATATATGAGTACCTGGCACAGTGGCTCACACCTGTAATCCCAACATTTTGGGAGGTGGAAGAGGGAGGATTGCTTAAGGCCAGGAGTTTGAGTTCAGACTGGACAACATAGTGAGACCCATCTCTACCAAAAATTTAAAAAATATTAGCCAAGCATGGTGCCATGTGCCTGTAGTCCCAGCTACTCTGGAGGCTGAGGCAGGAGGATCACTCGAGTCCAGGACACTGAGGCTGCAGTGGACTAAAAGATTATGCCACTGCACCCCAGCCTGGGTGACAGAGTGAGACCTTGTAAAAAAATAAATAAATAAGAAGAAGAACCAAAAAAAAAACCATGTACCAGAATATATTCAGAACTTGCTGAGGAATTTGAATATGCTGCTATTAGTAAAATCAGCCATCTAGCTCTTATGCTGAAACTGTCCTTCAGTCTATGAGATGAAAATGTGATGAAACACAATATTGTAAGTCTTTACCTACCCACCCTCAGTAGTTTTTTGCCCTCATTGCTGATGTTTAACCTTTGAGAGTGTGTACAGGTTTTACCTTTTTTAGCTTTGTGTAAAATCTCTAAATACATTCTATCCAAACAAATAACCTATTTCTATTCTTGACACAACCCTCCTTATCACTTAAAATTCATTCCACTACACAAAGGAAGTTTTGACTGAAAGCCTTTGGTGTCCAAGCAGAGCCTGCTTCCCAAAGATCCTTAGGGATGATGACAGTTAAAAATCAAAGAACCAATAAAGCTCCCCTGGAGTTCTGGAAAGAAGTGTGTGACAAAAAAAGACCCTAGGTCTTGCATTTCTCTTGGTCCCAGCAGAGAATTTTTATTTTTATTTATTTATTTATTTTTGAGACGGAGTCTCGCTCTATCCCCCAGGCTGGAGGGCAGTGTCGCAATCTTGGCTGACTGCAAGCTCCGCCTCCCAGGTTCACGCCATTCTCCTGCCTCAGCCTCCCGAGTAGCTGGGACTACAGGCGCCCGCAACCACGGCCGGCTAATTTTTTTTTTTCTTTTTTTTTTTTTGTATTTTTTTGTGGAGACGGGGTTTCACCGTGTTAGCCAGAATGGTCTCGATCTCCTGACCTCGTGATCCGCCCGCCTCGGCCTCCCAAAATGCTGGGATTACAGGCGTGAGCCATCGCGCCGGGCCCAGCAGAGAATTTTAATATTTCTTGAGAATCAACTCCCTCTCAACCAGTAGGAAAATCGCTTATGATCCTGGCACTTAGAAGGGAAGAATCTTTGCAACACAAATGACGATTAAAGAATAACAGTGAAAAGTCAGCAGACATTCCACAAGAGGGAAGTCGTCTTCATGATTTAACTGTACCTTATACGGCTAAAGATACAGCTGTGTTTAGAAAGAGGGCCAATTTAAAGTCCTCCGCACTGACTTTGTGTCGCTTACCTAAATCCTATTTTCATTTGTGAAATGGGTCAGATTGCCTCTGTGTTTTGTATCTGAAACGGGTCTTGAACTTAGGACCCTCCACTACAATCACAGCCTAGATTATGCCTTTATTTATCGCAAAGCTGTTGCTCAGTTTATACCGAACACATACACACGCACATTTTATGGCTAAATTGACTGTATGTTGTTTCCATTCAAATAAACAATCCAGCACTTATAAGTTAGCCTAGGCTATGGACTGTAGGTCTTTATAAATCACTGACAATGAAAACTATTAACATTTTTTTATAAACCAGAACTTTGGCTCATCTTTTCAAGTACAGAAACAAAGAGAAGAAACCAAGCAGTGACAGCTTTCAGATAAAATAATTTCCTATTTTTACACCGTTTTTCTTGATTTTGATTGCCAAATAACTTATTTAATTTCATTGTATAAACTGATCAAATACACAGAAATACATGAGAATGGCAGGGTCTTCTGATTAGTTTTTTTTATTTGGAATATCTGTAAGACGCCTGATAATTACAATACCACAATAGGCAAATATTTTTAATTGTATTTAGGGGAATCATAGTTACTTTTTTTGCATTTTTAAATAGAGACAGGGTCTCACTCTGTTAGACAAGGTGAAGTGCCCTGGTGTGATCATAGCTTAGTATAACCTCGAACTCCTGAGTTCAAGAGAGCCTCCTGCCTCAGCCTCCTAATTAGCTAAGACTGCAGGCAAGCACCAACACATCTGCCTAATTAAAAAAAAAAAAATGTAGAGACTAGCTCTTGCTATGTTGCATAGGCTGGTCTCAAACTCCTAGCATTAAGTGGTCCTCCCACTTTGGCTTCCCAAAACACTGAGATTATAGGCAAGAGCTACCACATATGGCCTCATTATGGTTACTTAATAAGCAACTCTGACTCAGAAAAATAGCTTTTAGCTACTTAAGCCGTTTTTTTGTTTTTTTGTTTTTTAGCTTTTGAGAGGTCGTATGAGAAAAACATTATTGTCAGACATGACTGACCAATTGCCTTTTTGCTTTATCAGAGAAAAGGACAGATAAGTCAGCTGTATCTGGGGCCATACGATTGAAAATCAATGTGGAGATAAAAGGAGAAGAGAAGGTTGCTCCATATCATATTCAATATACATGTTTACATGAGGTAAATAAATGGAATTTTACTAATACAAAATATAAGAAATGTTCTTGATTATGGATTATAAAACAGAATATTTGTTTTAAAAATCATTGAATTTGTAGAGTGGTTCCTGGAGTTCTGACTCTATACTACAGCAGGTGATATACTAAGATGTCATAAATTCTATGTATTGTATTACCCCTGACGAACTTGTCATCTAATGAGAGTTTAGAACAAGCCTGTGAGGCAGGTGTGAATAGGCAATAAGATGATAATGCATAAGTAGATACAAAAAAATTAATGTTCTTCCAAAGAGGAAGAAGAGTGTTAAAAATATTGATTGAAGAAATGAGTCATGCCACATATTTTGGAAGCATTAAATATGTAGTAGTTTGGTATTGCAGGAGAGGATCAAATCGTAATTGTGTTTGAGAACTCCGAGTTAGAGTTCAGATTTTATTGAAGATTTAATTAGGACTCTATTTATAACTAGAAACATAAAAATATGGTGCTGTTTTGATGGCTTTTGGGAGCCAATGTAATAAGCAGTTAATTTTTCTTCCTGTTTCTGAGTACAACAAGCAGTTTCATACATACTGCACAGTCCTCCGTGTTAACCTCTCTTTCTACAAACATGTGAGTATGGAGAGAATGAAGATGTGGTTACTCACCCAAAAAGTAGGGCCTAGTTGGCTTGGAGAGAGGTAAACACCACCCAACATCAATCAAAAGCACAGTTTCACCAGTTCCCTTTTGTGTCTCAGTACAGAAGCACAGACAAATCATCTTGGGAGTCTATCAAATGTTTGTCGCTGAGAGCTTAGTTAGAGGTGTCACGGGAGACTTTCTCTGATGCAAATGATACTTGTCTCATATCAAAAAATAGGTGAAGCTGAGGAATGTACTCTTCTTCATGTTTTTCAAAGTAACAAAGTACCTTCCTCAGAAAAAGACAAGTGAAAGATAGTTCTACTTTTGTGCATATTATTTTTTCTAAATATATTCATGAAAATTTATACATGTAAATATTTATACCCCATTTTACTAAGAAAGAAATGAGGAACCGTGTTTAAATCGTGTGTATATTACACAGTAATTAGGCATAGGACCTAGGCTTAATTTCATAATCACAGTTTTGTGGTTAGTGATATCATTCCCTCAAGAGAGATGGTTCATTTTTCAGACCAATAAAAAGAAATCCCTTGAACTGGCATGATGGAGAATTCTGGCCTTAAAGTGTGGGCAGAGAAGATCTGCAGACAGAGAAACAGCAGTACACTTCACTTTACAAAGTCTTTTCTACTGGTCCAAGTACCAGAAAGAACTGAAATCTAAGAAAAAGTCCTTCAGTTTACCCTGGCTTTATCAGAGTAGCAGTTGCTAAACTTAGAAGCAAAAAGGAATTGAGAGTAGTAATTTTATTTCATTACAAAATTCTCCAACATTCATTTTCAACCTCGATTCATTGCCCTGACTCTTACCATTTTGCAGCCCAAATCCTTTAGTATCATTTACACAGCTAAATTTTGCCTTAACATAGTCAAAATCAGATTATTCATCCAGGGCACTATAATTTACTCAGAATCCCCGAATGCAAAATACGCTCTATCGTGTAGAAATGTTTTCAGGCAAAAACACTGACTTCCTTCTGCAAATGGTTTGGTATGTACAAAATATTTGAATCATTGATTCTGTGTAGACCCACCCAACTTTACTATCTAAAGTGCCTTAGGAAGGTACTTTATCACTTTGAACATGAATAAGGGTACATTCTTCAGCCTCATCTCATATTTTTTGATGTAAGACAAGTATCATTTGCATAAGGGAGTCACCGGTGATACCTCTAACTAACCTCTCAGCTGCAGTGTAATAGAATCTAATTCTGAGAATGGAACTTGGCGATGTATGGTTTAATAAGCCTTCCAGGTGATTCTCATATACTTTAAAGTTTGAGAACCTGTGCCGTATTTGCTGAGGAAACTAAAGCCTTGATTTTTCCGAGGTTACAAAGCCTGTTACTGTCAGAGACCTATCCAGAGCTATTATGACGTCTTGTCCTAAATATTAAACTATGTCCTTCCTTCCCATATTTATATCAGCGCTTTTACCCAGGCAGAAATCAAAGCAGATTTTGCATAAAAGATGAATTGAGTTAGAATAAAAATTCAAGGTATTCCTATTGCTTGCAGATGCTGATGAAACATTAGAGGCAATGACAGTGCAAGAGCATTTTACTGGAAGTTTTAGTTAAATATTTCTTGCCTATTCTGAGGAATCACTGAACAATAAAAAACCACTTGCTTTTAGAATCTGTTCCATTACTTGACTGAAGTGAAATCTAATGGTGGAGTGAAAATCCCAGAAGTCAAAGGGGATGAAGCCTGGAAGGTTTTCTTTGATGATGCTTCCCAAGAAATAGTTGATGAATTTGCTATGCGTTATGGAATTGAATCCATTTATCAAGCTATGACGTAAGTACTACAGAACATTTACATGGTCAATATCTCTATTAAAATATAAAGAAAGAAAGGAGCATTCATCTCACTTCTAATTCAAATGAAACTGATTAAAAAGAGGATTATATTTCACTGTGCATGTTTGATGCTGACTACTCTCTCTTACAGCTGTAAAGTATTAATGACTTGGTAATTCACTACCACCATCCTCCAATCCTTGTTCAGTTCTCCAAGTGTGGTTCCTTGACAAATAGTATCAACAGCACCTGGCAACTTAGCAATGCAAATTATCCACCCCATCCCAGACCTACTGAATCAGAAACTCTGAGGGTGGAATCCAGCAACCTATGGTTTAACAAGTCTTCCAGGTGATTCTCACATACTTTAAAGTTTGAGAGCCAGTGACTTATTCCATATCTGAGGTAACTAAAGCCCTGGTTTGTCCAAGGTCACAAAGCCTGTTAGTGAGAGATACAGGTCCAGAGCTATTATGGTGTCTTGTTCCAAATTTTAGACTATGTCTTTCCTTCTCATATTTATATCAGTACTGCTAATTCAGTAAAACAAAGATTTATTTAGCACCCATAGAACCCAAACAGTATAAAAAATGTGATACCACAGAATTAACTTATTATACTTATAATTTCAGTTGAGGATTTAGAACTGAATTTCAGTAAGGGTTTAGTAATGAACAGAAGTATTCATTACTTCCCCATAGTTTCCTTTTTGAGACCTGGTCTAATTTTATAAGTGCATGTGGTTCAGATATATACCAGGTGTAATTTGTAAATTATTTATATTAGATTACTTTTTTCATATTAACAACAAGATCTCATTTTCATGTAAACTGAATAGATACTGGTCCAGATAAGGAGTCAATTTCAATCATCTTAATGACGAATGAAGACTGGGCCAAAATCAGTGTTCCTTTTCTTTTTCTTTTTTTTTTTTTTGAATATAAGTTCTGGGGTACATGTGCAGAATGTGCATGTTTGTTATGTAGGTATACATGCACCATGGTGGTTTGCTGCACCCATCAACCCATCATCTACATTAGGTATTTCTCCTAATGCTATCCCTCCCTTAGCCGTCTACGCCCCAACAGGCCCCGGTGTGTGATGTTCCCCGCCCTGTGTCCATGTGTTCTCATTGTTCAGCTCTCACTTTTGAGTGAGAACATGCAGTGTTTGGTTTTCTGTTCTTGTGTTAGTTTGCTGAGAATGATGGTTTCCAGCTTCAACAATGTCCCTGCAAAGGACATGAACTCATCCTTTTTTATAGCTGCATAGTATTCCATGGTGCATATGTGCCACATTTTCTTTATCCAGTTTATCATTGATGGGCATTTGGGTTGGTTCCAAGTCTTTGCTATTGTGAACAGTGCTGTGATAAACATACGTGTGCATGAGTCTTTATAGTAGAATGATTTATAATCCTTTGCGTATATATCTAGTAATGGGCTTGCTGGGTCAAATGGTATTTCTAGTTCTAGATCCTTGAGGAATCACCACACTGTGTTCCACAATGGTTGAACTAATTTACACTCTCATCAACAGTGTAAAAGCATTCCTATTTCTCCACATCCTCTCCAGCATCTGTTGTTTCCTGACTTTTTAATGATCACCATTCTAACTGGCATGTGATGGTATCTGATTGTGGTTTTGATTTGCATTTCTCTAATGACCAGTGATGATGAGCTTTTTTTTCATATGTTTCTTGGCTGCCTAAAGGTCTTCTTTTGAGAAGTGTAAGTACATATCCTTTGCCCACTTTGTAATGGGGCTGTTTGTTTTTTTCTTGCAAATTTGTTTCAGTTCTTTGTAGATTCTCGATATTAGCCCTTTGTCAAATGGATAGATTGCAAAAATTTTCTCTCATTCTGTAGGTTGCCTGTCCACTCTGATGATAGTTTCTTTTGCTGTGCAGAAGCTCTTTAGTTTAATTAGATCCCATTTGTCAATTTTGGCTTTTGTTGCCACTGCTTTTGCTGTTTTAGTCATGAAGTTTTTGCCCATACCTATGTCCTGAATGGAATTGTCTAGGTTTTCTTCTAGGGTTTTTATGCTTTTAGGTTTTACATTTAAGTCTTTAATCCATCTTGAGTTAATTTTTGTAAAAGGTGTAAGGAAGGGATCCAGTTTCAGCTTTCTGCATATGGCTAGCCAGTTTTCCCAACACTATTTATTAAATAGGAAACCCTTTCCCCATTGCTTGTTTGTGTCAGGTTTGTCAAAGATCAGATAGTTGTAGATGTGTGGCATTATTACTGAGGCCTCTGTTCTGTTCCATTAGTCTATATATCTGTTTTGGTACCAGTACCATGCTGTTTGGTTTACTTAAGTCAGGTAATGTGATGTCTCCAGCTTTGTTCTTTTTGCTTAGGATTGTCTTGGCTATGCTGGCTCTTTTTTTATTCCATATGAAATTTAAAGTAGTTTTTTTATAATTCTGTGAAGAAAGTCAGTGGTAGCTTGATGGGGCATACTTCCCAAAGTAATTGATAGATTCAGTGCTATCAGTGTTTCTTTTCAAAGTTTACTGTTCATAGCCCTTAATCTCTAATCATAATTCTAGAACAACATAATGTAAGCATGAATGATAATTATTGATAGAGAAATTGTGCATGCTTTTTCAGTACATAGAATGTCCTTATGCTAAATAATAAAGATATATAGATTCTTAGATGTGAAAAAAAAATAAGAAGCCTTAGAGATCACCCGATTGAACCTCCTCAAATCTAGAAACTTTGTTATTGGATCCCTGACTAATGGTCATCATCCCTTGTTCATCCACATCCAGTAATAGGGAGCTCACTACTTTGGAGGGAACTTGTTTTATAATTGGTCAAGCATAATAGAGTCTGTGATTTTGACATCTGTTCCATCCCATGCCAAAGGCTATGATTCAGAACACCTAGTATAAAGTTATAGCACAATTAAAATGCAACTATGATGAACAGTCTAAGAGAAATGAATTGTTCTGCCTAAAGAAAGGTAGGTTACAAAATCAAAACAACCTGCTGCTGGATAGAATCCCATTAAAAGAAAAGATTAAGTTAAATTTATTCTAAAATATCTCTGGGAGCTGATGTTAGATTCATTCATTTCCATCTTTTCTGTGTTCTAAGAAACACAGTCATGTTAATATAGAAAAATGGTAAGTATGTATCACATAGATCGTTGGAAAGAGGAGAATTAGCCCTTCCTTATTTTATTACATTGTATAATGTGGTAACTCTTGCCTCTCAATCTAAGTAAAAGATAAGTATTTTTCTTTTTTTTTTTTTTCCAGTTGATTTAGAAAGCTTATTTTGCCAAGGCTGAGGACAGGCTCCCATGACATGGTCTCAGGAGTTCCTCACGACACGTGCCCAAGGTGGTCGGGGCACAGCTTGGTTTTATACATTTTAGGGAGACATGAGACATTAATATACGCAAGATGTACATTGGTTCCATCCAGAAAGGCGGGGTCAACTCAAAGCAAGGAGGGGGCTTCCAGGGCACAGGTAGAGGAGAGACAAATGGTTGCTTTTTTGAGTTTCTGATAAGCCTTTAAGATAAGTATTTTTCAAAAATATTTTGGATATTTATTTGGTAGCAAGTGACCTGCAGATATGTTGGGTCTCATTGTATTTATAAATCTCAGGAAAGGCAAAACTCCTGTTCACACTAGACAACTGTCTAAGAGCAGGGGTTGGAATTTTTTTTTCTGTAAAGGGCCAGATAGTGAATATTTTGTAGTTGTACCAGTCTCTGTTACACTGCTTAGCTCTGCAGTACTACTGCAAAGCAGCCATAGATATTAAGTAAATAAATGGAAATGGCTGTGTGCTGATAAAACTTTATTTTAAAAAACAGAAACTCGGAATTTGGTCAGGGTTTGGCATGAGGGCATGAGGGCCATAGATTCACTGGTCTAAGGAGTGAAAACAAGGCAGATAGAAATAAAGAAAAAGAATGCCTTAGGTTTTGTGATTCATTGACAATTACACTTCAGTGACAATAATGTGGTAGATTATGTGTACTTGTGGTTATACATTTGATTTAAAAATATTTTTATATATCACATGTTTCTTTTAGCACTGAATACTTATCATGACAAGCCTAACGTTTTTCCCAGCTTAGCAAAACTTCAGACAGGCTTCTTTCTGCCTCTATCGCCCTGACGTCCGTTTCCTCCCAGCCCTTGCAGATTCCAAATGACCTAAACCCACAGGCCTCTGACCTCCTTTCCCTTACAGCATTTACTTTAGAAAACTTACCATTGTAAATTCTTTCTCTGTTCCTTTGAGATGTAATTAAAAAAAAAATAAAAACCTTACCTGATCTTGTCCCTGTTGCAGTAGCCTTAATGAAAATTCCCTTGTCTAATTAACTTTGGTGCAATTTTTGCTTTGGCAGTACAAAATTTTCCATTACTTTGCCAGAAGAAAAAAATTATGTTGACAATCTGATCAATCCTAAGGAAATTACTACCAACATAGATACAATCTCTATTGTACCAATAAAGATTTTATGAATACCAATATTTTTTATTGGTATTCATTAGTTATTAGAAATTATTGTTTTTATACAAAAATATACATGTACTCATTTTATCTCAATCTGTTAATATAATTGTAATCTGTAATTATATCCAGGAAAGAGAATAGAATGGAACAGCATAGAGGTGCACTTGAATTCTATTCCACGACTTACAAATTGAAATTTTGAAGAGAGAAATCATATCTTTCATTACTGCTTCATAAGAAGTTCTTGATACATGATAGAAACTCAGTACATATTTGCAATTGAGAGAATCAGAGGCAGAAGCTCTTTATCAGAATTACATTTATTTTTACCTTCTCCTAGTGTGTTTCTAGATGCCAGAGTTTTTCAGTTGCCAAAAAGAAAGTGAAAATGAAAAGTTTAATTGAGCTGATATAGGGGTGTATGTCACCATTTATGTTGTAATAAGGGTGAGAGCACACTACATTGATTGATCGTTTTTAAAAATTTGAGGAAGTTTCAGAGTACTGACTTCTTTTTTCAGTTAAGAGTTGAAATACAGCTTTCAGAGATAGTTTCCACCATACTTTTAAAATGATGCTTTTGCAATTGAATTGTAACTTGAGCCCTAAGCTATTGCTGGCCAAGCACTAACTCAACTGAAAAAAAAACCTGTTTATGAATAAATCTATCTTTTAATTTAAACCGGTTGACTAATGAATAGGTATTTTTCTGTTGTTCTGAAACCTTGCATCAGGGAACAACAACAATAAAAGTAACCGGAAAGCCAACCAACCAACCAACGAAAGAACAACAAAACCTAGAACGCAACATTTGAAGACTCTCTCAGAATTACTTCCTTTTAATTCTTAAAAAAACAAAATTGGGAAACTCAGCTACAAGGAAGAAATGCTGTCTTTTCTCTATAATAAGGATACTTAACCATTTTCGAAAAAGACAAAAGTCCTTAATTCTGTGGATTTTCCTAGACACTATTTGATCAAAAACAGAAATCAAATTGTACCTTCTTTTGATATTTAAATACTCTTCAGGGTTAGCCAAATCCCCGGGTAATTTCATAATCTTCCTCTTTTATTAGAGATTTCTTGGTTTCTTTTGAGCACATTCCCATTTCTTTGAAGATGGATTTGGAGAATAAATAAATAAGGGGAAGTATGTTTTAAGTCAGAATCTGGTAGTACACTATGGAATTTTTCTCTTGTGAATTTCTCTTCAGACAAAAGAGTCTGAAACTGTTTTGCTGGTAAACCTGAGCATTAGGACTCAACGTCCCAGTGCTCCAAGGTACCTCCAGCTTACTATAAAGCATTCCTCTTTCCACAGAATATTTTCTGTGAGGGTACCATTTATTAGCCCTACCGGTTACATAAAAATAACCCTTTGTTCTGGAGCATGCGTCAGTAGGAGAGGGATTACAATTTTCCTGTTTGGACAAGTGATTGATCAAGGACCTGAAGAATTTGTTCCCACATGGCAAATGCAACCATCCATCTAAAATAAAAACAATTTTCTAACTAATGACAGTAAGAATGATAGGCTGTTCCCCTTCTCTAAGGAACACACCATTCCACATATTTTGCATCATGGGGTGAGGCATAGAACTTGTTTCCATCATCAATATTTTGGGAGTTCTTGATGCTTTTCATCTATATATGCAATGTGTATGTTCCTAATAGTGTTTTGACAGACTAATTGTTCACAGCTGAACACATCCGGGGAATTTTATATCAGTCATTATGGTTTAAACCATCCTCTGGAGATTATTTCTGTCAAGAAAATACATTTTCTTGAGTGTTTAATCAGTCATTTATTGTAACATGAAGGCTAAGATGTCTCACAAAGTCTGAGATTCTGTTAGGCTATGGTTTTGCCTCTACAATAGCAAAGGAGAGGAAAGCATTAGGTCAGTGTTTTTTACCTTGATGTGCTTACAAAACAACCCGTAATGTACCCTGGCACTGGCCATCTTTATCTAATTTATATTTAAATCAGAACTGTTTGGATACAGGTTACTTTAAAGTCACAGTCTGTTTTAACTGCTTTATCCAGGAATCTATCTGTAAAAAAGAGTGCTGCTTAACGGAGTCATTCATTCGTTTAAGAAATATTTACTCAGTGCCTATCATGTGCCAGAAACATTTCTATGGTTACAGCAGTGAACAAGCAGTCAGTCTAGTTTCTCATGAACCCCACATTCTAGAAGATGAAATTAATTTATTCAATAGATTTTCTGAGTATGTAAGTATGAGGACTTATATAGAATGTCTTAGTCTGTGAGGCTGCTATAAAAAATACCATCAATTGAGTGGCTTATAAACAACAGAAATTTATTTCTCACAGTCCTGGATGCTAGAAGGTCCAAAATTAAGGTGCCATCAGATCTGGTGCCTGATGAGGGCCATTTCCTGGTTCATTTATGGCTATCTTTTCACTGTGTGCAATCTTCACATGGCCAAAGGGATGGAAGCTCTCTGGGGCCTCTTTTATAAGACAACTAAAATCCCATTCATGAGGGGCTCCCCACTCATGATCTAATCACCTCTCAACAGCCTCACCACTTAATACTACAACCTTGAGTCATAGGTTTCAACATATGAGTTTTTCGTGAACACAACTGTTCAGACCACAGCACAAGGCAATGGGGAAATAGCAGTAAAAGATAGCTCTTGTCTCTAGTAAGCTCCTGATTTAGGGGGAAGAGAACGAAGAGATAAATAGTAACAAGCATGGGGGCTATAATGGCATAGGTATAGAGGAAGCAAATCCAAGCACAGATGAGAAGTGTCAGAGGAAGCCGATGGGCAGCCTGAGGGCCCCACCCTTACTTGTCCTTCAACTTCTGTCTTCCTCTAAAATGTGTGACTTTTATTTATTTTCCAATCACACACCATTGCTCTTGTACTCAAAATCTCCATAATTGGGCTCTAGCAACCCATAGCATCTTTGAGAAGCTATGATGTTTTTGGTCAAAACAGAAGTGACATTTAAGTGTTTGAGTCATCTTTAGTGACGAGAATGAATAAAATTCTAACTTATCACTGATAAGTTAGAATGCTGAGCTGAATTTGGGGGAGCAAGTGTGATGAATATTGTTTTAGTGTATTTCTAACATCAGAAATGCAGATAGTCTTTCCTTTCATTTTGCATAGTATCTCTGAAATTGCTGCAACAATCTAAGAATCATAATCTTCCTTTTGGTACTTCTTTCCAATCACCTTGTTCTTCTGTTCATTGATTATTTTTAAACTTTAGATGAAAGGCATTTCTAGTCTTTGAAAACCACAAGTTCCGTATGATTTCGGACACCTGTCCCTGAACTGGCATGTGAGTTAGAGGATTGTTTTATTTTTTTTGTTCAACAATAGCAAGTGACATTAACCCAGATGTGCTATTTGAAATACATATTAGGCCAATAATATTTTGACTATTAATGGTTAATAACTTTGTAGCAGTTGCTTTAGCCAAAAACTTGCCAGTAACTATCTCATTATTTGCTTTTTAAATTTTTTTAAAAATTGATTGATAAAATTTTATGTATTTATTATATACAGCATGATGTTTTGAAGTATATATACATTGTAAAATGACTAAATCTAGCTAATGAACATATACATTACTTTACATAGTTATTTGTGTCATGAGTACACTTCCACGCTGTTAGCATTTTTCAAGAATACAATGCATTGTTATTAACTATCATCACCATGTTGTACAATAGGCATTTTGAACTTATACCTCATATCCAAGTGAAAATTTTTATGCTTTGACAAATATCTCCCAGCACCCACCCTGCTAGCCAACTCCAGCTCCTGGTAACTACCATTTTACTCTCTAATTCAGTAAGTTCCTCTTTTTTTATATATTTCACATATGAATGAGATGATCATGTGGTATTTGTCTTTCTGTGCCTGGCTTATTTCATTTAACATAATGTTCTCCATGTTCATCCATGTTGTTGCAAATGATAAAATTTCCTCCATTTTTATGGCTGAATACTATTCCATTGTATGTATATACATATTCTTTATCCATTTATCTGTCAATGGACAGTTACATTGATTTCATATCTCGGCTATTGTGAGTAATGCTGCAATAAATATGGGTGTGCGGATATTTCTTGACATACTGATTTATTTTCTTTGGCTATAAGCCCAGTAGTGGAAATAATAGATTATATAATAGTTCTATTTTTAACTTTTTGAGGAAGCTTCTTACTGTTTGTCATAATTGCTGTAATAATTTACATTACCATCAACAGTGTACGAGATTCTGTTTGCTCCACCTCCTTGCCAAGGCTTGTTATCTTTTACCTTTTTTGGTAATAGCCATTCCAATAGGAGTGAGGTGATAGCTTATCGTGGTTTTAATTTGCATTTCTCTGATGATTAGTGATGTTACATATTTTTCATATACTATTGGGCATTTGTATGTCTTCTTCAGGGAAATGTCTATTCAGATCCTTTGCCCATTTTTTAATCATGTTATTTGTTTTCTTGCTGTTTAATTATTTGAGTTCCTTTTATATTTTGGATATTAACGCTTTATTAAATGTATAGTTGGCAAATTTTTTCTCCCACATTGTAGGGTGGCTCCTCACTTTGTTGATTGTTTCCTTTACTGTGAAGAAGCTTTTTAGGTTAATTCAATCCCATTGTCTATTTTTGCTTTTGTTGCCTGTGCTTTTGAGGTTGTAACTAATACATCATTACACAGACCAATGTCATGCAGTTTTTTCTCTATGTTTTCTTCTAGTAGTTTTACAGTTTTGGGTCTTACATTCAAGTCTTCAATCAATTTAGAGTTGATATTTTATATGGTGTGGGATAAGGGTGGGTCAAATTGTATTCTTCTGCATGTGGACATCCAGTTTTTTCAACATCATTATTAAAGAGATTATCCTTTTCTCATTGGCAGTCCCGTTGAAAATCATTTGTCAGTAAATGTGTGGATTTATTTCTGGGCTCTCTATTCTGTTCCATTAATCTATGTGTCTATTTTTATGTCAGTACCATGTTTCATTATTTGCAGTAAGTATTATCTTTTTAGAGTTTATTACTCTAACTTTTCCCATGGAACTAAAATTCCATTTGTTGAATTCTTCTGACACTAGCACCATTTACTTGCAAAAGTAAAGTCAAGTGTTTTAATGTTAATCCATTGTTTTTAATCATGTCTTTAGGGGAGAATATTAAACATTTCCAGAGATTGCAACAGTACTTTTTGACCTTTTTTTTTGAAGATGTACTCTCTGGTTTTTGAAGAAGTGGTTTGCAGCACCTCTGAGTCAGTCATTTTTAATTACTGGTTGTACTTGTAATCCTATTTCCACCCTGAGAATAATTTAAGTAGTGTTAGAACTGTAGCTGTTAAAAGTAAATGATTTTCAATGAATATGGTTAGAAGCAAGAAAAAGTTTGCCTTGGCTGTAACTACACATAAAGAGAGAACCCGTGCAAACTCAGAGGCGGACATCTTGCCAAATTGAACCTCCTGTAGAAGCCCATTAGCTGAAAGCTCTGCAAAGAGCAAAGATTGCCTCAGGCTGACTTCTGTGTCCAGTGCTTTCTTGCTATTTTTCCTAACCCCTGGCTGCAATAGAATCAAATGCTGATGGTGGAGAGAAGTGATGAATGCAACCGGACACAGCCAACATGTTATTTATATTCAGAAAGGCATAGCATGTTAGAGCATGTAAGGATTAGATCTTCTAAAAATCCTTTCATTTTGCAGATGGAAAAACTGAATCTAGAAGTGATGAAGTTACTTTGTAAGGTCACAGAAGAGGGCTAGGTTTGGCGTGAAGCATCTTTATGCCTTGGTACTTTTAACTCTAAATTGGCCACCCAGATTCCTTTTATCCCGCCTCATTATTTTATATATATATATATATATATATATATATATATATATATATATATATGTATGTACATATACACATGCACACACACTTTGCTGACCATTTCTTCAAGGTTTCAAAGAAATGTAGCCACTAATACTGATTCATATTTTTCCTTTTGTAAGATTTGTCTATTTTTCTTTTTTCCTTCAACCATCCAAGAAATGTTTACTTTGATGCATACTAATACCACCTTTATCACATCAATTGCCTAATCATTTACTATTTAGAGTCATGGAAAGGCAAGTTCAACATAGACTATTGTTTTGGTACTAGGAGCTACCTTCCTTAATTTAGCATGCTTTTAATCACAGTTTCTAGAAAAGGATAGGTATTTTTACCAAACTGGGGAAAAAATTATTGTAATGACCTGAAAATTCTGTTGCTCAGTTTCAGTATTTTATTTTGTAAAATCAGTATCAAATGAGTAAGCTTTTAATCTTGGCTCTCAACCATTTGTTTAAATCCCAAGTCACTAGTTATTTCTAAGAAGTTAATTTTAATGTAAGTTCTAACAGGTGGCAACTACTCCTAAGTATTGTATGTTTAATCTTTAGGTGTATTAAAAACTGTTTAATTTAACTATAACTAAATTTATTACTCATATTTAAATTTTTGACATATTTACATTTCCTTTCAATCAAACAACAGAAGTTTTGCTGATTAATTAGCTCACAAGAAAAACACTATGGTAATGCTAAGTTGTTATTGAAACTGGTAATAAAATATCTAGTGGAAAGAAAAGTAGCATTAAGTGAAATGCTTGGTTTTTCTTATTAGCCTTTTTTGATTTTCCCATATTCACCATTCTCATACCTTTATTTTGCCTTAGGAACTTATGCACCAAGATCATTTCATTAATATCTTTAAAATTCTTGAAATATTTTACTAAGTAAAATTAAACTGGTATCTATTTTACAGTAATTTTATTATATCATGAGGCATGTACTCCTAACTAGAAATTACTTGTCAGTAATACATTTTGAAAGAGAAAAGTCATTTTGTCAGTGATTTGTTTGACTTCTTCAATAAAATTCTTGTTCAATGATATTTTAAAATATTGTAGGTTATACAATTTTGCATGATGTACTTTAAAGTTTATGTAGTTTTTTTCAAAAGGAAAATATGTACAAATAATTTAGTTAAACAAGAATAAAAAACATGTTAAATTATCTTATTAGTGCTTAAGGTTACAATGAGACTTTTAAAATCAACAATAGGCAAAATTTGAATTAGCAAAATTTAAGATGTGTATTTTATATATTTTTTTCTGGTTAGGGTAATAAAACACGTTAATGCTACATTTAAAAATATACAATGTACATTTTTTAAATAACAAAAATGTATAACGCCAACCAGAGATAACACTATGATCATATTTAGCAGTATTTCCTGCTGGGTGTTTGTTTTTGTGTTTTCATGTAGACATATATACATATCTATTTGTGTTTGGTGTGTGTGTGTGTGTGTGTGTGTGTGTTGAAATAGTAAAATGTTTTTATCCTGCTTATTTTGGCAACTTACAGGGTTTCTTTGAATACGTGTTTGCTGACCACCTGGATGTTGTCAGCATCCACCTGTAAACTTTAAACTGAAAGACCAGCCCCTAAAAATTTTCCACTTTCTGCCATTTCTTTATTCAAATGAAGCACTCTTTTAGACTGGGGAAAAATATTTTTTAGCTTCTATTGGTGAGTTTTCTAAGCATATTTCTTTTTCTGAACAATGTAAACAACCAGTAAATTTTGTCTTGCTAAAAGCAGAGCATAAAAGATTCTATATAATCCCCAGGGTATATTGTTCCCAGCGTTCTTCCAGCCCTTTCTTCTAAGTAGCTTCACATCCCATTGCTCATTCCCTATTGTACAGGCAGTATTAGAATCTTGGGAGTTTTATGCTCTTTAATGGATATAGAGTGAGAAGGTGTGGGAAAGGAGAAACAGCTTTACTGCCTGGGGAGTCCATTAGCATGAAATAGGGAGGGATTGATAGCCTTGCTTGGCAGCAGTCTAGGCCCCAGATCTCTGATAAAGGGGGCAGACATTGGAAGGTTTCTAGAAATACCCTCCCATTCCTCTCTGTCAGGTTAGTGTTTTAGGAGTTTATGTATCAGCAGTCACTGAATAGTTCTCCATCTAGCCAGCTGCCTAAAGTTAGAAAAAGTTCCTTCCAGAAACTGGGAAATCTTTGATTGGTAACCTTAATTTCCAATACGGTTGTGATTTTGCATCCTTTTTGGTTTTCTCGGAAGTTTCCATGGGATGCTTAGAGGGATTGAGTCAGGTGCAGCTAGCTACCATCCATCATGCCCCAGAAATCACCTCAGTTAATTTTAATCAAAATGTAAAATATTTCTGTCAGCTTTCTAAGAGGAATACTGGCTTAATGCTTTAGAAAAGTTAAAATGCTGCTTTCAGTTTACTGATTATAAGTAGAATATTATTCGCCTTCAAAGTAGCCATTGTTATTACAGTTTTAACTGCTAAGTACTTCCGCCACATTTTCACAACATAATTGGATGTCTTCATAAACTGTCATACTCAAGCATATGTCCTGTACACTCTAACTCTACATCAATACCTTTAGTTTATATTTGGGTTCATATTACTTTAATTTGTTTTAATTAAGTAATGTTTCTTGGTCAATTAGTATGCACAAGAAAACACTGTGCTAAATATGGGCTGGATATATATCTTAAATTTTGCTGATTCAAATTTTGCCTATTGTTGACTTTAAGAGTCTCTTTGTAACCTCAAGTACTAAGAAGAAAGATAATTCAACTTTTTTTATTCTTTGATAAACTAAAAACTTATGTATATTTCTCTTTGTTTTTGTAAATAAAACTGCATAACATTTAAAGTATATAATGTAAAACTGTATAAAGCTATAATACTTATTGGGGAATAAGTCAAACAAATCAATAACACAATGCTTTTTTTTCTTTCAAAAGTTATCAAAGCATAAACCAAACACATTCCAGAAGGAACAGATACGTATACAAGTAATACACAATATTGAAGAGAGAGGGCCAAAGTAAATAAAATCATTATGTCAAAGATATATCTGTAGTCCCATGTTCATTGCAGCATTAGTCACAATAACTAAGACATGGAATCAACCTAAGTGTTAGTCAATGGGTGAATGTATTGAGAAAATGTACTATGTACTCACAATGGAATACTTTTAGCCTTAAAAAAAAGAATGAAATCTTGTCATTTGCAACAAGATGGTTAAACCCTGGGAATATTATGGTTAAGGGAAATAAGGCAGGCACAGAAAGACAAATACTGCATAATCTCACTTATATGTGGCGTCAAAAAAAAACAAAACAAAACTGGAATTCACGGAAATAAAGAGCGGAATGGTGATTACCAGGGTCTTAGGGAAAGGAGGCGGATTGTGGAGCTATTGGTCAAGGAATACAAAATTTTAGTTAGATAGGAGGAATAAATTCCAGAAATTCATTTTACAACATGGTGACTATAGTTAATAACAATGTGTTGTATTCTTGAAAAGAGCAAAGAGAATAGATTTTATGTTTTCTCACCACAAAAAATGATAAGTATGGGAGGTAGTGCAAATGTTAATTAGCTTGATTCAGCCATTCCATATTGTATACATATTTCAAACCAACATATTGTACATGATAAACATGTAATTTTTGTCAATTAAAAATAAAGAATTTTGTTTTTTTAAATAAAGAGAGTGAGGAGGATAAATTAAGAGAAGCTATACCATGGTGGATGGTTAAGAAGGAGTCTCTAAAGATACACTGCCTGAATTCCAGTCTTTGAGAACCTTACCTGCTCTGTGACTTTAAAGAAAAAAAATTAAAAAAGGAAAGAAGTGTTTAATTACAACAAATACAGAGAGGACATTAGACTTCAGAAACACTGGCAAAACAAAAGCAATTAAGTATTTAAAGACTAAGGTTACCTAGTTTACTTGGTGTTTTCATGCGGTTCATGGTGGGAACAGCAGCTTTCCCACTTGGTTTTATATTTTCAGAGATCATTCTAAATCTTCAGTTATTAACACTGTCAAAATTAGGCTTAAAATTGTTTTGTTAGGAAGTTTGGGTACTACAGAAAAATTCAAGGTTTTGTATCTTAGAGATCAGAAGCAGACAGTAATTCTGTGATATTTGGATTATCTCCAGGTACAAAGTATTTTTTTTTTCCTTCTGACTGTGGTATGTGAAGTGGTCGTTCTTAATGGAAGCATGGCAGGAGTGTCCATTTTCACTTCTACACTTTCTAAATTGTTTTTCTGCTTCCACTACCGACTCATTTGAATCCATCTTTATACCACTTTAGAGTCATCTTTTCAAATTAATCTGATAATGCTAGTTCTTTCTGCAGAAATCTCAGGTAACTTCATGTAGTTCACAAGAGAAAATCAAAACTCCTTGGCTAGATATTGTACCAATCAAGGTTTGGCCTTGACCTACTTTACCTTGGTCATCCCCTGGTACCTCTTCACTTTCCATCTTATTTCCTCTTAGTGCAAACTCCTGTCACTCTATTAACATTGATCTTGCTAAGGTCATGATGATGTTTATTTGTCAAGTCAAATAACTTCTTTTCTGTCCTATTTTATAAGACTCTTACTACACTTAACAGTATCAATCATCCTTTTATCAAGATTATCCTGATTCCTGTTTCCTGGGTTTACTTTTACCTATCTAGTATTTATTTAGTCTCAATTATAGAATTTACTTTTTTTCTTCTTGTATAATTTCCTTTTATATTGCTATTTCCCAGGTGACATTCTCTAACATTTCTTCATTTATTGTACACATTTTCCCTAGGTAATCTTATCCTTTCTCATGGTTTTTGATAATTCATGATGATGATCCCAAATCTAGGTGTTTAGTCCATGTCTCCAAAAACCAGTAACATTCCTACATGGAAGCTCTATGAGCACCTTAAGCTCATAGTTGACTAGATACATTATCCCCACCTTCAATTTTTTTCAATTTTTAGTTCCCAGCTCACTTGGCAGAAGAACCATTCACGTAGTCACTCAAACTAGAACCTTGAAACTTAACCTTTTCTCTTCCCCATCCCGCTCTCCTTATGAATTCTAAGTCCTGACAGTTATTCCTCTCTGAATATTTCTCAAATCCATTTCCTCCTCATCATCTACACATGACTACTCTAGTTCAGACATCCATCGTCGCTTCTCTTCATAGCCTCCTAATTGGACTCTTTACTTTCACCTTCCTTAAACTCATCCTCCTACATGCTCCTTCCATCAAATTAACCTATTTAAAATCCAGATCTGATTATTTCACTTCCTAAGACATGTTGAAGAACTAGAGTTCCTTGCTAATACTTTTTAACTTATATTTACTCTAAGATTTTGAACTTTCTCCAAAAATGTTTTTTGATGCATAGAATAGATCCAACTTATCTAACATGTTACATAAGACTCTCTGTAAATCCCTCAGACTTATCTTTGGCCATACCAATCCTAAATGTTCTCCTGGAAATTTGTGCTCTGTTAACCTAATATTGCTGGAGTTCACTTTACACAATATTTTCTTTCTTTCCATAGTGCCTTGATTTGTACTTTTCCATTCCTCTGGAATACATTCTTTATCCATCAATGATATCAAACTCTATGCCACGCTTGGCTATCTCTTAGTCATTCATTGACTGTTAGCTCAGCCTCATCTCAAGACATCTCCCCTGACCCTCCTCACCAGGCTGTGATATACACATTCTAACTGAGTGTCTTCATAGCACTCTTCTATGCCTTTTTCATAATTTTTGCATAACTGTACTAAATTTATTACATGACCAATTCCCCCAGCAGTCTATAAGCAGATTCATTACTGCATATCCAAAGCTAATATAGCATCTGCCATGTAAGTGTGCTCAGTAAATATTTGTTGGACCAACTTGTAGAGACGCTAAGCTCTTCACTCTTTCATGATCATTACCTCAACTCTCATTCTGTAGTCCTTGTGTTTCCTTCTGACTTCTCCTCTCTTCACCACTATGGGACTCAATTCGGCCTTTGGAGGATTGCCCTGCACCTCCAGGCCTGCTCCTCCATCCTATGGCCCACCCAAACCTTTTGGCTGCCTCTATGATTGCACTTTCTGCTGTACAACAAAATTAGGATTCGAGGTGTGTGCTTCTCAATTAGGAGTATGCATTTTATTAGATCAAGACTATGTTTTAATCAACTCCAGATCCTTACCATTAAGAAGAGTGCCAGGAATACAGTAAGTACATAACCAGTGAAGAAAGTGTACTCTGACCAGATGGCTTTAATAGGAATAAAGTGGTTAAATACTAGAAAACTCTCAGAATAAATTATAATACTAATTCTAATCAATTTTCATAGATGTATGTATATAATTACTATTTGACTATACATTGAAGTTATTTTTAAAAGAGAAGCTTAAAGTGTGAATGTAAGTTTGACATTACTTTTTTCTAACTTTTCTGTGAATAACATATGTTAGCACTAATGATAAAAGTGTGGCGAAGATTGTATTAAACTATATAACTCAAGACTGCACTTATTTACATGACGTTTCCTGAATTATACAAATTTTCACATATAACCTATGAATTATTTATTAACCTCTCATTTTGGTCATGGAAACACTGCTCTGGCATTCAAAAACCACAGTTTCTTAGGGTATTTTTATCATCAAGATGTTTGCTTAACCATCTCAAAGCATAAAATAGGCAAAGGGTGGTTTTTGATACTTCTAATCTTCCCATATTGCATTTGTATTTCCCTCAGATGACTTTTAAGTAGTGAGCAATGTTCAATAATTGTGTCATTTACTTTCAAATTTATTTAGTTTATTTTAAACTGACAGATAAAATTATACATATTTATCATGTACAATATGATGTCTTGAAGCACATATACCCTGTGGTATGATTAAATCTAGCTGATTAACATATACGTCATCTCACATAGTTATCATTTTTGTGGGAGAACTTTTAACATCCATTCTCCTAGAGTTTTTCACAAATACAATATATCATCATTAACTATAGTCACCATTCTGTAAAATAGATCTTTAGGACTTATCCCCCCATTTAATAAAATGTTATATCCTTTGACCAGGATCTTCCCAACCCTGCACCCCCTAACTGCTCCAACCTCTAGTAACTACCTTTCAACTCTCTGCTTCTCTGACTTCAACCTTTCAGACTGTACATATGAGTGAGATCATGCTGTATTTGTCTTTCTGTGTCTGGCTTATTTCACATAATGTCCTCCAGGTTCATCCATGTTGTTGCAAATGGCAGGATTTCCTTCTTTTTATGACTGAACAGTATTCTCTGATGTATATAACCATATTTTCTTTATCCATTCATCTACTGATAGATACTTAGGTTGATTCTATTCCTTGGCTGTTGTGCTGCAATACACATGGGAGTGCAGATATCTCTTTGACGTGCTGATTTCGTCTTATTTGTAGATATATCCATTAATGGGAATGATGAATCATATGATTGTCCTATTTTTTAGGTTTTTGAAGAACCACCATACTATTTCCCTTAATGGCTGTACTAATTTACATTCCCACCAACAGTATACAGGGTTCCCTTTTCTCCACATCCTTGCAAAACACTTCTTACCTATTATCTTTTGGGTAATAGCCATTCTAATAGGAGTGAGGTAATATCTGATGTGGTCTTAATCGGCATTTCCCTGATGATTGGTGATGTTGAACTTTTTTTTTATATACCTTTCAGCCTTTTCTGTGTCTTCTTTTGAAAACTGCCTATGTGGGTCTTTTGCCCATTTTTACTCAGATTATTTGTTTTCTTGCTACTGAGTTGTTCGAGGTTCTTATATGGTTTGGGTATTAACCCCTTATCAGATGTACAGTTGACATTTTATTACAGTTGATTACAGTTGACAGTTGATATTTTCTCTCATCCTGCAGGTTGTCTCTTCACTCGCTGGAATTTTTCCTTTGCTGTGCAGAAACTTTTTAATTTGATGTGCTCTTGTTTATCTGGTTTTGCTTCTTTTGCCTGTGGTTTTGAGGTCATATCAAAAAAAAATTATGTCATTTTTTACATAAATCTTTTAGTTTCACTTATAAAAATCATCCTGTGAATGCCTTAAGTAAGTTATTCCTGTGTCGCTCTACTATTTATGCTTCAAGTAACCACTAAGCTGCTGTTGCTTCCTTAACCAAGCACCAAAAATCTCAAGGTGGCAGCTAAAAAAGTAAAGCCAAGTAATATGGCTGTTTTATGAGAGCACCAATCCTTTCTGAAACCAAGAACAAGATTACTCAGCCTGATGACCTCCAGTATCCCTCTAAAAAGACAATGCAGGGTCTGGGTAATAACCCCCTTGTTTTTGAGTGTCCTAACAATTTATTTTCAAAATTGACTATGGCATTTCTATATCTCTTCTTCCCCCTAGTTCTTTTATTGTCACCTACACCATTTTAGGCATTACATTTTCCACAACTTTTGACCTGTGATTTTAGTCTGACAAATGTAATTACTTGTGAATTGTTGGAAAAAAAAAAAAAGAAATGTGATAGCATAGCTCTAAGAATTTTTAATTTCTATTTTTAACTAATATTTTTTGTTAAATAAATAATATTGTTTGTGGATTCTTAATACATATTAATTATAATCAATTCAGTGTATAATAAAGTCATAACACTTATCATTTCCTTAAAGAAGCAGTCATTAATAATCTAAATCCAGGGTTAATTTGCACAAATCATGGAACTCACATAGCATAAATTTTTATTCGTGATTCTTAAAGATGCAACTTTAAAGATTTAACCTTTTTTGTTAATCAGTATTATGACAAAGTAGGTAGCAAGGTGCCTGGTTAAGATCTAAGAAAAGCCACAGTTTTCAGGACCATCATTTATTTTTTGTGAGTGCCACTCAGGGCAGCTATTTATGTATGTGTTCAATAATACAAAATTCAGAAATGTCTAGATGCTTTGGTGGCACAGTAAGATATGAGAGCAAAATAGGATCACATTATATAGTGAAATTTTCTTTCCTCCATGTATATTTTATCTTTCACTGTTATCATAAGCTGTGCTTTCCATTTTCAAGTCTTTTGTTGTAGTTCAAATGAAAAAGGTTTCCTTGAGAGAAGTAACAAAATTGGACCCTTGATGCTTCTGATGGGTATAAATGATACCATTATTCAAGGTTTAAAAGAAATGATCTTTAAGCATAAAGCTGGCATTATTCAGTCTGTTCTCACTATTCATCTGTTTGCCTAATTAAATCTTGTCTGTAACAAAGTGCTTAGAAAAGAGAATTGCTTACAGAAGATATTTCTTTCTGAAAAAGCATACAAACTGGACTCAAGTCACAGGTTAAATTGACTTATTAATTCAATGTATAATGAGAGGAGGGTGTCTTGCTACTTTACAACTGTGAGAGGCATACAAATGCAAAACAACATTTTGGTGAAAATATGGCATTTCAGGAACCAAAATAAGTAGAAGCAGGGTTGAGGAAGTAGGGAGACTCCTGCGCAGTTGCTTTCCGATGGTGCTAAATTCCACTGGAAATTATACTTTTGGTGCATACATGCAACATTCAAAGTTGAGTTTACACATCTTTGTGGCAAATTACGTTCTTTTTTTTAAAGACACATTTATTCCGCATTATGATCAAACTATTACATTTAGCAATCAACATCAAGGGTGCAAAAAATATCTGCATTAAAAAGGTTCACTGGAATGCTTTACACAAAACAGAAACTAAAATAACGTGTTATACAATTGGTCACAAATATAATCCTTGAGTTTTTGGCCCATACACATGAGTATTGTCTAAAACACATCTTCTTTGACAGCAGCAAGGCCCTGTCACCACTGTGCCCAGCTGAATTCACAACTGTGTTGTAACCCATAGCTTCCTTGTCACTTCTCTGGCTCTCTTCTCCTTCTTAACTTTGGTTCCTGGCAGTAATTAAGATCTTCTGCCACTGGCATAGCTACTGCTGCTACTGGAACCACCATGACCACCTTGGTTTCCTGGTTGGTAAAGTATTGGCCTCCATGACCACAGGAACCAGAGCTTCCGCCTCCAAAGTTTCTACACTTCATTCGTCCAAAATTTGAAGATTGAATCCTATCATTGCCAAAATTGTTGTAGCTTCTACTACTTCCAAAACTGCTTCCATTATTACCAAATCCATCATATTCATCCCCACTGCCACCATATCCACTACCACCACAGCTGCCACCAAAGCCACACAATCACTAACGTTTCCTCCATGACCAAAGTTGTTATTGCCCCGAAACCGCCTCCATGGCCACCACCAAAGCTTTTAGGACCACTTTGACCTCTTCAACTGGGTGAGGCACTAGCCATCTCTTGCTCTGACAGGGCTTTTCTTACTTCACAGTTGTGGCCATTCACAGTAAGGTGTTTCTGAATGACAGCCTTATTTATGGAGCCATGGTCATCAAAGGTTACAAAAGCAAGACCCCTTTTCTTGCCACTGCCTCAGCTATGATTTCAATCACTTCAATTTCCCTGTACTGTTCAAAATAATCTCTTGGGTGATGTCCTTCAACGTCTTCTTTAATGCCACCCACCAAGATCTTTTTCAAAGTTAAGTGGGTACCTGGTCTTTGAGAATCTTCTCTTGAGACAGCTCTCTTTGTTTCCACAACTCTTCCATCTGCCTTTGTGGCCTTGCGTTCATGGCTACATCCACCTCCTCCACAGTGGCATATGTGACAAACCCAAAGACCCTGGAGCGCTGGGTATTTGGGTTTCTCATTACCACATAGCCTGTGAGTGTTCCCCATCGCTCCTCAGACTCACATTAACTTTTTTCAAAGCTTAACCCTCTGATGCAGAGCTTCTGCAGCTGTTCAGGCTCTTTCAAAAACTGACTTCGACATGACAACAGTGGCAAGGGAGACTTTAACAATGCTTTCTCGGCAGCGTCCATGGGCAAAAAGGGCAAATTACACTCTAATTAAGGCACTTTACATTTGTGAATGAGAAATTTTCAAAAGGCCAAAATTGTTTTTCTTTCAATTAGAGATTGTGCAGTTTTCTCTCCTTTTCATAGATGTAGCTGTGGAATTAATTGCTGATGTTAGAAGCTCTGTTGTTGCATGAATTAATTAATTTCTGTCTTAAAAACACTTTATGTTTTTTGTCTTTCAGGCACTTTTCATGTCTGTCTTCTAAATACATGTGCCCCGGTGTCCCTGCCGTCATGAGCACCTTGCTGGCTAATATAAATGCTTTTTATGCTCACACAACAGTTTCAACAAATGTACAGGTTTCTGCCTCAGATCGATTTGCTGCTACCAACTTTGGTGTAAGTATAATTTTTTAAACTTTAAAATTCCTAGCAGCTTATGGGAGTTACATTTCAAGAGACTTTGAACTTAAGATATTCTTGGAATCTTATTGCAGAAAGGACATTTTAGGGAATAAATTCCCATTTAGGGAATAATGGGTTCCAGCTCAAAGTTCATTTGAAACATTTTTAGTAAATTAACTTTGACAATCAATAAGAATTTTCATTAGATTGAATCTTCATATCTTAAAGGATCTTTTTCAGTGAGGGAAAAACATACATTTTATAAAAGAATGCTGGGACTTTATAGGGAATTCTCAACATATGCAAATTTGGTATTCAACATTTCAGATTCACTGCCTTGTAGATATAGTTCCCTAGTAAGTGTGAGCTTGGCTGCCATCTCTGGAACATATTAGGCTCCATTTGCACTTCCTATTGGTTCCTTCTGGTACTGATGGATAGTGGCACATCCTCTAAGTAAAACATGGCATGTGTTTAAGGAGCCTACAAAAAACAATCTGTGCCTAATTAAGGCTGTCCATCTGACATATGCAAAGGCATCAAGAATGCATTGAAAAGTAGAAATTCAGGGAATCAAAGGAGCCCCAAGAATTCGTCTGTTGCATCCATCATTGTAACTCTTTCTCTGCAAATATACTGTAACTGAAATTGGCAAGACTGGAAATAGGATGTAAACTAAGAGTATTTCTAGTAAAGTGGTAAGAGTCAGAATTAAAAATGAGTGGAGATGGAGAAGAGAGAATAGATACCAAAGGTTTTCAGGGCATAAAATCAGCAGCCTTAATAGCATTTGGTACGTTTGGGGACATGGACAGGGAGGGAAGGAGAAGATGCCTGGAAATATTCCCAGGTTTCTGGTCAAGGCAAATGGGTAGGCAGTAGCGCTGTTCAGTAATCCTGTGAGACAGGTTTTTTGTTCTCTCTTTTTTTTTTTCATGGAGGAAACTAAGATCAGTTGTGGGAAGGTGATTTTTCATGGCACAATATTGTTTCCTCTGCACTTCCAATTTAGTTTACTGAATATATTTTTGTTACAGAGTATATTGTTTAGAAATCAAATTTTGAGTTATGTGTCATAGAAAAGAAACACTTGAGACACAGCAAATATAAGAGTGAAAACCCAATAGGGAAAAAGATGTGCTCCTGTGTTTACTCTTTTTCTGTCCTTTTCCTCTAAAAGAGAAATGCATGCGAGGTGTATGAAGTGAATTAGAATAATCAAAGGAAAGTATAATTGCTATTTAACGCCAAATCAAATAAAATGCCAGTAAAGGAGACTACTCTTTGGGTTAGGAGTTATGCAGTTTCCGTTTTTATTGAAATTTAGCAAGTCAGTTTAGTCATCTAAGCCTCAGTTCCTCAACATGCTCAATGAAGAAGATAATTCTTACTTTAACATGTTTCTCAAATTTAAAATAATGATAAAATGAGATAAAAGATGGCAAGCCAGTTGATAAAAGTTAAAAGTGTCAGTGTATAAAATATGAGAATTTTGTCTCTCCTGCCTTACCTACAGTATAACCTACAGTATCAGCTACTTTTGTTAGACAGATTGACTCTTGCAGAAGCTGGAACCAAAGAACGTTCCCTAACCAGTTCAACAAAATCCTGTTGTTACCAAATACCAGATCATAGAACAGCTTTGTTATAAAAACCTCATCTTAGTAACAGCACTTGCTGTCTTGGGATTTTACCTATAATATAAAGCATGCTGCACTATGAAATTGTTTTGCTTCTAATATTCCGTCTGTGTATATTGTGAAGAAAAAGCCACCATCATGGAACATTGAGCCTTTCTCCCTCTGAGAAAGATGTGTTTAAGTGATTAATATCCACCATAAAAACTACCTAGAGGAAAATTAGATAACATGCTCCTTTACTTCATGTTGACCCAAAGAAGAGACAGCAGATTGATTTCAGTACATTTTAGTATTTCAGTGTCAGCGTAGTTATAACAAACTTCATTTTGTAAATCCAATAACTTATTATAGAATAGGGCCAAAAGAAAGAGAAATGTTTCTTCAAACTACATCATGAAAAGTTGGTGGTTTGGTATATAAATTTGACTATATTTTTCTAACTATCAAAAATAATGCCATTTGATGAGTCAAATATACCTAAGTATATCTCCTGCCTCTACATTGGAACCTCAGGTTTTTATTCACCTAACTTAAAGCTGATTCTGTCATCTGGGACTCAATGACAATTATATGCTCCCTTCTTGATCCTTCTCAAAGGTGCATAGCCCACACATTTTGAGACTCCAAATAATAAACCTGTAGAAAAAGCTTTCTTACCTATGAGAATTGTAAAACAGATCTTTAAGAAAAGAAAACCATTACACATTTAGACCTTTTCAAGTATAAGTCTTATCTGAAATCATGATGTGGATGAAATATGTTCAAAAATAAAGTGGAAAGGACAGAACCCTTGGGTGTGCAGAAGAGATGCAAGCAAAGTTTACCTAGGAAAATGGCTAGACCAATTGGATGACAATGATTTTTTTTTCAATGTGATTTTATCGCACCATTGCACTCCAGCCTGGGCAACAGAATGAGACCCTGTCTCTAAAAAAAAGTGATAACTGTAAAAGGTAAGGTAAACTATTTTGGGAAAAGGGTAGTATATAATATCATTAACTGTCATAGAGAGTTCAAGTAAAATGGAGAAAGAAATCAGCCCATTGAATTTGGCAAGTAGAAGGTCATTGGTCAGTGAAGCAATTGAGGTTGAAGCCTGATTTCATGAAGTTTGTTCAGTGAATGGCATATAACAAGCTTGTCCAACCCACAGCCCATGGGCCACATGCAGTGCAGAGTGGCTTTGAATATAGCCCAATACGAATTCGTAAACTTTCTTAAAACATTGTGAGACTTACGCATGATTTTTTTTATTGCTCATCAGCTATCATTAGTGTTAGCGTATTTTATGTGTGGCCCAAGACAATTCTTCTTTTTCTATTGTGGCTCATGGAAGCCAGAAGATTGAATATCCCTGGCATAGAAGCACAGTTATATAAATTAAAGCTCAATTATTCCATAAATATGATACAGTCATTAAAAATCGAGTTTTTATGGAAGAGGTTCAATAATTGAGCAGTGCCCATGATAATAATAAATGAAAAAGGTATGCTAAAAAACTCTATATGCAATTTAATTCCAACATTGAAGACACACACACACATACATACACACACTCACACACACACATACAGGTTTAGAGATAAGACTGGAAGGAAATGTGCTCAAATACCAATGATGTAGCCACCTAGTTGGGTTATAGCTGACATTTTGTTGGTTTTGTTTTATATGAATCTTTATATAACAGTCTTTTTGTTATTATTTTACTTTAAGTTCTAGGGTACATGTGCACAACGTGCAGGTTTGTTACATAGGTATACTTGTGCCATGTTGGTTTGCTGCACCCGCCAACTCATCATTTACATTAGGTGTTTCTCCTAATGCTATCCCTCCCCCAGCCCCTCACCCCTCGACAGGCCCCGGTGTGTGATGTTCCCCTCCCTGCGTCCATATGTTCTCATTGTTCAACTCCCACTTATGAGTGAGAACATGTGGTGTTTGCTTTTCTGTTCTTGTGTTACTTTGCTGAGAATGATGTCTAAAATTTTTTATAAAATACCTTAAGTCTGTATTAACTTTATAACAACATTCTGAAAGAAGGCATGAAATTGGATGAGGAAACAGACTATTCTTTCAAGGAACTTAAATCAGAAGATAAAAAGAGAGATTGGGCAAGAGTTAGAAGGTTTTTCCATATAAAAAGAGACTTTATTTTTTTTTATCTGCTTGGGTAGGGATTTTTAAACTATTTAATAAGGTAAATATAAACATGTTTATAGAGTGTTAGGAAAGGAGTTAGTTGCAAGAGTGAGGTTGCGAATTTCTCAGATGGGAGAATAAGTGACTATAAGTACTATCTCAGAGGAAACGAAGGAAGTGCAGTCATGAGGGCAGAAGGAGAGGCTAGCCTTTAGAACGAGAAAGGACAAACTCTGTTCTGAAATTCAAGGAAATAGTGTGAGAGTCCTTGCAGAGAACACTAAGCTTTTGATATAGAAGTGAAAAGTTGGGGTAGTTGTACCTTATTTTTTAATCCTTCTTTAAAGTTGTCAGGAAGGACAAGCGTTGCTCATTAACAAAACAATGGGCTGTGAAATGGTTGCAGAGGGGAAGGGGGGTGGTAAAAGTTTGGATAAGCTACTGAGGGGAATACAAAAAAGAATGTTTCAGGGACATGTAAAAGAAAATCCTAGTAAACTGAAAGTGTCATTTGCTGTTGGGCACTATAAATGTGTTGTCACAATTCTTGTGACAGTGAGACTTTCTTAGAGTGTGTCAGCATTCTGATGCTTATCTACTAGGAGATATAGCTGATGGTTGGATTGACTCTAGGCTGAAATTTTGCAGAAACGAGGCCATGGGAAGGTAAGGAAATTCATATAAAGATAATGGGGTGAAGGTAAAGTGATTTGCCATTAGCTCTAGTTTTGGTAAGTGGAACCATGAAAAGCATGATGGATAGCAAGAGAGAAGGAGGGGAGAAGTGGGGAAAGGGACAGAGAGAGTGGAAGAGAGAAAACAGGCAGAGACAGAGGATTGTGGGAGGAACATATTAATAGCACCTTTCAGTTAGCATTTTGCAAGGGAAGTCTCAGGTCCAAAAGGTAACTCAGGGAGTAGATTGTTGAAAATTGATTGTAGAACAGTGGTGTGCTAAAACTGGCTGGTACCTGCTCATGAGAACTGATCAGTAAATTTTCAGGAATATTGCAAGCTTGTTAAACACAGCCATCCTTGAAATTGGACATATTAAAAGTATTTACAACATGAAAGTTAGCAAATGCTAAAAATCAAGGCTTTTTGCTTTCAGAGAGCCACTTTACCAGCGCATCACTGAGTATAAATGTTATTTGGAGTCCAGACAAAGAACTTTACTAGATAAAGTGTCTCTATGTGTGTTGAACGCACTCATGGGTAGATCAGGAGTTGAAAAGGAACAAAATTCCATGAGGTGGGAGGCAGTCAATATTTTAATTTTGAAGGTGTCTTTAGGAAATTTATTTAGTGAATTATCTTGAAATACAAATATCAAATAAATCAATCGTAAAATTAATATTTTTGAGCTGTTTGTTTACTTGAGTATATACATGCTCAATATATATAACCAAGTATAAGTGATATTTTTATTGACTGACCAACCTCTATAATATTTTCTTTCTACACATTTTTGGCTGCATTTTCTTTGATCACGTCATATGACAAAAAAATTGAAATATTATTTTTATAATTTTTTTTTTTACTTAGCTGAGTTGACATATTTTTTAATGGACACTTTAGAAGAGTTTATTTCACTTTCACAATGCCACATGCGTTTTAGTGATTTTCATAAAATTTGGGAAAACACCAATTATTTTTTTCATATGTGATGTAAAAGCAAAAATTACAGCTGACAAAGTTAAACAGGCAAGGCAAACTTTATTCAAGACTATTGCAATAGGGAAGAGAGGCCAGAGCTCAATTAGAGCTCAACTCCACTGAAATGAAAGGCAGGGCTGAAATAAGGAGAAAGTATTGAAGGATGATAGTGGGGAGGTTGATCAATGGGATGTAACCAGTGCACTGAGTAATTTTGAGTCTGTAATTTTTTCTTCTGCGATTAGGCCATCTTTGTTTGCTAATTACAGCCATGGAAGTTAGGGTCCTATCTTCCCAAAGAGGGTGGGAGGTAGGAGTGCTCTCTCCTTGATGATTACATTTCAAAGGGAAGGCTCCCAAGTCTTTTAGGAAGGCATTCTTGGATTATGAAACTGGCAAGAGGCTTTAAAAAATATTTCCATGTCAAGGGGCAGAAAAAGAATGTACTGTTACAACTTTTCTAAATAAAATGCTTTAAGAAAAGGGAGGTCGAGACCTAGAGTCAGGAAGAAGCCTATCTAAAGTTTAACCAGGCTGAGGGGAAGGCTAAGCATGTCTTGATCAGTGAACAATAACATTTCAATGCTTTTCAAGTTTTCCTGTGAAGGGCCTCTTCAAATATACTTTGAATTGATGAAATTTATTAATTATTTTGTCATTGAAAGCATCATTTTAGTGGCCTTTCATAATAGTATGATATTTCTTTTGGTATCAGAATTAATCTCAAATCAATAAGAGCTATAAATATATGTCCAATATGTTCATGTTTAACACTAATTGAATTATTTAAAAATTACCAAAATTGCCTATACATTACTTCTGTTTGAAAAGTCTTTCTTAATGAATTGCTGTTTTTGGTATGATCTGGAAAAAAAGTGTTACAATTTGCTTGTCGTGTTCTGAATTATTTTTATCTTATTCCTGAAAATTTTACAAAAATCTAAGATAGCATGAATACATAGCCAGCTCCTCCCAGGGTTGCTAAAGAAGGTGAGGGCTGAAGAGCTTAAGCATCATTAGCTTCTGGTTAAATTCATCCCTGCTGTTGAAGCCAGAGTTTGAGAAAGAAAGAAAGAAAATAATGAGAGATGCTGAGGATGATGCAGAAGTTATCATACCCCTTCCTTACAAGAGCTTTTCCTTCCACGGTTCCCCAAATCCTGGGGGGAACTTCCTGAAGGTGCACAGTCCGGGGAGCAACTAACTACCTCTTCCCCCTGCCCATGGGCCAAATGCAGTCCACTAACTCACCAACTGGTTTTGTAAGGCCCATAAGCTAAGAATATTTTTTAATATTTTCTAATGTTGAAAAAAAATTTTAAAGACTGTTATTTTGTGAAACATTAAAACTATCTAAAATTCAAATTTCCACATCCATAAATCAAGTTTCACTGGACAACAATCATGCCTATTAGTTTACATATTGTCTATGGCAGCTACTGTGCTATAGTGTCAGACTGAATAGTTGAGACAGGGTTGGCAAAGTGAAAAATATTTACTAAGTATCCCTTTGTAGATAGTTTGCCAATCTCTGGTCTGGTTATTCTGGTCAACTAATTAAACCAAGTTGTTGTTGGTTTTTTTTTTTTTTTTTGCTTGGATTTACCTTTTATTATTTTTTTTAATTTATTTAAATTTCTAATTGGATACATAATAGTTGTACATATTTATGGGGTACAAGATAAATTTTGATACATGCATACAATATGTAATGATAAAATCGGAATAACTGGAATATCTATCATCTCAAGCATTTATCATTTCTTCATGTTGGGAACATTCCAATTCCACTCTTTTAGTTATTTTGAAATACACAACCAATTATTGTTAACTATAGTTGCCCTATTGTGCTACCAAACACTGGATCTTATTCCTTCTAACTGTATTTTTGAACCTATTGTAATATTTATTATTATGTTTATTATTGATTTGCCCCCTACTAGACATATGTGGCCCTTATTTAATTAAAAAACTGAATAATGTGGCAGTTTTAGATATTGTGCCATGTCCCTTGGGGAAACATTTTTTAATCACCCAGTCTTTCGTTATTCCACAAATCACACCCTACAGGCAGTAGGCTTGCTCTGCTCTGCAAAGGGAATCTCACTCTAGTTAAATAGAAATGTTGTAAATAAAATTAAAGTTCAAGCTGTCCTGCTGTTTAAAGAATCTCTATGAAAATTCAATCAGCAGCATACTTTTAATTTCACATCATCTGATGTTGTTCTGGCTTTCAGTGACAAGAAGCCCAGCAGTTTTCTTCACAGTTTTCTATTTTCCTTGAATGTAAATTTTCCAGCTGGGCACTGAAGACTAGGTAGGGAAACCAAATGTGTGAACTTTATCAGTCAGAAATCTTTTCAACTCCATGAAACAGAAACTCACGAAATACATTTAACTAAATAGGATTTCCCCCTTTGCTCCCCCGCTCATGGAACCTAAGTCCACAGAGGTAGGGAATTCAGAGCTGGTATAGCTGCTCAGTATTGTAATATTTTAAAAGAGTGGGCAGATGGGGTAAGATGGATGTAGGCAATCCTTTTTTTTTTCCATTCGTTCTTTCCATTTTCATCTAATGGGCATGAAATAAGCACTCTATCTTCTGGAGGCTATTAGAGTTTTAGGTGGGAAAAGGGAAGAAACACAGAGGGCAAAAGTTGAAAAGTCTGAATGCTATACCTAACAAAGAATTATGCAGCAAACACTAATGTAACAACAACCAGCACCATTTGCCCCAGTGAATATAAGAGGGCCGATGATTTGGGCCACAGTATGGTTGATCAGTCACTTCAACTGTCTTGATGATTTGTGCCAATCACAGAGATAAGATAAGGCATCCAGAGATGTTACACGAATCACACTCACTTTGATAATCATCTAAATGATTAACTTTACTGTGGCCTAAACTAATTATTGTAGTGATTCTTCTGTTTTTCTATCTGGATTGAGGGCCACCAACCCAAATGCATGGAAGTTGGAGAGTTAAGAAAGGACTGTATAGCTTGCCTCATCCCCTGGGAAGGTATAATGGAGAGTGGCAGAGAAAGATCTAAGACGTTCAACTCATCTGTATTTTCTGTAGGTTTGTTGGGATAAAGGGTCTTAACCTGCCTAAGAAGATTGCATACTTCTGGAAGGCAGGGCTCATTTCTTAGGCTCCTTTATTGCCTCCACAGAGGTTAACACAGAGATGATACTCAAACTTTCTTATACTGATGTATAAATCTGATGATGGCAGTTTATTCAGAAAATTGGAGTTTCAGCTTAGGAACAATTTGTCACCTCCTGTTAATATTCAGCTCACTCCATCAAGATCAGTGACTTCGAGGCATAAGAGTTATATACCCCATAAATCCACCTCCTCTGTGAAACTACTGAGAAAAGCTTTCATTTTTGTCAATATCCTCCAAAGTGCAATTTGGTGTTTACAGAATATTAATGTTGGCAGGGGCATTTTATGTCATTTAATCTTACCTCTCCCATTTTATTTTTTGATGAGAAAACTGGAATTCAGAATAGTGGAGTGTCTACCTATAAGGTTTGTATGTGTGACTTTTATGTTTTGACTTTGTTTTTGTTTAATCCACCCAACTTTAACCACACACTTAGTAAGAGAAAAGCTCTTTATTCTCACCATCTTCAAATACTTCTGTTAAGAGGACAGTTCAACACTGATACTGCATCAAGTGGAAGCAACAGAAGTTTTTTGGCTGCATGTTTCTACTAATTTTAGCACTAAATCACACACAGCCTTTAAAAGCAATTGATCCTTTCAGATTATGAAGTCTGCATTTGCTTCCAAAAAGAAAATATTTTTTCAAATTGGTTTTGACAAAAACAACACCTGCTCCCACTTCCGTAGGTGGTAGAAGTGTAAAAAACTGTAATATATTGTCTGGAGAAAGGGCATGAAGTACAGGAATAAAAAGAAGAATGGGTTGCATTTTCTCTTGCTGACGCATTATATTGTTGTGAATTATTACACATAGAGAAATGTACTGGCAATTTATTTGTCTGATCTCTTTCTACAAAATGCAAGTCTCTAGATACTTTGTTAGAACAGTTACACATTTCTCATTCATCATAGAGAGGAAGTATGACTTATTGAAAAGACCATGAATTTGGTGTCAAAGAGACCTGAGTTTGAATCACTGCTATGCCACATAGTAACTTTATGATCTTGGACAAGTCATTGATATATTTGATCCTTCCTTTCTATAAAATAGAGACAAAACTCAGAATTATTATGAGGTCTTTAGAGTGGTCATTTATTTCCATTCTCCTATTTTGTGTTTGCTTTGTACAGAGGGAAAAATTCATAAAACTACTGGACCAGTTACATAACTCTTTGAGGATTGATCTGTCAAAGTATAGGGTATGTACAAATTTACTTGCCTAAAAGAAAACTGTTGTTTGGTCTAGAGAATTTCTTGCCATATTGTAAAAATTACCCATCATGTAATAGAAAAATAAAAATATTGATCTCAGGTGCTGTCACCCTTAGAAATAATCCAGCAGGTCTCCTTTTTTGTTCAGATTCTTTGCCCCACGTAGACTACAACAATACTCTGTGTGTGTGTGTGTGTGTGTGTTTGTGTACGCACTTGAAGCTTTAATTTTGTAATTTTTAAAATAGCCATCAGATTCAATGACCCTCAGCTAATTCATGAAGTGGACTATGGCCCAGTCCTCATTTTGAAAGCTCATCCTTTGTTACTGAAATACTCTTCTGATATTTCCCCAATTTCTGAGCTTCCTACTTAATTTACTGCTTCATTCTCTTTCCTCCTGGATCATGGTACCAAGAGTACCATGTGTTCTTGCAAAGCTGCCCAGAATTCATTGTCAACAATTCTATATATCACCTCCTGGGGAAACACATACACATACCACAAATATATTCATGTACATATGTGCATAAATATACACACATATAATTTTAGTTACAAAATATCTTAGTTATAAAAATTTAGTTACAAATTTTAGTTATAAAATGTCTATAGTAATAACTAATAGATGCTCTCTTGTATTTTACATTCTTTAATAATTTATCCTAAACATCTTTTCTTATTTTAACATATCTATCTCCCATGCATTCATTTTTAATTAGTCTTTTATTGACAGATACTTTAATTGCATACTTATGGAAGTTATAATACCAAATTTAATTTGGTATTATTTCATGTTGGTTATTTCATGTTGGATCTGTGGCCAACATAATGAGAAGAGAACAACCATTAAGCCATTGAGAGAGATATTTGGGGGCAACAAGGACCTGAAGCCACCTCATTCACCATCTCATCATAGGCACACTAACCCTGTTCAAGTTCATGAATATCTCGTAATTAGTGATGGTTTTCCTAATGGCTCTTTAGAAAAGCATGTTAACATGTGAAATTGACCAAAGTAAAAATTGTTTCTTAGTTCAAACATTTTATCATTATAACTTTTCATTCCTTCAAAATTATAAACATCTGTATTTTTAAATGATACTTCTCATCAAACCTCGCTAAAAGAAACCTTTTTTTAAAATCCATAGTATTTCAGGAAAGACTATATGATGCAAACTTATTTTTTTTAACTTTTAAAGTTTTTTTGTGACTAAAAGTAAATGCAGCACATGTATAATTTCCGAAGTGTTTTTTAAAAAGTAGTTATCTTGAGAAAATCATGAAAATTTTTTCCTATGTATGCTATACTTCCTCCTTTTAGTAGCAAGACTATTTTAGAAGCAAGCATTAATAACATCATAACATTGTAATAATGATACTGTTTTGCATTTATTGCATTGTTAGTATAAATAGAAGAGTGCAGCTTTCCAAGAGTAAAAATATAATATTTCCAAATTGTTTATGTTCTATAAAGTTTTATGACAAAAATATTTTAAGAATACCTTAAGAGTATTTTTAAAATTGTATACAGTTTACTTTCCATTTTCTTTCATGAGAAGCTAGTTTTAGTTTATTTTCCCACTAGAAGTTTACTGCTGACAACCTTATCCATTTTGTTTCCTAATTAACCAGGAAAACTTTCCTGCAAGCAATACTGAAAGACTGCAAGACCTGAAATCAACTGTTGACCTGTTAACAAGTATCACCTTTTTTAGGATGAAGGTATCTCATTTTATTTCTGTCACTGTTTTGGTGTGACATAGAATACATTCATCCCCTGGTAAAGTCTTGCCTTACCCTCCTCTTGATCAAGTACTGTGTTAACCCCATCGATTAAGCTGTACTATCTTTGCCTGAACTCGATGAATCTTCCAATATAAGGTATAGTGAAGAAGAGATTATCCTAGACACTTAAAATACTCTGATACATTTGGCTCTAATTTAGTTCTCAGTTAAATTTGTCTTAGATAAAGCTCTCTAGTAAGTGGATGTGGCACTTACAAAATTTCCAAAGAACGTTAAATGGAAATGGAGTTCACTTCTAATTTTAGTTTTAACTTAGGTGTTTTGCTGACTTTTTTGCTACAAGAAAGTAGCTGACTCTTTTAAGTTTACCCCAATTGTGGCAACTTCCTATTTTCAGCACTGGGAATGTCTGTGTAGGAATATATTTGATCACCTATCTATTGGTATAATTGGCTAGGCCTTACAAACCAGGTATTTCTTTTTAGATATATCATTTCTGCTTTAATTGCAAGTTTTCTGCAGTCATAGTTCTGGCTTGCAGTGCAACTTATGTAAAGCATTTTCAGAAACTACTTGCCAGGCTGTGGGCTAAAATATACGCTCTTTGAAAGACAGTATTACAATGCTTATTCAGAAAATTCCTAAATAGGAACAATTTTTTTCTTTGCATTTGCCCATAATTTTTTTCACTAGAACCTCTAAAAGTGGCATTTTGTAATAAAAGAGAGACACAAAGGGAAACCATACTATATCAAAGTTCATTTAGATTCTTTAAAGTTGAATTAAAATTCATTTGGTTTAAAATCAGGCTAACTAGGTGACTAGGATAAATAGACTTTACATCAATTCTAATCTACTGTCAGTAGCTACTGGAACAATGTGCAGCTAATGATGGTGAGACCCAATCAAGTTGACTTAGATTGACAAGTGATGTCTGCCATTGACACTGAGGAGTGAGGAATGGGAGTGAGGGTAGGGTGTGAAAGCACAGTGCTACCCATCTGCCATGCCTCCTTGTTTAAAAACACTATCTCCTTAAACTTGTAACTATTCTTCCCCAACCCTCACTACCAGTTGATTACTTTGCTTCCTATTTCAATGAAAAAAAAAAAATAGGAGGAAAGAAAGAGGAGCATCCTCAAGCTCCAATCACATACTCCCACCACCTACCCCAGTAGGTACTTCCTTGTATGTGTCCATATATTCTTTATTTATTTATTTATTTATTTATTTTTTTTTTATTTTTATGATACTTTAAGTTTTAGGGTACATGTGCACATTGTGCTGGTTAGTTACATATGTATACATGTGCCATGCTGGTGCGCTGCACCCACTAACTCGTCATCTAGCATTAGGTATATCTCCCGATGCTATCCCTCCCCCTATTCTTTCTTTTTTAGTATTGATGAGCCATCTGTTTTCTTAGAAAATGTGGTCTCTTCTACTGGTGCAATTGATTTTGTCTTCTCTTGTGCACTAAAATATTGTTCCAGCAATCCTCTCCACTCTCCTGAATTGCCAACTTTCCCCTATGTATGTGCTATTGATTTTACAGTCTTCAAAATACTGCTTGGCATCACTTTCTTCTATAGCTACTACCCCAGTTCATTTCCCTTAATAGCAAAACTCCTTGAAATAGTCATCTATACATTTCCTTCCAATTAATTTTCTCCTATTATCTTTTGAACAAATTTTCTTCTCCTGTTATTCTTTTTTCTCATTGCAGAGAGTAAAAATCACTCTTTTGTTGTACAGTCCTATTAGTTTTGACAAATGTATAGTCATATAACCACCAGAGCAATAAGATACAGAACAGTTCCATGAGCCTACAAAATTCCCTTGTGCTATACCATTGTTGTCAACCCTTCTCCCACATGCTGGTAACCACCGATTTGTTCTTTGCCTGTAGGTTTGCCTTTCCTAGAACATCATGTAAATGAAATCATACACGATGTAGCATAACACAATAGAGATCATTGGTGTTGAGTGTATCAACAATTCACTTCTGTAAATTGCTAAGGAGTAATTCTTTGTTATGTATGTGCTATCGATTTATCCATTCCCTCACTGAGAGAAGTTTGAGTTATTTACTATTTTGGTTTCTTACAAATAAAACTGTTTTAAATAAGCATGGGATTATAGTTGTAAACATACGTTTTTATGTTCCTTGGGTTAAATCCTCAGCAGCAGTGTGTGAGAGTCCCAATTGTTCTGCATCCTCTAGCAAAACTCTTGGGATTTTCCATGTTATGTATGTATGTATGTATATATTTATTATTCTAGTAGAAGTGACGTTGCATTATCTTAATGTATTAATTTTATTTGTCTAAAAATTAATAATATTGAGAATTTTGGAGGGGTGGATTTTCTATCTGAATATCTTTTTTTGTGAAGAATGTTGAAATTTTTACCCATATTTATTAGCTGGTTTTCTTACTGTTAAGGGCATTTTAATTTTAATTATTTTAAATTGATAGATAAAATTGTATGTATTTATTGTGTACAACATGATGCTTTAAAATGTGTATACATTGCAGAATGGCTAAATCTAGCTAATTAACATATGCATTACCTCACAAAGTTATCATTTTTTTGAAGAGAATATCTAAAATCTACTTTCTTGCATTCTTCAAGAATACAGTAGTCTCAAGTTTTGAGAGTTTTTATATGTTTTGAATACAATTTTTTGTCAGATATGTGATTTGCTATTATTTTTGCCTTGTTTGTGCCTTGTCTTTTAATTGTCTTAAAAATATCTCATATAGCAAGTTTTTAATTTTGGTCTACTTTATCATTTTTTTTTCTAATTATGGATAATGCTCTTGGTTAAACCAACATCACAAAGAGGTTTTTTTGGTGTGTTTCTTCTAAAAGATTGGTTTTACCTGTTATATTTGGGCATATTTTTTATTTAGAATTTTGGGGATTGTTTTGCTGGTTGTTTTTGTTTGATATAAGGTGTAAAGTGTGAATCAAGGATAACATTTTACATATTTATGTTTAATAGTTCCAGCAGCAGTTATTAGAAAGATTTTCCTTTCTCCATTGAATTGCTTTCATATTATTGTAAAAAATTAAATTGACCATATATGTATGGGTCTATTTCTGAACTCTCTATACTGTTCAATTGTTTGTACATCCACCACTATCATCCTGTCTTGATTACTGTGACCTTATAGCAAATCATTAAAAAAGATAATGTGCATCCCGCCTCGTTTCTTCATTTTTCACAATTGTATAGGTGATTTTCATTCCTTCTGGGATTTTAATTGAGATTGCATTTCATCTATAGATAAATCCGGAGAGAACTGACATTTTAACAATATTAAAACTTCAACTCTGTCCTTAGTTTTTGACCACACTGTAATCAGACTTTTACTCTCTCACTTCACCAAAAATAATTTGTCAACATCTCATGTTTTATTTCTCTCCTGTACCATTGGCTCTTTTGGGAGCGGGGTGAGGGTTGCTCTCTACTGCTTTATTCCTTCTCATTTGTCTGTTGTCACAGATTTAGAATTATGTAAGATTTAACCGGATTTATTTCTTGGACCTCTTCTCTTCACTATCCATACTCAACCAGCGTTGTTTCTTTACATTCTTCTGTAAGCTAATAATTTCCAAATTTATATCTCTAACCAGAACTTTTCCACAACTGTAGATTCATTTATCCAAATATCTTCTTGAAATTCATGTATATGCCTAATAGGCTTCTTAAACTGTTCAGAATTGACTCCTGAGCTCCCATCCACAGTTTTTCCCATTTAAATTGAAGACACCTCCCTTATGGCAGTTGCTCAGGCTAAAATATTGGGGTCAACTGGAGTCAGCTCTCACACCAGTCATCCAGTCTGTCAGAAAATCCTGTTAGCTCCTTTTTTCTAAATTTTACCAGAATATGATTTCTTCTAATAATTTCTAATTCTACCACATTGGTCAAGCATCATCTTCTCTAGACTAAATTTTAACATTATTCTCATAATTGGTCTTTCTATTTTTTTCATAGCCCACTTTAAGGCAGCGTAAGGGAGCCTTATAAAAGTTAGTTATTTTGCTAAAATTAGGCCATTTTGCTCTTATGCTTAAACTATCCAGTTCCTTCCCACCTCGCTAAAAGCTAAGATTTTTATAGCGGTCTATATGTAGTTTCCCCTTGTTTTCATCCTACAGCTTCATTTACTATTGCCGTTTATTGTATTAATTCTATTCCATTGAAACGCTTCCCATCCTTCCTCTGTTTTACTTTTCAACATGCATCATCATGTAATATATTTTACGTATTTATTTTATTATCTACTTGAACTTAAGCCCATGAGGAAAGGGATTTTTGTTTCTATCGTTCATTGCTGTATCACCATTATCTGGCATATAGTAAGTGATGAATATTTGTTGAATGATGGAATGGAATGAAATCAATGCATGAAGTACTAACTGGTCACATTAAGTGTTTTCATTTGAGTGTTTACAGCCATTATCATTTTCAGTAAGTTTTCGTATCAGAAAGTTAAAATGTTTACACATTTAAAACCACATGGTAAGATGACACTTACTGAACATAGAAAAATCAACTGAAAGTATTTATTGAATATATATTTGAGTAGTTTATACTAGATTAAAATGTGTTATTGTTGCATTTGAGAAAATAAATGTCTGTCTTTGTCTGTCAGGTTCTGGAGCTGCAAAGCCCCCCAAAAGCGAGCATGGTGGTGAAGGACTGTGTAAGGGCTTGCCTGGATTCTACATACAAGTATATTTTTGACAATTGCCATGAACTCTACTCCCAGCTAACAGACCCGGTAAGAAAATATGTATGTCTTTTATAATCGCCACTTTTGTTTCTAGTATCTGTTTCAATAAGTTTAGCATGATAGTAAATAGAAAAGTATGTTCATTTAATTTCACATTAACTGCAAATTTGAGAATTTCCATACCTTTTCTTCATATTTGAATATCACTTTCACATACATGAACTAATTCGCTCCTTAAAATAACTTTATCTAGTAAAGGCACATATTATTTAAGGTTTTAGCTGGAGAATCAGTTTCAGAAAAATGAAGACATTTTCTCAAGGTCACAAGGTGGGTAAGTGGCAGATTTGGGACTAGACATTAGGATTCCAACTCCTGTTTCTATGTTCTTCCCCTAACTCATACTGCCTCCCATATCATTTTATTTTATTTATTTGTTTTTTGAGATGGAGTCTCACTCTGTTGCCCAGGCTGGAGTGCAGTGGCGCAATCTCGGCTCACTGCAACCTCCGCCTCCGGGGTTCAAGCGATTCTCCTGCCTCAGGCTCCCCAGTAGCTGGGATTACAGGCATAAGCCAGCATGCCCAGCTAATTTTTTTTATATTTAATAGAGACGGGGTTTCTCCATGTTGGCCAGGCTGGTCTCAAACTCCTGACCTCAGGTGATCCGCCCGCCTCGGCCTCCCAAAGTGCTGGGATTACAGGCATGAGCCACCACGCCTGGCCCATATGTTAATTTATTAAGAAATATTTCAAAAATACAATTTAAATCAAAACCACAATGAGATACAATCTCAAGCAGTAGTAATGGCTATTATTATTATTTTAAATTTTTATTTCCATAGGTTTTTGGGGGAACAAGTGGTATTTGGTTACATGAGTAAGTTCTTTAGTGGTGATTTGTGAGATTTCGGTGCACCCATCACCCAAGCAGTGTACACTGAACCCAATTTGTAGTCTTTTTTCCCTCACACCCCTCCGACCCTTTCCCCAGAGTCCTCAAAGTCCATCGTATCATTCTTATGCCTTTGCATCCTCATAGCTTAGCTCCCACTTATGAGTGAGAACATACAATGTTTAGCTTTCTATTCCTGAATTACTTCACTTAGAATAATAGTCTTCAGTTCTATCTAGGTTGCTGTGAATGCCATTAATTCATTCCTTTTTATGGCTGAATAGTAGTATTCCATTATGTGGAGATATATATATATATATATATATATATATATATATATACATATATCACAGTTTCTTTATTCACTCGTTGATTGATGGGCATTTAGGCTGGTTCCATATTTTTGGAATTGTAAATTGTGCTGCTATAAACCTGCATGTGCAAGTATCTTTTTTGTGCATGGACTTCTTTTCCTCTGGGTAGATACCCAGTAGTGAGATTTCTGGTTTAAATGGTAGTTCTACTCTTAGTTCTCTAAGAGATCTCCACACTGTTTTCCAAAGTGGTTGTGCTAGTTTACATTCCCATTAGCAGTGTAGAAGTGTTCTCTTTTCACTGCATCCATGACAACATCTATTATTTTTTATGTTTTTACTATGGCCGTTCTTCCAGTAGTAATGTGGTATTGCATTGTGGTTTGGATTTGTATTTCCCTGATCATTAGTGATGTTGAGCATTTTTTCATGTATTTGTTGGCCATTTGTATATCTTCTTTTGAGAATTGTCTAATCATGTCCTTACCCCACTTTCTGATAAGATTTTTTTTCTTACTAATTTGTTTGAGTTTCTTGTAGATTCTGGATATTAGTCCTCTGACAGATGTATAGATTGTGAAGATTTTCTCCCACTGTGTGGGTTGTCTATTTACTCTGCTGACTGTTCCTTTTGCTGTGCAGAAGCTCTTTAGTTTAATTAAATCCCACCTATTTATCTTTGTTTTTGTTGCATTTGCTTTTAGGTTCTTGGTCATGAAGACTTTGGCTAAGCCAATGTCTAGAAGGGTTTTTCTGATGTTATCTTCTAGAATTTTTATAGTTCGAGGTCTTAGATTTAAGTTCCTTGATCTATCGTGAGTAGATTTTTGTATAAGATGAGAGATGAAGATCCAGTTTCATTTTCCTACATGTGGCTTGCCAATTATCCCAGCACCATTTGTTGAATAGGGTATTCTTTCCCTACTTTATGTTTTTGTTTGCTTTGTTAAAGATCAGTTGGCTGTAAGTATGCGGGTTTATCTATGTGCTCTCTATTCTCTTCCATTGGTCTATATGCCTATTTTTATACCAGTACCATGCTGTTTTGGTGACTATAGCCTTACAGTATAGTTTGAAGTTAGGTAATGTGAGGTCTCCAGATTTGTTCCTTTTGCTTAGTCTTGCTTTGGCTGTGTGGGCTCTGTTTTGGTTCCATATGAATTTTAGGACTGTTTTTTCTAGTTCTGTGAAGAATTATCATGATATTTTGATGGGAATTGCATCAAATTTGCAGATTGCTTTTGGCAGTATGGTCATTTTCACAATATTGATTCTACACATCCATAAACATTCAGAATGGCTATTATTAAAACATCAAAAAACAATACATGCTGGTAAGGCTGCAGAAAAAAGGGAATGCTTATACACTGTTGGTGGGAATATAAATGTGTTCAGTCACTGTGGAAGGCAGTATGGAGATTTCTCAAAAAACTTAAAACAGAACTACCATTTGACCTAGCAATCCCATTACTGAGAATCTATACAAAAGAAAATCAGTTTTTCTACTAAAAAGATAAATGCACTCATATATTCATCACAGCACTATTCACAAAAGCAAAGACATGGAATCAACCGAGGTGCCCATCCGTGGTGGACTGGATAAAGAAAATGTGGTATATGCACACCATGGTATACTATGTAGCCATCAAAAAGAATGAAATAATGTCCTTTGCAGCAACATGGATGTGTCTGGAGGCCATTATCCTAAACAAAATAATGCAGGAAAGGAAAACTAAATACTGCATATTCTCACTTATAAGTGAGAGCTTATAAAAAGGGAACAATAGAAACTAGGCCTACTGGCAATGAGAGAGGGCTTAAAAACTAACTATCGGGTCCTATGTTGAGTACCTGGGTAAGGGGATCAGTCGTACCCAAACCTCAGCATCACACGGTCTATTCAGGTAACAAACCTACATATATACCTCATGAATCTAAAATAAATGTTGAAATTATTTTTAAAAATTTCAGGAATACAAAAAAATATATAGAAAGCAAATCAAACATGTATATGCTTACTACCTATGACCATGTTAACATTTTCCAATATTTCTCTGCTCTTGTTTAAAGACATTAAATGTTACACATAAAATAGTATTTTGCTTGGGAGGCCGAGGCAGGTAGATCACGAGGTCAGGAGATCGAGACCATCCTGGCTAACACACTGAAACCCCGTCTCTGCTAAAAATACAAAAAATTAACCAGGAGTGGTGGTGGACGCCTGTAGTCCCAACTACTCAGGAGGCTGAGGCAGGAGAATAGCATGAACCTGGGAGGCAGAGCTTGCAGTGAGCCGAGGTTGCACCACTGTACTCCAGCCTGGGCGACAGAGCGAGACTCCGTCTCAAAAAAAAAAAAAAAGTAGTATTTCGCTTTGTATTTCCCAATCCCATCCTACTCCTTTTTTGTCCATTGGAGACAGACACTATTCTAATATTGGTGTGTTTGAACGTATTTTCACATATGATCAATGAACGCTTGAGTTTTATGTTCTGTGAATTGCCTGTCAATCTTTTGTGTGTGTTTCTCTTGGTTTTCTTGTCTGTTATTTTTTAATTTATAGAAAAATCTAAAAATATTGTGGATACTAATCCTTTTTTGGTTATATGGATTTCATAGATTATTTCCCTCTTGATGACACATCTTTTTGTTATATTGAAGTTTTCTAATGCATACTATGACATATATAGCTATTACTTCTATAAAATTGGAATTTACAAATGTATTCTAGCTTGGGCAACCTGGGCAACATAGCAAGACCCTATCTCTACAATTTTTTTTTTTTTAATTAGCTGTGTATGGTGGTATGTGTCTATAGTCACACCTACTTAGGAGGTTATGGTGGTTAGAATGAGCCCAGGAATTGGAAGTTAGAGTGATCTATGATTGCTCCACTGCATTCCAGCCTTGGTGACACAGCAAGACCCTATCTCTATTTAAAAAGAAAAATGTGTCTATCACCTATCCTTTCAGGAAGAGTGCACTTGGTCCACTAGATATTAAAAATTGTGTGATTATCCATGAAACATTCTGTTTACTTGGGAGAGGCAAATTCTAGAAAGCAAATATCAGATGAAGGCAAGTAAGACTCTTCCAAACTGGATTTTTAGCTAGGTTTCATATAGTATGATATATTTCTGGGGTCACTGTTTTTTTTTTTGTTTGTTTTTTGTTTTTTTGTTTTGCTTTATAAGAAAACAAATTAAGCTGAGTTTGGCATTGCATAAGCAAAACAATATATAACCGCATACTTGTTCATAACTTTAGCTTATCAACTCTGTTAGATATGCTTAGTTTTAAAACTTGGTCCTCCAGGATTTCTAGGAGCTAAATCGGTGCTCACTTGTACTTTCCCATGAGTAGTTTTCTAATGACCTTTCTTTGTCTAATCTCTACTTTCCATCTTCCTATCTTCCTCCCATAGGACTCTTTCAATTCTTTTACATTTTTCAACATCATTATCTTTATTTTACCTAAAGGCGGAGATTGAAACTTTTTATTGTACCATGTAATTACCCATGCATAACTTTTTTTTTTTTTTTTTTGACAGAGTTTTGCTCTGTCACCCAGACTGGAGCGCAGTGGCGCAATCTCGGCTCACTGCAAACTCCGCCTCTTGGGTTCAAGTGATTCTCCTGCCTCAGCCTCCTGAGTAACTGGGATTACAGAGGCCCACCACCACGCCTGGCTTATTTTGTATTTTTAGTAGAGACAGGGTTTCACCACGTTAGCCAGGCTGGGCTCGAATTCCTGACCTCAGGGGATCCACCTGCCTCAGCCTCCCAAAGTGCTGCGATTACAGGCGTGAGGCACCGCGCCTGGCCCCATGCATAACTTTATAATCAATCTTACCAGACATTACCAGGTTCAGTTTCCTACTCCTCACACTCCTGAATCAAACTGCTCTGCTCTCATGAGCCCTAAATTTTATAATTTCCATGAATCAGCCATCCTTTTTCACATCCCTGCATTTATGCATCCTGTTCCATATGCCTGAAAAAACTTTCCCTCCTTCCCTGCTTTCATCAAAATCCAGCTCAAATATGATCTTTGTTGAAAAAAAAATTATTCATTACACCTATTAAAGAATGGTAAGGCAGACTATTCAAAGAGTACTATTACAATAGTTATACAGGAAGGCTACCGCAATAGGATTTTATAGTAGAAAAGAGAAATTGAGCTCAACTATGAATACCACAAGGAAAAGTGGGAATTTATAGCCAAGGAGCTGAGTTAAGGGGAGGGGCTTACTGGATAGAAATTACTAAGAGGTAACATTTGGGGTAAGGGAGGTCCTGGCTAACAGATCTGATGGGATTCTTGCTGAAGGCAGACCAGGGTGATCAAATATCACCAGTAGCATTGTAGAGGAAGGAAACCTGATCAGATATCAAAGTGTGATCAGATATCAAAAATGAAAAATTCTGGCTAAACTGAGAAGATTCTTGCTAAATTGGACAATGCAGAAACTAACATGGAAGTTCAAAAGTTGGGGCCTGGTTAAAAAGAGAGCTCAGAAGAGTTTGACCAAAGTTTGGTCAAAGAGAGAATCTTTATCATTTCCTCATCTACTAATTAATACTCAGTGGATGAATTAAGCTGCCAAAGTGAAGTGGCATACCTTACTTGATGTCTTTCTAATACATAAATAATAACAACAACAATAATAAACAGTTTATTTCTGTAAGAGAGCTTCGTAGGTAGTTCCCATAAAGCAAACATGCCCCTAACAAAAAGTAAATGAATTATGTCACATCAAAATAATCTAATATAGCTTAATATTTTCTGACTTGGCTTTCAGAAAAGATAATTATATAATTTTCTTACTGGTTTTATTTTTAGGTAGATAGATCTTAGATTTTATGCGAAATTTTGTCAATGTAGGGAATGCTTGGGGCTAAGCTTTAAATCTTGGAAAAATACTTTTTCATCAACATTGTTATTATTTGAAATTCTAAAGGAAGCATCCATTGGAGCTGAATTATTTAGGGGGTTAATGCTCTCTTGAGCCCTTTTGAAGCCATCTAGGAATACTTCATGTGATTAAGGCTTATCTCCTCTCAGTTGGCTGCAACTCCATGCTCCTAAGAGCTCAAGTTAAGACCTTTTTGTCTTACAGCATATGTCTCACCTGTCTTCAAATTCTAATTATTTAGTTCAAAATTAAATACCTTCATTTCAAAATATATCCAGAATCAGACCACTTTTCACCAGATCCATGCTTCTATCCTGGCTCAAAACCATAATCATTGTTCACTTGGATTACTACATAACTTCCTAAGAGAGCTCAATGTGTCTACCCCATCATCTTATGTCTGTTCTCAACAGAGCAGCCAGAATTATTTTTTAAAAAAGGAAGTCAGATTATATCGCTCTTCTGCACAGAATGTTTTAAGGCCCTTCATTTAAGTTAAATTCAAAGTCCTACAAAACTCCACATGATCTGGCCTATGTTACGCTTCTCACCCCTCTTACTCTAATGCTGTCCCCTTGCACATGTCACCATGTGACTGGAGAGCCAATGAAGAGTTGATGTGCAGGGAAGTAATGTGAACAATGCTTTACCCCTGCTTTTTATGACAGAGACAGAACTTAGGACAGTGCCGAGTAGGTGTTCACAAAAGCATTTGTTTAATGAACTGAATACATAAATAAACTGATTTTTCTCCAGTAATACAGTAAGAAATTATAGGTATATTTCACCTATTATAAACAAGATTGAATGAAGTGCCCTATTCTGTGGTAGACTCTCAGTGCTTGCCTAAAGCCTCTTGCACTTACTCTGGGTCATGTGGCAGGATCCCAGATGATGAGATATGGGAAAAGTAAATGAAGGCCACTTCTAGTCCCAACCCATAAAAACATCTTGTCACCTGCAGTGCAATAACCTGGAAGGATACATATTGCAGATGGCATAGCTACCAGGTGGTGAAGGGCTGCCTAGTCAGCCTCGGACTTTGGATGTTTAAGAAATAATCTTTTATTGCATTAACTCACTGATATTTGGATATTTATTTGTTACCATAGCACAATCTGGCTTATTTTGACTAATAGAACTTCAGTTACTTTTCCAACCTGCCACCCCACTATATATTTAAAATATATCCATGTTTACGTGACTATCCTATTTACAAGTCTGGACCAGCTCCCCATTTACTCAGAGGATGAAGTCCAGACTCTCCCATTATCCACAGTGCCTCTAAGGTCTAAGCCTTGATTATCACTCCTGACTTCAACATCATCTCCACATTGCATTCCATGATTCAGTACATTAAACTCCATGGTGACTTTGCCTGCCTTATATTTACCTGCCTGGAGCGTGCATCCCTTCTCCAAACTTCCCTCCAAACAGCTAACCCCAGCTCAGCTAACCTTTTCTTCAGAAAGCCTTTATAACCTCTTCTAGCTGGATTTGGCGTTTCGGTTCTCTATGCTCATAATACCCTGACATGTCACGACCACTGCACTTATCATGGTGAATTTATCAGGTGCATCATGTGATATCAGTTAGACCTGTCTTCCCAGCTAAACCGTGAGTTTCATCTTTGTATTCCCAGTGCCTGGTGGTATACCTGACTCTGAGTAGGGTTGATAAACAAAGTAAATATCTAGTAAAAATAACATTTAAAAAAAAAGGCAGTGCCTTAGTTACTTATTTGTAGTATCCTTCAGTGACTCTACATTAAAACCTATGGTAAGGAACGTAATCTCTGATATTAAAACCCCTGAGTTCAAATTACAGCTCTACTTTTTAGCATTGTGGACTTTGTTAAGCTATTTAGCCTCTTCATGTCTGGTTTCTTCATCATATTCATGCTACTTCTGTTTTCTTTGAATCCTCTCCAGATAATATAATGCCTTGCCTGAAACAAGAAATTAAGAATTCCAGCACTGTTAGACACAGTACAGTCTGATTATTTAAATGTGGAATCATACTTTCTCCCTCCAGAGGGATTTTGAAGAACCATATAAAAATAAAATGCTTAGAATAAGAAAGGAAAATCGATTTGATAGAAAAGTAGAAAGAGCTGCAGTTAGAACAAGCTAGAAGTGTGGTCTCCGGAGGCTGGCTGTGCACTCGGTAGGTGGTATTTTCCTTGGCTGAATTGCCAGGCTCCGCATCTGCACTTCAGTTTAGCTTAAGAACTCCAATGTGTCAGTGTAGACAGAGGTCGCTGGACTCACAGAGAGATACACAAAAGATCAATCTATAAACTGGATAGATATCTATCCAGCAGATACCTAATCAGCCCTATTATATGCCAGGCACTGGTGTAGGCTCTTAGGACATATCAGAGAACAAACGATAGTTTCTTTAAAATAAAAAATAAAATTTCAAACAGATTGAAAATGTTTTAGTTTACACTCTCCCAGGTGACCATCTATGTGAAAATAAAACCTGTAATCTGAAGGTTATTTTAGGAACCTGGAACAAGAGCAGGATGAATTAGCTGGATAATATTAATAGTGATTATTGCTAGCATGAACACATCCATTTTAATAAAATCTACATAAAGAGACCCCCAATTGTGGAATGAGGAGGATAGATAAGACTTTCTTTTTAAATGTGTTTTAAAAGAATTATGCTGAGCTAATGTCAGCATTAACTCAGTTCCGTGGAAACCACTCAGCGAAAGAACTTTTCTGTTGAACAATGAAAACCTTTATTAACTGATTTTACAGTCTCCCTCCAACACCTACCCTGAGATCAAAACTTGTTTACACAGAGGTCATCCACAAGAAGATGTCAAAAACCAATAAAACCTTTCTGCCTAAGATTCTGCTATTTTAAATTTATATATTTTGGTAAATTTTAAGTTGTTTATTGAATGACTACCTAAGAAAATTGTATTAAGATATGCCTTAACTAAAACACACGTACACTTTTAGTTCTGAAGCACACTTAGGGACTTTTTAAAATCTTATTTTGAATCTGATTAGAAGGTTTGTAACTAAAAACAGGAACAAACGAAAGTTCTTGACATTCATGTAATGATTTCTTTTGAAAATCATTTCTCCAAATGACTGTGTTTTGCTATAAGGCAGCATGAGTGATACAGATAGATGAATGCAGAGGAAAATGTGCTACCTACAAGTGGGAGTTGTATGTAAAATCAGTAGAAACATATTTCTCTCTTTATTGACTTTTGGATACATACACACACACATGCACATATATGCTTAGTCTCTTTGTTTCCCTCCCAAGTCAAATTCTCTCACTTCTTATCTCAAAGGAAATCTGTGTTATGAATTTCTTATTAGCTTTGATGAACATAGTTTCATCTTTGTGTACATTTATTACATATATCTATTATTTGTGATACTGTCTTTATCTCTATCAACCTGTGATATAATACATTTTAGAAATAGGTAATACAGTATTATTGTTGTATATACTAATTCTAGAACCAGATTGTCTAAATGTAATGATTCTTCTATAATTTTTAAAGCTCAATATTAATTTTTGAGAGCTATCTATGCTGATTCATGTATGTACAGTTTATTGATTTTTACAACTGCCTACAGCATATACGGCAATTTACACATCAATTCCGATTTTTCACAATTACAAATAAGGCTGCAATGAATATCTTTGTAGTAGGTGTGTAAAAAATTCGGTATGGTCTCTTAAAGGAGAAGGGAATACCCTTCTTTCCTCTACTTTTTCCCTTCCACTAGACAGAATGTGGACCTGATTTTGAGCCATCTTGTACCATGTGGACAGAAGCACCCTTTACTTTTCACAGGCATTAAAATACCTTTTGTCTGATACCCATGGTAACATTGAGTTTAGTGAAAACAGAAACTCTATTTATCTTAATATTGAATTTGTAGCATATAACACTGTGCAGAGATCAATTAATACTTACTAAATGAAAATTCTATCAAAAAACATCTCTTTGTATTAGACGGAATGTGATATGTATACCACAATTTTTGGCCACGTTATCCTCTGAAAATTCTTTGAGAGAGAAAATATCACCGTAGAATAGTCTAAAGGGGCAACTTACCTGAATTTAAATGTGGAAAATTTCAGAACGTCCATGCTTAATTTGTGGATGTATCTTTCTCAGTTATTTTAACCCAAAAAGTTGATTTAGCAATTTGTCTTTTTCCCTTTCTTTTGGTTTTGCTCTAGCCAATTTCTAAATAATTCAGCAATGAAAGAAAAGTTAAAATGTGCCCTGAAATGTACATGTAGAAAAATATCCAATTCTATAACTCTTAATTTGAAACATGATTTAAATAGTAATCATTACAAAACTGGCTATACTATGTCCCTGATTTTTCTTAGATATTTTTCCAGCAATGTACTTTCTTATGTAATCATTGGCATTAGTTAGGGAATGATGTTTATTCTGAAAGAAAGGTGCCTTTTTACCACCTTATGTGCTCCTTGTCTTAGTTCTAAATCTGAGTAAATATAAGCATAACTTAGAGTTAATATGTTTATAATTTGACATATACAAATATATCAAATTATAATTTATAAAATATTTATGTTATAAATATATAAAATATCATTTGATATTCTATAAAATGTATAGAATAAATGTTATGAAAAGAAAATTTCTTTTTAAATGCCAGCTTCATGACTAGTATATAAAATTTTACTTGTAACAAGAAATTGTTCAAAATGAGTAGTATATTGCCATGTCTTATGTATTTTAAAGAAGAAAAATATATGAAAATTCAGAGCCTGAAAAATGACTAGCCAGTTATGCTTCTATCACCATATGCTTTAATTTTCATAACAAGGTAAATAAAGTAAAAAATGAAACCATAATAAATTCTTAAAATATCAATAACATACATAGTATGTTGTATTAGTAAAACTAGTGAAATTTTGATTCTAAAACTGAATTACGACAATACATGAAAAAAATTATAACCTCACGTTGTTAATAAACATTGATGAGAAAAGTCTAAGTAAAATATTAAATATTAAAGAACATGACTTGGTCAAGTAATTTCATCTCATGAATGCAAAAATGGTTCAACAATAACAAAAAATGATCAATTATAAATTTAATGGTGATATGGGACATTGGAACCTTCATGCACTTTCAGTTGGCAAGTAAGCCGGGAGCCAGTAATCTAACTCTGGGTACATATTTTCACAAAGTTCACCAAGGGCATGTTTACTAGGATATTCAATATAGCATTGTTTGTGAGACTGAGGAGATGGAGGCAACCCAGGTATCCTTCACAGAAAAATAGATCCATAAAATGTAGTGGGTACATACCATGGAATATTGTGGGGCACTTAGGAAAATGGGTTAGATGTCTACATAGTAACATGGATAAAAAGTAAAAACAGTGATAAGTGGAAAACAAGGGAAGAAACATAATGTTGTATATTAGCACAATAATATTTTCCTTTTTTTTTTTTGAGACGGAGTCTCACTGTGTCGCCCAGGCTGGAGTGAGTGCAGTGGCACGAACTGGGCTCACTGCAAGCTCCGCCTCCTGGGTTCACGCCAGTCTCCTGTCTCAGCCTCCCAAGTAACTGGGACTACAGGCGCCCGACACCACTCCCGGCTAATTTTTGTATTTTTGGTACAGACGGGGTTTCACCGTGTTAGCCAGGATGGTCTTGATCTCCTGACCTCGTGATCCGCCTGCCTCTGCCTCCCAAAGTGCTGGGATTACAGGCGTGAGCCACCGCGCCTGTCCTATTTTTCTAAAATTTAGATAAATACACAAAACAATAATAAACATTTTACAAGACTGAAAAAAATAGGCAAACACCAAACTCAGTATGTGGTCTTATGTAAGTCAAAAGGAGATGAAATTGTAGAATGGTAATTAGAAAGAAATAGAAAGATAAGGATGACGGATGGAATGAATCGACAGGCAGACAGGAAACTTGCATGATCTAAATTCCTAAACAAGGTTCTAACCTCTCCTCCACCTCAAAAAAAAAAAGAGTAAGTCTAAAGGTCTGCAGCAAAATATGCTATATTTGTGGTATCTCTGGAGTCAATTACCTAAACTTTGTATAACTTTTCAATTGATACGAATTTAGCATCTAACAAGTATAAAACTCAGATTTAATGTTGACTCTTTCTGCCCCACGTGGCCATACACGAAATTGAAATGGCGACCTCTGAAATTGTGTCGTGTTATAGCCATAAAACTGCTGTAGTGGAGTCAAGAGGTATAATCAATATTGTGTCATGTGATTTTTATTTTAATGTGTTCCTTCTTCAGAAACTTTCATTCTTTAAAGATGTTTTTCCTTCACAAATGGTGATAGGAAAAAATGAATTCATCTACAATGTGCTTCTTTATATTTTAATACTATCAAGTAAGTTGTTTGGAACATATAATATTTCATTGAAGACTATGGTTTGAGTTACTTCACTTAAAATTTTTCTATTTTTCACATTGTGACTTTGTATAATAGTTACCCAGGAAATTGATGAGTCTTGAATCTATTAGTTTTAAAATATAGTTGTTGATTGGGATGGGACATTTTAGTAAGTCAAATTACTCCAAGCTCATGAAAAGTCCAGTAAACATAAGAAAATGGAAACATAATTTTTTTTTACAATTGTTTGACTCTAGTATTTCCCAAATTTCCTGCTGCTAAAGGGTTCTTGGCTACTTCAGAAAATACAGGATATCCAGTAAAGTGCGCAGGAATCTGTATTTTTTAACAAGTTAATAGAATGATACCTGACATTAAGCAACTATTCCATTAAATAGAACTTTGTCACTATGGATTCTGATATTCTATTTACTTTTTAGTTTTTCTTTTTAGTAAGTATCTAGAGAAAAACTTGCACTGAAAATTAAACTGTGAAAAGAACTACAGTATGTAAAAAATCTGTTTAAGAACTGTTTTTGCCTAATAGTCTGTATTATTTCCCAAGGCTTGCGCTCCTCTTCCCCAGTTTCCCAGAAGTTACACAATTCTTTATATAATTCCTTTTAAAGAGAAAAAAAATGGTAGATGTTACTTATATTACTGAATCCTTGGTAAAACAATACAGCAATTAAGATCAACACGGAGGCAGTATGGTGGAGTATATTATAAAACCCTCCAGTGTAGGAATTTTATCTCTCTTGCTCACCAATGCATTTTTTATATCCAACCTAACGCTTCACACATACTAGGCATTCCATAAATAGTGGATATAATAGTTGCCATTTTTATTTATAATACATTTTATTTATAATCAAAACCATAAGATTTTAATTTTAATTTTAGTTTTACAACTCCACTAATTATAAAGAATTGACAAATCACTCAGTAGCCACTGTTTTCTCATCTCTAAAATAATGCAATATCTTTTGTCTCTACTTCAGAGGTAGTAGAACTCTGATTCTAAAATCAGGAGGTGTTTACACTTAGTGAGGCAACTAGTGAATTAGAAAGTAGTGTAGAAACATAAGTAATTAAAAGAGAGAAATATACAGAGATAGAATTAAAGTTAAAATATCATTTACTCAGTGATTTCATGGAAATCTTGGGGTGAAAGTTAAAATTTAAAATGAAATTTTAAAGCAAGAGGTCAGGAACTCTAATCCATCTAAAATTCTCTCTATATGGTTAAGTTTAATGCATTTTTAATTGCTATTTTCAGCCTTCCAGGAAATACTGATGTAGTTATTCTCATAGTTTTGATTTTGTTTATATATTGTGATTATACAAATATATAACACATATATACATTTATATAATTATATTTATATAATTAATATATATTTTATATAAATGTAATTATATAAATGTATATATATACATATATAGAGAGAGAGTGAGTCAGGTTATCCTCTCTGAAGAATATTATTGGTCATAATTGTTTAATTCATCACCAGCAACAAAATCATGTGAATAAAATGGTGTTGCATTAATGAAATGGTATTTAATGTGCTGATTAGACATAGTCTCTTTTATTAAAAGTCTCATATTTTGTAGCATGTTTCTTCTAAAGTTCCTGATTCATCAGAACAGTGTCAAACAGAAGGCATAAAACAAAAATACAGCAATTAATTATGCTAAATTCTAGAATATATATGTATTTTTGCTATCACTCATAAGTGGTGTCTATATGTAATCTCTGATAGATGGCTAGCAAAGACAGACTAGATTGTAATAATCCAGTAATCCAATTTCCCCTTGCTCTCTCCAGAACAAGTTAATGGATAATGGAATCTCCCCAGGAAATGAATTGGTCCCTTTCTTTATTTCCATGATGCGTTTTATTTTCCTTAAATATGCTATATGGCTCTCTATAGAGGTGTTCAATTTTGTTACCATTCCTTAAAATATCTTATTAAAAATGCAGTTTATGTATCCTGTTTTATTGATTTTTACAATTTTATCTGTTGAAAACTTCTATCTTTGAGACATTCTTCTTTGGCAATGGTGAAAATGGCCAAGAGGAAGCATTCAAAATTATGCAGGAAGATTAGTTTTGAGCTTTCTGTCTCATACAGGAAAAAGGATTTAAATGTAATTCATTTATTCACATATATACAATAAATAAAATTTGTTGACTTCTTGTTGTGTACCAAACACTAAGAATAAGAGAAATTGCAGTGAACAAGACAAACACAGTCAGTATCCTCATGGGACTCTAGCCAGAGAGGTGAGCATTAAAAAAATTATTAGACCAATAACTGAAATAGTGTCAGATGCCAGGCAGGCAGGGAAAATATGATGTAGTATTAAAAGAAAAACCCATCCTAGTCTGGGATGTAGGGAAGAGTAGAATTTAAAATAATATGGTTTCTGTTAGAAATACATCCAGACAGACTCTGCTGGAGGTGGTAATTCTGGAGATGTGTCCCTACAAAGACCAGGGAAATGTCACAATCAATCAATCAATCAGTCAATAAAACAAAACAAAACAAAACATTATCTTACTTTCATTCAAAATCCCAGTGTAGTAGTACCTAGAATTCTATAGAGAGAGTTGTATTTTTCATCCCAGCGAAGAGGTACGGTAGAATCACTTTCGTTGGGCTTCTGCTAAAACTATCTTAGCTCTTTCATCTGTACTGTGCCTAAACCAATGGTCAATCATCTGGCCTCATTTACTTAACCTCTCAGAAACATTTGTTATTGGCCACTCCATCCTTCCTAAAATACTTTATTTTCTAAATGTCTAATTGCTATTCTTACCAGCTTTCCTCTGACCTCACTGACTGCTCCTTTTTGAATTCTTTGCCAAATGCCATCCTCTACCAGGCCTGTAAATGTTAGAACTCCTGGGGTTCTGTCCTTGGCTTTTACTTTGGCTACACCGCTTCACACACAAAACAGTCCCATAAAAACTTGGAGGACGCCAACCAATTGAAAAACAGAGTTGTCTCCAAGCCAGGATGAAGGAGCCAGACCCTTTTGCTTTGATTCTGGAAACAGCTCTTACAATTCCTAGGGAAGAATTGGTTGTCCTGCCTGCTTCATGTCAGCAAATAACCTTGTTTTGTTTTGGCAAGTAGTGGATGTCTTAGGAAGAGATGCAGCTTTGAAATCAAACCCACCTGGATTCAAATAGAGGCTCCCATCAATTAGGAAGCTATTGAGTCTTGGACAAGTTACTTCGTTCTTCTAAGCCTCAATGTTTTCATTTAGAAAAAAAAAAGGATAACAATAATTACTCATAGAATTGCTGTGAGGATTAAATGAAAGAATGTTTGTGAATCATCTTACTCATAGGTATTCAGGAGATGGTCCTTTTCTTTATTCCAGCAATACTTGCTTTGTTTTTGTGCTAAATTCACTGACCAGACAGGAGTTTGTGCTATAACACCATGCACTGAAACACAAACAGTTTTTGATTCGGTGCTGCTTCTACTGATTCTGTTAGCCTTATAAAAATGGAGGCGATTATAACACACAAAATACATAGTTTGCTGGACCTACCAGGATTACTCTGAAATGCATATACTGTCACTCTCCATCTGCTTGCAAAGCATCTTCCAGGTATTTGGAAGCATTGGAATGTGCTCTCTAATTAAACTTGGCACTGACAGCCTATAAAAATTACTGGAAATGTACTTCATTGTGCTTTTCTTCTTTTTGGCCACATAGCTTCTGGAATAGGTTTCCTTCAGTGATAGTAAGAGGAACAAGGTTGTACAAACCAAAGTAGTACTTCCAACTCAAGGAATATCTCAACTTTACTATTATTCAAAGAAAACAACTTAAAGATCAGTGCCCCCAAATTCTGCATAAAATGTAACTTGGAATTAAATAATATGGGAATAGTTACTTGCTATGGTTTGAATGTTTGTCCCCTCTAAAATTCATGTTGAGATATAATCCCCAATGTGGCAGTGTTGACAGATGAGGCCCTTAAGAGGTGATTGGGCCACAAGGGCTCTGCCCACATGAATAAATTACTTCATTTATGAATTATTGTGTTAGTGGGCGATCATAGGAGTAGAGTTGGTGGCTTTATTGGAACAGGAAGAAAGACCTGAACTATCATGTTCAGCCTCCTTGCCACGTGATGCCCTGTGCCATCTCCAGACTCTACAGAGAGTCCCCACCAAGAAGGCCTTCACCAGATGTTGCCCCTCGACCTTGGACTTCTCAGCCTCTGCAATTATAAGAAATAAATGTATTTTCTTTATAAATTTCCCAGTTTCAGGTATTTTGTTACGATCAGCAGAAACAAACTTAAAACTTTACTTAAGTAATTATCAAGTATCAAAGACAAGCAAGAATTAGAATTATTTCTATGATCATGCAGTCTACACATGTCATGTTTCATTTCATTATCTCTGAATTAATCTTGATTTTTAATCTCACTTTGCTTTTTTTTTTGAGACAGAGTCTCACTTTATCACCCAGGGTGGAGTGCCATGGCGCGATCTCGGCTCACTGCAACCTCTGCCTCCCGGGTGCAACCTATTCTCCTGCCTCAGCCTCTCTAGAAGCTGGGATTACAGGCACGCACCACCAAACCTGGCTAATTTTTTGTATTTTTAGTAGAGACGGGGTTTCACCATGTTGGCCAGGCTGGTCTCGAGCTCCTGACCTCAAGTGATGCTCCCACTTCGGCTTCCCAAAGTGCTGGGATTACAGGTGTGAGCCACGGCACCCAGCCCTCACTTTGCTTTTAATTCCAGTTTTATTTATTAAATTTTTTGTTAATATATTTCTCAGGCACATAATTTAAAAGATTTTTTTTTAAAGTATAAAGTAAAAATTTTCCTTCTCATACTTTCCCCAAGTACTCAGCCTCCCCTCCTGGAAATAAACAATATTATCACCTTTCTACATATCCTTTCAGAGATACTGCATTCATACCTATGTATATATATGCTTTCCAAATATGAACATGTCATAGATGTATATATAGATATGTTTGTATATATGAAGACATGTACACATACAGATATATGAATCACCTTTTTTACACAAATAGTAGCGTATTATACATACCGTACTGCTCTGTGCTTCATTTAACAATATGTCTTTGAGATGGTTTCATCTCCAATGCACTAAAATATTCTTATTTTTTATGTCTGCGTGGTATTCCACTGAATGGACATTTCACAGTGTATTTAGCCTGCCCCTGTTGGTGGAAATTCAAGTTGTTTCTAAGGTTATGTTTTCACAAATGATGCTAGAAAGACATGATATATATCTTTTTGTAACTCATAAAAGTATGTATCAAATAACATTCAAAATGTGTATTTGATTGATGGAACAAATGTCATATAGATTGGGAATTTTAGTAGATACCAACAAATTAACCTCCAAATAGGTTTTATTAATTTTCAGTCCCTCCAGCAATCTCTAAAAGTGTTTTTTTTCCATACCTTGTCCATATACTGTTCTACCCAAGATGTCTTAGTCCTTCTGGGCTGCTATAACAAAAATACCTTAGACTGGGTAATTAATAAACAACAGAGATTTATCGCTCACAGTTCTCAAAGCTGGGAAGTTCAAGATCAAGATGCCCATAGATTTAGCGTCTGGTGGGATATGCTCTCTGCTTCCAAGGTAGTGACTTCTTGCTGAAACCTCACCTAATGGAAGGGGCAAAAGCAGCTTTCAGCCTCTTTTATTAGGGCACAGGTCTCATTCATAAGAGCAGAGTTTTATTATTTGATAATTCCCCAAAAAGTCCTAACTATTAATCCTATCACATTGAGTATTAGGAATACTTTAGCAATAAAACATATGAATTTTTGTGGGATACCCAACATTCAGACCGTAGTCATTGTCTTAATAGTTTTTACAAATTTGATAGATATAAAAAATTACTGCTGAGGAATTTCAATTTACATTTATCTAAATATTGATAAGTTTAAACATATTTGTATATTAAAAAGGCACTTCAATGTTTAATCAAAGTTTTCTTCATTTTTTATTGATTTATGTATTCTGATCTATAGGACCTTGTTCTATTTTAAGGAAATTGCACTTTGTCTTGATAAAGGATTCAAACATAATTTCTTTAGATTTTGTTTAAATTTCTTTAGTTTTTTTTTTTTTGAAGTTTACAGTGTTAATTGTATCAGTTTACAGCTTATAGGATTTATGTTATGTTGTAAACTACAGTCCCCACTTTGAGATTATTTTTAAAAATCTCATCCCATCTTTCCATCTAGAATTTTTAGAGTATTTTTAGGTTAAATGTGTATGACTCACCTGGAATTTATTTTTATATAAATTGTGATGAAAACATTGTCTTAAAGCAATGTTTTATTATAAATTTCAAAATAAAAGATAATTATGAAGTATAGAGCAGAATCAAATCAACAAATGTTTTTGCTTTGCATTCTCTCCATCCTAAAAAACAACCTGGAATATTTTTTAAATATTCTTATTTTCTTCCATTATCCGACAGGAGTTTCTGCACATTGTTTTCATGAAATATTAAATTTGAAAATATTTGTTAAGCTCAGCTTTAGGAAAAAATAATTTTTTATTCTAATATTATTTGAAATTCTTAAATTTTTAGCATTATACATTTAAACATACTTTTTGTACACTGATAAATATTCTTAAAAGATAAAGCAGAAATTGAAGAGGTTTCAGCATATGCGTAGATTAAAAAATAACTTTAAGACTCTAAAGTTAGCGTAAAATTAGACATATTAGCAGGTATAAACGTTTTAGGAGAAAGTAATCTGGGGAGATAATTACTGAGAAATCCAGGGGAAAAATACAAACACATTCCTTCAACCTTTCAGTAAACTGTTCTTTGGTTTCCATATAAATTTCCCTTGCTCTTGGAGTAGGACTTACAAAACACATTTTTCGCATATATATGAGAAAAAACACACACACACATATGTGTGTGTGTATGTATGTAAACCATTATTTTATATGTGTGTGTATGTATGTATATACATTAATCTTTTCTCTATTATTATCAAAAGCCCAAAAGCCAGTGAGACTTGCCTGTACTAATCATAGTGCACTAAGATATCTATTAACTCTTTTTATTTAAAAAATATCTAGGAGTTTCTGCATTTACTCAGTATGCAATCGAGCTTTCCTAGCACCATTTATTAAGGACTGTCTTTTCCCCGGTGTATATTCTTTCCAACTTTGTCAAAAATAAGTTGGCTGTAAGTATGTGGATTTCTTTCTGGGTTCTCTGTTCTATACCTTTGGCCAATGTGTCTGTTTTTATGCCATTACCATGCTGTTTTGGTCACTACAGCTTTGTGGTATGTTTTGGGGTCAGGTAGTATGATGCCTCCAGCTTCATTCTTTTTGATTAAGATTGTTTTGGATATTTGGGTCTTTTGTTGTTCCATACAAATTTTAGGATTGGTTTTTCTATTTCTATGAAGAACATCATTGGTATTTTCATAGGGATAACATTAATCTTTAGCTCCCTTTGGGTAGTACAGACATTTAATATTAATTCTTCCAATGAGTGGACACAAGACACAAAATGTCATTCCAATTATTTGCATCTTCTTCAATTGATTTCATCAGTTATCTTATAGTTTTCAGTATAGAGATCTTTGACCTCCATGTTTAAATGTATCACTATTTTATATTTTATAACTATTATACATTGGATTACATTCTTGATTTATTTTTCAGATAGTCTGTAATTGGTGTGTAGAAATGCAACTAATTTTATATGCTAATTTTGTATGCTGCGGCTTTACTAAATTCATTTATTTACTGGTTCCAATATTATTTTCGTGGAGTCTTTGGGATTTTCTGTATTTTTAATCATGCTGTCCTCAAACAGGGATAATTTGACTTTCTCCTATCCAATTTAGATGCCCTTTATCTCTTTCTCTTGCCCAATTGCTATAGCTAAGACTTCCAGTATTGTGTTGAATAAAAGCAGTGAAAGTGGACATCCTTATTTTGTTCCATAACTTAGAGAAAAATGCTCCCAACTTTTCCTTATTGAGTATGATGTTAGCTGTGGTTTGTCATATATGGCCTTTATTGTGTTGAAGTATATTACTTTTATATCTAATTTGTTGAAGATTTTTTATCGTGAAAAAATGCTAAATTTTATAGAATGTTTTTTTCTGTGTCTACTGAAATATTCATATTTGATTTTTTGTTTTTTGTCCTTGATTCTGTTAGTATGATGTATTACGTTTATTGATTTGCATGTGTTGAACCCTCCTTGTATTCCTGGCATGATTCCATTTGGTAATAATGAAAGATCTTTTTAATGTGTTGTTTAATTTGTTTTGCTAGTGTTGAGAGTCTTTGCATCTATATTCAACAGGGATATTGTCCTATAGTTTTCTTTTTTTGTTGTATCATTGTCCGGTTTTGATATCATGGTAATGCTGACTTTATAAAATGAGTTGAAAGTATTCCCACCTCTTCAATTTTTTATGATGAATTTGAGAAAAGTTAATATGTGTTCTTCCTTAAATATTTGATAATTCAATATTATTGGCAAATATTTATTAGCCGTGAAGCCATCAGGTCCTGGACTCTTCTTTGATGGGAGAGTCTATTATTGCCTCAGTCTTGTTCCTTATTATTAGTCTGTTCAGGTTCTCTATTTCTTCATGATTCAGTCTTGGTAGGCTGCATGTGTTCAGGAATTTATACATTTCTTATAGATTTTTCCACTTGTTGGCATATAATTGTTCACAATATTATCTTTTGTATTTGTATTGAATCATTTGTATTTCTGTGGCATCTGTTATGATGTCTCCTTTTATCATCTCTAATTATGCTTATTTGAGTCTTCTCTCTTTTGTACTTACACTAACTAAAGGTTTATAATTGTTGTTTATTTTTTGAAAACCAAGTCTTGGTTTTGTTAATCTTTCATATTTTTAAAATCTCTATTTTATTTATTTTTGTTCTGTTCTCTGTTATTTCTTTTCTTCTACCAATATTAAGTTTAGTTGGTTTTTGTTTTTCTAGTTTCCTAAGGTGTACCTTTCTTGATGTAAGTGTTTATTGCTGTAACTTCCCTCTTAAAACTGCTTGTGCTGTATCTCATAGGTTTGGGTATGCTGTGTTTCTGTTTTCACTTGTCTCAATGAATTATCTAATTTCTTCATTGACCCATTATTGTTCAGGAGCATGTTGTTTAATGTATGTGAATTTGTACAGTTTCCAATATTCCTTTTGTTATTGATTTTTAGGTTTTTTCATTGTAATCAGAAATGATACTTGATATTATTTTGATTTTTAAAAATTTAGTGAGACTTGTTCTGTGACCTAACATATGATTTGTACTGGAGAATGTTTCAAGTGCTGTTGAGAAAAAAATTTATTCAGCAGCTGTTGGATGACATTTTCTGGAAATGTCTGTGACATCTATTCAGTCTTGAGTGCAGTTTAACTTTTATATTTCTTTGTTGATTTTCTGCCTGAACGATCTGTCCATTGCTGAAAATGGAGTACTGAAGTAATCTACTATTATTTTATTGCATCAATTCCTTTAAGTCTATTAATATAGTATTTATATATTTAGGTGCTCTGATATTGGGTACATATAGATTTAAAATTCTTGTGTCTGCTTGCTGTATTGACCCCTTTATCATTATATAATTGCCTTTTTTTCACCATGCTTGACATAAAGTCTATTTTATCTGATATAAGCAAAGCTACTTTCAGATTAAAGAACTCGCCTTAGCATTTTTCTTGTAAGATAGGGCTAGTGTTAAGGAATACACTCAGCCTTTATTTGCCTGGGTAAGTTCTCTCTCCTTTATGTTTCCTGAATAGCTTTTCTTGGTACAGTATTCTTCGTTGGCAGGTTTTTTGGGCTTTTTATTTTTCCCATCAGCACTTTGAATACAGTATTCCACTCTCACTGAGAAATTCTCTGAAAGGTGTATTGGGGCTGTGTTGAATGTGATATAGTTCTCTGCTGTTGCTGTTTTAAGTATTCTTTATTTGACTTTGGTTGATAATGTGATTATTATTTGCCTTGGGAAATTCATTTTTGGCTTAAATTTGGTTGGCAATCTCTGTGTTTCTTGTACCTGAATGCTGTCATCTTTCTCCAGATTTGGGAAATATTCAGCCATTATTTGCTTAAATATGCTTTCTGGGACTTTTCCCTTCATCTCCATTAGGAATTTTTATTAATATTTGGTGGAACTTAATTCACTTGATGGTGGCTCATAATTCTCATAAGACTTCTTTACTCTTTTCTATTCTTTTTTCTTTTATCTCCTATTTCGTATATTCTCTCTTCAAGCTTGTTAATTATTTCCCTTCTTTGATCAAGTCTATTGTTGACGCTTTCTAATGTGTTTTTCAGGTCAGTTATTGTATTCTCTATTCATTGTATTCAGTATTCTTCAATTTTAAGATTTCTGCTTGGTGTGTTTTTACTTGTGTAAACACTATTTCTTTGTCAATTTTCTCATTTTATTATTAGATTATTTTTCAAATTTCATCAGTTTTCTATCCATATTTTCTTGTGATTCCCCTGAACTTCTTTAAGGAGATAATTCTGAATTTTCTGACAGACATTTCATAGATAGTCAATCTGTGCCCCTTGCTGAAGCTTTGTTGTTTTCCTTTGGTGATGTCATATTTCCCTGAGTTTAACAATGCTTGCATTGATGTCTTCACATTTGAGAAGAGAATCACCTTGCCCAACTTTTGCAGTATTCTTTGGTGGTATTAGACCTTTACTACTTAGTACCAAAAGTTAATCCTTTGCTTCCAATTCTGGGGAGGACTTATAGCGAGCACTAGAACTAAAACACTGCACTGGAACTAAACTGCTACCCTACCTTTCTTTCGCGGTTTGAGTAAGACTTACTCTGTGAGTTGAAGCTGAAATGCTGCATCAGAACTGAATTGCTGCTCTGCTATTATTTCCCAGTCTGTGGAAGACTTATAGAGACTATAAGAACTTAAATGCTGTACCAGAATTATATTGCTGTCCTATTTTTCTCTGGTCTGATGAAGACTTAAGTGGCACCAAAACCTAATTCCAACATTTTAGTTATTTCTAGGACAGGAGAAAGATTCACATGAACATCTGGGTTTGTAAAAAATATGGCCAGGGATTTGGGCCTTCTTGCATATTGTACCTACTGTAGCTCTATGTCTCCAGCCAGTCTCCTTACTGTGGCATCCATGCTGATTAGAGGGAAGAATAGCTGCCAAGATCTGTGTACCACTCACTGTGATAAGAGACGTACTCTTTATCCAATTTACCCCAGGTGATTGAGCCTTCCTGGCACTCCCAGTCTTTCCAGTGGGATGGAACTGGAGTTGGCTTCCCATGAAGATTATCAGACCAGTGGAGAGATTGAATATCTACCTCCAACTCCTTCCTCTCACCTCAGAACCCACAGGTCTAGGGAAATTCTTTGCAAATGGTGTTATGCCAGCTTGGAGGAAGGAGCAGCACAGACTAAAATGACTATTTCTCCTACTGGTCATGCCTTCTCTCGATACTGTAGGCCCAAGAGATTTCTTCATTACTCCCCTGAATTCAGGGTGGTGGTCTTGTCTTTGAATAGTTTCTAATTATATTTTTGTGGGAGTAGTGATACAAGGGAATCTTATATTCCACCATCATGCTGACATAACTTCTCTCAGTTTTTTTCCATTGCAGGGTTCACAAAAACAGAGTTACAGAACCATAACATCACTTTCAGATATATGCATCCTTAGGACCCACTCAAGAGCTACTGAATCAGAAACTCTTGAGGGTGGGGTCCAACATTCTGCATTTAAACAAGTCCTCCAGGTACACTCTAATGATCAAAAATCACTCATCTACTGCATGACTCAGACAGGTAAAGGGAAAGTTAAAATGTGGAAAAAGCTCTGAGAGAAAAAAAAGGTGTTCTATGAGCACATAGGAGGCTCACATAATCCACTGGGGATAGACAGATCATGAAAGGCTTCTAGGATGAGAAGAAGCCATATAAAGAATAGGTAAGTTAAGTGGGAAGGATGTGTTAGGGAAAAGAAGGATGGGGCATGGTGATGGACAAAGGGCCATAGAGAATATTACAAATAAAGAAAAGTCCCACAAGTGCAAGATCTCAGCGGTAGGAGAAGGTTGATGCCTTTCAGAGCTGAAAACTGAAGCAACCGTAACCAATTACAGTGCTGAGCTAATCACGAGGTTTGTTTTGTTTGCTTGTTTTTGAGACAGAGTTTCACTCTTGTTGCTGAGGCTGGAGTGCAATGGCACGATCTCGGCTCACTGCAACCTCTGCCTCCTGGGTTCAAGTGATTCTCTTGCCTCAGCCTCCCGAGTAGCTGGGATTATAGACACATGCCAGCCCACCCAGCCAATTTTTGTATTTTTAGTAGAGACGGGGTTTCACCATGTTGGCCAGGCTGGTCTTGAACTCCTGACCTCAGGTGATCTGCCCCCCTCAGCCTCCCAAAGTGCTGGGACTACAGGTGTGAGCCACCTCACCCAGTCCTAATCATGAGGTTTTTATCAAGGTGAATATGTCACAAGTCATTTGATACTAGTATCAGTGAAAGTCATAAGGACTGAAAATTATTTCCTTTTACTGGTGACAAGTCAGGTTAAAGAAGAAAAGGGATGTTTTGTAAACCAAGTTAATGGATTTGGATTTGTCCTGAAGGAAATGTGGAGCCACTGAGAATTTTAAGCAGCAGCATGGCATGATCAGATATGTGTTTATAAAAATGTATCTGACTACAGAATTGAGAATTAATTGGAGGGGCGAGACTGGGAGCAAGTAGAACAGCTATAACAACAGACTATTTGGATAATCTGTCTGTGTTAAATTTCCTGATTTTCTCTTGCTAAAGAATTCATTTACAAAAATATGCCCTAGCTTTTTGATGTATGTTGAATAAAAATAATACATACAGAAAAATTAAAGTCTTATGTCTTAAATAAGGATTTCCATTTTAAAGGTCCTGAGCAATTATAGATATTTGTTAAAAAGTAAGGGGAACTAACAAGCAATTTTCAGTATATTAAAAAGCCCAACAAGTGTCATACATTTGTGTAAATGCAAATTAAAAATTCATGGTTTTCTTTTTAATTTGGGGCGAATTACATCAATTCAGTACAGGCACTCTAGTGATTTAGTGCTGATTGGAAACTCCAGCTTGACCTTTACATATTGCTGGAGAACAGAAACATCAGAAAATGAGCTTTTTGCTTAACAGATGCTATATGAAAGAAAAAACAATGAAATTCAATGGTAGAAAAATAAATCCACGTGTCTTGATAGTTGAAGATTACAAAACATGACATTTAATCTATTTTATAATATAGCTGGACCCAAGTGAATTAGGTAGTCATCTAAGTATTTATTAGACCAAAAAATGACTCCCCCCCAAGAAAAATTTAATTGCATGAAAATAGCTTAATTTTTGAGATAGTCATATTTTATTTGTAAGTAATTACACTCAGAGCTTCTATGAGAGGGAAAAGTTAGCCACCAACAAAGCTCAGAGACATCAGAATTTGAGCAGGGTCCCAAATCAATGTTCGTTTTTCTTAGATGTAGGGAGCTACTGGGGTTTAATGTCGTTTTGTACACATTTAAATTCAATTTAGTATCATCTTTTGAGTGGCAGCTTCTTTTGGAAACTGACTGAGCTGATGACAGTTTATACTTTTAGTGAAGTACAGTAAGACTTCACTGTAGTGACTTTTTTGTTGGAACAAACTCACACAAATCTAAATAAGACATCCAAAACCTTTATGGAAAATAGTGCCCACTAGAAGTGTAATATAGTACTGATTGTACCTATGATATTCCCATTAAATGACTTAATGAACCTTATTCAATGTAATTTGTGTCTAGATGGTGCTGGTAACACACTTAGCTAGTGATTGATTCTCACTGATGAGTAGCTATGTGAATTAGAAAACTATGAATGAGTCTAATTATAGTATGCTAGAGCTACTGCTAGATGTACATAAAAACGATCAAACTCGGGCATAACCACTGTGCAGATGAATGCTTTTCCATATGTGGATGCTCACACTAGCGCTATGTCTATGGCAATAGCTCTGATTAGATTGCAAAGTAGCCCCTAAGATGGCACAGCTCAACTGCCATTCCAATTTTGACAGCCTTTTTTTTCTTTTTGCCATTTAGAGAGAGAAAGAACTCCCCGTCAGATCTGCAAAGCTGCAAACCCAGCCACAGGCTTGGTCTGTTTTCTTGGCCCTCTCAGTATTTTCCTGTGTCCTTTCTGTTCCTGACTTGGCTGAATGCAGGCTCCCCACTGAGATCCTTTTCTCTGTATAACTCTTCCCCTTCTGGCCAGCTGGTCCTTTTCGGAGGCTAAGTTCTTTGTATCCATTGGAAGTCTCCCTCTCATTTTCATAGCATCTTCGGGAAAGGTGTTTCTCTGATTATTGCACAAGGTCCTTGAATTTAAAGTAGTTTTCCTCTTTTTTAAAAACCACTTTGTTGAGGTATGATTGATATATTTAAAAACTATACATATTCAGTCTATACAACTTGATAAATTTGGGGATAAATATACACCCATGAAACCATCACCACCATCAAGGCCATAAACATATCTATCACCTCCCAAAGTTTCCTTTTTATTTGCCCAAATTAATTTAACATATATTCATAAGATATCTTTTGTATTACATAGGAATTTGGGATGGCATATAAGACCATGTTGATTTATGATTTTATGTGTTAACTATGAGCCTTGGGAGACTCAGGATTTATGATGAAAGAGTTGGAGTCTTTCTAGTGGGCCCTTATATGACAAATGTCCTAGGCTCCTCACTGGCACTGCTCACCGCTCAAAAAAAAAAAGAAAAAAAAAAAAAAACTTGACCCAAGAGACAGTCCCACTTTGTGAACATCGTATATTCTTTAGAACTTTTTTAGTTATACTATGTCTTCCTGAAGGTTCAGTACTTGGCCTGCTTATCTTAGTTGTAAAATCATCGCGAGTTTTTATAAGGGAAGGAAAATATATCATTTTCAATTCTCCATCTTGAAGACCCTTAGAATTATGTTAACTGTTGTGACCTTTGCAGCACATTGGGAAAAAGTGTTCCAGGAGAGTTTGTGATTATTTAATTGTTCCACAGAAGAAGAGCTAGTTGGGATATTGCTGGGATATATTATTTTATGTCCTATTTTTTTAATGACTCCCTTTGAATTACAGCATCTCTCTGTTAGATGAAAAGGCCTTATATTTATTTCAAAAGCATCGTTTATTATGGTTATTCTGTTATTTAGAATTTATTGCAGATGTTTCATCTACATATAATTTGGGTGATGCATTTTCTAGTTGCTATATAACAGATATATTTCCATAACATGGCAAAATGTAAAGAAGCTGGCAGCTTGGGGTATTTATGTTCAGCCCTCTTCAGATTTTCCTTATGGTTTTACAGATATGGATTTTAATCATGCTTTGTACTTTGCCTGAGATTCATTTTCCAGTCCAATTTTAAATCCCCAGGACAAAAAGCATTTCTACCTGAAAACATTTTACTGTATTTTAGTTATGTGCATATGAACACACATACACACACATACATCCATCGATATGTGGTACATTTAACCCACTGTAGTTTTTTGTTATTTTTTTGATATCTTAGGTTTACAAGGTTTGTGTGCTAAAATGGTAAATATTATCTATTAAATAATATTTTTAGAAAATAATTAACTCTTTGACCCAGGATATTAACAGTAATTGAGAAAATCAGGGTTGGCTGGAAGAAACAAATCTGACCTATTGCTGGAAATAAAAAAGAGCTCTCAGTGATTTTTTTTATTAAGCATCATCTTGGCAATGAATGGTGTTTTGTTAATGCAGTGTTTTTCTTCATTTTTCTGAAAAATGGCTAACCTATCTTTAAAGCAGATTTGGACAACTCTTGACTATATGCATGGAATACACTCAGTCCTCTGGTGGCTACAAGGCCCTAACATCCCTGTTACAGCACAGCAGGATACTATTCCTTAAGAGCCAGTTAGGCCAGGAATTGTTGAGCTCTCACACAACTGTCTTCTCACAGGAAAACTGGGTGGCTGTCATTGAACCTCAGGGGATACAGTGACCTTATGATTCATGTAATTTAATTATGCATAAGATCAGGCAGATTAATGACATGACATTTATTAATTTAAATATATTAGTATTAAAATTGTATTCACATTAATATAGTTTCTCAGAAGCTATCAGAACAGAAAGTACCAATAAAACATAAGAAATATGCCAACCCCTACACACTTTATATTCCAAACCAACCAAATAGTTCTTCCCATGTATGGCTCAGATTTTCCTCTAACCTTGACTTTTCTCATTAAAAAGGTAGTAGCTCTCCCTGCACCTATATTTACATTTTCCAATCCTACCTATTCATAAAGGCACAATGTGAATACCATCTTTTCTGTAACAAATTCTTGATAGATTTAACAGTAAATAATTTCTCCCCACCCTTAATTCCTATTTGGGAGTTTGTTCCACTTTATGTTACTGTTATTTTTTGCAAGTCTTAGCTTTCCCATTATGCCACAGGCTCTTTGAAGGGAGGATCTGAGTTTAATTCATCTGTGAGAATCACTTCCTTGCCCCTGTCCATACACAGTACTTTCCACAAGGTATCTGCTCCATAAATACTGATAGAACGAATGAATCAAAAATATTTAAAAGTTTTTAGACAGAGAATGTAAATGATCCAACAAATTATAGCATACTAAAAGCTGCTTTTAACCCCTCCTTCATTCTGGAGTCCATTATAGCATCTAGTCTCAGTTAAATCTTAGGTTGTAGACTGAGGCAAGTCAGTTCTGTCCCACAAAATTGTCTGTGATGGTAGATATATTTTATACTTGCACTATCCGATATGGAAGCCTCTAGCCACATGTAGCTGTTGACCACTTGAATTGTACCTAGACCAATTGGATTAGTGAAGTTTGTACTTTATTTACATTTATTTTAAACTTAAATAGTCACATTTGGCTAGTGGCTACTGTATTGGAAAACATAACTCTGGAACTCAGAACAAATGGCGACGTTCATATTGTATTAAAAAACTTCAGCTGGACTGCAACTAGGGTTCACTAGGCTGAGACTTTCAGGGTAATGCAAGTACATGGTTGACCCTTAAATTTTGCACTCAAGGACACCCCATGTGCTTCACCTTAGTCTCAGCCATGCATTTCAGAGATTACTAGCCAGAGTTTCTTACTACTGACACTTTACCCTATGTTTTTGGGCCCATGTTAAACCACAGATGGCACTGAGATGCTATTACTGACTATTGGAGAGTCATGTTATCTAAAGAATGAATTGTTCACAGATCTAATGAAATTTGTTTTCTGCTACAGTGAGAATTATGATGTTTTCTTTTATTCTTTTCCTTTCCCATAGGAGCCTTTTAAATTATCAAATATCCTTTCCATAATCAAATCGAATGTTATCTCCTCTATGAAGTGACTCTTGGTGCTTTGTATATTCACTTCTCCTGACAAAAGTGTGGTAGAAATGCCAAGTGTTAGCTCTATAGAAGTGCCACAACATGTGAGTTATGGCAAAGAAAAATTCAACAAGTGCTATTAGGTACAACCAATGAGCCCCCGAGAAACCAATGTGGTCTGCTATTTCTTACCACCCTTAAAAACACAAGGAGAATTAACTTCACTGTGCCTCAGTTCCCCCACCCCACAGCATGGTGATGCTAACACCTAATTTATGTTAATTTTCTTAAGTGCTGTTTAATGAGTATCTGCTATATGACTGATATTTGCACTAAAGGCAGAGATTTTATTCATCAAGAGAGATTTTGCTTTTTGTTTCACAGAATAGACCCAACAATTAAATAAGCAATTGCAATAAATGTCTATCATGACTACAAAACTCTTGTTTTAGTGAATGGAACAGAGTAGGCACTCATTAATTCCAGTAATATCCTTTCAAATATTAAAGCTGAGGAGTCTATTTCATAAGGTCCAAAGAGTAAATGTGTTAGTAGGACATGACCATGTTAAACAATTGTAGATTAATTTTACCAAAGCTTGTTGGTAAAGGAAGAACCATTAGAATAATCTCCTCCATGAAGTAATGATTTGTTCAAGTATAACTTATAAAGTCCTTCAGAGTTAAAAATGAAAGGAAAAAATACATTTTCTCTAGTTAGCACAATTGGTAAAATTAAACATCCCTGTATTTTGATAGCTACAAGTAGATTATAGAAATAGACCATCTGGGATCGATGATTAACCTCCCCCCTGCAAAAAAAAAGTTGAATGCTAGAGGACATCAGTTGAATGCATTTTAATTTCATGTTATTATTGGTAGTTTTGAGCTGCAGTTATTTGGGATAAGGTTAATTCGTAGACTTTCTCCCACAACAAAAGCATTGCCTTTGCTGAAGCCCTTTTGTTGATTTACTTGCTGATTGCAATCCAGCATAACAGCCACATTTACAATTAAATTGGTAATTGACTATTTAGATCACTGTTCCCCATGCAACACTAAACTTGTAAGTAATGATTCAGGCATTAATAAGCAAGCCACACAATTTTAAAAATGCACCACAAATTTTATATCTACCTAATGAATTGATAAATCCAGAAGAAAATTCCAGTTAGATACTATCTGCTATAAAATTAAAGATAGAATATGAACAAAACATAGCCTAACTTTAGTTATTTACAGATGAGTTATCTAGTTTGAAAGATTCTTAGATTCTTTTCTATATTTTGGTCATCACAATGTCACTGACATTACTTCACCAATGCATGGATAAACAATGAAGAAAAAACGACACTCAGATTAGTCAACTTGCATGCCTATAAAGGGCTTGTAATAGTGTTGAGCCTGAGATAAGAAGAAAAACCAAAAGGGTATGTGGGCCTGTCTGTGCTCTTCTAATAACGCATCTCGCTTGTTTCTACTATTTTTAAGAAAAATGAGAGTTGGCTGTATTAGAATCTCTGGTTAGTTAGGGATCCTCAGTTTCCTGTTGACTACATACTCTCCTTGTGTTTTTAAGGGTGGTGAGAAATAATAGGCCACACTGGTTTCTTAGGAGCTCATTGGTTGTACTTAATAGTGTTTGTTGAGTTTTTCTGTGCTATAACTCACTTATTGTAGGACTGCTATCGAGCCAACGCTTGGCATTTCTGCAATATTTACTATTTTCTTAATGTGTTTATTAACTACTTCCACCTCTTTCTATGCACAGATAGGGGGAAAAAGCCAATATGGTGGCTTGCTACATCTTTTCAGCAAGCGTCAAATTGTACAGATATCCAGTCTCTTCACTGACCCCATTTAGTCTGGCTGTTAGATACTGAGAAATAGTCATTTTAAGAACAGCAAGGCCCTAGGAACTGTCTATTGTTGCTAACCCTGAGATACATTTTGGAATCCTGAATCACCCTCAAGTGATTTAGTTCACTAAATACATCATAATGAAATATAGACATTTAGACATATAGATTTACTTACTTGTCATTAAGCCTAGGGAAAACCAGGACTTGCAATCTTTAAGTCCCCTTTCAATTCTAAAACTCCCTGACAATGAGCAATCTGACAGTTATATCATGATACGATCATGTCTGCCACTGCTTCAGTGCTAATTCACATTGAATTGCCCTTTCCTGCCTCTTGACTTTCAGATTAGTTTTGATAAAACACGAATATGGTATTTTCTAGCTGATCATTCTGATTTCTAATCTGACATGTTGTCATATTTTTATTTATAGATTTTGGTTTACAAGTCAGCACTCCAGGGAGATTTCTGGTTTTTTGACCTTCACTAAGGGTCTCTTACATTCAAATAATATCTGAATATGGTATAAGTATCTGAATTTCACTCATATTATAAAGCTATTTTTAAAAATCTCAATTATAAAAATTAAAATATCCTGCATTAAAATATAATTTTTTTACTAATTATAAACTTAAAAAGTTTTTAATTGACATGAAATCACATGTTAGTGTACAACATTTTATTTTGAAGTATATGTACATTGTGGAATGACAAAATATAGCTAATTAACATATGCATGACCTCACATAGCTATGATTTTTGTTGTGAGATTACTTTATATCCACTCTCTTAGCACTTTTCAAGAATGCAACACATTGTCATTAACTATAATTACATATTGTACAATTGATCTTTTGAACTTATTTCTCCTATCTAACTGAAATTTTGTATCCTTTAATCAAGGTCTCCACAACCCATCACCCAAACTCCTACCCCTGCCCGACCATTCCAGCCCCTGGTAACCATCATTTTACTCTCGGCTTCTAAGAGATCAACTTTTTTAGATTCCATATATGAGTGAAATCATGTGATATTTGTTTTTAATACCTGACATTTCATTTAACGTAACTGGAATGATTATCAAACATTATCAAAATGACGGAAATGTATAGAATATAAGCTCTTAGGTCCAATTAAACACATACACTACTCTTCCGCCATTCTTGCCATCAACATTGCACCCCATTAAGTTTCCAAGTTGAATAAAGCGGAAGGCTTTATTCAAAATGTCATCTCAAGACTTTTTTGAATGGCCTGAGGCTTAGGAGCAGTTCTTAGTTCAGTAGTCTATTGTGGTTAAGAAACTTTATTATAGAAAGTTTTAATGTGATATAATTAAAAGTTTTGCCATTCTGTTTGGCTTCTCCAATCTTATTTCCATGTGTAATTTTTTGATATTCAGGATTTGTTTATGGCTTTACCACAGCTTTAAAATAAAATACCCCTATTTAATAATGGATATATATATATATACACACACACACACACATACCAGTGGAATACTATTGAGCCTTAAAAAAGAGGGAAATCCTGTCATTTGTGGCAACACGTATGAACCTGGAGGACATTATGTTAAGTGAAATAAGCCAGGCACAGAAAGACAAACACTGCATGATCTCACATATTTGTGGAATGAAAAATAATTCTACTCATAAGAACAATGAGTAAAGTGATGGTAGCCAGAGGCTGAGGGAGGGGAGATTGGGGAGATCATGTCCTTGTTGATCAAAGCACACAAGTTTTAGTTAGAAGGATAAAGTTCAAAAGATCTATTGTACAACATGTGACTATTATTAATAACAATATATTGTATATTTAAAAATAGCTAAGAGAGTAGATTTTAAGTGTTCTCAGCACAAAAAAGCATTATAGTATGTGAGGTAATGCATATATTAAAAAGCTTGATTTAGTCATTCTGCAGTGGATGCATATATCAAAACATCATATTGTGTACCATAAATGTATACAATTTTTACTTGTCAATTAAAAAGTATAAAATTAAAAAATATAGTAATATGTCATATCAGTGAGCTTTATCTTATACTTGTTTTCTATTAGTAATAGAAAACATATCAGTTACCTTTTCCTTAAGAGCCTAGATTATTGAAAAAATATTTTATTGTGAAAAATGTCCTACATAAAAATAGTGAATATTTATGATTTATAAAAAGATAATAAGATAAGCACCTTAATACTAGTGACCCAAGTTTAGAAAGAGAATACACTGATAACATCAGTCTCCAAAAATAACCACACTCTTGAAGCTTCTGTCAATGATTCCTTTTCTTTTCATTATAGTTCTACTACATATAAATATTTATATACTTTATTATCTAATCTTGTTTTTAAATTGGTATATATGGAATCATACTAAATATGTTTTTCCATGTTATGTTCCTTGGCCTCCACATTATGTGTTTGGTATTCATTCAGGCTTCTGTTTGTAACTGTTTGTTTTACTTTGGATTCCCTGAAAATAGATTCTGAGGTGAAGAATTGCATGCAGAAATTTCACCTAAGAATGCTCTAAAGCAGTGCTGGCCAATAGAACTTTGTGCAGTGGTAGAAGCATTCTATACCTGCATTGCCTAATAGAGTAGCTGTAGCCACTAGCCATAGGTGACAATCGAGTTAGTCAATTTAAAAATTTAAAAATAAATTTCAACATCCACATATAGCTTGTGAACTATGGTACTGGATAGCAGAGCTCTAGAGAGACATACCTGTAAGAAAGTAGGAAGCAGAATTGGACAGAGGTAGAAGCTGACTCAGCCAGTCCTCTGGGCACATCTAGAACTGGGATAGGCTGTCAAAGGTGTCCCCAGTTGAAGCAAAGCAACTGAACTTTAGTATGACAGCATGAGACAGTCATTGGTGCTGCCTCCTAGAAGAAGGAGCAACCTTGGCTGAGTCAGCTCTTCACTGGAAATTAAGGGCAATTTCCAGTGAAGAGCATATCTGTGAGCCTTTAGCAGCCAATATTACCAGAAGCAAGTATTACAGGATACTGGGAGTGTTGCTTCATTAGCCAGAAAACTTTGTGGCCAGTGGCACCTTTGCCTGAGTTTTGCTCGAGCCCACTGGACTTGTTTCACCCACTCACACTGGCAGGCCATGCTTGGCTTGTGCTACTGGCCTGGATCCCATTCCTTCAAGGGTGAACCAGGCATGAAGCAGTGAGGGGTGTATGAGTGAGCAAGCATGGAGTCCGGCTGCTCTGCACAGCCAGGCACACTGGCTGTGGTGGGGCAGGCAGCTCCAGATGCTGGCATGGGTGCCAGCTCCCTGCAAGGCTGCAGCTGGTCCAGGCTTGCCACAAGCAGCTTCCACTGCTGGCACCAGGGAACATGGTGGTGCCTGGAAGTCTGGAACACCAGGAACCATAGAGTCCCAAAGAAGGTGTCACAGCCCTGGCTTGGGAGCTTCTAGTCTGGGTTCCCCGAAGGGCTGCAGCTCTTCTCTTTTTCTCTCTTCTCTCCTTCTTATTGCCCGCAACATGGTGAGCAAGGGGCATGTTTCTGCCCTGTTTGTGTTACAGCTCTTTTAGTCCTGCTATTCAGTGGGTCCCAAGTTCTTGTCTCACATCCAGGAAGAATGAGGTACACCGATAACTAAAGGGTGAGTAAGGTGAAGAGGTGCTTTATTGAGCAACAGTACAGCTCTCTGGAGACTCGAAGTGGGTAGCTCCTATCCATAGGCAGGCCATCCTGTCAAGGGTGCAGTTTTCAGCAGACAAGAAACCCAGAGTGGGTAGCTCCTATCATCAGGCAGGTCATCCCAACATCTGCTTAGCTCTCAGCTGAAAGAAGACCCTCAGTGGGCAGCTCCTCTCTGCAGACAGGTCCTCTGAATGTCTCCCCAAGTCTGTCTGAGTCTGGGGTTTTTATGGGCTTCAAAAGGAGGAAGTGTGTTCTAATTAGTTCATGGGTGGCTATGAGAGGGCCCAGAAAAAGCACCATAAGTTCTCATTCCAGTCTGTGGAACTGGCAGCCCAGCCCCCAGCTTCAGGCCTTCCCAGGCCCTTTCCACCCAGGAGCCCATCTGCCTCCCACTGTCATCAGCCTGTCAGCCCAGGTGCCCAGGCTATTTGTACTGAGGGGCACCTGCAGGCCTACACCAAGGCAGCCTCAGTAACCCCCACCCCGGCCTCCCTCTCATGCCCCTCAGCACCCAAAGTCTGGAGGGGCCAAGGCAGCAGGGAGCTGGCATTTCAGCACCACCTCCAGCAAGCAAACACACCTCTGGGTTGTGACAGTGCCCAGGCTTAGTCTCAACTTTGCTTCAAAATTGGAGCGGGCACCAGGAGCAGGAAGAGGCCAGGCAGCAGGAGCAGGCATTTCTGAGTCTGCTGAAGAAGGGAGGCATTTCTGAGCCTGCAGAGGAAGGGAGGCCTTCTAGGGCCCCTGAGCTCAGGAATGCTCAGGTCTGCAGCTGCGCCCAGAGGGGCGGGATTTCCATTCCTCCAACTTGGAAGGGGTGGGGGCTTCTGCCTGTTCCTGGCTCCTGCTAGCTCTGTGGAGCATGCAGTCCTGGCTGCGCCTCGCCGGCTGGCTGCAGCTGTCATCTTCACAACAGCCTCTCCAGATGGGCTGCCACTGCCATCATTAGGGGATTGGTGCTAAGCTCTGGAGAGATTCTGAGCAGATCACTGCAGTATCCATGATAGAGCTGATCATTTATTTTTACTGCTCTATAAGAATTTAATTCTATAAATAAACCACAGTTTACTAATATATTCTATAGATGATAAGAGATTTAGGTTATTTCCAGTTTGAGGAGGTATGGCTATGGTAAACCATGTTTCTCTAAACAGTCCTGTATATGTCTTCTGGTGAATAAATGCAAGAATTTCTGTAAGATATATACCTGTAAGTAGAATTACAGAAAGTTAGGATATGTGTGTAATTGACTGCACTAGGTAAAGCTTGGATGTTTTCCACATAGTTATAGAGTTTACAAATTGCAGCCTCTCATTCAGTGCCTCAACTGTATCAAATGAAAGGTTTATTCAAAATTTCTAATCTACCTTGCAGAAAATAAGCTTGGATATTTTAACATCATTTTTCTCTGAATGCAGTGTTGAAATAAATTTAACCCTGTAGTGGTTGGCACTAAATTCTAAAATAACCACCAGTGAGTAATGCTATTGTTTAATGCTTTTCCCTTGAATCTTGACTGAATCTGTGACTTGCTTCTAGCCAACGGAGTACGGCAAAAACCATAAACAAAAACAACAAATATAAATTCACATTTAGATTATTTTGTAGGTTAAAGGTAAAGGATTTTTACAGATGTAATTAAGGTCCTTAGTAAGTTTGAATTGAATCAATGAAAAGAAAGACTACATTGTGTGAGTCTGATTTAATCAGGTGAGCTCTTTTAAAGGGGGCTTCAGCCTTTTCTGAGGTCAGATACATTGTTTTTCTGGTCTTAAAGAATCAAGCCTTCCTGAATTCTAGAGATGCAAGGAAATTAATTCTTCCAACAACGATGTGAGTTTGCGTGAGGACCCTGAACTCAGATGAAACACCACCGCCAGCCAATGGCTAGATTGCAGCCCCCTGAAACATAGAGCAGAAGACCCAGCGGAGCTGTGCCTGGACTCCTGACCCATTAAAACTATGTGACAATAAATGTATATTTTTTTAAAGCTGCCAAAATTGTAGCAATTTGTTACACAGCAAAAGAAAACAAACACCCATTTGCAGCAAAATTTCCCCTTTTTTTATCACAATATTTTATTTTCTCCATCTGACTATTACCTTTTCTTGAGTATTTTTTATTAGAGTCAGAGACTGTATTCTTTCTGTCTTTAAGACAATCCTTAATTCCTGGAGAAGAGACATTGAATATCATTCAAATTGCTTTCATGTAGTATCTAGTAGTAACTGTGTCCTTTCAAATAAATTTTTAACTTTCCCAAGGATAAATGTACTTGTAGGAATTCAAGGATTGAATAGAAGTTATTTATGTTTATTTCAAAGATAAAATATATAAAAATAAATTTCCTGGAACATCTAAGAATACCTAAGTTTAAGAAAAGAAAGGTATGGGTTACAGTATTTTAAGATTCCTCTAAAGACAAAAAGGGGTTTTAAGAAGATAACAATGACAGAAACATAAGGAAAATTTGGATGATACCTGAAACATAACCAGAAAAAGCATATACGAGTTTAAATTTTATAAAGAACAATGGAATTATGTTATTACAGATAAAACTAGCTGCTAAATTAAATACATTTAAACTCAAATATGAGTAATAAGTTTTATTGTTACATGAAAGTCTAAAAATCAGTCTGACTGATACTCAAGTAGTCTTCCTGTCATAGTTTGGGTTGTCCAAGAGCAGGGCCTAAGAGAAAGACTCGAAGGTAGTTTATTTGAGATGTGATCCCAGGAAAGAGAAGCTGAATATGTAGAGAAAATGACATAAAGAACAAAGAAAAGCAGTAACATGTGCTATAGTGAGCTGGTAAATCTATGCTCTGTTTCTCTGAGAAGCCATTGAAAACCACATGAAACATATTTGAGAATTGTCCCAGTGGAAGATGGTGAGTTCAATAGGTTTAATGATGTCCCCCAGAAAGACTTGTTGTTCACCCAGAACCTCAGAGTGTGACCTGATTTGGAACAAGTGCCTTTGCAAATGTAACTAAGGTAATCATCTTGAGATGAGATCCTCCTAGATTAGAATAGGCCCTAGATCCAATGACAGACATTCTTAAGGGAGCCAGAAAAGGAGCAGACACACAGAGAGAAGAAGCCCTTGTGAAGGCAGAGGCAGAGATCAGTGTTATGCAGCTACAAATTGAAGAATATCACAGCCTAGCAGCCGTCAGGTGCTAGGAGAGAATCATGAGATGGATTTTCCTTCAGAGCCTCCAGAAAGAACCAACCACTGCCCCATAGGGCTGCTTGGGCTTCCTCACAGCATAATGGCTGTATTTTAAGAGCAGATGTTCAAGCATCAAGAGCAGAGACAAGCATTGAGAATTGCATTTCTTAAGACTACAGCCTGGAAATAGATCGATTCTGCCATATTCTATTGGTCAAAGTCACCCATGTTCAAGGGGAGAAAAACAGACATACTTTTTGAAGGAAGAATTGACAAATAATTTGAAACTATCCTTAACCCTCCACACTTGTTAGGTGTGTACCCAAGAAAAAGGAGGAACAGATTAGGTGAACAGCTATTCAGCCTCTGTCATGATTGGAGCTTTTTAAGCTGTTTATCCTTTTAAGCAGTAACTGTATATTTTCATCAACATCCTATGAAGTACTTAAAACTTGTCTTAATCCATTCAGACTGTTATAAGAAAAGTCCTTATACTGGGTAATTTATAAGCGACAGAAATTTATTTCTCACAGTTCTGAGGCCAGGAAGTTCAAGATGAAGGTGCTAGCAGATTTGGTGTCTGCTAAGGGTCCATTCCTTATAGATAGCACAATCTTTCTGTGTCCTCACATGGCAAAAGGAGTGAACCAGCTCCCTCAGGCCTCTTTTGTAAGGGCATTAATCCTCTTATGGAGGGTTCCAGCCCCATGATGACCTAACAACTTCCCAAAGGCCTCACCTCTTAATAGTATTGCATTGGTGATTAGGTATCAATGTATGAATTTGGCCGTGGGGATTAGACCATATCACTTATGGATTACGTTTTCATATCTGTGAACTTAGTTACAAGTATATAATCATAGGAATGCATATTAACAAATGCACAGGGCATGTAATCAATTTTTAGATACAGTATGGGATTTTTTTTTTGGTACAGCATTCCCTGAAAAAAGTGATGTTTTTATATATAGATACCCATGTGTACCTGGAAGTTTATAACATTTGGAGACATCAGATACTAGAACATTTTTATTATGTTACACTAAAATCTTCTCTGTTGAACATTTTACTCACAAGTAAAAGTATTAGTATTATTTTCTTGACCACAAGAAACAAATCCAAGTTATCTTCTAGTCTTCTGTACAACAACCCATCATGTATTTGAAATCAGCTATCATGTTACTCCACAGTTTGTTATCTTTGTTCTAAGCACTACCAGTGCTTTTAAAGAGGTGATATATGAAGCAGAAAATAAATGCTAGCCAGATATGATCTATTGCATTTTTCTTTTTTAATACAAGTGTAATTTACCTAAAGAGAAAGGAGCAGCTATTAGTTTATTAAAATGGTAGTGTTTTATATTCAAGAAACTTTCATATGCATGTCTCTTGGATCCTCAGGGCCTCGTCAATTACTACAGCATATACCATAAACTTAATTAAATGTAAGTATTCCCCCATTTTGGTAATACATATATAATATTAAATATATTCTACACATACACTTGCTATAACTATCAGAAATATAGAAATATATATGTATATATTATCATTTCAATATTAGGAATCTAAAGTTTTGAAGAGATTAATTCTTTGCCCAAATTTATACAATAAATTAAGGGTAAGCTGAGACCAGAGTATAAGTTTCTGATCCTATGTTCAGTTACTATTTTTCTATTATACCGTGCTGTTAAATAATTTATATATTTAAAATTCCACATTCAGAATTGTAATATTTTATAATTATGTATAGTTTAATTGACTATGTACAGTCTATTCAAATTCAAGGAACAATTTTGAGATGTTGAAAACCACTTAGAGTGCTCAAACACTTTGAAATGCAGTTTTGGCAATTTAAATGTCAGGATACCTCTGACTCATTTAAACTGAAAGGACCCTGTAAAGACTATTGAATATTTTACGGTAATGAAACTGAAATATTCTAATATATGGAAATTCCTAGTTTTGTTTCTAACCAAATTAATGTATTTTTAGCTTTTGATAATTACTCTTAAGACCAGTAGTTGCTCAGTTTTTTTGTTTTCAGTTATTAATAGCAACAGTCTTATTATGTTACTTGAGAAAACTAGTAATCCCTTAGTAACTATTAATTTTAAAAGTAATGTTTTATATAGGGTCTAGTATGAAAGTCTATCAACAGCTAGAAAGGATACTACATAAATACCTAGTAAACTATTTCACTTCCTCTTAAAATTAGGAAATTGTGTGTAGTTGGAAATTCATCAGGTCTGAAGGTGAAAGATACATCTTTCATTATCATGACAGAATACAAAAATCTAGCAAACTCATGACTGATACTGGCACCCAAAAGTAAGTGTATTACTCTTGTTTCTAAAAAGCAAGTCCTGTTTTTAATCTGACTTTATTATAAGTTACCTTTTATAGCCTTTATTAGACCTTTTTTTATACCTTTATTATAAGTTACCTTTTACAGTGAACTTTTCCTATGAACATGAGACTTCATAAGAGCAGTGCTATGTATGTAAGGCCAAATTTGCGGGCCATATTTTCAGTTATCCTGATTTAGTAGGTCTACAATAGGGGCTCTAAAATCAACTGTATTTCTATCAAGCAACCTACATGGTTCTGATGGAGAAGATCCATGGACCAAACTTAGGAAAGCAATGGTCAATAGGAGCTGTGAATATTGGCCCCAATTCCATTCCACATACGTTTCTTTTACATTCTCTGTATAATTTGCAAGTCACACTTTGCTCAGGTATTTTTGGTATGGGTTTTAAAATTATTATTTTTTAATTGAAAGATAAATTGAATGTATTTATCATGCACAACATGATGTTTTGAAGGATATATACATTGTGAAATGACTCAATCTAGCTAATTGATATATACATTGCCTCACATAGTTATTATTTCTATGGTGACAACAATTTATATCTATTCTCTTAGCATTTTTCTAGAATACAATATACTGTTAACTATAGTAAACATGGTGTACAATAGATCTCTTGAATTTATTCCTTCTAACTAAAATTTTGTGTCCTTTGACCAACAGCTCTCTAAGCCCCCACCCCCAACCTTACCCTAACCACCCCTGCCCCTGTTAACACCATTCTACTATCTACTTCTATGAGATCAACTTTTTTAGGTTCCATACATGAGCGTGATTTTTGTCTTTCTGTGCCTGGCTTAATCTTAATCCCCTTAACATAATGTTCTCCAAGTTCATCCATGAAGCAACATTTCCGTTCTTTAACACTACATAGGATTCCACTGTGTTTATACATATGTATGGTTTTTATCCACTCATTCATTGATAGCTACTTAAGTTGATTCCATATCTTGGCTATTGTGAATAATGCTACAATGAATATGGGAGTGTCACTATCTCTTTGACATACTGATGTAATATCTTTTGGATATATATACAATGGTCAGCTGAATCACATGGTAGTTCCATTTTTAGTTTTATGAGAAAGAGACTGTTTTCCATAATAGCTGTACTGATTTACATTCCCACCAAAAGTGTGCGAGAGTTCTCTTTATGTCCTAACCAACACGTGTTATCTTTTGTTTTTTTGATAATAGCCATTCTGACAAGTGAAAGGTGATATTTCATGGTGGTTTTAATTTGCATTTCCCTGATAATAAATGATGCTGAGCATTTTTCTGTATACCTGTTGACTATTTGTATATCTTCTTTTGACAAATATCTGTTTAGGTTCTTTGCCCATGTTTAATTGGGTTATTTGTTTCCTTGCTATTGAGTTGTTTGAATGTCTTACAAATTTTGGGTAGTAACTCCTTATCAAATGTATAGATGGCAAATATTTTTCTGGTTCTATAAGCTGTCCCTTCACTATTTTGAGTTCTTTGTTGTACAAAAGAACAAAGTTTTTGTTTAGTGTAAACCCATTTGTTTATTTTTGCCTTTGTTTCCTGTGCTTTTGGGATCACATCCAAAAAAATCTTAATCCAGTCTAGTGTCATGGAGCTTTTCTCCTATGTTTTCTTTTAGTGATTTAATAGCTTGTGGTCTTACATTGAAGTCTTTAAAGATTTTGAGTTGGTTTTTGTGTATGGTGTCAAATAAGGATATAATTTTATTCTTCTGCATGTGGATGTCTAGTTTTCTTAACATCATTGATTGAAGAGATTGTCCTTTAACTATTGTGTGCCCATGGCATATTTTTGAAAATCAGGTGGCTAGGATTTATTTTTCAGCTCTCTATTCTGTTGCATTGATCTGTGTGTCTGCTTTTATATTAGCACCATACTGTTTTGGTTACTATGGCTTTGTAGTATATTTTGAAGTCAGGTAGTGTGATGCCTCCAGCTTTTTTTTTCTTTTTTTACACAAAATTGCTTTGGTTATACAGGATCTGTGGTGGTTTCATACAAATTTTAGGATCGTTTTCTCAATTTCTGTGAAGAATGCCATTGGCATTTTGATAGTGATTGCATTGACTCTGTAGATCACTTTGGGTCATATAGATATTTTAACAATGTTACACTTCCAATCCATAAACATTGGACATCTTTTTATTCATTTGTGTCTTTTTAAATTTCTTTTATTCCTATTTATAGATTTTAATTTAGATGTCTTTCACCTTCTGGGTTAAATTAACTCTTACATATTTTTTGTAGCTATTATATATATGCACCCAGATTCATAAAGAAAATATTACTAGATATCTAAAAAATCTAAAAATATCTTTTAAAAGGATACAAACTTCAACACAGTAATAATGGAAGATTTCAACATCCTACTCTCAGCATTAAACAGATCTTCTGGACAGAAAATCAACAGAGACATTGGACTTAAACTGAACTTTCGACCAAATGAATCTAACAGATACTTACAGAGCATTTTATCCAACAACTACATATTCTTCTCATCAGCATGTGGAACATTCTCCAGAATAAAACACATGTTAGTCCACAAAACAAGTTTCAAAATATTTTAAAAATCAAAATTATGTAATGTATCTTCTCAGACTACAGTGAGTAAAACTAGAAATCAATAGCAAGAAGGACTTTGGAATCTATACATATACTTGGAAAACAAACAACACACTCCTGAATGACCATTGGATCAATAGGAAAATTAAGATTTATATTAAAACATGTCTTGAGAGAGAGAAAAATGGAAATATAAAATATTAATTTCTGCAGGACATAGCAAAAGCAATGCTAAGAGGAAAGTTTATAGCACCAAACAACTACATAAACAAAAAGTGAGTCTGGGTTCAGTGGCTCACTCCTATAGTCCCCACACTTTGGGAGACTTGGGAGGCAGAGGCAGGTAGATTGCTTAAGCCCAGGAGTTTGAGACAAGCCTGGGCAACATGGCAAAACTCCATCTCCACAAAATGTACAAAAATTATCCTAGTGTAGTGGCATATGCCTGTAGTCCCAGATACTCAGGAGGCTGAGGTGGGACCCAGAAGGTTAAGGTTGCAGTGAGCCAACATTGAGCCATTGCCCTCCAGCTTGGGCGACAGAGTGAGACCCTATCCCAAAAACAAACAAAAAACAACAATGAAAAAAAACTCAGAAAGATTTCAAATAGTCTCATTGTACACTTCAAGCAACTAGAAAAGCAAGAATAAATCTAACCCAAAATTAGCAGAAGGAAGGAAATGATAAAGGTGAGAGCAGAACTAAACAAAATAGAGACTAAAGAAACCAATGCAAAAGTTGGTTGTTCAAAGAGATTTAAATATTTGATAAACTGATAACTAGACTACCCAAGAAAAAAAGCAAGAAGCTCAAAACAGACGACCTCAGAAATGAAAAAGGAGACATTATGACTGATATTTTGAAATACAAAAGATCACCAGAGATTATTATTAACAACTATACACTAACCAACTGAAAAACCTAGAAGAAATGAATAGATTCTTGGAAGCATACAACTTACCAAGATTCAATGAGGAAGAAACAGGAAATCTAAACAGGCCAATAATGAGGAGCAACATTGAATCAGTAATGGAAATTCTATGAACAAATAAAAGCTCAGGACAGGATGGATTCAATGCAGAATTCTACCAAACATATAAAGAAGAATGAATACCACTTTTTCTTAAACTATTCCAAAAATTGAATAGAGAATTCTCCCTACTCATTCTATGAGGCTAGCATTTTCCTAATACTCAAACCAGACAAAGATACACACAAAAAAGCTATAGACCAATATCTCTGATAAATATAGATGCAAAAATCCTTATGAAATACTAACCAACTGAATGCAACAACACATTAAAAAGATAATGCATCACGATCAAGTGAGATTTATCCCAAAGATGGTAGCATAGTTCAACATATTCAGGTCAATAAATGTGATCTATTATGTCAGCAGAAGGAAAGACAAAACCCATAGGATTATCACAATAGATGCAGGAAAATATCGTTCTTTTATAACAACGCTGAGCAAACTAGGCATAGAAATATCATACCTCAAAATAATAAATACCATATATGATAAACCCACGCTAACATCATACTGAAGGGGGAGATTTGAAAGCATTTTCTCTAAGAAATGAAACAAATGGTGAAAAATGCCTGCTCTCACCACTTCTATGCAACACGGTGCTGGAAGTCTTTGCCAGAGAAATCAGGCAAGAAAAATAAGTAAAAGTCACCAAAATTAGAAGAGAGTCAAACTGTCCCTTTTTGTAAATGACATGATCTTAGGTCCAGATAATCCAAAAGACTACCAGAAAATTCTTAGAACTTATAAACAAAGTCAGTAAAGTTGAAGGATACAAAATCAACATACAAAAATCAGTAGCATTTCTATCCACCAATAATGGCATACCCAAAAAAGAAATTAAGAAGGCAGTCTCATTTTCAATAGCTACAAAAAAATACCTAGGAATAAATTTAATCAAGGAAGAGAAAGACCTCTACAAGGAAAACTGCAAAACACTGATGAAAGGAATTGAAGAAGACACAAACAAATGGAAAGACATTACTTGTTCATGAATCAGAAGAATTAATATTATTGAAATGACCATACTACCCAAAGCAATCTATGGATTCAATGTAATTCCTATCAAAATACCAATGCCATTTTTTACAGAAATATAATACACAATTCTAAAATTCATATGGAACAAGTAAAGAGCTGAAATAGCCAAAGCAACCCTGAGCATAAAGAACAAACCTGGAGGCATCATGCTATCTGACTTCAAAATATATTACAAAGCTATTGTAACCATGACAGCATGGTATTTGTATGAAAGTAAACACATAGACCAATGAAACTGAATAGAGGACCCAGAAATAAATCCACATATTTACAGCCAACTCATCTTCAACATAGACTCCAGGAACATACACTGGGGAAAGCACACTCTCTTCATTAAATGGTCCTGGGGAAAATGTATAACTATATGCAAAAGAATGAAACTGGACCCCTGTCTCTACTGTATATACAAAAGGCAACTCAATATGGACATGTTAAACCTGAAATTATAAAACTACTAGAAGAAAACAGAGGGAAAATTCTTCAGGATATTGGTCTTCCGAAAATCTTTCTAGGGAAAGATTTTATGGCTAAGAGCTCAAAAGCATAGGCAACAAAAACAAAAATAGACTATTGAGACCACAGTAAAGTTAAAAGCTTCTGCACAACAGAGAAACACTCAACAGAGTGAAGAGGCATCCTCTTGAACTAAAGAAAATATTTGCAAATTATTCATCCTACAGGGCACTAATATCTGGAATATACAGGGAACTCAAACATCTCAATAGTAAAAAATAATAATTCTATTAAAAAGTGGGCAAAGGATATGAATAGATATTTCCCAAAAGAAGATATACAGATGTCCAACAGGTACATAAAAAATGCTCAGTATCACTAATCATCAGGGAAATGCAAATCAAAACCACAATGAAACATCACTTTACTCCAGTTAGAATGGCTATAATTTTTAAAAGACAAAAAATATCAGATGCTGGCAAGGACGTGAGGAAAAGGGAATTATTACACACTGTTGGTGAGAGTATAAATTAGTACAACTACTATGGAAAACAGAACTACCATAGAATACAGCAATCCCGCTACTGGGAAACATGTACTCATGTATTTATTGCAGCATTATTCACAAAGATTAGTGGAAAGATATGGAATCAACCTAAGTGCCCATGGTGAATGATGCCCACTTTCACCACTTCTATTCAACATAGTACTGGAAGTCCTTCGGTACTGTGGAAAGATATGAAATCAACCTAAGTGTTCATCAAGGGAACAACAGATAAAGAAAGTATGGTATATATTCATAATAGAATACTACTTGACCATAAAAATAATGAGATCATGTCATTTTCAGTCACATGGGTGGAACTGGAGGTCATTACGTTAAGTACAATAAGCCAGGCACAGAAAGACAAATATCACATATTCTCATTTATATGTGGGAGCTAATAAACTTGATGTGGAAATAGAGAATAGAATGATAGATACCAGACACTGGGAAAGGTGGGTTGTGGCAAGGGTTGGAGGGGGGCAGGATGAAGCAGGGTTGATTATGGATATAAAAATATAGTTAGATACAAGAAATAAGTTATAATGTTTGATAGCAGACTAGGGTTACTATACTTAGCAATAATATTATGCACATTTCAAAGTAATTGGAGAACAGGACTTGAAATGATATCAACAAATAAAAATGATAATCATTCAAGGTGATAAATACCCCAAATATGCTGACTTAATCATTATATGTTCTATGCATGCGATGAACACTCACATGTACCCCAGAAATTTGTAAATTATTATATATCAGTAAAAGGAGAAAAAAGAATGCTCTAAAACTGGGTGAAAATCAAATGGAAATTAACTTACAGCTAGACCTTGATTGTGCCTATAATTCTCAAACTGCAAATGAGTGCTCAGGAGTTGTGACGTTTGAGAACTCAGGAAGTGCAAAGGCATTTAACAAAGGTATCAATCATTTTGTTCTCTGAAAGCTTTTCTTCTCATTCAAGATATATAACACAAAATAAAAATTAGCTCCATATTATTAATGTGAGGTGATGGTTGCCATCTGTATCTATAAACTCGACCAGGTCTTGGCATTGAGGCTAAAGAGAAAAAACCAAGGCTACTAACTTGTGTTATGTGCAGTTAAGAGGATGTGGAAATTAAGATAACCCTCAGTTTACTTATCTCTAAAGTGATGATAATGGTATTTGACTTTAGTATTTGGAAATAAATGAAGAACATCCAAGTGAGAATAGACAGTTTATTTATTCAGACATTGCTATAGCAATGAAGTCAGCTACCATCACTAGCACTTGGCAGAGATTGAAAGTCAGGCAGGGAAGTGGAAAAGCCTTATAATAAAAAACATGGAAGGCCTCAGGTGTGATGTGTTTGGAGCATGTTAGCATGGGAAAGCTAGGAGTCAGCTAAATGGAAGTGACACATCCTGTGTGATTTGTTTAGGGAGTATATTTGGCTTTCTCTTGTTGGTTTTCAGTTAAAAATTAGGGCAAAATATAAGGAAGCTGGCAGCCATTGACCAAATCCTTACCATTCCAGGTCAGTTGCTGCAAAGGTTGTGGTTTGGCCTCCTGCACTTGTTGATGCAGAGATTGTGGGCCAGAGTTCTATCAGATATGGTCTAGACATTATTCATTTGTATGTTCAGTCTTCATGGCTAACAGTTTTTTTAATGAGAATTGAATTGTAATGAGTTGAAAATATGCTTCTGTTGCTGCTTTTGGAAGTAGTGGAGATAGCGTTAGGTGGTAAGTTGAAGGCAGCAGTATCTGGAAGAGAGAAGAGGGGCATGTGGCTCCACTGATGTCAGGAATGTCCCAATAGGTTACCTTGAGCTAGGGGAAGAGGACTTAGAGAAATTCTCTTTCTCAATCCTGTCTAAATGTAGAGTAGAATAATTGCCCTCTATTTTCCTAGCTGATAAACTGTCCTCATTGCTCTTCACAAGGATCCTTGATCTCCTGGGTATCTGAAACTTTAGGTTCTACTTATAAACTGATGGTGAACCCCAATATTGGGGCCCAGACAAGGAGTGTTCTTGGCATCATGCAGGAAAGAATTCAAAAATGAGCCAACGGAGTGAAGTGAAAGCAAAGCAAGTTTATTAGAGCAACAGAGTACAGGAAAATGCCTGCTCCATGACAAAGCAGGGCTACCCCATAGGCGGAGTAGCACTTGTGGATCTAGCACCAGTTAGCTAGATTTATAGCTACTCCTTAATTATATGGTAAATAATTTTCTAGAAAAGGGATGTGGAGTTCCTGGAACTGAGGGTTTCTTTCCTTTAAACCATGTAAGATAACTTCCAGGCATTGCCATGGCATTTGTAAACTGTCATGGTGCTACTGGGAGTGTCCTTCAGCATGTTAATACATTATAATTAGTGTATAATTAGCAGTGAGGGCAACTAGAGGTTGCTTTCTTCCCCATTTTGATTTTAGCTGGTTTCTTTACTACATTCTGTTTTGATCAGTGGGATCATAACCCCACTGATTTGGAGAACAAGTCCTGCTGATCTCCTACCTCAAAACTAATGAGAGAGGGCCCATTTTTCTAACCTATGAACTTCTATAGCTAAGATTTCCTTATCTCAGAATTATGAATAGGTAAACAATCAATTTGTATTCAGAAGAAGTTGCAAACACATCATATGAGAGCTATCTAGTGAATGATTTAATGTTATTTTATCTTGCCACATATTTCTCACATTTTAAAGCTTACCTCTTTTAAAATATTCAGGCTTACATCTATCTTGCTTTCTTTTTTGTTTCTTTATATCTACCCTGTCCTGATTATTCAAATTCTTGGCATCAGCAAACCTTGTTGCTAAGATCTTTAATCATTGCTTAGCTGCCATGACTACAGCTACCTTGCTATGCACATTGCAAAGCACTTATACACACACACAAGCACACAAATTCTTTAAGTTATGTTCAGAAATACCACAGTCCCTTTGGCCTCTCCTAGACTTCCTCATTTCTAGAGCCCTTCACCTAATCTCCATTCTTGATTCCTATTCCCATGAGCTGAATGACGAAACACAAATATCCTACTGACCTCAATTTCCTGTCCTGCCTTTTTCACTCCTTGTTTCCTCTAGATCTGTTTCTTCACCTTCCCTTCCTTTTTTTCCTTCCTTCCTCCAGACCAAAATATATAATTTGTTCTAGCACTTCAGTAATTCTCTTCAAATATTTAAATCTCATTCTCCTTTCCTGTTTTTATTGTATGCTCCGGAAGCACATCCAACATTCTGGCTTTTAGGCTTCAGCATTCAACACTGGAGAAAACTCATAATAGTCCAGCGTAGTGTCACTACAAGTTCAGAGATCCACCCCACACTGCTTGGCAATGCCACTATGGGTCCAACTCGAGGCTGTCTCTCATTCCTCACAGGTGCAATTTCAAACTTTTACTACCCCACCAGTACACTGTGCACCACCTCTTCTCTGAAGAAGGAAATTCCTAGCTAATTTTTCTCACCACCAACAAGGCTTATCTGCAAGATTTTTTTATTATCTTACTCAGAGCAAGTCACATTCTTATTTATGCTTGAAGCTAATTATTCCACATAGACTCTGGATCTCATTCTCTTCCGTTTCAGCAGGGGCCTCTCTCCTTTACCTATGTCTCTTATAAAATTTTATTCTTATTGTTTTTTAGACTTTTTCTCTAAGGTTTTGTCTGTGGTCACATATTTATCTCTCTCTTTTTGAGTAATCTAATTTACTCCATAATTTCGGCTGCCACATATATACTGGAATTTTTTTTGATCTACATCAACATGTTCAGAATGCTTTTGAAACTTCAGACAGGTCTACCTAATTACCTTCTAGATTCCTCCTTTTCTCTTTCTCACCCATTAGTCAATAAGTTCCAACAATTTTACTTCTTAACTCTTTAAGTTAATAAGTAAACTGCCAAGTCATTTAGAACACAAATGTAACCAGGTACTCCTATGTTTAAAATCTTTTAATGGTCCTTATCATGTTTGGTTTCAATGCAAACTCCTTGACATGACACACAAAACTTTTCATGATTTCACCCCTGCATTTATCTCTCTAGTCTTTTATTTCCCAAAGCATGTTCAGAAGAACACTTATCCTGTGAAAAGTCTGGCACGATGAGATGGGGGAACAGGAAGGGAATGGAGGGCTTTAGCAAGTTCAAATCCATTTAAGAAACTAATGCTTTAGTATTACCTCTTAGAGAAGTGGTTCTCAAATTGGTTTCTGGAGCAGAAGCACCAGCATTACTTGAAAGGTCACTCTCAATACACATTTTCAAGCTTTACCCTAGACCTACTGAATCAGGAACCATGGGTCCCAGGACATAGCAACCTGTCTGTGTTTGTGAGCTTTCCCAGTGGGGCTGATATACACTAAAGTTGGAGAACCACAATCTTAGAGAATCACCATGCACATTAGCATATTAAAGGCTTCAGGAAATCTGAAAATAACGTATTTAACTTTGTTTAAGCAAAAATTTTGAAGTTAGTTGAGCATTGGCCCTTGTGTGTGTAAGTACATGATACTAACATAGAGTAGAACAAACGTTGGAGAAGCACACTTCATCAAAAGCTGTTATAGCCCATTTTACTAGTAATTATTCAAATATAGTAGGCATCTGTCATGTGGTTTTGTGTGTACACAGCCTGTCTTTGCATTTTTCTTTCTTTTTTTTTTTTTTCTGTGATGGAATCTCGATCTGTTGTCCAGGCTGGAGTGCAGTGGCACAATCTTGGCTCACTGCAACCGCCACCTCTCAGGTTCGAGCAATTCTCCTGCCTCAGCCTCCCAAGTAGCCGGGACTACAGGCATGTGCCACCAAGCCCAGCTAGTTTCTGCATTTTTAGTAGAGATGGAGTTTCACTATGTTGGCTAGGCTGGTCTCCAACTCCTGACTTCAGGTAATCCACCTACCTCAGCCTCCCAAAGTGCTGGGATTACAGGCATGAGCCACTGCGCCCGGCCCATCTTTGCATTTTTCTACCAGAGGTCTCCTCCCAACCCAAGTCTTGTCAGCTCCTTAGAAGCAGCGTTTCACAATTACATGTTTATTGAATGAATACATTGAATGCCACAGAAATATTTTATAACAGTTTTAAAAGTATTGTATAAGTTCCACTAAGTTGAAGATATCATTTGTTATTTCAATACTGTCTTTTGCATGTAATGGCTCTTTCTATATACTGATCTCTTCTTGATGGAATATACTTATATTTTCTTATGTGATATCATGAAAGTGTAATATACATCCCATCAGCTTGTCTGTAAAAACTTTTCTCTATATGCTTTTCTGTAATGAAATGACTTTGTAAACATGACCATTGGAACTTTCTTCAGATAATCCTATAACCTGGCAACTTTCCACTTTCAAAAAATTACCTCCCCATTATACCCTTACAGGTTTTCTGTAAAGTCTGTTTCTTCAATAATCTATTAACAAAATAATTTTAGTCACTATTATAATAATTACTATAATTATGATTGATTTACTGGGTCATATTTTAATAAATGTATTTTTATTTGCTATTAAATGATTTATAATTACCATATTTTCTTGATATAACAAATGTTATTTCATAACATTATTCATAGTAATGTTTCAGTCAATATGAATATATTTATTATAAGCTTTTCTTAATTTCTACTACAATAACCTTAATTTTTCCAATCATAAGGTTAAATGCTCTATTAGATTTCTAGGGTATATTAAAAAGTTTCACATAGAGAAACTTAATTCTTAAGAAATCGAGTAAATATTATAATACACCAGATGAGACCTCATCCTTTCAGCATGCAGTCTATTACAATATGCTATTAAAGTAGGGAAAGCCTGGTTTATGATAGTATTGTGTGCTATATAAAAACTTAATGATTCAACATCCAGTTTGATTTATTCTAATGCAACAAACATATGATGTGAAAAATAGCATCATCAGTAATCTTCTGGTGTCATAAAAAAGAGTGATGGAAGTACAATTTGCGACAGGTAAGGACTTGGGAATGAATGCATATTTCAACTACTTCCGTCTCTCCTCCTTTCCATGTCACTCTTTGCAAAAATGATAAGTGGCTGTGATGTTACACATATCATGTTTAATAATTTTCTTTCATTTAATCACATTACTTAAAATATATAAGACATATATTTTGGCTATGTACATATGACGATAATTAATGATAGTGTTCTAATACAAATATCTCCCCACTGTGGCTATTGGAAGTAGTTTTATTTATAACCTTCACAACTCACCAGGTTATCTGGATTTCTAAATCCTTTAGAAATCTATTGAGCTTAATATAATGCACAAATAATTACATTATAGTAGTGATAACAAAATTCTGTTTACAAAATAAAAATAAATTTTAATAAAATTTCTAACTTAAAAGGCAGCAAAGCTTGACATTTGTAAGCCTGCATTACTGTCCATTACTTCCTAAAGATTCACTAATATAACCCAGGAATTGAAAGAAGAAGCTTGCCAAGAACTTTCAAGTTGTTCTCGGGGATCATATATACATACTTCTTAAAATCCTTTGGAGATTGCTTATCATTTATTCTGGATATTTGAAGTATTTTGTGTCAGCCACTAATTTTTTTTTACCATTTTAATCTAGTTCTGCAAGTTTTAACATCTGTTGCATTTCAAACATAAATGTAAATCAAAGGCTCTTGGATGTATCCTAGGGAAATATATGCTCTTAAAAGTACATTATAGTCTAAGAATAGAGGTGTCTAGTACTAAGTGAGTTCACTATAGGGCTGTCTTTCAAGTTACGCGAGAATAATTAAATGACAACTCAACAAAATATGGTTACATATCATGATTTGCACTGGAACATATGCATATACAACCATTCAGCCGAGAGGGTGGCTGATCTGGTCACAGCAGAAGACATGGCAATTGGATATGGCAATAGTTTGGGCCAAATACAATCTAATACCCATTTTACATTAGAGTCTTTGAGTTTCTGGAGCCATAAGTTGATGTTTTCAAATATCCTGCACCTATAAGCTTGTAAAGGGTTTAGCAAAAATTTTCATATACTTAAGCGAACATGTATCTCTGCCTATATTTTTAGCCAATTTTAACAAGTAAATGTAAAAGAAGTGCTCTAAGAGGAACACCCACCAAAATAAATGACCAGAATAGCTTATCTCTATGTTGTAAAGATTTGCATATGTTGAGTATGAAATTTATATGTGAAACATTCAAGATTGTTATTGTACTCTGTTAACCTCAAAGTAAATCTAGATCATCCTATGTCACATTCTGCTTTCTAGACTGAGAGTTGAAGACTTTGAGCAGTGAGGTAAATTGAGAAAGATTCAAAGACATTTTTAAAAAAGGAAAAAAAGAGAAAAAGACAAACTTACAAAATTTTAGTTACCTAGATAAATTTGTGCGTAAGAAGGGAGAATTTAAGTCAATTAATGTTGCATATATAGTGTGGGATTTAACAGTACTGAGTTTGAGTAACAGTACTGACAGGCAGCTGTCAGTTCTGCATACTTACTGCTGATGTAACTTTGAGCAAAATATTTAGGCAAGATAAATTTTATGCATACACACACGCACACACAAACACACACCTTTGCACACACAAAATTCAATCTTCATCCTTGGAAGAAGCCACATTAAAGGCATAATTTCTAATAATAATAATTCTTAAGGTCATGAACTGTAATCATCAGAGGCAGGAAAAACCTCTAATCCAGAACAGCAACAACAACAGCAACAAAGCAATGGAAGTTAAACCAAAATTTAAAAAGTGATTAGAAATACAAGCCAGGCCACTGTGAGTTTATTCTATTGGATGTCATTCAATGAATAAAAGAAACCTGAGTTTAACAGCTTTGACTCCCATAATCTAAGTTTCATTTCCACAATCATTTTTCTTTGATCTTCTATTTGACAGTGACATCTAACTAAAGTCATCCCATTTAACCTTTTCTTTTGCATGTTGCTTGAACTTGTGAGCAGAGTAAGAAACAGGATATTCCTCGGGAAGATCAGGGACCAACCACCAAGAATTTGGATTTTTGGCCCCAACTTATTACACTGATGGTTACTATTATTGATGAAGATAAAACTGCCTACACACCTGTCCTGAATCAGTAAGTACAATGTTTTGGAAATGAATGGATTTTATTCCACTAAAGTTCAAATAATACATATTTTAAGCGCAACATATTCTGACGACAATAATAAACTTTTCCATAATTAAGCTATAGAAAATAGTATTTTTCAACTTTTATCAGTAAATATCAATTAAATGATATTATGAATTTTTAGTTTGAGCTCCATGGAGTATGATTCTTTGGATATGGAGAAAAATATTTTCCAAGATTTGATGTTTATGTAATGTAAAACTTTTCCTCCAAATCCTTTCATAGCTATACCATTGTCTCAAAAGAAAAAAATGTACACTCCCCCAAAACTAAAAATAATTTTGAAGAGCTGGTGTTAAACATATTGCATTGTGACTTTTTAATAATAAAGATTTGGCAAAAAACCTGCTTTCAAAATAGCTGTGCATATTGATTTAACAAATTTAATAAAATATTTAATAAAACAAGTTGATTTTCACAAATTATAATCTAAAGTTCATGCCTCTAAGACATGGCAGATGAATTAAAATTCATGACCATTCTAGAAGAGACCGTAAAAATCCTCATTTTATCAAAATACAACTAGCTGTGTGACCTTAGGCAAATTATCTAATTTCCCTGGGTCTCAATTTCCTCCCAACTAAAATAAAGGTGTTATTATTAGATGATTTCCAAGATCCAATCCAACTTTAATATTGCATATTTAGATTTTATTTTACACCCACATATTAAAGACCATAAAAGCAAAAATAACATCAGACTACCAGCTAGGCACTTGCAATCTGGTTAATGAAGAGGATTGTCTTGACAATATTAGTTAGACCTGAAATGTTTTGGGTAGCAAAGATAGCAGAAATAGACAAACAATGAAGTAGAACAGTGAAGTAGACTCAGACTTACTATGGATAAATGACTGTATTCTTATCCTCTGTACTGGTCAAGACCGTTAGGGTCATTGTTTATGTTCAGTCCAATTAAAATTCCAGTTAAAGAAGAAATACATTTAAGTATTTCAGTCTTCATCCTTTTCTACTTACTATTAACCACCCATTTTCAACAGTCCCCCAATTCCTCCTAATTGTGGAGAGAGTGGTCCTATTTTTGGTATACAATCATGATAATATCAAGTTTGCCCTTTCACTTTCTTCTCCCTTTTCCCCCACACCTAATTCTTATATCTGCCTTTTCTTCCTGATGGCCTTTGTGTTTCCTAATCTCTGTACAGACTTTGCTCTTCTATTCTCTTCTGTTAGGACTAGAAGATCTTCTCTCAATCTATAACATGTCGTCATCGCATCATGGGTCCTGGGAAGTACTTCTCAGGTCTCTGACAGCTTTGTAGAATAGAGTTGTTTTCTTATTTACTCTTTGGACCTTTCCTGAGGACAGAGTAGGTTTCTGAAAGATTGGGAGACCGACAACTTGTTTCAAGACTGTGTCCTTGGACTGGGATAGGCCATTTTACAAATGGATACTGGTTGAAAACAAACATCTACTGAGAAACACAAATTCAGTTCTATGAAGAAACTTTGGCTTTAATAATCAAAGAAATTTCTTATGTTTACCAAGTATCTTAAATCAGGATTTGACCAGTAAAAATACATTATAAAATCATGGAAGAAATTAAAGTATCCATGATTTATTTGTAATCATGTGCCACAAAATATATACAAAGATTTTAGTTGACTTTATGTAACTGTAGTAAAGAAACTGGAATAAATACGTTTATTTATGGCAAAAATAGATTTAAAATTATGAACTAAATTAAGCCTACCAAGTATAAAAATTAGCAATGACATGTGCAAAGGAGAAAATTGTTTTTGTTTTTTTCAATTTTGTTTTTAATGTCAGAGTTTAAGTCCACTTTTTTCCTTTGGAAACCTGTCCCTGAAAAAACCAAATGCCTTCCTCTATTTGGAATCCATTTTTTATTATTGTGTTTGGTCAGATTTTAAGGATGCTGTGAAACTTTTTTTCACATACTGAAGATCATTCAATTTAGTTTCTCATTTAATTTAATAAATGCCTTAAGTGAACTCATCTGGAGACCAAGATGGCATCCTGGTGGCCAATGCTGCATTTGTATAATGTGGTGAGATTTCATTTATATCTGTTTCTTTGTTTGAATACTGCATCGTCACATTTATGCTTAATTAATCATCTCCTTGGTTACCTAAACTAATGCAGAATTTCACAAAGTAAAAAATCCAGACCACTAGGGTAAGGATCACATGGGCTACTAGCTGGATTTGCAGATCTGAGCCCCATCCCAAATCTATGGAGTCAGAAAACCTGCAATTGACACAGAAGTCTGCAATATTAATAAACGATCCCTGTTATTGTGTCTTATGGTCACTAGCAATGAAGGCACAGATCAATATGTGAAGGGCATGTTAAAAGTAGCTTGGGTTTTGTTTTAGAGGCAAAGGCAAGTGTATTTAATGATTTTAAAACATAGGACATTTTAAAATCTCTTTCAATGTAATCCCTGATTATTGATTCAGATCATTTAGTGAAGTTCTTATTGTTATCATGAGTTTGAGAAATCATTGTAGGCTTTTGCTTACTCAAATTTGATAACAAGTTTACAGTGACGGTAGAATATAAGCATGAGGGAAAAGACTTGTATTTTGTTGACTAATGTATATTCAGGCATACATATTTGTTGAATGAATTAATAAATTAAAGTAAATTTATACATGTAGTCAGTGTTTGTTCTGTCTATTCCCATGTTGATTTATTAATGAATTACAGTGTTTGAGTAATATTTTCTCAATTTTTAAAATTATTTATAATGAATTTTAGATGTTTTAGAAATTTCAATATTTCATTAAAACTAAATAGTATTAAGCAGGGTACTTTCAGATTTAGGTCCAGGTTTCTGTCTCTTTTTCTTTCTCTCTCTTTCTAACAGGTTTATTGAGGTATAATTGAATATAATAAAATTTCACGTATTTAAATAGTCTAATTTGAATAGTTCTGGCATATGTATTTAGCCACAAAATTATTGCTATTTTCAAAATAATGAAGATATCCATTACCCCAATAATTCATCCACTTTTGTAATTCATCCACTCCTCCACCATCCCCAGGCAATGCCCCTCATCTGCTTTCTAATACTATGAATTAGTTTGGAAATGTTATCATTATGTGTAAATGTAATCATAGATTCTCTCCATTCTTTCGTCCGGCTGCTTTTATTCATTACATCTATTTTGAGTTTCACCCATGTTATTTATTCATTACAACTATTTTGAGTTTCACCCATGTTATTGTATGTTTCTTTTTATTTTTGAGTAGTATTCCATTGTACATATATACCACAATATGTTTATTCATTCATCTGTTAAAATTTGTACTTTTTCAAGATTAGGTTGCTATGAATATTTGTTTACAAGTCTTTGTATAGACATACTCTTTTATTTCTATTGAGTTACGTGGTAAGTATGTACTTAATATTAAAACTGCCAAACTGCTTTCCAAAGTGGCTGTACCATGCCAACACTTGGTTTGATAAATCTTTTAGTTTTACCTATCCTAACAGGCATATATTATCTAACTATGATTTTAATTTGCACTTTCCTGAATCCTAATGATACTGACCATATTTTTATCTGAATATTTGAAATTCATATATCTTCTTTGGTGAAATTTCTGTTCAAATCATTTTCCCATTTCCAAATTAGGATGTTTATCTTATTATTGTTAAGTTGTAAAGGTCTATAATAGATAAGAGTCTGTCATCAGAAATAAATGTTGCAGTATATGCTTCTAGCTTGTAACTTTCTTTTCCATTATCTTACTAGTGCCTTCTGAAGAGCATAGTTATTGCGCATTTTTTAAAAAATTTTGATGGAATAGTCCAATTTATTGATCAGTTTCTTTTATAGTTTAAGCTTTTAAAAAAATTCTATTTTAGAAATCTTTGCAATCTGCACAGTCAGCTTGCAACACCACAATTTTCTTCTAGACATCTTACATTTAAGTCTATAATTCATTTCAAGCCAATTTTTGCTTGTTAACTGGTGTGATAATCAAGTTTAACTTTCTTTGGATCGTTTTCATATGGTTATCTATTTTTTTATCTCTACTTGTTGAAAATTATTCTTTCCTCATTGAATTGCTTTGGCATCTTGGAGAAAACTCAATTGACTGTATATGTAAGAGGTTAATTCTGAAGTTCTTTGTAATCTGTTCCACTGATCTATATATCCGTAATTACACCAGTACTGCATGTCTTGGTCACTATCATTTTCTAACATATTTTGAAATATTATAGTAAAATTTACTCAACTTTGTTTATATTTTTGAAAATAGTTTGGCTCTTCTAGCTCCTTTGCAATTCCATTTAAATTTGTATCAGTTTGTCAATTTCTACAAGAAAAAGGTCTGCTGGACTTTTGATTGATATTGCATTAAATATATAAATCTATTGGGGAGGAAAGAAAACAGCAATATTGAATTTTATAATCCATTAACACGGCATGTACATGCATTAAGGTCTTATTTAATTTCTTATTTTGGTGAAAAGGTGTTACATATTCTTTGTTAATTGGTTTCTAAGTATTTTTATTACTATCTTAAATGGTACTTTTAATTCTAATTTCTCATTCTTTGTTAATAGTACATAGATATACAAATATATATCTTCAGCCTTTCTAAATTTACTTTTTTGTAGGTTCCTTATGATTATTTAAATAAATTATATTCTTGTCTAAAATAAATATGGTTTTACTTATTTCTTTCCAATTTAGATGTATTTTATTATTTTTCTTGCCTTATTGTTCTGGCTAAAATCTTCAGTACAATGTTGACTAAAATTAGTGAAGAGCAGACATTCTTGCCTTATTCCTAATCTCATAGGGAAAGCATAGAGATTTTTACCATTGAATATCATGTTAGCTAACTGTTTTTCATGGATGATGCTTTATCAAGTTGAGGAAGTTCTGTTCTGTTCTTATTATTCCGAAAGTTTTTATCATGAAAGGGTGTTGGATTTTGTCAAATATCTTTTCTGCTCATAATAGGGTAATCACATAATTTTGCTTTTCAACAATCAGTATGGTGAATTGAACTAAGGAATTTTTAACTTTAAACCAACCTTGCATTCCTGGAACAATCTCCACATGGTCTTGATGTATAATCTTTCCTACATAATATTATATTTTATTGATAAAATTTTGTTAAGTATTTTTGCCTTTGTGTTTATGAGGATATTGCTCTATGGTTTTATTTTCTTATAGTGCCTTTTTCTGTCTTTTATATCAATGTAATGATGGTTTTATAGAAAGAGTTAGACAGTATTTCCTCTAGTATAATTTGCCAAAAGAGTTTTTATAAAATTTGACATTTTCTTTTCTGAATTTTTGATAGAATTTACTGGAAAAATCATCTGGGCTTAGAGTTTTATTGTAGGAGGTTTTTAAACTAAAAATGTTATTTCTTCATTAGATATAGGGCTATTTCGTTTACCTATTTGTTCAAATAGGTAACCTAAATTTAGGTTTTTGTAGTTTGTATCTTCAAGAAAGTTTTCCATTTAATCTAAGTGGTGAAATTTTCCATCATGTAGTTGTTTATGCCAGTCTATTATTATTTTTTTATGTCTATTAAATCTGAACTGATTTTTCCTCTCTCATCCTTAATATTGATATTTTGTGTCTTCTCTCTTTTGTTCTGTCCAACTGTCTGAACGTTTATAAATTTTACTGGTCTTAAGAAACAGCTTTTGATTTTATTCAATGTTTTGTTTTTTGTTTTAAATTAATTTTTTCTCATTCCTTTACTATTGTCTTTCTTCTGTTAGTGAAGATAAATCTTAAATGGTTATAGCAGTAATCCAGTGAGAAGATATGAAAGCCTTGTATAAGATGATGGAGAGTTAAGGTTAGATTTGTGAAATAAATCAAAAGATCTTTATGACTAAATGCACTGAGTGGAGTGTTAAGGAAGAAAGTAGAGACCATGGAAATGTCATATTTATAGGGGCATCATTATTGGAGATAAGAAATACAGGAGGAAGTATCCATTTAAAGAAGTTCACAGTGACTTATATTTTGATATACAGATATTTGGTTACCTGTGGGTCTTCCAAGCATTATATGCAACAGACAATTGTATACATAGTAAGAAAGTCCTTTAGGTTGATATCAATTAAATACATAATGTAGAGAAGTTTTGCTATATGTGCCTAAAAGTAAGCAATCTTAATTATTTCTAAATATTCATAAAATTTTACTCATTTTACTTAAACTATCATGACTTCATATTACTTTGTTTTTGTTATGCAGACCAAAACATAAGCAGAAATATGTTTCATCCATTCTGTTATCTCATTTGTTCTCATGCATTGTACTATAACATGTAATTTCTTTTAGTTTTCTCCAAAAGTATACATACAGTGAAGTCTCAACTCATTTTCTCTCTGCATTAAGTGTAGATAGCAGAAAGTATCTCAATGTATTGAGTAGAAAATGGAACAGTTTTAAAAGTTGTCTTTTCCATTTGCAAGGATAAAATCTGCCTATTTTTCCCCTCTCAGGGTTATGTGATGAGCCAGAACATTAGTTTCAAATTGCATGTTTTTAAAGATAGTACGTTTTATTTGCTGAAGTGAGGAAGTTTAGGTTTAAGCTACTTTGATCAGGGATTTGCCCTTTGTTCTTTCTGTTTTGGAAATAATGTTCAGAGTATTAAAGTTATTGATTTGTTTGCTTACACTATGGCTTCCCTAAATTACTTTTATATTTAAGAAATTGTTATGAAAGTGTTTATCCTACTATAAAGTACAGAGACTATGCAGTAGAGTCCTGTATATCCATTATTCAAATTCAACAATTATCAAAGTTTGTGATGTTTTCTTCATCTATACTCTTGAGTTTTCACCTTCTTTTTCTTTTGGCTGAGTTATCTTAAACAAACTTGAGACATTTTATCATTTCATCCCTTCTTAGTTTAGTATTTATCTCTAAAAATTATGGCTTTCTTTTGTACATCACAACTGATAACATTAACGGTAAGGCCCTGGTATTGTGTAATCCCTATTCCATAATCAAATGCTCCTGATTTTCTTTAAAGAAGATATTTTTACATTGGTTTGTTTCAGTCAGGATCCAAGTAAGGTATTAGCATTGCATATGGTTATTATGTGTTACAAGTCTCTTTCATACTAGTTAAGTCCCGCCTCCCTTTTATTTTATTTATACCATTGACTTCTGAAAGAAGCTATGTTCATTATCCTTTGGAATATGCCACTTTCTGGGTTATTCCATTTGCTTCCTTGTGGTGCTATTTAACTTGTTCCTTCATAGTCAATACTCTCCATAGCTGAACATCTCAGATTCATTTTTTTAAGAACACTTCATAAGTGACTGTGTGTATTTCATACTATATCACATCAGGTAGGACATTATCTGGTTATTCCCTTGCAGTGATGTTAACCTTGATTAGTGCTGACAGCCTTATTTCTTCATTGAAAATTTCTTCATCAACCTTTCCTATAATGGTTTCATTTATTTATGATCACTTCAGAATTTGCTATTTTATTAGGGATGACAAAACGGTGGGTTTTTATATTTTTTTATTATACTTTAAGTTCTAGGGTACATGTGCACAACGTGCAGGTTTTTTACATATGTATACATGTGCCATGTTGGTGTGCTGCACCCATTAACTCATCATTTACATTAGGTATATCTCCTAATGTTAAGAAAATGTGGCACATATACAACATGGAATACTATGCAGCCATAAAAAATGATGAGTTCATGTCCTTTATAGGGACATGGATGAAGCTGGAAACCATCATTCTCAGCAAAATGGTGGTTTTATAAGGTTATCATTTCTTCAACATTTATTCATTAGAATTTTTTGTAAAGAAGAACTTTCTTTCATTAATTAGGTTTACTTACTTGGTTACCCATATGTATAATAAATATAGGAAAGCTAAGGTAAATATTTAATTATTTCTTTTAACGTATTTTATCTCATTCTTTTCTTTTCTGCTCTATTGGACTTTTATCATCTTTCATTAACAGTTTCATTTCAATTTAATAAATATGTATTGAACCCTTAATATATGCCAGTCACCATGCAAGGCTAGAGTCACAAGTATTTAATTTGTAAAAGAGATATATACGAAATTAATCAGGAGTCTGAAAGTGGTTAACTACTGTGCCTGCCACAGTCACAAGTCATTCTGTGATTAAACTCCTCCTACACACCCTTGTTGACGCAGCCTTATGAGAAAAATTTTGCACAATAAGAGAAACTAGGTTCACTCTCTGGAACTGTACCAAGAAATACTAAGAGTGAATCGGCTGACAGGGAGAATAGACACTGAAAGTTTATGAATTTGGAGATACCTGTAGCAGGTGATCAACAATCGAGAATAAGTCAGAATGAAGTATGAACAGGACCAAAGATCGCGTTGAGAGAGAAGAAGGTAGTTGACAGTGAGTGGAGGGAAAGGATACTTGGAAGGAAAAGCAGATACAAGAATAGCAGAGTCACATACTGGAGGACTTTGTACCTGAAGATCCACATCTGTGGTCGTTCAATGCACTCTTCAGCGCTGCCTTAAATCCGGAAGGAGCATCTTGTCTGTCTTGTCTGAGGGTCCCTGAAGCCTAACTCCAGGGGCTGTTTGACTCCAGTAGACAGAGTTCAGCTTTTCTTGGGTTCCAGTACAATGTGATAATGGAGTTTAGTCTTGTTTCTCCATTACCCAAAGTATCCTTACAAAAATTACTTTTTAATTATTTGTAGTTACTTGAGCCTCTGATTTTTGGAACCAAAGTAGCATAACTAACCCAATATAATATTATATGAAATGACACATGTATTTCAATATAGTTGCAGTTTGTTTGCTGTTGAAATGTAAAAAAAAAAAAAAAAATGCTTTAATTTGAATTCTTAGGATCTAGGTGAATGGTTCATTTCCTACAAGCGATCAGTTTTGCAGACCTGCAGTTCATAGTGGGCAGAATAGGTAGCGAAAAAACCCACAGATCTGTTAGAAAAATCTACCTAACACTAAAGATATAAAGTAAAATTTCAAAAGTAATTTAAAAACTGTTACTCATGTATATCATAGCCATTTTGAATTTTAAAACAGATCAAGTGTGTTACTCTGCAGTTTTCTAAAGTATTACATTATATGGAAAGAATTCAAATACTTTTCTAAGTGCACAAGAGTACTGCCAAAGAATGCTTACCAATAATTATACTAATTTAAACACCTCTGAAGATTTCAATTTTCTACCTCCCTGACCACATATCACAGAGGTGAAAAAGAGTTGATATTGAATTTTTCAAGGTTTGTCATGCTTGCTGAAAGATTTTAACACAACTAGATATTTATATGTTATAAATATCATAATCATTATATAGGGAACCATGGGGAATTAGCTGGAGACAGGCACTATTCTAAGCATTTTTACAGTTTAATGTTTAATCCTAAATTTATTCTAATGATATCAGTACCATTATCATCCCCAAACTGCAGATGATGAAACTTAAGCATAGAGAGGACTAACTTACGCAAAATGACTTATCTAGTAATAGGCAGAATCAAAATGTAAGCAGCCCTTTGAAATAACAAAAGGGTTAATGGTAACAAAAGGATCCCATAAATAAGATGGTGAGCATTAATCCTTCCAAACATTTCTGATATTTTAATGATTAATCTGGATCTGATTGCAACATCTTTTAGGCTTTCTATGTTTTAGAAATTAGGAGGCAAAACTTAATTCATGAGACCATATCAGGATTTGTAGAGATAATGCACAGAAAGCACCTGGCCTAATGCCTGCATTGAGTAGGTGCTCCACAATGGTAATCTCCATCTCTGCTCTACTGCCTTAAGCTCCCTGCCCTGCAATATGAACATGAGGACTTGCTTGTACCAGGTCTTGCAGTTCAAGAAACAGTTATCTAAACTCAGTAAATTCTGTTGACTATTTACCCCATGCACATCACACACGTTATTTAGGCTGTCCCTGGCCATCTCCAACTCCTTTGTCATACTGCCAGGTGGTATTTTCATTGTCTTATGCAATGCTGATTTCAAGAGTTAACTTAGAGCTGGGCTCATGCTGGTAGGCCTAGCTACTTGGGAGGATGAGGCGGGTGGGTCTCTTGATCCTAGGAGTTCAAGGCTGAAGTGAGCCATGATCAGACCACTGCACTCCAGCCTGGGTGACAGAGCAAGATCCTGTCTCTGACATAAATAAATAAAAACTTTTAAAAAGTGGAAGCCAGGAGCAGTGGTTCACACCTGTAATCCCAGCACTTTGGGAACCCGAGGCAGGAGGATTTCTTGAGGCCAGGAGTTTGAGATCAGTACATAGTGAGACCCCGTCTCTACAAAAAAATACAGAAATTAGCCAGGCATTTTGCCACATGCCAGTAGTCCCAGCTATTAGGGAGGCTGAGGCAGAAGGATCTGCTTGAACCCAGGAGGCAGAGGCTGCAGTGAGCCAAGGCAACACTCTGAGCAATAGCCTGAGCAACAGAGTGAGAACCTGTCTCAAAAAAAAAAAAAAAAAAAAAAAAAAGCTTACATGGATCCATTCACAATTTTGTTTTTCATGTTAAAATTAAATATATACTTAAATATCTGAGTTCATTAAAATAATGCCTTGAAACAAAGAGAAAGCAAAAAGATAAAAAGGGTGATTGGCTTCAAATGGCACTTATGATCAACTTGCTTTATGGTACAAGAGAACCTAAGTACAAAAGGAAAAATTTCTACCACAGCATTAATTCGTAAGGATGGCTTGTAATTTACTAGTAGAGTCCTGATTAATAAAATTTGTGCTTAGTTGTTCACTACATTCATGATAATAGCAGTTAATTGCACTAAATGCATGTCAAGCATCTTAAGTACAGAGCATACTAACAAAGGCTTAATAAGTTTTATAATGTAAAAAGGGCACAACAAACTATCTCTTAAGTTCTAGCTATGACAAAGAAATTTCAGATGCATACACGACAGGCAGTTACAGAGAACCATTGCTTACTTATTTGTAATAATTAACCTACTTTTCTTCAAAGACAAACTTCGCATATCAAAATAATACTTCTCATTTAATGGATTCTAATTTTATCCATTGTGACTGATGAATCAGTATTATCAAATTTGGCAATGACAGATTATGTTTTCCTCATTTCATGAAGAAATTTGCAAGATAATAAATTGGGTTATTAAATTGTTGTGTCTCATAAGATTCAAGATTTAAAACATTTGTGCTTTGTTAATTAATTGCTGCAAATTAAAAACAGGAGACAGTCACAAAATGATGGAATGGATCAGTTATTTCATTAAACCTCCTCTTTATGATGGTAGATTAAGTTAAGCTATGACTGCATTGAAAATGAAGAAGAGGTGGAGCTCTACCTTAGAGAATTTAATTTGTGCACAAGAAAACCTCATGAATTCAGACTAGTGTGAGAAGGGTTAATTTAAATATATATGGTACATAGGAATATTTAATATACCATATTTATGTGTACTTCTTTTAACTTCTAAGTATGTACGACAATTTCTACAAAGTTACAAAATGGTTGTGGAAAGGTAAACCTCTTTCAGTTTTGCTTCTATCATAGTTAGGAATTTATTTGTAGTTAATGTATGAATTGTTAGTGTACAGCTCAATACTTCTGAAGTTCATAAAACCATTCAGTGCTGTGAGTACATAAACATTTTCCTTTGCAATCAAGTTTATTGCTATTAACTTTATTAACAAATTTTCTCCTACAGACTAAATACCTAGTAAGTACAAATATAAATTTTCATTCACTTTATGTGATTATTTTTATGTTAGAAATCAATGGAATCTAAATAATATTTTCCTGTCTGTCTCATTTATACTTAGAATTTCATCATTATCAGCAGGAAACATTTATTGAGTACTCACTATGTGCCAGTGACTATGCAAAATATTTACATGTAAAATCTCATTTAATCCTCACAGCAGCCCTAGAAACAGTCCCAAGTTACACAATTAATATCATCCCCATTTGACAAGTGAGAAAATGGAGTTTTGAAGATTACTCACTGCTCTACTGGGTAAATTTGCTAAGCAGCAGAGGAGAAATGAAATTGCTGTCTTTTGGAATGCATTGCTATTTAACTTCTATATTATACTGCTATGTATTATGCAGAAGAAATAGACAAAAATGTGTTAAATTTTGGAAAATAAGCCTCTAGCAAATATGCAGATGGTATAGACTCCTTAGGTAGCCCCCACCAAAAGGCAGAAGTATTCAATTGTGGAATGTCAGAAAAACAAACTCTGCCTTTTAAATAATGATTTGATACTGGGACTACAGCATAGAAAAAGCGTATAAAAAATTTAGTGTCAAAGTGAGATTACATATTTACAAGTCTATAAAGGCAAGTTAGACATGGTGAAAAAAACGCTATTATGGAAATATTATTTTGTGGCCCCTTAAAAATTAGAAACGTAAAATGTAGCCATTAGTTACCCAGAAATTGATAAAATCTATGTTGTCTGAAAAATGGAGTGTTTCTCCTTTCATTTCCAGTACCGGCTTTCCTCTTTCACTTACTGTATTTTACTCATAATTGTTCATTTTTTCTCCCCTATTTCCACAAGGCAGAAAAAAATAAAGAATTGTTTGGGAAACTGTTAGCTTTGCAAATGTTACTAAGTTATATTCTGGCTGCTAAAATGGTTTAAATAGTATGGAGAGAAAAAATTATATACATATGTAGGTATTGAGAAGACTGTGTAAATGTAATGAATACTGTTAGGTAGTAAAGAGATGCTATGTTGAGAGAAGTGGGGGCGGGGAAAGAATATCTTATCCTTCTATCCTCTGAGTCCTCAGCTGTAGTCACTATAACAAGATCCATTAACAAGAGAAGAGCATACAAATTTATTTAACATAAGCTTTATATGACATGGGAGACTTCAGAGGAAATAAAGACCTGAATAAATGATTAAATTTGAGTATATTTTGTGCTAGGTTCGACGAAAAGTGGAGAATTGAGGGGACATGTATAGAAGCCCCCAGAAAAGTATAAATACAGTAAACTTGGAGAAGCAGCAAGGCCTGCTCATTCACATTCCTTTTGACATCCCTGTCTTCAATGATAAGGATGCTTCTTTCTTTCCTTTTGATATAGGAGCAGCACCTCTCACATAAGGATCTTATTTCCTGCTTCAGAGAAAGATCAGAAAATCCTTTCTAGGTTTTATGTCTTGCTGCAGGGGAAAATCATAAAGTCCTAACTGCATGTGCCATTTCTCAGATTCCTTCCACTTGAAATATGCAATTTGCCAAGGTGCCATATTTTGGGGTAGCATGTCCTGAATCCTGTCAGGAGAAATGTTTTATAATGCTAGATGAAATTGGTTAAAGAGAAAAAATGTTATTCCCCTTATTTTCATCAGTTTGGAACTACAAAGCAAACATCAATAACATTGTGCCAGTTCAGTTAAACCTTGTGTCACGAGTAAAATTACGGAATTTCCACAGTATAAAAGCACCAATCCTGTCACTAATTCTTAATATTAAGTGAGCTCAGACCCATTTATAGTCACTATGCACTTCTCTTTGCCCTTATCATTCACAACTATTTAATCATTGCTAATTCTGCCTTGAATACAACAGAACACTTAAAGGGAGGTGATACTTGAGCTGTGCTTTCCAGGGAGAGAGAGAGGTTATTATCTCATAGAAATTAAGAAGAAGAGAGAACAGGAAGGTGGAAAATGATCAGAAGATATATAGAATGTCAGGCGTGTCAAGAAATAATAAATAATAGGGGTAGCTAGATTATTCATGGTAAGGGTTGGGAAATGAAGGTGAAAGAAATGAAAGTTGGGGCCAGATGGTCAGAGCAGGATAGTCATATTAATGAATTGAAACTATCATATGCTAATAAATGTGTGACAAGCAATTTATGGTTTTAAAGCAGTAGTTAGAAATATGATGGCCTGTGTTTTTAAAGGTAAATTTGGTGATAATATAGAAGATGTATCAGAAGAGGGAAAAATAGAGGCAAAGACATAAACTAATTGATTAGTGCAATTATTAAGGCAAATGAAGGTAGCGACTTGAATTGGGGGTGTGATATTAGGAACAGGGAAGAGAGAGGCAAATTCCATAGGTAGACCAAAGAAAAAATTCCCAGGAGGGTGGAAAGGAGGGGACGCTGTGGATCGTGGCAGAGGTGGATGACTCTGGTAGCTATCTAAATTCATTAGCTAAATAGTATTGCCATTAATTTAACTATGAAATACGTAAGAAAGAGTAAGAAAAGTTCTTCCAAATGTACAAAAAGTACCATAGAGTGGAGGTAAAGTAAAATAAAATACAGGCTTCGGAAGAACTTGTGTAACTGTTAAAGAAAGAAACTTTGCATTCTTTTTATTTTCTATCATGGGATATCTATTATCTCTATAGGTAATAGCACAACCAAAATTGAAACCAGTGTATCATAATGTTTTATAATGGAAAAAAACTTCTAAAACTGATCAGAATGAGACCTCAGACCCCAAATATTGTTTTCGGTATAGAAGCAGATCTTAGCAAGAAGTAGATCTTGAGATTTAAATTTAAAGAGGGACTACTACATAAAATATGAAGCCAATAATTTAAACTGTAAATATTTTGAGGAAAAACCCAATAGCCTAATACCAACAAAAAAGAAAGAAAAAGTTAACTGTGAAAACATTTTCAATGCATGGGAATTTTTTTGTTGTAAAAGAAAAGAATGGGCTGGGTGCGGTGGCTCACACCTGTAATCCCAGCATTTTGCGAGGCCAAAGTGGGCAGATCATGAGGTCAGGAGATCGAGACCATCCTGGTGAACACGGTGAAACTCCGTCTCTACTAAAAATACAAAAAATTAGCCGGGCATGGTGGCGGGCGCCTGTAGTCCCAGCTACTCGGGAGGCTGAGGCAGGAGAGTGGCATGAACCCGAGAGGTGGAGTTGCAGTGAGCCGAGATGGCGCCACTGCACTCCAGCCTGGGTGACAGAGTGAGACTCTGCCTCAAAAAAAAAAAAAAAAAAAAAAAAAAAAAGGGCAAGAACCATAGGTTCTGTTTCTGATTCTGTCTTTGATTCATTTCATGTTCTAGTACACTTTCCTCATCTCTAACGTTACTAAGTCTAAAATGAACGTTATTAAATTTCCCTTTACATCTCCTCTAAATATCAAACAAACTCATTGAATATTGTTTTTTCTTTATTGGAAAGATCTCAGTGCTTAACTCCTGACACCAATTTTTAAATTAGAAATAATAACAACTGAATAGGGGTTTTGTGAGAAACAAATTAATATTATCCATCTTTTAAAAGAACTCGTGTATATAGTAAAACTCCGATTGATTCTACTTCAAAATTGAATTTCAAAAATGATATGATTACAAAAATAATCATATTCAGCTTCACAGGCTTTATGAAGTAGAAAATAAGAGTTCTAATGTTTATTTATCATTTCTGTGAAGTAAATCAGTAAAAATTAAAAGCGTGACTCCCCAACCTAAGCTTTACAAATTTTCAGTAGTTTGGTGTGTTTTCTTCCAGCTAATCTTTCACACATATAAACATAGAAATTCATTTAATAATGTTTGCTTCTATAGTGTTTTTTATGAAATATACGATCATATTTTATATGCTAATCTATAATTTGCTTTATTCACCTAATACTGCCTGAGAGACATCTATTCATGTCGATTGAAAGAGATCTGCCTTGGTCATTTCAATAGCTGCATATTTTTCCGTGGTATCATTTAACATCAGGATGATGCAGCCAATGAGGGGACTCCTGGGGCACAGACAAGAGAAGGGGATAGGGACAACACAGATATTGGTATAGAAAAGAACTGAAGTCCTGTAGAGAGTCATTAGATAACTATTAGAAAATCAACTTCAACAAAAGCCTGAATTTTCATCAATTTTTAATTGTTTCCAGTCTGATAAGTAAAAAATTTTTACTCTTATTAAGGTGAACAGCTCCTTTCTTGTGTCTATTAGGCTTTGATTTTTTTTAAATTTCCCTTTCATCTCAGCCACTTTTCCTTTCATTTCTTCTATAGATTTTTAACATGTTAATAATATTATATGTTCCTTTTATATTAATAATATTCTTTTTGTCTTTTATATAACCTGTATATATTTTTCCAGTTTGTTGTTTTATTTTAAATGAGGGTTTTTGTTTTGCTTTTTCTTTCCAACTTTTATGTGAGGTTCAGTGGGTACATAGGCAGGTTTGTTACATGGGTAAATTGTAAGTCATGGGGGTTTGATATACAAATTATTTCATCACCCAGATGATAAGCATAGTAGCCAATAGGTAGTTTTTAGATCCGTACTCTCCTCCCACCCTCCACCCTCAAGGAGGTCCCAATGTCTTTTGTTCCTTTCTTTGTGTCCATATGCACTCGATATTTAGCTCCCACTTATAAGTGAGAACATCTGATATTTAATTTGTGTTCCTGAGTTAATTCGCTTACACTGATGACCTCCAATTCCATCCACGTTGCTGCAAAGGACATGATTTTATTCTTTTTTATACCTGTGTGGTGTCCTATGGTACAAATGTCCCACGTTTTCTTTATCCAGTCCACTGTGTATGGGCTTCTAGGTTGAATTCTATGTCTTTGTTATTATGAATAGTGCTGTGATGACCATACAAGTGCATGTGTCTTTTTGGTAGAGAGATTTGTTTTGGTTATATGCCCAATAAAGAGATTGCTGAGTTAAATGGTAGTTGTATTTTACATTCTTTGAGAAATCTCCAAACTGTTTTCCACAGTGGCTGAATTAATTTACATTCCCACTAGCAGCGTATAATTGTTCCCTTTTCTCTGCAACCTCACCGGCATCTGTTATGTTTTTACTTTTCAATGATTGCCATTCTGACCAATGTGAGATAATATCTCATGGTGGTTTTGATCTGCATTTCTGTAATGATTAGTAACATCAAGAATTTTTTCACACGCTTTTTGGCCATGTGTATGTCATCTTTTGAGAAGTCTCTGTTCATGTTCTTTGTTCATTTTTAATGAGATTGCCTGTTGTTTTTGCACGTTGACTTAAGTTTCTTACAGATTCTGGATATTACCTTTGCCAGATGTATAGTTTGCAAGTATTTTCTCCCATTCTGAAGTTTGTCCCTTTACTCTGTTGATAGTTTCTTTTGCTGTGCAGAAGCTCTTTAGTTTAATTAAATCCCACTTGTCAATTTTTCTTTTCATTGCAATTGCTTTTGGGGTCATCATAAAATCTTTGCCAAGGCCTATGTCCAGAATGGCATTTTCTAGGTGTTCTTCTGGGTTCTTATAGTTTCCAGTTTTACATTGTCTTTAATTCATCTTGAGTTGATTTTTGTATATGGTGAAAAAGATCCAGTTTCAATCTTCTGCACGTGACTAGCCAGTTATCCCAGCATCATTTATTAAATGAGGAGTCGTTTCCCCATTGCTTTTGTCAGCTTTGTGAAAGACCAGATGGTTGTAGGTGTGTGGCCTTATTTCTGGGCTCTCTGTTCTGTTCCATTGTTCTATGTGTCTTTCTTGGTGCCAGTATCATGCTGTTATGGTTACTGTAGCCTTGTAGTATAATTTGAAGTTAGGTAGTGTGATATCTTTGGCTTGGTTCTTTTTTCTTAAGATTGTTTTGTATGTTTGGGTTCTTTCTTGGTTCCATATGAATTTAGAATTTTTCTTCTAATTCTATAAAAATGTCATTTGCCAAACTGCTTTCCAAAACAACTATAACATTTTGCATTCTCAAAAGCAATGTGTCAGAGTTCCAGCTCGTCTGCATGCTTGCATCTTTGCTAGCCCTTAGTATTGGTGGGCTTTTGCCTTTTGTTTATTTTAAGCTATTCTAATAGACATGTAGTATCACATCATAATTTTATTGGCAAATATCTAATGACTAATAATGTTGAGCCTATTTGCATGTGTTTATTTCCCATCTAATTTTTTTCTCTGCTGAAGTGTCATTCAGATCATTTGCCCATTTTTATTGCGTAATGTTTTTTCTCTATTATTGAGATTTTAGTGTAATGTATATATCCTGATATAAGTCCTTTGTCAGTCACATGTTTTGCAAATTTTTTTCTCCCTGTCTGTGGCTTATCTTTTTGTTTTCTCAACAGTGTCTTTTGAAGATCAGATTTTAATTCATGAAGTTCAATTTATCAATATTTTATTTTATGGGTTTACACCTTTGTGTTACATCTAGACAATTTTTGCCTAATATAAGGTCATAAGGATTTTCTACTATGTTTTCTTTCAGAAGTTTTATAGTTTTAGGTTTGGCATTTTGGTCTGTGGTCCTTTTTGAGTTAAATGTTTAATTTGTTGCAAGGTATGAGTCAAGATTTATTTCTTTTTTGCATGTGGATATTCAAGTATTTTAGCATCTCTTGTTGAAAAGACTGTCCTTTCTTCACTGACATACTGTTACACATTGTTGAAAATTAGCCACTCTTGTAAGAGTAGCCACTCTTGTCTTGTAGTTGAAGACATTCTGTATAAATTATTATATTTTCATAGAAAGCTGCAAATACAAGTAATGTTTGTTCTTTACTTTTAAAAAAAACATTTTTTCCTCTTCTAGTGCTTTTACTTTGCTATGTCAATTTTAGAATCAGTTTGTTAATTTCCACAAGAAATTCTGCTAGAATTTTGATTGAGATTGCATTGAATCTATGAATCCATTTGAGAAAAGATAAAATTCTAACATTACTGAGTGTATCAGTCTATAAATACAATATATTGATGTAGGCCTTATTTAATTTCTTTTTTCAATACTTCATAGATTTCTTCATATAAATCTTGCATATATTATCTTAGATTTATAAGTATTTAATAACTTTTGATGCTGAATTAGTCCATTTTGACACTGCTATAAGGTGCACATCTGTAGTCCCAGCTACTTGGGAGGCTGAGGCAAGAGAATCGCTTGAACCCGGGAGGTGGAGGTTGCAGTGAGCCAAGATCGCACAACCGCACTCCAGCCTGGGTGACAGAGTGAGACTTCATCTGAAAAAAAACCAAAAAAAGTGCCCGAGACTGAGTAATTTATAAAGGAAAGAGGTTTAATTGACTCACAGTTCCGCATGGTGAGGGAGGCCTCAGGAAACATAATCATGGTTGAAGGCTGAGGGGAAGCAAGCAGCTTCTTCACAAGGCAGGAGGAGAGAGGCAAGAGCACAGGAGGGAACTGCCAAACACTTTTAAAACCATCAGATCTCATGAGTACTCACTCACTATAAGAGAACAGTATGGAGGAAACTGCCCCCATGGGGATTACAGATCCCTCCCTCAACATGTAGGGATTACAGTTTGAGATGGGATTTGGGTGGGAACACAGAGCAAAACCATATCAGATGCTATTATAAATGATACTGTTATTTTATTTTGAATTTCCAATAGTTCATTGGTAGTATACCAAAATACATGATTTTATATTCTGTGACCTTATATTTTGTAGCTTCTTAAATTAGTTTTTTAGACATTTTCTATGCAGACAATTTTTAGTATGCCATTTTTTATGTAGAAAACCATGTTGTCTGTGAAAAGTCTTATTTCTTCCTTTGCTATCTGTATGCCTTTTATGTATTTCTCTTGCATTTTAACAGAATTTAGGAACTCCAGCACAATGTTATGTAGAAATACTGAGAGTCAACATCATCATCTTCATCCTTAAGTATCAAGTGTGAGACTTAACTATAATTTTAGCAGTAGGGTTTTGTAGATTCTCTTTATGAGGTTAAAAAAGTTCACTTTACTGTCTTTCAGAGGGATTTTAAATCATGAATGAATGTTGAAGTTTGTCAAATACCTTTTCAGCATCTATTGAGATGATCATAAAATTTTTCTTCCATAGTCTAACAACATGGTAAATTATGTTGATTCATTTTTGAAGGTTGAATTAACATTGTATTTTTGGGATAAACCTCTCGATCATAATGTATTATTCATTTTATATATTGTGAGATTAAATTTGGTATTTTTTGTTGAAGATTTTTACATCTATGTTTATAAGAGATATTCTTTAGTTTTTTGTGTGTTTTAGTTTTTAGTTTTAGTTCTTTGTTTCTTGTATATTGTACTGTAAAGTTAATATAATCTTATTCTTGATTCAAATAAATTAAAATAGCTAAGCAATTTTGCCTTTTTATAAGCATAAAGTACTCTTATTATATCACTTACAATTTTGATGCCGCATATTAATTACATAAAATCTAATGTACTACAAAATGTGTGATGCTAGTATTTATGCTCAAATGAAACCTTTTGAAATAAATTGTTTGCCTAGGGTTATTTTTATATCAGTAAAGTAAAATTTAATATTGAAAACTAATTTATATGTATTCAGATTGTATTAAATTTTTTAGAAAAGTTCTGAACTTAAATACTTGATAAATGTAAAGCTTCTGATTTAAGTTTTAAAATCGAATGCCTTATTAGACAAATTGATAAAATTGGCAGTCAGTAAGGGAAACTGATGCAACACACTCTAATTTTGATGGAAATATGGACTAGAGTAGTTCTGTATGTGTCAATAGTCTTTTCTTATTTGAGGTTGTCTTGAGGTCATATTTCCTTAGGTAACACTTTCCATACAGGATTATACTCTTTTTTATTCGAACCCCCAAATGTGGATGAATGTGAGAGCTAGCTCTGTTCTTTGATATAAATATTTTTATTCATGTGTGCAAGTCTGTATATATATAGACAGAAAATACTTCTAGTCTTACATTCTGGCATGGAGTGAGTGTTTACATTGTAATAAAAAGACTCGGTCATCATATTCATTGGGCTTATATTATTAGGAGCCTTATCATGAGACTGAAAACACATGCAAACAAAATAAATTTTTAGAAGCAGTCAGAATCTTGTTTTTAACCTAAGCTTGTTTAGTCTAAAACACAGACCTGCCTGGAAGTTCTGGAGTACAGATTAGTGGGTGTGTCCACCAGGAGCCATTTTGCCAGAGGGAGTGAGGAATCTTTGTTCATATAATTCACATGAAGATAATAGATAATAGAAAAAATAGAAGTACTTAATTGTGCTTCAAAGAAAATGGCTGAGGGGCATATATGAGGTGTGATTTTTTAGTGTCATATGGTGATTGCTTTTCAGCTTCATCTGATCTATCCTCAAAAGTGAGACATAAAAAGACGGAGTCGGCCAGGTATGGTGGCTCATGCCTATAATCTCAGCACTCTGGGAGGCCAAGGTGGTTGAATCACCTGAGGTCAGGAGCTCCAGACTAGCCTGAACCAACATAGTGAAACCCTGTCTCTACTAAATACAAAAAATTAGCCAGGCATGGTGGCACACGCCTGTAATCCCAGCTACTTGGGAGGCTGAGGCAGGAGAATTGCTTGAACCCGGGAGGCAGAGATTGCAGTGAGCCAAAATGGCACCATTGCACTCCAGCCTGGGCGAAGAGTGAGACTCCGTCTCAAAAAAAAAAAGAAGAAGAAGATGGAGTCTTCGATAAAAGTGAAGGAGCTCTTGAGACACAAACACTCATCACAAGACATCCACAGGGAGACCCAGGCACCATTACTTTGGCACTGATATAATGAAGTCTCTTTTCTTACCATCCAATAACTTTTTAACATTAAACTCTAGTGTGTAACATTTTTTTTTTACCTACGAAAGTTCATAAAGAGAAATGTCATAAATAAAAGTATTTATGAACTATGTAATAACTACTGTGGTATATATGTAAAATGCTGTATTTTGGTTTTTAGGCATGCTTTTCTTCTTCATACACTAATACAATGTGTTTGGTTTTAGGTTTCCTCAAGAGCTGAACATGGGAAAAATAAGTGCCGAAATTATGTGGACTCTTTTTGCTCTGGATATGAAATATGCATTAGAAGGTAATTATAAATATTTATACTTATTCGAATACATGTTAGAGTTAAATGGTGATATTGTGTTCTTGGCTTTAAATGTTAAGAATTGAAACATTAAAACACTAATTACTGTGATCAGTTTAGTTCTAAAACTTATTTCCGTATGGTGAAAAGATAAGGTCTCAAAGTACTCAAAAAGCCCTAAAGAAGTATATACATTTTTAATTATATGGTCTAAGTTCTTGGATCATAAAAGTATTTCACTGATAGGATTATGCTCATATGCAAGAATACTTTATGGTAGTTCATTTACCAAAGCAGGCCATATTGAGGGGGTGGATGAGTTGTTTAGTCCAGATATTTGTCTACGTGGACTTGGAAATAGTATCCACCAGGAGGCGGGTCAAAATCCTACCAAGTTTGCTCAAGAACAATGGCAGAGGTCTTCACCCGAAACTCCACTCTGAATAAGTACAAATCATTCAGTGTAGAAAAGAGAAATACAGCTCTAAGTTAAATAATTCTATAAATATTCTTTGTGCACCCTCATTCTGTTTACAGTTAGAGATAGAACCATAGACCTGGTTACTATCCTCTAGAAACTAACAACCTAGTAGAAAAATTTCTTTGTACTTATTCAGTGAATCTATATTGAGCCCATAGATACTAAATGACCGTTGGTGCACTGGATGTAGGGGATGCAACAGTGAACAAGATAGCCCTGGTCCCCACCCTCATCAAGATTGCAGAGGAGGACTACAAGAATGCAAACAGTTGCAATGTGGGGTGGTGAGGACTTATGATGACGGAGTGTCTGGAGAAGCACCTACAGCAGACCTGGGGCTAGGGGCCAAGGCAGGTTTACTATGGGAACTTCCTCTAAGAAAATGTAACTTTGATAAAGACCTAAAGGATAGGTAGGAGTAAGAAGAGCTTTTGGTAGGACAGAGCACTAGCAATTAGAGAAAGCACAAGGTGCATTTGAGAAGAGAGAACTCAGTGGGCCCAATGATCAAGAAAGAGGTAGCAAGAAGTAAGACAGGAGAAATTAGCAGGGACCAGCAGACAGGGCCTTGTGGGCCATCGTGAGGAGTTTGACTCTGTGCTGAGAGAAACAAAGTCCCATAAAGGATTTTCAGCAGGTGCATGTCTTACTTAGATTTGCAACTTAGAAAAATCATTTTGATTACAATATGGAAAATAGGTTGCGAGAGTGAGACAGGTTTTATAGCGTTTGTGTTTATCATGCTAATGTTTAATAGCTTTCCTGTACCAGGTTGCAGAGGGAACATTCAGTTTTTCTTATTTGGAAAAAAAAGGTACTAGATAGATCATAATATCTAGTTTTGTGATAAAGTCAGGCTCTCCCACTCACAAATAGAGAGGTTTATCTAATCTTTAAAATCACACCAGAACTGCTCAGAGGTACAATTCCTTACTTTGCAATGAGGTGTTTCTTCTACAGTTTATTAATGGCCCAGCCCTTCCTACCTCTTCCATCTTTGTCTCCTACTAACCACATCCTTTTACATCTCTCTGCTTTCACTGTCTCTTTGGGACCCCAAGATTCTCTTACATCAGACAGGAACTACCAGTCCACTCAGCAAATAACTTTTTTTCAGAGAGCATTCACTACCCTAGGCCTATACTCTGCATCCCCCAACCCTCCTTGAAAGTCTATCAGGCATCTGAAAATTTTTAGGGTCTGTATAGATTCTTAATCTCCTTTGTCAGAACAGACTCTTCTCTGCTGTTCCCTATAGCAGTTATTGGTGCCACCATTTATGCAGCTACTTAAGCACTTACGGGTTATCATTGATTCCTTTATTGTCTTCGCTACAATAAAAGTTTATTCCTGCATGAGGGATTTTTTGGCCAGCTGCTCTGATGCCTGGATTTTTCTTCCCACCAATCTTCATAAGCAGCCATGTAGGGCTCAGCTACTGACACCTCCTCAGAGAAGATTTCCCTCACCGCATTATCTGTAGTAGCTCCCAGGAATAACTTTATTTTAATCTGCTGCGTAACAACTGATTTTATTTGTTTATTTGTTTGTTGATTTGATTATGTATGTGTCTTTTTTACCACAATGTATTTTTTTTGTCTGTGACTTTTACCAACGTATCTACATTGCCTATAATGATGTTTAGAAAATAGAAGCTACTCAATAACTACTTGTTGAACAAATAAATTGCCAACTTTACCAGGTAATCCCAACTCAATGGATTAGTGGCAAGGGCAGTAGAGGAGACATCATTTTGTGACCGTCTTTTGCTGTGTGACCTTGGGAACATTCCAAGAGCTCAACACCTTTGTGTTTCACTGTTCTCCCCTTTTGTTTGAGTAGAACAAAACTCAGTGCATTTTCAAACATTTATTGCCTTTTTGTATCATAATGTATAAGCTAAATGTTATAGAAAGTTGACAATTAACTTTACCATTTAAGTTTTAGAGTAAATTTAAAATTTACTCTAAATCTATGTCTTAGAGTAAATTTAACTGGGGACTTGGGTACAATTCTGCATAACCGTATTTTCCATATTTAACTATGATTCAGCATACTTCATATATATTTTGAAGATTAAAGTGTTTTAATGCTTTTTAGTAGAATAGATGGTCTTACTAGTGACATTTTCAATTATATGAGATTAGAGCTTTTTGAAAAAAAGAACTATGTTAACCATGTGTCAGTCCTTAACACAAGCCTGGCATGTAGTAGTTGCTCAATAAATAATGGTTGCATGAAAATCTAAGGTGCACTAAAGCAGTGTGTAAATGAATATATATGTGTAGATTAGCGACATAATTCAGAACTATTTTCATTTATATTAGAGCCAGGCAGTTGTACATTGTTAAAATTTCCTATATGTTTTATGTATGTTTGTTTGTTTGTTTGAGACGGAGTCTAGCTCTGTCGCCAGGCTGGAGTGCGGTGGTGTGATCTTGGCTCACTGCAACCTCCGACTCCCTGATTCAAGCCATTCTGCTGCCTCAACGTCCCAAGTAGCTGTTTTCTAGTCCCTTCTATATTGAAGTACATTGTTCATCAGTTTAATTGTCCATGTTGATATTTGCACAACAGAATAGTAAAGCTTTAGCTCATCAGAATGGCTTTTAGCCTCAATCCTTACCCAAAGGCTTTCTAATATATAACAATCTATTTTACATTAGCAAACACAGCCCACAGAACATATGGCAAAATGCTGCTTTTATGAGATAAAACCACATTTTAGCCATCAAACAGATTCCACAGACTGGTTAATAAAAATCAGCTATCAGGCTGTCTAATACAAAGTCGAAAAATATTCCATTAAATCCCCTATGTCGTTTTAGTGGGGAAATGGAGATCAGGGAGAATAGACGTTGAGAAGCAGGGCAAGACCAAGGTGGACAGATGTGTTTCAGGCTCACCTTCCTCTGCTTGTTCTGCATGTTTCTTCCCACACCCTGTCTGCCCTGCCCCTTCTTTATCTATATCTTATGAGCACCTGGTGCGTTTAGGGCTTTCGAAGAGATTAAACACACTAAAGCATTTGGGGCATCCTGGTTATCCCTTCCAAAAGATCTGAAATCACAATAAGGAAATAAACACATTATAATTAAAAACTGGGATGGTTGGGGGGTTGGCAAATATATCCTGCATACACTGATGAGCTGGAAGTGGCTATGTGGGAATAAACATAAAAGACAATAAAATGGGAGCAAGAAATGAAGCTAATTAGCATCTGCTTTTCACCTCTAAACATATATCTCAGAAATTTAGGAGATTCTTGCCTCCTTTCATCTTTACATTGAAGGAAAGCATCAGTGTTAATACCATTGACCTAAACTTGGAAGCACAGTTCCTCTTTCACACTTATAGTAAGCACATTCCACAGTTTCCTCCACTGGCAGTTCCCTTCCAACCCGCACATTCCCTCCTCCCTTGCAATTGAGTTGAAACTACTTGTTTTGTATATCTGGAGTAGATAGAGAAGGCAAGCTCTGTATAATTAATCTAGAAACATGCTGACTAAACTATTTGGTTTCTAAATAACAGAAGAAAAATAGACATCTAAGACTGTTTGTAATGCTATTATTTAGGTACACCTTTGGCCATCTACTAAATCACTTTGTTATCTATTTCGGTAAAAGATAATTACAATATGTTTACCTGACTAATATACCATGCTCTTTTGATAGAGATGAATACATCAGAGTAGGTGTGTAATTAACTGGTCAGCCACTTTCTCTGGTCCAACTTAAAAAGTAATCAAATGGTAAGAACAGGGCTAAACTAACTTCTCAGGTCCCACTTGTAGTATAGGCAAATCTATTTGTTGAACACACAGCTGGGTGCTCTGATACTATTAGAAGTTCAATGGCTAATAACTTCAATAACTTTTAAATCTGTCTTTCTATTATACGATGGTGAACTTTAGCAGAATCTCACGTAAATGGAAATGAGTTTCCAAAAGCCCACTGAGCTGGTATTAGAATCAGGATATGGAGACTTCCCTGTTTAGATATTTTTAATTAGTAGATGGTCACTATATAAATAGAACATAAGGCCTTGATGAGTATTTTATCCCTGCCTGAACTCAAACTCTAAGATTCTAGTTTTATCTCATATAATTCTGCCTCTTTGGTTTTGAAATAAGGAACAACAGTGGGCACTGACATTCAAGGATTTAGTTAAGTTACCTGGTCATCTGTGCTCCTGGAAAACACTGAGCTTTCTCACATTTTTTTGTTTCAGATGGTATTAGAATTTAAATTTCTTGTTAACTCAATTCAGAGTCTGTGTTGTCGTGAATACAGCTGGTCTCTCACTGTTGAGCTTGGTACTCACTCAAGTATGACAACTTTTTTTCTTTCTCTCATATGTGAGGCCTCAGGAGACTAAAAGCCTGAGACTGGGTGATCTTTCTGTCTCCCACGTACAACATACCCACTTTCTAGTTAATTGTTTTAGTAGCTAATTATTTTTGGTGTGCTTAAGGAGTCAGAAAAGAATAAGATGAACAGATCCCCTGCAGTAGCACCAAAATAGTAAAAGAGAAACTCTCAGCTTGGATACCTAAAAAATATAAGGTTTAGGGTTAGTGTATCAGTTACCTATTATGATATAATGAATTATCCCAAAATATAGTGGCTGGCAACATACATAAGTAGCTCCTGTTGTTGAAGAACTGATGGGCTGGGGGATTGCTTTCCTAGGTGACATACTTACATGGCTGTTGAGCAGTTGTGGGCTGTCAGCATGAGACCTCAGTTGTTCTCAGCATGGACCTCTCCACAAACTCCTTGACCATCTCCAAGATACAGCTGCTAGCTTTTCCCAAAGTGGGCAATGCAAGAGAAAAGTCAGAAGCTGCCATCTTTATTATCTATACTGTGAAGCCACACTTAGTCACTTCTACAATATCTCGTTGGTCGCACAGTTCAGCTTGTTCAGTGTGGGAGAGTATGCGAGGTGATGAACTCTAAGAGTTAAGGATACAGGTGTCATCTTGAAGGCTGGCTAGCACAATTAGTATTTGCCTTTCTGATCATTTCTGTATAATATTAGCATATTCTTATTTTAGGTCAGGTTTTGGTTTGTGATGATTTTAAACAAAAATAATAGTCAGTGTGGATAAAACCATTTTTTTTCCCTTCGGCTTCATTTCTCTCAGCCCTTCCCATAACAACAGGAAAATGAGGTGAGCAAGAAATGACTGTTGAAATTTTATAAAAATAAATTATTTTCTAAGATGCTAAAGCTCTTGTTAACCCTCTCTAGTTTTCCTCACCAAGCTCCCCTGGGAAGGGAATTCTGGTTCACTGAAAAGAAATTAACCAGACACTTTCAGGAAAGGCATTCATTGATCTACTGTGCTCTCTTCATTTCAGAACAGTGGTTTTCAACACTGATTATACATTAGAATCACCAAGGGTAGAGCCTTGGCCTTTTGAAACATGCCCAGATTTTTAATCTTATTTAGCAGTTGCCTATTTAGCACTTGCTAGGTACTGGTTTAAATGATTTATGAATATTAACTTATTTGATCCCCACAACAAGCCTATGAAATAAATACTATCTTTATCCCCCTTTTAGAGAGGTTATTTTGCCTGAAATTATATTGCAATTGAATGGAAGAGCCAAGATTCCTGGTGATTCTAGTATGTATTCATACTAGATTGATGTATTCATGATTGAGTACCATTATTCATAATGTTAATTACATTTTGGTAGCCTTCTTGGAGAATCTAATAAAATATGTAGACTGTATTACTAGAAAAATGCTAAATAGCCTATACATCAAAACTCTGCATATATTCTCCCAAAGATAGGTATACAAATGCCCTATAGCCCAATCATTGACTTCTTCCAAGGATCCATGAACCCCAGGTTCAAAACTTTTGCTTGCTAGAGCAGTGATTATCCCTGGACCGGCAGCATCAGCTAGGCAGTTGGTGGAAATGCAAATTCTTGGGCCCCATCCCACGTCTACCTAATCAGACATCCTGGGAATAGGGCCCAGCAATTCCTGTTTTGACAAAACTTTCAGTTGCACCTGATGTGCACCAAAGTTGAGAACCACTGCTCTAGAAAACCGCTGTGTGGAAGCAGGTGATTTAACTAGCAAATGAACCCATTTCATGATTCTTTATAGACATCTCATTGTTCTTGGCTCATCCTTATGCAAGTAGAAACTATCTTCTGTTAAAACTTGGCTTATTTGATAAAAATGATCACCAAAGGAAAATTACTCACAAATATTCATTTAATTTTTCATTAATACACACACTTATATATTGTGTATTCAAGGAATTCCCAGAATGCTTGCTCTGTGCCAGGCATTATGCTAGCAAGGCTCAATGCAACACAACAGGCATGATCCCTGCCTTGAGAAACTTTTACTTTACAATAAGCAAATAATTACACAAATAAACATATAAGATTTAATCAGTGATATGGATGAAAAAGCATGTCCATTAGACATCTCTAACTTAAATGTTTAAAGTAAACCTAGAAGTACAACCTTCTCACCCAAACCCTATTCCTCTCTTGGTCTTTTTTATTACAGCAAAATATGTTACCATTTGTGGATTATCAGACATTATCTTTGATTCCTTATTTCTCTTGCTCTACCACCATCTCCAGACACTTGACATAGACAAATCCATAAATACTTACCTATTCTAGCTCCAAAGCATGTTTGGCTCTCACACTTCTCTCTATCTCTACTACCTCCAACTAGTTCTAGCCACAGGCCCCCTTCACTTTGATACTTATCATAGCCCTCTAAGTAGTTTGCACATTTCCACTCTTGCTTTCTTATGATCCATTAGCTCATAACATTCAGATTGACTTTCACACACTTAGATTACACCAAGACATTCCCTGGAATATAAAAGTTTCCAAAGGCTTCCTCTTTCAATTGACCAAAATCCATTATTTTTACTATGGCGTATAATGTAGCATGTAGTCTGGGCTCTACCCATCTTTCCAACTTTACCTCATTCACTTTCCTCTCACTCAAATGTAGCCACACTGTCCTCATGACTTCCTTAACTGAGCCAAATGTCTTCCCACACCAGGGCATTCATATTTGCTTGCTTTTCTGCCTATGAAGCTGTTTCCCTTCTCTTCATAGAGGGCTCTTTTCCATTCTTCAAGTCTCATTTCATGGTCACCTTCGTTCACAACCCTACCCTGACCATCCCATCCCTCAGAACACTCCCACGCATCTCCAACTCTTTTTTCTCCCCAAAACACTTATTATATCTGAATCATATTATTTAGCCTGGTTATTTGTTCACTTCTTTACTACTTTTTTTCTGTTTTTGATGCCTTTTCCTTTTTTCTGTTTGTACATGTTTTGGTCACAATCCAAAGCAAAAAGAAAATACACTTCTACAGCAATATAGTACACACACACACACACACACACACACACAACCAAAACAAAAACTTCATGAAATATAAACATCATGATAAAGATAACAAATTCTGAAATTGTATTTCTTCATAGCTGTGTGTGTACATTATATATATCTGTATATACATGAAGATATTACATGTTTATAATATATAACATACATATATGACATATTGCATATAATTTATGTATATATATTTAAATTCTGGTCATAACCCTCTAAATTGATGTTATGACCCACTGATGGGTTGAAGCTAGCAGTTTAACAACACTGTTCTTAAAAATAAGCTTCATAGAGTATGAAACTTTGTGATTTCATTTAAAATTAAATACTCCTATTCAAAAAATAATAATTGAATATTTTGAAAATATATTATGCCACCTTAAATCTCACAAAATACATATTTTAGATATATTCAGATATATTTCTATGTTGATAAGTTTGCCAGTATAATACAGCATATAGATAATTTCCCCAGCAATATTTGGAATTTGACACAATTTGGGGCCTGCTTTTGTGTACCTAGCTCTTTATTTCTAAATATACATAAAAAAATGTTATATTTATGCATAAAAATGTTTTCTCTTCAAAGAAATTAAGATATTCGTGGTGAATGATCACATCTCTTGGGCAAGGTATTTGAATGGAGCATTTGAAAATAAAAATCTATAGAAAGCCATTATTGCCAGAAGGAAAAATATAGTAAGAGTTCAATCAAGAAAATAAAGTTGGTATTGTCTGAAAACAAGGAAACAGAGCTAACTGCATTTTGCATATGTCATTATCATAACATGGTAGGTTTTCACTTATGTGAAAATTATATATTTAACTTTATATTTTTTCTATCGTTTTCCTGCTATTAGTTTTTCAGCCATGTACCATCTGGGAAGAGATAGGAGGAAAAAGAAAAGGGAAAGTGATGAAAACTTGCTTAGATTTTTCTTCCTTATTAGTGGTTTTTAGAATTTTTTTAGAGAAATAATAAATTGAAAGAATTGTTAAAATTAGTTTAGAAAATTTCGTTTTAAAAAAGAAACAGAAATATTTACATGTTATGGCCTTAGGTGCTCATTGCTGCCTTGCTACCTATAATAAAGAGGATAAAATTATTTAGGAACAAATGGATATTATCTAAACTACTTGAACTTGAATTGTGGAACTTGTAAATTTGGCTGTCTCCTCATTAAATCAAATGAATCACAAGCCCAACAATGCATGTAGATATGTAGATATAACCAATGAAAAAAAAATAGCTGTGACTATTTTTGTAATATTTCGGTAAAAAAATCTGTGACTTTGTTTGAAGACTGCTGATACTCAGCCAGTGAAAATGTTTTGGCAACAAAAGAAACTTGGGAAGGAGGTAGCAGTTGGCATGAAATCAGCTTTCTAGAAACTTTCTCCTGATGAGAAGCTTAGGAAACCATGTTTTTTGTTTGTTTGTTTGTTTTTATTTGGAAACCTTCCAGGGAAAGCTCTGAAGAAATTACCTCCTGTTGGTTCTGTTGGGTTGACTGTCAATTACACATGTTTGTTTTAAGTGTGACCTGGCTGCAAATTGAGGAGAAGGGGAAAGGACTTGGCTAAAGCCGATTTATGCTTTAGCTCAAACCTTTTCAAGCATTATAGATAACATTCACATGTGTGTTATGCTATCAAGAGAATACCTGTAAATGGTTTGTGGTGAGTAACTTCACAGACATATTAATCCTATATCAATGGGATATTCAATTTGGCAAAAACAATAGAATTAGGGGCAAGAAAATGGCATTTTTAGAATCATAGTAGAAGAGGAAGATATAGGCTAGACCTGTTGACAGTCTGCTGGCTGGAAAGGACAGGAGCAGCTTGGATCATGGAGAACATCTTGGAGAGAAAACAAAAATGTTTCGTGGGTAAATTAGTGTATTGTGCTGTGCTCTGCTCTGGTCATCCCTCTGCGTCTCCCCAAGAAACTTCATTGCACTCTGCATTACTTGTCATTGGAAGGGTTCTTTAAGAATGCTCCAAAATGCTGATCTTAGCTTCAAAATGTGTCCTGATAAGCCAAGGCTGACATGCTATGTATACAATGCCATGTGCTACAAGAAACTCCAGGCCTTTCTGGCCTACCAGGGACCACTTCAGCATGTGAAAGAGTATGAGTGACATTAGGATATAGTTTATTCTTTTACATGAATAAACAAATTATTTGTAAACCTTAGTACCATCACTAGAATGAGTAGAAACACATTACAATGAGTAAAAACTCACAATTCACTATGTAGATGGCAGAGTTCAATGACACCATGACCCCAAATCACTGCTCTGGCTTATTGGAAAAATACGAAAGCAGTAAGTAAAAGGATAAAAACTGGACCTGGGGCTACAAGAGAAGATTTCTACAATGAAGGGAGGCAACAAGTAGTAAGTGGTTTGCAAATGGGAGAATTCACAGTACAGGTGAATCACAACCCAAGTTATGAGGCTAAAGAATTTTCATGCTATGCTCCACATAAGAAAAACTTACATGGACAACCAGGCATGAGAGATCTTACTAACAGACCCAAAGGCAAATGACACCTAGAATTAAGTGATTCCTTTCTCAATTATTGTAGTCCCTCTTAGTGCTACTATTCAAAGAAATTTATTCACCTCCTGAGAAGTTAGTCTAGATCAGTGGCCTTCACACTGCGTTCTATGGAACACTAAGTTAAAACTTCAGGGACTGCTTTGGTGGTAGCTAAGGTTCAGAGAAGAATGACTACTAGCCAGCTATTTTTTCCTCTGTGTGACATAGTGTGTTTATTAGTCATCTATGCAACAAATTATCACCAAAGTTAGTCCATAAAATGATGCAAATGCAAGTATATCATCTTAGAGAATTTTGTAGGTCAGGAAGTCTGATGTGGGTTTCACTGGGTTAAATCAAGGTGTTGGTAGACAGCCTTTCTTTCTGGAGACTCTAGGAGAGAATCCATTTTGCTTTCTCTCACAAGCTTCCAGAGGCTTCCCACATTTCATGGCTGTGGCCATCTTCCAAATTCTTTGTCAGCAATATCCAAGTATTTTTCTCATGACTCTAACAATGACTCTCCTGCCTCCCTCTTCCACATTTACATGTCCTGTTGAGTACATTGAGCAGAACTAGAAATCCAGCATAATCTTTTGTCTTAAGGTCAGCTGATTAGCAAACTTAATTCCAACTGAAGCCTTAATTCTTCTTTGTCATTTAACAGAACATATTCATATTCAGTAATCTGGGCATGATTTCACTGGGTCCTCTGTCCTAGAGTCTCTTACAGGCTGAAATGAAAGTGTCATACAGGACTTGGCCTCATCTGAAAGTTCAACTGGTGAAGGATCTGCTTCCATATTATCTCGTATGGTTGTTGACAGAGTTCAGTTTCTCAAAAGTTATCACATGGATGGCCTCACTTCTTCCTTGGCATTTGGCCTGTGGCCACCTTCATTATCTTTACAAGTAGTCCCCTCCAACATGGTGCCTTGCTTTATCAAAGTATGCAAGTCAAGAAACCAAGAGTCTGAAAACAAAAAAAATAAAAGTTGTAATCTCTTATAACCAAATCACAGAAGTGAGAACTCATAACTTTTGTTGTATTTTAGTAATTAGAAGCAAGTCATTAGGTCAAGTCTATGTTTAAGGGAAGGGGACTACTCCAGAGGGGGTAAATAGTAGGAAGTAGAGATTATTTGGGATTATTTTAAAGGCTGCCTACCATGGAGTGTTGTTTAGTCTCAAAGACATTGGCTTTAGTCAGACAAGATGAGTACAAAAATCTGTCTCCATTACTTACCTGCCATGCAACACTGAGCAATTGTTTTGTCAACTCTGTACATCAATTTATTCTTCTGAAAAATCATATTGTTGTGAGGATTAAATTAGGTGCTACGTGTAAAATGGTTAGAGAATTTCCTGGTACATAGTAATAAGTGCTCAAATATTAGCTTTGGTGATGATGATCATCAGTCTTCACTTGAATGAAGAATTCAGTGCTAAAACCTGAGTTAACCATTCAGCTAGATATATTCTAAAGCTATATCTGAATAAAGAATCTATATGTTTCATTAATGACCTACAAATTCAATTTTTCTACTCTTAGAATATATAAAGCATAACATTTTACAAATACCAGAGGATAATATGACCAAATAATTTCTTCCTTTACTATTGAAAATGTATATGATATGGTTTGGCTGTGTCCCCACTGAAACCTCAACTCGAATTGTGTCTCCCAGAATTCCCATGTGTTGTGGGAAGGACCCAGGGGGAGATAATTGAATCATGGGGGCTGGTCTTTCCCATGCTGTTCTCCTGGTAGTGAATAAGTCTCACAAGATCTGATGGGTTTATCAGACGTTTCCACTTTTGCTTCTTCCTTATTTTCTCTTGCTGCCACCATGTAAGAAGTGCCTTTCTCTTCCCACCATGATTCTGAGGCTTTCCTCAGCTATGTGAAACTATAAGTCCAATTAAGCCTCTTTTTCTTCCCAGTCTCAGGTATGTCTTTATCAGCAGCATGAAAACAGGCTAAAACAGTATATTATTTTTCTGATTTAAAAACTTAGAAAAAAATTGAAAAATACAAAGTACAAAGAACTTCAAAATTACCCAGTGTATTTATCCAAAAATTATGTATACACTTACATATTTGCTTTTCACACATTTAATACAATTTTATATAAAACATTTATAACTTTAATTTTACATAATAATTAACCAAAATACTTTTTGTGAAAGAAATTGTAGCTTATTATATTTTACTATTGACAACTTTTCTTTTTATAGTCATAAATGTTCTCGACTTAGTTATTTGGTCAGCCTGTACCTGCAGGTCAATTTTTTGAGGGGAAATATTCATGGATTATAACGTTGTAAGTCCCTGCATGTCTGAAACTACCTCTGTTGTGCTTGAAAGACAGTGTGGCTAAGTATATAATTCTTAAGTGATACCTATTTTCTCTCAGAACCCTGTGGCTACTTCTCCATTGTCTTTTGGTATATAGGGTTATAGCAAAGAATTAGAAGACCAGAATAATTTTCTTCTTTGAACACAGCCTGTTCTGTTTTGTTTCAGCCTAGATGTGAATAATACTTTTTATTTATTTCAAGGTTGAAAATAAACTGAAGGGTTTCTTTCATTGTTAGTTGTGCCTAGTACTCCATGAGTGCTTAAACTTTGTAGACTCAGATATCTCTTTAATTCTAAAACATCTTTCTACTGTTTCTTTGTTTTGATCTGACAAAAATCAAATCATGTCTCTCTTCTGTTCATGACCCTTGTCACACACAGAATGAAATCCAGTCTTTACCCTGAACTGGAAGGCCCCGCATTGTTGCTGGAGGCCCTGTCTCTGAACTCATCTCCTATGACTCCCAGCTCATCCCTTTGCGACAATCACTCTGAACTCTTTGTCCTTCCCCAATCACATCATACAAACCTGTCCCTCAGGTTGTCTGCATATCTGTTCCCTCTGCTTGGAATACTCTTTTCCTGAATATTCATTTCAGGTTTCTGATAAGGAAATCCTTTACTACTTTATAAAATAGGAAAGTAGAGCCACCCCCAATCTATCAGCCACTGATATACTTATTTGTTTATTGCCTGTTTCCCACCTTAGACGGTAAGCTCTGTGAAAGGTACTTTTCTGTGTTGTCTACTGTTATAACCCTAGCATCTAGAGAAGAATCTGTCATGTGGAAGGTAGGTACCTAACACGTGTTGCATGAGTAAATTCCTCAGTTTAGGTTCCTGGTATGCCCTCTGCGCTAGATCTAAAGTGGATATGAGTAAGCACAGCTGCAGAATCCCCAGGCAGTGTGCCCTTTGATCCCTTGTTTGCTTCTCCACATATTGATAGATTGCAAATGTGCTTGTACTATCCCATGGTGCTCCCTGACTCCTGCCCCACCCTTTCTCGGATTGGTGGTTGATCAAGCACTGAAGGATTTCTGCCTCTTTCTTCACATGCTTCTCTCTCTTCCCCCCAGCCCCCAATCGGGTCCCGTATTTCCCATATATTGTATAATTCCTTAAAGTTTCTTGCATGTGAATGCTATTCTTCTCTAGAGTCTAGGCTTTTAAAGGATTTTGTAGCGATGAAATGAAACAATGCTCAAAATGCTTTATTACATTAACAGAGTTGTGCAATCACCATTATAATTTAAATTTATTCATCATTGCAAAAAGAATCTTTGTACCATTAGCAGCCACTCTCTGTCTTTCCCTCTCATTGAACTGTAGACTTTAAATGGGTAAACTTTATGATATATAAATCATATTTCAATAAAAAGTAATTTATAAGTGAAAGTATTATACAAATGTTTTTAATTATTATGATTGAAAGAGCAATACAGAAATTCCTGAGGACAAGTTAAAGCATTTTTCTTTTATGAACTTCCCATATTTTTCCATGTCTTTATCTTTCTAAAAGTGTAATGATTTCTAATGTTATCACATTATCCATAATTTTCCCAAATCACAACAGTTATTTCCCACAAATGATAAAAGGCAGTATAGAAACATATAGTTATATTTAGCCTTAACATATTAACTATAACTAGTATTTCTCCCATTATTTCTTTAATCAAATTCATTTATGTATAGCACAATAGAGGTGGATAATTTCCATTATAAATAGGTATTGATATTTGTGAATATTTATTCACTTGTAATTTTAATCAGATTTTTTCTTAATTGAATTCTACACAAGGTACATTCAGATTTTATCATTTACTAATTTTTATTATTTATCTCCATGGGAATTTGATATTGACATATTGAAGGCAGTGTAACGACAGCGTTGCCATTTTGCTATTCCTTTAATTTATTTCTATTTGCCTAAGGAGAACTATGTCAATCACTCTGGGAGTAAGTAACAGAAAGTAAAAAGTAATATAGTTGTGGATAAAATGTAAGTGATTTGATTTGGAGAATAAAACTGAATTTTAATGGTATTTTATCTTTTATACTTAAAAATGCATATGATACGTCAAAATGCACACTTGTAACTAAAACACTTTATTTCCAAAATAATATGCCAATTTGAGGGTGGGAACATGGGAGCAAATGTTTGTATAACTATCGCTTATTTTTTACAGTATTCTATACATTCAGCATTTTTTTAATTTAACCCTAAGATAACCTCTAATCTAATAGTATGTTGACATGTTTGATAAGTGAAAATTTCAGATTCTATATTCAGATTTTTGTGAATAAGAAAAAAGCTATTCATTCTATTTTTTAAGTTGTGCTTTATCAATTCTTGTATCACTTAACTTACGGTGATAAAGCATTTTTACATTTAGTTTTTTACTCTTCAAATTATGAAAGTGTCTGGAGCATATTGGTTACTGCTTGATGACCAAGTCCAACTGATATCAGCTATTAAGACTTTTGGAAAATTTGTGGTCAGTTGTAAAAGAAATCCAAAATTATTTTACTACTAGTCTTTTCATGCTTCTTTCATATTGAATTTTGCCTTTCATTTATATGTTTGGATTTTTTTTGCTTTCTTATCATGCTGAAGGTTTAGACATTTTTTTAATGTGTTAATTGCTCAAACTCATTAGCCTGTTAAGCCTCTCAACATCATATAAGGTAAATCAGCATTAAATATTAATAGAAATTAAGGTACACAGAGGTTAAACAACTTGTCAAATTACATTTTCTATACCATTGCTGTTAAAGGAGTTATCTTAAGTCTTGTTTTATCTTGTTTAAATTTGCACTAACTGAATAAAATTTTGCATGAGAATTTAAAACACATTTTGTTTTCACTGCACTAAATACTATCTCAGGAATTTCAAGAACTAGAATGAGCTTTCTGGGAAATGGAGGTCTTTCATTCAGTTATTCCACTGAGAGGTTCTGGCATTTGATGACAATATTTAAATAGCTAATGTAACTGAGGGAACAGTTGGTGAGTGGGTTTGAACAAATCTTGCCTCCTTAGTGATCCAAGTCTTCCCACGGGAAATTTCAGATGTCATGAACCATGTTGCAACTTCTCTTTAGAGAAAACCTCGGCAGAAGATGGTACACCCAAAGCAGTTACATTAACACTTTTTACTTCCTACTGCCCTTGCAAACAAAGTAATTTGTTAAGTCACTACTCAATCAAGAATATTCAGAATAATTATTGCTGACAGAGTACTGGACTTGGAGATTTATTTTGTGAATGTTTGCATTTGTTAAATTATATATCCAAGAAATTTAATGTATAAAGCAGAAATTCAGGTTTATTACATGTGCAAATTTCCTGGAATAATTAACAATTTTAAATCTTAGATCTTCTCAAATATTGTGTGGCCATATTGGGGGATCATCTCTGCCAACTTTACTTCTCTGAATCACAAGCTTTTTTTTTCTGCCTAGAGAGCCAATACTTTTTCTGTGCCTTCACAGTAGTTCTGAGAACTTATCTCCTTTTTCCATTAATGGCTAAATATTTGGAATGTCTAATAGGGTATCTAATATGCAATATCACATATTGTCAGTACATATTAGTATATTAGAGTGTACAACTATCTGGTTTTATCTTAAACTCTGAAATTTGATGTCAAATATTTTTATTGTTTCACTATTCTTGCAAAATCCAATTTTTATAAAACAGATCTACTTAAAGTTAATATGCACTGCAGTCTATGTAATATGAATTAATTGCAACTGAGGAAGTATTTTTCAAGACTGTTGGTTTTACATTCTTCAAATTACTTTCTTTGGTAAAAAACTTCTGTATAAATTGGAAAATCATATGTGCAATAAGCACAAGCTCAGAGAATTATACCATATGGTCTCTGTAGCTATAATACTTGGAGGTATCAGATAGTCATTCTTTAAGATCATTTTAAAAATCTACTGCACAGATTCTTTCTAGAGATCACATTAATCAATTTTTACATTTCAAAATAGCTAGAAGAAAATAATTCACATATTCCTAGAGTAACAAAAAGATAAATATTAAGGTGATAGATATTCTAATTACCCTAATTTGATTATATGAATATATCAAGTTAGCACATGTACCCTGAAAACATGTACATCTATTATGTATCAATAAAATAAACAATTTTTAAAGATATGACTTCTATATATTTATATTTAAATACATTTTTAACAACCACAACAATGTTACTCATTTGACCATTTAATAAGCTAATATTTAAATAGCTACTCTGTGTCAGGCACTGTGCTAAGTACTTGGGACAATAAAGACATAGAATCTCTGCCCTAATAGAGTCCATAGAGTCAGGGAGATAGGTATTTAACAATTATTCTTGCTTATTTAAGTAAGAGCGACTGTGATACCTGTTAGAAAAAATGAGTGTGTGGTGTTAGAAAAATAATTGAGAGGGGCATTTTGTCAGGTGATTCAGAAAAGTGTTCCATGAGGAAGTGATTTTTGTGCCAAGATTTCACAAACAAGCAGGATTTAACCAGTTGAAAAGGGTTTGTGCAATCAAATTAGAACTCAGGATTAAGAAACTCACTCAAAACCGCACAACTACCTGGAAACTGAACAACCTGCTCCTGAATGACTACTGGGTAAATAACAAAATTAAAGCAGAAATAAATTATTTCTTTGAAACCAATGAGAACAGAGACACAACGTACCAGAATCTCTGGGACACAGCTAAAACAGTGTTAAGAGGGAAATTTATAGCACTAAATGCCCACATCAGAAAGTGGGAAAGATCAAAATCAACACCCTAACATCACAATTAAAAGAACTAGACAGGCAAGAGCAAACAAATTCAAAAGCTAGCAGAAGACAAGAAATAACTAAGATCAGAGCAGAACTGAAGGAGATGGAGACATGAAAAACACTTTAAAAAAATCAATGAATCCAAGAGCTGGTTTTTTGAAAAGATTAACAAAATAGCTGCTAGCCAGATGAGTGAAGAAGAAAAGAGAGAAGAATCAAATAGACAAAATAAAAAACGAGAAAGGGGATATCACCACTGATCCCACAGAAACACAAACTACCATCAGAGAATGCTATAAACACCTCTACACAAATAAACTAGAAAATCTAGAAGAAATGGATAAATTCATTAACACATACATCTTCCAAGACTAAACCAAGAAGAAGTTAAATCCCTGAATAGACTAATAACAAGTTATGAAATTGAGGCATATCCTACCAACCAAAACAGCCCAGGACCAGATGGAGTCACAGCAGTATTCTACCAGAGATACAAAGAGGAGATGGTACCATTCCTTCTAAAACTATTCCAAACAATAGAAAAAAAGGGACCCCTCCCTAACTCTTTTATGAGGCCAGCATCATCCTGATACCAAAACCTGCCAGAGACACAGCGAGAAAAGAACATTTCAGGCCAATATCCCTGATGAACATCTTTGCAAAAATCCTCAATAAAGTACTGGCAAACCAAATCCAGCAGCACATCAACAAGCTTATCCACCACGTTCAAGTCAGTTTCATCCCTGGGATGCAAGTCTGGTTCAACATATGCAAATCAATGAACATAATCCATCACATAAACAGAACCAATGACAAAAACCACACAATTATCTCATTAGATGCAGAAAAGGACTTCAATAAAATTCAATACCCCTTCATGCTAAAAACTCTCAATAAACTAGGTATTGATGGAACATATCTCAAAATAATAAGAGCTATTTATGACAAACTTACAGGCAATATCATACTGAATGGGCAAAAGCTGAAAACATTCCCTTTGAAAACTGGCACAAGGCAAGAAGGCCCTCTCTCACTGCTTTTATTCAACGTAGTATTGGAAGTTCTGGCCAGGGCAATCAGGTAAGAGAAAGAAATGAAGCATATTCAAATAGGAAGAGAGAAAGTCAAGTTGTCTCTGCTTGCAGCTGACATCATTGTATATTTAGAAAACCGATTGTCTCAGCCCAAAACTCCTCAAGCTGATAAGCAACTTCAGTGAAGTCTCAAGATACAAAATCAATGTGCAAAAATCACAAGCATTCCTATATACCAATAATAGACAAGTAGAGAGCCAAGTCATGAGTGAACTCCTATTCACAATTGCTACAAAGAGAATAAAATACCTAGGAATACAACATACAAGGGACGTGAAAGACCTCTTCAAGGAGAACTACAAACCACTGCTCAACGAAATAAGAGAAGACACAAACAAATGGAAATAAATTTCATGCTCATGGATACGAAGAATCAATATCGTGAAAATGGCCATACTGCCCAAAGTAATTTATAGATTCAATGCTATCCCCATCAGCTACCACTGACTTTCTTCACAGAATTAGAAAAAGACTACCTTAAATTTCATATGGAACAACAACAACAAAAAAGCCCGTATAGCCAAGACAATCCTAAGCAAAAAAACAAAGCTAGAGGCATCACACTACCTGACATCAAACTATACTACGAGGCTATAGTAATCAAACAGCATGGTACTGGTACCAAACCAGATGTATAGACTGATGGAACAGAACAGAGACCTCAGCAATAACACCACATATCTACAATCATCTGATCTTCAACAAAATGACAAAAAGAAGCAATGGGGAAAGGGTTCCCTATTTAATAAATGGTGCTGGGAAAACTGGCTAGCCATATGCAGAAAACAGAAACTGGACCCCTTTCTTACACCTTATACAAAAATTAACTCAAGATGGATTAAAGACTTAAGCATAAAACCGGAAACCATAAAAACCCTAGAAGAAAACGTAGGCAATACCATTCAAGACATAGGCATGAGCAAAGACTTCATGACTAAAACACTGAAAACAATGAACAAAAGCCAAAATTGACAAATGGGATCTAATTAAACTAAAAAGCTTCTGCACAGCAAAATAAACTATCATCAGAGAGAACAAACAACCTACAAAATGGGAGAAATTTTTTGCAATCTATCCATCTGACAAAGGGCTAGTATCCAGAAACCACAAAGAACTTAAACAAATTTACAAGAAAAAACAACCCCATCAAAAAGTGGGCAAAGGATATGAACAGATATTTCTCAAAATAAGGCATTTATGCAGCCAACAAACACATGAAAAAAAGCTCCTCATCACTGCTTTTTTTGATTTGAAAGACATGCAAATCAAAACCAAAATGAGATACCATCTCACGCCAGTTAGAATGGCAATCATTAAAAAATCAGGAAACAACAGACGCTGGTATAGATGTGGAAAAATAGGAATGCTTTTACACTGTTGGTGAGAGTTTAAATTAGTTCAGCAATAGTGGAAGACAATGTGGCAATTCCTCAAAGATCTAGAACCAGAAATACCATTTGACCCAGCAATCCCATTACTGGGTATATACATAAAGGATTATGAATCATTCTATTACAAAGACACATGCACACATATGTTTATTGCAGCACTGTTCACAATATCAAAGACTTGGAACCAACCCAAATCCCCATCAGATAAACTGGATAAAGAAAATGTGGCACATATACACCATGGAATACTATACAGCCATAAAAAAGGATGAGTTTATGTCCTTTGCAAGGACATAGATGACACTGGAAACTATCATTCTCAGCAAACTAACACAAGAACAGAAAACTAAACACCACACGTTCTCACTCATAAGTGGGAGTTGAACAATGAGAACACATGAACACAGGGAGGGGAACATCACACACCAGGTCCTCTAGGTGGGTGGGGTTGGGGGACTAGGGGAGGGGTAACATTAGGAGAAATACCTAATGTAGATGATGGGTTGATGGGTGCAGCAAACCACCATGGCACATGTATACCTATGTAACAAAACTGCACGTTAGGCACATGTATCCCAGAACTTAAAGTATAATAGATTTAAAAAATAATAAATAAAAAAAGAAACTATCATCAGAGTGAACAGGCAACCTACAGAATGGGAGAAAACTTTTGCAATCTATCCGTCTGACAAAGGGCTAATATCCAGAATCTACAAGAAACTTAAATAAATGTACAAGAAAAACAAAACAAAACAAAACAAAATCAAAAAGTGGGCAAAGGATATGAACAGACACTTCTCAAAAAAAGACAGTTATGTGGCCAAGAAACATATGAGAAAAAGCTCATCATCACTGGTCATTAAAGAAATGCAAATAAAAACCACAATGAGATACCATCTAACACCAGTCAGAATGGGGATCATTAAAAAGTTAGGAAACAGCAGATGCTGGAGAGGATGTGGAGAAATAGGAATGTTTTTACACTGTTGGTGGGAATGTAAATTAGTTCAACCATTATGAAAGACAGCGTGGCTACTCCTCAAGGATCTAGAACTAGAAACTGGTAATTGTTTCGTGACTAAAATATTATTAGCATAATCAAATAGCTAAAGATGGACACGTATTTCTTCTAGAAATACCATTTGACCCAGCAATCTCATTACTGGTTATATACACAAAGGATTATAAATCATTCTGCTATAAAGACACATGCACATGTATGTTTATTGCAGCACTATTTACAATAGCAAAGACTTGGAACCAACCCAAATGCCCATCAGTGACAGACTGGATAAAGAAAATGTGGCATGCATACTACACCATGGAATACTATGCAGCCATAAAAAAGGATGAGTTCATGTCTCTTACAGGGGCATGGATGAAGCTGGAAACCATCATTCTCAGCAAACTAACACAGGAACAGAAAACCAAACACTGCATATTCTCACTCATAAATGGGAGTTGAACAATGAGATCACATGGACACAGGGTGGGGAACATCACACACCAGGGCCTGTCGAGGGTTGGGGGTCAAGGGGAAGGAGAGCCTTAGGACAAAGACCTAATGCATATGGGGCTCAAAACCTAGATGACGGGTTGATGAGTGCAGTAAATCACCATGGCACATGTATACCTATGTAACAAACCTGCACGTTCTGCACATGTATCTCAGAACTTAAAGTAAAATTAAGAAAAGAAAAAGAAAAAGAAATTTAGAACAATAAAAGGAATAGAAAAAAATGCGTTTTTGCTATGCAGTTATTGTATTAATTTTTTAATGAAAAAATGATAAGCAAAAAGTGCGTAACAAAATGTTTTTATTTAAGCTGCTGGTTTTAAATATTAACACTGACCCTGTTAGTCCATAGCCTGCAAAATTTGAAATTTACATTTCTCTGATGGCTGCCTACAATGAGATTATTTAGTTTATGTGCATATGCATTCACCGATTTGGCATGTCTGGTAACAAACTTGTCTTTTCCCCATTGTAAAATTAGTATCCCCTTGGATAATTGCTTTCACTGGTCACCGTTTTGCCTCAAATATTTTTTGTGTGTGTTGGCAAATCCCCAGAAAGTTCCAAAAGAGGAAATACATGTCCATCTTTAGCTATTTGATTATGCTCATAATATTTTAGTCACGAAACAATTACCAGCTGGCAAGCTTTACATACATATTCAATAGCATCTAAATATTGTTGTTACATCTATTATATAAGCTTCAAAGGAACTCACTCAACAGATGCTCTAAAATTTATAAAACTTGTAACTCTCAAAACATTTGGGCTTCTTGGTAATATAATCTGAGTCTAATCTATGACTGATTTGATTGTTCACATTACAGCTTTTCCTTCCTTAGATCTATCTAGTTTGTTTATTTTTGAGGTTCCCACATGTTCCATTTCTTCAGGATTGAGCCATTTTCCTGTAAGTCACACCACAAAGTTTAATAATACAATAGCTTTTGAGGGGAGAGTCTTGCTAGGTTAGTTAGCACTTAAGGCATATCAGAGAGTAGTCAGTTAGTCCAGTTCTGATCGATTGCAAACAGGAACACTGTTGACAAGGAACAATAATGATCACTCAAGGTCACACAGGTGGTTAGAACGCAGAGGACATGTTTGAACCCATATCTGCAGAGCCTATCCGTATGGTTTCTGCTATACATTTTATAGGATCATGATTAAGACCAAGTTTTGAAATCCATGAAATTAAAAGGATTTTAAGTAAGGTACTTACAAGCATCTCAAGGTTTTGCTACATTTTAGGTATACGATAAAAGCAATGTTTCATTCCTATGTCCTTCAATCTCTTACCTTGTATTCTTTGAGTATCTAAAACTCTTACATTTTTCTAGTTAGCAGGAGTAAGTGCATTCATAAGAGGAAACTAGGGTAAAATACATTTCAAGTCATCACCAGTTTAGTCTCTTTACAAAATATTTGGTGAGGTTACTCTTAAGGAAAGCCTATAGACTCATCTATAGAAAAAAAAGGGCACATGTCTGGAACAGCTCGCATTAACTTTTCAATGTAAAATCACCTATCCAGCAGGTGTAGTCCCATAGAACTTCTAAACTGCATAAAGTCAGTGACTGAATCCTTCCAAACTCAATGGATTCTCTGAAGCGTGTCTTCTAATGGCTCTGATTCCTCTACTAAAATATGGATGGAATATAAAGATGTCCAACTGTTTGCTCTTCTTCTAGTAAAGACTACAAGATATGTCCATGTCTACAAAAGAGCTGCATTTTAAACATTGAATTCTTTTGTCTAAGTCTTTGTGTTCACCAATTGTAAGCAAGCACATTTTTAAAATGTAGATTTAAACGGGGCTGACCACTCTGCTCTAGTCAACATAAGGAGTCCTCTTTCTAAGTTCCTGGTTTCATATAACCAGAATCTTCTTCCAGTCTCTAAAATGGCAAGCAGAACATACCTTAATGTTTATGTCCTTGCCATCAAGGCATAATTTCTCTAATTTGTTATCTAGGTAAAATTTCTCAATCTCTTAAACTGCTTATAATTTATACAACTATAAGTTGCAATTAGTACCTCTAGAGAGTTGGTGGTGAGGAAATATTTCTAGAATCCCACCAGTACATCAAGAATTTATCCTCTCCTCAAACCTATTCTTTCTCCTATATGTCCTACTTTTAATTGTACTTGACAGCTTCACTCTGACCTCAGTAACCCTTCAAGATCGCTAAGTAACATTAAGTTCTTCCCTCATATTTACACTTTACTCAGAGTTCAAGCTCTTAACTCAATATCTTGTGTTGTTTGTAAATAGCTTACTCAAATATATTTTTTAATTTAATGGGTTTTAGAAGTTTAACTTATAAAGTTCTCACCCTTAAGTATCTGGTTCTCTTACCCCTTCTTCTCATACTTACCTGTTACTGCACTAGATCAGGACAACATTATCTTCCCATAGAATCCTTCCTAGATGCCAGGCCGCTCAAATTACCTATGTCCTGCTGCTGTATAACATCCATCTAAACTCAACGCATCTCTCTCACAATCTCTGTTACATGGAATAGTTTGAACTACAAAACACTTCACTGGGATACCAGTAATAACAGTAGTAAGTCCAAAATCTTTTAAACAAATTAATTACCTAATCCTTCATGAAAGTGCCATTTATGTGTAGGTGTGTTACTACTCCCAAAAGATCAGTAAGAACCCAGTGCCTTTGGTAGGTTTCTTTAAACTATGTAATCTAGAGTTTACAATAAAATATATAAAATAGGATAAAATTCTCTTCTTCAAGGAAAATGAAAATTGATAATTTTGATAATTTTGAAGTTATTTGACTTGTATATATTGCTTAATTATAATACAAATAAATTTTAAATTTTAAATTACCAAGATCCTACCATCCTATTTTCTAGTCCTATATAAGCATACAAAATTTTATATAATTGTAATGATAGCATAGATGCATTTGTGTATTTTCACATATTTTTAGATTTTTGCATATTGATACAAAGTCTCAAGTTTTTTATCAAAATGTGATATTTGTACATATTTATGGGGTACATGTGATATTTTGTTCCATGCATATAATATGCAAGGACCAAGATAGGATATTTAGGGTATCCATCATCTCAAATATTTATCATTCCTATGAATTAGGAATATTTCAAATCCTTGCCTTTAGCTATTAATATTTTGACATACACAATATATTATTGTTAACCATTCTCACACTACTCTGCTGTTGAACATTAGAACTTATTTCTTCTATCTATGGTTGTAACCATTAACCAACTTCTCTTCATTTCACCCCCACTCCTACCCATACACTCTTCTCAGTTTCTGGTATCTCTGTCTCATGGTTTGGCTGTGTCCTCACCCAAATCTCATCTTAAATTGTAATCCCCATAATGTATCAAGGCAGGGACCGAGTGGGAGGTTATTGGGTCATGGGGGTGGGTTCCCCTATGCTGTTTTCTTGATAGTGAGTGAGTTCTCACAAGGTCTGATAGCTTTATAAGTGTCTAGAATTTCTCCTGCCTCCACTTCTCTCTCCTCCTGTCACGTGAGAAGGTCCAAGGTGCTCCCCCTTCACCCTCCATCATGATTGTAAGTTTCCTGAGGCCTTCCCAGCTTTGCAGAACTGTGAGTCAATTAAACTTATTTCCTTTATAAATTACCCAGCCTTGGGTATTTCTTTATGGCAGTGTGAAAACAAACTAATACATTATCATCTACTCTCTAATGCTGTGAGAATCACCTTTTTAGCTCCCATATATGAATGAGAACAGGCAGCACTGTCTTTCTGTGCCTGGCTTATTTCAGCTAACATAATGACCTCCAGTTTCATTCATGTGGCTCCAAATGACATGATTTCATTATTTTTTATGGCTGAGTAGTATTCCATTGTGTATAAATACCACACCATCTTTATCCATCCATCCGTTGATAGGTACTTGGGTTGGTTCCATATCTTTTCTATTGTGACTAGTACTGCAAAAAAGATGGGGCTGTAGGTATCTCTTTGAGGTAGATAATTTCCTTTACTCTGAATAGATACCCAATAGTGGGATTGCTGGATCCTACAGTAGTTCTATTTTTAGATTTTGGGGAAATCTCTTTACTGTTTTCCATAGTTGCTATATTAATTTACGTTTCCACCAACAGTGTATAAGTGTTCCCTTTTCTCTGTAACCCTGCCAGCATCTATCATTTTTAATCTTTTTAATAGTAGCTATTCTAACTGGGATAAAATGATATCTCATTGTGGTTTTGATTTGCATTTCCCTGATGATTAGTGATGTCGAGCATTATTAATATACATGTTAACCACTTGTATGTCTTCTTTTGATAAATGTCTATTCATGTCATTTGCCTACTTTTTGATAAGATTATTTATTTTCTTACTGTTGTGTTATTTGAGTTCCTTCTATATACTGAATATTTGTTCCTTGTAAAATGAATAGTTTGCAAATATTTTCTCTCATTCTACAGATTGTCTCTTTACTCTGTTGGTTATTTCATTTGCTCTGCCGAAGTATTTTAGATTAATATAGTCCCAGTCCCATTTGTCTTTTTCTCTTTCTATTGCCTGTGCTTTTGTGGTATTAGCCCTGAAATTCTAGCCTAGACCAATATCCTGAAGTGTTTTCTTCAAGTTCTCTTCTAGCAGTTTTATTATAGTTTCAGGTCTTATGTTTAGGTGTTTAATCTATGTTTGGTTGATTTTTGTATATGATGAGTGATAGGGGTCCAGTTTCGTTCTTCTACATATAGATGTCTAACTTTTCTAGCACCATTTATTTAAGAAGTTATTCTTTTCCTGATATATGTTCTTGGCACCTTTGGAGGGAATCAGTAGGCACCCTTATCAAAAATCACTTAGCTATAAATATGTGAATATATTTTAGGGTTCTCTATTGTGTTCCATTGTTCTATGTGTCTGTTTTTATACCAATACCATGCTATTTTGTTTACTATAGCCTTGTAATATGTTTTGAAGTCAGATACTGTGATGTCTCCAGCTTTGTTTTTTGATCTGAATTTCTTGGGCTATTTGGTGTCTTTTGTGGCTACATAGGAATTTTAGGATTTTTTTTTCATTTATTTGAAAAGCTACATTGGTATTTTAATAGTGGGTACACTTAAACTATTGATTGATTTATGTGTATGATTGTTTTAACAATATTTCTTCTTCTAATCCATGAGCATAAGATATCTTTCTATTTGTGTCATTTTCATTTTCTTTCATCAGTGTTTTGTAGTTTTCATTGTAGAGTCTTTTATCATCTTTGTTTAATTTATTCTTAGGTATTTCTTTGTAGCTATTATAAATGGGATTTTCTTCTTTCTTTTTAAACTAATTCATTATTATTGTATAGAAACACTACTGCTTTTGTGTATTGACTGTGTATCTTGTAATTTTATTAATTTGTGTATACATTTTAAGAATTTTCTGATAGAGTCTTTTATTCTTTTCCAAATATAATGTCTTCCACAAAGAGAGATAATTTGACTTATTCTTTTCCAATTTGATGCCTTTTTTTCTTTTTCTTGCCTGACTGCTCTAGCAAGGACGTCCAGTACTAAATTGAATTGAATGAAATTAGGCATCTTTCACCACTTGTTCCAGTTCTTTTTGTTGTTGTTGTTGTTGTTGTTGTTTGAGAGAGGATCTCACTCTGTTGCCCAGGCTGGAGTGCACTGGCTCCCAGGTTCAAGCGATTCTTCTGCCTCAGCCTCCTGAGTAGCTGGGATTACAGGCATCTGCCATCATGCTCAGCTAATTTTTGTATTTTTGTAGAGACCGGGGTTTCACAATGTTGGCTAGGCTCGTCTTGAACTCCTGACCTCAGGTGATCCACCTGCCTCAGCCTCCCAAAGTGCTGGGATTACAGGTGTGAGTCACCACGCTCAGCCCCAGTTCTTAGAGGAAAGGCTTTCAGACTTCCTCACCCAGTATGATGTTAGCTGTGGGTTTGTCATGTATAGTCCTTATTATGTTGAGTTATGTTCCACTATGCCTAGTTTATTGAGAAGTTTTATCATGAAAGGATGCTTTTTCTACATCCATTGAGATGATCTTTTTTTGTCTTTCATTCTTTGATGTGATGTATCACATTTATTGATTTATGTATATTGAGCTATCATGGCATTCCTGGGATAAACCCCACTTGTTCATATTGTGCTGTCTTTGTGATGTGCTGTTGGATTTGTTAGCTGGTATTTTGTTGAGGACTTTTGTGTCTATGTTCATCAGGGATATTGGCCTGTAGTTTATTTTTGTTGTTGTGTCCTTTTCTGGTTTTAGTATCTGGGTAATTCTGGCCCCATAGAATTCACTGAAAATAATTTTTTCCTCTTAATTTTTTGGTAATAATTTGAGGTTAATTGGTATTAATTCTTCTTTATATATTTGCTAAAATTTGAGAGTGAAGTCATCTGGTTATGGGCTTTTCTTTCTCCACAGACTTTGTTACTGATTCAATCTCATTGCTCAGTGTTGATCTGGTCAGGTTTTCTGTTCTTCCTGATTCCATCCTGGAAGTTTATATGTGCCCAGGAATTTATCCATTTCCTCTAGGTTTTCCAGTTTGTTAGCACATAGTTGTTCCTAATAGTCTCTGATGATCTTTTACATTTCTGTAGTATCAGTTATAATGTCTCTTTTTTCAATTTTGACTTTGTTTATTTGGATCTTTTTCATTTATTCTTGGTTCATCAAGCTAATGGTTTATCAATTTTATCTTTTCAAAAATCCAATTTGTTTAATTGATCCTTTGTATTTTTTAATCTCTCTTTTGTTTAGATTTAGTCTGTTCTTTATTATTTCTTTCTTTCAACTAATTTCGGATTTGGTTTCTTCTTGCTTTTCTTGTTTCTTGAGGAGCAGCATTAGATTGTTTATTTAAAAATCTTTTTACTTTTTTGATGTCAGCATTTATTGCTAAAAATTTCCCTCTTAGCACTGCTTTGACTTTATCACATATATTTTGCTATGCTGTGTTTCTATATTTATTTGTTTCAATAAACTTTCCGATTTCCATCTTGATTGCTTCATTGACCCAATGATCATTCAGGAGCATGATTTATAAATTTTCATGTATTTGTGTAGTTTCCAATAGGTCCTCTTTGTATTGATTTCTAATTTTATTTTATTGTTGTATGAGAAGATACTTGATGTGATTTTGATTTTTAAAATTTGTTGAGACTTGCGTTGCAGCTTAACATATACTCTATCTTGGATAAAATTTCATATACTGATGAGAAGAATGTATATTCTGTAGCTGTTGAATAAAGTGTTCTGTAAAGGTATATTAAGTTCATTTGCTCTAAAATTTAGTTTAAATTCAAAGTGTATTTGTTAATTTTCTGTCTAGATGATCTGTCTAATACTGACAGTAAGTTCCCTACCATTATTTTAGTGGAGCTCATCTTTCCCTTTAGATCTAATAATATCCACTTTATATATCTGGATACTCCAGTATGGTTACATATATATTTAGAACTGTTATGTCCTCTTTCTGGATGATCCGTTATCATTATATAATAACCTTCTTTGTTTCTTTTTATAGTTTTTATTTTACTTAAAGTATGTTTTATCTGGTGCAAATATGACTTCTCCTGCTCAATTTTGGTTGTTGTTGATGTGGAATATCATTTTTCATTCCCTTACTCTTGATATATGTATATATATACACAAATATATATGTCATATATATACATATATATAATATGTCATATATACATATATAATATGTCATATATACACATATATATGTCATATATACATATATAATAAGTCATATATACATATATAATGTCATATATAGTCATGTATATACATATATATGTGTATGACATTTGTATATGTCTTTTCCATTCCTTTACTTTCAGTCTATATATGTCAGATACAGGAAAAGTGATCTTTTGTAGGCATGATATAACTGTATCATGTACTTTCATCCATTCTTCCAGCCTATATCTTTTAAGTAGGAAAATTTAATTTATTTCAATTCAAGGTTATCATTGATATATGAGATTTTGTTCCTGGTATATTGTTAATTGTTCACTGGATCATTTGTATATCCTTTGTTTCACTTTTTCTCTCCTATTATTTATTATTGTGGTTTGGGATTTTCTATAGTGGTAACATTTAAGTCCTTTCTCTTCCTAATTTTTGTGTGTGTGCTCTACCAGTGGGTTTTATCCTTTTGTGCATTTTTATGATGATGGATGTGATCCATTCACTTCCAGGTGTAGAACTGGCTTAAGAGTTTATTTTTTATATATATATTACTTTTATATATATGTATTTTTTATTGTACTTTAAGTTCTAGGGTACATATGTACAACGTGCAGGTTTGTTACATATGTATACATGTGCCATGTTGGTGTGCTGCACTCATTAACTCATCCTTTACATTAGGTATATCTCCTAATGCTATCCCTCCCCCCTCCCCCCACCCCATAACAGCCCCTGGTGTGTGATGTTCCCCTTCCTGTGTCCAAGTGTTCACATTGTTCAATGCCCACCTATGAGTGAGAACATGCAGTGTTTATTTTTTTGTCCTTGTGATAGTTTGCTGAGAATGATGGTTTCCAGCTTCATCCATGTCCCTATAAAGGACATGAACCCATCATTTTTTATGGCTGCATAGTATTCCACCGTGTATATGTGCCACATTTTCTTAATCCAGTCTATCATTTTTGGACATTTGGGTTGGATCCAAGTCTTTGCTATTGTGAATAGTGCCGCAATAAACATACATGTGCATGTGTCTCTGTAGCAGCATGATTTATAATCCTTTGGGTATATACCCAGTAATGGGATGGCTGAGTCAAATGGTATTTCTAGGGAATGGGCACACTGTCTTCTACAATGGTTGAACTAGTTTACAGTCCCACCAATGGTGTAAAAGTGTTCCTATTTCTCCACATCCTCTCCAGCACCTGTTGTTTCCTGACTTTTTAATGATCTCCATTCTAACTGGTGTAAGATGGTATCTCATTGTGGTTTTGATTTGCATTTCTCTGATGGCCAGTGATGATGAGCAATTTTTCATGTGTCTGTTGGCTGCATAAATGTCTTCTTTTGAGAAGTGTCTGTTCATATCCTCCGCCCAGTTGTTGATGGGGTTGTTTTTTTCTTATAAATTTGTTTGAGTTCTTTGTAGATTCTGGATATTAGCCCTTTGTCAGATGAGTAGATTGCAAAAATTTTCTCTCATTCTGTAGGTTGCCTGTTCACTCTGATGGTAGTTTCTTTTGCTATGCAGAAGCTCTTTAGTTTAATTGGATCCCATTTGTCAATTTTGGCTTTTGTTGCCATTGCTTTTGGTGTTTTAGACATGAAGTCCTTGCCCATGCCTATGTCCTGAATGGTATTGCCTAGGTTTTCTTCTAGGGATTTTATGGTTTTAGGTCTAACATTTAAGTCTTTAATCCATCTTGAATTAATTTTTGTATAAAGTGTAAGGAAGGGATCCAGTTTCAGCTTTCTACCTATGGCTAGCCAGTTTTCCCAGCACCATTTATTGAATAGGGAATCCTTTCCCCATTTCTTGTTTTTGTCAGGTTTGTCAGAGATCAGATAGTTGTAGATGTGTGGTATTATTTCCGAGGGCTCTGTTCTGTTCCATTGATCTATATCTCTGTTTTGGTACCAATAACATGCTCTTTTGGTTACTATAGCCTTGTAGTATAGTTTAAAGTCAGGTAGCGTGATGCCTCCAGCTTTATTCTTTTGATTTAGGATTGACTTGGCAATGCAGACTCTTTTTTGGTTCCATACGAACTTTAAAGTAGTTTTTTTCCAATTCTGTGAAGAAAAGTCATTGGTACCTTGATGGGGATGGCATTGAATCTGTAAATTGCCTTAGGCAGTATGGCCATTTTCACGATATTGATTCTTCCTATCCGTGAGCATGGAATGTTCTTCCATTTGTTTGTGTCCTCTTTTATTTCGTTGAGCATTGGTTTCTAGTTCTCCTTGAAGAGGTCCTTCACATCCCTTATAAGTTGGATTCCTAGGTATTTTATTCTCTTTGAAGCAATTGTGAATGGGAGTTCACTCATGATTTGGCTCTCTGTTTGTCTGTTATTGGTGTATCAGAATGCTTGTGATTTTTGCAATTTGATTTTGTATCCTGAGACTTTGCTGAAGTTGCTTATCAGCTTAAGGAGATTTTGGGCTGAGATAATGGGGTTTTCTAGATATACAATCATGTCATCTGCAAACAGGGACAAGTTGACTTCCTCTTTTCCCAGTTGAACGCCCTTTATTTCTTTCTCCTGCCTGATTGCCCTGGCCAGAACTTCCAACACTATGTTGAATAGGAGTGGTGAGAGAGGGCATCCCTCTCTTGTGCCAGTTTTCAAAGGGAATGCTTCCAGTTTTTGCCCATTCAGTATGATATTGGCTATGGGTTTGTCGTAAATAGCGCTTATTATTTTGAGATACATCCCATCAATACCTAATTTATTGAGAGTTTTTAGCATGAAGGGCTGTTGAATTTTGTCAAAGGCCTTTTCTGCATCTATTGAGGTAATCATGTGGTTTTTGTCTTTGGTTCTGTTTATGTGCTGGATTATGTTTATTGATTTGCATATGTGGAACCAGCCTTGCATCCCAGGGATGAAGTCCACTTGATCATGGTGGATAATAAGCTTGTTGATACGCTGCTGGATTCCGTTTGTCAGTATTTTATTGAGGATATTTGCATCGATGTTCATCAGGGATATTGGTCTAAAATTCTCTTTTTTTGGTTGTGTCTCTGCCAGGCTTTGGTATCAGGATGATACCTCATAAAATGAGTTAGGGAGGATTCCCTCTTTTTATATTGATTGGAATAGTTTCAGAAGGAATGGTACCAGCTCCTCCTTGTACCTCTGGTAGAATTTGGCTGTGAATCTGTCTGGTCCTGGAATTTTTTTGGTTGGTAGGCTATTAATTATTGCCTCAATTTCACAGCCTGTTATTGTTCTATTCAGAGATTCAGCTTCTTCCTGGTTTAGTCTTGGGAGGATGTATGTGTCAAGGAATTTATCCATTTCTTCTAGATTTTCTAGTTTATTTGCATAGAGGTGTTTATATTATTCTCTGATGGTAATTTGTATTTCTGTGGGATCGACGGTGATATCCCCTTTATCATTTTTTATTGTGTCTATTTGATTCTTCTCTCTTTTCTTCTTTATTACTCTTGCTAGTGGTCTATCAGTTTTGTTGATCTTTTCAAAAAAACCAGCTCCTGGATTCATTGATTTTTTGAAGGGTTTTCTGTGTTTCTATCTCCTTCAGTTCTGCTCTGATCTTAGTTATTTCTTGCCTTCTGCTAGCTTTTGAATGTGTTTGCTCTTGCTTCTCTAGTTCTTTGAATTGTGATGTTAGGGTGTCAATTTTAGATCTTTCCTGCTTTGTCTTGTGGGCATTTAGTGCTATAAATTTCCCCGTACACACTACTTTATATGTGTCCCAGAGATTCTGGTATGTTGTGTCTTTGTTCTCATTGGTTTCAAAGAACATCTTTATTTCTGCCTTCATTTCGTTATGTACCCAGTAGTCATTCAGGAGCAGGTTGTTCAGTTTCCATGTAGTTGAGCGGTTTTGAGTGAGTTTCTTAATCCTGAGTTCTAGTTTGATTGCACTATGGTCTGAGAGACAGTTTGTTATCATTTCTGTTCTTTTATGTTTGCTGAGAAATGCTTTACTTCCAACTATGTGGTCAGTTTTGGAATAAGTGCAGTGTGGTGCTGAGAAGAATGTATATTCTGTTGATTTGGGCTGGAGAGTTCTGTAGATGTCTATTAGGTCCACTTGGTGCAGAGCTGAGTTCAATTCCTGGATATCCTCGTTAACTTTCTGTCTTGTTGATCTGTCTAATGTTGACAGTGGGGTGTTAAAGTTTCCCATTATTATTGTGTGGGAGTCTAAGTCTCTTTGTGGGTCCCTAAGGACTTCCTTTATGAATCTGGGTGCTCCTGTATTGGGTGCATATATATTTAGGATAGTTAGCTCTTCTTGTTGAATTGATCCCTTTACCATTATGTAATGGCCTTCTTTATCTCTTTTGATCTTTGTTGGTTTAAAGTCTGTTTTATCAGAGACTGGGATTGCAACCCCTGCCTTTTTTTGTTCTCCATTTGCTTGGTAGATCTTCCTCCATCCTTTTATTTTGAGCCTATGTGTGTATCTGCATGTTGGATGGGTTTCCTGAATACAGCACACTGATGGGTCTTGATCTCTATCCAATTTGCCAGTCTGTGTCTTTTAATTGGAGCATTTAGCCCATTTACATTTAAGGTTAATATTGTTATGTGTGAATTTGATCCTGTCATTATGATGTTAGCTGGTTATTTTGCTTGTTAGTTGATGCAGTTTCTTCCTAGCCTCGATGGTCTTTACAATTAGACATGTTTTTGCAGTGGCTGGTACCGGTTGTTCCTTTCCATGTTTAGTGCTTCCTTCAGGAGCTCTTGCAGGGCAGGCCTGGTGGTGACAAAATCCCTCAGCATTTGCTTGTCTGTAAAGGATTTTATTTCTCCTTCATTTATGAAGCTTAGTTTGGCTGGATATGAAATTCTGGGTTGAAAATTATTTTCTTTAAGAATGTTGAATATTGGCCCGCACTCTCTTCTGGCTTGTGGATTTTCTGCCGAGAGATCCACTGTTAGTCTGATGGGCTTCCCTTTGTGGGTAACCCGACCTTTCTCTCTGGCTGCCCTTAACATTTTTTCCTTCATTTCAACTTTGGTGAATCTGACAATTATGTGTCTTGGAGTTGCTCTTCTCGAGGAGTATCTTTGTGGCCTTCTCTGTATTTCCTGAATTTGAATGTTGGCCTGCCTTGCTAGGTTGGGGAGGTTCTCGTGGATAATATCCTGCAGAGTGTTTTCCAACTTGGTTCCATTCTCTCTGTCACTTTCAGGTACACCGATCAGATGTAGATTTGGTCTTTTCACATAGTCCCATATTTCCTGGAGGCTTTGTTTGTTTCTTTTTCTTCTTTTTTCTCTAAACTTCTCTTCTCACTTCATTTAATTCATTTGATATTCAATCACTGATACCCTTTCTTCCAGTTGATCGAATCAGCTACTGAAGCTTGTGCATTCATCACGTAGTTCTCGAGCCATGGTTTTCAGCTCCATCAGGTCCTTTAAGGACTTCTCTGCCTTGGTTATTCTAGTTAGCCATTCGACTAATCATTTTTCAAGGTTTTTAACTTCTTTGCAATGGGTGTGAACTTCCTCCTTTAGCTTGGAGAAGTTTGATCGTCGGAAGCCTTCTTCTCTCATCTCGTCAGTCATTCTCCGTCCAGCTTTGTTCCATTGCTGGTGAGGAGCTGCGTTCCTTTGGAGGAGGAGAGGCACTCTGATTTTTAGAATTTTCAGTTTTTCTGCTCTGTTTTTTCCCCATCTTTGTGGTTTTATCTACTTTTGGTCTTTGATGATGGTGACGTACAGATGGGGTTTTGGTGTGGATGTCCTTTCTGTTTGTTAGTTTTCCTTCTAACAGTCAAGACCCTCAGCTCCAGGTCTGTTGGAGTTTGCTGGAGGTCCACTGCAGACCCTGTTTGCCTGGGTATCAGCAGCGGAGGCTGCAGAACAGCGAATATTGCTGAACAGAGAATGTTGCTGCCTAATCGTTCCTCTGGAAGTTTCATCTCAGAGGGCTACCCGGCCATGTGAGGTGTCAGTCTTCCCCTACTGGGGGATGCCTCCCAGTTAGGCTACTCGGGGGTCAGGGACCCACTTGAGGAGTCAGTCTGTCCGTTCTCAGATCTCAAACACTGTGCTGGGAGAACCACTACTCTCTTCAAAGCTGTCAGACAGGGACATTTAAGTCTGCACAGGTTTCTGTTGCCTTTTGTTCAGCTATGCCCTGCCCCCAGAGGTGGAGTCTACAGAGGCTGGCAGGCCTCCTTGAGCTGTGGTGGGCTCCACCCAGTTCCAGCATCCTGGCTGCTTTGTTTACCTACTCAAGCCTCAGCAATGGCGGGCACCCGTCCTCCCGCCTCGCTGCTTCCTTGCAGATGGATCTCAGACTGCTGTGCTAGCAATGAGCGAGGCTCCATGGGCTTGGGACCCCCCGAGCCAGACGTGGGATATGATCTCCTGGCATGCCGTTTGCTAAGACGATTGGAAAAGCACGGTATTAGGGTGGGAGTGACCCGATTTTCCAGGTGCGGTCTGTCACAGCTTTGCTTGGCTAGTAAAGGGAATTCTCTGACCCCTTGCGCTTCCCAGTTGAGGTGATGCCTTGCCCTGCTTCAGCTCACACTCGGTGCACTGTGCCCACTGTCCTGCCCCCACTGTCCAACAAGCCCTAGTGAGATGAACCCAGTACCTCAGTTGGAAATGCAGAAATCACCCATCTTCTGCATTGCTCACACTGGGAGCTGTAGACTGGAGCTGTTCCTATTTGGCCATCTTGGAACCACCCAAGAGTTTCTTTTAGGGTCAGTCAGTTTTTGCTTGTCAGGGAAAGACTTTATTTTGCCTTTATTTATGAAGGATAACTTTACTGTGTATGGTATTTGTGGTGGATACTTTCTTTTTCTTTTCAGCACTTTGAATATATCATCTCTGTAAGAGATGTAAGCTTCTACGTGTTATTTTGTTAAATAGAGTTGTTTAAATATTTTTTCCTCTCCTTCTGGGTCACTGAAAATTCACATATTTAGTCATTTTATGCTAAAGAGTTTATTGCAGGGTCAGTCTAGTGATGAGGAATTACCTCAGTTTTTGCTTGTCAGGGAAAAACTTTATTTTGCTTTTATTTATGAAGGGTAAATTTTTGGGGTATAGTATTTTTGGTGGATACTTTTTTCAGCCTTTTGAATATAACATCTATGTAAGGGATGTAAGCTTCTACCTAATATTTTGTTAAATAAGTTTTTTTTTATTTTTTCCTCTCCTTCTGGGCCTCTGAAAATTTACATATTTAGTCCTTTTATGCTGTGCCATATGTCATGTAGGCTTTGTTTCTTCTCTTTTTAAAAAAATTGTCTGACTGGATTATTTTAAAGACCTGTCTTTAAGTTCTGAAATTCTTTCTTCTGCTGGATCTAGTCTTTTGTTGAATAAATGCATTTTTTACTTCATTCAATGAATTCTTCAGTTCCAGGATTTTTTGGTTATTTTATATTATAGCTATCTCTTTTGTACATTTCTCATTTATATCCTGAATTGTTTTTCTGATTTCTTTGTGTTAGTTATCTGTATTGTGTTGTTCCTTACTGACCTTATTTAATATCATTACTTTTAATTTTTCTGGTATTTGATAAATTTCTTTTTCATTGGAATATGTAGCTGCAGAATTATTGTGTTTTTTTGGAAGTGTCATATTTCCTTCCTTTGTCATGTTTCTTGTGTCCTTATCTTGGTATCTGTGCACCTGATATAACAGTTGCCTCTTCCAATTTTTTGGATTTGCTTTCATAGGGAAGGACTTCATACTGAAGGTGTATCTGTGATTTTGGTTAGGTAGGGAACATTGGCTTTGATTCTCAGTGCATGCAGTAGTGTATTATTTGTATCATTTATTTGACCATACACAGCCAAATCAGTGGTATCTGTGGTTTCCTCAGTGACTTAGGGTGTGATTCTTAGTGGAGACTGTGGCGAAGCTTTGCTTAGGATGGAGACATCAGCTGGGTGAGTCCTCAGACCCCAGTGTGAGCAGTGATGGAGCAAATGTAGCTGTTCTTGAGCCCAAGAGCAATGTACACTGGCCTCCATATTGGCAGGTCCAGGAGGGCCAATTCTTAGGTCTCCACTTGGTTTGCTCAGATGCCGGCAGTGGCAGCAGTTGGTCAGGTAGATGGGTGGGTCCTTGTGGCCCTGGATAGTGCATGGATTATGGCAGTTATAGTGGTGGCTCAATGCTCTGGTTCCCAAGCCATCTGCACTGGTGTTGAACATGGCTGAGACAGGCTGGGCAAGCTGGTCTTCTGTCCCACAGGTGGTGTGTAGGGGTGGGTACCTACAGTGGTGGCACCAGCAGGCTGGATGGGCCCATCTTCAGCTGCTGAGAGGAATGTTTAGGTGCAAATGCTGGTAGATAGGGCAGGACAATCCCAAGATTCCTGGACAGCATGATCAGGTACTAGGGGAAGTTGGAGAAAGCCAGGTTGGGAAAACCTGTCCTCAGATTTCCCCATGGTGCATAGAGGTTGGCTGTGGTCAGACGCAGTGATCCTCAGACCCCGGCAGCATGCTTTTGTGGAGATGGCTGCATCTGCACTGTGGCCCTGCTACTGCTAAGGGCCAGTTTGCTTTCAGTGTCAGCAGCCATAGGTAGCTGGCTGGGGAGTGTGCACTTTGGCCCCAGGTGGCAGCTGCCAGTGGAGCAGCCACTTTTCTATGTGCATGAAAATGCACAGCAGCCCTTCTTTCTGGGAAAATAGAGTTGCTGCCAGTGGCTCACATTTTAGCCCAGGTGGCAGTAGCCAGCAGCAGAAGTGGCTCTCAGCAGGGGATGACAATGGGATTCTAAGGGTGTGGAAATGCAGAGGCTGTTGAGGCCCAGGGCAGGATGCATTCTGGTGGTGGCTAGGTTCTCAAAATGGCACCATTTTGTAGCTGCTTAGGGCTTGAGTTTCCAGTATGAGGGACCAAACCTGAGCTCATTCTCTCTCTCTAAAGCAATGCCATTGCACAGTCTCCAGGCAGCTCTCTATGTTTATCTCTGTGCCCACAAGTGTCAAGAAACATTCCCTTGGTAGGATTGGAGGGGTCCATGGTGGGAATGTAGACTGCTAGGGATCACTCACTTACCCTTTTCCTGCACTGTGGAGTCTCACTGGGCTCCCAGATGATACTAGCTGAGCAGGCTACCTTGCTTCTCTGTCCTTCCTTCTTTTACATGTCTCCTGTCACTTCTCTGTTGAATCCTGATGTTCTCTCTTAGAGGATGTATTGAAAGCATGATTACCAACTCACTATTTGTTAGATGCCTCTAGTCAGCCATCTTGAAATCCCTCTTCAGATGGTTATATAATATTCCACCAAATCCATAACCTTCAGCTTTTTAACTACACCCTATATTTGGATAATCAGGTTGTTAGATTTTTTAAGTACTGTAAATAATGCTACAGTAAAAAGTTCTTGTATTTTGCCTTTTCCTCATTTTGTTTACATCTTTGTGCAAATTATCAGGAATGAATTTACTGAGTCAAAGATGATTAACATGCTGTACCTTTTGAAATATATTGACAAATTTTTTTCTGATGTTTTCAACAGTGTTCACTGCCACCAGCTATAAATAGATATTCTCAGTTAAGCACACTTTTGACAAAATGGAATGTAGGAATTACTTTTTTTGATATAGTATATTATTTTTAATTTAGGTGAAATACACATAAAATTTACCATTTTAAAGTGTGCAATTCAGTGGCATTTAGTTTATTCACAATGTTGTGCAACGAGCACCCCATCTAGTTACAAAATATTGTCAGTTTCCCCCTCCCTCAGCATCTGATAACCATCTATTTACCTTCTAGCTCTGTGGATTGGCATATTCCAGACATTTCATATAAATGCAATCATAAAATATGTTGCCTTGTGTCTGGCTTCTCTCACTCAGCATAATGTTTTCAAGGTTTACCCATATTGTAACATGTATTAATACTTTATTCTCTTTTATAATTTTTTATTGTGATATATATATATATGTAAAATACAATTTACCATTTTAACCATTAATATGTGTACAAATCAGTGGCATGAGGTGCTACATTCACAATGTTGTGCTACTATCACCATCTATTTTCAGGGCTTTTTCATCTTCCTCCCCAAGAGAAACTCTGTACCCAATGAACAATAACTCCCTGGCGGGGTGCAGTGGCTCACGTCTGTAATCCCAGCACTTTGGGAGGCCAAAGCAGGCAGATGACCTGAGGTCAGGAGTTCGAGACCAGCCTAGCCAACATGGTGAAACCCCATCTCTACTAAAAATACAAAAAGTTAGCCGGGCGTGTTGGCGGGCACCTGTAATCCCAAGCTCTCAGGAGGCTGAGGCTGGAGAATCACTTGAACCCGGGAGGTGGAGGTTGCAGTGAGCTGAGATCACACCATTATACTCCAGCCCAGGCAACAATAGTGGGAAAAAAAAAAAAAGAAAACAATAACTCCCCATGCCCTTCCTCCAAGCCCCTGATATCTTCTATTCTACATTCTTTCTCTATACATTTACCTATTCTGAGTACCTCACGTAGGTGGAATCATACAATTTGTGCATGGCCTTTTGTGTCTGGCTTCTTTCACTCAACATAATGTTTTCAAGTTTCATCCACAGTGTAGCAACTCCCAGTACTCTATCTCTTTTTTAAATTTTATTCATTCATTCATTCATTCATTCATTCAATAGTTTTAGGGGAACAAGTGGTGTTTGTTTACATGGATAAGTTCTTTAGTGGTGATTTCTGAGATTTTAGTGCACCCATCACCTCAGTATATACACTACACCAAAACTGTAGTCTTTTATCCCTTACCACCCTTGCCCCCAAGTCTCCAGAGTTCATTATATCATTATTATGTTACATTACCATAGCTTACCTCCCACTTATAAGTGAGAACATATGATCTTTGGTTTTCCATTCCTGAGTTACTTCACTTAGAATAATGGTCTCCAACTCCATCTAGGTTGCTGTGAATGCCATTATTTCATTCCTTTCTATGGCTGAGTCATATTCCTCTCTCTCTCTCTCTCTCTATTTCTCTCTCTCTCTCTCTCTCTCTCTCTCTATATATATATATATATATATATGTAACTTTTTTAATCCACTCATTGGTGGATGGGCATTTAGGTTGGTTTTGTATTTTTGCAATTGCAAATTGTGCTGCTATAAGTATGCATGTGCAGTGTCTTTTTCAAATAATGGCTTAATTTTTCTCTGGGTAGATACCCAGTAGAGGGATTGCTGGATCAAATGGTAGTTCTACCTTTAGTTCTTTAAGGAATCTCCGTACTGTGTTTCCACAGTGGTTTTACTAGTTTACATTCCCTCTAGCAGTGTAAAAGTGTTCCTTTTCAGCACAACCACACCAACATCTGCTTTTTTTTTTTTTTTTTTTTTGATTATGGCCATTCTTGCAGGAGTAAGGTGGTACTGCATTGTGGTTTTGATTTGCATTTCCCTGATCATTAGTAATGTTGAGCATTTTTTCATGTTTGTTGGCCATTTTATATCTTATTTTGAGAATTGTCTATTCATGAACTTAGCCTGATTTTTGATGGGGTTATGATTATTATTATGATTATTATTTTGCTGATTTATTTGAGTTCCTTATAGATTCTGGATGTTAGTTATTTGTCAAATGCATAGATTGCAAAGATTTTCTCCCATTCTGTGGGATGTCTTTTACTCTGCTGATTATTCCTTTTGTTGTGCAGAAGCTTTTTAATTTAATTAAATCCCATCTATATATCTTTGTTTTTGTTGCATTTACTTTTGGGTTCTTGGTCATGAACTCTCTGTTCGTCATTGTCTAGAAGAGTTTTTCTGATATTATCTTCTAGAATTTTTATGGTTTCACGTCGTAGGCCTAAGTCTTTGAGTTGATTTTGCATAAGATGAGAAATGAAGATCCAGTTTTATTCTCTACTTGTGGCTTGCCAATTATCCCAGCATCATATGTTGAATAGGGATTCCTTTCCCCACTTTGCCGAAAATCAGTTGGCTGTAAGGATTTGGCCTTACTTCTGGGTTCTCTATTCTGTTCCATTGGTCTACATGCCTGTTTTTTATACCAATATCATGCTGTTTTGATAATTATAGACTTGTAGTATAGTTTGAAGTTGGGTAATGTGGTGCTTCCAGATTTGTTCTTTTTGTTTAGTCTTGTTTTGGCTACGTAGGCTCCTTTTTGGTTCCATAGGAACTTTAGGATTGTTCTTTTCTAATTCTGTGAAGAATGATGATGGTATTATGGGAATTGCATTGAATATATAGATTGCTTTTGGCAGTGTGATCATTTTCATAATATTGGTCCTACCCATCCATGAGCATGGGATATGTTTCCATTTGTTTGTATCATCTATTTCTTTCAGCAGTGTTTTGTAGTTTTCCTTATAGAGATCTTTCACCTCTTTTGTTAGGTTTATTCCTATGTATTTTATTTATTTATTTATTTATTTATTTGCAGTTGTTGCAAAGGGGTTTGAGTTCTTGATTTGATTCTCATCTTGGTCACTACTAGTGTATAGCAATGCTCCTAATTTGTGTACATTGATTTTGTATCCTGAAGCTTTACTCAATTCGTTTGTCAGATCTAGGAGCCTTTTGAATGAGTTTTTAGGGTTTTCTAGGTATATGATCATATCATCAGTAAACAATGACAGTTTGACTTCCTCTTTACTGATTCGGATGCTCCTCATTACTTTCTCTTGTCTGTCTGCTCTGACTAGGACTTCCAGTACTACGTTGAATAGAACTGGTGAAAGTGGGCATCCTTGTCTAGTTCCAGGTCTCAAATGGAATGCTTTCAACTTTTCCATGTTCAGTATAATGTTGGCTGTGGTTTGTCATAGATGGCTTTTATTACCTTAAAATATGTCCCTTCCATGCTGATTTTACTGAGGATTTTAATCAGGAAGGGATGCTGGATTTTATCAAATTCTATTTCTTTGTCTGTTGAGATGATCATATGATTATTGTTTTTAATTCTGTTTATGTGGTGTATCACATTTACTGACTTGCATATGTTAAACCAACCCTGCATCCTTGGTATGAAACCCTCTTAATTATGGCATGTTATCTTTTTGACATGCTTTTGGATTCAGATAGCTAGTATTTTGTTGAGGTTTTTTGCATTTATGTTAATCACGGATATGTTCTGTAGTTTTCTTTTTTTATTATGTCCTTCCCTGGTTTGGGTATTACAGTGATACTGCCTTCATAGCATGAGTTAGGGAGGACTTCTTCTTTCTCTATCTTTTGGAATAGTTTGAGTGGGATTGGTACCCATTCTTCTTTGAATGTCTTATAGAATTCAGCTGTGAATCCATCTGGCCGTGGACTTTTTTTGGCAATTTTTTTAAAGACTATTTTAATCTTGCTACTTGTTCTTGCTCTGTTCCGAGTTTCTATTTTTTCCTGGTTTAATTTAGGAGGCTTGCGTCTTTCCAGGATTTTATCCATATCCTCTACGTTTTCCAGTTTGTGTGCATATAGGTGTTCAAATTGCCTTGAATGATCTTTTGTATTTCTGCGGTATCAGTTGTAATATCTCCCATTTTGTTTCTAATTGAGCTTATTTGGATCTTCTCTCTTCTTTTTCTTGGTTAATCTCACTAATGATCTTTTGATTTTGTTTATCTTTTTAAACAACCAGGTTTCTGTTTCATTTATCTTTTGTATTTTTTTGTTTCAATTTCATGTAGTTCTGCTCTGCTTTTCGTTTGTTTTTTTTTTTTCCTTTTTTTTTTTCTGCTACTGGATTTGGGTTTAGTTTGTTCTTGTTTCTCCAGTTCCTTGAGGTGTGAGCTTATATTGTCTACTTGTGCTGTTTCAGATATTTAGATGTAGGCATTTAAGCTATTAACGTTCCTTTAAGCACCACTTTTGCTGTATCCCACAGGTTTTTATTAGTTGTGTCATAATTATCATTCGGTTCAAGGAATTTTTAATTTTCCTCCTTATTTCATTGTTGATCCAAATATCATTCGGGGCAGATTATTTAATTTTTATGTATTTGTATAGTTTAATAGTTCCCTTTGGAGTTAATTTCCAATTTTATTTCACTGTGACCTGAGAAAGTACTATATATAATTTTAATTTTCTTAAATTTATTGAGACTTGTTTTGTGGCCTATCATATGGTCCGTCTTGGGGAATTTCCCATGTGCTGATGAAAAGAATGTATATTCTGCAGTTGTTGGTTAGAATGTTCTGCAAATATCTGTTAAATCCATTTGTTCTAGGGTATAATTTAAGTCCATTGTTTCTTTGTTGACTTTTGGTCTTAATGACCTGCCTAGTGCTATCAGTGGAGTTGACATTGAAATCTCCCACTTTTATTTTGTTGCCATCTATCTCATTTCTTAGATATAGTAATAATTGTCTTATAAATTTGGGATCTCCAGTGTTAGATGTGTATATATTTAGAATTGTGATATTTCCTATTAGACTAACCCTTTTATCATTATAGAATGTCCCTCTGTCTTTTTAAAACTATTGTTCCTTTAAGGTCTTTTTTTTTTTTTTTAAAGGGAGTAGCTACTCCTGCTCACTTTTGGATTCCATTTCCATGGAATATCTTTTCCACCCCTTTACCTTAAGTTTATGTGTATCCTTCTCTGTTAGGTGAGTCTCTTAAAGACAGCAGATACTTGATTGGTGGGTTTTTATCCATTCTGCCATTCTGTATGTTTTTAGTGGAGCATTTAGGCCATTTATATTCAATGTTAGTATTGAGATGTGAGGTACTGTTCTATTCTTCATAGCAGTTGTTGACTTAATATCTTTTTTTCATTGTGTTATTGATTTATAGGTCCTGTTGATTTATGCTTTAAAGAGGTTCTATTTTGGTGTATTTTGAAGTTTTGTTTCAAGACTTAAAATTCCTTTTAACAGTTCCTGTAGTGCTGGCGTGGTAGTGGTGAATTCTCTCAGCATTTGTCTGAAAAAGACTTTATCTCTCCTTCATTTATGAAGCTTAGTTTCTCTGGATAAAACATTCTTGGCTGGTAACTATTTTGTTAAGGAGGCTAAGGATAGGACCTCAGTCCCTTCTGGCTTGGAGTTTTTCTGCTGAGAAATATACCATTAATCTGAAATCTACTGTTTCCTTTATAGGTTACCTGATGCTTTTGTCTTATAGCCCTTAAGATTCTTTCCTTCATCTTGACTTTAGGTAACCTAATAACTATGTCCCTAGGTGATGACCTTTTTGTGATGAATTTCCCAGGTGTTCTTTGACCTTCTTGTATTTGGATGTGAAGATCTTTAGCAGGATCAGGGGAGTAATCATTGATTATTCCCTCAAATAAGTTTTCCAAACTTTTTGATTTTTCTTCCTCTGCTGGAACACCAATTATTCTTACATTTGGTTGTTTAATATAATCCCAAATTTCTTGGAAGTTTTGTTCATTTTTTTCTCTTGTTTCTTTGTCTTTGTCAGTTTGAGTTAATTTGAGAGCTTTGTCTTTGAGTTCTGAAGTTCATTCTTCTACTTGTTCAATTCTATTGTTGAAACTTTCCAGTGTATTTTGCATTTCCCTAAGTGTGTCTTTTATTTCCAGAAGTTGTGCTCATCTTTTCTTTATGATGTCTATTTATCTGGAGACTTTTGCATCCATATTCTTTTTTTTTTATTTCTTTGAGTTACTTTTCACCTTTCTCTGGTGCCCCCTTGAGTAGCTAAATAATAATAATCAAACTTCTGATTTCTTTATCTGGTAATTCAGAGATTTCTTCTTGGTTTGGATCCACTACTGGAGAGCTAGTGTGATATTTTCTGAGTGTTATAGAGCCATGTTTATTCATATTACCAGAATTACTTTTCTGGTTCCTTCTACTTTGGGTAGACTGTTTCAGTGGACAGATCTGCGGCTCAAGGACTGCTGTTCAGATTATTTTTTCCCATCGGGTGATCCCTTGATATGGTGCTCTCCCCCGAGGAATGGGGCTTCCTGAAAGCCAGACTCGAGTGGTTGTTATTGCCCTTCTAAGTTTGTCCACCCAGTAGGGCTACTGGGCTCTGGGCTTGTGCTGTGGAATGTTTGTAAAGAGTCCTGTGATGTGATCCATCTTCATGTCTCCCAGCCATGGATACCAGCACCTGCTCCAGTGGAGGTGGCACAGGAGTTAAGTGGACTCTGTGGGAGTCCTTGGTTGTAGTTTTGTTTAGTGTGCTGGTTTTCTTGAATGCTGGTTATGCTAGTAGTGAAGCTGTCACTTCAACAGACTCAGGACCTCTGATTAGCCAGGTTATTGCTGGCAGTAGAATTAGCTGTTGTCTTCTCTTTCATTGGAGCAGGGTTGTTCTGTTATGAGTGGCTGTAATGGCTGGAGTTGGTTGGCCTCCAGCCAGGAAGTGGCACTTTCAAGAGAGCACCAGCTCCAGTAATAGAAGGGGGATATAATCTTACCCTAAGTTGGCCAGGGTAAGTACTCGGGTTTCTCAGGCAGTGGGCAGGGTCATAGAGCTCCCAAGAGTTTATGTCCTTTGTCTTCACAGTTTTCCAGTTGTCTTGCAGCATTTGCAGTAGCAAGCTGCTTCTTTCAAAGGGTCTGTGAATTTTTTTTGGTTTTTCTGGTATGTTCTTGCAGTGGTCCTTGAAGCAGAAGTTCACAAAATGAATCTCCACACACTGTTCTGTCCATCCAAGTGGGAGCTGCACGTTAGTCCTCTCTCCTATTGGCCATTTTCCTCTCAAGTCTAGAATATAGGAATAACTTCAAATCTGCTGTTGTAATAGTTATAAATTAAAAGCTTATTTTTCGTTTATATTTTTTATTTATTTTATAACAAAAGAGTGGAACATATTTTATATTTGTTGACTAATTTTATTTCTTGCATTTTTATTCATGACTTTCCCCTTAAATATTGGTCTTCAATCAGTATTGTTTGAATTTCTTATTTTTATGACTTATTTATAAAATATAATTTTTAATTTTTAAAACAATTGCTGCATATATTTTTCTTAGGATATTTTTATTCAAGTTATATTATTTTTGTTGTAAAGATTTATTATAGGTTGAGCATACCAAATCCAAATACTCAAAATCTGAAATGTTCTCAAATTTGGCATTTTTTGAGTGCTGACATGACACTCAAGGGAAATGCTCGCTGGAATATTTAGAATTTGGATTTTCAGATTAGGGATGCTCAATCAGTTAATATATTGCAAATATTTCAAAATTCAAAATCCAAAACACTACTGGTTCCTAGCATTTTAGATAAGGGATATTTAACCTGTATCTCATATAATCTATCTTTGTATTTACGGTTTCTTTTAGCTTGAATGTCATCTAGCAAAATATTTTGTTAGTCTATAATTTGATTTATATATGTGTGATGTTCTTTAATCTCCATGGTCTTCATTTTAATATTAAAAATCCATTAATAATTGGGAAAATACTACATGTATTTATGATTATGGGAATAATTTAGTAGACAGAGAAAAATTGATAATGCAGAAGAGAAAGTACACAATTGTGACAATTGAGTCATTGAGTAAATCAGGTAGGATTCAGTAAATAAATAGACTGGCTACTCTTAGATAATAGTATGAGTAGGTCAGCCACAGTAGCAGAAGGAGAGGCAATGTATATGTCTACAGAAGAGGGCAGATTGGTAAATGTGGTAGTGGTAGATGTGGATACTAACTGATCAGTTGAGAGTGAGGAGATTTGAGGGGTTGTTCAATGTTTGAAGAAAAAGAAGAATACTGGTATGAAATACTAACTTCTGAGAGTAGGAAGCAAAGATAGTGAAATGCAGAGATCACTGTCAGTACTGGTCTTACCTTCAAGTGATGACCACAAACCTTTTGAGTTTTGTGGCCATCACTTGAAGGTACGACTAGTCAGCAGAGTTGTATGTTTTCCAGTCATGTTTAGGTACTGGGATACAAGCACAAAATAGATAAGGATTTGGGTTTACCCAAGTTAGGCCTTTGCCAGGGGTGTGTGACAAAGAAAAAGAGAGGCCAAGTAGTTGAGCATGTATATAAAAGAGAGACTACTATCATGAGCCACAAACTCATAATAAAAAGAAAATAGAATTATGAAGGGATTATTTATAGAGAAAATGTAAATCTCAGTGGATATAAGAGGGAGTGAAATTGAGAGGTGACAATGTGCTGGTGGCCCTCACTCACTCTCAGTGCCTCCTTCGCCTCAGCGTCCACTGTGGCCATGCTTGAGGAGCCCTTCAGCCCACAGCTGCACTGTGGGAGCCCCTCTCTTGGCTGGCCAAGGCTGGAGCTGGCTCCCTCTGTTTGCAGGGAGGTGTGGAGGGAGAGGTGCAGGCCGGAACCCGGGCTACGTGCTGCGCTCGTGGGCCAGTGCGAGTTCTGGGTGGGCGTGGGCTCGGCAGGCCCACACTCTGAGCAGCTGGCCAGTGCCCCCGGCCCTGGGGAGTGAGGGGCTTAGCACCTGGGCCAGCAGCTGCGGAGGGGGCGCCGGGTCCCCCAGCACTGCCGGCCTGCCCGCGCTGTGCTTGAATTCTCACCAGGCCTCAGCCACCTCCCCAGGGGCAGGGCTTGGGACCTGCAGCCCGCCATGCCTGAGCCCCCCTACCCATGGGCTCCCACGCAGCCCGAGGAGCCTCCCTGACGGGCGCCGCCCCCTGCTCCGCAGCGTCTGGTCCCATCGACCACCCAAGGGCTAAGGAGTGCAGGCATGTGGTGCGGGACTGGCAGGCAGCTCCGCCCATGGGCCCAGCGTGGGATCCACCAGACGAAGCCAGCTGGGCTCCTGAGTCGGGTGGGGGCTTGGAGAACTTTCGTGTCTAGCTGGAGAATTGTAAATGCACCAATCAGCACTCTGTGTCTAGCTTGGGGGTTTGTGGATGCATCAATCAGCACTCTGTGTCTAGCTAAAGTTTGTAAATGCACCAATCAGTGCTCTGTGTCTAGCTAATCTAGTGGGGACTTGGAGAACTTTTGTGTCTAGCTAAAGGATTGTAAATGCACCACTCAACACCCTGTGTCTAGCTCAAGGTTTGTAAACGCACCAGTCAGCACCCTGTCAAAATGGGCCAATCAGCTCTCAGTAAAATGGGCCAATCAGCTCTCTGTAAAATGGGCCAATCAGTAGGATGTGGGTGGGGTCAGATAAGGGAATAAAAGCAGGCTGCCTGAAACAGTAGAAGCAACCCACTGGGGTCCACTTCCACGCTGTGGAAGCTTTGTTCTTTCGCTCTTTGCAATAAATCTTACTGCTGCTCACTCTTTGGGTCTGCACTGCCTTTATGAGCTGTAACACTCACCGTGAAGGTCTGCAGCTTCACTCCTGAGGCCAGCAAGACCACGAACCCACTGGGAGGAATGAGCAACCCTGGAGGAGAGGAACAAGCAATTCCAGACGCGCCGCCTTAAGAGCTGTAACACTCACTGCAAAGGTCTGCAGCTTCACTCCTGAAGCCAGCCAGACCACGAACCCACCAGAAGGAAGAAACTCCGAACACATCCGAACATCAGAAGGAACAAACTCTGGGCACACCATCTTTAAGAACTGTAACACTCACTGGGAGGGTCGGCAGCTTCATTCTTGAAGTCAGTGCGACCAAGAACCCACCAATTCCAGACACAAAATGAAAACCAGGTAAAGGAGTAAGATGCTCGTCAAAAGGCAGAATTCTTGAAATTGAGAGTTGAAGGGAATGCCATTGTTGGTAATGACATGACAGAGGGTAAGACTATGGGAGGGGATGGCTGAGATGGAAGAAGGGACAAGCCCAATGGAGAAGAGAAGGTCAGAGACTTAGAGCCAGGGCACTAAAAAGGTCATCTACATAGTTATTAAAATCGCAACAAATGATGACAGGAGTGATGGTGACGATAAAGAAGCAGTTAACTAACGAATGTAAATTATAAATATCAGTAGTAATTTCTATGAAATTTTTATCATGTAAGATTTCCATTAACAGCAATTAAAAGTGCGTAATTCTCCATATCTTGCCAACACTAGGTATTATCAATATGCTCAATGTTTACTAATATCCTAGGTGAAAAACAATATCTTGGAATTTGAATTTTCCTTTTTAATAATTGATACAGTTGAGTCCATTTTCCTATATGATCATTTTTATTACATTTTCCATTCATGAACTTTATCAGTTTTTCTGCCAGCATATCCATCTTTTATTAGCTATTTAAAATAAATCTTCCTGGAATACAGAAAACTTTCTCTGAGCTATCATTTATCTTCCAAGTATTTTTAAATTATTTTTGTGTTGATATTTTGGTGAAGCATTAAATTTTTTTATTCTTGAAAATAAACATAATTATTTATTTGTTGATTGTACATAAAACATCAGAATGATGAGATGTATTTAATAGACTTTTTCTTCTAAAGGATGAAAACTCACTGTATATGAGTTAAATGTATTTTTGAAAATTCTGTAGTGGTCATAGTACAAGGAAAAGGACTTATCTTAAGTTTAAAAACTTTTAAATCAAATTTTTATTTGAATAATTTTAGAAGGAAGAACCTTAGATTCCCGATAGCAGTCACATACATAGAAGAGGTGGTATTGCTCCAGATAAATTCAGATTATCCAGTAGAAAATGAGTGTAAATTAATGTAATGTTAGTAGAAATGCATGTTTATTGACTATTCTCCTGGCAAGTAAAAGGTATTAAGGACTTACAAATGGAATGCTTTTAAATGATAAATAGTATTCAAAGGTATTCATGGATTGCTTTTTTTTTTTTAACCTCTTAGAACTTCTATTACAGGCTTCACTAAAATTGTCATTCATTGTCTAGCCCCAATGATTATAGAAGTTGATTTGTTATAACAAATATATACAAATAATGCATTATACTCTTTCTGTATATTACACAGATAATACATATCTGATGGCAGCATTCAGTATCATATAATTTCAATATATATTGAAGCTATTGTTATCTACTTTTGGAATATGCTTGTGAGGTACCACAGCTTGAAAGAAATAATGAATAAAACTAAAAGGAAACAGTCAATAAGACAGTGACCAGAATAGGGTAAATTCTAAGATTTCAAATGAACCGTGCTAGTATATGATTCCACTTATCTTCAGTTTACCCTAATACAGTCAATCGATCATCAAGAATACACCAGAAAATACTTAAATGTTATAGTATTCATAGTTTATTTAGCCAATCCTTCCAATCCTTTTGGCCTCTGAATGCTGAATTTAAATTCATTTATTTAAACATTTTATGGCTTCTATGCTTTATAAATACTTTGGTAGATACGATAAAACAAATAAGGATCTGAGTTATAGCCTGCTTATGGGGAAGGGTTAATAAGAAAATGAAAGGAGCCATTAGTATAACTCCCTACTGAGTAAGAGGTCAACATGGAATGGTACTAGTTAGTAATAACTTATTGAATTATGAGAATTTGAAGCTACATTTAAGTAAAATGATGACTATGGCTGAGGCTAGATAAAATGATAACTCATTCAAGATGGGGAGAAAATAGTCAATGTGAATGCACAGAGGCAGGAATAGTAGTATGATTCCAGAAAGATGGTCAAAGTGTGGCATTTTAATATGACAGATATTCAGCTAACAGGATTGGGGATACATAATGAGGATTAGACTTTGGAATTCAGAAACAGAATTACCAGAACAAAGATATCAGGTTAAGACTACATAAGAAGCAATGTAAGGAGGATGATGTTGCATATATTTAAGTTATTTTCCCCTAAAGCCTGAATTATTCCTAGAAAAGTGCTTTCAGATGTCAATGTGCAAAAAGATTATGTGCATAGACAAGAATCTTGTCCATCAACAGATGAATAGATAATGAAAATATGGTCTGTATACACAGTGGAATATTATTAAGCCATAAAAAGAATGGAATCCTGTTATATGCAGCAACATGGACGGAACTGAAGGTTATTACATTAAATGAAATAAACTAAGCACAGAGAGTCAAATTTTGCATGTTCTCACTCATGTGGGAGCTAAAAAGAATTGATCTCATGGAGGTGAAGAGTAGAATGGTGGTTACCAGAGGTTGCAAAGGCGGGGAAAGAGGTTGGTTAATGGGTACAAAAATACAATTAGATAGAAGAAATAACTTCTAGAGTTTGATAGCTCAGTGGGGTGACTATAGTTAACAAGAATTTATAATATATTTCAAAATAACTGCAAGAGATTTAGAATTTCAGAACACAAAAGAACAGTAAATGACTGAGGTGATGTATATTTCAATTACCCTGATTTGATCATTTCACGTAGTATGCATGTATGAAAATATCTCATGTACCCCATTAATGTCTACAGCTATTATACATCAATTTCCAAAAAAGTCAGCTGAACTCTGGATACTGGTATTCTGACGTATGTGACAAAAGGGCATGTTGGAGATCAACTTCAGGCTGAATTTGCCTGTGGAAGTAAATTGATCTTGAGACACTATTGTGTCAGGATGTTGCATCTTTAAGACAAAAAAATTACATATGTGATTATTCTCTTTTGGCAAATAAAAACAGACCCCACCCCCACACACATATTTGTATTCCTAAGAAGCGTATCAGTGTTCTATGAACATTCAGTGGAGGTGGGGTGGGATTGGAAGATTGATTTTCCCATTTATTCCAACAATCAGGTATTATTTTAGTAATTTGAAAAATATCAAATAAAATTCAAAAAGAGAAAAATGTAATAAAAGATTAATAATGGCTATGCAAATAAGCAGTAAATAAAGGTGACAACAAGAAGCATCTTAAAATATTATGATAAATTGGGAAACTAATATTTGATCCTAAAGAAATTAGGAGACCTGTGAATTTCCAGAGCTACTGTATTGAACAGCGTTATTCTAGAGAAGTAGTTCCAAACCTGACTGTGCATTAAAATAAACTGTGACAGTTGTTAAAATATTCAGACTTCTGGGACCTACATTGGAGTTTCTAAATGAGAATGTCTGGGCACAAAACCATATTATCTATATTTTAAACAAGGACTGGAAATACAGCTGTGAACAAGATAGACATGGTTCCTTCGTTCATGGGGCTTACATTTTAACAGGGAAACGTAATTTTAAATAACTCAAGAAGAATTTTTCAGTAAATGATGGAGTTTTCCAAAATTGTAGTTATTTGATGAAACTAATTATGATAATGATGGCTATTTAAATCCAAATATTTGCCGACAATTTCTAAACGAAAAACAAAAAAGGACACAAACTTAACTTGAGTATAACTAGAGGACAGAGATGACTACAACTTTCTTTTTTTTTTTTTTACAAGATTTTAAATTTTCATCAGTTTTATTATTGTTTTCATTACCTCAAATATTTATCATTTCTTTCTGACGGGAACATTTAAATTCCTCTCCCTTAGCTATTTTGAAATACACAATAAATTATTATTTACTGTAGTCACCATGCTATGCAATAAAACACCAGAACTTATTCCTCTTGTTTAACCTAAACTGTCTATGGTTTCACTAATATATCCCCTTCCCCATCTACCCTGCTCTCCCATCAGCCTCTGATAACCACAATTCTATTCTCTAATTCTTTGAGTTTGACTTTTTCAGATCCCACGTCTAGGTGAGATCATATGGCATTTGTCTCTCCATACCTGACTTATTTCACTAAGCATAATGTCCTATAGGTTCACTCATGTCAAAAATGTCAGACTGCCCTGCTCTTTTAAGGCTCAATAGTATCTCATTGTGTGTATATTTCCCATGTTTTTAAATCCATTCATTAAATGATGATCACTTCAGTTGTTTCCCACATTGAATAATATTTCAATGGACATGGGAGTGTAGATGTAGATATCTATCTCTTCAAGATACTGATTTCAATTCCTTTGGCTATACACCCAGAAGTGGGATTGCTGGATCATATAATAGCTCCATTTTCAGTTTTCTGAGACACTTCCATACTGTTTTCCAAAGTGCCTGTACTAATTTACAGTACCACCAACAGCATGTATGGGTCCAGTTTTATCCACATTTTCACCGGTACTTTTTATCTTATATCTTTTTGATTATAGCCAATCTAATAGTTGTGAGGTGATATCTCATTGTGGTTTTAATTTGCATTTATCTGACATTGAGCATTTTTCATGTATCTGTTGGCCATTTCTATATATTCTTCTGAGAAATGTCTACTTAGGTCTCTTGCCTATTTTTAAATAGGGTTGTTTTATTGTTATTGAGTTGTTTGAGTTCATTGTATTAATGTATTTTGGATATTAGTCTTTTATCCAATGTATTTATTTGAAAATATTGTCTCCCAATCCATGGGTTGTCTCTTCACTTTTTTGTTTCCTTTGCTGTGCAGAAGCTTTTTATTTTGATTCATTCCATCCATTTTTGTTTTGGATGTCTATACTTTTGGAATCTTAGCCAAGAAATCGCTGCCCTGATCAATGTCGTGAAGATTTTCCCCTGTGTTTCCTTCTAGAAGTTTTACAGTTTCATGTCTTACTTTTAAGTCTTTAATCTATTTTGAGATGATTCTTGTATAAGGGGTGAGTTAAGGGTCCATTTTCATTCTTTTGCATGTGGCTATCCAGGTTTCCCAGTATCATTTGTTGAAAATACTGTCCTTTCCCCATTGTGTGCACTGGCGCCTTTGTCAAAAATAAATTGACTATAAATATGTGGATTTATTTCTGGGCTCTCTATCCTGTTCCATTGCTTAGTATATCTGTTTTTATGTCAATACTATGCACTTTGTTTATTATAGCTTTGTAAGTATTTTGAAATCCAATAGTGTGATGCTTCTCCTTTGGCTCAAGATTACTTTGGCTATTTCAAGACTTTTGTAATTCCTTACAAATTTTAGGATTGTTTTCTCTATTTCCGTGAAGAATAGCATTGAAATATTTATAGACATTTTGCTGAATCTATAGATTGATTTTAGCACTATGGACATTTTAACAATATTAATTATTCCAATCCATGAGTAAGGGATGTCTTTCTATTTTCTCATGTTACCTCCAATTTCTTTTATCAATGTTTTAGAGTTTTCAGTATACAGATCTTTCACCTCCTTAACTAAATTTCCTTCTGTGTTATTTTTTATGTTATTGTAAATGGGATTGTGTTCTCAATTTCTAATTCAAACAGTTTATTATTACTGTATAGAAATGATACCAATTTTCATAAGTTGGTTTTGTATCCTGCAACTTCACTGAGTTCCTTTATAAGTTCTAGGAATGTTTCTTATGTAGAGTCTTCAGGATTTTCTTTATATAAAATCATGCCATCAGCAAGCAGATTTTTTTTTCCTTTCCCATTTGGATGCCTTTCATTTCCTTCTGTTGTCTAATTGCTCTGGTTAGGACTTTCAATACAGTTACCCATCAGTATTCACATGGCTCTGGTTCCAGGACCCCCTATAGATACCAAAATCTGTGCATGTTCAATCCCCTTATCTAAAATGGCTCAGTATTTGCATATAATTAATGCATATCCTTTCATATACATAAAATCCTGTCTAGTTTACTTATAATGCCTAATACAATGCCAACACATCACTTCATTTATGTGGGTTCAGGGTAGTACTTGGTACACAGCAAATTCAAGTTTTGTTTTTTGGAATTTTGTGGAATTTTTTGTGAGTATTTTCAATCAATGGTTGGTTGAATCCATGATATAAAACCAACAGTTATGAAGGGCTGACTGTACTATGCTGAACAGAAGTGGTGAGAGTAGCCATCCTTATATTGTTCCTGAGATCAGAGGAGAAGTCTTCGGCTTTTTGCCATTCAGTATGATGTTAACTGTGAGCATGTCATATATGGTCTTTACTCTATTGAGGAATATTCCTTCTAAAACTAATTTGTTGAGTGGTATGTTTTATCATAAAGTGATGTTTAATTTTATCAAGTGCTTTATCTGACTCTATTAAGATGCTCATATGGTCTTTGTTCATTCTTTAATATAACATGAATCACATGTATTGATTTACATATATTGTACCATCCTTGCATCCCAGAGATAAATCCCACTTGATCATGGTGTTCATTCTTTTTAATGTACTGCTGAATATAGTTTGCTAATAATTTAGTTGAGGATTTTTGCCCATCTATGTTCATCAGGATATAATGAAAATAAATGTATCTGTCTGGCTTTGGTATCAGTTTAATGCTAGACTATGAAATGTGATTGCAAGTATTCCTACCTCTTCAATATTTGGAAGGGTTTGAGTAGAATATGTATTAGTTCTTCTTTAAATGTTTGGTAGCATTCAGTTGTGATGCTTCTGGTCCTGGACTTTTCTTTAATGGGAGACATTTAATTACTGATTCAGTCTCCTCACTCTTTATTGGCCTACTCAGATTTGCTATTTCTTTGTGATTCAGTCTTGGTAGATTTGATTTTAGGACTTTATCCATTTCTTCCAGGTTGTCTAATTAGTTTGCATATAGTTGTTCACAGTACTTTCTTATGATCCTTTGTACTTTGTGTTATCAGCTGTAATATCTCTTTTTTCACTTATGATTTTATTTGAGCTTTCTCTCTTTCTTCTTAGTCTAAGAAAACAGCTAAAATTTTTTCAATTTTGTTTATCTTTTTAAAAGCCAATTTTTTGCTTCATTAGTCTTTTAAATTGCTTTTCTAGTTTTTATTCCATTTATTTATGCTTTGATCTTTGTTGTTTCCTTCATTCTGCTAATGTTGCATTTAGTTTATCCTTGCTTTTTAGTTACTTGAGATGTAACTTTTTTTTACTTTTAGGTCTTTCTTTTTTAATGTAGGCATTTATTGCTATATATTTCCCTCTCAGAACTACTTTTGCTGCATCCCATAATAATCTCAAGATATTTTCAAATTTTTTTATTTTTTTAACCCTATAGTTTTTTAGGAGCACATTGTTCAATTTCCATATATTTGTTAATTTTACATAATTTTTCCTGTTATTGCTTTCTAGTTTTATATAATTATGGTTGGAAAAGATACTTCATATGATTTTGATCTTCTCAAATTTGTTAAGACTTTTTGTGGCCTAATATTTGATCTATCTTGGAAAATGTTCTGTATGCACTTGGAAAGAATGTGCATTTGTCACTGTTGGATAGAATATTCTGAATATGTGTGTTATGTCTGTTATAGTTCAAGCAAATGCTTTTTTAGTTGATTTCTCTATTTGGGTTATCTATCTATTGTTGAAAGTAGGATACTGAAATTCCCTACAATGATTGTGTTGCAGTCTGTGTCTCTCTTCAGATCTCTTAATGAGATCTGTAGTTGCATATGTAGGTGCTTCAAAGTTGGGTGTATAGATCTTTACAATTGTTGTATCCTCTTGATGAATTGACCCTTTATCATTTTATTATGACCTTTGTTTTCATAGTTTTTGGCCTAAAGTCTGTTTTGTCTGAAATAAGTATAGATGCCCCCATTCCCCTTTGGCTTTCTTTGCATGTTCTACCTTCTCCTATTCCTTCACTTTCAGTCTATGACTTTTCCATAAGGTGAAAAGACCTAACTATATGCTATATGTAGGTAGCATATAGGTATAGTCTAACTTCTTAAGACTTATTTTGTGGCCTAACATATGATCTATCTTGGAAAATTGTTGGTTTACACTTGAAAAAAATGTGTATTTTGTTGCTGTTGGATGAAATCTTCTGTATATGTATGTTATGTCTGTTTGATGTTGTTCAAATTAATGCTTTTTAAATTGATTTTCTATTTGGATTATCTGTCTATGACTTGTCTATAAGGTGAAAAAGATCCAATTATGTGTTATATGTAGCTAGCATATAGTTGGGTCTTTTAAAAAATTAATCTATTTAGATACTCTATGCCTTTTGATTACAGAATTTAATCCACTTACATTTAAAACAATTGTTGATAGATAAGAACTTACAAGTGCCATTTTGGTATTCGTTTTATGATTGTTTGCAGATCCTTTATTCCTTTCTGTACCTTTGCTTTCTTCCACTGGTTTCATGGCTTTCTGTAATAATATGCTTTGGATCTTTCCTTTTTATCTTTTGTACATCTATTATAGCCTTTTTCTTGTGGTTACCCTAATGCTTACATAAAGCCTCTCATACTTTAAAACTGTCTATTTTAAGCTGATAATCACCCAACTTTGATAGCCAAGAAAAACTCTACACTTTTATTTCCTCTTCTCCTTGTTTGTGTTTGATGTCACAGTTTACATCTTTTAATAATATGCATCCATTAACACATTATTTAAATTTTAGTTGTGTTTAACAGTTTTGCCTTTTAAACTTTTTACTGAAGATTATCATTGACTTGCCCATTGTTATGTCAGTTTTATAGTGTTTTGGATTTGACTTTTCTTTCATTAAAAAGTACTTACTTTTACCAGTAAGTTCTATACTTTTATATGTTTTCATGTCAGTAATTAGCATCCTCTTCCTTAATCTTAAAAATTTGCTCTTAGCATTTCTTCAAAGGCAGGTCTAATACAGATGTACCAGTGATAAACTAGACCCGCCATTCTCTTCTTTTATTTGTCTGAGACAGTATTTATCACTCCTTCCTTTTTTCTGAAAAACAGAGTTGCAATGTATAGTATTATTGGTTGACAGTTTTTTTCTCTTTCATAATTTTGAGTATATCATCTCACTTACTTCTGGCCTAGAATGTTTCTTCTGAAATATTTACTGATAATCTAATAGACGTTCTCACATATATAACAATTTGCTTTTCCTTTGCTGCTTTCAAGGCTCTCTTTTTGTTTTTAACTTGTTTCCTTTTTTAAAAATAATTTAAACATGTATTTCATATTTGGGGAGTCGGACATGTACAGATTTGTTGCATGGGTATATTGCATTATGCTGAGGCTTGGAATATGAATGATCCCATTACCGAGGTAGTGAGCATGGTACCCAATAGTTATTCAACCCTCTTTTCCCTCTCTCCCCCACCACATCTAGTACTCCCCAGTGTCTGTTGTTGCCATCTTTATTTCCATGAGTACCTAATGCTTAGCTCCCACTAAAAGTGAGAACATGTGGTATTTGGTTTTCTGTTCCTTCGTTAACTTGCTTAGGATAATGGCCTAAATATGTATGCATTAGATGTTTGTTGGAGATTATTTTATTGATTATTTGTTTTATTTTATTGATACATAATAATTATACATATGTATGGGACATATAATATTTTGATACATTCATACAAAGAGTAATGATCAAATCAGGGTAATTAGGATATACATTGCCTTAAACATTGATCATTTCTTTGTGTTAGGAACAGTTCAAATCTTTTAGTTAGTTTGAAATATACATTGAATTATTGTTAACTTTAGTTACCCCCGCTGTGCTGGCAAACACTACAACTTTCTTACTCTTTCTTTGTAACTTTATGTTTGCACCCATTAACCAACCTCTCTTGATTCTCTCCTCTACCCTTCTCAGCCTCTTATAACTATCATTCTACCCTCTAACTCCATGAAATCAGCGATTTTAGCTCCCAAAATTTGTCTTTCTGTGCCTAGCTTATTTGACATCATATAATGACCTCTGGTTCCATCTATGTTGCTGCAAATGCAAGATTTCCTTCCTTTTTACAGCTCAATAGTATTCCATTGTGTATATATACCACCTCTTGTCTTTTTTCTTTTTTTAGTTTTTTTTTATAAATTTATATATGTTTATGGGATACAAGTGCATTTTGTTACACATGTAGTGGTGAAGTCAGTGCTTTTAGGGTATATATCACACGAATAATATACATTGCATCCATTAACCAGTTTCTCATCATCTTTCCCCCTCCTACCTTGTCACCCTTCTGAGTCTCTATTATCTATCATTCCACTCTCTACATCTGTGTGTACACCTTTTTAAATGAGAACGTGTGATATTTGTCTTCTGTGTCTGGATTTCTGCAAAAGACATAATGTCATTATTTTTATGGCCAAATAATATTCCATTGGGCTTACTGCATTTTTTAATCCATCTATCCATTGATGAAAACTTATCTTGGCTATTGTTATTAGTGCTACAATAAACACGGGGGTGCAGGTATTTCTTTTATATATTGATTTGTTGATTTGCTTTTTTTGGGAGGGGTGGTAAATACCCAGTAGTGGAATTGCCAGAACATATGGTAGTCTTATTTTTAGTTTTTATGATAAATCTTCTTACTGTTTTCCATAATGGCTATACTAATTTACATTACTACCAAGAGTGTAAGAGTTCATTTTTCTCTGCGTCCTCACCAGCATCTGCTATTTTTTTCCTTCTGATAATAGCCATTCTAACTGAAGTGAGATAATTTCTCATTGTGGTTTTGATTTGCATTGCCCTGATGATTAGTGATGTTAAGCATTTTTTCATATACCAGTTGGACATTTGTATGTCATTTTTTTTTGAGAAATTATTCATGTCCCTTGCCTGCTTTTTAATGTAATTATTTGTTGTGTTTGTTTGTTTTGTTTTGCTGTTTACTTGTTTGAGTTCTTGTATGTTCTGGATATTATTTTTGTCAGATGAATAGTTTGCAAATGTTTTCTCTCATTCTATAGGTTATCTCTTCACTCTGTTGATTGTTTCTTTTGCTGTGCAGTAGCTTTTTAGTTTAATATAGTCCTGGTGTTGGTCCATTTGCACTGGTATAAGGAATACCTGAGGCTGGGTAATTTATGTCTTTTTGGCTTATGTTTCTTCAGGCTGTACAAGAAGCATGGTGCCACTATCTGCTTCTGGTGAGGGCTTCAGGAAGCTTCCACCCATACCAGAAGAAGAAGGGGAGCAGGCATCACACGACAAGAGAGGAGAAAAGAGAGAGGGAAGGGAGGTGCCAGACACATTTTAACAATTAGATTTTATGGGAACTAAAAGTGAGAGTTCACTGAATCCCACAAGAAGGATACCAAGCCATTAGTGTGAAGAGATCCATCCCCATGACTCAAACACCTCCTATTAGGCCCTACCTACAACATTAGGGATCAAATTTCAACACAAGATTTGGAGAGGACAAATAGCCAAATTATATCACTCTGATTTGTCTGTTTTTTCTTTTGTTGCCTGTGCTTTTGAGGTCTTAGCCATAAAATAGTTGCCTAGACCAGTGTTCTGAAGTGTTCACCCTGTTTTTGTAGTGTCAGGTCTGATAGTCTTTAATATATTTTGAGTTTATTTTTGTATATAGTGAGAGATAGGGGTATGGTTTTTTGTTTTTTATTATTATTGTTATTATTATACTTTAAGTTTTAGGGTACATGTGCACAATGTGCAGGTTAGTTACATACGTACACATGTGCCATGCTGGCGTGCTGCACCCATTAACTCATCATTTAGCATTAGGTATATCTCCTAATGCTATCCCTCCTCTCTCCCCCCATCCCACAACAGTCCCCAGACTGTGATGTACCCCTTCCTGTGTCCATGTGTTCTCATTGTTCAATTCCCATCTACGAGCGAGAACATGCAGTGTTTGGTTTTTTGTCCCTGCGATAGTTTACTGAGAATGATGATTTCCAATTTCATCCATGTCCCTACAAAGGACATGAACTCATCATTTTTTATGGCTGCATAGTATTCCATGGTGTATATGTGCCACATTTTCTTAATCCAGTCTATCATTGTTGGACATCTGGGTTGGTTCCAAGTCTTTGCTATTGTTAATAGTGCTGCAATAAACATACGTGTGCATGTGTCTTTATAGCAGCATGATTTATAGTCCTTTGGGTATATACCCAGTAATGGGATGGCTGGGTCAAATGGTATTTCTAGTTCTAGATCCCTGAGGAATCGCCACACTGACTTCCACAATGGTTGAACTAGTTTACAGTCCCACCAACAGTGTAAAAGTGTTCCTATTTCTCCACATCCTCTCCAGCACCTGTTTTTTCCTGACTTTTTAAATGATTGCCATTCTAACTGGTGTGAGATGGTATCTCATTGTGGTTTTGATTTGCATTTCTCTGATGGCCAGTGATGATGAGCATTTTTTCATTTGTCTTTTGGCTGCATAAATGTCTTCTTTTGAGAAGTGTCTGTTCATATCCTTTGCCCACTTTTTGATGGGGTTGTTTGTTTTTTTCTTGTAAATTTGTTTGAGTTCATTGTAGATTCTGGATATTAGCCCTTTGTCAAATGAGTAGGTTGCGAAAATTTTCTCCCATTTTTTACGTTGCCTGTTCACTCTGATGGTAGTTTCTTTTGCTGTGCAGAAGCTCTTTAGTTTAATTAGATCCCATTTGTCAAATTTGGCTTTTGTTGCCATTGCTTTTGGTGTTTTAGACATGAAGTCCTTGCCCACGCCTATGTCCTGAATGGTAATGCCTAGGTTTTCTTCTAGGGTTTTTATGGTTTTAGGTCTAACGTTTAAGTCTTTAATCTATCTTGAATTAATTTTTGTATAAGGTGTAAGGAAGGGATCCAGTTTCAGCTTTCTACATATGGCTGGCCAGTTTTCCCAGCACCATTTATTAGATAGGGAATCCTTTCCCCATTTCTTGTTTTTCTCAGGTTTGTCAAAGATCAGATAGTTGTAGATATGCAGCGTTGTTTCTGAGGGCTCTGTTCTGTTCCATTGATCTATATCTCTGTTTTGGTACCAGTACCGTGCTGTTTTGGTTACTGTAGCCTTGTAGTATAGTTTGAAGTCACGTAGCATGATGCCTCCAGCTTTGTTCTTTTGGCTTAGGATTGACTTGGCGATGCGGGCTCTTTTTTGGTTCCATATGAACTTTAAAGTAGTTTTTCCAATTCTGTGAAGAAAGTCATTGGTAGCTTGATGGGGATGGCATTGAATCTGTAAATTACCTCGGGCAGTACGGCCATTTTCACGATATTGATTCTTCCTATCCATGAGCATGGAATGTTCTTCCATTTGTCTGTATCCTCTTTTATCTCCTTGAGCAGTGGTTTGTAGTTCTCCTTGAAGAGGTCCTTCATGTCCCTTGTAAGTTGGATTCCTAGGTATTTTATTCTCTTTGAAGCAACTGTGAATGGGAGTTCACTCATGATTTGGCTTTCTGTTTGTCTGTTATTGGTGTATAAGAATGCTTGTGATTTTTGTACATTGATTTTGTATCCTGAGACTTTGCTGAAGTTGCTTATCAGCTTAAGGAGATTTTGGGCTGAGACAATGGGGTTTTCTAGATATACAATCATGTCATCTGCAAACAGGGACAATTTGACTTCCTCTTTTCCTAATTGAATACCCTTTATTTCCTTCTCCTGCCTCATTGCCCTGGCCAGAACTTCCAACACTATGTTGAATAGGAGTGGTGAGAGAGGGCATCCCTGTCTTGTGCCAGTTTTCAAAGGGAATGCTTCCAGTTTTTGCCCATTCAGTATGATATTGGCTGTGGGTTTGTCATAGATAGCTCTTATTATTTTGAGATACATCCCATCAATACCTAATTTATTGAGAGTTTTTAGCATGAAGCATTGTTGAATTTTGTCAAAGGCCTTTTCTGCATCTATTGAGATAATCATGTGGTTTTTGTCTTTGGTTCTGTTTATATGCTGGATTACATTTATTGATTTGCATATATTGAACCAGCCTTGCATCCCAGGGATGAAGCCCACTTGATCATGGTGGATAAGCTTTTTGATGTGCTACTGGATTCGCTTTGCCAGTATTTTATTGAGGATTTTTGCATCAATGTTCATCAAGGATATTGGTCTAAAATTCTCTTTTTTGGTTGTGTCTCTGCCTGGCTTTGGTATCAGGATGATGCTGGCCTCATAAAATGAGTTAAGGAGGAGTCCTTCTTTTTCTATTGATTGGAATAGTTTCAGAAGGAATGGTACCAGTTCCTCCTTGTACCTCTGGTAGAATTCGGCTGTGAATCCATCTGGTCCTGGACTGTTTTTGGTTGGTAAGCTATTGATTATTGCCGCAATTTCAGACCCTGTTACTGGTCTATTCACAGATTCATCTTCTTCCTGGTTTAGTCTTGGGAGAGTGTATGTGTCGAGGAATTTATCCTTGTCTTCTAGATTTTCTAGTTTATTTGCGTAGAGGTGTTTGTAGTATTCTCTGATGGTAGTTTGTATTTCTGTGGGATTGGTGGTGATATCCCCTTTATCATTTTTTATTGCATCTATTTGATTCTTCTCTCGTTTTTTCTTTATTAGTCTTGCTAGTGGTCTATCAATTTTGTTGATCCTTTCAAAAAACCAGCTCCTGGATTCATTAATTTTTTGAAAGTTTTTTTTTTTGTCTCTATTTCCTTCAGTTCTGCTCTGATTTTAGTTATTTCTTGCCTTCTGCTAGCTTTTGAATGTGTTTGCTCTTGCTTTTCTAGTTCTTTTAATTGTGATGTTAGGGTGTCAATTTTGGATCTTTCCTGCTTTCTCTTGTGGGCATTTAGTGCTATAAATTTCCCTCTACACACTACTTTGAATGTGTCCCAGGGATTCTGGTATGTTGTGTCTTTGTTCTTATTGGTTTCAAAGAACATCTTTATTTCTGCCTTCATTTCATTATGTACCCAGTAGTCATTCAGGAGCAGGTTGTTCAGTTTCCATGTAGTTGAGCAGTTTTGAGTGAGTTTCTTAATCCTGAGTTCTAGTTTGATTGCACTGTGGTCTGAGAGACAGTTTGTTATAATTTCTGTTCTTTTTCATTTGCTGAGGAGAGCTTTACTTCCAACTATGTGGTCAATTTTGGAATAGGTGTGGTGTGGTGCTGAAAAAAATGTATATTCTGTTGATTTGGGGTGGAGAGTTCTGTAGATGTCTATTAGGTCCGCTTGGTGCAGAGCTGAGTTCAATTCCTGAGTATCCTTGTTAACTTTCTGTCTTGTTGATCTGTCTAATGTTGACAGTGGGGTGTTAAAGTCTCCCATTATTAATGTGTGGGAGTCTAAGTCTCTTTGTAGGTCACTCAGGACTTGCTTTATGAATCTGGGTGCTCCTGTATTGGGTGCATATATATGGGATATCCAGCTCTCCTGGCACCATTATTGAAGAGGGTATCTGTTCGCCAAGGTATGTTCGTGGTGCCTTTGTAAAAATTCAGTTGGCTATAAATCCTTGAATATATATGCTGTCCAGTGCTTCAAGTGCTCTGCAGTGCTTCAATAATCACGGGGATTATTGAAATCCCCGACTATTATTTTATGGGGGTCTCTCTCTCTCTTTAGCTCTAAGAATATTTGCTTTATATATCTGGGTGCTTTGGTATTGGGTGCATATATATTTATGATTGATATATCATCTTGGTAAATTGATCCCTTGATTATTATATAATGTTCTTCTTTTTCTCTTTTTGTGTTTTTAATGTAAAGTCTCTTTTGTCTGCTATTAGTTATTCCTGCATGCTTTTGATTTCCATTTTTGTGGAATAATTTTTTAATTCCTTCACATTCAGTCTATATGTATCTTTACAGGTGGAGTAAATTTCTTTTAGGCAGCATACAGTCAGATTTTTAAAAATCCATTTAACCTGTTTACATCTTTTAATCAGAAATTTAAAACAGTTTGCATTCCAGGTTATCATTGTTAGGTGATAACTTACTCCTGTCATTTTGTTATTTGTTTTCTGATTGTTTCATATATCCGTTTTTCTTTATCCATCTTTTATTGTTTGCCTTTACAATTTGTTGGGTTTTCAAAGTGATAATGTTGGGTTCCTTTTAGTTTTTTTTTCTGTATGCACTCTACTAGTAAATTTTATACTTTTTTGTTTTCATTATGGTAGATATCATCTTTTCACTTCCAAATATAGGGATTCCTTAAGCATTTCTTGTAAGGCCTGTGTAGTGGTGATGAATTCCTTCTGTTTTTGTTTGTCTGGGAAAGAATTTACTTGCCTTTCAGATTCAAATAGTAGCTTTGCTGGGTATAGTATTTTTTGTTGGCAGTTTTTTTGTTGTTGCTGTTTGTTTGTTTTTCTTTTGCACTTGGGATATTTCATCCTATTCTCTCCTGGCCTGTAAGCTTTCTGCTGAGAAGCTACTGTTGGTTTGATGGAGACTCCCTTATATGTGAGTTGACTTTTTCCTTACTGTTTGGAGAATTCTTTCTTTGTATTTGACTTTTGGCAGTTTGATGATAATATTCCTTGGAGGAAGCTTTTGGATTGAATCTGTTGGAAGATCTGTGAGCTTCCTGTATTTGAACATCCATATTTATTGTAAGACTTGAGAAGCCTTCATTTAGCTCTGCTGTGGTCTTTATTGTTTATTTATTATGTAAGCTATTATATTTAATAATATAAAATGGTTTTCTATTCCATTGGCTTTCTTCTCACCCTATGGGACACTGAAGTTTTGAATATTTTGTCACTTTATAATGTTTCATGTGTTACATAGGCTTCGTTCATTCTTTTTTTACTCTTTTTTGTTTTTTTAGTTTTGTCTGGCTGGGCTATCTCAAAAGACCTGTCTTCAGGTTTATAAATTCTTCACTCTGCTTGACCTTCTCTATTGTTGGAGTTCTCAATTATGCTTTTTCATTCATTAAATATTTAGTTCCATGATTTTTTCTTTATAATGATGTTTATCTCTTTGTTGAATTTCTTATTCAGATTATGAATTTTTTAATTCATTCGTATTGTTTATCTGGGTTCTCTTGCACTGTATTTCTTTAGTATTACCATTTTTAATTAATTTTTAAGTATTTCATATATTTCCTTTTCTATGAAATTTGTTACTAGAGAATTATCGTGTTGCTTTGCAGGTGTCATGTTTCCTTGCTTTCTCTTATTTCTTGGGTTCTTGCATTTACTATCTGCACACCTGGTGTAACAGTCACTTTTTCTAATTTTATGAATTAGCTTTTATAGGGAAAGCCTTTTTCCTATAGTCACCTGTAAGGAAATCAGATTAGCAGCAGATTTCTCAGCAGAGGGGATGTCAGCAGGGCTTCAGGGATCTATAGATGCACTAGCTGTAGGGTCTCAGGGTACAATGTATTCTCATGAGGACTTGGCTCTCAAAACCTATGTAACTATAGTATTGGTTTGGTAGGATGCTTTGGTTTTGTTTCTGGCAGGGCATAGTAGTGTGTTCTCTGTACCATTCCTTTGGCTGTAATCAGTATCATTAATGTCTTGGAGTTCCTCTGTGGTTTAAGCTGCCGTTATTAGTGGAGGTTATGGCAATGCATTGCTGTGGATGGGATGCTAGGCATGCTGGTCCTCAGGTGCCAGTGGTGGTGGCGTCAGTATGCGTAACATTGGCAGTGGCAGTAGTGGTGGTGAGCCAACCCTCAGGCCCATGAGTGATGCATGCTGGAGCCACAAGTGGCAGTGCAGGACTGGGCAGGCCAGTCCCTGACCCCTGAGAAACACACCTGGGTGCAGACTGCAAGAAAGAAATTGGCCTTTCCTAATGCTCCTGGATGACATGCACATGCTACAGTGGGGGACAGGGTGAGCTGATCTTCAGGGTTTTGGAAGGTGTGTGTGTGTATACCTGCAGTCGGCAGGTGGGTTGGATCAGTCCCCAGGTCCAGGATGATACATGCAAGTACTGGTTGCAGCAGCAGTGGCTTTCAGGGCGCAATATAGTCTGGTGAGGCTGGGCTCTCAAAATAGCAGAATGCTGCAGCTGCTTGGGTTTTGGGGGGTTTATGGGACAAGGATGGGCCTGTCTTTGGGTCCCTGGATGCTGTATGCAAGCACCAGTGGTGGTGGGCAGGACACAGAATCCAGAGGACATGAAAAGTTGCTGCATCTGTGGTGGGTAGAGCAGCCCTGTCCTCATGTCCCCTGATGGTGCATGGGGATGCCAGCAGTGGCAGGCAGGATGGACCAATCCTCAGGCCTCCAGATGACCTGTGTGGGTATAGGCAGCAGTGGTGATGTGCAGGACAAGTCTCTCCTCAGGTCCCAGGATGACATGTGGATGGGCCCATAACCAAGGCCCTTGAAGGCACTTGCAGGTGCGTGGCAGCATTGCTCCTGTGAGGGGCAGGGTTGCTCTGCATGGCAGTGGTCCTAGGCAGGTGGCTCTCAAGCCCTGGGGAATATACACTGTGTCTCGCTTTTTTCTCGTGGCAGCCTCTCTGGTGTGCTGTACCACATGTTCCCTGGGGTGTAAGGCACTGCATGGGCTAGAGTAGTGGAAACTCAGCTGCACTGCCATGTCCAGCTAGTGTCATGATACTGCAGTCCTCGGGAAGGACACAGGGGGATGTCAGCAGAGCTTCAGTCATGTAAATGCAGGAGCTTTTAGTCCTCAGGGCACAGTGTAGTCCAGTGAGGGCTAGGCTCTCAAAATAGCACAGTATTGCTGCTGTTTGGGTCTTGGAGGGGTTACAGGACCCAGCGTGAACTCCTTCTTTGAATTAATCCAATCAAGTGAACTCGAAGCAGCTCCTATTCCAGTCTCAGGGCCTGTGAGAGCCAAAGGGTTCTCCTGTGTTAGGAATTTAGGAGCGGGCGGTGGGAATTTAAACCACTGGGGATCTTTTGTTCACCTTTTTCCCACAATGGGAGGTTCCTCCTGACTCTGAGCTGATCCTGAGGGGCCAGCTACTTCACTTCTCTCTCCTTCCTCGCCTCAGAGGTTCTCTGTCTCTTCCCTGCTGAATTCCACTGTTCTCTCCCAGATGCTGTATTCCACATGTGGTTACCTACTTGGTGTTTAGGTCCCTCTATGTGGAGGAGGCAAGTGCCAGGTACCTCTAGTTTACCCATCTTGAAGTCTCCTGCAAGTGCCAGGTACCTCTAGTTTACCCATCTTGAAGTCTCCTGCAAGTGCCAGGTACCTCTAGTTTACCCATCTTGAAGTCTCCTGCACATTTAAAATGTTGATATATATTGCCAATTTTTCCCTAATGGGAAAAGCAGTGTATATTTTACTTTTTGTCAGTCTGACAAATATCTCATTAAATTGTCATTTCTTTAAATATGAACATAGTTATACATTTTTCACATGTCTAAAGGCCATTGTAAATGAGAATTTCTTATCCTCTGACTTTTTAATGAACTAGTTTATTAATTGTTATTAATTTATAAAAATCATTTGAATATTAAGAAAATTTAACTATTTGTCAGAAGTGCTCTAAACATTTAGGTAGCTTTTAACATTATTCAATTGAAATTTTACAGTGAATATTAATTTTCTAATATGGTGAATACTAGAGCTGCAACTCCGTCATAATGTGTAATCTTATTCTCCAAGTGTCTTTTCTTCTTATGGCTTTGTTTTATTATTTCATAGAAAATAAGACATCATCTTACTACTTTGCATGCTTTTAAATTAAATTTATCTTCTGCTCTTCAGCTGGTTTTTCAGAGATCTGTCTTAACCTTGGTGACAGTGTCTGTCAACATATGCCAGTCAGGTCACCTGCATTATATTCATCTGAATGCTTATATGCACCTGAATGCTTATTCCAGACTTACCAAATCTCTGAGAGTAGGGGTCAGGAATCTGCATTTTAACAAGCTCACACTAAGGTTTGTGAACTCCTACTCTAAATAATCCAGATGATTATTTAGAACAATTTTTCTTTGTTTTTAATTTCTTTTCATGAGAATTACCCTGTTTTCTTTTCTTTTCTTTTTTTTGAGACGGAGTCTCACTTTGTCGCCAGGCTGGAGTGCAGTGGCGCGATCTCGGCTCACTGCAATGTCCACCTCCCGGGTTCAAGCCATTCACCTGCCTCAGCCTCCCAAGTAGCTGGGATTACAGGTGCGTGCCACCATGCCCAGCTAATTTTTATATTTTTGGTAGAAATGGGGTTTCACCCCGTCTTCCTCTGCCTCCCAAGGTGCTGGGATTACCGGCATGAGCCACTGCGCCCAGCCCTGTTTTCTTCACGTTACTTATTTTCTGTCTTTGCCATTGCATAGGATGTTAAGGTTATTTTAATTGTGAGAAACACTCTCCCTACAATGCAAAATGCCACTGGAATTTCTTTGTCTCCCTCTCACCTTTTTACCTACCTTTTACCAACAGAAACACACATATTCACGGAACATACACAAACACACACAGTACATACACACACACACATGCACGCTCACACACTTCCTGGCTAGTTATCTTCTGGAAGTGGTCTTCCATACCTTTCATATATTGAATTATTTGTTGCAGGGTTGGGAAGGATTATGAATCAGAACTCTGGCTTCCCTGAAAAAAAAAAAAAAAAAACCAGCATCTAGGAAGCTGATGATTGGCTACACAGTTTTCTCTTATATGCATTCATACCTGGCAAGCAACTGGAGGTGAGGAAGAGATGAACAGCAAGAGTAAGGATTATAATGGGAGACATGGTCTTAGGTGCTCAAACACATCTGAATGGGTCATTGTATTGCAGTTTTATAAATCCAGTTGTTTTGAAAATTTCCCCTAGGTCCTAGCCATGGTTATTGATTGGTTTTACTTTTTAGCGAGCATGCAAGTATTCATAATTTTCTGTGTTCACTTATGCGTTTTCACTGTAAAATTGAGACATGATACATTAGGAACTCCTATCCAGATGTTATTTTAAAACCATGAGCTGAAATTGAACATGTCGGAACTAAAATGGCATACAGAGAAAGGAAATTTAGACTTATTAAACAAATACATTATCAATAAAGTAAGTAAATAACTATTCCCGCCAATAATACATTTTAAATTGATCAAATATTTAGGATGTTTTTACTTCCTGTCAAAATATAAACTAAGTGAACATGTTTTCACTTTATCTTCATGACCTATCAGTTGGGCCCATCTCCTTGGTAAATAATAAGGAGATGAAGGCAAACTCAGAAAAGCTAAGGAAAAAATAGCTTAGTTGAAATCTACCAAAAAGAGAAATTCCTACAGTTTGTTTTTGTATGCTGTAAATCATTGATAGAAATCAATTTCCTCCCACAAAAAAGGATCTCAATTACAGGTTACATTTAAATAAGTAATGAGAAAATGTACCATAAATTTCAAGAGATAAAATCCACAAAGATTTGAGTGTTTTAATAAAAAACTATAAGTAATGATTTTGTAATAAAAGTTATAAGATTCTGAGACATACTTGAAACTGATTATTTATGAGTGGTTAATTTGAACTATTATGGATGAATTTTTTTTTTTGTTTTATCAACAATTCTTAGAAAAAAAATTGTTGGCCTTTTATTTTAATACAGAAAAAAAAAATGAGTAAGATGCAGCAGTGACTTTTTCCCATTGGAAGCTATAAACCAGCAAAGTTGTAGGCCAAGTCCAATGTTGATTAGTCTGATTGATGATCCACTTCATTCCCAGTAAGACCTAGAAGAAAATGAAGAAATGGAAATGGCAAAGAAACTGGATACAATCTTTACATTCTTTCATCCATTTATCTATTCATCTATTCATCCATCTATGGTTCTAAGCAAACAAGATTGAGCAAGGATACAAAATTTCAATAAGTTACCATTTCTGGTCTCAGGTTATTTTAGTAGGAAAGAGGTGAGAGGTAAGGCTATGTAGTGGAAAGACACAGAACCAAGATTAGACTTCATGCCTCACCGCTTTTACCACAATCATCACTGCTACCACCCAAGTGTCCAAGCTGCCCTGTCCCTTGTTCTACTGCAGTAGCCTTCTGCATCTCCTTCTGCCTCCACTTTCTCATCCCTGTCTTCTGTTCACCAGATAGCAACCGAAGTCATGTTTTACAGATGTAAATCAGACCAAAATCATGCAGTTTTATTCCATAACTCTTAGAGGAAAATGTCTCAGTCATGGGTCACAAGATCCTATGTGACCTAGTCCGGGTTTCTCTCTGAACCCAGATCTCAACACTCTCCTGAACTCACTTTGCTTCAGTCACACTGGCCTCCTTGCATCTCTTTGAGCTTGTCAAGCACACTTTTTTGCTTGAGGGCCATTTCACTGTCTGTATTCTCCACCAGGAGTGCTCTTCCAGAAGATGGCTCTGTGGTTTGCTTTTTGACTTCATTCAGTTCTGCTCTCTTGTCATCTCATGAGCCACCTTCCGTGAGCACCCTATCAAAAACGGCACTCCAGGCCCACTTCCTCCCCTTACATTACATTATATATTTTTTTTCCAGAACACATACCTCACATTATACTTCACATTATATTGAATGGCATTTATTGTCTGCCACTTGTCACTATATTATAAGCTCCATGATGGCAGGGACACCGTGTCTTTTTCTTTGCTGTATTTCCTGTATAGAAAATAGTACCCAGTGGCCGGGCACGGTGGCTTATGCCTGTAATCCCAGCACTTTGGGAAGCTGAGGTGGGCGCATCACTTGAGGTTAGGAGTTCGAGACCAACCTGGTCAACATGGTGAAAACCCAGCTCTATTAAAACACACACACACACACACACACACACACACACACACACACACACAATATCAGTGTGGTGGCGGGCGCTTGTAATCCTAGCTGCTCCAGAGGCTGAGGCAGGAGAATCACTTGAACCCCCAGGAGGTGGAGGCCGCAGTGAGCCAAGATCGCGCCACTGCACTACAGCTAGGGTGACAGAGCAAGACTCCATCTCAAAAAAAAAAAGAAAAAGAAAAAGAAAAGAAAAGAAAAAAGAACATAGTACCTGGTTCATAGTAGAATAGTCAATAAATATATGTTGTATAAAGGAATGAAATCCACATTTTAGTCCTTAGTTCTAATTCTCACAGATATACTTTGTACTATATTTGTAGGATTATGGGTAAATATGCAAAGTAAGTGAAACTTATTTTTTTTAATACACTTGGTCAATGATTTGTCAATTAATGCCAAGAGCTTTGGACACCTATCTTTTATCACTATGATCCAGCCTGTTGGCTGTCTCTTTTTTAAAAATGCTCTTTCTCTTTCCATCCCATTCTTTTTCTTTATAACTATCCATCTCTATTTCCAACATCAGATTATGTGGATCTACCTGTATACTGCTTCCTAATTTTTCAGGTCTATGGCTTGGACAAGTCATGCAGCATTCTTCCAAGTCATATCATGGAGTGACTCTTCCTCTAAACATACCAGTATGGCTTTAGATCTAGACCAGAACTATATATAAGCCAAGATTCAAGTAGGTCAATCAGAGAGTATATCTAAGAGGATGTCCAACTGGAACATACCTCATAGATCAAGGCCAGAATTCTAAGTGGATCAATCAGAGAGTATATCTATGAGGAATGTCCAACCTCACATCATTCCTGGTTTAATGAACCCAGGGATCCTGGATTCATTCCGGGTTTCCGCTGAGGAGTTGTTTGTAACTATGAGCAGAACTACCAGCTGCTACTCCTCTCAAGAGTAAAGCTTCCTTTGGCATGAGTTTCAGTGGTCATAAAGTAAGGCACTATTTCTTTAATTTTCTTTGCTTTTTTTCCTGGTATTTTGCTAAGATTTGATATCAGAAATGTGTCATGAAAGAAACTTCTATATCTTTTTTCTTACCCTACAAAAATTAACTATATTTGTTCCTCCAAAGTCATTGATTCTAAAGAAAGTTTATTACCATAATGGCCAGGCACAGTGGCTCACACCTGTAATCCCAGCACTTTGGGAGGCTAAGGCGGGTGGATTACTTGAGGTCAGGAGTTTGGGACCAGCCTGGCTAACGTGATGAAACACCATCTCTACTAGAAATACAAAAGTTAGCCAGGTGTAGTGACACTCACCTGTAATCTCAATTACTTAGTAGGCTGAGGCAGGATAATTGCTTGAACTCAGGAGGTGGAGGTTGCCGTGAGCCAAGATTGTGCCATTGCACTCCAGGCTGGGCAACAGAGCAAGACTCCATCTCAAAAAAAAAAAAAAAAAAAGAGAGAGAGAAAAGAAATTTGATTACCATAATTCACAATTGTGACTAATCTTTCCTTTTTGCCTATTTTCCTCTCTAGAGGATTTACATTGGTCCAGATGATTTTTCCTGACATATTATGTATAGTCATTTATTTTTTCATTTTTATTACTCTAACCTTTAACCTTGTTAACACTATAGCTTACTTTTGGCAGCCAGGATTTTGATGATTTCTTGCCTCCAAAGATATCCCAACATTATAAGATCTTTATAAAGTTTCTCTAAAATGGAAAATGGTAACTCATCCTACCTTATTTTTTCAACTTCTAATTACATGGCTTACCATTCTTAGCATATAAAAAAGAACTCATGATCCCATCTAAATATTGTTAATGTGAAGTTATAATTACCTTGGAAATGCTTACATGTGTTTTGTATCTATCATAGTCTGTCATAGTTTAGAACCAACGTTTCTTGGTGATAAAATTTTGTGTTTGTGAGCACACAATAGCTAGTAAAACATTATACATACTGAGTCCTAATACAGGCTTTTTATTTCATATTGTTTCCAGACCATTCATATTACCACCTATTAGAGCTAGAGCAGGCTGTGAAACATGGAGAGGGATGATTAAAATAGTCTTAATGAAATTATATGTTACAAACTATAGGATAAAGCAGTGTTTATGCAATAAAATGATGTCACAAAGTAAGGACTGGAAAACAACACTGTGATGATAGCAGCAAATTTTCCTTTGGCATGAGAATGGGTCAAGAATATACCATTCCTGTTATGTAAACCAAAACATAATTGTACACTATACAGAAAAAAACTCATGAATAAACACTGACTTTCTGAAGAAAATACATTATTTTCAAGTGAATGCTGGTAAGCACCATTTAAAGGAAAATAGTCACATTCTTCCCAATTGCCAAGCCTTTTCCTTGTACAGTTTTAATGAACCATTTTTATTCTGGTAGTAAAATATTCATATTTCTCATTGAAATTCAAAGATTAAATTTTGTACAAAATTATACTGCAGTGTGGAAAACTAATTAAATGTTTTATTTTGTAAATGTAATGAGCTAGTTAAATCTTTGTTGCCAAAATTAAAAATGTAGGAGGATTGATGGCTAAAGAAATTCTAAGAGTCATTCACATCAGTTGAGATTGATGCCATTTTGTCAACGCAGTCTACCACTAAGCAGAAGATAATTTGAGTAGAAATAAAGGTAATTTGAACTATATTTTTGAATTTGATATGACAATATCTTACATTGATTATTTGGTAGGCATTAGTTAGGATATAATTGTAGTTTATTTTAAATATCTCCTGTATAATATGTGATTACTCATTATGGAAGGCATATATGAACACATAAGAAAAACAGGCACTTGGATTTTGGAACAATAACAGCTCACTTTTTATAGAATCATTTAAGAGGCATTAACTACCCAGAATGTAACTGAGAGACCATAAATATGAAACAAGGATGACAGGAAGGTAAAATATGTATTAGATTATCCACAAAGCCTATGTATTTTACTTGTATGATTACTCCCCATTCAAAGCCTGTATACTTTTATCTTAGCATGAACTTAACAAATTTGATTAACTGGTTTTCTGTGCAGTGGTGCATCAATTCATAGTGGAGTCAGCTAGAGTTACACTGATACAGTTCCAACAGGGCAAGGAGACAGCCTCAATGTATGTGTGTATATATACATCTATATGTATGTATATGTATGCAAGAAGAAAGAAGCAGGAAATTAGAAAGCAGAGCACTCTGGAGGATAATTAATAAGTGGGTATTAAGCTTGGAAAATCTTGTTGTGATGTAGCAGAGCCCGAAATTCAATCATACAGCAAGGAAGCCTGGAAAATGTAGTCTGGTTGTGTACTTGAGAGGAAAAGGACATAGTTTGGTAACCAGTTAGTTAAACCTGCCACAAATACTGGGGTTCATGATGATTTCTTTACTACAAGTCACTGCAAACAAACCAACAAAATCTTATGTTTAGTATTTGCCACTTAAGGGCAAACATCACAGGTAGATCTCATTATATAGAAGCATATCATTTCTTTTCCTTTTTGTTTGTACTGTCCTCAAGATCAGACTTGTATCACCAATTAACTCAATGTATTGAAAATCTTTTATTATATCAGCTGAAGTGCATAATGCATGAAAAAACCCAATTACTCTTTTGTTGAACTGGCAGAATGGGCAAACAGATACTGAGCTCCCCTGTTTCTGTCCACAGAGAACAATAAATATCAGCTGATAGTGCATGAGAGAAATATAGCATAAAGGGATAAAGATTAATTCCCATGGGTTTAGAAGCAACTTTGTAAGGAGGAAACTATTAGTAATTTTTCTAATGTTTTTTCCCAGCAAAGAGGCTGGTAAAACCCTGATACTTAGAGTTATCATAGCAGGTACACTCTTAGGAACTAGAATGAGTAGTCTCTAGATAAGAATAAAACTAGTTTTAATTCTTTAGAAAGATTTAGGTATCTTTCCTATCTCCTTTCCCATATCCATCCTCAACGGGAAGACTTGTGAAGTGAAGAAGTGGTCTGCCTATGTGTGGCTGCAGTAAAGTAGACAGAAGTGTTTCTTTTGTGGGAACAACAGGAATGAAGAGACTGCAGGAATGTAGGGAGTTTGCAGAGTCCAGGAGGATGAATTGGAGGAGATCTATAAGTTCTGAGCAGAGCAGCCAGATAAGGAGGAAGAAACAACTCGAATGAAGAACAGATGGGTTAAGCAAATAAACTGAAGGTCTTGTCTGAAAAACTGACCAGAATGCGGCCTACTGCTGGCTTTTACCTGCTTTCCAAAGTGTAGAGGCTAATGCATTGCAAGGGACAGGGATTGGGAAACTTTTTTTTTTTTTTAATGGCATGGCATAAATTCAACATTCACCCAGACTTACCACCAAAATATTTAAAAACATGAGTAGAGAGACAGGAAAAAGCTCAAGGTTTTAATTGGAAACATAGTTACATAATTTTGCGGACATGCACACATCTTAAATAGTATCCCATTTAAGTAAGAAAAATGTCTTGTTTTATGTTTCTTTTGACATAAATTCCTCTCTCCCACTAAATACCACTATCAGCAGATCATTTCATTATTAAGTTGTTCACTTAAAGCACAAAGTACAGCTAAATTCATCTCCTCCAGGAGACCACAACATCCTGTACCTGTTGAAAATCAAGGCACTTGCCATATTGTATTGAATTGAAAGTTAACCTATCACCCTTTCCTCCCTAAGCTCCATCCACTTCAGATCAATGTGTTTATATTTATCTTTCCAATGCCTCACATGCAACCTGGGGCAAGAGACACACCCAGTAAACATTTTTTGGTAGTAAATGAAACTGAGTTGCTTTTTTCTTTAGCATTCTCTTCATGTACAAATGCTCTTGGAAGAAATAACACATTAATTCAGGCTCATTCCTAACATTTGCAGAGGCAAGAGCAGAGATGAAGATCCACATATCATAGACCTAAATAGTTATAATTTATAAATCTAACTAATAAACTGTTAAATAAAACATATCCTAACTTCCTACCAAAGAAAAAAAAAACCTTCATATCAACATGATAAAAGTTGTACGTAATAGCAGTTATATTTTAAGATGCTAAAAGCTGGAAAAATGCAAAAGTTAAAATGTAATTATCAATATGCATATTTGAGTGTTGTGCTTAGATTGGTAATATTTTTGTTTTTAAATAAATGTATGCATAAATCAGTATATTTTTTCAGAAAATATACTTTCTCACCTTTATTTTAGCAAAATCACTAATTTGTTCTTACAATAAAAATTTTCAAATATTTTGCATTTGGCTTAATGTGGTGCCAAACAATACCTTTCCTAAGTCACATGATATCTGCTTGCTTTCATTATTTTCTGTTTTTAAAATTTAGGCACACCTGGCCGGGCGCGGTGGCTCACGCTTGTAATCCCAGCACTTTGGGAGGCCGAGGCGAGGGGATCACGAGGTCAGGAAATCGAGACCATGGTGAAACCCCGTCTCTACTAAAAATACAAAAAATTAGCCGGGCGTGGTAGCGGGCGCCTGTAAGTCCCAGCTACTCGGAGAGGCTGAGGCAGGAGAACGGCGTCAACCCGGGAGGCGGAGCTTGTAGTGAGCCGAGATCACACCACTGCACTCCAGCCTGGGCGACAAAGCGAGACTCCATCTCAAAAAAAAAAAAAAACAATTTAGGCACAGCTTCATTTTGAAATGTTTTCTCTCTTTTTGCTTTTCAGCCTTTACTTTTTCTACTCTACTTATATATTTTCTTTTTCTACCTAATCATAGTTTACACACCTTGTTAATATTTAAAGGATTAAAAAATAAAAGGTTGCCGTATTCCAAACACACATTTGAGTCTATAGTTTATACAAAGGTTCAATTTAAACTTTCAAATACAAAAATTAAAACAAAATTATCTCTATATGTGTTCTCAGATACAGTTTATATATAGTTTTCAGAAAGTTTTTTCTAAAGTACCCAAAATATTTATTTAAATGAAAACAAAATACAAATTATTAATATTAGATATAAATTTCTAAGGTAAATCATTTGAATACAGCTAAAATTTAGTTAAACCTCATGTATCTAGATTTTAAAAATAAAATAAAACTATTGACGATTTTAACATTAAATGGCCATCTAGTTGGCAAAGAAGTATCAGGCTTCATGTGTATTAACATAGAAATTTACATGCATAAATTTAAACATAATATGAATTATTTAATACTTAACATAGTTCTCAGCCATTATGTGCACCTGTTTTGATTAATGGTACTGCAGTGATTTATGAGTATCTTCAGACACATACAGTTGAACCAAAGGAAAGTAAGCAAGTGGGTGCTTGTTAATGATGCTTTATTATGCAATAATCTGCTGCATTTCTGCTATCCAAAGGAAGAATTTGGCAAGTTAATTAGTTTGCCCCTCCTCTTACCTAAGTGCTTCCAGAGCACAAATTTCTCCCCACACTCCAAAGCAGTATCTTTCTGTTGTCAGCAATGGTACAACCCGCAAACCTTGGTAGCATTTGGACATTGTCACCTTTTGTTTCTAGGACACAGGAGGAAAAATGTTCCAAAATGTTTCTCTGGGTCTTAGAGGGTGTTAATCATAAGAGTAGGTGATGTTACTCACAAGAGGAAATATTTAGTATTCTGGCTTGTTCTGTGCCAGCACCAAGTGTAAGATCCCAAGTGATAGAGGAGCCCAAGAGCTATTTAATGATGAGTCTATATTTGTGATAAGTTGAACCTTCTAAATTCATCAGTCGAGCGAAGGTCTCCATGATCTGGGTTTCAGGGTAGTATTGTGTGAAATTTCTACCTGAGTTTATCGAGTAAATGTTTTCTCTTAAAGAGCACAGGGATATTAGACATCTGAAGAAAGACGTTAGGGGAGAGCTTACACTGAATGGTGAAAACAGTGAAATGAATTTGGAGGGAGCTAAAGCAAAATATCATCTTGACTAAAATCTTGTTTGGGAGTTTGGTCTAGAAGTATTAGTTTATTACTCTTGGTTCTATGTGAGTACATGTCTTTATGTTCCCCTCCCTCCCTTCCTTCCTCTCTCCCTCACTCTCTCCTCTCTCTCTCTCTCTGCTCTACAACTTGTCTTAAATTAATCATTGTTCAGATAATTTGGAAATGTTTGACCTGGGGTTGAGTTCTCTCTTATGTTCACGATTGGGATTTTACTCCCTCTATATTCCGGTTTTGAAAAGCAGGGATGCCTTTAATTTGTTTATAACAATCTAATTCTTCAAATAGTGTTTTAAGAATTTAGCTTGGAATGTAAAGTATAGGATGTTTCTGCTATAAATCAAAGTCCTTAGGAGACTCACAGACCTCAAGCAGAATTTCTCAGAGGGCACATTCAACCTGGATATAGCTAGGTATATTTTAGTTTTCATTATGTTTACAGTTGTAGCGAAAACTGGCCAAATATTATTAAGGAGGGAAAAATAGCATAGATAAACATTCTCAGTAACATTATTATTTGTCTCTATTCCCCAGCCCTGTATGTCCAGGTCACAATAGCTTAACAACTGTGATAAGCTATATTTTTTGAGCAAGAGAGAAAAAAATGCCACATATTAGGAAATCCTGCTAAGAATGTATCAAAAAAGCCAAAGGGTGCAAGATAACTTTAGGTAAACCTACAGAATGAAGAATAAATCATGTGCCTCATAAGTTAGAGATATTTTCTCTCCTTTTCAACTATTTTAATGCTTTAGGGGGCAAATAACTAGGCCAGAAATGTGATCTACTCACTTCATATCTCCAATATTGATTAATCAATGATTATAGCTCCTGACTCATGTTTTATGCATGCTTAGAACAACATGGCACATGTATACATATGTAACAAACCTGCATGTTGTGCACATGTACCCTAAAACTTAAAGAATAATTTTTAAAAAAGAATTTTAATTCTCTCTGTCACTTTGTATCAAGCTAAAAGCAGTAAAAATATGAAAATTTGCAGATAAACAGAAATTTTAGTATGTTATTACTCTGTAACTACATCTGACTTTTCACATTTTTCAGTAAGCTGGATTAGAACATTGAAGTTATTTTGCATTACTGCTTGACCTATTCTATGTGGGACTTATAATTATTTCTGCATTTTATAAAATTTTAGGTCTGCTTTTAGCAATTCATTATACCTTTACATCTAATATACTATTTTCTTCCTTTTAGAAATTCTATTAATAAAAATAGATTGGAACATAGCAGCATTGTTGGCAAACCAAGCTTTATTAAATATTTGATTTTATCTGTTATAGAACATGAAAATCAGCGGTTATGCAAGAGCACCGATTATATGAATTTGCATTTCAAAGTTAAATGGTTTTATAATGAATATGTGCGTGAACTTCCTGCCTTCAAGGATGCTGTTCCTGAATACTCCTTGTAAGTAGTGATTTTAACACACACACCCTCAGATCTAAATTCACATTCCTGTAAAATTACACCTGAATTGTGCAGCACTAAAATCTCTTCACATAATCTTCATTGGAATGCAGAAATTTCCATTATGAAGTTAACATTAAAGGATTTGCATGTCTTTGGGAACCATATTTAATTGAATTGTGTTGCATATTTCAAATACGCCCTACCTGGATATTCAACTCAAAGACAAAAAACGCATAATAAGACCTGGCTCATGTGATAACATGAATGATTTTCTGTAAAAATACCAGAACACAGATTTTTTTTTGGGAAAGTATGGTGCTTGTATATTGACCTATATATTCAGATTTTCCTTTTTATTCAAACTTGTAACTCTCTTAGGAATTCATATTTCTAAAAATAGAAATAGTGGTTTAACAGGGAACTTTCTCATAAATATGCCTCTTTCAAACACATTTTAATCACACAAGGACTCATGTAATACTTTGCATTTGATATGTATTAGAATTCTGTTTTATTCTATTGATGGGGTCTTCCCTATGCCAGGCACTTTCCAAGTGCTGTAGAGCAATAGAAAATAAAGACCCCCACCCTGAAAGGAACTTATACTCTAGGAGATGCTGATAAGCTTAAATATCATTATAAAGCAAGGCAAAGTGAAATATGTGCTAATTTAAGGAGCATAAGCAAAGCGCAATAGGGTTTCACAGAAGAGAGAAATTACCTCTATTTGGGGAACTCCACACAATATTTATAGACAGGATAGCATTTGATGTAGACTTTATAAAATTTGCCAGGTTACAGAAAGAAAAGGGAGAAAAAGCATTAGGATGAAAATGAAAGTTATGAGCATAATTATGGAGGTAAGAATATATGAGCTATCATCCATAGGAAGTGAGGCATATTTCCATTTTTATAAAATTAATAGAAAGTAATGTTTTAAAAAATAATGTAGGAAAAGTAGTTTTGAGCTAGATTGTTATAAATAAATATTGTGAAGCTTGTACCACATTCATCAGGCATTGCGGGAGTTGGAAGAGACAAGGAATGGGGGGCAGAGAAGAGATTTAGAAGGTAAGTGATTGAAGTGAGTGATTTAGAGATGAAATTAGAACAGCCCTTTAACACAACTTTTCTCATACAAAGTATATAAGAAGTAAGGGGACAGTGGGATAACTTAAAAATGCTATACTGTAGGGTATAGGGTGTTGGGGAGATTTTGGTCAAAAGATACAACATTTTAGTTAAGTAGGAGGAATGAGTTCAAGAGATCTATTATACAACGTGGTGACTGTAATTAGTGTATCATACTCTGAAAAGTTGCTAAGAGAACATATTTTACATGTTCTCACCATAAAAGTGATAAGTATGTGAAGTAATGCATTTGTTAATTATTTCAATTTAGCCATTCCACAATATATACATATTTCAAAACAACATGTTATACTTGGTAAATACATACAACTTCTTTTGTCAAATAAAACATACTTAAAATAAATACAATAAAATTATAGTCTTTATGTTAAATAAAGGCCATACTGAAAATATAGAGTGATTGCAGCAAGTATGCAAAGGGTGAAGATGTGGGAGAGAAATTTTGAAGATAGAATTTACAGAATTTGTCAACTAAAGACATATGGGGTTAAAAGAAAGAGGAAAGGTGAAGATTCCTTAAAGAACTAAAAGTAGATCTACCATTTAATCCAGCAATCCCACTTCTGGGTATCTACCCAAAGGAAAAGAAGTCATATACAAAAAAGATCTTTGTACATGCATGTTTATAGCAGCACAATTCACAATTGCAAAAATGTGGAACCAGCCCAAATGCCTATCAATGAACGAGTGGATAAAGAAATTGTGGTGTGTATATATATATATATATATACACACCATGGAATACTACTCAGCCATAAAAAGGAATGAAATAATGACATTCACAGCAACCTGGATGGAACTGGAGGCCATTATTCTAAGTGAAGTAACTCAGGAATGGAAAACCAAACATTATATGTTTTCACTCATAAGTGGGAGCTGAGCTATGAAGAAGCAAAGGCATAAGAATGATACAATGGACTTTGAGGACTTGGGGGAAAGGGAAGTTGTGGGGGAAGGATAAAAGACTACACATTGAGTACAGTAAACACTGCTTAGATAATGGGTGCACCAAAATCTCAGAAATCACCACTAAAGAACTTATGCGTGTAACCAAACACCACGTGTTCCCCTCAAAACCTATTGAAATGAAAAAATTTTAAAAATAGAAAAATAAGAAAGAGGGAAGAGTTAAACATGAAGTCTGTATGCCTAAGTTGTTGGTAGTATCATTGATCAGGAATAGGGAAGTAAAACAGAGGAGCTATTTGCCAGATGCTTCTGCTTCTGGCTCTGTCTAGACACTCTACGCTAAACTAAAATCAGACTAATATTTTCCCTGATGGCCAACAAAAAAGGTAAATAAAATTAAACAGCATCAGAAAGACAACAAAGACAACAAAGGCAACCAGGACTTGAGAATCTAAGATCCCTGAGAAAAGAAAAATGCACTAAGGTGAGTCCTGTATTTTGTTGCATCTTCTCTCTCATGTTTTCACCCCCATACATCTGGCAATTTGCAATACGGGGCTTGCAGAGCAAACAGCCAACAGTAGCTCAGAGTTTACAGCTGTCTCCCTGGACTGGAGAAACAATATGGGTTATGGGGCTATGAAGGCTGCTTGGATTTGTGAGACCAAGATCCCAGAGAAAAGGAAACCACAGAGATATGAGTACAACATTCTACAGGCAGTTCCCACTGAAGGCATTTTCTGATGCCTAATTTGCCTATGTGTTGAGATTGGGGCAGAAGAAAATCAAGTAGAAAGTGGCCACTAAGAGATTGGGAACTAAGTAGATACTTTAGCAGTCTCATAGTGCTGAAGGGACAAATGTTAGAGGTCAAGGCTGATCCCCTTTGTGCCTACTTACAGTAACAGTGTCTCCTTCTGTTGCAGCAGTAACCACCTTCTGATGCCTAATAGCATAGATTAGTTTTATAGATTTTTATACTTTATATAAATGGAATCATACATTGTGTACAAAAAATAAGAAAGAAGGAATATTATAAACACTCTAGGCTTTCAGGTGAGATTTTTGAAGGTCTCTGCCCTAGAAATAATGACAAAGTGGAAATAGACCAACCTAAAACCCAACACTGTCTAGATCAAAAGTCCACAACTTTTCATGGACAATATATAACATTCATCAAAAAATTAAAGGCTACCAGACAAAAGGACTAAATAACTATCTGGAGATTATGCTTCTTCAGCAATGAATTGAAAAACCAGACCCCAACAAACAGTAAGAACAAAGAAGTTTGAAAAATCTGAATAAAACATTTAGAGATACCTATCTATATAGGTATGTACTTTCTATATCTATATCTGATCATCCAGAGTTTCCATAATTTTTCATTGACAATGCTTACACACAAGAACACCCACATAAAATTTATAAACAAAAATGTTAAAATACATATTGTTATTAGGTACACATGTACATTTACCAAAATAGACTGTCTCCTGAGCCATAAAACAAAACTAATACATGTTAAGGGGAGAAATCATGTATTATATATTCTTGACACTGTAGAATTAAGACACAAATCAACTCCAAGAAGATAATTAGATAACTACAGAAAAGCAGCAGAATATTCTAAATACTCATGAGTAAAAAAAGAAATGATGGTAAAAATTACAAAATATTTTGAATTAAGTGCTAATAAAATATGGCATATCCAATTTTGTAGAATGCAGCTAAAACAGGAAGTAGATGAAAACTCAAAATGTTTTTGAAGTAGAATTTTAAAAGTAAGTGTGGTCTATTTAAAACTTTATTAAATTTCTGTATTATAGCCACAAACAATTAGAAAATCATATATAAATTGTACCATTTAAATAACATTAAAATCACCACAAATAAATGTGATGAACGGCATACAAGCCATGTTTTCAAGCAACTATAAAATATTATGAGAGAAATTTAAGATGAACTAAATGAAATCTGTAACATTCCTAAAAAGATGCATTATTATAAAGATAGCAATTCCCCCCACATGGACCTACAGTTTCAATACAACCCTATGCAAATTTCAAAAGATATGTTTGTGCAAATTGACAAGACTTTTAAAATGCATGTAGAAATGCAAAGTGCTTAAAAATACAAAGGCAATCTACAAACTGGAGAACTACATTATTGGTTAGCTAATAAAGTAGAGTTCTTAAGAGAGTGTCATGTTAATGCATTTCTCAGTCCGTTCTCACACTGCTATAAAGAAATACCTGAGTCTAGGTAAAAAAATAAATAGGTTTAATTGGCTCACAGTTCTGCAGGCTGTACAAGAAGCATAGTGGCTTCTGATTCTGGGAAGTCCCCAGGAAGCTTTCAATCATGGCAAAAGGCAAAGAGAGAATGGGGCATCTCACATGGGGGGAGCAGGAGCAAGAGAGAGTGAGGTGGGATGTGCTGCACAGTTTTAAATAACCAGATCTCATGAGAACTCAAACACCATCACAAGAACAGCACCAAGGGGATAGTTCTAAACTATTCATGAAAACTCCACCTGCATGATCAAACCACCTCCTACCAGGCCCCACCTCCAACATTGAGGACTACAATTTGACATGAGTTTTGGTGGGGACACAGATCCAAACCATATCAGTGCATAACAAATAAACCAAGGGAATAAAATAGTCCAGAGGCCAATTCACATGTATGGCATAATGACCTGATTTGCATCAAAGATGCAAATTCAATGCGGTGGGGGAATAAAGGGTGTTCTAAATAAATGGTGCTAGATCAACTGGGCACACATACAGAAAAAAGAATTTATGCTCAGAATGGAGAAAAAAATATCCTACACAATTTCCAAAAATCAGTTGTCCATAGATTATAGATCATAACTAAGGAGTCTGAGGTAAGCACCCAGGATCGGTTACAGATTAGTGTGAATGGGTAGAAGCTATACGGCAAAGAATTTAAGAATGAGGAAATGTGTTGATAGGGAAGAGAGCACACAAGGTCTACATTTTACAAGAGTTTGAATTTTGAAGGGAATTACAGAGTAACTATTGGAAACTAAGCATATTTGAGGCAGCATGTGAAGAACCAAGACAGGGGTAGAGGTTGGAGGTAAAGAGGAGGAGATTGATTTGATGGAGAACAGGTAAAGGTCTCTGAGGAAGCAAAACTGCAAGAGAGAATGAAAGGAGATTGTTGATTCTAAATTACTCTCATATACAAAAAGAGCAGCATTCCTGTTAATTGTATGCAAATGATGTCCTTTGTGGTATGTAACATTATTAATTTGTTGTAGGTGGTTTGAACCTTTTGTCATGCAGTGGCTAGATGAAAACGAAGATGTCTCAATGGAATTCCTTCATGGAGCACTGGGAAGAGACAAAAAAGATGGAGTGAGTTTAAATTACCTTAAGAAAGTTCATTGCCATGATTCAGTCACATTGCTTGCTTTTAACCTAATGGGAATTATTAGACTCATTGTTATTAATTGTTTCCATTCCCCAGTGACCAAAATTAATTTAAAACACAATTTCAGTGGTCTGGTCAGAACCCTAGAAACTTGCCTACATTTATTAAAAAAAAAAAATCAGTCACCCATTTTTCCCAAGATTTTCTTTAATTCTTACATTAATCTGAATCTACAGGTTTCCTAACCTTGTACAAAACATCTTTGTTGTCCTGGAACTTTTCCAGGATTTCTAGATTAGGAGCAGACATTCTCCCAGTCCCTGTGCAGCAGCTCCCAAAATCTTGAGCCACAACCGGCTTGCTAAGCTAACCTATTGGCTGTGGAGAAAATGAAAGACAAAAGAACCAGTACCTCAATTCAGCAGTGGAAAAACCAATTAGCAGTAGCTTGCCCCATGATATTAGTTCCACCACACTTTCAAGAAAAAGAGATTAATGATTTTAAAGTGGGTAAGCATTTTATTACTGGGAAATGTAAATATATGATACGGGAGATTCCGTTGTTGATGGGAAACAGTGAAGATTTTTCCATTCCGCCTCTAATGTACTGTTTGGGATGGTTTCACCTCCTCTCCCCACAGTTCCAGCAGACATCTGATCATGCTCTCTTTTCTTGCTCCGTGGTTGATGTCTTTGCTCAGCTGAATCAGAGCTTTGAAATTATTAAGAAACTGGAATGCCCTAATCCTGAAGCATTATCTCACTTAATGAGAAGATTTGCAAAGGTAGGTTAAATAAAATGAATCTTCTTTTTTTCTGGGTCTGTGGCAATCTGAAAAATGCTATTGTTTTGTGGTGTTAGTCTTCTCTGTCACCCCTATCCCAGTTTCTTTGTAATTCTGTACTAGTAAATTCAGTCGTTTCCAGGATTCCCATCTGATTTCCTACACTTCCTATTTCTTTAATATGGATTTATCATCTTAAAAACCTATTTATTGTTCACATCGAGGACTCAGTTACTTATAATCGAAGAAATTACCATGGATTTCCAAATTACTCCCATTTCGAATGTGGTGTTTTCTAGCTGAAAGTAAGCCTTGGCAATTTCACATTCAAATTGCCAAGTGTTTTAGCAGACATTGTAGTATAGTGCAATGTATATTGAACTTGGAGCCATGAAAACTGATTTCTGATTACAAAACAACCAATAATTGTAATTGAATCTCAATCGTTCAAGTTTTTTATGAATTTAGTTTTCATATTTGACATATTGATTTTGATAAACCAAGTTCATCTTAAGGCCCTTTCTCCTCTTAAAATCTAAAATGGCTTACCATGTGCTTACTACTTTGCCAAGAGTTTCAAGGGAAATATAAGAAATAAAAGAAGCAGCCACTGTCTATCAAATCTCAAAAAAAATCCATATAATATGCAAGACCACATGACATAAACTAATTGAAAGATGACGTGAAAAGGGACAATTCAGCTTCAAGCTTAGTGAGATCAACCGTAAATTGAGTGGAAGGAAATCTGATGAGAGCCGAAATAGACAGAGGCTTCATGACAAGGGCAGGGCTCGTAGAAGACTAAAACGGAGAAGTTAGAAAAGTATTCTAAGCCAGAGGAATAGCAGGAACAAAGGAAGAGGTAAAGCTGAGACTGACATGGGAAGGGCAGGGAGAAACAACCCTTGTGGGGAGAAGCAGTAGGAAATGTTGGAAGAGTGAAGATACCCCAGATCTTGAAGAACTTTGCTTCCCAGGTTGAGAAGTTTAGACTTAATGTGCTGGTCAGTTTAGGAAACGCAGAACCTTTGGAGATTTTTATGCAGGGTAGTGACATAACAAACATAGTAATTTAGGGAAACTACTTACACAGTTCTATGTCTGGCTGATCTAAATATAAGTCTGGTTCCATGGATTGAATGATGACTGAGGTTTTAGGCTGTTCATTCAACAAGTGCTTGCTGATATGCCTCACTCGCACACACTATAAGCCACCTTGAGGGATGTAGTCATGAATAAGCATAATCTCTGACCTCAGAAAACTTGTATGGAAGGGCCAAAGCTGCAAACAACTATGACAAAGTCAAATGTTATAATCAGAGCATCTCAGAAGTTGAAAGAGGCCCAGAATATAGATAAAGAAGCAGAGACAGACAGAGAGACACTAAACTCTATTATATTTATTTGCTATGAAATATTCTGATCTTGTCTTCATTAATTAAGAAGACTAGCCTCCTACTTTTAAAATATTAAATAACAGCCAATAATCATTTATTTAAACCATTCTTAGAGCTGACTTTCTGAGTCCCCTTAGATGATTCTAATTTCCCAATATAGTGAAATCTGTAGAGCATAATTCTAAAAATTCTCTAAGTCTTTTCTTGATGAGCAGCTGTGTTTGGGTGAGTGCCAAGAAAAGAATGAAACTGGGTCATTAGGAATAGCGTTTGACAAAGTATGTCACGTACTATTCTTGGAATTCTGTAGGATGTAGCGGAAGCAGGCTCATATGAGAATTTAAAAATCTCAGGGTTAATATATTAAGGTTAATATATTTAGTAACATATGATAATTGTACCTGATATTAGAAAAGTAACTCGAATTCACCCTCAGAGTAGTCAGGCAGGTAGGTTATGTAAGTTGGGAGACATGAGTGCACGGTAACAGAGTAGAAAGAATGCTGAATTGAGATTCCTAGACCCTGAGCTGCAGCCACCCGTTTGTAGCTGTGACCTTTCTTCAGCTGTAATACTGAACATAGCCACAATATGCCTGCTTGGGTATGACCAAATGTACTGAATGGAAGTATAAAAGGGTGGGAGGTCACAAGGAAGGTCATATTAGAATCACACTCAGGAAAACACATTCTCTGAAGCAAGAAGAAAAGAATCAGCTTCCATGTATTACTGAGATGTGTGCTTTTACTGGTGCAATAAAAAAATCAATTAAGTAAAACATTTTTAATCCATGGAAATTCAACAATATCCAATTGTCAGCAGGAAATAATGTAAGAACAATGAGAAGCATTTTCTGGAAAAGAAGAAATTAGTAATTTTCATTGAAAAAGAAATTCTATTTTATTGGAATGATTTAAAAATCTCTTGCCAGCATTTCTCTTTTTAACTCTTGCAGTGGCTTACTATATAGAATAATAAATAAAAAGCAAAATCAATTAAACATAAATATAAAAATAAGAAACATCAGTCAAATCCATTTTACCATTATCAGCCTTTCCTTTTTTTTTTTTTTTCTTTTTGAGACAGAGTCTCACTCTGTCACTGGAGTGCAGTGGCACAATCTCCGCTCACTGCAACCTTCACCCACCGGGTTCAAGTGATTCTCCTGCCTCAACCTCCCAAGAGTAGCTGAGATTACAGGTGTTCACCACCATACCCGGCTATTTTTTTGCATTTTTAGTAGAGACAGGGTTTCTCCATGTTGGCCAGGCTGGTCCCAAACTCATTATCAGCATTTCTATCTATAATTTGTATTTTATATAACAAAGTAGATAAAAATCGTTTGTGTTTACTACAATTAGCCATTTCACAAGAACTGCAAACTATTGGAATTTGTTTTTATTTCATCAGATGTGACTGACTAATTAGTCTTGAAAACTCTACGCTTCTAAGTATTGGAATCCTTATATCAAAATATACTAAAATCCCATTATCTTTATGGGATTTATATTGATTTAAACAGTCTCCTGGAGATCAGACACATTAATTGTATCTGTAGAGATTTAAACATTTTTGCATTTTAAAATGGGATTTAAAGGGACAATTTATTCTTACTAAACAGGATATAAGACTAAAAAAGGTACCAAACAAAATGCTTCAAATTTCATATCAAGAACATTCAGAAGCTATCATGAGTGATAAAATGGGCACATGAGTAGTTAATATTCCTATGACCATAGTGCTGCTCTTGACAAGTATGAGTAATTTAATTTAAAAAACAGATATGAAGTAATGTTATTTTTAATATTGCTTAGAAACAAATAAACAAATATTAAGTCCTGGGTATGAGTCTGGCTGTTTGCCAGGTGCTGGAGATACTGTGGTAAATGATGCACACATATTTATTTCTATTCCTTGTTCTCTGGGAACATAATTCTAATTTTTAACAATAATAATGATAATTCATTGAGCATTATTATATGCTAATCACTTTATACATTTTCTTATTCTTCACAACCATCTAATTAAATGGGTACTATTATTTTCCCTAATTTCCATCCATGATGAAACAGACTAAAAACGTTTAAATAATTGAAATGATATGGATAGAATCCTTTCAACCACTAAACTATACTCACTTCTCATTCTGGTGTGATCAGAATTAAGTTAGAAATTTGGAGAATAGAATCTCACTATTTGTTTTTTACCCTTAAGGTCAAACCTAGGCATTTATGGTGACAGAAATGGGAGACCCTATCTTATGTTGGATGTGTTAAAATACATTACATAAATCCGTGAAGTCACATTTCTAATGTTGCTGGATCAATATGACAGTTTTCTTGTCTTCCTTGTGTTGCTCTAATACTGCATTTTTCCATGCATAAAATGTGAATGAAAAGATGGATTTTGAACCACACTTCTTATCTTACTGATCATAAGAGCAGTACACTAGATGGAATAACTGGAAGTGTTGACAGGATATTTAGCTCACTCCTAACAGGGTGGCATTAGCTCAGAAAAACACAATGCCTTTGTCTGAGTAATTGATGGCTGTCCCACTCAATGCTCCACCAGTACCTGTGTGTCAAATCAGACCTGATTGTAGCTGAAAGATATTTTAGTCACCCTGTCTAATCCTTTAAATGCAGCAGAATCACTCTCTGTACTGCCACACTCCTATTAGAATTTCATTTTATCTAATCTGGAACTTTTTGAATAGCAGCTCTTTATAGGCATCCATAAAAGAGCCCTCTACTCCTCATGACTATTTCTTTAGAACAAGATGCAACAGTCCCTGCTAGGCTGTTTGTTCCCTCTGTCTGCACTATACTCTCTTCTGAAGACCAGTAGTTCCCCAAAGATAAAATCATGACCTAAGCTCACACACCCAGAAGTCTTATGTTCCAGGCCTTGCCAGGTGCCCCTTCCATCACAGCTTCTCTCTGAAGAGTTACCTCCACCCTGCCATGCATTCGTTAAGATAGTGGTTCTCAAACTTTGTATGCATTGGAATTACCTTAGACTTGTTAAAACCCAGACAGCTGGAGCCCACCTCTGGCATTTCTGACTCAGTAATTTAGGATAGGACCAAATAATGTGCATGTCCAACAAGTTCCCAGGTGATGCTTATAATGCTGCTGATTCCAGAACTACATTCCGAGAAACAATGAGTTAAGCATGTCATAAGCAACAGCTTATTAGTATTAAAGAGCTATTGTGTGATAGTGGTTTACTTAGCTGAATAAATTAGAATGAAATTGAAGTTGCCCACAAAATGTACTTTGCACACTCTCATTCAAGTGTACATTGTACATTAGTAAAGATGGGAGTTATTACGGCAGTGTACTTGCAACTCTTATAGGCACACAGCTTTAAGCTATATTCTTTTTTTTTTTTTTTTGAGACAATCTCGCTCTGTCGCCAAGGCTGGATATATTCTATATGACTGTGCACTTTGTCTTACCTGCAGCCCATCCTGACTTGCTAACCATTGGCATTTGTAGGCTATTACGTGTGAGATCCCGGGATTCCTTGTCTCTAAGCATAAATTCAAGGGACTAAGGTTTTCCTATGAAGTAGACTCAAGCTGTAGGCCATAGGGCATACTTCAAGAATTATTGTAAAGGTTATCCAGCTTGCTCTTTCTTCTTTAGAAAATGATAACAAAGGCAAAAAACAAAATCTATGCTGTTCAGCAAGTCACCCGGCAGCTGTAGGATGTAGGGGAAGCAGAATCATAAGAATTAAAAAATCTCACATGGCAGTAAGTTGTAGAGGATTTTCACACAGCCCAAACTTTACCTTAAGCAAGTTACAATGTCTGAGTTACAACGATTGCCTAAAGTCAGGTTTATGGTTTGTGTTTATATGTTGTTGTGTATGCAATACAATATAATAATTCTTCAAGTTTATAATGTCATCAAGAAGCTGTAGAATGAGAGTAGTATTCATACGTACAAATGAATAAGTATTTCATAGGTAAGTCCAAAGTAATTCAACATTATGTCTAAAGTAAAATTTGAAGAGACACATTTGAAGATAATTCAGTCTGATCAGTCATCTGTTTACCAGGATTTATTGGTCTGCTGCTTGATGAGATTTTATATTTTCAAGGTCAACTTTCTATTTGAGCTGATGCATATTATCACGTTACTGTGTACTTCAACGAAGTATTGATTTTCTGTCTGTGTGTTATCTCTTATTTCAGGATTTCATTGTGATTTTCAAAGTGTGTAAGCAAGCTTATAATCAATTTAGCGAATTCAGGTTTATAAATTAAACATCTCTTCTTCAGCTTAACTCTTTGGAGTGTCTCCCTCAGTTGATTTTGAGCCACTAAGAAAATTCAGGCATATGTTGTACAAATAAGAAAATAAAAGCTTTTTTGTCTTTACTTTTCTATCAAAAGAGATGACATTTCTACTGCTATTGTTGCCTTATCTCTTCTAAGAAAATCATATCTACATTTGGCTTATGATAATTTAATCTATGTATAAAAGCAGTAGAGTGCAAACACATTCATGCATCTTTAAGTAATTGAAATAAAATTTAATTAACATGGTTTATTTTCCTCTGCTTTGCATAATTAATGAAAACAGAGGGCATTCTTAGGCTCAGAAACAGTTGTTAGAGGGAGAAAAAAATGTAGAACTAAGATGAAAAAGACAGCAAGAAGTTAACTTAGGATTAAACTTTTTAGCATATTTGTAAACTACATACTTACCTGGGTAAAGTTCACAATGTTTTCTTTCTTAGACTATCAATAAAGTGCTGCTCCAGTATGCTGCAATTGTATCAAGTGATTTCAGTTCACATTGTGATAAGGAAAATGTGGTAAGTAAAAAATGTCTCTACTTTCAAGTATCTCTCGGTTGAGATTTACTTCTTCAAAGTATGAGTAGGCAAGATAAATTGTTGACTTTCAGTTTTCACATAGGATAATAAGAAATAAGGATCTTAGGAAGCTGGAAACTTCTCCAGGGTTCTTGAACTGGTTTTAATACAGGATTTACAGGAAGGTAGAGAGTGTCTCAATGCCAGCCAACTTGTGGTTTTCCATGTAGATAAGGAACAAGACTAGAATAAATCATTGAAAATCAACATACTCATAAAATACTGGAGCTGAGAAAAACAAGGGACTTAAAAATTAGATGAGTATTGGCACCAACTAGTTTCATTTTGGCATTAATACTCAAATAAGTGTAATTTAGTCTTTCAGTTTTCAAATAAATTGCAAACGTTAATATATGGAACAATGCTGATTTCTATTCTGAATTATTAAAATAGCTTTTTTAGATGATTGAGAAAATATTTATAAAATTCAAACTAGTATTGCAACTTAATCAAAGGCATAAAGAAAAGCTAGATAAAGGTATTTGAAATATAGTAAGATTTATTTTATGATGGAAGGTGAAAGCTTTCTTATTCAATCTGTAATATTAGGAGAAATACATTGGCAGCATTGTAAACATTTTGAAAAACAGTAGCTCTGAAAAAAAAAAGTGTTTAAAAAGTGAGTATAGGGTTTTTTTTTTAAAAAAAGAAAAACCAGTTTTTTCCCCCTCCAAAAATCAGTTTCGCTATCAGGTGAATCTAAATTATTCTAAAGAAAACTACTAGTTTTCTCCCTGAAACCTCAGTGACCTCTTGCTGACAGCTCATTAAGATAAGTCAGTCCTAATGGTTCTTGAGAATTCCATAAGATGCTTCTTTTCCTTAAATTAATATGCTGCCCAGAAATTTTATTAGAACTTTTTGACAACTCAAACAATTATTTCTTATTGCTATTGATTATACTCAAAAAGCAAGATATTTATTTATTGAAAGTATATTATTTCTGATTACAAGATAATACATGTCTAAAGTGTTACATTGAAAATCAAAACAGTATCTGATAATTTCACAAAAGGATCCTGTTTATACTAGGACAGCCAAATTGAAGATTTTGAAAGGTGACCATGAGCTCCTAAGGCTAATTCCTGCCATTCAGAAAGGCAAATTAGTTTTTAAAAGCCCCTGCAGAGTTCCACTTTATGTATTAACATTCTATATTATATTTTACATTTAATAAACACTGAGATAAAAATCATAACCCAGTATTTATTATATTATTCTATGTACTCTTTCTGTAGGTTTTATACTTGGAAAAATTAAATCTTTATAAAAAGAAACAAAAGCCCTCCAAATATTACAGCAAAGGAACTTCCTTTTCCTTCCCTCAGTGCTTTTCTTCCATAATTACTAATATCTTGACCAGCCTTATACACTGTTGCTTAAATGCCAAGTATCATTTTAGCTTTTATAAAAGAATATCACTTGATTACTAGGCTTATGTTTTCATTCAAGGCAAATTGAAATGCTTTTGTACATTTCCATGAGTATATATAGTTACTATTCCAGATATTTATGATTATTTTAATATCAGATTTCAATATCAAGATCACTGAAACTTGTACCTCTTTCAGTATATCTATGGCAATATATCTATTTCATCTGCAAATTGAGCTAGAAACATCTAAATATAGACATCATTTAAGATACGACCATAATACAGGCCGGGCGCGGTGGCTCACACCCGTAATTCCAGCACTTTGGGCAGCTGAGGTGGGTAGATCACCTGAGGTCGGGAGTTCAAGACCAGCCTGGCCAACATGGTGAAACCCTGTCTGTACTAAAAATATAAAATTAACCAGGTGTGGTGGCGTGCACCTGTAATCCAAGCTACTTGGGAGGCTGAGGCAGGAGAATTGCTTGAACCCAGGAGATGCAGGTTGCAGTGAGCCAAGATTGTGCCATTGCACTCCAGCCTGGCCAAAAAAGAGTGAAACTCTGTCTCAAAAACATACAAACAAAAAAGATATGACCAAAACATTTGAGTTCTCTGGGTTCAGAATTAAAGACCAGAGTTAAATAAAATATCCATGTCAGAATAATTTGTTTTCTACTGTAACATTTTAAATTGGAAATGGGTCAAAATATTTTTATTTATTTAATTTCACATTCCAAAATATAGCAAGACATCACAATATAAATTAGAATTACTTTTATTTTAAATAATCTTTAAAATATTTTTAAACTCAGAAACACTTTGGCCATGTAGAAGTGTTCCTAGTCTGAAACTTTCATATTCACTATGTTTCAGTTTCCTAACTTTGTTCCAGATTGAGATAAAATTAAAGGTATTATTCTATTTTTAGGGAAAAAAATCAAGATATAAAAATAGGAGGATACAAATTGACTAACATAGTTTGTTTTATCTTACTAAACTCAAAAAGCAATATCCCTGAATTAGGGTAATGTTTCCTTTGCTATCAGTTTCCTTTTTTCATTTACTATGAAGTTGTTCTTTTTTTCATTTACTATGAAGTTGTCGAAAGTAAAAACTGTTTCATGATTAAATTTAAGGTGAATTTGTATAATCTGTTCCCAGTAGCAGTTTGATGAATTGATTCAGTAAAACTGCACTTTGAACATTTCAAGGTCAGGGAACTCTTAATGAAAAGGGAGAGTCTCAAATTTATTTTTGTTTCCCTCCGGATAACTGCATCTCCTCTTTTTTCTCTGTAGTCTAACTTGGGGTCAATAGCAATCCATGTCAAGTGAGCCAAACTGTCCATGTTTATTTTGTTCTCAGTAGCTCTTTTTCATCAGAAATCATCATAGAAGAGTTGGCAGTTGGCCTTTATTTATAAAGCTAGTACTAGGGTCCTGTTACATGTGACAATAAAGATTAGCTTGAATGTTAATATCAAATAATCTACGAAGAGTCTATCAAGCTAACTTAGACATGGGAAACAAGGTGATAATAACCACTCACCTGTGTAGTCTTCCTGTTTCTCATTATAAGTCATTGTTTTACTTTGACCTTGGATTTCTCCCTGGTAGGATTGCCCAGATTCACACCAAATCTTCCCTTTCTGCAATTAAAAGTAAATGTCAATGACCCTACCTCCTAGTGAAAAGATAGGCTATTGGCTTAGTTTGTGGATTTTGGGTCAAGATGCTGAATCCTCTGAAAATGTGGCCCTACCCACTATGGAAAGGACTAAGCCCAGATCAAGTAGTACTCACTTATGGCTATGGATCAGAATCATTTGTGGAACATTTTGATTCAGCTAATTAAAACAGAATATTTGGGGGATACATCTCAGATATCTGTGTTAAAAAATAAAGTTTTTAAGTGACTGGAATCAAGGAAACAGAAAGGAATTATTAAATTGTTTGCATAAATCAAAGTGATGATGTGGTCATTTTAAGAGTCAAGTAGAAAGTTTTTCAAAGGTCATTAATGTGGCTCAAGTAATAATAAAATCTTTCCACTGATAAGACCTAACACCTCTCTGACATCCCTTGAGTCCTTTGCATGACTCTGGTTATTGGGTTATTTCTCAGCAACTTGGAAGATACATCCATTTTCCTTCCTTTGTCTATTTCTCTTTCTGTGTCTGTTTTTCTCGGATATACTGGCTCTTAGGAATCAATATACAGCAAAGATTAAATGATTCTATAACTATTATGAATTGTTTTCTAATTATGAATTAATGTTTACTATTCTAAGTTCACATCTAGACCTGTCGCAAAGCTTTACATCTTTGTTATTATTATTATATTATCTGGCTCCTTGGAAACAAGTGGAGAAACATTTTCTAAGCATGTATTATATGTACACCACTGTGCAGTAGTTTGTGAGTAAGAAAAGCAGAAAGAGACACAGCAGCATGTACAATGTATTTAAGGTTAGCTGGTGAGAGTGAAAAGCAACTCAAATGTAAAGCAATGTAAAACAAATGCCAAGTGAGTGATAAGATAAAATCCAGGAAAAAAGAACGCTCTAACCTGAATGATGGATATGAGTCAAATAAGCAAGTAGGAAAATGAGAAGAAAAACACAGGTTAAAGCCAGAAGAAAAACACTTCGAATACCAGCATGTGGTCTTTACCTGCAGCCAGAAAATATATTTAAGTTTATTTTTAAAATGTTTTTGCATTTAAAAAATCACATGGTATTTTGTTTTCCAAAACAGTAAAATAACAGAAGAATTTAAGCTAACCTTTTTCTAAAAGTAAATCTATAAAAACAAAAAGTGTGCTTACTTTCTAAGTATGAAATGTTACAATGTTAAAGATAAAAGAAACTTTAGCAGCAAGTCTCCAATGGTTTATTGTCTGAGTATGTTATTAAATTTCATTCCCCAATGTGGCATTATGTTTCTCCATTTCCATTCTTAACTGTTACAAACTATAATGTTGAAATAGCAGAATTAGTATATACATCTAATATAATAGGAATCCAAGATAGCTATTTTCCACCACTTATAAGTTAAACTCATTCAATAATTTTATATAAAAAGATTGCTCATAATAGTCTTTTTTTCTATATTTAAAGCCCTGTATCTTGATGAACAATATTCAACAACTGCGGGTCCAGCTGGAAAAAATGTTTGAATCCATGGGAGGGAAGGAGGTGGGTATCTTTTTCTCCTACATTTGCTAAAAACCTACTTAGAGATTATTAGCAGCATATCTCTTGCTATGAAAGTGTCTTAATCAAGTTTTTACATGGTTAACTAAGAACAGGAAATGATAATAATCTCAAATGTCATTAACAACTAAAATGATTATTATCCGCAACAGAATACTTTAGAAAATACATTAGAAGTGAATGGGAGGCAGAAGGTCTTATGTGTATGCGCATGTATGTTTGTGTATGTAGTCATATATACACACATATATATTTGTATGCTAATGACTTGTAAAATTCCACAAATTGTGTTTTTCACTGTCTTGTACAATGTCAGCTTGATATCAGTGTTTGGTCTGAAATATGCTTTGTGGTGCTGTTGGTTTTTGAAATACTGGAGTTTATTTTTCACATTGAGAAAGCTCTGTCAAAAACGTGTTGTGTGATGTGTCTGTAACGTGTCATGTCTTTGTCCAACATCTTTGACTTGCAATTCCATGAGCAGAAGAAGGAAGGAGAAAGATTCTTTTATGAGGTTTGTGATAGTAAGCATCTTATCCCTTACCTGGCTGTTCCCTCCAACCCTCACTCCATACCTAAAGACCATTGCATTTTCTACTTATTCCCATTTGCTTGTTTGGAACAGGCAGACGGTGAAATACTAGCTCTGCACCTGCATCTTCCTGCCTGCCACAGTCTTTTCTTTCATAAACTGACCTAAGCATTCAGGGATTGAGGACTGGAGAAGGTGCTGAGAGGGAAGGTCATGAAGCAGGGTTTCTCCCCATGCCCTTATTCCCCTGGAAACAATCTCAAGGGCAGCTATGTCAAGAGTATGTAGATACGTACTTCTGTTTAAGATTCCTTTACATTGTTCCTTCCCGTGGGAAAGTTTCTGAGATGTGCGTAATGCTAGGATGCATTTCAAAGTAAATATCCCTTTTATTTCTAAATTTATGTGACTACAAATGTTTCTTTTAAGATTGGTTCCTTCCCATGTGATTTTGCTTTTAACCCCAAGGAGATGTTTTTACACTTCCCCAATGTCTGTTTCTTTTTCAATATTTTGAAAAATGAACTTGCTATTTAGCATTCTACAATGGTGAAGCACTAGAATATATGTGTGATGATGCAAAACTTTAAAAAAATGAACCTTTATGAGCTGTGCCTTCATTGCAATCTCAGTTTTATTTGTATAAAATAAGACCTCATTCCCTAAAGTGTGTTAATGCTTTATGTAAAGTTTGAGGGCATTGATCTTATTTTAAAATTATTCTGCTGAATTAGGTAAGCACAACCAATTAAGGAACATAATGTGAGATTTCCTTTTCAATTTTACTGATGTTTTATATTCAGACTTGAAGTCCACTTAGCATTTAGAAAAGTGATGAAGAAATTATTGATTTCATGTGGGAAATATTATCTCCTTCCTATAAATTTTAAAACCCACAAATCATTTAAGAATAAAGTTATATTTAAAATGTCATATTTCCATAAATTTATCCTTATGCTACTTATGCTATTTCATTACTATTCTGTGTTTAAACTCTAATGTGAATAACATATTGTTGAGCTGAATTTAACCAGATAAATCAGACCTGTACTTAAAGGAACCTGGATGGGCCAAGCCACTTGCTAATTAAAAATGTTATGAAGTGGCTTGTTCACCAATCAAAAATGAATTCCTTATTTCAGATAGAATTGCTGGTTTGAAATATACAGGTTTCACACTGTTCATTTTATTTCAAATACATGACTAAACCATAGAACTCCTCCTCTTATTGAAGAACATAATGAAAACAGAAATACTGAGCTTGGTACCTTCTCCCTTTAAAACTCTTGCAATGTCTACTTGCTAAACTCCTCAGACACGATTTAAGAAGAAAACATAAATAAATCAGTGACATAAAATGAATGCCTAGCTTCTAACAATGTAATCTTCTCCTTTCTTTTTCTAAATATTTTTTTCATTTCTTTCCTTCCTCTCTTTACCCTTTTCTGTGATTTTCTGTTTCTCCTGTTTTCTTTTTCTCCTCTCTATGCATAGATCTTTTCTCTTACTGTCTTCCATTTTCAGCTCAAAGTTTTAGGTAGGGCCAGTCAGCATTTGCATAGAGATTGATGAAATGTCAGGAGGAAGCAAGACTTGCATTCAAGTCTGAGTGCATCATGTGTCCTCTCAGAAAATAGAAGCTTAATTGATACAGAATTATGATAGAGATTCTGATTACTCTGTGGTCTCTAGGCAACAGAATTTCAAAATAATAAGCAGAGTTCTTCTGATATTGTTGTATAAACATGGCAGTATCTAAATGGTTTCCTTAACTTGGGGCTTTTATAAAGATGAAAAAGGATTTGATTGAAAATTATAGAATTCACCCTTTGATATGAGAAAATTACAGAATTCACCCTTTGATGTGCAACGCTTGATACAGACAGGTTCAGGGGCCTTTAAAAGTTATGCAATGTGTTCTAATTCAAATTCCCAGTTTTTTCCTTACAGTGGAACTGGTTGTAAAACCTTTCACTGGTATTATAACCAATTCCACTGTAAATAAGGGAAATAGTCCAGGCTAGACCTTATTCTTCATTTAAGAGTTTCTTTTTATTTTATCCCCCACCATCTGTGCTGATATATGTACTTCTTGCTATAAAAACTAAATAGCAAATAATTGCTTGTGCACTTGCTCAAAATGGTTTTTAATGCTATGTGTTTATTAGCTGGCTTCTAACAACAGCATTGCTTTCCTCTAATATTATACTATCTGCAAAGTGCTGGCTGCTTACAGGCATGACTGCGTGCTACTGCAGCTCCCTGCTGCTTTAACCTGATCACCATGTAGTTGAGGCAGCTGTTTTTTCTTCACAGAATCAGCCTCTTTTCCCTCTGGAAATAAAAAGAGTGTTTAAAACCCTTTTTCAGTGGAAAAATTCACTCTCTGTATGGAGTTCAAATGGAAGCATTGCTTAACACCATGATGATCTTGGGATTATGTTGTTGACAATGGTTCCAAAAACAGTCACTTAAGCAATCATTGTTAGACAGTTGCATGGACAATATCCTATGGGCCATGTCAGCACATTTACTTTCTAATGCCCTATTTAGGGAAAAAAAAGTCAAAAGAGAAAAGCAAACCACTAATTTTCTTCTCCTATAAAGTGATTTTCCAACACACTTCTCTGCATACAAATCAGGGGCATGTTTTGGCATAACATCTCTGATTCCTCTAGAGAATATATAAAAAAAAACTCACAAACCATGAAGAAAAACTAACCTTTAGGAATGGAGTACAGAGTCTGTTTTTTTAAAAAGCACCTCTGGTGATTTTTTATGTGGATAGAGTTTTGGGAATCACTATACTAAAACAAATAAAATAGCCAACCCATGTTATAGATGTACTAGAGCTACAAGTTAATTTGCACTACAATCCCCATATAATATTACCTGTCCCTTTATAACACAATAACAACAAAATGATTATCAGGGTGCCATGTAATAATTTTCATTCATTGGTGAGTGATTACGTTAGGTTACATTATGTTAATAGCTTAATTATTTCATGAATATAATTTATTATCTATCAATTGCAAATAATTACTTAGCTTGTATTCATTTTGTAACAAAAACCCATTGCTGCAGCCCATGAAAAGGACTTATCATTAATTTGTAATCTAATATATACAGGTATATGAAAAAAATCCAAAATTTAATTTCTTTTCAGGAAGTTATAAGATATGGATTTTGAAACTCTAAAGAACTTGTATTATGATCATTGATTTAGAAGGTGCATTAATCCTTCACAATATTTTATTGGTGTAGTCGTTTTAAATGCTGGACTCCGTAGTTATCCATAAGCCCACTAACTGTTGATGTTACTTCAAATTGTAGTTAGCCGTTGTTAAGACATTTAGGGAAAAAGGAGGGTTCGTTTGTTCAGCTAAATTATTTTCATCTGTTGACCACAGGCAGCTCCATTAGGTATAATGATAATGCTATTTGTATTGTTATGACTCAAAAAAGGATTGACTCTTCTGTGTCATATCATGGTGGTAAAATTTCCCATGAGAGTAACTTCACATAAGTCCAAGCAGAATAGAGCCAAGGAATCTGGACCATAACCCCATCATTTTAAAAATATGGATATTGTAATGGTCAACTAAATTATCCTTTTATTTCAGAGATGTATATCTATGTCGCTTTTAATTTTTAATGACAAATTTGATGTGTCAACTAGAAATTGCATCTGACTGCCCAAAAGTGTGTGTATGTAGCTCATTGAAATTCATTGTAATACCTATTAGCCACATGGACCAAGTCATTAGCTAAGCAACCCTAGACCAGGAAGGAAAAACATTAATCATCATCATTTTTCACTTGCCACTAGCCTCTCAACTTTATACGTGCTGAGGCAACAGGAGATGAAAGATCAGAGCTTCAAAGGAAATAATACTCCATGCCAGTAGTTCTTCTTGAACTTCAGCACGCATCAGAACTACCTGATGAGTTTATGAAAAACACACATCACTGAACTCTACCCCCAGTGTATGTGATTCAGTACGTTTGGGGCAGGGCCAGGTGATTTGCATTTCTAAGGAATCTCTGGGTGATGCTGATGCTACTGGTCTGGGGACCATGCTTTGAGAATTACTGCTATATGCTTTCCGAAAAAGAATCAGGCCAGGTGTGGTAGCTCGTTCCTGTAATCCCAGCACTTTGGGAGGCCAAAGTGGGTGGATCACCTGAGGTCAAGAGTTCGAGATCAGCCTAACATGGCAAAATCCTGTTTCTACTAAAAATACCAAAAATTAGCCAGGCATGGTGGTGGGCGCCTGTAATCCCAGCTACTCAGGAGGCTGAAGCAGGAGAATCACTTGAACCCTAGAGGCGGAGGTTGCAGTGAGCAGAGATCGCACCACGGCACTCCAGCCTGGATAACGGAGTGAGATGCTGTCTCAAAAAAAAAAAAAAAAAAAAAACGAATCAGATAATTAGAAAATAACACAGAATACCCGTTTTTCTTATTTGTACACCAGTCCTGACCAGCCTTTCTGTGTTTTGAATCTTAAGAACACCTGAGATTCAAGGTGTTTGTATGGAAATTGGAACAGCATGCAAGAGTGCAGGCAAGTATTTGTATAAAAGAATAGGATAGTCCCAAAATAAAGGTAGTCAATTTGCAATCATATACAAAATTCTTGCAGTTTTTTAAGATTCTGGCCTTTATGCTTGAATTTTATATGTAATCTTATAAAAAATGGTGTTATAGTTAACAGAGGCCAAATTTTACATTCAGGTTTCTAATCTGTCTCGCCTTTTCTTCTTAATATAGAAATATAAGTTACTAGTTAATAAATTAATAAGAATCTACTGTTCTCATATTTTCAGGAATTACAAAATATAGACTAAATTATAAAGTATATATTAGATAATAAAATAGACAATTTCAAATTGTCACATTATATCTTTCAGTTCTAAAACTGTTTTCTAAAGCAATTTGAAAAGTTCTTCTTATTTAGTTAGAATATCCATTGTTGCCTATTTACATGTAGTTTATCTGCAGGTGGGCAGAAATTGGGGTACAAAATAAAAACATTTTTTAATGCCTGGGGCCTCAAGGAGATTACAAGGTGTAAGGGACTTGGTAAAACATAATTAGACTAGAGATGCCTTTTAGCACTTACTGAAGGATATTCAGAAGCCAGCTGTTCCACGTCTTTCTCCACCTCTGTAAGCATCTCTTCCCCTTGGGGCTGACTGCTGTATGAAAAAAAGATCTGAGCACACTGAATATGATGACAGAATTTACTCCTTCACTAATTCATTCAACAAATATTTATTTGCTGAGCACTTGTTATGAGCTGTAAATTTTACTAGGAACTGGAGATACATTAATTACTAAGATACAGACCCCACCCTCAAAGAACTTAGAAGTTTTTAGGGGAATCAGAGCAATTAAAGAGATAAGGTTTGTGAGAGAAAAACAACAAGGACACTCCTAAACGTGAAGATATCCTTCAGATGAAAGTTTTAATTGTTATAACTTATCCTGCAACAATTCAGAAATAAACTCAAACCTCACCTCTTGTTGTATAAATAGAGGTAAAAAGGGAAATGTAATTTGGCTGACGTCAGTAAAAGCAACCAGTTATAGCCTCATAGCCCCAGATAATAAAGAGAATTGAATATTTGAAGTGCTGGCCTTTTATTCTGGCAACATGCACAGACTGCCTGGTTTCTTTCTCCTCCTAACCATCTCTGCAATTAGATTTAATAAATTGAACTTAATGGAAAATTAAGAGAATAATAAGGGCCAATAAAGCAAATTATATTGAAGCGATTTAATAAATATGTTTAATAATTTAGCACTACTACCACATAAAGTTTAGCTAACTGCTAAGCTTGTGAAATTAAGAAAAGGTGCTGCTGAGGAGGTTGAAAGGTTTTTTGGTTGGCGAGCCATGTCAAAATGAAATACAGACCGAGGCAGGTGATGCTTGTTAACCTCATTTCCCAGAGCATTTAAGAGAGCTCACAGGGTTACTCATATACTGCCAAGTCTCTTTTTAAACTCACCTCTCTCTGAACCTTAAGAAAACTTAAGGAGAAAGGACACATGCCCCAGCAAGGAAGGAGAGGGAGAAGGCTTCACTTTAACTGCCATCTTCTATAATAAATCTATTTCATTATCTTGTTGTGATCACCTTCAGTTGCTCATGCCTGCTTTAACAAACCATAAACCAATGCCATTACTGGTAAAATTTAACTTCTTTAACCCAGTCAATTCTCTTTTTTGCCCTACTAAGCAGAATAGTCCTCAGACACCCTGAGATAATGGCTCACAGAGAACACTCTGTCCCCAGAACTTGATGGTCAACAGGTCCTGAATTCAGTTGACTTGGTGGACTATATTCACATCGCTGAGCAGTGGTTTATAACACATGCAGGAATGTGAAGAAACAGCCAAATGGGTCAGACAGAGTAGGTCAGGGGAAAAGGGCAGAACAAAATTCTAAACATAAAGTGTCTCGTTGATTCTATTCCTAACTTATCCCTACCCAGTCCATTTTCACACTTAGCCAATAGATGCAACATATAAGCCCTAAATTCCTTTCCCATTGTTATAAAACAGGGATTCCTGTTTTTTTAATGAACATTTTCAGAAGAGAATTTCTTCAGAGGAAATAGCTTCTAAGAATGCAGCTCTTCAGTCCCCATGTGGCTCCAAAAGCATAACACATTATCTGTGCTTTGGTTTTACCCATTTGGAAACAACGAGGAAGTTGAACTATGTGATTTCAGAAATTCTTTTTTTTCCCTAAATTTCTGTCATTATAAGGACAATCCACATGTTAGCAATCCATGAAGTAGAGGAATAGTGTATGTGTTGTAGGTGAGAAGGGAAAAAATGTATAAGAGAAAAGAATGTCACATCACTCATATAAAGCCTGAAGGTGTAATTTAAAGGAAAACAATTCATAGAAACAGAAAAAGCCAAAATTCCTTATATTCACTAACTCAGAACTATATTGAGTGAATTATAAAAGGTAAGGCAATCTTTTTTTTTCCTTCAGTTGTCTAGACTGAAGAACCTCATTTAACATATCTCAAAGGCATTTTGTTGATTTGAAGCACAGTGACAGTTGGATTTACTGCATACTCTCTTTAATTAGGATGGGAGACAGCTATTGATGTTCAACTTTTTGAAACCCAGAAGTTAGAAACATGAATTTATACAACTGATACCTCTAGTATAACATTCATGCGAATCTGAATAGGATAAAGAAAATGCCATAGTCTGTCTCAAAATTGTCATGTAAGTTCTTGGAGTTTCTCCTTAAGAGGCATTTTAAAACGAAACAAAAAACAGGGTAGTATGGTTAGAGCTGGGCACATTTGTTTCCAGTAGAGAGGACCATGTATTCTTTTACTTCTGACAACAAACCACAGTATTCATGCTGACACCACAGGCTTATGAAGTGATTTAGGGCATTTCCAGGAAAGTACCCTACTTCTAGATTCACTAGGGAATTTTTGCTGAATTCTCAGTCATATATTTTAAGTTGAAGTAGACCCTATAAGATGAAAAGATTCCGGTCAAGTGGAAGATTTGAAGGAAAATGATCTTTTAAAAAGAAAAAATAAAAAAAGCAAGAGCCCAGATAAGATTGTGAGAAGTTGCTTGAAGCAATTCCCTGGTGGAAAGCCAGCTTGAAGGATGATACGCCAGTGTCATGATCATATTTGGGTTTATTACACCAGTTAGGAGGATGAAGGGGGGAAACAGGAAATAGGAACACAATGTGTAGATGATTACAGTGGGCTAGAGGAGAAAAATTCAGAATCTGGAAGTGAAGAGGAAAAGACAGGTGGATAAAACATTTCAGAGATATCACCAATCATATTTGGTATGGAAGTAAATATGGAGGGAAGAAAACAGAAGTCAAAGATGACTTTCACATTTCTGCCTTAAACAATTGTAGGCCATTAACCAAATCAGAGGAAATAAGAAGATAAATAAATTAAGAATGGTAATAAGTTGTGCTTTGATATGCTACAGCTGAAGTATGTATGAGCCATCAAAGTGGAAGTTTACTAGGGACTTGGAAATATAGACATGATTCTCAGGCATGCTGTTAAGAATGTTGATAATAGATTTGGGGCCCTTAGCATATGGGTGATAATTGAAGCCATGGGCATGAATTTAATTGCTCAAGGGGAGTACAGAGTAAAAAGAAAAGAAGATTGAAAAAGGAGAATTGAAGGACACTAATATTTCAGGGATATACAGAAGAGGAAAGTTAACAGAAGACAGACAAATCACAGGCAGTTAGAGAAGCAGGGAAGGACCTTGGGAAACAGAGCAAACAACAGTATGAATGAAGGCTAAGATAAATAAGGTCCTTGAAATTAAGAAATCATTGGTGACCATATGGAAACACGTCAGTGGCATATCTGTAACAGAAGCAAGCCACATTGCAGAGAACTAATGAATGTTTAGGAGAAAAGGATGTGGAGTCAACAAGTCTGACACTGTTGTAAGCAGTCTGAAGATCAAAAGAAGGAAGGATATTGGCTAGATGTCAATGAGAATGTAGTTCCAAATAAGTTTGGCTTCTCTTTCATTGTCTGTTGTTTATTTTAACATAAATGTTACTTGAGCATATTTATAGGATGGGGTAATAAAATTAATGGTAGAGGGAATGAAAAGGGAAAGAGATAATTGATGGAACAAAATCCGAAAGAAGGAACCAAGAGTGCCAGTTAAACAGCATTTTTCTTGGAAATAAGGCTTTTTCATGGAACTAGAGGTGAAATTTTTATTTATTAATGTTTTAATGCAAAAATATTGGAGAGTATGAAACCCACCAGAATGATTAAATTTTGGCCCCTGGTGAGATGGCCAGGAAGTTACCTTCCTTCCTGATTTGCACTTCTTTACAGAAAATAACAAACCGATAACACTGATGAGCTGAACACAGGAAAGATAGCTTTGTAGCCTGTAGGAAATGAAGGAAATGAGATAGTAATAAAGACTGTGGAGAAGAAATAAAATTCACACTAAAGATCTTTAATTTCTTCCATGCAAAGTCTATTTTTCAAGAGTTTATATTGAGCTATCTGACGAGTTTAAATGACTTTTAAATGACTTTGCAACTCATTGCTTGTAACTCTAGCAAGAGCTTGAGGGTCAGTTTAACAATTGCTGCTGTAAGAGAATATATAACATGTATTTTCTTTAGACCTCTAGGGAAATAATCTTTTCTGGAAAACAAACAAACATGTAGTGTGGGTATGGTAACCATTCTTCTGAACCAAACAAATAGCAGGGAAACACCTGACATGGTCTGGCAATGAGATAGATATTTGAAATCAGGATTAACTTGATAACTCTGGAATATATGGTTTCTAAGGAATGAAAGATTTCAAGGGCAAAATATCCTATTCATAGTTAATGCAAGGTATCAGTCCAAGGAGATGAAGATGATATAGGACTGCTTCTGTGAGGGAATTTTTATTCTTCTGTCTATCCTCACTTCCTTCCTCAACATGTGGTGAATGCCCATGCATGCAGGACACTGGGACAGATACCCAGGATAGAAAAGTATGAACAAGTTCTATGGAAGAGGTAGATTTATAAGAGAGCATTTAGAGAGAACACTGCATACACAGTTATAGTAAAGAGCATAGTCAGTGTAGAGGCTAGATCTACTAACTGCCTAGGGCTAGCTACACTTGAGCGAAAATTTGCAAAAGGAGATAAGTGAATTACCTTTTAAAGAAAAAGGAAAAGTAAGCCTTAAGGAAAATAACTTAAGATGAAGGAAAATAACTTAAAAGATGTCTTTCTGGCCAGGCGCGGTGGCTCACGCCTGTAATCCCAGCACTTTGGGAGGCCAAGGCAGGTGGATTACCTGAGGTCAGGAGTTCAAGACCAGCCTGGTCAACATGGTGAAACCCCATCTCTACTAAAAGTACAAAAAAAAAAAAAATAGCTGGACATGGTGGCAGGTGCCTGTAATCCCAGCTACTCTGGAGGGTGAGGCAGGAGAATTGCTTAAACCCAGGAGGTGGAGGTTGCAGTGAGCCAAGATCGGGCCACTGCACTCCAGCCTGGGCAACAGAGCGAGATTCTGTCTCAAAAACAAAACAAAACAACAACAACAACAAAAAAAAGTCTTGCCTACTAGCTGGCTCTCCCAGACAAGTTATATCTATTACCACAGCTCAGTGGTATAAAATACCTCAATGGTGTAAAACTCAGTTAATACCTATGTGGGATTATAGTTTATTCTGATCATCTGAACCATACTTTGGCAGCCTAGATTTTGAAATTCCCAAGCCCTTCGTAGAGTGGGGAATTAAATCTGTCTTGAAAACTTTATTTTAAATTCAGAATTTGACTCAAAATCCTTAAATTTTCATTGTGTATATTCCTCATTACATAGAAACTTTATTTTTTTAGCCAGCCAACCAATTAAGTTGTTCATACACATGCTAATTGAGTTTCTACTTTAGAATACACTGTGACTTATGAATATTCGAAATTTTTCTGTTCTTTCCCTCTTAATTTTTGCTTTTAACAATAACTCTAAATAACAATACAAAAAGATTCAAGATAATTTTGATGTTATATTACTTATATAACTAGGATAAGGTTTAAATCTTTGAAAAAAGATTAGATTGCCTTTTACCTTTACAAGGTACCCAATAATTTTAAAAATATGCTATTGATAATTCAGGCAATGAGCTCTCAGCTCCCAATCTATTATTTCTTAAAATTTTACAAAATTTGTAGGAGTAAGAAAAATGTCCTCAATTTGGACACATAGAGTAATGCAGAAGAACTCAAAAACTGGTAGTTTTGCTACCTAAAGAGATTGTTTTATTATTAGATGAGTATGATAATTATGTCCATTATGCTCATTATTGAAAAAGATCTGCAATTTGAAGAGCCATGTACATTGGCCTCAGAATTGCTTTGCCTGTTTTAATGGTATGATTCAGATCATGTAAACGTTAAATACTTAACTGAAACTAAAACTTTTCCTTTTGTGGGAGGGACTGGTTACATAGCAGAGACATTCCGTCTGCACCTGCTTAGAAACATACCTATGTATCCAGAAATTAAAATTGTCATCCAATGTTCAAATCACTGTAGTCTGGCAGTTTTAGGTTGTCAAGTAATAATTATTTGATAAGAAATATCTATTCACCAAATACCTAAGGTGGACTAAAATAATTCTATAAGAAAATAGCATAATTTTGTGCAAGTGACCTATGTAGCCATTTCTGTATGACTTTGAAGGGCTTATCTGGTGATAATCCTACCTCAATGTGAACAAATTACCTCAGTGTGTATATTAAACTAATATGGAAACCAAAACACATTTTAAATAAGAAGCAACCCCCATTTCCTGAAGGAAATGCTGCTTTCAGAGCGATTCCGTTGGAAGTGGTGGAGGTGGTAGAGGTATAGGTGGGGAACTACCACCCATGTGAGCAAGAAGTGGAGAGCCTGAAGAAAGCCACATGGGAGAACTCATCTCTCATTCCCTCTTCCCCAACATTTTTATCAAATGAAATCAAGGTAAAATTGTTATTAGCACAATAACAAGAAAATATCATTTTAAAAAAATTCAGCCTGCATGATTCCTTAGGATTGGAGTGGAAAATCCACATATGTTTTCTTGGTTAGGGGTTAGGGAGTTATACTTTGTTAGGCAAATTGTGATTAAATTCATTATCCATATTTTAAGTCTTTTTAAAATAAGTATGTACTATCTAATTGTCTTTCTGAATTACTTCCCTGCAACTGGTTATAGTTGAATAGAACTCTGGAAAGTATGAAGCTCACAGATATGTTAATTTTCTCACTCTTATAGAAGTCTCTATCTGTTATGGTAGCCTGTGTGTCTGGACAAGAGCTGTCACCATAACTGATTACTGAGACAGCAGAAAAAAGATACAAGGAGTCCAGAAAAATCACATTGCCTCTGATAGAGGGCAGAAGCTAACCAATCCTGAAAGTTACGCGGATTTGAGTTAAAACTGATATAAAGGATTGGTTTGATATAATTAATAAAGTCTCAAATGCCAAATGCAATATTTGATTTTCATTCCAATGTTTTTAGTCACATCAGTACAACTTAGAGCTACCCAGCTGCAGAGATATGTAAATAATTCTTCTTCCTAACAGTTCCTTAGTATCAGAAAGTAGTCTTGGAGGATTATAGGACTTATGTCCAATGCACACTCATAGGGATACTTCTTGGTTCTGTATCGGCTCCCAGGAGTTTAAACTGATATTAGGTCCTATATTTAGTTGGCATTCTTAGATTCTCTTACTTATACTAAGTCATGCTTTAATTTGTTTTACTCCCCAAACTTGGCTTTATCCTGTCCTCTTCTTTTCAATAGTAGATCAGCTTGGGCAAGAACTAATGATATTAATGGTAGGAAACTAAATTTCTAAAGGTAGAAAGAAAGAAAGAGTCACATTCCAATTTCAGAGAATATTTCAGATTGCTATTTACGTGAATTTCTCTCTGCTTGATACAATAGATCTATTATCCTGAACTTTCAGCTGTAAATTAGCAACCAGTAAGAAAAGTCAGGCCTATCGTCTCCAGAAAAACATGGGCGTGCTTGGATACCTTGTCTATCCTATTACTCTTAATTCCAAAGTTGGGGAAATATGAAAACACCTTTAAATAATGCACAACACAATATTCAAAAGTTAATTTTTAACAACTTTTATTCTTAATGTGCCTATTTATTTACAGGGATATTTAAGATTTAAATAAATTTTGAAGCAACACATATATTCAGCTGAAGTATAACAGGTTTTCTAAATTACAGAATTATCATGTTCTGGAGGATATTTTTGTCATGCCTTGCATCTCATTGCTATAACCAACAAAGGCTTTGTTATCTAGCTGTTACTTGTATGCATGCCCTGCATTTCAAACAATTTTTTGTATATGAGAACCCCTTGGTTTCTTTAAAGTTTCCTAAATGTTTAGATTTGATTTCAAAGACCAAGAAAAAAAAAAAAAAAAAGAAGAGAAAAAAGCTTACATGTTGTTGAAAGTTACCATATAATAATCAAAATGCTTGTAAGCAAAACAGAGGCATGCTTTCTCAAAACTCCAAAGTAATATTGTTTATGGTCTCTCTGCAGCTAGATTCTGAAGCTAGTACTATTCTAAAAGAACTTCAGGTTAAGCTCAGTGGGGTCCTGGATGAGCTCAGCGTCACTTATGGTGAAAGGTAAGTGGCCTCTGTTGTCATTATCTAAATTAGATAATTAGGTGTCAGTTCATGATATTCTTGCCTTCAATGCTGTTTCCTCTGACTGACTAAATCTACTTAACTTCAAGACCCAATCTAAATGTCATTTTCTCTGAAACATCTGTTATGACCCCACAATCTAATAGTGCTATCTCGCTATGCACTCCCTAGAACTCTGTGCATCCTTCGGTCGGATAACACCTATAACACTATCCTCAGAGTTTTGTTTTACCTGTCTATTTCCCACACTCAGGACAGAAACCATATCTCACACCTATATGCAGTTCTAGTGTTTAGAGCTGGGTGACTGGCTATTGAAAGACTAAAGACAGGGAGGGAAGAAAAGAGAAAAACTTCACATATATAAGAAGTATGAGTTGTATTCATACCATGCATATCAGTGTGGTTGCCGTCAGTATAGCTGGATCAACAACCCTATACCAAATTGTCAGGATTCTTGGTTTTAGGGCCTAGCAATCTGAATACAACTACCCCATGGGAAGGAGTTTGGAAACTATTGATATATCTATATATTTTAAATGTTTGTTAAAACTGGCTTTATCTGTGATATGAATCTAAAGAAAGATAAGTTCACCCCAGTTAAATTTCACTTCAGTTCTGTAGGAAAAAGCTATCACCTCATCAAAATGTTAAAATAGCTAGGAAAGAAAATATATTTTTTAAGAGGTTCATTAATATAGAATTTGCTTTAAATATGAGTTCAATAGCTGATGTATTATTTTAAACTATGTGTTCAATTTTCAAAAGAGACTATAAAGATTGCTCTTCAGGGCCGGGTGCGGTGGCTTATGCCTGTAATCCCAGCACTTTGGGAGGCTAAGGCAGGTGGATCACGAGGTCAGGAGATCGAGACCATCCTGGCTAATACAGTGAAACCCCGTCTCTACTAAAAATATAAAACAAACAAACAAAAAAGGAGCCAGGCGTGGTGACGGGCTCCTGTAGTCCCAGTTACTCAGGAGGCTGAGGCAGGAGAATGGTGTGAACCCTGGAGGTGGAGCTTGCAGTGAGCCGAGATCGCACCACTGCACTCCAGCCTGGGCAACAGAGACTCCGTCTAGAAAAAAAAAAAAAAAAAAAAAAGATTGCTCTCTTCAGGTAGGGACTATCTCTGGCCACCATTCATCACCTGTTGTTGTGTTTTAGAAAGATCCACTATTAATAAACATTTATCAATTAGTTATGCCATTTTTTAAATAAGAAAAACAAAAGACTCTGAAAGCATCATACTTTTCTTCTTAGATGTAGGAATAAAGCAGAGTGAAGAATAATCTCCCACTTAGCCTTCTCTTCATTATCAGAGGTGTGTCCGTAACTTCCTTAAGCAGGGTGGCCTTGTCTTCATGGAACTCACCTTCAGGGCTCAGCTGCTGAGCCAGAGCAGCCTTGCTGTGTTGAGCCAAGGGTAGTCATTCTGCCTCTGCAGTGTTGTTAGCTGATTCGATGATCCTGCCTACTTCATCGGGATGTTAGTCAGCAATTTCAAGGTTCTGTTTACCTGAAGTTGGAGAAACATAGATTGTTCCAGAGATGTAGGGTTCATTGGCTCTGACTTGGGGTGACACTGAGAGATGAAGAGGCCTTTGCTGAGCCATTTCAGGTGTGTCTCTCTTTGTTCTAGTTGCAAATTAACATGGGGTTAGCAGAAAGACTGTTGCCTTCAGTCACAGAGGCAACATTAGAGATTATTTAGCAAGGTTAGGGGGAGGAAAAAAAAGAGGTCAGGAATAGCTAGAGTTGTTCAGAACTTTATGGAAAATAAGATGACTAAACAGAGTAGAAACTAGAATATAAGTAAAGTATATTTAAATTATTTTCTGTAAAATATCTAAATCATTCTGATGATAAGTGCTTTTTGTTTTGTTTGGGGAGGTGGAATATTCAGGTTATAAAGGCTAGAATATGTTTTCTGATTCGAAAGGTATCTGGATAAACCACAGTTATGAAAGAAGGAGTAGTATCCTTAGGAGGACACTTGAAGAGCTTTATTTGTATGAAGCCAGCTATTTTAGCCTAAACAGTAAAACCTGCGGCTACCCAGAATCCATTTATTATTGATTTTTTAAATATAGGAAAGAATTTAGTACTCTGTTCAATTAGGGTTTATTAGGACTATTGGAATAAATGGGCTACATGTCATGCTTTCCTAATAAAAAATATAATTATTATATCCTTGTTGCTATGTTGCTGTGGCTTTATTCCTCACACTACCAATCAGGTCTATATTATACTGTCAGGGTAGAAAAGTCTACAGTAATCAATGTGATCATGCTGTGAAGTCACAATGCACAATTTTAGTCTGAACCTACTCTTCTTAAGGTCTAAATTGGCAGTGTAGAGTTTTAGAATTAAGTGCATAATTAATTGTAAAAACCCACTTGATTTTATGTTATTAAAACTCATAATTAAATAATTCTACTATATGCAGCTGTTAGGATGTCTTTGCTGTAAAGTCAGAGCTGAGCCAAACCACACATTTGTGGAATCCTGACATGCTCACAGGGCACCTACCTGGGAACTGAGACTAAGTGATATAACCTCAACAGTAACTTGAAGATGGTCTTAAAACTTTCAAAGGGTGTGCCACTAGGGTTTCTGCTTACACATGTTTTGCAGTTTGGTTTTTGGTTTGTTCCTTTTTTTTTTTTTTTTTCTTATTAACCAACACCTTTAGTACTAGAGGCTGGCTAGATTAAGCAAACAAAAAAATTCAGGAATATTTCATAGGCATTATTTTGTGAGTGTGTGGCTCCTTGGGTGCTCAGAAAATCTGTAATTATTTCCTGGCACTACTTTTATTCAAACCAGTTAATACAGGCTTTTTTAAAACCTTTTCTTTTTCTATTTTTCTTTTTCTAGTCTATTCTTTTTCTATTTTTTCACATAATAGGAGCATAAATAAATTTCACATAATAGGAACATAACTGTCACACCCCTTGTCCAGTCTATCCCCCCACCCCAATGCTCTAATGTGAAAATCAGTGCAAAAGAAAATCAGCGCAAAATCAGTCTATCTCCCCACCCCAATGCACTGATTCGAAAATCAGTGCAAAAGAAAGTAGTCATTTCAAAGGTGATTTTGAGTACAGCCAGCAGGATCATTGATGACCCAGTGGTAAATCAACTAGTTCAAAATATTTTCAACATGATTTGCCTTCCTTTTCTATTGCCCCAAGTATCTACTACCTTTACTTTGATTCAATACACACTCCACCACAAACAACATCCCCTTCCTCATTTTCCCCACCATCTCTTGCAACCTCTACCTGACAAAAGTGCAAAGGCAGCTTCAGTCAGATAAAAGTGAAATAATCAAGGATTTAGACTCTCTTGGATGACAGCTTGGAAGAGAATGTTCCTTTAAAGCAGATAAATATGCAGAGAGCCAAGAAATGAGACAAATTCAAAGGGGCCAGCTGAGATGCAAGGATCAAGGAACCAAATGTAAATGCCAAGCCCAGAGGGGCAAGAATGGTGTTGTCAACAGTAAAGAAATCCAAGAATTCAGGAGCCAAAAATGGGGACAGATCAAACATGATGGTAGAAGTGGAATCAGGCCTTGAATATGTACACAAAATTATGAACATGTGTATGTATAACCCTGCTGTTAAAGGCCCAGAAGCAAGAAAAACATCCAAGTTGTGATAATTTAACATTTATTAAAATTTTTCCGTATTAAGCATGGAAATATGTATATGGAAAACCAAATATGGAAAACCAAAAACTAGAGAAATGAAATACTTAACAAGAGGTCAACTAAAATATTTCCATAATGTAAATTCTAAAATAAAAGTTCTCATATTTGCTCTAAGAACAAAACACTGTGCCTGTTCTGTTCATTGATATACCTTCAGCACCTAGAACAGTGATTGGCACATAATAGTTTAGTAAATATGTGGAGAATGTATGCATGAATAAATAAGTGTGTATATTTTATTTAATAAAAGCATTATATAGTGAACATTCCTAAACTTCTATTTAAAATCTGAGGAATTTATGCACTTGGATACCTCTCAAATACTAACTGTATCATCATTGTGTGTGGAGGAGGAGAGGAGTGGGATTGACTTGACTGCAATACTAAAATGAATTCCCTCCTTCTCCTCATTACCATTTCAATCATTTGACCATTTTCCAAGCTTTCATTGATCTTCATTCTCCTAAGTAGTTTTTCTTGCCTGCCCACACATTTGTTATTATTACTCCTATTGTTGGAAACATGAAAATAGCAGACAATATAGAGGAATGGTGGTGATGCTAACAGTCTCCAAGATTTGAATATCTTACTACTTGCCATGCTTACTTAGGTAAGAACCATCAAAACTGGTGTAGGGGATATACAGAATGAAAAAAGCAATACGAAATATTGCTCTTCGTGACACTTAAATCCTTAGAGTGGGTGAGGCAATAGAGGTAGGTGGAAGGAGATGGTCCATTGATGCATTCAACACATATTTCCTTTTTAATAGCTTTATTGAGCTATAATTACCATGTAAAAATTATGTATATTTAAGGTATACAACTTTGTTTTGATATACATATCCATTATAAAATGATCGCCACATTCCAGATAATTGACGTATCTATCACCTTCATGGAGTTGCCATTTGTGTGTTTGTCTGTGTGCATGTGTGTGTGCTGAGAACATTAAGATCTGTCCTCTTAGCAAATTTCAAGTATATAATGCAGCAGTTTTAACTACTGTCCCAATATTTCCTGCACAACCTCTTTGTGCCAAGCATGGCATCCTGTGCCATGGTATGGGCATGCAGCACTGAACAAAACAAAATTCCTGCTCTCATGGGGCTTACATTCTAGGGAGGGAAACAGGCAATAAGCAAATAAATTAAATTATGCAGTATGTCATATAATGAAGAATGCCATTGAGAAAAAAAGAACAATAAGGGAACAGAGATGGATGGGAACGCTTGAGTGAACAAGGAAGATTTCTCTGAAGTGATATTTGATATATGCCTGAAATAAATGAGGGACCAAGAGAGCTATGAGAATTTCCTTCCATGGCAGAGGGAATATAACAGTGGCCATGAGATAAGAGTGTCCTCAGAGAATTCTAAGAACACCAGGAGGTCTGTTGTGGCTGGTGCAATGAAACAGAAGGAAGAGTGGCAAGAAATGAGATCAGCGAGATTGCCAGCGCCAGATTATGCTGGGCTTTCAGTCTGTCAAATACAACTAGAGTTTTTTCTAAGTGGAGTTGGAAACTATTGAAGATTTTTAGCAAAGGAGGAACATGATCTGGTTTTTATTTTAAAAGGCTATCTGTAGAGGGTTGAACCGAAACAATTTAGGAAATTATTGCACAGGTTCAAGTGGGAGGATGGTAAAGGGGTCTATAGTGGCATTTTGGGAAGTAATAATAAATCCTTGGATTTAGGATACATTTTGCTGATAGGTTGGATGTTGAGTATGAGAAACTCATCAGACTTTGAAGTGGAAAGATTGCATGGGCAGTTAAATAAAATAGTCTGGAGTTTGGGTTAGAAGTCAGGTCTGCAGATGTGAATTTGAGAACCACCAGTATATAGATGCTATGGAAGCCATGGGACTAGATGTGATTGCCAAGAAAGTGACTGCTGATGGAGAAGTGAAGTGGTCCAAGGATAAAGCCCAGAGGATCACAGTGTAGGATTTCCAAACAAAATACAGAACACCCTCAGTTAAACTTGAATTTTAGATACATAAGGAATAATTTTTAGTATAATTGTGTTACAGATATTACATGGCCATGTTTGTACTAAAACTATTCACTGTCTGAAATTCAAATTTAACTCGGTGTCCAGTGCTTTCATTTGATAAATATGGCAACCTTACTCCAATGGTTAGAGGTCAGGCAGTTGAGAAGGAGCAGCCTGTGTGGTCAGAGGAAAGCCAAGAAGGTGTGGAGTCACAGAATCCAAATGAAGAAGGTGTGTCCAGATGCCAAGAGTGTTTCTTTTTTTTTTTTAACAACAAATTTTATTGAAATATAATTCACATACCATAAAATTCTCCCATTTCAAATACGCAGGTGAGTGGTTTCTAGCATATTCACGGAATTGTGCAACTCTCACCAAAATCTAACTTTAGAACACTGATATCACCACAAAAAAGAAACCCCATACCCATTAGCAATAAATCCCATTCCACTCTCCTTTCCAGCCCTAGAAAACCACTAATCTCCTTTCTGTCTCTATGGATTTGCCTATTCTGGATATTTTATATAAATTGAGTCATACAATATGTGGTCTTTTGTGACTGGCTTCTTTACTTAGCACAATGCTTTTAAGCATATGGTTGATTTATATGGTGGCAGTGGCAGTACTTCATTTTTCTTTTAACTTTTATGTTATGTTCAGGGGTATATGTGCAGGTTTGTTACATAGGTAAACTTGTGTCACAGGGGTTTGTTATACACATTATAATACATCATCCAGCTATTAAGCCTACTACCCATTAGTTGTTTTTCCTGATCCTCTCCCTCTTCCCACCCTCTGCCCTCCAATAGACCCCACTGTGAGTTGTTCCCCTCCACGTGTCCATGCGTTCTCATCATTTAGCTCCATTGTGGAAGACAGTGTGGCAATTCCTCAAAGACCTAAAGACAGAAATACCATTTGACCCAGGAATCCCATTACTGGGTATATACTCAAAGGAATATAAATCATTCTACCATAAAGACACATGCATGCATATGCTCATTGCAACACTATTCACAATAGCAAAGTATGGCATCAACCTAAATGCCCATCAACCCTAGACTGGATAAAGAAACTACGGTACATATACACCATGAAATACTATTCAGCCAAAAAAAGGAACAACATCATGTCCTTTGCAGGGACATGGATGGAGTTGGAGGCCGTTATCATTAGCAAACTAACACATGAACAGAAAACCAAATACTGCAAGAGTCTTTTTAGAGCAGTCATTTTCCCAAACCGTGCTCAGAGGAACATCTCAACTGTGACTATCAGAGGTGGGGACTGAATGAACCTCCACTCAAATTAATTCAACCTGAAGAACAGCACTTTTATCTGCCTTACTTATAAGTATTACACGTAAGCTTTCATTGCAACAAAAATTTTTGCAGTTAAACAGTGAATTCGAAAACTCATGAGCAGGGGAATTCACACCAGTTGAAACAGATCAAAATCCTCAGGGTGAAATTGAAACAGGCTCAGGCAAAATGTATTCTTATATTCTAGAATTTATATTCTTTATTTTTAGTTTCCAGGTTATAATTGAAGAGTGTATAAAACAGATGAGTTTCGAACTAAACCAAATGAGAGCAAATGGAAACACCACATCTAATAAGAACAGTGCAGCAATGGATGCAGAGATTGTGTTAAGATCTCTTATGGATTTTTTGGACAAAACGTAAGTTTTTTTTGCCCAGTTTTCTCTTTACTTATTGCCCTAAATTTGACTTGTAAGGCTTTAAGAAAACATTGATTTCCTCTGTGTAAGGTAGCATTAAAAGTCTTTCTATAGAAATAAATGAATTCAAAGATAAATAAATAAATTCATTAAAGAGCAACATACCTTTAATTGATTACTAGATAAAAATAAATTAGGAATGACTTTGTACAAGAAAGGAAAGAAGGAGGGGAAATAAATTTTATAACTAAGGAGGTTGCTGTTCTGAGGCAGAGAAAGATTTAGAACTTCATGTTCCTTGGATACCATATTGTTTTCAATCCTCCTGGACATAGAGAAAGACTGAGCTGAGTCCAGAATAGCTGATTTCATGTCAGAAACCTGATGAAAAAGAGAATAGCACAAATATGACTAGAATTAACTTAGCTCAGAGGCAAGCAGATAGCTGCCTGACCCAACCTCCAATAACGATTTATTGAGTGCTCACCTGTATCAAACCATATTCTACACACTGGACAGTGAAGAAAAAGAAAGCCGAAGTCCCTGATACCATGGAGATTACAGTTTAATAGTGGTGGGAGTGCATGGGAATGCAGGCCATTATGACTGACTAAGACAAATCCTTAACCTGAAAGTTTGGTTGGTTGCTCTGTTTGTTTTTAAGGTTTTTGTTCTGTTCCTACTCTTAGAAGTTCTAATTTAGTAAGTTTGAGGCAGGGTCAGAGCACCTACATTTTGTAATGTGTCCACAGTTGGGATTGGGAATCATTGATCTAAAGCAACCAGAAACATGATTTCTTGAACAGTGATACTCAAAACCAGAACTGAATGTAGAAGAGAAAAGTGAATAATAATTTTGAATGCCTACCAAGGGACCAGTGTCATATATGTTAGTTTACATAATCTCATTTATTATTGTTGTGGCAAACTAATATCAAAAGGACCAAGATTTAAATAAAAGAAAAATTACAATGTCTTTCTTTAAAGACAAGGACAACAGTCACCCCACTGTGCTGCTGCTGCCACCAGCACACGTAAACACCACTGCATCGCTGCCACCAGCCATTGCCCCAGCAAAGTGCTTTGGCCAGCACTCTCCATCAGACTGTTGTTACCAGAAGACCAGGAACACCTTCCTGGTGCAGCAGGTGCTTATCGTTGAGGAGACAGAAAACAAAGTAATGGGCCTGGTACCAGGCCCCAGGGTTAGGGCATGCAATCCAGGAATGCCAAGTTAAGCCTCGGCCCCCTGAAATCTTCCAGAAATGAAGCCAGTTGACTTTGACTGAACCCAATGTATACCACAGTCAAATCCTCAAAGCCTCAAAGGCATGAAAGAATATAAAAGCAAAAAAACACTATTCGAACAACAGCAACTTAAAAGATTAAAGGAACATTAGCCCATGCAGATGAGAAAGAACCAGCATGAGAACTCTGGCAACTCAAAAAGCCAGAGTGTCTTACTACCTCCAGACAACCACACTAGCTACCCAGCAATAGTTCTTAACCAGGCAGATGTGGCTGAAATGACAGATAAAGAATTTGGCATCTGGATAGGAAAAAAGATGAAAATTCAGGAGAAAGTCAAAAGCCAATCCAAGGAACCCAAGGAATCTAATGATAGAAGGGCTAAAAGACAAAATAGCCATTTTAAGAAAGAATCAAAGTGGTCTGATGGAGCTGCAAAACTCACTATAAGAATTTCCTAATATAATCAGCAGTCTTAGTATCCAAACTAAGTTTTATAAGCATAGGAGAAATTATATCCTTTTCAGACAAGCAAATGCAAAGGAAATTTGTTACCCTAGACCTGCCTCTCAAGATGTCCCTAAGGGAGTGCTAAACATGAAAATGAAAGATCAATACCTGCCAACACAAAAATACGCTTAAGTATATCAACTATAGACACTATAAAGTAACTACACAATCAAGTCTGCATAACAACCAGCTAAAGACACAACAACAGGATAAAATCGCACATATCAATATCAACCTTGAATATAAATGGACTAAATGTCCCACTTAAAAGGCAGGAAGCTGTCTTTAAGAGACTCATCTCACATGCAATGACACCCATAGGCTCAAAGTAAAGGGATGGAGAAAAATCTACCTAAAAAATGGAAAACAAAAAAGAGCAGGGGTTGCTATTGTAATTTCAGACAAAATAGGCTTTTAACAAACAATGATCCAAAAAAAACCCAATATCATTATATAATGATAAAGGGTTCAATTCAACAAGACTTAGCTATCCTACACACATATCCACCTAACACTGGAGTATCTGGATTTATAAAGCAATTTCTTAGAGACCTATGAAAAGACATAGATAAATACACAATAATATCACCATCCCACTGAGACAGATCACTGAGGCAGAAAACTAACAAAGATATTCAGGACCTAAACTCTACACTTGACCAAAAGGATCTAACAGACATCTACAGGATACTCAACCCAACAAAAACAGAATATACATTCTCCTCATCTGCACTTGGCACACACTCTAAAATCAATCACACAATCAGCCACAAAACAATTGTCAATGAATTCAAAAAATTTGAAATCATACCAACCATACTCTCAAACAACAGTACAATAAAATTAGAAATTAATACTAAGATGATCTCTCAAAACTATACAATTACATGGTAATTAAGCATTCTGCTCCTGAATGACTTTTGACAATGAATTTAAGACAGAAATCAAGTAATCCTTTGAAAATTGTAAAATAAAAGGTAAAACATACCAGAATCTCTGGGACATAGCTAAAGCAGTGGTAAGAAAAAAGTATATAGTGCTCAACATCCAGATCAAAAAGTTAGAAATTATCAATTTAACAACCTAGAGAAGCTAGGAAAACAAGAGTAAACCATAAACCAACCGAAAAGCCAGCAGAAGAAAAATCACCAGAATCAGTTGAACTGAATCAGATTGAGAGATGAGAAACCATACAAAAGATCAATGAAACAGAGTTTGTTTTTTGAAAGCATAAATAAGATTGGTAGACCACTAGCTAGACTAATAAGGGAAAAAGTGAGAAGATTCAAATAAACACAATCAGAAATGACAAAGTGAGCATTACCACCGACCCCACAGAAATCCAGATAACCCTCAGAGACTATTACAGAGACCTCTATGCACACAAACTGGAAAACCTAAAAGAAATGAATAAATTCCCAGAAACATACAAACTACCCAGATTGAACCAAGAAGAAATTGAAACCCTGAACAGACCAATAATGAGTTCTGAAATGGAATCAGTAATAAAAAAAAGCCTACCAACCAGAAAAGGCCCTGGAGCAGATGGATTCACAGCCAAATTTTATGAGATGCGTAAAAAAGAGCTAGTACCAATCCTATTGAAACTATTCCAAAAATTGAGGAGGAGGTACTACTCCACAACTCATTCAATGAGGCCAGCATCATTCTGATACTAAAAGCTGGCAAAGACACAACAAAAAAAGAAAACTTCAGGTCAATATCTTGATGAACATAGATGCAAAAACCCTCAACAAAATACTAACAGATCAAACCCAGCAGCATATCAAAAAGCTATCTCAGGATTATCATGTAGGATTTATTCCTAGGATGCAAGGTGGTTTAACAGATGCAAATCAATAAATGTGATTCACCACATAAACAGAACTAAATACAAAACCCACATGATCATCTCAATAGATGCAGAAAAGGCTTTCAATAAAATTCAACATCGCCTCATGTTAAAAACCCTCAACAAACTAGGCATTAAGGGAACACACTTCAAAATAATAAGAACCATCTATGACAAACCCACAACCAACATCATACTGAATGGGCAAAAGCTGGAAGCATTCCCCTTGAGAACCAGAACAAGACAAGGATGCTCACTCTCACTGCTCCTATTCAACAGAGTACTAGAAGTCCTAACCAAAGCAATCAGGCAAGAGAAATAAATAAAAGGCATCCAAATAGGAAGAGAGAAAGTCAATCTCTGTTCACATATGATGTGATCGTATACATACAAAACCCTATAGTCTCTGCCCAAAAGATTCTAGATCTGATAAACAACTTTAGCAAAGTTTCAGGATACAAAATTAATATACAAAAATCAGTAGTATTTCTATGCACCAACAGCATCCAAACTGAGAGCCAAATCGAGAACACAGTTCCATTCACAATAGCCACATACACACATACAAGAAAATCCCTAGAAATACAGCTAATGAGAGAGGTGAAAGTTCTCTAGAACAAGAATTACAAAATATTGCTGAAAGAAATCAGAGATGACACAAACAAATGGAAAAATATTCCATGCTCATGGATAGGAAGACTCAATATTGTTAAAATGGCTATACTACCAAAGCAATTTACAGTTTGAATCCTATTCCTATCAAACTACCAGCAATATTTTTCACAGAATTAGAAAAAAAAATTTCAAAATTCATTTAGAACCAAAAAAGAGTCTGAATAGTCAAAGTAATCCTAAGCAAAAAGAACAAAGCCAGAGGCCTCACAGGACCTGACTTCAAACTATACCATAAAGCTACAGTAATCAAAACAGCATGGTACTGGTACAAAAACAGACACATAGACCAATGAAACAGATTAGAGAACCCAGAAATAAAGCCACACACCTACAACCATCCGATCTTCAACAAAGTCAACAAAAACAAGCAGGAAGGGAAAGAACTTCCTAGTCAACAAATGGTGTTAGAATAACTGGCTAGCCATATGCAGAAGATTAAAACTGGACCCTTTCCTTTCAGTGTATACAAAAATCAACTCAAGATGGATTAAAGATTTAAATGTAAAACCTAAAACTATAAAACCCTAGAAGAAACCTAGGAAAAACCATTCTGGACATAGGCCCTGGCAGTTTTTATGATGAAGATTCCAAAAGCAATTGCAACAAAAACTAAAAACAAAAAATAGGACTAATTAAAGAGCTTCTACAGAGCAAAAGAAACTATTGTCAGAGTAAACAGACATCTTACAGAATAGGAGAAAATATTTGCAAACTATGTATCTGACAGTGGTCTAATATCCAGACTCTATAAGGAGCTTAAATACATTAACAAGCAAAAAAAAAAAAAAACCCATTAAAAATGAGCAAAGCATATGAGTAGACACTTCTCAAAAGAAGAAATACAAGCAGCTAACAAGCATAAAGAAAAATGCTGAACATCACTAATCATTGAAGAAATGAAAATCAAAGCCACAATGAGATACCATCTCACACCAATCAGGATGACTATTAGTAAAAAGTTAAAAAATAACAGATCCTGATGAGGTTGTGTAGAAAAGGGAATGCTTATACACTGCTGGTAGGAATGTAAGTTAATTCATCCACTGTGGAAAACAGCTTGGAGAGTTCTCAACTAACTTAAAACAGAACCTCCATTCAACCCAGCAATTCCATTACTGGGCATATATCCAAAGAATATAAATTGTTCTACCATAAAGACACATGCATGCATATGTTCATTGCAGCACTGTTCACAATAGCAAAGACAAGGAATCAACCTAAATAGCCCATCAATGGTAGACTGGATAAAGAAAATGTGGTACATATACATCATGGAATACTACACAGCCATAAAAATGAATGAGATCATGACCTCTGCGGCAACATGGATGGAACTGGAGGCCATTATCCTTTGTGAACTAACACGGGAACAGGAAACCAAATACTGCATGTTCTCACTTATAAGTGAGAGCTAAACACTGAGTACAAATAGGCACAAAGAAGGGAACAATAGACACTAGAGCCTACTTAAGAGTGGAGGGCGGGAGGAGGGTGAGAATCAAAAACTACGTATTGGGTACTATACTTGTTACCTGGGTGACAAAATAATCTGTACACCAAACACCCACAGCATGCAATTTTCCCATGTAACAAATTTGCACATGTGCCTTCTGAATTTAAATAAGAGTTGGAAGGGAAATAAAAGTTGGATATTCTTCCAGGTAATTAAACTTATTCAGTGCATTTCTTTTTCTTTCCATCTAAATTTTCCCACAGTCGTAATTATAAAATATTTAAATAGGTAAGGATAAAAAAGAAATAACTCATAGGAAAATATCTTCTGTATACTATGACTTCTGTTTTAATTCCATTTACCTTTGGTTGCCTTCTTACTACATAAGTCTAATGTTGTTATTTATTTAATGTCAATATTTGGTAGGAAAATTAAGCCTTATATTTTGTTCTCTGTGGGGAAATATCTAGAAGATAGGTATATAGGTAAGTAGATAATAGGATGTAGGTAGGGAAGTAGGTGCAGAAGAAAAGCAGAAGAAAGGAGAGAGGAAAGGGAAGAAGTAAAGAAAGAGAGAAGGAGAAATACTTTTCCTCATTTCTTTAGTTAATTAATGTAGACTTTCACTTTTACAACATAATTTTCTATACATTCTCTGGACATTTTTATCTTAGTATATGACTCTTTTCTATGGACAACACAGAAATGGATCACTATAAACACCCCAACATTGGTTGTGAATGTGATGGTGATGAATAGCAGGCCCAAGCGATCCCAATTCACTTCAACCTCTCACTGGAATGCCTTCTGTTTTTTAGAAGTCCAATCAGTAGTTTGGAGAAGTATTATTTATTATTAGCAAAACTATTTGCTTTCTATGTCCTGTGGCCAAAGTTGTGGAACATAACAGAAAGTTTTAAGTAATCTTGGTACTTCCAACTATTATATTAGCTGAGTGACTTTGAATCCATTTCACCATCTATAAAACGGGGCTAATAGATAAAATGGGTTGACTCTTATTTTCAGTACATTTTGATTCTTATTTTTACTCAGTCTTACTAAAGTATAATTAGAAAATTATGTCACCATATGTGTCATATCTTTTAATTATTGGTGGAAAGAGATAACATATAAAGTTAGGAAATAATCTATGAGCTTTAAGCATTTGTAAAAGACATTTAAAACTTTTGAAAGAAATATGTCACGGAGAATTGCAGAAATCCTCAGGGCTAATTCAGAATGCATAACTTAAAAGCCACTGCATAGGGGAGATGCTTAAAAGCCAGATATTGATTCTGTTTTCAAGGAGCTAATAGTTTAGGAGGAGAAATAAGAAAGGAACACAAATAAACGTAAGATGTAAAGTGATAATGAGTACAATATTTATTTCTACTTCAAAGAATGAATAAAAATTTGATTTGGATTGGGTATTTAAAGGTGGATAAAGTTTAGATATATGAAAATGATGGACAGGCATTCCAAGGGGAGGGAAAACAACTAGGTAAATTTTCATGAAAATGCGATTAATTATATGACAGGAAATCTTTATTGCCAACCAATACACATGGCATTTGAAAATTGTCTGATTAATTAGTTTTGTATTTAGCCAATCTAGATAGCTCAGGTTCTAAAATATATGCTTTTCAGCTTACATTATCAAGTTGATTAATTCAGACTGAATTAAAGAGGCATTTGCTAGTTCGCCATTATTTTCTATTATTTAAAATAAACAATAGAGGTTTGAAAGTCTTCAAGGTGGTTTGAGAAAATTCCCTTAGAAATCATGTTATATTGCGAATGTATAAGCTCTTTTTGTCTTTGTGCAGCCTCTCTAAATAAAACATCTTCTTTATGTTGCACTTTCTCCACTAAGACCTCACCCCTTCACAAATTGAGGTGTAAACTGCATTTTTAACTAGCAGAAATCCTACGAGCTGCGCACATGACAATGATTTTACTCCTATTCTTCTAGTTCCAGTCTAAGCAGGGTTAGTCAGCATGCCAAGTATGTGAGCTGACCGTAAACACAAGATTAATTCTTAGACTTGGATCTTTGGAAAGTGGAAATTGTACATCTGCAGCAAAATTGGCAGAGTTGTTGTGTCTCCAATCACACCAGGAATTTTTCTGTGGATAGCCTTTGTTATTCTGCCATGACACATCTGCTGTTTTCTACCCTATGTCCATGCCAAATACTCACCAGCAAGCTAAAAATGGTACCCCTGAAAAACAGTTTTCAAATTACAGGAGCTGGAGTTCCACATACATGCCTCAGTGGTCCCCAACCTTCCTCTTTATCCAGAGAAGGTTGCTTTCACATATTTTTATATATTGGGCTTTTACATACACAGTGTTAGGATAAATACTTTAACATAAAAATGTGTCTTGAAAATCTCTCTATATGCCTCTCACATGTCACACGCCTTTCAATGTTATCCATTGTAATTATATAAATACAATTATGTATATCTTTAAATATTAAAAACAGCCAAATGTGTCTGTCATGACTAGAGCCCAGGTTATAATTTCCGAGTCCAAAAGCATACAGAGTAGCATTATAGGGAGTCAATGAGGCTGCCCTGAAATATATGACCCATCTTTGGCTCTCTGTGAAACAGGTTTAATTCACTTAGAGACTCAAAGAGGCCAGGGTCATATGATAGTATATTTAATAGATATTTATGCAGCACTGTGTCTTCAAATAGGCTGGAACATCCTGCATAAGCATATTCATCAGAGGTAGTATGGGACATTGGAAGACAGACTGGATTTAGAAGAGTCAAACTTTGAATCTAACTTACTAGCTTCACTTCCATGGACAAGTACCCAAGCCTCTGTGCCTGTTTTTGAGTTGTAATATGGGTATACTAGTAAATGAGAAATATATACAGAAGAAGTTTCTAAAGAATAGCTTGTATAGGTATTATACAAATGCTAGATAATGTTACGTCATTATGTCACCATGAGAAGAATTTGTAAGGAATACCTTACACCTATTAAAATAGGTAATTTTTTATTCTTGATTGAAATTATATACACCTTTGCCATGTTGTTATGTTGGTCCAGTGCCCAGTAGTGCTGAAAATGTATTTCCTTGGTGTTCCTAGACCATGAACATTGGCATATACTAAATACACATTGGGGTAAGGGTGAAAATCGTGTGCTTTGGGAGACTGACTCCACTATGGAGAATGGTCTACCTTCTGCTGCTGTAACATGGGTTAAAAATAAGGGTTCCATTGTCCTTTTCTCAACTGTCATGCCAAACCTAGGTGACCGATATCAGAAATTGCTCTAGGTTTAATAAGTATTAAATATGAATAAAAAGGGATCATTTGCCTTTAAAGATATTTTACTTTGTGTGCTTTAAAAGTTATTTTTCATTGTTTTCAAAGAACTTATTTATTTCTGCCTTGATTTCGTTATTCACCCAGGAGTCATTCAGGAGCAGGTTGTTCAGCTTCCATGTAGTCATGCGGTTTTGAGTGAGTTTCTTAATCCTGAGTTCTAATTTGATTGCACTGTGGTCTGAGAGACTCTTTGTTATGATTTCCATTCTTTTGCATTTGCTGAGGAGTGTTTTACTTCCAATTATGTGGTCAATTTTAGAATAAGTGCAATGTGGTGCTGAGAAGAATGTATATTCTGTTGATATGTGGTGGAGAGTTCTGTAGAAGTCTATTAGGTCCACTTGGTCCTGAGCTGAGTTCAAGTCCTGAATATCCTTGTTAATTTTCTGTCTCATTGATCTGTCTAATATTGACAGTAGGGTGTTAAAGTCTCCCACTATTATTGTATGGGAGACTAAGTCTCTTTGTAGGTCTCTAAGAACTTGCTTTATGAATCAGGGTGCTCCGGTATTGCGTGCATATATATTTATATTAGTTAGCTCTTCTTGTTGCATTGATCCCTTTACCATTTTGTAATCCCCTTCTTTGTCTTTTTCGATCTTTGTTGGTTTAAAGTCTATTTTATCAGAGACTAGGATTGCAACCCTTGCTTTTTTTGCTTTTGATGTGCTTGGTAAATATTCCTCCATTCCTTTATTTTGAGCCTATGTGTGTCTTAGCACATGAGATGGGTCTCCTGAATACAGCACACTGATAGGTCTTGACTCTTTATCCAGTTTACCAGTCTGTGTCCTTTAATTGGGGTATTTAGTCCATTTACATTTAAGATTAATATTGTTATGTGTGAATTTGGTCCTGTCACTATGATGCTACCTGGTTATTTTGCCCATTAGTTGATGCAGTTTCTTCATAGTGTCAATGGTCTTTAGAATTTGGCATGTTTTTGCAGTGGATGGTACCAGGTTTTCCTTTCCACATTTACTGCTTCCTTTGGGAGCTCTTGTAAGGCAGACCTGGTGGTGACAAAATATCTCAGCATTTGCTTGTCTGTAAAGGATTTTATGTCTCCTTCACTAATGAAGACACAACATACCAGAATCTCTGGGACACAGCTAAAGCAGTGTTGAGAGGGAAATTTATAGCACTAAATGCCCACAGGAAAAAGAGGGAAAGATCTAAAATCAACACACTAACATCAAAATTAAAAGAACTAGAGAAGCAAGAGAAAACAAATGCAAAGCTAGGAGAAAAGAAATAACTAAGATCAGAGCAGAACTGAAGGAGATAGAGAAATGAAAAACCCTTCAAAAAATCAATGAATCTAGGAGCTGGTTTTTTGAAAAGATTAACAAAAATTGATAGACTACTAGCAAGACTAATAAAGAATAAATGAGAGAAGAATCAAATAGATACAATAAAAAATGATAAAGGTGATATCACCACTGATCCCACAGAAATACAAACTACCTTCTGAGAATACTATAAACACCTGTATGCAAATAAACTAGAAAATCTAGAACAAATGGATAAATTCCTGGACACATATACCCTCCCCAGACTAACCCAGGAAGAAGTCAAATCCCTGAATAGACCAATAACAAGTTCTGAAACTGAGGCAGTAATTAATAATGTACCAACCAAAAAAAGCCCAGGACCAGATAGATTCACAGCCGAATTCTACCAGATGTACAAAGAGGAGCTGATACTATTCCTTCTGAAACTATTCCAAACAATAGAAAAAGAGGGACTTATCCTTAACTGATTTTATGAGGCCAGCATCATCCTGATAACAAAACCTGGCAGAGATACAACAAAAAAAGAGAATTTCCGGCCAATATCCCTGATGAACATCGATGCAAAAATCCTCAATAAAGTACTGGAAAACTGAATCCACCAGCACATCAAAAAGCTTATCTACCATGATCAAGTCGGATTCACCCCAGGATCCAAAGCTGGTTCAACATACACAAATCAGTAAATGTAATCCATCACATAAACAGAACCAGCAACTTAAAACACATGATTATCTCAATGGATGCAGAAAAGGCCTTTGATAAAATTCAACAGCCCTTGATGCTAAAAAAAACTCTCAATAAAATAGGTATTGATGGAACGTATCTCAAAATAATAAGAGCTATTTATGACAAACCCACAGCCAATATCATACTGAATGGGCAAAAGCTGGAAGCATTCCCTTCGAAAACCAGCACAAGACAAGGATGCCCTCTCTCACCACTCCCATTTAACATAGTATTGGAAGTTCTGGCCAGGGCAATCAGGCAAGAGAAAGAAATAAAGGATATTCAAATAGGAAAAGAGGAAGTCAAATTGTCTCTGTTTGTAGATGACATGATTGTATATTTGGAAAACCCCATCGCCTCAGCCCAAAATCTCCTGAAGCTGATAAGCACCTTAAGCAAAGTCTCAGGATACAAAATCAATGTGCAAAAATCACTAGCATTCCTATAAACCAATAATAGAAAAACAGAGAGCCAAATCATGAGTGAACTCCCATTCACAATTGCTACAAAGAGAATAAAATACCAAGGAATACAATTTACAAGGGAAGTGAAGGACCTCTCCAAGGAGAACTACAAACCACTACTCAAGGAAATAAGAGAGGACACAAACAAATGGAAATAAATTTCATGTTCATGGATAGGAAGAATCAATATTGTGAAAATGGCCATACTGCCCAAAGTAATTTATCGATTCAATGCTATCCCCATCAAGCTACCATTAACTTTCTTCACATAATTGGAAAAAACTACTTTAACTTTCATATGGAATCAAAAAAGAGCCTGTATAGCCAAGACAATCCTAAGCAAAAAGAACACAGCTGGAGGCATCATGCTACCTGACTTCAAACTAAACTGCAAGGCTACAGTAACGAAAACAGCATGGTACTGGTACCAAAACAGATATGTAGACCAATGGAACATAACAGTGGACTCAGAAATAACACCACACATCCACAACCACCTGATGTTGAACAAACCTGACAAAAACAAGCAATGGGGAAACGATTCCCTATTTAACAAATGATGTTGGGAAAACTGGCTAGCCATATGCAGAAAACTGAAAGTGGACCCCTTCCTTACACCTTATATAAAAATTAACTCAAGGTGGACTAAAGACTTAAACCTAAGACCTAAAACCATAACATCCCTAGAAGAAAACCTAGGCAATACCATTTAGGACATAGGCATGGGCAAAAACTTCATGACTAAAACACCAAAACCAATGGCAACAAAAGCTGAAACTGACAAATGGGATCTAATTAAACTAAAGAGCTTCTGCACAGCAAAAGAAACCATCATCAGAGTGAACAGGCAACCTACAGAATGGGAGAAAATGTTTGCAATATATCCATCTGGGCTAATATCCTACAAGGAACTTAAATCTTAGTCTACTTAATCTATAAGGAACTTAAACAAATTTACGAGAAAAAAATATCAAAAAGTGGACAAGGATATGAACAGACACTTCTCAAAAGGAGACATTTATGCGGCCAACAAACATGAAAAAAAGCTCATTATTACTGGTCATTATTACTGGTCATTTGCATTAGAAATGCAAATCAAAACCACAGTGAGATACCATCTCACGCCAGTTAGAGTGATCACTAAAAAGTCAGGAAATCACGGATGCTGGAGAGGATGTGGAGAAATAGGAATGCTTTTACACTGTTGGTGGGAGTTTAAATTAGTTTGACCATTTTGAAAGGCAGTGTGGCGATTCCTCAAGGATCTAGAACTAGAAATGCCATTTGACCCAGCAATCCCATTACTGACTATATATCCAAAGGATTATAAATCATTCTACTATAAAGACACATGCACACATAAGTTTATTGCAGCACTATTGACAATGTCAAAACTTGGAACCAACCCAAATGTCCATCAATGATAGACTGGATAAAGAAAATGTGGCACATATACACCATGGAATACTATGCAGCCATGAAAAGTGATGAGTTCATGTCCTTTGCAGGGACATGGATGAAGCTGGAAACCATCATTCTCAGCAAACTAACACAGGAACAGAAAATGAAACACCGCATGTTCTCACTCATAAGTGGGAGTTGAACAATGAGAACACATGGACACAGGGAGGGGAACATCACACACCAGGGCCTGTCGGCCGGTGGAGGGCTGGGTGAGGGATAGCATTAGGAGAAATACCTAATGTAGATGTCGGGTTGATGGGTGCATCAAACCACCATGGCATGTGTATACCTATGTAACAAACCTGCACATTCTGCACACGTATCCCAAAACTTAAAGTATAATGGGAAAAAAGTTATTTATCTTTCCAAAGCCTGTTGATTTAGAAAACAACATAAGAAAAGAAGTATGCTGATTTCATTTTCTATCAAATATAGAGAATTATCTAATGTACAGAATCATGAAATAGTTTTTTTGAGATTATACATTTTGCATAATAATTTAGTAAATGGAATTTAGCATTTGAAAATCGTAAAGGCCTAAATTGATACCTTGATCTGAAATTTAAAAGTTTATATATATATATATATATATATATATATATATATTTCTTTTTTCAGATTAAGTCTCTCAGCAAAAATCTGTGAGAAAACAGTCCTCAAGCGAGTTTTAAAAGAGTTATGGAAGCTAGTTCTCAACAAAATAGAAAAACAAATTGTTCTTCCTCCTCTGACAGATCAAACAGTAAGTATATAAAGTTTAGTTATGCTTTCATTAACCCATCTGTTTTCGGTTTAAGTGAATGGTTTTCATCCAGATGAAATACTAATTAAATCCCTTTGGGGAAAAAGTGTTTGGTATGCAGTTTCTTAACAATGATCATTCAAATGATAGTTTCCTATCCAAGTCAATTTTAAGTAATGGCAATAGCAGTCAAACTTCACGTTGCTTGACAGTCAGAACTTAACCTCTTAAAACATGTATCAAAGTTCTATTTATAGTATTATCTGGTTTACACATACAATTTTTATTTAATTTTACTGACCTCAAGAAAATAGAATTAAGATACAATGTATCCACTGTGCTTCTTTCTTAAATTTTACAGTTTAAGGAGATAGTTACACCACTGTTATTTGGATTTTTTTTTAACCTTTCTATTATGCTTTCATCTCTTACCTCCCCACTTGGAAGTTAATAGAGGAGGCATCTTTTAGTGAATCTGAAAAATGTGATTGTATCACACAAAGAAAAAGGAAAAGAACCAGAAAGATCAATTGGCTGCAAAATTAGACAGTGGTCAAGTGGATACACAGAGCCAGGTATCTCTGTTCACATATCCTGAGCCAAACAAGGGAAAAATAACACTAATAAGCACCTGTTATGGGGTAATGTATTTTTTTCTCCGTGACTGAGGAAGATAAATCGATGCAAATAATGAGTAAGTATAAATGGAAATAAAATATGCATTATTATACATTAGTTATACACACTCAGTCCATGTTTATTCAGTGAAAGCATATGCCTAGAAAACACTTTCTTATAAAGTGTTCCGAGATGCAAATATGCATGTGTTTTTGTTGATTTACTGCCAGACGGTGAGTGATAAAATATAAATTACTTTGAGTTTCGCTTAATGCCATGAATGTGTGCTTTAATCATTTTATAGCGTACATATATATAGGTTCTAAGTCACATTTATAAATACACACACACATACACACACACACATACACATTCTACTTCAATACATAATATATTTCCATAACACCGGTTAGCACTCATGTAGTTGTTCAATAGAGGAATGTCAGTATAATCTGGAAGTTGGGTTGGTTTATATATAAATTTCCCTAGGTCAGAGGCTCTGGAATGTAATAGAAAAACTATAACTTCAGCAGAAAAAGAAAAAGCTCTCACCTTGGCTACTTCACAGACCTGTTTTAAAAAGGAAAAAAGAGGAGAGTAACTGTACATGGGTTCCCTCTCTGGAAAACTGAACCTTGCATGACTGTCACAGATTGCAGGCTACCTTCCCCGTCTGCTGGTAGCTCCACTTGCATGAGCATTGTCTCAGCCCACTTTTGAACTCTGTTGTTTTGTTGTTGTTGTTTTGTTTCTTTTGCTTCTTTTTTTTTTTTTTTTTTTTTTTTTTTTGGAGACAGAATCTCGCTCTTTCGCCCAGGCTGGAGTGCAGTGGCGCGATCTCGGCTCACTGCAAGCTCCACCTCCCAGGTTCACGCCATTCTCCTGCCTCAGCTTCCCGAGTAGCTGGGACTACAGGCGCCCGCCACCATGCCCGGCTAATTTTTTTGTATTTTTAGTAGAGACGGGGTTTCACCGTGTTAGCCAAGATATTTTGCATTTTTAATATTCCTTGAGGCAACCATTAGCTTCACTGAGTTCCCTGCTAGCTGTCCAAGCCATATCCCAAAGTAGCAGTTATGGTTTTGATAGTTCTTTAGTAACAGAATTGCAAGGGCTTGGACGGTTCTGCCCATTGCTGTTTTTCCCATAAGCCCTATTATTTTTAGTGTGCAATTTTGTAGAATATGAGGTTTTTCAAGAATGTATATATTATGTTACAGTAGAAATGCTATCTATGACATTTCATTTTCTGTATAAGGTTTTCCCTAGGAAAGCTTACCATCACCTAAAATTTCTCTAGCATTGAGATATCCAAGTATGAATACATATCATTTATTCATTCATTAAATAAATATTCTTTGAGCTCCTACTATGTACTAGGCACTGTGCTAGGTGACGGGACAAAATATGAGCAAAATTAACCACGGTCGCTATTCTCAAACTTATAGTCTTTAATTCTCCAATAAAATACACACTCCGATAAAACATCTAGATAACATTTGTTCAGAATAGCTAATTTTCCTTCCTGTGACAATATTTCAAGCTGTAATGAACTTGGCCAAATTTAGTACTTTTCCAGTCACATACACCAACAGACATGCCTCTAGTTTTTCATTCTAGTAAATCATTGGATAGTTTATTCCAGTGTTTTTCAAATTCATTTCCCCAGGGCCTTGGGGTTCTAGAGAAAGCCTCTGGCTGAGGGAGGGGTTAAGAGGGTAGTCGCTAATAGACTGGACAGCATTTTAGAAGGAGCAGTTCCACCTTCTTTAGCCCCGTATCTTCAGATTTTGCATACATTTATTTTTGCAGGGAGTAGAATGAGGAAGTTGCCTCTGCTAAAAATAAATGAATAAAAGTTAAAGATCACTGATTTAATCCATATACTACATTAAACTGGCTACATTAGTAGCAACCTACTTATTAACCTAAACTTAAGACTTTCAGAAGTGGGACACCTATGAGGACTGTTATACTGCCAGTGGTACTAGATATATTTGACCCAATCTTTATAATAGGCCAATTAAGGGCATCTGGCATAAGCCATAACTCTTATAAGGGAAATAAAGAAATTATCTGTTGACTGCATTTCTATTGTGACTAATACTGAATATCTTAAGACTGAGTCTTCTCTCACTTTTTCTTTGTTTCTAGGGTCCCCAGATGATTTTCATTGCAGCTAAAGATCTTGGACAATTATCCAAACTGAAGGTAATAAAAATAAGGAAATTACTCTTTCATGGAAAGTAGTGAGTTAACTACAGTTCTGCAAGCATCCTCCTCCTAGTGATACTATCTAGCATGGCAGGATTAAGAAGATGTATGTCTGTGATTTCACAATCTGCTTTAGGAATTTTTAACTTTGTATTGCAGCATTTAGCATTATTGCTTCTGGATTAAATTAGAGAGCATATTTTCTTTCATATATTAAACTGGCTTGATATGAACAAAGACAAAATGGAACACTGCATAGAAATCCAGTGAAGTCTAGAGAAGTCTTCAAACCAAGAAACACAGTACGGGAAAATGAAACTCATCAAAGCAGGCACTGAACTTGTCAACATGTTCAGTCCCATTACAAGTGGGGGATGTTCTGACTAAATGACCTTGTGCTTAGTTATAATTTGAGATTCCCAAAACTCTGGATTTATGCAGGTAACTTCAGTCCCTGTTCCTCTAGCATAGGAACTTGACTGGCTAAAATACATGCTATTTTTATTCCATTTCTACCTACTAGAATGTAGTTAAGGGATGAGTTCCAGACACAGGTAACCTTGTTTCAAATTCTTAAATGCTTCCTACTATGTGACATGGGCCAAAGTATTTAACCTCCCTAATCTTCAGATGTGGCTCTTGTAAAATGCAAAAAGAATAGTATCAGTTATAAGGATTGTTGTGAGTATAAATGAGACAACACATACATTATCTTTGTTTGGTAACTGCAAAGTGTATGTCACATCCCACTTGCAGAGGGAGCTATCTTCATTCCTCCCCCAGCTGGTAGCTCAAAGTTAGGTGCCATTGAGTATTGGATTGTTTCATATGTACAGCACAGGGGAAAAACAAAATGTATAATTATTTACTGAGGTAAAATATGTGCCTTATAATTTCACTATTCTATTTTATCATCCACATTATCCCATTCCTAACACAAAAATTAAAACCAGTAATCCATCTGGAAGATATAACTATCACCTAAAATTGTCACTCACACGTGTTCAGTGCTGCTGCTGGTTGGAAGGAAAGATAAAAGGTAGATGTCACTGCCAAACTATTATTTTGGATCTTGGATCTCTATCCCTTTCTGTATCCCTTTTATTACCTCCCTGGGATTTCTGGAGCCTACTTTGAAAAGTGGATTTATATATTGAGGAAGTTTCTCACATAAAACCATGAAGGTGAAATAACATAGGTCTTATTACAAAAGAAATGGCCCTGGCCATGCATCTAATATCTGTGTGATGTTAGTAAGCACACTCCATCTCCCCAGGCTTCAGTTTCCTGAGTTGAGTGTTCTATCAGCTAGAACTATTTCATTTTCAAGTGATGGAAAGCCAAACATAAGCAAACAGGGAATTTACTGCTACATGAGATTTTATAGTCCAGGGGTAACTCTGGTTTCTGTTACTGCTTGATTAGGGATTCAAACAATGTTACAGGACCCAGATACTCACTGCCTCTCGACTCTGCCCTTCTCCTTGTTTGATACGTTGCCATAACAGACCTTCATTTCTGTGTGTAAGTTGGTTGTCTCTGCTCTCACATCCTTTGATGTAACATCTTTTGAACTTCAAATATTGTAGAGAAAAACACCCATCTCAGTGCACGGAATCACAGCAAAGTCTCCTGGAATATCAGTAGCTCTGAGGAAGTATGATCACCATTGCCAAACCAGTCACCATGGTCTGAGAAGTGACATGTGCCAATTGGCTTAACTCACATACTCACCCTGAGGTTTGGGTACAACCCAATCCAAATCCTATGAACTCTGATCGAGATAGAGACTGGTTCCCTAGAGGGTATATACATGCTCTGTGGGAAAAATCAGGGTCCACAGAAAACATAACACTTTAGCATGCTTTGTGGTCCCATTATTTTCTCAATTCACTGAATTCTTTTTTAATTCTAATAACCTAAAAGCACACTATAAATACAATGACCTAACAGGATTATTTCAACAACACTGAAATAACATGAAGGACTAAAGATAGTCTTTGTATCTACTGATGATGAGAAAAATAACTTCGTTCTGTATCATATTCCATTATTGGCTTTTGAGATTTTTATTTTTAAATTATCAGTCCATTTAGTTATTACTATTTGAATTACAGAGCAATAAATCTCCTACAGTATTATGCAAAAACCTGAAACTCTAGCTGGCATGAAGAACTTCAAATTGTATAAAACGATTTCCTCTTATTGTATTAGAATGTCACTCCCATTTAAAAAAAATGTTAAACTATGGGTCTTTAAATTTTTAATATATTAATTTGAAAGCAGATATGATGTGCTGAAAAGGTGCTATTTGAAATAATTGTACTGATAGAAAATTTCAGAGCTCCTATTCAGGAGTATTGATAGATAACTGCCTAAAGGAACACAAGATCAAGAAAAATGGAACAATGTGGGGAACTAATTGGTTTTCTGTGTTTGGCTATGATTTGGGATTATTTCATTAAACATGTATTTATTCAACAATTTGACATTTTCTATTACTTCATAATCTGGAACTTCATTAGGTGTAATATATATTATATATAATTATATTATATATTGTAATATATAATATAATATATAATTATATATTATATATAGTTATATTATATATTACAATATATAATATAATATATAATTATATATTATATATAATCATACTATGTTGTACAATATATAATGTAATATATAATTATATATTATATATAATTATATCTTACAATGTATATTATATAAATATATAATTATATTATATATTACAGCATATAATATAATATATAATCATATAATTATATATTACAATGTATACTATAATTATATTGTACAATATATAATATAATTATATATTATATAGTACAATATAATATAATTTATAATTATATTATATATTGTACAATATATAATATAATATATAATGTATTATATAGTACAATATATAATATATTATATAGTACAATATGTAATATAATATATTATATAGTACAATATGTAATATAATATATCATATAGTACAATATATAATATAATTTATATATTGTATAATATAATTATGTATTCTATATTACAATATATAATATATAGTATTCTATATTACAATATATAATATATATTGTATTATATGTTACAATATGTAATATATAGTATTCTATGTTACAATATATAATATATAGTATTCTATGTTACAATATATATTATATACTGTATTCTATGTTACTATATATTATATATTATATTCTATGTTACAATATAGAATATTATATATTGTATTCTATGTTACAATATAGAATATTATATATTGTATTCTATATTACAATATACAATATTATATATTGTATTCTATATTACAATATACAATATTATATATTGTATTCTATATTACAATATACAATATTATATATTGTATTCTATATTACAATATACAATATTATATATTGTATTCTATATTACAATATACAATATTATATATTGTATTCTATATTACAATATACAATATTATATATAATATATAATTGTATATAATATATTCTAATATACAATATAATTATATGTAATATATAATTATATTATATTATATATTACTATATTATATTATATATTGTAATATATAATTATATATAATATATAATATAATTATAATATATAATATATATTACAGAAAACATTTATAATGTGTATTACATATAATACATATTAAATATATGCTATATATAACATATATTTGCCTCAAAATATTTCATATAATCAGATTTATTTGACATAAAAGAAAATATGCATAAATCTTCAGGAACTGGTGATATAATATCAAAACCAATTGATGAAAATACACTTGAGACTCTGAGTTTACTGCATGCTTTTTTCTTGGGCAATAACTCATTGCTGGCCTCTTTCAGAGATCCCCTTACTTGAATGATCTGTTGCTAAATTCTAAGAAATTATTTCTAGTAAGAATTATATTTCTAGCACCAGCGTATATCACTTATTAGCATCTGTTAGAAAATAATGTGACCACATTGTTAAACCAGTCAAGACTGATGAAGCCAGATAAATTTATTTGATAGAAAATATTTTTAATTACTTGTCTGAAAGCATTTTCCCCTATAATTCAGCAAGCATTTCTATTACTCTTTGAGTCTCAATGGGTATATAATATTGCTATTTAAAAACTGTGAAATGAACTCATATGATTAACTTGAAATCCCCGTATCAGAGAAAGATGCAGTAAGATGTATAAATATATATCATGGATCCATGAAACATTATACCATGTTGTTAGCAGTATCCAAAGACAATGATTCTATTGGAGCATATAAAATCTGTGACACACATTGAAGGAAGTACAATCCAATTACCAAAAATTTACTGAGTGCCTAGCAGATAACAACTGCCAAAATAGACACGGAAAAGCTGAAGGAGTGAGCGAGACATAGATAGATTATTATCTTCAGGAAGTCGTGGCAGCTACCAAATAAAACAGTAAGATAAAGGCCAAAATAGAAGGACAAGCCACTGGGTGTGATTGCATGGTTTGTGCATTGCACAAAAATGCATACCTAAAGGAGCAAGTGACAGCCAAAATTGAGCCCATGTTCCACTTGCCAAGCCGTATGTGTTAACTTGAAGCTGTCCTCTTATAAAAAATAAGACACCTTTTATTATTTACCAAAGGCACTGCTTTACTCATCATTCCATACCTGCTCAGAGCTATGTTCACCCATGTGGGACTTTTCTTCTAATTCTCAAAGTCACCTACATAAGTTTAAGCTCCAGAAGGACAAAAGTTTTCCCTGTATTAAACAATATATCTCATTCTCTGTGAACAGTGCTGGCACATAATAAACACTCAATAAATATTTGTTGAGTGTTGTCGAATAGAATAATGGCAGCCCTGGGATGATTGTATCAATTCTGGGGGATCAGACATTTTTAAATTTTTCTCTTAGTTTTTATTTCCTTTATTATTTTCTTTTTCTGCCATCATTTCCCTAAATAAGCTTTGTATGATGGGTTGAAACAGACCACAGTGAACAATGAAGAAAATCCATTGTAAAATAACGAAATAAGTTTTAAAATCAGTTCTAAAATACTTAAAATGATTATAAAATATTTAAAATAGTCACAGCCAAATTTAGTTAATTCTTTGGGGCTTTTCCCAGGAATGAGTAAGAATTGAGGGCATCTAAGAAGAAGAATAAAGTGGAGGCATCTAAGAAGAAGAATAAAATGGAGGCATTATATTTAAAATAGACTTTATCAGTAATAATTGGGAGAGGCTTAAATTTGCTCCTTAAATCCTTTTCATGATTGATATTCCTCAATGTGACAGACATAAACCAAGGAAGTCAGGTGAAAAAATTTCATCACGCATTTTCCAGGTTTCTCTGTTTTTTCCCTAACTTTAGCTTGCAAATGAAAATAAAGCTACACCTCTATCAAAGCACTTCTTTTTAAGTAAATATTTAACATTTCTTCCTTTGACAGAGAGGAGATTTATAAAATATATGACAATCATTTTATTTTAAATGCATTCATGTGCAGAAGATATTTCAAATAGGAAATTTTGCATATGGGGATAATACAGATTATGTTTTAAAGTAGTTGTTGAATATATGAACTGGTTGTTTTATAAGCAATTCTTCACCTGTTTTCCAGGAGCACATGATTCGAGAGGATGCCAGGGGTCTGACGCCAAGACAATGCGCTATAATGGAGGTAGTCCTGGCTACCATCAAGGTGAGATTATAATGCTCCTATATATACATCGAGAGAGGCCCCCATTTACCTCCAGAGATAGGTAGCCCTGATCTTAGCCATGTATCAGTAGAGCTGCGCCATTCAAAGAGATAGTAGATAGTTGAATAGATATAGGTTGGTGCAATAGTAATTGTGGTTTTTGCCATTAATACTATTGCACCAACTTAATACATTCCTGGAGGATGCCAGATTTAGCCCTGTCTATCTCCTTATGACATCCACAATAGACTGTCCTTATACTTGCTTCTTTTGTCTCTCTCTAAAGCATAAGTGAAACCTATGTTTTACCACATGTTCTCAAAGAAAGACATGTACCCTAAAACCCAGATAACGGATGCTTTGAGAATATTTTGGGTAGACAGAATTTGTTTTTATATGTTTTCTATGCATGTTGAAATTATTTTTAAAATATCAACCCTCCCTTCTCGCTTAGTAAGTACAATAATTTCATTTCATTTTCTGCTGAATACCCAAAGATGTCGTTTGTATGCATCAACTCTTTTCATAGCCAAAGATTAAAAGTTATTGTAGTGTATGCTAAATATGTGCAGATCTCAAAATGTAACCTAGAAGTTATTTTCAAATAATTTCTTTTATATTTATATCCATATATATTTATATGTGAAAGTTTATTAAAGAGTTTGAAAGATGAGTTTGTCTTCTAAATTCAAATGATGTCCAAAGTTTTTACTCTTCACTGGGGGAAACATCTACTATCCAAGATATGTGAATAGCATAGCTACTAACTATACTGTAACTGTTAGCTACCATGACGCATTTGTAGAGCATAGAACAGTTCTACTGGATAGAAACAATGGTATTCATTTCAACAGAGTTCTATCTGAATAACAGTCACATACTTTCACAAAACTGTCACCTTGTGGCTTTTGTTTTGCAGTTTCAGCATTTATATGAGGCAGTCTTTTGCTACTGCAGTGGTAAAAACTGCCAAATTAAAGTTGGGAGGTGAGAGTTTTGTGACACCTGGAGGCACCTGGATCACAGAAATGGAGTTTCTAAAGAGGTAGCCAAAATGTTGTCTGGAAATATGGAAAATTTGCAAAATAATTTTGAGGAAAAAATGAACAACATGAAAAAGAAATAAAATAAAAAACTTTAAAAGTTTTTTTAAATTATTTTCAAAAATTTGAGGAAGAAATAACTAATCTTTGCAGTTATAGTAGCACTAATAGCTATATAAAAGGACATGCTAGTAGAAAAAAATTAGCTCTAGCATGCACCATGAAGAGGAAGAAAAGAAAAAAATTTGGCATCTGAATTCAGCTCTTCATGCATTTTATTAGGTCAATGCATGGCTTTAGGAAAGGAAGGAAAATGTGTCCTGTGGAAATAGGGAATGGTATTCACTGTGTTCACAGATCTGGCTTCTGTCTCTAACTTCAACATTTCTCTAATTTTTATTGATGGGGCCAGATGATCACCACCTGCTTGCTGAGTTCTTCTCAGAGTCTAAGATAATGTTGATCCTCAAGCAAATTCCTTTTATCTTGACAGCTCACCTATCCTATCTTCCTGTTTATATCATCTATACTAATATTTTAATTCAGTCTCAGAAACCAGACACCGGCCTTGTTCTTTGTGGACAAAACTACTATTTGGTGTCCTAGGTCCAGTAAATGGGTCCATGCCATTTGTCTTGTTTCTCCAGGACTGGCGTCTGACTCTGGTCCTCCTGAGCCCCAAAGCGTGTGTCAGTTCTCCAGTTCCCCTCTTCCCTAACTTCTGTGATGCCAACTCTTTCTCTAGGCACCTCCATGCTAGGCCTGCTGTGCCTGCTATGAGACTCTCTTGACCCTGTGCCCTGCCCATCTGCCAAGGTATTCACCTGATATCTGATTTTCAATGGCTGTCATCAGTTTGCCAAAGCTGAGACTCCCTTTATCTTGTCTGTCTGTGAGATTTGCACCAACTTACTGTCCTACCAAACATTAATTGTGAGATTGACTACAAAGGAATTCAAGAGAAGGAAGAGTACAACTTAAAAGAGTTTTAACTCCAAGAGCTAAAGATTCAATGTCTCCCTGGAGCCCAGCCAAAGGAGCACTATAATGCAAGCAGAGACCTTATGAGAAAGATGACCTTAGACCAAAGGAGCAGACGCTACCCATGCTAATTTCCAATGGCTGCTAAAGAGATAACCTTTAATTCCTCTTGAGCTCAATTTAATTGAATAAGCTAGAAATGAGAAAACAAAGAAGGAAAATGCTATGAAGTTTTTAGAATATAGGCTGAAATAATGTTTTACATTTTCAAATTTCTCTTATGTATGTGCATCATTTCACCTGCCTTGTAAATATCCTGGGTGTTAGATAGGTCAAGAATGATTAAGAAAATGTGGCACATATACACCATGGAATACTATGCAGCCATAAAAAATGATGAGTTCATGTCCTTTGTAGGGACATGGATGAAATTGGAAATCATCCATTCTCAGTAAACTATCGCAAGAACAAAAAACCAAACACCACATATTCTCACTCATAGGTGGGAATTGAACAATGAGAACACATGGACACAGGAAGGGGAACATCACACTCTGGGAATTGTTGTGGGGTGGGGAGAGTGGGGAGGGATAGCATTGGGAGATATACCTAATGCTAGATGTCAAGTTAGTGGGTGCAGCGCACCAGCATGGCACATGTATACATATGTAACTAACCTGCACATTGTGCACATGTACCCTAAAATTTAAAGTATAATAATAAAAAACAGAATGATTATTCACCTTTGATAATAGAGAAAATTAAAAGTGAAGAGATTTCCATTGTTTTTCCGAGGCCATAGCTCTGCTAGTAATTGGCAGAGCTGAGAAAGGACTCCAAATTCTAAAGCCAGTGTCCTTGCTTCTATGTCACATTTTTTCAATAAGTATGTACAAAGTTTAAGTAAAATGTAGCAGGCTAAAAGGGATACTTCTTCAAAGAGATTACTTCTTGCTATATTAAAATACTATGTCAATTACTTAGATTCTTTTCTAATTATTTTAAAATAATGTAAAACCTTTCAGCCTCTATACAATATTGATGAAAATATTAACTTTTCTAAATATTAAAACTTTAATTGGACTGGAACTATTTTATAACACCAGTCACATGTAGCTTCTATTATAAGTCAAGAGTGTCAAATATGGCAGGAGTAACAAAAATTATGATCATCTGCTGCAGGTAGGATGGTTGGGCTTTGAGACATTCCATTTACCCGGGAAAGCAACCAAATCAACAATGTTTGAAAGTAAAAGTAGAAAAGTGGCAGCTATGAGACAGGTAATCAGTCACCTAATCTATATGTGCAAACTAATAGGGAGGCCAATAGGGAAACTTTAAAGGCGTTCTAGCTGGACTTTGAGTTCCAACCCCATATCTCAAGAAGACTCAGGACTGACATGAGATTCCCCTAAATGTAGATTTCTTTCAAAGAGAAATAGCAGTTACACTTTGACCTGAAAAAATGCTGAATGATTTAATTTTTCCCACCCTTTTAAATTCCCCCAGAACCCCTGTTATATGGGCCTGAACATGACACTACATTGTATGTTGCAAATATATTTGGCTTCCTGCAGTGGCAATACTGAGGTTTCTCCAAAAATAATAAACGTGAATCAGGACCCTCTAGAAATCTGCATTTCTTGGTATAAGGAAAGGAATTTAACTATAAATTCAAATATAGCTTTGGAACTTATTACTTTCTTATTTAATCCTAGATAATACCATTTCTTATGTTCAGGACTCCAGGCAAACATAAGAGCATGGTGATGAACCACATTTTATTCCTCTGTGTTTCTTACCCTCGCAGAGGTTCTACCCTATCCTGCTATCTCCATTGTCCATGGGGTGATTCCAAGGGCTTTTTCTCAGCATCTTCTTTTCACCATTACAAGTATAGCTTTTGCCTTGGTTAAAATCCAGCTACTCATGAGAAGAACAAAATAACCTACCTAGTTTAGAGGATTGCAATTCAAATATCATTATTTGAGAGCTTACTGTAGGTAGAAAATATGGTGAGCAATGAGGAGGTGGTTGGAGATGAGAGCACTTGCCTTTGACTTGGGAACAAAAACATGTATAGTCAGCAAAATAATTGTGGACAAAGGATGGGGGAGGGCAGAGAGGGTGATGAATTTTCTCTGAATGTCCAGGGAAAAGCTTCCCAGAGAAGGACATTTGGGGATGTAGAGGATAAAGAGGGAAAAAACAATGGGAGAAAGGCATTGCAGGCCTATAGAAAACACAGCATGAGTGACGGAAGAGAAGGCATTGGCCGGTATGAAAACTTTAAATAGTCTAGCGTAGAAGAACCGATCATGACTGGCTGAGTATCACAGGGAATGAAAGAGGAACATTGGATTGGAGCCAGAATGCTGCGGCTTAAACACCAAAGTAAAGAATCTCAACTTTAGTTTGTCAGCAAAAGAGAAACACTGAAATATTTTATGGGCGGGAAGAGCATATTCTGATATGATGTGTTAAAGAGGACTCCAGTTGTGGTAGAAAATAATTTTTTAAAATATCTGTCAAATAATTTCTAAAAAAAGAAAACTTTAGTGGCTAACCTCTAAAATTGTAAAGTTAAGGTGGGTTATGATTATATCCAAGTTTGCAAAATGAGCTGTCTGCCTGGATTTGCCGAAAATATGATACAGGTATTGGAAAGAACAAAGTAACGATGGAAAATTGCTACGAAAATAGTATATTTAACAAAAAAAGGGAATTCTTCTTATAATCTTGTAAGGAAACAATAGCATATTCCCATGAGTCAGTAAAAATATTACATTGTGCAAGATCTTCAATCTTGAAAAGTTTGAAGAGTTAGAAGAATTCAGAGAGTTTTATTGGGATTATAAAAAAATAGCTTGCCAAGCATGCAGGCAATATTTTTCCTGATTTTTTAAAATTTAGCAGTACTATTTTTTTTTTGCCTCTCAAATCACAACCAGGTCTCAAGTGCTTTATTTTCTGAAAAGTCATGAAGAAAAAGAAAATCTAGTTATTTTTCAAGATAAAGAAAATGATACTTCGTATATAGCTCCTTCCTACCCCCGAGGTGATAATAGTGCTCCTTATCACACATCCTGACATTTGTGACACCAACGTATTAATGTATCTAGGGTGGAAGCCTTTACAAATGTCAGAAGGTGGCTATGAATTACAAAAGTAAAGAAAATACTGGAAACTACGTGGGAAATTATACCACTAACAAGTATAATATCAGGATAGGAGGTGATTAAGAGAGAGAGAGAGAAAGACACCAATGTGCAAATTATTCTCCTCTCCTATGGAAATAATACTACTACTTAAAAGATTATTGAAAGAAAATTACATGAGTCATCACATACAAAGCAATTAAAGCAGGCATATAGAAAACGCTTCACAAATATTAAGTTGTCACTTATATTGCCTGATGATTGGTTCATTTTGGAGGCTTCTCTTTCTACTCTCAAGTCCAAGACACCACATACTCTACTGCAACCAGTGTGTTTCTTTTTTCCTCCTTTCCCAATAAACCCTTAATTCCCTCTCAAAGGAGCTGACTATTAAATCTGACTCTTTCCCCCAAGCAATAGTTCAAATCCTTAAGGCTTTGTTCTCTGGCCTTTTGGATTCCTGGGCCCAGCACTTTTTCCCTATAAGAGCACAGCCCTGGTTAGATTCTTTAACACCTGAGACTCCCCTTTGAGAAGCAGTGCTGTTCCTTCTCTCCGGGAGTTTCTAGTCCAGATTAAAAGCTGAGAGAGGTACATTGAAAATGAAATAATGATACATGTTAACTTATAACAGTGTAAGAGATGGAACAGGTGATCCAAATACTAATTGAGGGAAACAGATTAAAAATATCATAAAGTTTTAGAGGATGTGATCAACCAGTATGGACTCGAGATCAGGAAAAGCTGCAATGGTCTTGAAAGACAGATGGGCATTTACAGGCTGGATAGAAAGTTTTTTTTTGGAGGAAGACTCATGACATGAACATCAACAGGAAAAAGGAATTTCACCAGGGAAAGGCACAAGACAAGAAGGCTTGGAGGCAGTGAGTAGACTACTCTGTGGACTGGCCTGGACTTTACTAGGTGTTTGCATAATGAAGCAGTGTAAAATGAGGTTGATGGGAAATGTTTAGGTTGAAAATACAGAGGTCCTTTTGTGTCCTCAGTAAAAAAGAGGATTCATCGATGATTTTAAAATGTTATGCTAAAGTCATTTCACCAATAGGAATCTTAAGGAAATGCACAAATTAGATTGCATAGTTCAAGATTGTAGCCAGAGATTTGAGTTCCAGTTATTTAGTTCATAAGATGATGAGAGCTATCAGCAAGGTGGTGGCTTTAGGAGGAGAAAGGGAAAGATGGATATGAGTGACACAAGCCAGGGAGAGGTGTTGGAACTTGGCAACTGAATATGGGGCAAAAAGGAAAAGGAGCCCAAAATGCCTCAGAGATTTCAGCCCCAGCGACTGAGAAAGCATGGTTCCACCAAGAAAAATGGGAGACAGCCAGGAAGGCTATTTTCCTAGTGCCATGTTGGAGTTAGATGCAATGGCAGGAATGTGGAAATCAATATTTAAGAACCTGCTTGAGATAGGGGCTGATGCTTAAAACACAATGCTGAGTTCTATTTGAGTTCTATGTTATTCTGCCAATTAAATATATTTCTTACAATTGGAAAGAACTCCAGCATTCACATAGCTCTTCCAGTTAGAGTAATTACCATTTGACAACACCAAAGGTAGAATGGATATTTCTGCTACCATTCTATAAATGAATTAACTGATAGCCTAAGAGGTTAAATAAACTATGCAAAAGTCTGACTGTATAGGGGACAGATGAAGAATTATATTTTCTAGCATATTATAAGGATCAGAGAATCAAAGAGGTTAAGAGAATTCTAGACTCTCAGAATTGGAAACATGACTGAGCATCTCCCACTCTTGCCACGTCATCTACAATGTTGTCCGCACATGGTCTTCCGGCCACCACTTAATAGCAGCCAGTGATGGGACCTCACTAACTTACAAGTGGAAGTTTTGATTTTTAAGATGCATTATTATTGGAAATTTTTGATGAATGTGTCAAAGAAAAATCTGCTCTCCTGCTATGTATTGGTGCTCCTTCTGTTCTTTGGAACTACTATAAAATTATTCTGTTCCCTTTTCTGTGTGATAGACTTTCAGATATTGAAGAAAACTATCATGCCATCCTATATCATCTGAAGCTGTTTATTGAATAACATGCCTTGTAGACCTTATGAAATTCTGGTCATCTATTTTTAAAAGGCCTCCACTTTTCATATTTCTTATAAATGATGAAGCCCAAGAATGAACTTAATATACCAGATGTGTTCTAACCAATGAAGAATGTTCCTGCCTTACCAAACCCTTATACTTGACCTGTCTACCTCTGTTGATGCATGATCAGATTTCACTTGCTTTAATAGCTGCCTTCTCACTTATGAAATCATGTTGAATTTGAAAGCAAATAAATCTTTATGACTTTTTAAAATTTTCTGTTGTTAAGCCACATCACCCCTATTCTGTACTTTGTGGTAAACATGAATATTGATATGTATTATGAATTCTGGCTTTTTACTTTCCTCTTTGCCATCTCATTCTAGAAATGTTGACCCAGCATTCCAGACTACCGGGACCCTTCTAAAGCCAAATTTTGTCATCCAATGTAACAACTTTAAGCTTCAGCTCAATTGCATATCTGTCAAACATGCTTTCTGCCTTTGTTTTTTTAAGTCCATAGCGAAAATATCAGCCATGATAGAGAGGAAGAGAGAATGTCATCCAGCTAATGTCTTTATCCTTCTTTGCACTAAATGACCAACTCCTCCATAGTCCTTCAACTGAGAGGTTACAAACTCTTTTCTTCAATAAGGAGGAAATGACCTGTCCTATTTTTTGCCCATTTTTTCCTGCTACTTTAGGCCAGTCTAAGTCAAACATCTGAACAGATCAAACTGAAGTTTCTTACATTATACTGCAGGCCATAGAGGAATTACAAGAAACCAAGTCTTGGTCTTTTGTTTAGAATCAATGGAAAATAATGCACTTTTCACATATTTAATGTTTTCATTTTACTGGGCTTTAAACCCCACATTTACAAATTCCTTTCTACCATGTTATCCCCCAACAAAATGCCCATTATAATGAGTAGTAATCAACTATACTGCACTGAGCTATGGATAGTGGGTTTTGTCTAATAATTAAGATATTTACTTCTGTACATCACCCTCACATTTATATCCTTCAAACCCAAGTCTCAGCAAAATGCAGATTCTACTCTCCAGTTCCTTCAGAGTCATGGGCACAGAGTCAAATTTGAATGTAAAATCTCTGAATGCCAAGGTCCATGTAATAACTGCAGCCCCCTTTCTCCTGATTATCTGTGCCAGTAAGGTAACCAGACTGGTGCTCTTATATGCTGTCATTCCAGGTTTTGAACACTGTGTGAAAGGTTTTCATAATGTAGAATTCTCGTCAAGTTTGCATTTGCATAACCATAGAAATCACCTTCTTCACGCTTATGGCGTATGTTATTTGTCTGTGTCCATTGAATGGGATATTTTCATTCTTACCACCTGGCAATTTGTTTTCTCTTCTGACATAGCTACCCTCTGTCCTGGGTTTCTGTCTCGGGACATTTCATATTGTAAAATGCACTCAAAAGACAAAGACATTAGTTTCTGCCCTTAAAAAACTTCTGTTCAGTAAATATCCTGCTAGAGACTTTAACAGAATAACAAGTAAAACTCTATGGCTAAAGAAGAGGAAGTCAGTTGAGTATCGTAACCTAAAACTATAGGGACCTTTGGGTTTACCTCATGTACAAGCACACACCTTATTTATGATTTCATTTCCTGATTAGTCCCCAAAGTCCCAGAGTTCTACAAAATAATGCCTTAGGATTAAAAACATGCCTTTCTATAAAACTATTTTAAAAGATTCAAGCACAGATACAGTTTATGCTTTCATAGCTTAACTCTTTTTACCTTCTCCTATGAAGCTTTCTAGGCCCTCAACAATATCTCAATTATATGAAGTTCAGTGACATTCTTCTGTTCTTGGGTTTCCCAAATCATATTTCATGGAACACTTGTATTCCCAAAAGTATTAGCCCAGTGATATAGGTGTCCTATGGCCTAATAATTTTAGCAACAAGGTATATTAATAAACGATCACACAGATCTCTTTACCACAGTATGCCTCAGAGCCTCTACCATGTTAATAAGCGTTGCGAATTTTTAGGAGTGCGATGTCATCTCTTAACTTCCATAGGCCCTCTACTACCTAGAGGCAGCACAAGTTTAGTGATGGGTATAGAATAACAGTGGAAAACAGTATTTTAAAAACTATGTCAAAATTATACTTGGAGAACTACAAACACTTTAGTTCTCCTTAGATAGTGCCGAGACTCCCGGGGTTTCTCTTGGTTACTTGGTGGGATTGTCCTCTGTCTCTAGTTCATGAGGGTGAATTACCTACTGGCTGCTAAAGTTAAAAACAACAGTACTTAAAAACTCATAACCACCAAAGATGTCACTTCTTTGGAAGCCTTTGCTGGCTCCTTAGATAACAGAATTGCATGCCTCCCCCATTATCTGTATTTTCAAATCATTTTTCTAACACCTGCAATGTATTGTTGAAGTCATTTGTTTAAATGTTGGTTACATTTCCTACTAGATCATAATCCCTTTTGGAGCAACCACTGTGTCTCTTTTGCTTTATAATGTTAGCATCCAGAACAAGATCTGGCTTATGATACAGATTTAATAAATATTTATTAAAGAAAAGGGGGAGAAAACAGGTGGCACAGCAGACACTACCACAGATGCTGTCAAGTATTAAGGTGACTGAAGAATCCACAGTGCAATCTTACAAATTAGACAGTAAATCTTGTGGTCATCCTTATAAATGCTGTCACTCATACTACTTTATATACACTGTTAAAGAACAGTTTTTAAAAGAGAGTATAATTGTGATATTCATGCAGTTATAAAATGTGTCAAAATGTTATTCATCAATTAGTGAGAGAACCAAGTAAGATGTTACTACTGTCTCAAAGGAGAATTCCAGAAACCAAGCATATACAAGCCATAAGCAAAGCTGGAATAGAGGCAAGACAGATTTATCCGCAAAGCAATATTCAGTTTTATTCCACCCCAAATAATTAATTTGTATTACTAGGGACAAAAATCATCTATACTGTTATTATTAATTTTCTACAATTTATAGAGTTTTAAAATAGCCCAAGGACAATGAAAAGTGAAAATAACACAAATGTGTATCATAGACAGAATACCCACTAATCTTTTCTGCTCCTTTTTCCCCAGAAGTGGCAAATTTTCATTTTATCAGTTTTGGTTTTCCTTCCCTCTCTTCCTCTTCCTCTTCCTGCTCCTCCTCGTCCTCTTTTATTATAATCATCTAGCACTTTTGCTCAGGTTTTATAAGACTGGGGCTTACCTGAGAAATATTAAGAGAGAAAGTGCCTTCCTTTCCAGAGTTCCCCTCCTACTCTTGGCTCAGTTTCTAGCATTGCTCTTTACTCTCAGGCACAGTTATTTCTTTGGATGGCTCCTTGATTCATTATGTAAACAGTCCTCCAGAGAGCACCCCACCACCCTTCTAGGTGATACAGAGTCAAGACCAATCTACATTTATGTGTATCCCCCTCAATACATCCATGAAATCTTTTTTCCATCCTTAAATACTGTGTTTCTCAAAGAAAGGAATTGTCGTATTTTTTCATCCATTAAGGCACCTGAAACAGCTCTGGACTAATAGTCCTCTAAATACTTTCTGCATGTGAAAATGTTTAACATTCTTTATAAGATCCAGGTGTAGAACAATTTAAAAATTACGTTTTGTCTTTTCCTAAAGAGAAGACATTTTTTCTGTGCCTCCTTTTCATAGCATATGTAGTTTTTGCCAAAGCCTGTGTTTTCACAGAGCACCTAGCTAGAATCAGTAAATGGAATTTCAAAGGACCATAGGTTTCTTTCTTCCTGGGGAGGGTATCTGTAATTGTACCAGTCTTTCTTAAGTTTAAATCCCAATTGCCTAATTTCTCTGGCCTACACCCTGAATCTCCTCTACAGTATACTCTCTGAAAGTACAACCAGATGCTTGCCAATACCCATAAAATTTTTCTGCATCTCCTCTTGAATAGGGAAAACAAACTGAGAAAACTATGATATTTCAGCTCATTGAAATGTCTTGCCTGAGAAATTCTTAAGGAGTGGGAAAGAAGAATGACACATACCCATTTAGGAGAGCGTCTCTGAATAATTTCTTGAGCTTCTTTGACATATTTTGTTCTGTGCTAATTATAGATCACAGTGAGCCACAGTTACTAGTGAGTGCTTTGTTTCCTCTAGCATTGTTGGTATGGGAAGAGAGAATGAGAACTGTTTATCTAACCTTAATAGAATGTTATAAATCTATTATCATTTATAAACAGGTAGAAAAAAACAACCTTAGTTCTATCATATATCTCTAGACAGTCTGCATTTCCAAGAGCTGTCTGTCTGTGCATAACGCTTGTAGTATGAAAAATGCTAACATCCCTCAGTGACCATATTTATTGTCAATTACCATATATCTTCTCTATTATCTTATTTATAAATATTGGAAAATTTTGAGTTTGGTTGAATAAAAATAGCAAAAAAAAAAGTTTTATTATATTTATCAGGCACAAAGTTCAAGGGGTGTTGGATTTCCAAGGACCACTCTGCTTCGTCAGGTTGGCCTATATCTGCACCACTGTGTGATTAGAGGATGGGGCAGATGGAGTGGCAGACACCTGACCTAGAATCTCAAACTGGTATCTGGAAAATATGTGGCTGGAAGCTACCTTCCCTATGAAATTTTGACAACCCTTGGTATTTTTCTCATATTCAAGAAACGGAAGTCAATAACCAGGTTGATAATTGTTACCTAAACCTGTTATTCTATAAGGATTCTGACTGCTACATCAGCATGATCTCATTTGTTTAAAATTTTGCATAAGAGATAAAGGCTTAGGCCTTCTGGGATATGAGGTCTGTGATGTTGAGTGTCATTTCAGAGATGTCTAGGGACCTGAATTAGACGTTAATAACTTAGCAATGGGAAAATGATGGAACCATTTTTTTCTATCTTGCATTGATCAAATTGTATTATTCCATTTGAGCTTCTCTATTAGAGTAATAAATTCTGTCCTCCAATACTTCTCTCTAAATGCCTCTGCTTATTTTTTTTCTTTGTAGCAATACTTTCATGCAGGAGGAAATGGCCTGAAAAAGAATTTCTTGGAGAAAAGCCCAGATCTTCAGTCTCTGAGATATGCTCTCAGTCTTTATACCCAAACTACTGATGCCTTGATAAAGAAATTCATAGATACTCAAACCTCACAGAGTAAGTAACACATAGGACCTGAGAATAAGGTAAACTGAATACTAAAATAAAATTTAACATCAGAATTATTATACATAGTCCCAATAATTTTTTGCTGTTGTGAATTGAAGTATCATTAAAAATGGAGAGTTATGGTTAATAGAGAATACCAATTTTTTAGTGTTCATGAATTATAATTTTATAAATAATTTTAATAACACTAAGATGTATTTAATACTAAAGCTCTATGGAATGGCTGACTTGTTGGTGATTTTAACTTCCATAAAACTACTTTAAGTAAAATCTACTTTTTAATATTTATGACCAAGATATTTTCTTCAATTCAGTATAAAAGACTCAGTGGATTTCTGGTCTTGGTATCTTCCAAAAAATGATAATAATTCCCTAAATCCTAATTTCGAATGTAAAATCCTGTGCTCTGGGGTTTCCATAAGGGAAATCTTATTTTACACTCATTTCATATGAAAAAAATTACAAGATTTCTTTGAAACAGGCCAAGAGGCAGGCTTGTTTCATGTGTTTCATATCTTTGAAACTCAGATATGTTTCATGTGTCAAAGTTTCCACCTCATAAGCTTCTAGGATATTACTGTTCAAAAATTTTTCTTTCAAGTTGCTTTGTGATTTATTATATTTTGGTGATTATATGCATTTAAGATCTGGCATTTCTAAGAGATTATTGAAAATGTCAGTACGAGTCAAAAGAGCCAAATGCAGGCTCAAACTTCAGAACCTAATAAGTTATACTACAGAAATAATAAAAGTAAGTAAGAAGACACTAACTTCATTCATGAAAGATCCTTGGAAAAGGGAACATACAGATAAGTTTTTAACTGTGATGAAAATACCCTGGACTCATCATTGTTTCCTCTTGGATACATTAATTTTTCTACCTATATCAAAGATAAAGCTAAAGGTGCTAGGTAGGTAGTCTGCCTATAACACTTTGTGCTTTTTGATACTGTCCAATTAAAAACTACAATTATCCCTTTTCATATATCTCAGGTTATACTCTGGGATATTTCCAGAAAGGGAAAAGTCGAGCTCATGAGAGATTGTCAAGAGATGCAGAAATATTCAAAACATTATTCCCTGAATGCATGCTCATGCTCCCTCAAGGTTTTCTAAACTTTATAAATACGAATACAATTCTAATATATCAAATAAATAGTGTTGTAGCTTTACTCCAAGAAAGAAATGAGTATGTAAAACTTTTGCTTCATCTTTATAGGTTTACATTTATGTGTACACCCCCCCCAACACACACTCATATACATATACAGACAGTCATCCCTCGGTATCCCTGGGTAATTGGTTCCAGGACCTCCCACGGATAACAAAATTTATGGATGCTCAAGTCCCGGATATAAAAAGGTATAGGAGTTGCATATAACATATGCACATCCTCCCATATATTTTAAATCATCTCTAGAGTATGTAGAATATGAAAAAATGTAAATGATTGTTATATAGTATTGTTTATGGAATAACAACAAGAAAAAAAGCCTATACATGTTCAGTACAGATGCAATTTTTAAAAATATTTTCCATCCGCAGTTGGTTGAATCTATGGATGCAGAACCCATGGATATCAAGGGCCGACTGTGTGTGTGTGTGCATACATCTATGTATGTTTGTTTGTGTGTGTGTGTGTGTGTATATATATAATCAACTATGGCATATGGAATTTGGCATAATTATCTTTTTATTACATGTATTATATGAAAACATTAAAAACATATGGGAAGAGGAGAGGATTCTTAATTCTAATAACTCACTGACAATATAATTGGTTTTACTCTTAGTTTATTTCCTATTTCCTCATTTTCTGTTTTTTTTCTGAGTATTCAATTTTTTTTCAGATAACTGAAATTGGTAGGATATAGATATGAAATGGTTTTTAATTTTCTCCGTTAACTACCTGTAAATATGCCTTGTGGAAACTTATTTCCACCTCCTCCAGCCCTCCTATCCACCCTCGCCCAGCTGCCCTCACCAGACATGCTCAGGCCCAAAGGACTTAGTGTATAAAAGGGAGCCTGATGTGCCACTTACTCCTCCTTCCCCATCCACTTACAGGTCCCTCTATTCCTCAGTGTTTTGGGGAATGGAAACTAAAGGGGAAGAAGAGGCCCTCAATGCTTCCTATATGGTTGCATCCAAATGCTGGTCTCTCGTGTGTGTTTCTGGGGACCCTCCTATCTGTACATTTCCTTGAGGAGTGAAATCTATTTCAGATCGATTCCTGTCAGTGTCTCCTGTGACTGCCTACTGCAGCATATGCCATAGATTCTTGCTACTTGAAAATCCATTCCTTGTGGCTAGCCCTCTGGAGTGGGATTCCAGCAAGTAAGCTAAAGCCCAACTTCCTCTTGTGAGGTTCACTTGAGCCATACAAAACTCATACATTTTTTTCAAATTGTTGGTGGTAATGGAGACTTCTCCACTACTACCCACTTTCTCCACCCTGCCATTTCTCTAAAATTCTCTTCTCTACCTGTACATAAGCATTTATACTTCCACATTAGGGGAGGGACAATGCTATGGCTTGATGTAACATGACCATGTTCAATAAAAAATGGAGGCAAGCTAAAGTCTTCTCAGTTAGTGAATCCAGGATTTCTGAGTAATACTCATTCCCTCTCTTTTTTTGATTCTATCACAATCCCATCTCAATATTCATGACCATAGACTGAGTAATAAAGTTAGCCAACAATACACCCTTTGGAAAATTGTGATGGGCAAGAGAGATCGATGAAAATTAGCTACATTTTAGAATTATTTATAAAACCATAAAAATGAAAATATAGTAGAAGATACAATACTTATTTCTGTAACAAATCCTAAAGTTATAAGTTTGTACTTATGACTTCCAAATTCTTCTGTCCAGTCCATGTTCTCTTTGGCGCCAAAGGAAACTCAGCTTCCAAGATCCCTTAAGTGACAGAGAAATATAGAAAAGTTTAATTATTGGGGTCTTCTTTATATAAAGTGCTATACAATTCTTTGAACATTTGACACTGGACATGCTGAAATAGAGGCATTTGGGTTCCACCCTTTGTATTCCATTGGTGCTCTTCCTGCAGATGATCATTTCCAATCAATGGTAGGATCCATTATCCTGTACCTGTTTTATTCTGGTGGCATGGTGTCGAAAATGACCAAATGAAGTCTCAGTTTCCAGTGCATATTAGTCCATTCTCATGCTGCTAATAAAGACATACCCAAGAGTGGGTAATTTATAAAGGAAAGAGGTTTAATGGACTCACAGTTCAGCATGGCTGGGGAGGCCTCACAATCATGGCAGAAGACAAAGGAGGGGCAAAGGCATGTCTTACATGGTGGCAGGCAAGAGAGTGTGTGCAGGGGAACTGCCCTTTATAAAACCATCAGATCTCATGAGACTTATTCACTAGCACGATAGCAACACAGGAAAAACCCACCCCCGTGATTCAATTACCTCTCACCAGGTCCATCCCATGACATGTGGGAATTATGGGAGCTACAATTCAAGATGAGATTTGGGTGGGGCACAGCCAAACCGTGTCACGGTGTAAATATTGTTGCAATTATCCAAATAACTGTCTAGCACTTAGCACAATACCAAATACCCATGAATAGTCATTGTATTTCATTTTTGTTATTTTAACTTAGATTTTGTTATATGATTTAGGAAGATCATACTGGTGTTATAGTATCAGTCAAATATAAAGTAGTAATAGCTGACACTGCTTACTGCAAACGCCTGCCACTCTGCCTGAGGAGCCACAGGCACAGGCTCGGTCCTATGCAGGACCAGCTGGAGTGCCAGAGGGTTAATGCCTCAGGGAGCAGCCCCCTACCAGTGAAATACAGGAAGTTGGTGGGTAAGAAAGGAAGAAGGGAAAATCTCTATCTTCCTCATTTGTGACCAACTCTGATGTGTATTCTACATATACAGCACTCCAGAGTTTCCCTATGAGATGGGATCCAGTTTCCCTCAGAAGGCTGGCTTGACACACACTTACTTACTTTTTACTTACTTATTTTTTTAGCTTATTTACTTTTTTTTCTTTTCTCACCTCCTGGCTCCTTTCCCAGTGTTTCCTGTGATCCCTCCCCAGGCAGACCACTTACCTTTTGATGCTTGTCTCAGGTTTACTTCTGGGAGAACCCAAACCTAAGGTCAGGTGGCTAAAAAGCAGGGCGCCAGATCCTGGGTCAACACGTATCTAGACTCTGTGCCCTGACCTCTATGTACACCTCTCCTTGAGGACAAGCAAAAAGGCTCACTACCTTGAATGAATGTTTCCCCATTACTTGGGCTTTTTCTCTCATGTGTTCTTAATTTAGAAATACAGAACTAATTAATGAAATACAACTTTTAAATGAGCATTATCTGGGAAAAAAAGCTGTATTTTTTTCCAAATAGTAAGCATAATCATTTACCTTATGATCATAAAACCCAAAGTGATTTTTTTGTCTCTTTAATTTTTTTTTTTTTTTTTTTTTGAGATGGAGCCTTGCTCTGTCGCCTAAGCTAGAGCGCAGTGGCACGATCTCAGCTCACTGCGGCCTCTGCCTCCTGGGTTCCAGTGATTCTTCTGCCTCAGCCTCCTGGGTAGCTGGGATTATAGGTGCACGCCACCATGCCCGGCATTTTTGTATTTTTTTTAGTAGAGATGGGTTTCACCATGTTGGCCAGGCTGGTCTCAAACTCCTGACCCCAGGTGATCTGCCCACGTCAGCCTCCCAAAGTGCTGGGATTACAGGTGTGAGCTACCGTGCCCGGCCTGTCTCTTTAATTTTAATTCATGTTCTGTGGGGGAAATTACGGTTTCAAACTGCATTGAATCATTATTTAAGTGTTATTTAATCAAAATGTGTGTTGTATAAAAAGTCTTGTGATTCTTTAGAAATCTAAGTGCACTTTTAAAAGCATTTGTGTTTTACTTTTCTTATTCTCATATAATTTCCCCTTACTCCATTTTCTTCTTTTCCTTTCTCATCTCCTTCTCTTTTTTCTGTTTTTCTCCCTTGCTTGTGTTAGAAAAGTAACTATTGCATTTAATATAAGGAAAAAGTCAGTAACTTATAATCGATTTTTTTCACTATTTTCAGGCTTTAAGACATACTTCCCTTTAAAAATATGTTTAATTGAATTCAACTTTTTAATAAACGGGTTTATAATAAATGGTTTAATAAATGGGTTTCTAAGTATGGAAATGCCTCTTGTATCTTGCTCGTTTATTCTTTTTTCCTTCTTCACCTCTTTCTTGCTCTTTTCTCTCCTATTTTTGTACTCCTTTCCTCCTTCATTATTCTCTTTTGGAAGAGATTTGGATGTCATCTTTCTGTAGTAGTTAGACAAAAAGAAAAAAATACAAGGAATTGAATCCCATTAGAAATTTATGAGCCAAATAATTCAAATGTGATCTATCATATTGGAAAAACAGTCTTCTCTCTCTGTTCCAAACATGGAAAATAAACAAATCCAAAATGGATGTAGAAGTATTCTTAAGTTTTTAAGTGGAACTGAGAATTAAATATATAAGAGTCACATGTTTATTATTCTAGAAATGTACTGCAATATTAAAACACCATCTTATTCTGCATCCATTTAACAAACATTTACTGAGTGTCCCCTCTGGGCTAAGTTTCATACAGTGAGAAATATGTTCAAAGGTGGATATGATGTTATGTATGCAAGTTGCTCTAATATGGTGCTTCTCAAGTAGGGGTGGTTTTCTCCCTCAGGAGACATATGGCAATATCTGCAGAGCTTTGGTTGTCACATCCTGGAGTGGTGGTCATGTTACTGGCATCTAGTACAGAGGCCAGGAATGCTGCTAAACATCCTACAGTGCACAGGACAGCCTTACCTGTAATAAAAATTCATCTGGCTCTAAATACCAATAGTGCTCAGTCTAGGACACCCTAATCTAACACAGGCTGAAAAGTGAGAAGTGAAATTTTGGTCTGAGGAGACAGAAAAGGCAGAGAGGTAGGTGAGTATATTGGGTCATGAGAAGGTAGAAGAAGAAATGTATTCTGGATAAAGAAACTCTCCAGGAAAGTATGTACTTGCGCTCTTATTTTAAAATCCCAATATAGCAAGCATGTCCACAGTATATTTTTACTGGCGAAAAAACATAATTTTTTTAAAACAAAATTCACCACATCACCCCCTATTTTAATCAATAGATATTATTAAAAGTATCTTAAATTTCCTTGCACCATTAAAATATGTAGAAATACTGTGGTAGGTTTAATGTAACATTAGCAGAAATTTTAATATATGTTGGAATTACGACATGTTATTTCTCCAAAATTTGACTCAGTGGTTTAAAATTGATAGTTAGCTTGAAATATTACATTTCTTATTGCTGTTTTTTCTCAAGAATGCATTACTTACAGTTTTAGAAGCTGGTAGAAAATTCATTTCTTGCATCTTGATTACAATGTTAATTTTAAAAAAAGGTTTTTCTCTAACAACTATTTCATGATACCAAGGGCTCTTTGAATATTTCATGCAGGAGCAGACAGTGAAAAATGAATAAAACTTGAACATATTAAATACAGTTTTTTCGATGAATAACACAATTTGAAATAAGGCACAGAATGATTAATTGCTGAGCCATCCTCTGTTTCCTTCTCTGAGTTTTATTGCAGCTTGAGTGACCTGAATCACAAAAGCTTTACACAGAAAAGGGATATTTTATATAGAAGTTACAACAGTCCCATAAAAATATTAATAGTTAATGCCTATGTGAATTAAAATACAAGAGCTGAAGTGTTTGTACTCTATGATCTGTCCTCTTTTTTCATTTTTAATGAGTGAAGTCTTTGAGTCTGCTTATTTTAAGTTTCTTAACATTAAATTAGATCATTTTGATCATTTTAATAACCTGTATCCTGCTGAAGTAGAGTATAACGTATTTTAATTTGAGATGGAAAGCAGATAGCTACTGATTCCCATCCTGGAATCTATTAATATACTTCAGTACGCCTAGTATATTGCATTAATGTCATGTGGAGATTTCTCACTCTTCTTTTTATTGGTCATTTTTATAATTTAAGTGGAAGAAATATGTCATTTATTTATTTATTTATTTTGAGATGGAGTCTGTCTCTGTCACCCAAGCTTGAGTGCAACGGCATAATCTCGACTCACTGCAACCTCCACCTCCTGGGTTCGAGTGATTCTCCTGCCTCAGCTTCCTCAATAGCTGGGATTACAGGTGCCCGCCACCACACCCAGCTAATTTTTGTAATTTTAGTAGAGACGGGGTTTCACCATGTTGGCCAGGCTGGCCTTGAACTCCTGACCTCAGGTGATCTGCCCACCTTGTATCCAGAATATAGGATGAAAAGTTTAAATACCAGATTATATATCCAAGCACACTTTTATTGTCAGGTGTAAAATTTGGAAGCATCTCACACATAGTTATTTGGGATCATACCACCTAATGAAAGCATTATCTCTAATTATATTCCTCAAACTATATTCCAGAAGTAGAAAATAAACCCTTTTCTGAAATGGTTCACTGTGGAAAGAGTGAACCATTTTCTTATCAGTAATGCAGAAGAACTTAATATTTCATTGGCAGAAAAACTGTTCTCAAATTTAAAAAAAAAATAATGAGCTTTTTGGCCAAGGGCCACCGCTGAAATTTCAACTGGATAGCCACCTCTGGAAAAAATGCTGAGAAATGTCTTCAGTTCCTATGCTTGGCCATTTTCAACTTAATACTGATTTTAAAACATAGAAGTTATTTCTCATATTGGCTAAGCTTGTCAGAGATAATCAGAGATCTGGAATCCTATCCAGCATGTCTATGTCACTCTCTGCCCCTTAGGCACCATTGGACTATCTAGAATTTCCTTCTAAGACAAGAGGTTAGCATTTCTCTAGAGTCTTAAGTGTAAAACTGAGGAGAATCTGTGAAATATGGCTCTTCAAACATTGCAGTCTTTCTGATGACATTCACTTCACCAAGGTGGATGAGGGTCTTCAGAGCAGTCAAAGAGCTACGCACAAATACCTTTAATAAGAGGGGTACTGTGATATGATTCTAAGGATGTTGACTCCAAAAGTAGAAATGGCAAATATTAAATAAGGTTACAGTGAAGATAAGCAAACATCTTGTGCACTAACCAAGTTGTCTACCTCTGTGCTGTTCCTCCCTCGAATCCTGCAAGACCAGTGACATTCTCCACACTTCTCAGATTAAGACACGATGTGTAAAGATTTTACTCACAAATAGATTTTTTAAACTTGCTAAGGTAGTTGGTCAAGTAGGTAAGTGACAGGGACAATGCCCCTCCCACTGTCTCACACTCGTTTTCACCAGAAAGAAATCAGTCTATCATAATTCCTTCCCACAGCCCATGCTTTCTTCTCACTAGCTTTAAATAATTGGGTGTACTTCCTTCTCCATACTCTACATGTTAGTATCACTGAATCTCTCTTCTGTTCAGGAGATGATCTTTAAGCTGATACTTAGTTTTCATGTTGGCAATAAATCCCCTCCGCAAACTTCTAACTTCTTCCTCTGCTCCCCAGTTTCACTTCATTCTGGCTGCAGTTACTGGGTAGGCTCAGTAGCCAGGACACCTTTTAAGTAATAAACAGAGGAACTGACGTTGTAGAAATCCAAGCTAAATGTAAGAAAATACATCCTGCTTCCAGGACACTCTTTCTAATATAGCCTGGAGTCTACTGTACGCCTGTAGGACATTGCTGCATTGCTCTGTCCTCCCTGTGTCCCTCTTCTCCACTCTTGTCCCCCACCAGCACATGGATTCATCTTGTGACAGTTCCCTAGCACAGTGAGTCATTTGGTGATTGATAATTGGCAACCCTCTCTTCTTACAATGTAAGCCCTAGTAGGACAGGCAGTTTGCATGTTCATCTTTGAAATCTAAGTGCCCATTACAGTACTGGATGCAAAGCAGGTGCTTACTGAGTTATAGAACAAATGAATGCTATAAAATTCAATGCAGAAAATCTCAAATTGTGTAATATAACATAGTTCTCATATTTGAGTGTATGTGATTACAGACTTTTATTGTAGCAACTATGTTTGTGGTCCTGTTCTAGACACTAGAACATCCAAAGTGTGTATGTGTGCATCCTTAGAAAAAAGCTTGTAATTTTACAACTGATACTATTCACTAATTATCATACAAGATAAAAGTAAGTGCCATTGGAGAAATACAAAGGGGCATATAAAATTAGAAAGAGAGAAAAAGACTACTTTTTTTTTTTGGCAAACTCTTGAAATCATGATGTTTTATTCAGTCTGTTACATGAAACTCAAAAACCGACCAGGAAAAAATGAAGTATGCCACTGTGCACAGTTTAGGTCACTGAAAGATCCATTTATCCTTTCATGTGACTTAGTTTTAGGAGCATTTGTCATATGCCAGGCTTTGTGCTAGGTAAATTACCATGAAAGTCTATGCCAAATATCTCCATTTGCCCCTCCTAATCTACTTTCCCCCACTCCGCAGGAGGCTGAGCTGTGTGGGTCACAGTCTTGAGCAGGCTTACTCCCTGTTTCCCAAGTGGTTCAGAGAGCAGGGAGCCCCTCCTAAAAGGGAAGACTACATTCAGATATTCCTTCTCCAGGCTCCCTCTGGACAAGGTCCTCTCAGCCTGGCTCTGTCCTTTGACTGTAAGCTTCTCAATGTCTTTCCTAGAAAACTCTCTCTTTCCAGGTTCCAGTAGCTCCTTCCTCCCCTCATGGTTTACAGATGAGGGCAGTTAGCAGTTCCACTTTCCCTTGTCGTTTCCCTAGAGCCCAGCGAAATCCTCATAAAAAGTCTCTTCTCAAACCATCCTAAAATTCCTCAAATTCTGGTTTCCATCTGTTCACTATTTACACTCTGATACTTGAAAAATCTTTAGAGTTTTGCCAGGTTTTCTTCCATGGCAACTCCTTCATTTGGGTCAAAGATTAACATGTTGAAATAAGCATTTCAAGTATCAGAATAATCCTCTTTGGAGTGAGAGAAAACATCAAATTTTGATGACTCCTTTGTCCAGAATGAACAAAAGAGCTTTCCACAGAAATATTTCCATTATAATCTGGGCAGGACATCAAAATCCCGAATCCCACTTTCTCAGAATACAGTTTATTTGGCCCAGCATTTTATCTTTTCTGGAAATCTGAAATCAGATTAAGACAACTGGGAATCATTTGTAAAGTCACTTGTAAAGTTTAAGAGTTCTCACAGCATAGAATAAGCACATGTTTATTGCATGTGATGCCGTGGGGAAATTATCACTTTTAATGTACTGGCAGACTAAAATGTACATATTTTTAGCTCGGAATAGGTGTACTTCTAGTGTTTCTTCATTCGTCTTTTGTCATGAACACTTGAAAGATTACATTTTTTATCGCACTCACATTTTTAATCAACAACTGTATATATGATGCATTTCTTTATTTCTCAATTTGGTGAGAGCCAGATCTTATTCCAAGGTTATGCTGAATATCAGTGATTAGAATCCCTGTTTCCTGACTTCAAGTGTTCCCTGTTACTTGCCTCTCAAGTACTAAGATTGGTTTAAATAATTATGAAGGTAACATACATATATTTTCAAAAGAAACAAAAGCACTCGACATTTGTTTACATCTAAAGTTACGTATAAAGTTTACATATAAATAACCACTCACACTGCAGTTTACTACCATTTATAAGCACCTTCATGTATTTTTGTCACTTGAGTCTCAGAACAACCCTCTAAAGTCAGACAGAGGGCCAGCACCATGGCTCACGCCTGTAATCCTAGCACTTTGGGAGACCAAGGTGAATGGATCGCTTGAGGTCAGCAGTTCGAGACCAGCCTGGCCAACATGGTGAAACTCCGTCTCTACTAAAAGTACAAGAATTAGCCGGGCATGGTGAAGCTGGGACTACATGCCTGGCTCCTGGGTGCCCTTTTGTGACAGTCATCTCACCCAAGAGCAATGGATGTCACTGAAGTGATTTAAGCAAGAGTGCAACATGGGTAATAGACTGAAGGGAGACAAGACAGGAGCAGACAGACAAGTTCCAGCCTCCAGTAAAAATCCAGGTGAGACACGGCATGGGGCTTGGATGGTGGAATAGTGACAGAGAAATATGGGCAGACTCATGATGTAGTTCAGCAGTAAAATAGGCAAGTGTTAGTGAAATAAATCTTAAGTTAATAAAAGTTAGGATATAAAATTTATTCTACAGGATTCCAAAATAAAGCAACAATTACTTCTGTGTGATGAAAGTGTGGTTGATTTTTTTTTCTCTGCCTGCTTATGGTTTTCTGTACTTTCAAATTATCCCAAAATGTCTAGATATTTATTTTTGAATTATAATTTTATTTAAAAATATAAAAAATACACTTTCTTATGCAAAGTAAATTAGTTTAATTGATTGCCAAGGTGCAGTTTATTCAAAGTGGTAGATTTTGAAGTCTTCTAAGGCCTTGGATTTAAATCTGAGCTGGAATAAACAGCCCAATTAAACTTTCTCTTGGCTGGGCATGGTGGCTCATGCCTGTAATCCCAGCACTGTAGGAGGCCGAGGCAGGCAGATCACGAGGTCAGGAGATCGAGACCTTCCAGCTAACACAGTGAAACCTCGTCTCTACTAAAAATACAAAAAATTTAGCCAGGCATGGTGGCACGCACCTGCAGTCCCAGCTACTTGGGATGCTAAGGCAGAAGAATGGCTTGAACCTGGAAGGCAGAGGTTGCAGTGAGCAGAGATCACTTCACTGCACTCCAGCCTGGGCGACAGAGCAAGACTCTGTCTCAAAAAAGAAAAAAAAAGAAAAACTTTAGGATTTAAAGAATCTTATAATTGCTTTGTGAGTAGCACAATCGCCTGGAGTGGGACCCACATGTTACTGTATAATACACCGATTAAAATTAAGTGCTGAGTTAATGATAAAGCAGGTATTTTGAAAATTGTGTAATACCTTTTTATTATGGGTAGCTATGATACTTTTTAATATTTTTGTTACTGCTGTTTGTTTTGTTTTAGGTCTGGTTAGAAAGTAAAACAGGTTAGAATAAGTTGTCTGGGAATCTTATGGAAATGCTGACATGTCAGAAAATTACTCTTCAAATCACTGAGTCAAGAAAGCAAAATGCAATACAATTTCTCTGCACCCACTGAGCCACCACGCCTGTTTTTGTTCACTGAGAACAGGTTTGGTGACTAATGGGGTCAGTGGCGTTAATTGGAAACTGCAGACTACTGCCTCACAACCTGCACGTGTCCTTCACAGCTGATTTCTGAGCGAAGATGGGACATTTTCTCCTACAGTTATCCTTTGGCACTGGAAGTTAAGCCTTGCTATTACGTGTTTAATCTATCTTAGAATAAGGAATATAAGCTATGTTAAATGGCATAAAAATAGTAAACCTAAATCTTTAAAGGTTGGAAGCCAACCTTGTACAAACCTCTGGTGTAAAACTCTCTGCTTATTTATGGAAGAAAGGCAAGAAATGCGACAACAGGTGAATGGAGAGCTATGCAGTCATGGCCCAAGCATGTGCTCTGGTTCTGCCTGGCTGTAAGACCTGGGATAAGTCACTTATCCTCTCTAAGCCTCAATTTTGTCATCTGTAAGAATGGAAAGCGTAATAATTCATACCGTGTGGAGTTGCTGGGAGAACTATAAGTGATAATACCCGTGAAACACTTTGCACATAGAAATCCCCATAAATGTTCATCATTCTTATGGCATCATCGTCTTCATTAGATGTACTCTGTCTCAGAGGTGACTCTTTCGTTTACAAAACATTAAGAGAGACCCCTCAGGATGCAGCTCCCTAAGCAAGTAAGCCAGTAATCACGTGTTCCTCTGTGAGCTGTACCTCCACATTCCTAAGAGGCTCTTGGAGTGACTGAGAGATCTGTGACACCTGAATGATTCACACCTGCAGTTTCTAGGAACCCCTTCTCCATACACTCCATGGTTGTCAAATAATCATATATTTATTGAACCTGTACTGTGCACAAAGCACTGTGCTAGGTATGTGACACCAGGGATAGATTCTTTGCTCCAAGAAGCTCATGATGAAGATAAAACAACTGTATGAAGAGAAAAAAGAATCATCCAGGGTAGTTTATGCTAGATGCCAGATGAATCTAAAGATAAAGAGTAGAGGCTTTCAGAAGGGGAGAGATGACTGTGATGGGAGAGTTGGGAGCCTTCGGGGAAGATGTATGGTTCAAAGTGGGTTTTCAAGAAGATGTGGGTCTCAAGTAAAGAAAGGAGAAAAGTAGGCATGTCAGAAAGACACAGAGATCAAAGCGACAAGAAGACCAATCAGAGTGGAGTAGAAAGGTGCTCTCAAAGTATAGTCCCAGAACAGCAGCCTCAGGATTACCTGCTCAGGCTGTCATAACAAAATACAAAGACTGAGTGGCTTAAACACAAAAACTTATTTTCCAGTTCTGAAGGCTGGGAAGTCCAAGATCAATGTGCCACCAATTCCATTTCTGATGAGGGCTCTCCTCCTGGCTTGCAGACAGCCTTCTTCTTGCTGTGTCTTCACATGGCTGAGAGAGAGATCCTAAGTTCTCTCTGGTGTCTCATTTTATAAGGACACTAATCCCATCAGGCCAGGGCCCCACCCTATTACCTCATTTAACCTTAGTTATTTCCTTAGAGGCCCCATCTCTAAATACAGCCACACTGGGGATTAGGACTTCAACAAATGAATTTGGGGGAGATACCAACATTCTATCTATAGCACATGGAAACTTCTCAGAAGTGCTAAATTTTGGGCTTTACCCTGAAACTACTGAGTCAGAAACTCTAGGAGTCGGGCTCAAATATCTCTTTTAATCAGCCTTTTTGGTGCTGCTGAGTTTGAGAACCGCTAAAGAGTCAATAGGGCAAGTGAATGGAGGGGAGATGAAAGAAGTAGATTGTCATCAGAACTTGGAGAATTTTGAGGCTCAAGAATGTGGAGGCTGGCCTTAGTCAGTGGGAGACCTAGAAGGAGAGGAGGTCATACAGGTTAGTGTAAACCATTTATTTTGCCATCTGTTTGTGGGAGAAAGGGGAGGAAGGAAAGGAGGAGAGAAGGAAAGAAGGAAGGAATTAAGAGAAAGGGAAGGAAGGAGAGAGGGAGGGAATGAGGAGGGGAAAGAAGAAGGCCTTTTGGAAAACAGTTTCATAGTTCAGGTGTTCACATTCTAAGTATAGTAATAGCAGGAATGGAGAAAAGGGATGAAGATGATAAATATTATTAAAATCTACAGCTCATGCCAGGGTCAAGCAAGCAAAGGAGAAAGGGGAATTAGGTAACTTGTAGATCTGTGCAACCTACCACTGACGAAAGTGTGGAAGCTTAGACAGGGAGCTGATTTGAGGCACAAATTCAGTTTTATTTATTTGTGCTGATATTAACAGGAGGACATCTAAGTGACTATGTCTACTAAGATATGAGATATAGTTAAGAGAGTAGTCAGTTCTGCAGCTAAATTCAGGAGGCGATTCTTGAATCCTGTGCAGCCTTTGCAAGTTCTGAGGAAGGGCGCACAGTGAGAGAGGATAAACGAAGTCACAGAGAAAGCCACTATTTCAAGGAAAGCAAAGGCCCAGAATGAGGGTGAAGATGAGGGCAGAGTAAATATCAATGATATTTAAACATTTTTGCTGGTTAGCCCCTCAAAAGGCCTCTCAGTCTGAGCTCTGCAGAAGGGACGTGTTTGCAAGTCACTGTGAGTCCCCTGGGTAAATCAGTGTGCCTATGAACTGGGCCAACTAGCCAAAACTGTGAATTATGACGACCACCACTACTGTTAGCCTGACTCCTTGTTAAACAGGATAATGGTTTTCAGTACCAGCTGAAAGAATTTTAAAATGTTGACCATTTATATTACTTAAGTAATGTGCTACCATTTATAAGTAATATAAATGTTGGCCATTTATATTACTTAAGTAATGTGCTACTGAAACTCTAAGGGGGTTTCTGTAACGGTAAACTGACAGTTCTCTAATGCAGTTCAGCATCACCTGTCGGGCTTGTTTGACCACAGATTGCTCGGTTACACTCAGAGTTTCTTATTCAGTGGGTCTGGGTGGGGTCTGAGAATTTGCATTTATAATAAGCTCTCAGGCACAACTGATGGTGCTGGTTTAGGAACCACAATTTGAGAACCGTTGTTAAGCCTCACGCCACGCCATGCCTATCATGAGAGCCACCTGTAGCTAATTCAGGGTAACTTGTTGACTGCAAACTATAACCATAGGCAGTTTCTTTAGCAATATAAACCTCTAGATAAAAGAAACACTCAAAAATCAGAATAGGAACATATAGAGTCAATGAAAAATATTTTTTTTCCAAATGAGAGCATGTGTTTTACAGCCTCAAAAGAATATTTTCATGTAGACTGCACTAAAATAACAAGATAAACCTGAAACTAAAGCTTAAAAAGGCCTTTATGAAACAAAAACAGTTTCACACCTGAGGTAAAGGGCTACGTATGTCCCTCGATTTTTTCTCATATCTTAGCTTTCATTTAAATGACATTGCCATTTTACATATAATAGAAGAACCTAGAAATTTGATTCCTGCTTATTAGGGCAAACCAAAGGGGTTATTTCCAATTATTTTCAGTTCAGTTTTTCTTCACGTATAATAGAAATGATTTAAAAGCCAGGTTTTGTTGGAAACTGCCATAAACGTGGTTAATAGTTGCTGCCTCAGCATCCATTTTCAGGCCTGACCTAAGTTGTCTGAAGCCCAGTCTCACTGTATCACCTCTGGTCTGGGTAACACTTCCCCTCCCTGAGTGGTTGTTTGTAATGCGGCCCATTTGCTCTTCATCGCACTGACACAGAACCCACACATCACACAGCTGCTGACCATGATCAAACCTAATGGCCAACACCAGAGTACTGTGAATAAGTCCTGCTTCCTACTTGTTCTCTTAAATCAGCCTAAGCCACACCCCCACGGGAAAGCCCCAGGACAAAGCTCCAGGCCCTCCCTGTGCTCTCTGGCTCCCCATGGCCTCCAGACTTCCCCTCGGGCTCCTGCCGCTCCCTGGACCTCTCTGGGATGTGTAAGTAAGAGATTTCTTCTGTTCCTGCGTTTTGGTTTCACCTCCTCCTTGTGCCTCACCTGACTGACGCCCTAGAACCTACCTTTCCCCCTGGCCAGGGCTCTCCTGGAGATTGGCTGGTTTCTGGCCCCCTCCAAAGAGAGACCTGAAGACCAAATTAGGAACCTAAATATATAAATCGCAACAGAAAGCTTGGTCGTTTACTGACAATATATATTTATACTGTAAAATGTGTTTATGATTTAGAACACACTAGACCTATTCTAGCTCTAAATTGCATTGCTATCTTGTAGTATGCAGTTAGGCCTCGTTTCATTTCATTTTCCAACTGAAGTCATTTTATTCCCTCAGTTTATAAATACCTCGAATTCTTTAGCAGAAAAGGCAAGGTAACTTGATAGAGCATCCCCCTTTGTGACCATAACCTCCAGTGCAGAACAAATTAAACGTGCAAAACTGTGAGTGCCATGTCCTACATTGTTAAAGAAAATGATGTTGAAAGGCAGTGAAAGTCCTTATGAAGAAATTCAAAAGAGTAAAAGAATAGACAGATGAACTGGAAAGGGAAAAGGCAGTTTTTCTTTCCTTTAGGAGTAAGCCAATTTGGAAACTAGCTGGTAAGTGTTACAGTCCATTTAGATGACAGGCATTCTTCGTATTCACTAAGAAAACATTATGGTACAAATGTTCACTGTGCAAAGCACACCTGTAATATTTCATCTGGTCCTCTCAGTGACCCTATAAGGAAAATGAAACATTTTCAGATGAGACCGGGCTTCAGGGTGAAAGTAGGTGGCTGGTGAGACTTATATAGAGAGTAAGTGGTGGAACTGGATTCAAATCCAAATTCTTCCAACTGTAAGCACAGGGCATTTTCCACCAATCAGCCCACTAACCAAAGAAACCTAATTTTTCCAAACATTTAAAGTGATGCTATGGCCATTTGAGTAAAACCAATTTTGGCCTATACTTTTGATTCCCCATCACCAGACTACCATTGGTTATCCGATATGGGCAGCAGAATTAAGAGGTAATGAAGTCTAATAGAACCTCTCATTATTTGTCTGGATGCAGTAGTAACAGAGATGGTGATATAGTTTGAACGTTTGGCCCCTTCAAATCTCATGTTGAAATGTGATCCTCAGTGCTGGAGGTAGGGCCTGCTGGCAGGTGTTTGGGTCATGGGGCAGATCCTTCATGAATGGCTTGGTACCCCCGTCATGGTAATGGCTGAGTTCTTGCTGTATTCATTCACTGAGATCTGGTTGTTAAAGAGTGTGGTACTGCCCCCCGTGTCTCTCTTGCTTCCTCTCTCACCATGTTAGGTGCCAGCTCCCCCTTTGCTTTCTGCCATGATTGTAATCTACCTTAGGCCTCAAAAGAAGCAGATGCTGGTGCTGTGCTTCTTGGGCAGTCTGCACAACTATGAGTCAAATAATCCTCTTTTCTTTATAAATTACCCAGCCTCAGGTATTCGTTTATAGCAATGCAAAATGGACTAATACAGATGGGGACATGTAGGTATTAATTTAACAGATGCTTATATATTGCCTGTATTCTCACTGGGACTGGGAAGTGTTAGAGAAATATAAATGAAAACATAATCTCCTCCTAACCCAGAAAACTTCTCCACAAAGGTAGGAGAGAAAGAACACAGTTTTATTGAGTAAGCATTAAACCAGAGTGAGATGCACGTCTCAGGAAATCAGCTAAGAAATTGCAAAGACAGAAAAAAATCTCACCTTTTAATATAACAAGCAGATATAACCTTTTATATACAAATTCTCAAGGTAAACAATAACTTGTCCTCAAGGGGACTTTACAGCACCATTTGTCAAACAACTTTCATCCTAAATTCCCTTAGTAATTGGGGTAACCGTCTGTGTTAGACAATTGGCTTTATCCAAAGCAAAAATAAATTTCTTATATCTTTATAAAAGGAGGTTGTCTTGCAACTTGGAGTAAGATACCTGCTGAAATTACCCTCCTAGCCTCCTACAGAACCTGATAAATAGAGGTGTTATCTTCCTTGATAATTTTCAAAGTGATGATTCCCCGGTCTTTGAGAACAGTATCCTTGGGTCTTAAAATTAGCAAAAGACTAAGTTAGCTTTTAAAAATTTTTGTATACGTTTCAAAATGACAAAGAGGTACAAGCTTTCTAAAGTAAATACCCTAAGAAAAGGATGTTTCTTTCCTTACTTTTAACGTGGAGAACATATTAGTCATATATTCCTTATAGGCTTCTTAACAAAATACTACAGATTGGGTAACTTAAACAAGAGAGATTTATTCCCTCACAGTTCTCGAGGCTGAAAGCCCAAGATGAAGGTGCCAGTGGGCTTGGTTTTTGGTGAGATTGCTCTTCCTATCTTGCAGACAGTTACCTTTTCATTCTGTTCTCATGGCCTTTTCCCCGTGCACAGGGAAAGAGATCTCTGGTGTCTTCCTCCTCTTAAAAGGACACCACTTCTATCATATTGGAGCCCCATCCTTGTCACTTCATCTAACCTTAATTAACTTTTTAAAGGCCCTTTCTTCCAATAAAGTCACATTGGAGGGTGGGACTTTTACAAACAAATTTAGGGGGAGACAAAATTCAGTCCATAACAAAGAGTTGAGCTTCTTATTTTTAGTTGGCATTTGCCCTTACAGGAATAACAAGCCAGGCTAAGTCCTTGTCATCATGCAGATGCAAGTAATGCAAGTTGCAAGTAATAATCAAGGAAGTAAACAGTAATGAGTGAAGGCCCTTGGCTTAAGGATAAGAAGAAACCAGCCAGCTCCTGGTTAGCCAGGGAGTAAATCGTGCATTCCTGATAATTTGGAAAGGAAAGAGCTAGAAAAGTAAATGTATGGAAGCAGGATCATCCAGATAATCGATGATATACCTAAGCTGTACAGACTGTTAGGCCATCAATCAATATTTACCAAATTCCACTTACACATTCATTTACTCACATACTCAACATTTAGTCACCCCTAGATTCATTTTACGTACCAATATGGCTGAAAACTACCCAGATAATGTTTTTCCTTCCATCACTTACTACCACCATAGATTTTATGAAATTATTAATTAGGTTTCAACTTAGATTTCAATTTCAAACTGTTGTGTCATGTTGATTTTACACAAATACTTATAAGGTGAAATGACAGAATTTTATGAAATTATTAGGTTTCAACTTAGATTTCAATTTCAAACTGTTGTGTCATGTTGATTTTACACAAATACTTACGAGGTGAAATGACAGAATTCTCCTCCTACCTGGACAGTTCACAAAACCCATGAAACATATATATGACTGAAGCTTCTTCATATGTGCTCAGAGTCTATTGTAAGGAAACAGTTATCTGCATGTCTTCCCAGTTTTTAAAAACAACCACCAACTAATTCATATAATAGAACTCACTCAAAATAACTCAGAGACAGTCTGGACAAAATAGAGATATGATAGTTTAAAAGATAATGTAGTCGTATAACTTCCACATATAGATAGTAAACTCACAACTAAGGAGTTTGGGACCAGCCTTCAGGACCTCAGTACTCCACTCTTCTAATGTATGGTCATTCTGTTGGTAGAGTGGATTTTCATCACTGGAGGCAGATGTTACACTGTTCCTCCCCTCTGGCAATCAGACTTGGAGGAAGGCAAGTGAAGGCCAGGTGAAACTGAGCCTCCACCCACCTCCCCATGCCCAGCCAACTCTCTGATTCACTACCTTGTGCATCTCCTCTCTACACAAACAGCAAACATCTTTTTACTTTATTCAGTCAAATAAAAGGTAGACCTCTTCATGTAAGATACTGACATGTTCAATAATAAAATATTTGAAGTTAAGTTAGATACATTTTAATGACTAATTGAGTTATATTTTTAAGAAATAAGAGATAATTATTCACTGTGCATTTGTTATGCCAAGTTTCAGATGAGACTAACATTGGCCCTGGGCACAATGCATGGGTGAATCATTTTAGTCTCAGGAAGATGGGTTTTGTATGGTGCTCTGTATTAGGCATAATCACAAGGTAGATTGGAGAGTCCTAGAAAAGATGATAGAGAATGGGTAGGACACCCTTCCCCCGACCAGCAGACTGCTGGTTGCATGGTGAAGCTCTTTGTTAACCTTGGCTTCTGCCTCTCTAGCTTCCCATATGGTTCATTAATAGCATTGGGGCACAACGCTTATCTGCTGAAATGCAACGGAAATGCTGATACATTTTAAATTTATTTCCTGAAGTAAATTGAACTTTCCCCTTAAATATGGTCACATTATTAATTACTTTAAATCTCAGCTCTGCCACTTACTACGTGTAACATTAAGTAATTTAACTTACCTATGTCTCATTCCCTCATCTGTAAAATGAGGTTGACAGTAGTGTCCCCTAAATGTGGTTGGTGAGAAGATTAAATAAATCAATATATGTAAACCTCCTAGAACAATGCCTAGTGCATAACAAATACTTCATAGTAAATTCTTTTTTTTTCCATAAGTTATTGGTGTACAGGTGGTATTTGGTTACATGAGTAAATTCTTTAGTGATTTGTGAGTGTATACTCAGCCAAGGAGTATACACTGCACCATATTTGTTGTCTTTTATCCCTACCCGCTTCCCCTCTTCCTCCCAAGTTCCCAAAGTCCATTGTATCATTCTTATGCATTTGCATCCTTATAGCTTAGCTCCCATATATCATTGAGAACATGCAATGTTTGATTTTCCATTCCTGAGTTGCCTCACTTAGAATAATAGTCACCAATCTCATCTAGGTCATTGCAAATGCTGTTAATTCATTCCTTTTTATGGCTCAGTAGTATTCCATTGTATATATATACCAGTTTCTTTATCCACTCGTTGATTGATGGGCATTTGGGTTGGTTCCACAGTTTTGCAATTGTGAATTGTGTTGCTATAAACATGCATGTGCAAGTATCTTTTTCAAATAATGACTTCTTTTCCTTTGGTTAGATACCCAGTAGTGAGATTGCTGGATCAAATGGTAATTCTACTTTTAGTTCTTTCAGGAATCTCCACACTATTTTCCATAGCAGCTGTACTAGTTTACATTCCCACCAACAGCGTAGAAGTGTTCCCTGATCACCGCAACGACACCAACATCTACTGTTTTTTTATTTGATTATGGCCATTCTTGCAGGAGTAAGGTGGTATCGCATTGTGGTTTTGATTTGCATTTCGTTGATCATTAGTAATGTTGAGCATTTTGTCATATGCTTGTTAGCCATTTGTATATCTTCTTCTTCTTCTTCTTTTTTTTTTTTTTTTTTGAGACTGAGTCTCACTCTGTCACCCAGGCTGGAGTGCAGTGGCACAATCTTGGCTCACTGCAGCCTCCGCCTCCTGGGTTCAAGTGATTCTCCTGCCTCAGCCTCCCGAATAGCTGGGATTATAGGCAAATGCCGCCATGCCCAGTTAATTTTTGTATTTTTAGTAGAGACAGGATTTCACCATGTTGACCAGGCTGGTCTTGAACTCCTGACCTAGCAATCCACCTGCCTCAGCCTCCCAAAGTGCTGGGATTACAGGCATGAGCCACCGCTCTCGGGCTCTGCCCAATTTATTGGTTTACAAGCACTTTGTTCTTAGGGCAGATGGGAGGAGGAGGAAGGGATGAGGAAAAGGATTAATCAGTGAAGGAGAATTCATGAGTCATGTGATAAGATGTATAGCAGTGGTGGTTTCTGTGAATTTCCTTGAGCAAAGGCATGTGTCTAAATTACTTAATATCTTTAACTTATCGGGACTGATACAGGTGGGAGTGGGTTTCAGGAGGAGCCAAGATGTCTGATTGTACCCCACTGCTTCAAGGGAGTGTTACCTCCCTGAGCAACCTGTGGAATGCCGTTATGCTCTCGGGGCCTAAGGACATGAAGGCAATAAGGAGACTTTTCTCCTCAGAGGCCACCCATGGCTTCCCATGGGTGTCTCACACAGGGAAGACCAACTCAACTGGCACCCCAGAAACTCTCTTTCCCACAAAGGAGGGTCTCCTTTTTCCACTCCCAAAGATGCAGCACTCAAAGTATTTGGGGTGTCGCCCGGTCCCTGCAGCCGCCTTCCTTCAGGGGGTCTGTGGTTCCTCTCAGGATTGCTGGTTTGTTCTTGCAGTTCATCTGGAGCTAAAATTCACAGTGCAAGCCTCCACAGGCTGCTTTGTCTGTGGCTGCAATCTAGTCCTGCCTCTCGTTTGTCTTGATCAATAAGTAGATTCTTAATTATGGAATTTGTGATTATTTTGTTTAAGTTATCTAAGGCAATTGTGTTCAGATCTTATTTTGCCACTAAAACTACATTGGAAATACATTCCCTACCACTTGTGCTAAGAGTGGTTTTAGTGATGCAATTGCATAAAAGTTTCTCCAGAAATAATTCAGAATTCTTGGATAGCTTCTATTTGTTTAATTCTTTGGCTTATCTGGACAGATTCGATTTTCCAATGAATTAGACTTGATCTTTTATAGAAATGTAGCCAAATAATTGAAAAGTAATTTTCCATTCGTTATACTAGTTACTCAATCTCTTAAATGATTACATGAAGTAGATAACATATTTCTGCAAAGCATAAGAAATATTACATATGAAAATGCCTTTAAGAATTTGAAGAAAAAAAAAGTCTTCAATAGGAGTTTTGGTTGTCTGCTTGGGCTTGGTTTGAGTGTTTTAAGTAAGCTTATTGGTATTTTTGGTCCAAAACCCAGCATGACTGAGTCAAGTTGAATTGGACAGGGTTTGAGCTACTGAATCTGGAGGTTCAAACCAGAAATGTGTTAAGTTCCATCTCAGAGGTTATCTTTATCAGAAAGTTGTATTTTTTTCATGGCATATAAATATGCTTATCCCAACTGTGGGTGTTTTTTCTACCAAAAGTGCTACATTAAAAAGAATATTTTCTATATCACATGCCAAACATGCCTCCCTGTGAATTTTAGATAACTAATTTCCCACAAGGAAGGTGACTATGGAGGCCAGCTTTGTTGTTTTTACTTTTGTGGGATTTTCATCTAGGAATTGGAATATAAAGAGTATAGCCATGATGCAAATTGAAATGACTGTAAGTCCCAGGCTTGCTTTGAGGAGCTACCCTCTGATATGCATATGCACACACACGTACAACAATAACTCAAGAGGCCAAATGAGAGCACCACTAGGGTCAAATATGACCATGATGGGAGGCATTGCACAGGCAGGAGGACTGGGGATATCATTTGAATGTTTTGTCTTTTCCAACTCGCATGTTGACACGTGATCCCCCAGTGTTGGAGGTGGGATCTAGTGGGAGGTGTTTGGGTTATGGGGGCAGATCTCTCATGAATGGTTTGCTGCTCTCCCCATGGAAATGAGTGATTTATTGCTCTATTAGTTCACATCAGAGCTGGTTAAGAGCATGGGACCTCCCTCTTCTTTTGCAATGTGACACAGCTACTTCCCCTTTGCCTTCTACCATGAATAAAAACTCCCAGAGGTCTCACCAGTAGCTGAGCAGATAGTGGTGCCATGCTTGTATAGCCTGCAGAACTGTGAGCCAAATAAACCTCTTTTCTTAACAAGTTACCCAGTCTCAGGTATTCCTTTACAGCAATACAAAATGGACTAACGCAACTGGGAAGTCCCATCCTCAGGAAGAGCTGTCCCCAATCTTTTTGGCACCAGAGACTGGTTTCATCTTGGGCAGTTTCATCCCAAAACTCATAAGGAGTGAACAACCTAGATCCCTCACATGCGCAATTCACAATAGGGTTCATGTTCCTGTGAGAATCTAATGCTGGCTGATGTGACAGGAGGTGGAGCTCAGGTGGTAATGCTCACTGGCCTGCCGCTTATCTCCTGCTGTGCATTCCAGTTCCTAACAGGCCACAGACCGGTATCATTCCACAGCCTGGGGGTTAGGGACCACTGCTCAGGAAGGTAAGAGCCAAGGGCAATAGCAGCGTGCCAGCGAAGAATCCTACCAGGTACGTTAGGAGATAGCTTAACACCTTTGGAATCCAGGGTCCTCTGGTAGGAAGATATTCCACCGAACCTGCAAGCCAAAGTTTCTGTGCATGTAAGGGGTTTATTTTACTTAGCCCAGGGTCTGTGGTCCTCTGCTTATGAACTCCAGATACGTCTGGGGTAAGACATGGAAGGAGAGGGAAGAATTTTGGTCATGGAGAATCATCCCTGAGACACCGCAGAAGGGGCAAGAGAGTACTGGCTGTGTAAAACATAATAATTACATAAGAATTAAATTTTGATCTTTTTCATAGACTGGTAACCTACACGACACATACTAAGAACTTAAAATATTTGAGTAAATAAATTAGTGAATAATGTATTAACACATAGTGTCAGAGATCAGAGGAGACTACTAACATTAATGATGATTTCAGGTGTTAAAGCAATCACAGTATGTACAATTTTTATTGAGTGTCTAAAAATACATCATATCCAGCTAATAATATAAACAATTTTCCAGTTATACCTAATACTCGTGGAGCACAGTAATGACTCTTTCAAAATTGAGGCATTAAATGTATTCCAGGGATGCAAACTTAGTCTTAATATTTTATGAACAAAATAATTAATGGAGCTACCTAGCAAAGGAATATGATGCCTATTTTAGATGTTTACATGATAGAAAGCAGTCAAGCTTTAAGACTGGTAAAAACTTTCCAGGCATATTGTAGAAGACTCCTACAATGAGTGAAAGATTTTAACCTCTAAGGTCCTTTATTTTGTTTTTGAGACGGAGTCTCGCTCTGTCGCCCACACTGGAATGCCATCTTGGCTCACTGCAACCTTCACCTCCCTAGTTCAAGCAATTCCCCTGCCTCAGCCTCCCGAGTAGCTGGGATTACAGGTGCATGCCACCATGCCTGGCTAATTTTTGTGTATTTTTAGTAGACACAGGGTTTCACCATGTTGGCCAGACTGGCCTCCAACTGCTGACCTCAGGCAATCTGCCCGCCTCGGCCTCCCAGAGTGCTGGGATTACCGGCATGAGCCACCGTGCCCAGCCTAAAGGTCCTTTTTTTAATTCTAAAATTCCATGACACTGCTTTGGGATTTAAAAAATTGAGTGAAAACCTGTCCATATACAGAGATAGTTCGATGCTCTCCAGAGGCACATCCAGGCACAGCACATAGGATCTGAGTGAAATAAACTTCTGTTGAATCAACCTGAAGGAAGCAGCACTGGCATGTGTTGAGGTTTCCTAAAAGAATTCAATTTGTATTGATTTAGTTCAAGCACTGTAAAGTTTAAGTTGTAAAATTGGAGTCAATTTCTATTAATTTGATGATATAACTTTTACTAAGCATTCTAAATTTTCCCTCTTTTTAAAAGAAAAATTGACTGTTTCCATGTCAGAAAATACTTGAAGCAAAAATATTAAGCTCTGAGAGTTTATATAAAAACATTCATGCACTTGTCATTTAGCAGACACTCAGAAAATGTTAGCTGTATTGTACTGAGGCACAAATACGTATTTGACAAGAGTTTGTATTCCTTCAATAACAGTAGGAGTATTTGTTTTGTTTATTTCTGTAACCTTGGCATCTGATGCTCAACAAATATTAAATGAAAAATCAATTGTGCTATGGTAAAATAATATAGTAAAAAGCTATTCTAATCATATTCTACTTTTCCCCACTTAATTTCTCATAATAATCATACATTTCAGTAATAGCTCATTTTACTTTAGTAAATATATCCATATTCATGATATTATCTGGTCACACATACATAGGTAGAGAAATATTATCATTCCCATCTTACCAATGAAGAGAAACAGAGGTTCAGAGAGGTTAAATAATCACATTAGTAACCAGGATACAAATCCCTGCTTCAAGATTCCACGTTCAGGACATTTTCTAATAAACATGAGGGTTTATGCCAGCTTCAGAGGTACAGATCAAGAAAAGAGAAAGCCTGAACAATTTCTTCTGCATTTGATGCCTTTTTGCTTTCTTTTGCTTTGAGTTTGTGTCTTGTACAAGCCTGCAGTGTAATCTCTATTTCTTCAGTATCTGCTTGCAATCATTGTTAGATTTTTATGCTATTTGTGGATAAAAATGGTAAGAACTATTTCTTTCACTCCAGTAAGACTATCCAAGTTTCCAAAAGTAAGATTTTTCCAACGATATTTGTTCATTATGGATCTAGGGCACTGGAGGAGCCTCAAGAGAGCGATTGTTCCTATAGTAGTGAAATGTTCCAACTACCCGAAACACATGGTTGTCTAGACTGTTTTTAGGAATTTCCTTTAAGTAGCCTACTTCAGTGGTTAGTTGTACAGTGAAAAATTCCTCCCCACATACAGACAAATTTTCTCTGGGTCTGTGTGAAGCCTATTATGTTTCTGTCTCCTATGGAAATGAAGGACATCTGCTTCTTTTCTTCTTGAGTAGTACTTATAACATAAAATAGTTATGGTCTCCTCACTCTTGTTTCTCTCGCACCTCTTCCTAACCATTGAAAGTAAACTTGAAGAGAATGATAATTATCTAGGCACTTAAGTTAGAGGCATTGGAAAGATTAACTTCTTCTCTTGCTTTTGTAGTAATTGTTTTGAATACTTTTGTTTTTTTAGGAAGAAATTTCCTAGGTCTAATATAGCAGGCATATGACCATTTATTAACCTCTTATACGACCAGGTAATTTGGAACAGAGAGAATAATGAACACCATTCCTACTCTCCAGAGTAGTTTATGATCTAATTTTTCAGGGCATAATAAATAAGTATGGGACAGTGAGAGAGTGATTTCATGGTAGCACATATTTGTGTGAGAACGTGGTAGGCCCTGGACTGTGCCTTGATCTTATCAAAGTGAGACCTCTCTAAATTCCTCAAGAATAGTGTTATCTAGGGAACACTGTGTAGAAAAGGGGTATCTAGGGAGGGATTTTAATGGAGGCATATGATTTAGGGATGAGAGCATTTTTCCATGAACACAAAATGGTATCACCAAAGGCAAAGATGTAGGAATGAGCAAGCTGTATTCAGAGTATAGGGGAGCAGGCCAGATAAGCTGGAGCAGAAGGTCCAATTTGAGAACAAGATGAGCTCAGCTAGATTAAGTTAGTTTATAGGGGGCCTTTTAGATTCCTTTGTCCCTATGGTACTGACCTATTGCTAAATGCACAATAATTGTCAGATGTGAATACACATTATAATTCACTTTTTTGGTACCTTATTTTTCAGGTATTTATTGATCAATAACGTGTCTGAATTATGGATTATTCTCACCAATCAGTGTTTGTTTTTTATCTCTTTCTTATACAAAATAAATATTGTATCTTTGAAAACAAAGCTTTCATACCTTAAGAAAACCCCGTACATAGATCATTTATTCATTCATGGGACTAATGTTAACTGAGTGTCCATCATGGACCAAGCACCAATCTAGATGTGGATGATATAGCATTGGATACGTAAGCCCATACTCTCAGGTAATCTATAGTCTAATGCATGGGTGTCCAATCTTTTGACCTCCTTGGGCCACATTGGAAGAATAAGAATTGTCTTAGGTCACACATAAAATACACTAATACTAATGATAGCTGATGAGCCAAAAAAAAATTGCAAAAAACATCATTGTTTTAAGAAAGTTTACAAATTTGAGTTAGGCTGTATTCAAAGCCATCCTGTGCCACATGCAGCCTGTGGCTCGAGGGTTGGACAAGCTTGATCTAATGGGTTAAGCTAGAGTAAACCCCTACATTCTCACAATTCTTTAGTTCCAAAGAACATTCAATATGGCATGCAATGAATATGAGTAAAATAAGCTAAATAAGCAACAAACATGTTTTGGTGACCTATATACCAGGAACTCTTTGGGATGCCGCAGGGAATCCAGAGGGTAATAGGGTCTTTAATGTCAAAGAGAAGATAATCTCCTGGTGCAAGAGGCCACAAACAAAATGACTTAAAAACCTAAGCCAGACCTACAAGAATATTACAGGAAAGTGCTGTGGTTTAGAGGAGAAGGAGAGCACTTGATGGTAGGACTGAGAAGACCCTAGGGGAACAGGTTAGGGAGCTTTGGTAGGATCTGAATAGTTACCAATACACAGAAGAAAAGACAGACACAAAATGTGGGCAAAGTGGTGTAGAAATTGTCTTACTTGAATCAGAATCTTGCATAGGCTAATAAAAATTAACTTTGACTCTGCCAGCAGGAAAAAGTATGCAAGTTCTGATGATCACAGAGAGTACAAGACTTTCTCTGTTCCTTATCCATATGCTTTTTTCCCTTTGGGGACCTGGTTGAGTGGTTCGGACATCCATCTCCCTTTCCCTGTCCCCCATTCCAAAGGAGTTTTGTCACTAAATTTAGCAACAGGAAGAAAGAAGTAAAATCATCCAGGTGCCATCCTTAGGGTGACTGCCATTCACTTAAGAATATGTTTCTCCTCAAAGTGGAAATGCAGAAGCAGGCAAAGGTAAGGAAGTACTGGGGAAGAGCATGGCCTGGTCTCTGCAATCTGTTGTAGTGATTTCCAGTCTCTCCCACCCACTACCCCATCTGAGAACAATGGGAGGATTGACTTGCACTCCCCTCTTACTTCCCTCTGTGAGCCCACAGCCAGCAACCCAGTCCTCCTGTCTTGCCCTCGCTAGCTCCTCCCTTGGCCATTTTATTCTGGCATAGACTGAACAGGCAAATATTTCTTCATCAATTAGCAGCTGTTGAAAAGGAATGAGCTCCTCAAGGGCCTCTGAGGACCAAGAAAGCATCCAAAGAAAGCAAACCTGTAGTGGTTTCCATGGAGTTGTGCAGCCTGGAGGTAGAAGGGGATAACTTTATTTCAGAAACAATTTAATTACCCTAGTAGCTTGTTTACACACTATGCAGAGTAACCAACACAATTGTTTCTAATTCTTGGAGAACAATAGATTAATTTCACTGGGCTGACAGTGGGACAGAGTGAGAACAAGAATAGGAAGAAAATCCTCTCTCTCTCACACATAACTGTGCCCTCCTTACTTTCATGGAAGTGAGAAACAGCCTTTCAGTGGCCACCATAGTTCTAACATCAAGAAGCTAGAATATTTTAATATTTAGAGATGATCAGTAGATTATATGCTTTTAAATATTCTATTTTCATTTTAAAAGCATGAGCATACTTTAGAGGATGCTCTAAGTTTTCTTTTCATTTTGAGATTATCAATAGATCTTATGTTTAAGTATTTTAACCTTTATTGTAACATACAGCACAGAACAAAGAGCCACATAGAACAAGTGTAAGGACCACAAAAGTCATCAAAGAAAACTTTGCCAGTCACCCCAGAAGTTCCTCCATACGTCTCATCAGTCACAGTCCCCACCCTCCCTCCAAAGTGACTTTTCATTGTAATCACTTCTTTGCATTTCTTGATAGTTTTTCATGCCCAAGATTGGATCCTTGGACATCAGTTTCACTTGTTCATTTTCTTTTAAACATGATGTATTTTAAAGTCCCTTTCATTTACAGATCCCTTCTGTACTTTATTATCTTTTTAAGAGCAAGCATTTTTCAATTGTAGATTATCTGACAGACTGGATTTTTCTGATTTAGGATGGACACAGTGTGATTCCACATATCCTTCTGTGTTCCTGCAAGTTGGCCTCTGTGTCTGGAGACTGGACTCAGGTTTCATCCTTGAGGCAAGATAATAGGTAGGATCAGTGGGGAGATTTCACAGAGGCTCTGGTGCATCTGTTTAGTCCTTCCTCCATTCCCATGTGCCTCTTCCACATAGACACCAGTCACACAAAGAACTCATAGCTGTTTGTGGCACCTCTGGCATAATCCAGTTTTGGCAGTCAAGGAGTTACCTTGACACCTGTCTCATGGTAAATGTTTTCCTTGGGTTTCTGGCCTCAATAAGTAGTTGCTTTGTTTGTCTCTGTGTGGATTTGGGAGGATCCAAAAATTAGGCTGCCATCTCTCACACATCTTCCTAGAATTCTGTGAAGTATGAATATTTTTTAATCATATTGAATGCATTTTGAAGGTATTGATTCCTCAATTATTGATGAGAAAAACACTTGACACAAATCACTTTACTGGCAGCTTTTGAAGAACACACCCTGTATAGTGAAAGATGCTTATCTGGTTGTTCATTATTCCACAGTTAAATTGCTGCCAGAACTGTTGGTAGCACTGCATTCATTCTTAGATATATATAGAAAATCACTTGTTTAATACTCCAGTGTGGATCTATAAGCACTCCCACCCCTGAAACCATTCACATGTGGATAGGAAAAATATGAAGAACTGGCCAGGCACAGTGGCTCACACCTGTAATCCCAACACTTTAGGAGGCCAAGGCAGGCAGATCACTTGAGGCCAGGAGTTTGAGACTATCCTGGGCAACATGGTGAAACCCCCGTCTCTACAGAAAAATACAAAAATTAGCCAGGTGTAGTGGCAGGTACCTGGAATGCCAGCTACTTGGGAGGCTGAGGCAGGAGAATCACTTGAAACGGGAGGCAGATATTGCAGTGAGCTGAGGTCGCAGCACTGCACTCCAGTCTGGGAGACAGAGGGAGACTCCAAAAAACAAAACTTCTGTCTAGATAGACTTTATTGAAAGCTTACACCTGAGCACGGCTTTTTTTTTTTTTTCTCCTACCTGACTGAGTGCAGCCTTCCCACTCTTTGTTACCAATATCTAAATGTTCTTTCCCACTTATTCAGAGCCTGTGATATCCTCTGGTTTCACATGCCTGGTACACAGTTTTCCAGGCCTTGATCTGCCTCTGACGCTTTCACCCTCAGCTTGTTGATGTGAGAGCTGAACTCATGCCCATTTCCTTTTGGAGTTGGCCTTTTCTTCACCCTATAGTGGACTGGTTGGTTTCTGTTGTCATCCATGTCCTGGCATTGTGTATATCACAATGTGGTCTGATGACACTGTCACATGTCATCTAAAATTTCCAAAAGTATGAGTTAAAGAATGCAGAATTTCCCACCACAGAGATGAACTAAAATATGTTTAGTTTTGCATCTAATACCTGTAGTTTACTTTCAGTTTTTCCGTTAGGAAACACAACGAAGTTTGAAATTACTTTTTTCCTTAAACCAGGAAAGAAAGAAAAAAAGAAAGAAAAACAGCTGTAACACCTCTGAGTTTAGGTGCATAATTTATTGTAAACACTTTATTTTGAGAGGGGCAGTTGTAGTTTTGGGGGATCACTGATACCTCTTTCCTCAAGGGGCTAACTTTCCTGGGGAACTCCCTGCTTCCAGTAAGAGCTCCAATTCTAAATATTGATTCCAGAAAATAAGAGGCCACCTCTGTGAGGCGAGAATCCCCACTGGTCTTGTCACCTCTACAGTCAGCAATTCCTCTAAGACCTCTTTATTTCTGGTGGGATAATATTTCCACTTGAACACCTCTTTCCAGTGCCAGCACAGGGCAATACTCTGTCAGCAGTGTTCTGGAGGACTTTGAGTTGTTCAGATGTTGTTACTCTGACAGGGCATTGAAGAGGAATGCTGTCATAATAGAGAGCATGAGAAATCAAACAAAATGGAGTTCTCCTCATGCTTAAAATGTAGAGTCTAAAACCTAATAAACGGTCTGGACCCAGACCTACCTAATTAACAAATCTGCACTTCCGGCACATGTACCCTGCAACTTAAAAAATAAAAATAAAGTACAACTGGGGGAAGAAAACAGCTCTGTTCTGTGTTGAGATGGGTAATTTCCTCATCTCCAAAGGATGCTGCATCAGCAGGGGAACTCACTGGGAGTTTATTCCCAGCTTGGAGTTAGGATTCACTGCCTGAAACGAGAAACAAGACCTGCTGGGTAGTAAAGCTGGAGGGAGAAGTGATCAGTGGGAGGCTCACAAACAGGTAAACAGTGGCCCCAGGGGAGGGTCAAACAATCAGCAACCAATTTGTCTGAATGGCAGCTTAATCAGTCCCAGCTGGATCAGACAGCTGAGTTCTAAGAGGGGCCACAGTGCCCTGTAGAATCACTGAAACTGCTTTTAAGCTTAGCACTCTGAGCCAATCCCCAGTCTTAATGAGGTGCTCCTCCTGTGTGCTTCCAGGGCCCCTTATGTTTCCTATCACAGCACAGATCCCACTGGATTTTGTTTACTTATCCTTCCACAAGCTTAGAAGCTCTCAAAAATACTCTTTTGTCTTGCTTTGGAGCCCCCAAACTTGTAGGTCTTAACCTTGGCTGCATATCAAAACCACCTACAGCCCTTTTTTAAAAAAATGTAGCTGCTGGAGCTCCACTCCCAAAATTCTAATGTAATTGTCCTGGCATGGAGCCCACCCTTGTTTTAAAGTTCCTCAGGTGTTTCCAGTATACAGAGAGGGTGAGGAATCATCCTAACCAAGTTTTAATGCTTGAAATGCAGGTGCCCAGTGAATGTTTGATGGATGACGACTGAGTCAGTCCTGGATTCAGTAAACCAGGATGCAGCTAGAAGACAGCAGGATCTGGTCAAACCTGTATTACTGGATCGCTTAAATGCTTTGCTAGCATTATGCCATGAAGGCAAACTTCATGAACATTTTCTCTCAGTATAAACATCATTCATGGACATTAGGCCAGTGCTACTTGCAACTATGGATGACAAGGCTTTGCAAACAGGGAAAATAAACTAGAGCCAAGTGTTATACCCTGGGCAGAGCACTGTCTGCCTCTGCCTTCTTTAAGAAGCCAAAGGCATCCGTGTGTAAAACCATTATATGACATTGCTAGGCTACTCCTGTTTCCCACTTCTGGTGAGAAAGACTTTGCAAAATACAACAAATCTGTCTTTGGCTATTGGTTTGTTATTGTTATTAAAGTATAAAAGAAAAGTACAATTAGTGAGCAAACATTCTATTACTTGTCATTGTAGCAAGTCTTCTTAGATTCTATATTACATTTCTCTGAAGTTGAATCAATATTTTGCTTTTCAGCACAGATTTCTAGCAAGGGCCTAAGACTTGGAATCTTATTGAAAATGACAGAATATGATATGACAAACTTTGCAAAGTTTTGCAAGATTTTTACAAAACAAATTTATAACTTGAAGGAATTTATTTTAAAACAAATTTAAGAATGCATGTGTTCCATATTTGATCAGTAGGTAACTTCAAAGGTCATGATGATCCTATAAATCATCTGTGGGTTTCTTAGGGGAACCTAGGGAGTCAAACTTACTTTGTCATTTAGTTAGCCTTAATTTTTAAAAAGAAAGAAACTTGAGCTATGCAAGTGCATTACACAAACCCAGAGTTTCAGAGCAAGTAAGCGTTAGAGATGTTAACCACCAGTGTTTGACGATTTGCGTGCGGTGAACTAAGTGCTTTACATTGTTCAATCCTCGTAGTACCATTAAAAGGAAAAAACTATTTAATTTTTCCAATGAGGAACTAAGAGTTAGAGAGATTAAGGAATTGCTCAAAGTCATGCTGAGTTAGGAGCTAAATCTCAATCTTGAGCATCTGACCCTACAGCCTGTGGTGTCAAACCCTCTGCTGTGCTCTCTTTCTACTGGGACCAAATTGAGTTGAAGGTGCTGCGTTAGCCATAGGAATTACACGGATGAATTTGTCACATACTCTGTCCTTAGAGAGCTTACAATTTACCGAATTGGAAATATATGTATTTTGTATGCAAATGACTATAATCAAAATAGAAAATACTAAGCTTTAAATGAATTATACACAGTCATGGTTTATAAAGAGACTATTTCCTGTGGAGAAATCAGGGAAGGTTTTGTGGGAAAAAAATTGGCATTTACATCAGCTTCAAATATTAAATTTAGTTTTTTAAAACTTTAAAAAAAATTATGTAATAAATTTGACTTAAATGAGTTGATATCTAGTTCTATGTCAAATCCTGTGTTATGAATGCAAGTAATGGTTGGTAGTGACAGATGTATGGTACCAAATAGTTGAAGAGTAGAATGAATTTTAAGAATGCGAGAGAATCTTGGTTTGCAAGTGAGAACCAAGCCACAGATCACAGGGATATACTAGGCCACAGAAATTACTAGAAGCCAGTATTTTAACTTCAGAACACTGTTTCTTATCTCTGTTTCTCCATGCTTGTTTGCCCTTTTTCAGAGTCAGTTCAATACATTCTTTAGAAAGAAAAAATATTATTAATCCTATCTTCTACCTGGGAGTTCCTCAGCACAGTTTGAATTTAGGAGATTGTTAGAATGACCGTTCTTGTAGAGAATACAGTCTTTGGAAGTTGAGATCTATTTTTTATTTTTTAAATGTTTCAGACAAGGTATTAGTCCATTCTCACACTGCTATAAAGAACTACCTGAGACCATGAGATAATTTATGAAGAAAAGAGGGTAAATTGACTCAGTTATGCAGGCTGTACATGAAGCATGGCTGGGAGACCTTCAGGAAACTTAGAATTATGGCAAAAGGCAGAGGGGAAGCAAGCGCATCTTTCCATGGCAGACAGGAGAGACAAAGGGAAGGGGGAGGTGCTACACACTTTTAAACAAGCAGATCTCTTGAGAACCCATTCACTGTCACAAGAAAGGCAAGGGGGAAATTTGCTCCCATGATCCAATCACCTCCCACCCGTTCCCTCCCCCAACACTGGGGATTACAATTCAACATAAGATTTGGGTGGGGACACAGAACCAAACCATATCAGACAAACAGTAGTTTTTATTTTTGTGTGTTTATTTCATAACTTCTCCTCAAAACGAACGTGCTCTCCTTGCATTTATTTGAAAAAACAAAAAGCCAGTTTCTCTCCACTAAACAGATGAAGTTCAAGATTTTTAGAAGACAATAGCATTACGGGATAAGTCAGAAAACTGAAATCATGTCTATGTATTCCAGATCTTTTTCCAAAAAAAAACACTTATATTTAAGTTTACTATAAACATTAAATGAGTTGTTGAAACTAATGTAACAGAAATTAAATAGATCATCTTACTCAAATAAAAACAAAAAGACATAAAGGAATTAACATTTATAAGCACCAAATATGTGTTAGACTGTAATTTCAACCAGTGTCACCTCATTTTGTCCTCATGATCTTGTGAAGGGAGTGTGACTATTTCCACAGATAATAAAACATGAATCTCAGGAATGCTAAAATGATTGCCCAGAGCACAGGTATGTGGTACAGCCAGAATTCAAATGCAAATCTTTCAGATCACAAAAATATCTTCCAGTAGAGTTATTTATGTATGTATTTTATTCACTTCTCTGAAGGTACAGGATGTGATGCACTCATTTTTATTTTTGCTTTTTCGTTTATATTTCTCAACACCTAGCAAAGTGGCAGGTTTAATGTGTTAACAAACAAATGAAGAAATCATGTTTATTTTTAGTCTATATTTTTTATATATTTCAGATTCCAGATTCTTATTCAGCACTGTGTCACGATAAAAAACAAAATACACTACGGAAGAAAAGGAAACACTGAGGGTTTATTGCATTATACCCTCTGTTTATTGTATCTGCTGGGAAATGAAACCATATATATTCTCTATTTCTCTTCTGACAAATGTTATTCATTCTGTTCATTACAGTTCCTTATCTTGCTATACTGTCCTTGCTGAATTATGTTAGATGAGACCAATTATTGATTTAAAAGATCAGAGCAGTACATTACCACCCTCTTGCCTTTTCTGTAGGATAGTTAAATTTGTGTATGCCTGCTTCTTGCAGAGTGGCTGCTTCAAAGTGATGGTGAGAGTTACATTTTACTATTTCAACATTAGCTTCTAATGTTTCTGAAGTCTCTGGTATTAAATGAGTTCTCAGCCAAATGTTCTGAACCCTGGGAACTACTGCTGTTAATTGTGGTCATCTCTTGGATGTGTTTGCATTGTTGTCCATAACTAAGCTGATTTCACTTTTTAATGTCTTTTTACTGCTGCTGCTTGAGTATTTTCCTGGGTGAGCATTCTTGATTGATTACTGGAATGAAGTCAGTTCTGTCTTCTGCTGTCACCCAGGTACCAATTATTGGATCACTGTGGACACTGCTCCATCTACCCACTGATGCGCATTACCAATTTTCCTCTCAACACTGTTCAGTGACTCACTCACATGCTCACAAATTCAGCAGTTTGTTCATGATAGCTGCTTGGCGGGGTGGATAATATCCTGGTCAAAATGACTGAGCCACATCAGTAATGTATGTATTCTCCAGACAGGGAAACCACAGGGTTTTAAATCAATGAACTGAACTTGTCATCTATATTTTCCTGCTCTAGTTTTCTGGTTCTTTTTTTATATGTTTAAACATTTTAATTAAGTGCTAGATGTTTGTTAAACAATTCAGATAATATGAGAGTGTATGATAGCAAAGCTAATACACTCAGCCAACACCATCTCTGTGTGCTTTGTTTATTCTCCCAGACCTTCAATCATACATGTATAAATACTTCTTTCTTCCCCCTAAAATAGAGTAATATGCATGTAATTGTCCAGTCTCATGCTGCTAATAAAGACATATCCAAGACTGGGTAATTTCTAAAGAAAAAAGGTTTAATTGACTTACAGTTCAGCATGGCTGGGGAGGCCTCAGGAAACTTACAATCATGGCAGAAAGGGAAGAAAACGTGCTTCTTCACATGGTGACAGGAAAGAGAAATGCCAAGCAAAGGGGAAAAAGCTCCTTATAAAACCATCAGATCTCATGATAACTCACTCACTGTCATGAGAAGAGCATGGAGGAAGTGCCCCATGATTCAATTACTTCCTACCAGGTCCCTCCAATGACATGGGGAGATTATGGGAACCGCAATTCGAGATTTGGGTGGGGACACAGCCAAACCATATCAGTGCATATTGTAGTTTTTTTTTAAATAGATCTTATATACAAAAGAGTTCCTTCACTGTTTCGTGTGAATTCACAGTATGTCGTATGATATATGATGATGTACTCACTAGTTTACTACTTACAGACATATCGGTTGTCTTTAGCTTTTTTTTTTTTGAGATAGAGTCTTGCTCTGTCGCCCAGGCAGGAGCACAGAGGCGCGATCTCGGCTCACTTCAGCCTCTGCCTTCCAGGTTCAGTAATTCTCCTGTCTCTGCCTCCCTAGTATCTGGAATTACAGGCACACACCACCATGCCTGGCTAATTTTTTGTATTTTTAGTAGAGGCAGGGTTTCATGATGTTGGCCAGGCTGGTCTCAAACTCCTGACCTCAAGTGATCCACCCACCTCTAAAAATGTTAGTCATATGTGTCTTTGTGTATTTGTGCAAGTTTTCTGTAAGGCAGGTTTATAGAAATTGCTAGGTAAACAGGGATGAATAATATTTTAATAACCACCAAAATAATAGCTAGCAACTAGACTTTACATATGCCAGGTATTTTAAGTTCTTTTCAAGTGGTAACTCACTTAATCTTTACAACAATTGAAATAGGTAAGAACTATTACTCCTATTTTACAGATGTGAGATTTGAGATTAAGTAACTTACTCAAGGTCATCTAGCTGATACTTAGCGAAGCCTGGATTCAAACCCAGGCAGTATGGCCCAGAGACCATCACGTACCTTTTACATACACTGCATCACTATTAGGTTTCATCTCCAAAATTTGTGTTTCAATGACCAGTTTTTGTTTTTGCATCAGTTATTCCATCAATCTGACCAATAGTAGTAAGTATTAAAAAAATTTTAGACAACTATACTTTTTTAAATTTAGCATTAAAACTGTTTTAATCTTGGCATAACTTCATGATGTAATAGGTTTGATCTGTAGAAAATCACAGGGATACACGATGAGGTGGCATATTAAGTGACAAAATGGATGGTATGGGGAGAATACAGTAGCTACAAGTGGCCATCAGTAGTGTTGGTCAGAGTGATTGGGGAAGCTATGTGGAGGTGGCAGAGCTTGGAAGTGGAGTAGTATTTGCATATGTGCAAGGAAGGATTGTAAAAAGGGATATTGCGGAGTGTGATAAGAGGTAAATTTGTTTATAATTGATAGAACAATTTCTAAAGCTTAGGATTGAATTTAAAATTTCCACTCAAATCAGCAAGAGCCCTTGGGTTTAGAAGGGGTTAACAGGATGCAATTGGTATATTGGGAAACTTAGTCCTACTGCATTAAATAAAATAAATACTAAAACTATATAAAGAACAATGGACATGATTTAGTTACTGGTTAGGGTCAATAATAAAACAAGATAAATCCCATGGGATTGCCAATGATTTGAGCTTGAATAGGAAAATAATATTACCAGGTTTGAAAATGCGGAAGGTAAGCACTTGGAGGAACTTTGAGAATATGAAAAATTAACTTTGAGATTCCGCTAAAATAAAAACAAGCAAGGATATTCCTTAGGCTATTAGAAATGGAGTTTAATTGAAAGATCAGGATAGGGACTAACAGTACGAATATTAAAACGATTAAAGTTTGAGAATAGAGAAAGGAGAGTGGAAAGCCAAGAGCTCACAATAGTGGATGGCAAAAGCTAAACAAAAAGCTAAACAAAGGAAAAAAAGGAAGCTACAATAAGTAATGCAGAGAAGTAGATAGTTAGGGAAGCCAAGAAGAAAAGAACTGCAAGAAAGTAATCAACCACATACAGGCCAAAGACATAGCAAATACCAAGGACCTGAAAAAACACATATAGCTGGCTAAAAAAAGATCACTGGAGACTCCCAATTTTCAGCAAAATTATGCTTGAAGAGAAAAGTAAGCACAGATGGACAGTACATTCAAGAAATCTGATTAAGATAACACCTAAAGAAGAGAAGGTCCATCCATAAGTTGGTTGAGTTCTTATTTCTGAAATAGTCTCTGGAGGAACTTTTAAGAATCCTGAAAGATTCAACTATTTTAAACCCTTCTGGAAAAGTATATGCATATACTCCTTTGAAACCCCTATGATTGTAAGTAAGTAAGTTATAAATCCCTCTTTCTTGATAACTGTTATGCTTTAGCCAGTATTAAATCAAGCTCTCTTAATACACGTTTTGAAATGTTCCAACTACATTTATTTTATTTTTATTTAAAAAGTAACACGGAATTGGAAAACAATAGAAAATACAGAGTAGAGTATAAAGTATGCTTCATCAGGCTTATACAATTATGTATCCATTTACATGACCTTGCAACATAAGTAAGTATTTTACATGATATTAACTCTGTGAACTGTCAGGTTTACAACTGTTGCACTGATCACATGGATATCTCACTTAATGATTTACTCAGCAATTACAAAATAAGTTTATTTCTCATTTTCAACCAGAATTTTACAAAACACCGTATTTCACATATATTTTGAATAGTTTCATAATTGAAATTACTAAACTCAAATATGCAGAAAGCATGTGATACCCAAGTTGCTTTCCACCTGGAATCATTGTTTTAATTTCTCTTCCCATCATCAATAGTGGACTCGAGTAGTTATATTTTTCACAAAATCTCTAGCATTAGGTGGTTGTATTTGTTTAAAATATATGCTAATGTTATAAGCAATGCTAGATACCTTACTTAAAGGTGTGGAAAGGTTACACATTTTCCACATGAACCAGTTAGAAATTTAACTGTGAATTGTGAATTGTCTATTTCTTTATTCATTTAGAGTTTATTTATTTGTATGACTTCTTTATACATTAGGGATAGTAACCGTCTCTCTGTAACATCTGTTACAAAACATTTTCCCAGTTGACAGATGGATTTACAAATGTTTTTTGTTTTTAAGTTTGTGATTTGATTTCAAGTTCCAAAAGATTTTCCACATACAGATATCAAATGATTCCAGTTTAACTTTTTCCCCAATAGTAAAAACTTCTCCTAGAACATTTAATTGAATAATTGTGCTCTTTCTCATTGACTCCATTCATTTACTCTAATTTCGCATAGTCTTATTTTGTTTGCTTTAAAAGGCAATTTTTAATGACTTACATGTGTTATTGTTGCAAACGAAGTGGATATTTTTGAAAAATCCCATTTTAAACCTACCCTCCAAATATGAATAAGGTTTGAATAGGTATGAGCATTGAATTTTATCACATCTTATTAGACTTTGAGATATTTATTAGGGTAATAGTTTAAACCAATCTTTTCTTGTTACTATAAGTTTTAATAAGCTTCATTTGGTCAAAGGCTTGCATTTTGTCAGTATTTCACTTAGAATTTTTATACTTATATGAATTAATTCAGTGGGGTCCTAATTTTGTGCTCTCCATGTCACTATTATTTAGAGGTTATATTCACATAAAATTAGGAGATTATTAATTTTCTCTCAAGAACAAGAGACTTCTAAAAAATTTTACAAGCAGACAACATAATTACCTACATAGAAAGGATAAATAGATCAATATAAAAACAATTAGAAGATTTACTCACCACAAAATCAATAGCTTTTTTACATAATAGCCAATTAGAATAGCCAATTAGTATATAAAATTAAAATATCCTATTTAAAAAAATAAAACAACATACATACAAATGTAGCAAAATATGTATAAAACCTCCAAAAGATTTTGAAATTCAGAGCAAAACATAAATATCAAGGTTACAATTTCCAAATTAATCTATAAATACAATGATCAAAATCCCAACAGGTGACATATGCATGAATCATAAAATATTCATGAATGGCATACTATACAGTAGTTTAAGTGAATTACAATGCTGTCTATTTAACATGGATAAACCTCAAACAATACCTAGTGAAATAAAACTGTATAATGATACTCATAATACTGTTAATATTTCTAAAACCTAGTAAATATTAATGAATAAATATTTATGGATCCATAAACCAAGTATAAAGACATTCAAGTGTAATAGTTTCTGAATTCATGATAATGGAGAAAGAGACCAGGGAGGAGAACTCTTGGGGCCTTAACTATTTCTATAATATCTTTTTTAAAAAGCTAAAAATCAAAATAGAGATATAAATCTTGATAAAATGCCAGGCTTATAACCTTGGTTTATCGTGTTTAATTTACAATTTATCTTTTAAATAATATTCTCAACTTTTCTAATTGTGTCACTGTGTATTTGGCAAATATTTATCTACTACGTACTAGGAACTGTTTTAGGTAGTAATTACGCATTTGTGACCAGGGCAAAGATCTTTCCCTTATGGAGCTTATATCTTGGTGGGAGAAACTATTATACGTTGCAACATCAGAAGTGCTTGAAGAAAAATAAAACAGGGTAAGAACTCCAGCCCCATTTCCTGTTGCCCCAGCTACTTTAATTAATAGCACAAGTAGTTCCCCATAGGGACTTAGGGACTTAGTGGAGAGAGGTTGCTGATCATCATACTGCTTTCCTTTTTAACTCTTAATCAGATACAATAATGTTCGTGTTCTTCTCTTTCCTCTTATGAAACTCAGGTCAATTGACTTATTTTTTTAGACTCTGGCTATAATTGAAAAGCTTTCTTTCTAGCGTTAATATTTTTCTCTCATTATTGCTAGTGTCTTATTCTGTTTTAACACCATATTGCATAGAACTTGGGTCATTGCTAATACCCACATCCCCAAACTCCCAAGACTTTCATAATTAAAGGGTTGTCATGAGCATCTCTGAGCTGGCACAAAGCAAATTTTAGACTCTATAGGCATCTATTCAAAGAATTTGAATCTCTTTGAATCTTTTTGAATCCATAATTTCCCTGAAAATATAGTAACTTTCCCCTGTAGCTGTTATATTACAAGAAAGAATACTTTTGTGTGGTAGTCAGGTAGTCAATACCAACACTCACTACAACCCAACAGCTCCGGTCTTAGGCTCTATTGGCTGAAATATGTATTAATTTTTCTGGGCTTTTGAAGTTTTGAAAATTACTTTTTATTTACACATGAGGAAAAACTGGCTGGATTAAAATTCTAGGATCATATACTGTCTCCCTCATAACTAGGTATTGTGTAATTTTTTCTTGAATTTTAGGAGGAAAAATACAGGGCTGCTAGAATCTTCTTCCTTTTCTTCTTGGATATTTGTTATATACTTAGACATTTTGCCCTTTATCTGTAAACATTTCATCCAGATACATGCTGGTATAGTTTATACTTTTCTAATTTTTCTGAAATGGAATTCTTCTAAAAATTAAACTTTTAGCTCAAGAAATTTTGTTGTGACTAATTTTTAAAATCCTGATTTATTTAGGAATACTGTTTTCAGAGAGAAGCTTTCTCCAGTGAGTTCTGAAGATAGTATCTTTTTCTTGTTTTATAGAATTTTTGTTTCAGATGCCCTTTATTGGGTTTTATATGTTCACTCATCCTCAAATGAGATGTATTTAGACATAGATTTTTCAATGTGTATGTGACCTGGATTAACCTTAGCCACTTTTTAAATTTTTCGTGGGTACATGAGATGTTTTGATACAGGCATGCAATGTGAAATAAGCACATCCTGGGGAAGGGGACATCTATCTCCTCAAGCATTTATCCTTTTACTTACAATCCAGTTATACTCTTCAAGTTATTTAAAAATGTACCACTAAGTTGTTATTGACTATAGTCACCCTATTGTACTATCAAAAAGAGGGTCTGTCTTCTTAACTTCCTTTGGTTACTGATAGATGCATTGGTCTGAAGCCAGGGCTGTGGGGATGCATAGTCCCATGACTGACTGACTTCATCTGAACTAACTTGGCTCCCATTACTATATTTATTTACCTCAGTGATCACCAAGAAGAAAACATCCTGATGCTCTCATCCTTCAAGATGTATTATTCCCTAGTCTCTTCCTGCTTATAATGCCTGGTGGGAATACACACTGCCATATGGAGAATCTTTTTTTACCTCCACCTCTCTCTGCTCGATAGTCATGTTTGCTAGTAATTGTGGTGCATGAATAGATTTGAGAGATGCTGATAGGTCAAGTCAAATAGATAATGACTGTCTACATCTGAAACAGTTACCAGGCATTAGTTGGGGTTGAAAGTCGTTTTGTTTATTTTTCCCCAACTGCTGTGTGTTTCCAGGTGGAAACAAGTAACAGTGACTGGCCAAATCCACACGCTACCTACTGCCCAAGTTCTTCTCTTGTTTGACAATCTAACCAATTCTGTGGATTCCAAAAGACAAGCTAGTTTGTCAGTGGAAAGAATCCAGAACTGAAAAATAAGACCTACCACTAATATTGCCCCCTTTATTGAAACATGTTCAAAATACTAAGCCTCAACTTCTTCATGTCTAAAACAAAAAGACTGGATCAAATGATTTCCAAGGCTCCCTTTAGCCCTAAAATTCTTCCATCTAAATATGTTTCAATCCTAAACTATTTAAAGTTAGGATACCTAAATTCCCAAGGCAATTCTAAAAGATAATTAACCAACATGGTGACTTACCTCATGGATTTCTTACTAACCTCTCATCAATTTCTCAGCAACACACTTCAGCAAACTGTAGCCATGGAGACTCACTTAATATAAAGTAGTAGATGTAAGCTTTTTCAATCAGCAGTAAGTTTAAAGTCCAGAAAGCCATGAAAATAGGAAGTCCTAGGAAACAAAGTTAATTTAAGTATGTCTACATAATTCCTGTGGAGTTTGTGACATATACCAATATTACAGTCAGTGATACACTGCATTTCAACAGTGGTCCCATAAGATTATAATAACATAACACCACACATGTTTGTGGTAATGATGGTGTAAATAAGCCTGCTGTACTGCCAGTCATAAAAAGTATAGCAATATAATTATGTACAGTTAGAAAAGACTCAAGTTAAAAAAAATTTTTTTAAATGATGTTGAGGATTCTGACCCTGTGTAGGCCTGGGCTAATAGTTTAACAACAACAGCAACAAAAGCTTTTAAGTAAAAAAAATCTTTAAAATAGAAAAAATTTTACAGCATAAGGTTATAAAGAAAGATGACGTTTTTATACATCTTGAGCTATGTGTTACTATGAAAGAGTCAAAAGGTTAAAAAATAGTTTACAAAGTAAAAGGTTACAGAAAGGTAAGTTTATTATTGAAGAAAATCTTTTATAATGTAGCCTAAGTGTTTAGAGAGTCTGCAGTGGGTACAATAATGTCTTAGGCCTTCATATTCACTCATCACTCAGGCATTGACTCAGCCAGGGCAACTTTCAATCCCACAAGCTCCATTCATGGTAAGGGCCCAATATAGGTGTCTTTGTTTTATGTTTTATACTATATCTTCTCTATGTTTAGCTATGTTTAGATACACAAATACAGGTGTTACAACTGCTTACACTATTCAGTACAGTAACATACTGTAAAGGTTTGTAGCCTAGGAACAATAAACTATACCCTACCACTTAGAAGTGTCATAGGCTGTACCACCTAGGTTTGTGTAAGTACACTTGATGATGTTCTCACAATGAAGAAATCATCTAACACATTTTTCAGAATTTATGCCCGTCATTAAGTGACATGTGACTGTAGAGTTTAGTGAAGTGAAAATGCAAAATAAATGTTAGAAAATCTTAAGATAGCTAGGTCCTATATAAAAGTAATTTTTTTAATCTTTTGTTTCATATCCTGTCTTTTAGTGTAGCCATATTTTAAATGCCATTAAAACTAAACCAGGTCAAAATTTGCTTTTTTGTCTTTGATGTAAAAAAAGAAAAAAGTGGAGGGGCACGGAGGAGAGATATGGGGAGAAGCTGTTCAATGAGCATCAGAGCACAGTATATACTATATCTTATAAGTTAGAGATCTGAAGTCAAATGTCAGCTTTGCTCTTTATTGACTTAAACAAGCAACTAACATCTGAATCCCAGTCTTACCATCTGTAAAATGTAAACAGTACCTTACAAGATCTTATACCTGAAGCACTTAGCACAATGCCTGGCATACATAGGTAATAAAAAATTGTAGCCATTATTGTTGTCACTGCCATGAATTCTTCCAAATATATATTAAATAACATGGAAATAATGAGCAAAGACCAGGGAAGAAAGCACTGGAATGGATGAGAGAGGAAAAAAAGCTTAAGTCATTCATTGTCCATTTATTCATCATCTACCATCTTGGATGATGCCTAATGACTTACAGAACTGAATGTGGAGGTAGGTCATTCCAATCCAGAGTCCTGGACCTGAAGATGGAGGAGCTATGGGGCAGATGAGCCTGATATTTAATGGTGATATTGCCAGAGTGGTTGACCTTCATAAATAATCTACCTCTTTGTTTTGTGGGGCCCAGCAAAGGGGCCAGATTCAAATTTGTCAGAAACCTAAGCAATTGGTTAACTTATAGGGGTCATTTGAGAAGCTGTAATGTGTTTTCTATATCATGTTTCATATAGGTCATTACCAATTAAAAGCATTATATGAGTAGTCATTATTAAATGTGTGAGACTGTTCATTCCCTCACATAGCATACTAAAATTATGGTAGGTGAGAGATTCCAGTAACGTGCTTATTAATCCCGTGTTATAATGACAGTAAGCAGGAATTTTTAATCCTCAAAAGCTGCTCTTCTGAAGAGAAGTTCAAATAAAGCAGACAATGAGCTCTTTGAGCTTCCTGCCCTCTGTCAGTGTATGCTCACAAGGGCACTACTCATTCTTGAAGTATTCATGACCCAATAATGTTAGTGACAAAGGGCATGTTGCAGACACACAGATGGTTATTTCACATGTAGTCTAATCCCTATGGATTTAGAATAAGCAAGACTATGTAACAGGCAAAGCCTCTCATTAAATTTTTCTGAATTGCTCACTAAAACTTTGTTGAATAAAGAATATGATGTTAGATTATTTCCATATTCAAATCCATAGGAAATGGAAATATAGGCTGCCTTTTTGAGCAAATAACTAGTCGATTGAGATATCCTGTGTTCAACTTCATAGTGCTTTGGTTCAATTTCATTTTTACCCTGGGATAGACAATTGACAAATTTCACTGTACACATCATATTCAAGGACATAGTAAAGCAAATCTTCCGAATGTGAGGTAAAATATGTGGCACAATATAACACACATGTAACTCACATATGACTGAATTAAGCAGCTTTTAGAGTTTCAGTACCAAAAGCATTAAATGAATCAACGGAAGTATATGTATAGTTCTTTTCACAGTAATACAGGACTATGAAAATAACGGGAGCCAAACTGTGCAAAGTAATCTGGATAACTTACGGAAAAAGTTAAAATTCCACTGTGACTTTTAAAGACATTTTGTCAAAAAACAAAACAAAAAACCTCTTACTGTCAATTATAAACATACAGGGAAATTTAAAATACAGTAAAAATAGTTGTCTAATGAGTTTTATTGTAAAAGTCTTCTTAAGAGTAGTTTAAACAGTGTTTGCCTCTTTCTTCTCATGGTATAGTAAGGGGCAAGCAGCTTTTCTATGCCTTGGAAATGGATCCAAACTTAGGACTACGACAATCCACCAGCATTGTAATCCTTTCAGTTTTTTATGTCATCACCTACCTGAGAGATCCTTAAATGTGAGCTTTTCTCCATGTAAATTTTGCTAAGATATCTGTATCTTTCTCCTCACTTATGTCAATAAGCCCAACTTCAGTAACCTCCTTGGATGCTTATCTAGAATCCCTCCAATGGCAGCAGTGTCAACATTCCAAGGGTCAGTAATTGCTTAGATTAACTCATTTGCGCTGTATGCATGTTTCACTCTAGCATTATCCCTTATCCTTTCTTTGCTGCACTTTCATGTTTCCTGGCCAAGTCCATCTTTTGATTATCCAGGTTTGTAACTGCGAAACTAAGTGGCCACACTTTGTTGTCTGTGTGTGAACAGGAACACAGTGACCAATCACCTGCTTTGAAAGAAGAGACTGGTCACTAATGACATGTATCTTCTATCCACACAGTGATTAGTGGACTACAGGATTAGCTTGTGAAGTTTGCCCTTCATGCAATTACACACATTTAATATCCCATGGTAACTGAAATTTGAAATGGTCAGAGGACACTAATGTTGTTTAAACTGTGGAAGCAACTACTGTCAGCCTATTTAATCAACAAATATTTAATTGTCCATGTAATGCACATCAAAGCATTGTATTGTATGATTGAGAAGTATGGATTATTAATAATAAAGGCATTCTGTTAAGGAGAAAAATCTGCATAATTAACTGTAATACTAGCTATAGCGTGTGTACTAGAGAGTGGTATAAACATAGGGCCGTGAAAGCAGAATCATTCAGTTTCAAAGTGAAAATTCTAAATAGCATGACTACTAGGCAATAAGAGCAATGATAATCAATACTTTCTAGCCCATTGTTTCTAACCCACAATTGTCAGAAAATTTATGTTCCTCATTGCACTTTAGGGTTGTACTACCTTACACAGCCAGTTCTCAAGACTATGTTTGACCTAATTGAAGAGTAAATTTTGTCTTAGAAAAGGAAATATGTATTTTGAGAGTCTAGTAAATGTTTCCACCCAGGAGGTTTCAGAAAAGTGTTCAGGCACTGCTGAGTACATAAGCAAGATTTTTAAATCCTCTGCCCCTGACGTCAATACAACCCTCAATAACTGATTAAAAAACACACACACAGGTAGGGTGTATAAATGGAAGACCGCAGACAAGCAATTTGAGAAAGGAAAAACTTACATTGTGTACGTTTAGAGTCCCTTCTTAAAGGTTTTAGGCACATTTCCTTAGATGTTACTTGTTTTAAAACAGCATAAGTCTTCCTTCATAACTAAGGACATCAAAACTCACATATTGCCCTACTTAGAATGTTATGGCCAGGTGCAGGACTTTGGGATCTCCCAATCCAGGTTCATACTGTATTAGTTAGTCGTGCTGCTAGAAAATTACTCATTTCTTAAGGTTTCATTCTGCTCACATTAAAGCTTTGGCTCTATTCTCGGCTGGGCATGGCAGCTCACACCCATAATTCCAGCACTTTGGGAGGCCCAGGCATGACGGTCCATACTTCTAGTCCCAGGTACTTGGGAAGCTGAGGTGGGAGAATCACCTGAGCCCTACAAGTCGAGCCTAGAGTGAGCTGTGATTGCACCACTGCACTCCAGCTTGAGCAACAGAGCAAGACCCTGTCTCAAAAAAAAAAAAAAAAACCTCTCTCCCAAAAGCAGGCTGTAATCATGCCTTCAGTAGTACAAAGAGTAAAAGATAAAGGTATGACCTCCTCTCATGACTTCTTTCTCCTGGTGGTAGTCTCCCTGGTGTCGGGGGGAGGAAGGAAAGAAAAAAGATGACTCCATCTGTACTTCAGTGGTGAGGGGTCATTGTCTATTTCGTTAGTGTGAAGGGTTGTTCTAAAATTCTTATGTCCAAAGTGACCATTTTCTGTCTTCCAGTCCTTTTATCATCAAATGGCTGTGCCAAGGAGAGAGGCCCTTGTGGTGAATTGCCTCATCTCAGCAGGTTCTCTTGAAAGGTTTTGGCCCAAATCTTGATGATTCTCTCAAGATAGAAACTGAAAGTCTTTCAGAATCTTTTGTTCCGGGCTTTCAGCATTAGCCTTCATTTTTATGAAAATAAGATCTTTATTAATCTAACACATTGCAAAAGTTACAGTCTCTATGGTAGAAATTAAAACTCCACATAACTTTGACAAAAATACTATGCTTTTAAAAACTATACTGTAAACTTTTGTAGCATAATAATTCATTATAGTTTATAATAGCAAGGAATTAAACAATTGAAATATGGTTAAATTATATATTCATTATAATGGATTAAATGTCAAACATTAATGTTTTATTTTCCAAGCATGTAGTCGTTGAACATGTACTTTGTAGTGGCAGCTTTATCTACACTGAACTGGAATGACCTCCATGATACATTTTTAGGTGAAAAGATAAAGGCCTGGTAACAAATAGCTAGAGCATGGGCTTCAGTTTGGGGAAAAATGTGTATGTTCATAAAAGATATGTTAATGTGAATATAGTAAGAGGTTGGTGTTATCCTCATTTTACAAATAAGAAAACAGAAGCTTAAGAAAATAGAATCACAGAATCAGTGGTGACATACTGTGATTTGAATTCATGTTTATCTGAACCCAAATCACAGGCCCTTTCCAACACAGTAAGTTTAACCCCTGACTAATCTTTTCCAGGAGACAGTTGACTTTTTAAAATGCTATCGGTACACCTTATAAATAAATTGTTGTAATATATTTGCATGTGGGGCTCCCCTGGCCAACTATGAGTTTCATGAAGGCAGGGACCCTAACAAAGCTACCTTTCTGTTCCCAGTGCTCCGGTATGGCACATTGTGGAAAAGCTCTTAAAGTAATAAAAAGCAATGGTGCATCCTTGTGTGCAAGAAATGAATATAACTTCATTAAGTGGCTAGTAAATCAACCCTAGTTCTTTAAACTATCATAATAGTAACAGAATGTCTTAGGATTTCTGCAGGCCCAATGACATTTTAGTTCAATGGGGTAATTATTACATCCAAGCTTCCAACTTGCATTTCATACTGAAGTGAATATTTATCATCACCTATTATGCACTATTAATGGAAAGAACTATTCATTTCCAATAATACATTTTATGTTTCTGATGCATAGAATGAAATTGTCCATTATTAATGAGTCTGAAAGCTCAGGCCAGTAAGCCTCTGCTTATTTTCAGGTCGTTCCTCCAAAGATGCCGTGGGTCAGATATCTGTTCATGTGGACATCACTGCCACCCCAGGAACGGGAGATCATAAAGTCACTGTAAAAGGTATACTTCTGGTCTAGATAAATCAAAACAGCCTTCTAAACTTCTGCAGCAGTACTGATATCAGCAATGTGACTTTTCTTGCATTTAAAAAAACTGCATAATTATTTTAGGGCATGCACAGAATTTCCTAATGAAACCCAAACTTTTGATTAAAAATAGAAAAATATCAATGGCACTAATGTTTAGCATGCATTATTCAAAATATATAAATACACTGATTAAATATCCAAACTTACTTTATCAGATATTTATTTTGTGGTTGGTGCCATGATATTCATTGAACACTTGCACTTTAAATATTAAGTCAGTATGTTCTTACTATTCACAAAACCTACTGCTTTTTCTATATGATTTCCAACAACTGGCTTAGAGTTCTTTACAATGAGTGGCTCAATTTGTGGGTTTTACATTGTAAAAACAGCCTGAATGCAGGGGTAATTTCAAAGATGAAATTAAAGGATTAGCATTTTGTTAACAATACGCTCGTTCTATTTTTATATTAGTCACTTCAATACCCACTTTGAGCAAAACTAGGGCTGCCCAACATATTTCAGAATTACATTACATATTGTATCTTTACATCATAAAAGTAAAATAGCTATATTTTAGAATAGATTATATACAGTAGTATATACTGTCAATTTCCTTAAATATTTTTGAAAAATGTTGCCAACATGTGAAAGTTTAATGAATATTTTGCAGTAGTGATTTTAATTATAAGACACTTCGCTTGAGGATGAGCAAAGATATTTACACATGAGAATGTTCATTTAGTATTTTTTTATGACGACTGAAATTTAAAAACAGCTATAATATCTAACAAACAAGTGACTGGCTAAATATAGGATGAAATAGCCACAGAGCAAAATATTATTAGCAGTTGACAAAATATATAATGAATTAGAAAATTAGCCATGATAGACTTAAAAAAATAAAGCTATTTATAAGATTGCAACACATTATAATATCATTTTGTATATAAAGTAACTAAATATTGAAAGCATACAATCCAAAATATTGTCATTGACTGGTAAATTTATAGCTTTTTATCTATTTCCTGATGAGCATATCTTAATGTTCAATACGAACAACACCATGTTTTTACCAAGAGGAGGAGAGTGCTAACTTTTCATTAGTAACAGATATCATTTTAACTGCAGCTAACTAACTTTTCACCAAAGCTACACAGCTTCAAGCTGAAAGCTCCATCAGGTGTGCCTTCCAGAAAGAAAATTGTATTTTATTGTTTTGGAGTACAGTGTCTTGTCAGTGGAGTTAGGGCACTATTATTAAGTTTTGGCTTCATAAATCACTTTTAAAATTTCACTCTAAATTTCCACACATCTGTTTGCTAAAATGTGATATTTCCTTTTTTTTAGTGATTGCTATTAATGACCTAAACTGGCAGACCACGGCAATGTTCCGCCCCTTTGTGGAAGTTTGTATACTGGGACCCAACCTTGGAGACAAGAAGAGAAAGCAAGGCACAAAAACAAAAAGCAACACATGGTCACCAAAGTACAATGAAACATTTCAGTTGTAAGTCATAAACCCACCTTACTTATTCCACCAGGCAATAGTTACTGTACAGCTGACCTTACTGAGGGATTTGGAGTGGGAAGGGCTAAGGAAAATGAAGAAGGCTCTGTTTTTAGTTCCCTTCCATTCATTCAATATCTGTTCAGTGCCTGCCACGTATCAGCCAATGTTATAGTCATTAGGTGTATATATCATAGGAGGTGTCTGAATGAATCTTTTGCAGTGCACTCATATAAGTTACTTTCTACAGATGAGGAGTGTATGATAAAGTCACAAATATTTGTCATATGGCATTAAATACAATATGCAGAACTATGTGGTAAGTGCTATGACTAGCTGCTTTGCCTGGGAGGTCAGGGAAGCCTCTCTGAGCATGTGACTTTTAAACTGAAACCTGTCCAAATAAAAAGCCAGACATGGAAGAGCAGAACATTTCAGACAAAGTGAAATAGCTAGTACAAGGACTCTAAGGCAACAGCAAGTCTGGGATATTTAAGAAGCAGCACATCATAGATAAAGGAGTGAGATCCAAGTGAGGCCAAGGTACAGATAGTGTGTCACATAGGGCTTTTCAATTCTAAGTTCAATAGGTGGTCCACTGAAGGGTTTTCAAATGAAGAGATGAGATTTACATCTTTATTTTGTTTGCTGTGTACAGAAATAATTATACGGTGGCAAGACCAAATATGTAAAGATCAGTTAGAAGGCTATTGCAATAGTCCAGGCAATAGCTATTAGTGACTAACCGGATCCTAGTAGGGAGATAGATGGAGAAGATTCTGTATCATGTGTGGAAAGTAGATTCTTGCCATAGGCTGGAGGTAGAACATGAAAGAGTAATTCGGTAGAACATGAAAGAGTAATTCCCGAGAAAACTCAGTTTAGAGTAATTCAAAATGAGCTTCCTTACAAAGGAATTTACAAAGTGGTTAAGAGTAGAGAAATTTGAGTAATCATGGGAACTGGGGCTAATAGTAACCAGGCTATTACCATACTTATGCCTGAAAAGAGGAGAGAAAGAGTCATTACTAAAATTAGGAAAGTGAAAACTTGATGTATGCTTGAAATGTATTATTGAAATACACTATTAATGGAACTATTCATTTCTTTTCAGTTTGATGTATACATTTCAAGTATACATCAAGTTTGAAATGTATACTTGAATGTATACTTGCCTTGAAAGCAGCAGTGACATTCCATGAAGGGCAACAGCCTACTGGAGGCAGCCCCACAGGCAAAGAGCCAGGGAAATAAAGACTCTGACCTCACTCTCCTCACTGCCAACCTCTTGATGGGGTTCCCTTTTGGCCAAAATCTACCGGAAGCAAGAAGAAACCCTACTGAGATAGTCCCAACAGATGAGTTTTCTATTGCAAACAGCAAAAAGGAGGGTGGATCCACAGGGGGAAACTGGGCGATACCTGGCACTGAATAAAATCAAAGATGATCCCTAAGTTTTTGGCATGAGGAGTTCGGAAGATAGTAATTTACCAAGATGGAAGAAGAAATGATAAAAATGTTTTAAATCTATTAATTTGGTGATGCCTGTCAGACTCTCAAGAGATGTCATTTAATTCAATAAATATAAATAATCTAACATAGAGAGGTTAAGAGGCGTAGGACAAAGCCCTAAGGATTTACACGCCAATACAGTCTCTTACAGGTTTTTTGTTCATGATTTCCTATAGTCATTTCAGCACTCTGCTCTGAATATTTCACCCTCTTATCATGTATTAAAACGGAAGTATCCTACTCTATCGAAAGGGTCCTAATAGATCACATTCCCTGCTAATAAACCAGCTTACAACATTTCACTATCTATTTCAACTTACTCAAAAACCTGGACCCAACTAAAGTTTCTTGTTAGATATAACACAGTGAGCTACTTAAAGGCAGCATTTTTAATTCATGAGATCTGATTCCCATCATATTTTGCTCTTCTACTCTTATCCCCTAGACTTCCATTTTCTTTCACATAATTTCAGATTCTCCCTAAAGTACAAAGTTTAGTTACCAATGTTCCTGGAAATGAAAGTTTGACTCTGCAAAATGTTTCATCAGAAAAAAATCACCTGTAAAAGGAAGGAATTTGGAAGCTGGTACTGCTGAGGGCTAGATGTACATTCATTAGAAAATCAAGAATATGAGAATGAACAAAAATAAGGGGTGGAGGAAGACAGACTGTATCTACCATATCACCACTTGGCCTTGGCCTTCTTTATTATGTTGACACTAACAAGCTGTCTTAGGTGGTTGTTAGGAGAGGCCACACACTTGACAGGTCTAACTAACTGTTACCATAGGAAAGAATCGGCATTGAATCACCAGGCTCTGCTGGAATTGATTTACTCTGGAGATTTGTATCCAATTTAGCATATTGTGAATAGTGCTTGATGGGCTGTGCAGTGTATTCCCCTGAGAAAAGACTCCTACATATAATAGCTTATGCAGGATTTGGAGGTAAAGTGAGAGTAGTAACTGATATTGAAACGGCATAGAAATTCTACCAAGAGGTACCCATTACCCTGGCCTAGCCCCCATGACCCCTTTCCAACTCCACCGCACCCACAATCAGGAGATTCTGCCTCGACTGATTAAGTGTAACATAGTATCTTAATTCCCATTTTTTTCTGTCTTTTCTATCTAGGGAAAAAGTCATTTTAAAATTCGCTTTCTAAGCCAAATTTAAAGGGTTAAAATACACTGATATCCTATTTGCCAACATAATAATCAGATCCAATGTATACAATTTTCAGCAGTATTTGAGAACCATAATGATGCCTAGTGGAAGTAAAGTTTTTGCTCAAAATTTGTATTTTTAATCCACACAGCATTCTCGGAAAGGAAAATCGACCAGGGGCTTATGAACTTCATCTCTCAGTTAAGGATTACTGCTTTGCCAGAGAAGATCGAATTATCGGAATGACAGTCATTCAGCTACAGAACATAGCAGAAAAGGGAAGCTATGGGGCATGGTATCCTCTTCTGAAAAATATCTCTATGGATGAAACTGGTTTGACTATCCTTAGAATACTCTCTCAGAGGACCAGTGATGATGTGGCTAAAGAATTTGTAAGACTTAAATCTGAAACAAGATCTACTGAAGAGAGTGCTTGAAACAAACATTGCAAGCTAAATACATAACTATAATTGTTTGACTACTGCATGCATGTGCAAATACATGGGAATGTTTAGTTCACTACATTTCAATGTTTGCCAGTACTCATGTATGATGTCTACAAGGTATGTAAAAAACCTGCTGAACTTTTATACCAATTCTGGTCTTTGGGAAATAAGTGTTCCATGAAGTGCCAAAATTATGATGTAAAGTGAAATATCAAGAACACCTTTTAAAATGTTTATTTTGTTTCTTTACCAATTTCACATTCATTAAACATAATTTTTAAAAACTAGTCTTTTGAGTTTGCCCATCAGTTGTCTTTGTTAAATGAGATTATATTGCCCATAGATCAGAAAACATTTATTACTCAATTTCCATTTTATTTACTTACCTCATTATAGATGTCTTACAAATACCCTTTTCTACCATAACTAGAAATGCAGTCACTTCTAGAAAGCATTTGTAATTTTATAGTCGCAGATATTGTGATTTTTGCATACACATTAAAATAGAAAAGGTGGGAAATATTTTCTGCTGACCAGTTTCCAACCTTTCTGAAATATCACTGTGAAGAAATGCTGTTAAAGCAAACTTACATAAAGCAATGCTAGAGTTTGTTAACAATGTTTGATATATATTGACAAAACTTTGTTCTCTAAAACTGCCAAGATCACATCACATTTGTAAAAATGGTAAGTTGTCATATAGTGTTATGTCTTGGCTTTACCATATTTCATTCTTTAAAAAATCATTAATGGTTTAGAAATGGAATGGTTTAGAAATGGGATGGAAAGTTTACTGAAAATACCTGTAAGTAACTATATTGTTAATATCTTCCCTCTGACAGTTATGACTCTATAATCAGTTCAATGCTTTATTTTTAAAAATATTCAATGATTAGTATTGAATGCAGCATTACTATATATTGTACTGATGCCAGAAGTCATGTTTTCATCCACTTAGTGAAAAAATAGTAAAATTAAGTCGGAAGAAATTGCTTAAAATTTTGTAATTTGTATTTATAAGCCCCAAATGCATCAAATGCAGTAGGAGAACAATGTAATACAGCTTGGTACCTAAAAATATAGCTAAGTTGGTTTTTGAATATAAAACAGTTTATGAATATGTGCATTTTCTGTATTTTTATGATTTGACTTTTTAGAGTCTATGCCAAAATATATGGCTGTAAAACAGTACTTTGTAATTATAACTTACGGTCATAACTGTTAGTGGACTACTTACAGAAGCAGAAACAAGAGCCTGTTATGATTGTGCTTTGTGAACAAGCTGATCTAATACGTTAAGTACAGAAGTGCTTAGTATCATGACTGTCAGAACCATTCTGCTACTGACTATGAAATCACAGACCAGTGAGGTGAGCTAATTCATGTTAAACTGTTAGGCCATTGCTTTGTTAATGACTCCTCTAAATGCATAGTGTGATGCGATCCTCTGGCATATGCTTTAATAAATGGATGTATATGGAGCACATGCAGCATTGTATTGTATCTTCTGCCTTTTTATTTCATTTATGCAATATCATCTCATTTAGGAATAAAAACTCCAGGCTCTTTTGACCATATGTAATAGTCTTCATATTATTTGGTTCTAACATCTCATTAAAAGTTTAGATGTCAGAATGGCTATTATTAAAAAGTCAAAAAATAACAGATGCTGGCGAGGTTGTGAAGAAAAATGTTTGTTTATACACTGCTGGTGGGAGTGTAAATTACTTCAATTATTGTGGAAAGCAGTGTGGTGATTCCTCAAAGACCTACAAACAGAATTACCATTCGACTAAGCAATCCCATTACTGAGTACACAGCCAAAGGAATATCAAACATTCTACCGTAAACACATATGCACGTATATGTCCACTGCAGCACTATTCACTATAGCAAACACACGGAACCATCCTAAATGCCCATCAACAGTAGACCAGATAAAGAAAATGTGGTACATATACACCGTGGAATACTATGCAGGCATAAAAAGAATGAGACCATGTCCTTCACAGTGACATGGATGGAGCTGGAGGCCATTATCTGAAGCAAACTAACACAGGAATAGAAAACGAAATACTACATGTTGTCACTTACAAGTGGAAGCTAAACGATGAGGACACATGGACACTAAGGGGGCAACAACAGACACTGTGGCCTACTTGAGGGTAGGAGGAGGGAAAAGATAAGAAAAAGTATCTATCACGTTACTAAGCTTACTACCTGGGTGACAAAATAATCTACACCAAAACCTCCGTGACACACAATTTACCTACATAATAAACCTGGACATGAACCCCTGAATCCAAAATAAAAGTTTTTTTTAAAAAGTTCAGATGTTAAAATTCATTCCACAGGTGTTGCGTTCATGGAAACCACTATATATTGTAATGACGAGGAAAATAAGGATGAACTAATGTATCTACCTATATATTGCTAAATACCGTTTAGTCCCATGAACAAAACTCAACATGCAACATGGTTAAAATCTCACATTATAAAAGTTTTCATCAATTACTTGAAAAATTCATTCTAGATTTATGTTATAAATATTTTACAGAACACTGACTTAAGCTCTTTAGGAGCACATATTAATGTCATAATACATGATACATTTGAGTAAAAGGCAGTTAGGATTTGCATTGATCACTTTAAATTGAGCAAGGTATTTTTTCCCTGACATGTTTAATTGCATCCAATTATTCTGTCTTTTACAATGTATACAATATATATCAAAGCCTAATAGTGGCAGGGTGAATTAAGTCTATTTATTACTATCATAAAGTACAGGTACTAATTTTGAAATGATTATAAATTCTGTAGACTCTGTTTTCCTCTCAAAGCACAAGTATTCCCGTTGTCTTCAAAACAAAGCCTGTTATATTTACTTACCCAAATTAGTAGTCACTCTAAGGTTCCCAGTGATCTCTGTCAATTGAGTGTTGCACTAATGTGTGTAGCAATTTATTCATCTTATTCTAGATAAAACACACAAAGGCAAAGCTCTGTTGCTTGTCTATGGATAAACCTCACATTACAGGTCTTTAAAGATACACGTGTAAATCAAATTGAGCAAACACAAAGTATTTAAACCCAGAGTGGAGTATTTGCTCTTCGAAGGAATTTGAATGCATTAAGTAATCAGATGTCCCCATTACAACCTGCGCTAATTTATCTACTTCTAGGATAATTTATATCTTGAATTTCTCTTAAATGAGGCACATTTATAAATGACAATGCTAGCTTAATGTCTTTTATTTGGTCTTTTTTAAAAACAATGCGTGAAACAAGATTTTCTCCTTTTAATTTCTCTACATTACATAAAGATATGACTATACTAGCTAGCCCCTTTATGGACTACTATAGCAGCTTTAATCTTTATACTCAAATAATAAATGATCATACTTATACATGACTCAGGGACTATCCTTGAATAAATGTCTAATTCCACCTACTTAGAAAAATTCTTGGGCACACAGGCAAGAGACTGCCCTCCCCTGTGGAATGAATTTTAACTCCGCTGATATTACCTGTGTTTATACTCAAGTCCTTTGTTTGAAATAGCTGCCCCTTTGCTCTTTTGACTCCCCAGGCCTCCACTGATCACTCATCTCTGTGGTTCAGGCTTCTGGAGTGTGATTTTTAGAATAAAAATCTAGGATATGTGATATGAAGGAGAATCAATTCCAATTTGTGAATGTTAAATAATACATATTTAAAAGTGCTCATGTTTTTTCACATCATGACAACTTTCAAATCAGGATACATGTATAATCCTTTGGCATGTTATGGTTTAATTGGTGATTTTTTTCTCCCTTAATAGTACATGTTTCTTCTTATAATGAATGACTTTCAGGCATCAATAAGCATATTTATTAAAAAGTATATATAAATCGATGAAAATAAAGTAATGCTTAGTTGTCTATTTTAAAACATAGTTTGGCTAGGCACAGTGGCTCACAACTGTAATCCCAGCACACTGAGAGGCCGAGAAAGGCAGGTTGCTTTGAGCTTAGAAGTTCGAGACCAGCCTAGTCAACGTGGCAAAGCCCCATCTCTACAAAAAAATACAAAAATGAGTCAGGCCTGGTGGCATGTGACTGTAGTCCCAGCTACTTGAGAGGCTGAGGCAGGAGAATCACTTGAGCCTGGGAAGCAGAGGTTCCAGTGAGCCAAGATGCATCACTGCACTCCAGCCTGGGCAACAGAATGAGACCCTGTCTCAAAAAATATGCATATTTTTTAATTTGCATATACTAAAATTATCTCTTTTGGCATACATTTCTGTGTTATGACAAATGCGTAGTCATGTATTAATCACAACAGTCAAGATATGGGACAATTCCCTCATGCCTCAAAATTCCACGTTACCACTTTATAGACAAACACTTTTCCTACTATCAACCCTCTGCAGCACTGGTTCATTTTAGTCCCTCACGTTTTGTGTATTCCAGAATGTCATATAAACAGAACTATACAGTATATATTCTTCTGAGCCTGTATTATTTCACTTGGCACAATGCACCAGAGATTCATCTACATTGTGGCATGTATCAATTATTACCTAGTTTTTATTGCTGAATAGTACTGCACTGTATGAACATTAAAAAGATTTCATTCACCACTTTCTACACTTACGTTGTCTGGCAATATTATGAACAAAGCTTTTATAAACATTCACATACAGGATTTTGTGTATACTTATTTTTATTTTTCTTGGGTGATTATCTATTAGAGTGTGATTTCTAGGTCTTATGATAAGTATATCTTTAACTTCATAAGGAACTTCCAAACTTCTTTGAAAGTAGTTGTAAAGTTTTACATTTCCAGAAGCAATGTATGAGAGTTTCAGTTGCTCTGCATCTTTGCAAGCACTGGGTATCGTCAGTTCTTTATTTTAGTTCTTCTTCTGATATGCACAAAATAGCATCTCAACATGCCTTTAATTTGTATTCATCTGAAGACTAATAACATTGAGTATCTCTGTGTGTGCTTTTTGACATCCATATATTTTGTTTAGTGAAGTATCTGCAAATCTTTTGCCCATTTATTTAATGAGTTGTTTATTGTTGAGTTTGGGGACATATTTTTGTATTCCATATACAAACCCTTTGTCAGATATGAAATGTGCAACTATTTCATCCCAGTCTGTGGCTAGTCTTTTCATTTTTATAACAACCTCTTTAAGAGAACAAAAGGTTTTCACTTCCATCAAGTCGAATTTGATGAAATCATTTTTTCTCTTTTATAGATCATAGCTTTGCTACCATAAGAATTACTTGCCTCACTCAAGGCCAAAAATATTTTTTTCTCCTATGTTTTCATATGGAAATTTTATACTTTGGGGTATTACAATTTGGCCTATGAACCGTTTTGAGGTTAATAGAGGTTGTAAAGTTTGAGTTAAGGTTCATCTATAATTATTAAATTACAATTGAGTAATTAATTAGAAACTAATTTTCATAGGCATGTCCAATTGTTCCAGCACCACACGATTCATTGAAAATACTACAGTTATCACTTTGAATTACCTTTGTACCTTCATCATAAATCAATTGACCAAATGTGTGTGGGTCCATTTCTGACATCTCTAGTCTGTTCCATTGATCTGACTCTATACCTTATCACCAATGTGACACTGTAGCAATTACTGTAGCTTTATACTGTCTTGAACTCAGGTAGTAAGAGTTCTCCATGTTCTTCTCTTCAAAACAGTGGAGTATTCTACTACTTCTCACTCTCTATAAAAATTTTTAACAGCCAGCCAGGCACGGTGGCTCACGCCTGTAGTCCCAGCACTTTGGGAGGCCAAGGCAGGCAGATCACCTGAGGTCAGGAGTTCAAGACCAGCCTAACCAACATGGAGAAACCCCGACTCTACTAAAAATACAAAATTAGCCAGATATGGTGGCGCATGCCTGTAATCCCAGCTACTCTGGAGGCTGAGGCGGGGGAATCACTTGAACCCAGGAGACGGAGGCTGCAGTGAGACGAGATCACGCCATTGCACTCCAACCTGGGCAACAAGAGCAAAACTCTGTCTCAAAAAAAAAAAATAACAGCCTACTGGGATTTTGACTGAGAACTTATTAAATCCATACACCAATTTACAAACAACCGATGTCTTAACAATATTGAATCTCCAATTCATGGGCACAGTATATGTCTCCACTTATTTACATCTTCATTGATTTATTACTGTCTCATGGTTTTCAGCATACAAATCCTACCAAGGATTTCTTCTGTATGTGTACAAGAGTATAAATGTTACTTTGAGAATAAAATTCAAAATCCAATTGTTTATTTCCTGTACAAAGAAAGATTTTTGTATATTGACTTGGTATCCTGGAACCTCACTAACCTCATTTTATTAGTTTTAGCTTTTTTTTTAATTCCTTGGGATTTTGTACATTGACAATTATTAAAGAGAGGCAATTATTTTTCTTCCTTTCCACTCTGTACACATATTTCTTTTTCTTTCCTCAGTACACTTGCTAAGGCTACCAGTCTTATTTTGTATAGGAGTGGTAAGCACAGATATGCTTGCTTTGTTCTCAATCTTAGGGAGAATCTATTGAGTCTGTCACCATTAAATATGTTAGCTGGAGGTTTCATTCATGGCTTTTATAAGCTTAAGGAAATTGCCTCCTACTCCTACTCTTTAAAAGTTTCTATCATAAATGACTTTTGAATTTTGTCTAATGCTTTTTCTCATCAATTAGGATGATAATTTTTCTGCTGTAGTCTATGTGGTAAATTACTTTGGTTCATTTTTGATTGTTGAAATAACTTTACATTTCAATAGTAAATCCTACTTTGTCAAAATATATGCTCTTCATTATATATATATATTCAGGTGTGTAACATTTTGTTAAAGATATACTATATAGACTGTATATACATATATACACATATATACATATATACATATATTATATATATATATATATATAGTGCCTCTTATGGTCTATAAATCATGTAGAATATAGAGTATATATGGCCTCCAAAAGTGTATGGGGAATTCTCTTCTTTACTCTCTCAAAGAGATTGGGATGAAATGGTATTAATTCATTCTTAAATATTTGGTAGAATTTAACAGTGAAGATGCGTGGGCCTATATTTCTTCTTTATTGGGAGGTGTTAAAACACCAATTCAACTAATCTAATAGGTATTAAATGAAGAGCCAATGTCAAAACAACATATGCTTTAGATGAAATAAATAGTACATATTGTAATGATGAAGACAGCAAAAAGAAACAAATAATAAGAAAAAATATTACATGTGGGACAAGATGACCCTTTATTGTGGAAGCCTGCCCTGTGCATTGTAAGATGTTCAGTTAGCATCTCTGGACTCTACCCACCTTATGCCAGGAGCACATCCCAAGTCCCTCAATTATCATAACCAAAGTGTCTCCAGACATTGCCAAGTGTCACTTAGGGTGGTAGGCAAAAGTAATCCAGTTCAGAGCCATTACTGTAGAGGCTTTAGATTCAGACTGATCTGAGTTTAAGTTTTGATTTCATGAATAGCTTCAAGACATTGTACGAGTTATTCAACCCTTCTAAGCCACAATTTTTCTCATCTGTTCAATGATGATTACTATTCTTATAAAAGTATTGTAAAGATTAAATAAGTTAATGCATACAATATTTAGAATAGTAATTGATAAGCACTCAAATAATGGTAGCAATTAACTATTAAGCAATGAGACAAAACACAAAGGACAATTGAATAAAAGAACTGACTGCTCACGGAAGAAAGGCTGATAAGGTAAACATAAGTAATAATTAAAACATGTTTGGAAAACAGTTTTACCTTCAAAAATTGCATTTCTAAATGAAAGAATTCATTGCTCCAGAATAAACTGATAAAGTATAGGGAAAGTTAGGGAACCAGATCAAAAAATAAGAAATAAATGTGCTCTATTTCTTAACTCATAATTTGAAACAAAAATCATGCTATGGGTGTTTATCAATGACCATATATAAACATTTTTGGAAAACTTTAATTCACCACTTATGGAGTTAAAAATAAGATTTCTTTCTTCTAAATCAATGTAGAAGAATAATAAAGACCAACAAAATCATCCAAATAACAATAGAAAATTGAATAGAAATACAGGAGACAAGAAAAATCAGAAAGCATAAAATAAGAGAGAACACTTTCCAAGTGTGACAAATGTGACAATAAATTACAGATGATACAGGATTACAGTAACAGGGTTAAATTAAAGCTTTTGACAATAATCATACAAGTACAAACTAGAAAACCGAGGTAGAGGGGCACATTAGCTAAAAAGATGGCTAGATTGAGAAGTGACATCACCACGATACTGGAGTAGGTAATACCAGCCTTCATCTTCCCTGCCAAAAATAAAATATAGGCAGCAATTTACAAATCAAAATAGCCCTAGCAGGGCTCAAGGGCCTATTAAAGAATCTGCAGCAACACAATGAAGTAAAAAAAAGATAATATCTAAATAGAAAGGATCACTGGTGAGATTAGCATACCTGAGACACCAGGAGATGGCTAGGAACAAAGAAAAAAAGCAGAGGTTGCCGGTATCAGCCATGCAGCAGGAACTATCATGGTCCCCAGTGGCCTGCTCCACAGAGGACACTAGAATGTTGTGCCACTGAGGTAACCAACCAGTTACTGCCAGGGAATCACAGAAAGAGAGATGCAGCTGCATTCCCCATAACCTCACTATTAAGCCACTATGATAAAGGAGCTGCCATTTCTCCCAAACCTACATGTGTCTTGAAGTGTGAGCAGCGGCTTTCCGGTGAGTGTCCACAATCCAGACCCAGGCTATGTAACTACACCCACCCATGTCTCAGACACCACAGCCATCCTTGTAGTGAGTTAGTTCACACTCTGGGCCTGGACCCAGGCTCTCACTGTGCATGTCTGTGTTCCAGGATTCAGCTAAGCTACCATAGAGAAGTAGGCCCCGCCTTGACCCCAGAACCGGTGTAACCGCAAACACCTATTCTCTCATTCTTGGTTCTCTGGCTGCTTCAAAAAACCCTGTTTGTCACATACTATTGCCAACATGGTAGGGGAATTGACTGTGCCCCACACAGCTGTGCCATTTCCAACCTGGATCTCTGAGCTGAAGTCCTTCAATGCATGCCTGTACTTTAGACCTCACTCAGCTCCATGGCTGCTTCATGGGTGCCACTCATTGGACATAGGTACCACTGCAACCATGAGCAGGCCCACAAACCAGACCCACTGCCAACAAGAATCCGCTTAGCTACAACTTCCCCAGAGAGAGAAAAAGAGATCAGGAGAATCTTAGCAGCCATTGCCACTGAAGATTCCAACAACCCTTGCAGCCAATGCAGACATTCAGGCCACTGAGGATCTTGTAAATATTTAGGGATATCAACTTCAGTTGTCAGAGCCACACAGCAACTATAAAGATGCACCCTTGCTACTGCCAGAACTGTTGCACCTCACCCAGCAAGCACCCATGCACTCTACCATAGGAAAAAGTTTTTCCACCAGGAAACCAGCCTATAAAGTCTGAAAGAGGTGACTCCTCCACCAAATATTCAAATATCAGCATGAGGCAACAAGAAACATTAAAAAAAAAACAAGGAGAAATATCTCCAAAAGAACGCAAGAATTTTCTAACAACTGACCTTAATAAGATGGAGACACACAAACTGCCTGACATATAGTTCAAAATAACTATTTTAGAGAAGATCACTGAGCTTCAGGAATACAGAGAAACAATTCATTAAGATCAAATATGCAACAAAAATGAAAAATTTAACAGGAAGATTAAAATTATTATTATTGTTTCTTTAAAGACAGAGTCTTACTATGCTGCTCATGCTGGATTTGACCTTCTGTTCTCAAGTTATCATCCCACCTCAGCCTCTTAAGCAGCTGGCACTATAGGCACGTGCCACCACACTTGGATTGATTTTTTAAAATCTCCACAGCTAAAAAATAAAAGATACAATGAGAAATGCAATACAGAACATCAACAGAAGAGTGGATGAAGCAGAAGAAAGAATCTGTGAACTTAAAAACAGGTTATTTGAAAATACACAGTCAGAGGACAACAAAACAATATAAAATAAAGAAAGCTGACAGGATTCATGAGACAGCATCAAAAGAGCATATTTTTGAACATGAGAATTTAGGAAGGAGAAGGTCAACAAACTTAATGAAATAATACAAGAAAAATTTCCAAATCTTGAGAAATATATAAATATGCAGGTATGGGAAGGTCAAAGACCTCCAATCAGATTCTATTCAAATAAGACTACACCAAGACAAATTGTAATGAAATTGTCAAGAATCAAAAGGAAAAAGAGGATCCTGAAAACAGAGAAAAGCAGCATATCATTTAAGGGAGTTCCAATAAAGCTAGCAGTGGACTTGTTAGTAGACACCTTACAAACTGGGAGAAAGTGGTATAATATATTCAAAGTGCTTAAGGAAAAATAATATGCCAACCAAGGATACTTGATCCAGAAAACTGCATCTTAGAAATGAAGAAGAGGTAAAGACTTTCCAAGACAAACACAAGTTGGGAGAGTTCCTCACCACCAGATATATCCTATATAAAATGCTAAAGGGAATTCTTCATGAAGAAATAAAATGATACTAATAAGTAACAAACTCATAGGATGTCATAAAGCTCACCAGAAAAGTAAGTACACAAATTCAGATTACTATAATGCTATAATGGTGATGTGGGAGAACTTACATTTGTAGTGTGAAGGTTAACAGGAAAAACCATTAAACATATTAATAGCTACAATAATTTGTTAAGGGAAAACAATACAAGATGTAAATTGTGACACCAAAAAAAAATGTGGGAGAAGGGGGATATGGAGTAATAGTATAGTTTTTTATTTAATAAAAATTACTAGCTTAAAATTGCATTTTATAACTATAAGATGTTCTATGTAAGACTCATGGTAACTACAAAACAAAAACCTATGGTAGACACACAAAATATATAAAATAAGGAATCAAAGCATACCACTAGAAAAAATCACCGAATCATAAAGACAACCATAAAAGAAGAAAGGAAAAAAGGATCTTCAAAACAACCAGAAAACAATGTTTAAAGTGGCAGTGGTAAGTTCTTACCAATCAATAATTACCGTGAATACAAGCAGATTAATTTCTCTAATCAAAACACAGAGTCCCTGCATGGATAGAAAGACCCGCCTATACTGTATAGTTGCATAGCTGCCTTTAAAAAACCCAATTTACCTTTAAGAAAACAAAGATTGAAAGTAAAAGGGTGGGAAAAGATATTTCATGCAAACAGAAATCACAGGAAAGCTAGGGTAGCTATATTTACATCTGATAAAATAGATTCTTGATATGGTTTGGTTATGTCTCCACCCACATCTCATCTTGAATTGTAGTTCCTGTAATCCCCACATGTTGTGGGAGGGACCTAGTGGGAGGTAACTGAATCATGGGGGCAGATTTTTCCTGTGCTATTCTCATGACAGTGAGTAAGTCTCATGAGATCTTTGAGGCCTCCCCAGCCATGTGGAACTGTGAGTCCATTAAACCTCTTTTTCTTTATAAATTACCCTATCTTGGGTATGTCTTCATTAGCAGTGTAAGAACAGACTAATACAATACCTTAAATAAAAGACTATAAAATGAGACAAAGAAGGTTATTCATTCGTGATAAAGTGGTCAACTGATCAAGAAGATATAACAATTATAAACATATATGCACCCAACATTGGAACGGTTAATATATAAAACAAATATTAAGATATCTGATGGAGAGATTGACTGAAATAAAAAAATGAGGAGGGAAATTCAAAACCCCACTTTGAACTATGGACAGATCATCCAGACAGAAAGTCAACAAGGAAACATTGGACTTGAATTACACTTCAGACAAAATAGACCTAGCAGACATATATGGATCATTCCATCCAACAGAAGAGAGAACAGAATAGGGAGCCCAGAAATAAATCCATACATTTACAGTCAACTGATTTTCTGTAAAGATGCCAAAAACACACAATGGAGAAAGTAAGATCTGTTTAATGAATGGTCATGGGAAAACTGGAAATCAACATGGAAAACAAAATAGAACCTCACCTCACACTACATACAAAAATCAAGTCAACATGGGTCGAATATTTATCTGTAAGACCTGAAACTATAAAACATAGTGAGAAATCTTCATGACACTTGTCCAGGCAAAGAATTTTTGGATAGGACCCCAAAAGCACTGGAAACAACAGCAAAATTAGACAAGTGAGATGACATCAAACCAGAAGTTTCTACACATCAAAGGAAACAATCAACAGAGTAAAGTGACTGCACAGGAGAAAATATTTTTAAACCATATATCTGATTAGAAATTAATATCCAAAATATATGAGGAACTCAACACCAAAAACAAACAATAAAAAAACCACCTAATTTAAAAATTGGGAAAAAACTAGAATTGACTTTTTGCCTAAGACATATACGTGGCCAACAAGGATATTTCTAAAGGCTCAACACCACTAATCATTTGAGAAATGTGAATCAAAACCATAATGAGATATCACCTCACACCAGTTAGAATGGCAATTACCAAAAAAACAAAAAAACAAACAAAAAAGACAGAAAGGATTGGGAAGGATGTGGAGATAGGGAAACCTTGGACACTGTTAGTGAGAATGTAAATTACTACAGACATTATGGAAAACAGCATGGAAATTCCTAAAAATAAAAATAAAGCTGCCATCTAATCTGTATTCCCACTACTAAGTATATATTCAAAGAACATAAAGTCAGTATACTGAAGATATATTTGCCCTCCCATGTTCTCTGCAGCATTAGTCACAATAGCCAAGATATGGAATTCACCGAAGTGTCCATCAAATGGGTGAAAAAATAAAACTTGGCATATATATACAATGGAATACTACTAAGCTTTTAAAAAATGCTGTCATATGTGACAACATAAGTAAACCTGGAGATAATTATATTTTAAGTGAAATAACCCAGGAAAAAAAAGATAAATACTGCATGATGCCAATTATGTGAAATCTGAAAAAGTTGAACTCACAGAAACAGAGAATAAAATGGTGATTACCAGAGGCTGGGGTATAAAGGGATTCAGGAGATAGTGGCCAAAGGAAATAACATTCCATTTAAATAGGAGGAATAAATTCAAGAGATCTATTATACATCCTGGTGACTACAGTTAATAATAATATATTGTATAACTAAAAATTGCTTTAAACATTATAGTGTTTTCATCACAAAAAAATAAGAATGTGAGGTATTATGTATGTTAAATAGCTTGATTTTTTCATTCCATGATATATGTATATATACCAAAACACTGATATAGAAGTGAAAAGGAAACTATTTAGCAGATAGTGAGGGTAAGGAAGTCCTTGATAAGGTTTTTCCTTTACTAAAAAGCAGGCCCAAAATCATTTTCTAACAAAGAGCAGCCTGTAAAATTGAGCTGCAGACATAGACAAGCAAGCTGGAAGCTTGCACAGGCAAATGCCAGCAGTTGTGCCAACAGAAAAATACTACCTTGGATTAGGCATGTTAAGAATGGTGGCTCCATCTTCCCTTCTTTGCCAGCCATGTTTACAGTAAAAAGCAGACAAGAAGGTGCTGGCCAGGTGGAAAGTCTATTTGCACAATAAGATTAGGGTGGGGCAACCAGCCTTCCCCATGTGCTTTGCAAAGGTCAAACCTGATAGAAGCAATCTGTGAGCCCTACATAAATCAGATACCTCCTCCTCAAGCCTGCCTATAAAATCTGCTGCAGTCTGCCACTTTTCTCATTTTTGGATGCCTCTGTCTCTCTTGCAAGGAGCTGCTCTCTTCTCTCCTTTCTTCCGCCTATTAAACTTTCCACTCCTTAACCCACTCACATGTGTTTGTGTCCTTAATTTTCTTGGTGCAAGTAAATGAACCCTGGGTATTTACCCCAGACAATGATGCCACTTCAACATCATGTTGTATACCGTAAACACATAGAATGTTTACTTGTCAACTAAAAAAAAAAAAAATTAAAAACCATAATATTGTAACAGGCCCAGATAATTGCAAACATACCAATTTGTAATGTGGAGACAGAATTTAATTAAACTGCCTTAATCTTGATGAAAATACTTTTTTGTAGCATGAATTGAACAAACTAAACTTTGGTAAAATTTAAGAACTTACATTTAGCCTTAGCATGATAAAAAAAAGAATTTAGAAGAAATGATATTTCAGTTACTTAACTTTAAAGACTAAATGTGATAAATTTAAATTCAATGTTAAGGAGGAAGAAGTCAAGATGGCACTCAGGAAGAGGAATGACAGTGATAAGTGAATTCAGCAACTAGAACTGTAATATACAGGTTCATGCACTGGGACTGACTACACAAACAAATCAACCCATAGAGAATGAGGAAAAGCAGACTAGGGTAATGGCCCACCCAGAGGCAGCACAGAGCCAAATGAACCCCCACCCCAGACAAGGGAAATGGTGAGCGATTGTGCAACCCTGCCTGGGTTCTTCTCCCATGGACCTTTGCAACCCCCGGATCAGGAGATCCCCTCATGGGCCCACACCACCAGAGCCTTGGGTCCAATACACAATAACTTTCGTATTTCTTTTCCTTTTCTTTCTTTTGAGATGGAGTTTCGCTCTTGTTGCCCAGGCTGGAGTGCAATGGCGCGTTCTCGGCTCACCGCAACCTCTGCCTCCCGGGTTCAAGCGATTCTCCCGCCTCAGGCTCCTGAGTAGCTGGGATTACAGGCATGCGCCACCAGGCCCGGCTAATTTTGTATTTTTAGTAGAGACAGGGTTTCTCCATGTTGGTCAGGCTGGTCTCAAACTCCTGACCTCAGGCGATCCTTCTGCCTTGGCCTCCCAAAGTGCCGGGATTACAGGCATGCACCACCGCGCCCAGCCAACTTTGGTATTTCAAAGTTAGTATCTTACCCATAACTTTTGTCTATTGGAAGGGCTGTGTGGAGTCTCAGCAGAGCAGCCACTTAGGCACACACAGAGAACCAGGAGTTTTACATACTCTGGCCCTGAGATCCCCTGCAAGGCAGGCCGATCCATCTGTACATAGCCCTAGGAAAGGGGCTGAATCCGGGGAACCAACAAAATCATTCTGTGGACCCCACTTCCACGGCACCTCACGAGTTAAGACCTACTGGCTTGGAATTCCAGCCAGTCAGCAGCAACAGGCTGAAGCCTATTCCTGGGGGAGGGGCAGCTGCCATCTCAGTGGTTTGATAGACTCAGCCATTCCAGCCTGCAAGCACTGGAGAATCCAAAGGGTCCAGATGAGGAAGGGTCCCCCACAATGTAGTACAACTTCCCTGCCAGATCATGGCCAGACAACATCTTTAAGCAGAACCCCAATCCATTCCGCTTCACTGGGCGGGACCTCCCTGTGGGGTCTTCAGCCACTTTAGCCAGGGTTATACAGACAGAGCTCTAATCTCTCCCTGGTACAGAGCTCCCATGGGAAGGAGTGACCACCATCTGTGGTTCGGTAGACTAAGCCATTCCAGCATGCCAGCACTGGACATTCCAAATGGTCCAGAAAAACAAGGGTCCCCCCACAATGCAGCACACCTACTCTACAAAAAAGCAGCCAGACTGCTTCTTTAAGCAAGACCCTGATCCCATTCCTCCCAACAGGGGTCTCTAGCCACCTCCTACAGGCACACTTGGGCCAGCGACAAGTCAGCACCCCCCAAGATGGAGCATTCAGAGGAAGGAGCAGGCTATCATCTTTGCTGTTTCACAACATTCACTGAATATGAATTGCTTTTGAGCGTAGGCAGAACATTTAGAACATTTAGAAAAAGAGCTAAACTCAAGGCAAACTCAATATATTCCAAAAGATCAGTAACACACTGTCTTTTTTGACCATATGCAATAAAGTATGAATAAAAAAGTGAGAGCTGAAAATCATATATGTTTGAAAGTCAATGTCTTACCAACAACCTTTGTCTATTGGAAGAATAATAATAAATTTAAAAATACTTGAAGCTGAATTAAAGTAAAAACAGTACCTGTCAGAATTGGTATGTGGGGAGGCAGAGCAAGATGGTGGAATAGAAAGCACCACCAATGGTCCTCCTACAAGGACACCAAGTTAACCATCTACACAGCAAAGAAAAAATAATAACACCATTATAAGATCCAAAAATCAAGTAAGCACTCACAGTACTTGGTTTTAACTTCATAGTGATGAAAGGGGCACTAAGAAGATAGGAAAAAAAGGCCTGAATTACCGACACCATCCCTTCTCCATCCCCAGCAGCAGTGGAGTCTCTGGGTCCTGTGGGAGGGAGAACATAGCAATTGTGAGGCACTAAACTAAGTACTGGCCAGGCATGGTGGCTCATGCCTGTAATCCCAGCACTTTGGGAGGCCGAGGCAGGCAGATTGCTTGAGCTCAGGAGTTCAAGACTAGCCTGGGAAACATGGTGAAACCCTATCTCTACCAAAAATACAAACAAAAAAAGTTTAGCTAGGCATGATAGCGTGTACCTGTGATCCCAGCTATAGGGAAGATGAGGTTGGAGGATTGCTTGAGCCTGAAAGGCCGAGGATGCAGTAAGCTGATATCATGCCACTGCACTCCAACCTGGGTGACAGAGTGAGACCTGAGTCAAAAAATTAAATTTATTTAAAATAAAATACAGTAAGTGCTGTCCTGTTGGAACACAAACAAAAACAAAAACAAACTCAGCCTGCCCATGGTGGGAGCATTTAAACCAGCCACAGCCAGAAGGGAATCACCGACCCCAACAAATTGAACTTTAGTCTCTGCAAACCTTGTCACCAAGGGCTACAGCACTCTGTGTCCACACCCAACTGCTTACTGACATTTCTTCAGAAAAGTCTGAAGTACTAAATTGAGCATTGCCAATGGTGAATTCAGGAGCTTCCCTCCACATCTTACTACCTTAATTATTTCCTACCACAGTAATTATCTTCTGTTGAGTTAAGCAACCCAACAACTTACAGGTCAGCTTAGAATGCTTTCACTCACCTTCCACACCCAGTCCATCATCAAGTATTGCCAATTTAAGATTCTAGGTATCTAGAATCTTTTCCCACCTTTTAATCTCTCCACTACCACCAGGGGCTACACAACTGTCATAGCTCTTCAGTACTACCATCGATACCTCTAAATCTTTCCACTTAAATCCATTTTGGCCTCTCTTCTAATCTCCTGTACAGTTTTGCAACCAAGTGCGACTTTTTCAAAAGCAAATCTCATAATGCAAGTACCTTGCTTAAAACAATATAATATCTTCCTATTGTCTTTATGATAAAGACCAAAATTAATAATATAACCTAAAATTAATAATATAACCTGGCCTCTGGTACATCTTCAATATATCACGTTCTATACTCCAGCTTCTCTGACATTCTTTATGTTCATCAAATGCATCTTCCTCATGCCACACCTGAGTCTTTGCATACGTTGTTCTCTCTGCCTAGAAGTTATTTTCCTACCTCTTCTTTACTCCACGCTTCTCTATTTCTTTATTCCAACTCAGCATTAAAATCTCATCCCAAACTCTCCTTATTGAGGAATTTGCCTTTGAGTCCTAGTTATCTGATATGATATAGTGTCCTCTTATAGTATCTTATTTTGTCTCATATATACATATATTTTTGTTTTGTTTTTTTGAAATGGAGGCTTGCTCTGTCGCCCAGGCTGGAGTGCAGTGGTGTGATCTCAGCTCACTTCTACCTCTGCCTCCCAGGTTCAAGTGATTCTCCTGCCTCAGCCTCCCTAATAGCTGGGATTACAGGTGCCCACCACCATACCTGGGTAATTTTTGTATCTTTAGTGTTTCACCATGTTGGCCAGGCTGGACTCGAACACCTGACCTTAGGTGATATACCTGCCTCGGCTTCACAAAGTGCTGGGATTACAGATGTGAGCCATCACATCATGCCCAGCCTTTGTCATATATTTTTATCTATAGCACTAAATCACAATGGCAATTATATACCTTTCTGATTATTTGGCTTATATCTGCCTGTGCCCTCCCCCAGAATACACACTAGATGCTCTAAGAAATAGATAACTGCCTTTCTCATTATTGTACTCTTATACAGAACTTGGCACAAAGCAGATGCTGATATAAATATATATGTGGAGAGATAGATATATCTATATATAATTGATATTATAAATGAATAAATACATAAATATTCCAAAATATTATTAAAGGCTTTCTTTCAATAACAGTGCTCTGGATTTTTTCCTTCTTTTAACTACTTTTTTTTTTTTGCATTTACTACACCAGTACTATTAATTTCTAAAGATGTGTGATTTTTTTAAATCTTGAAATGCAGAGAACGATTAGATTCTCTCCATATAAGTAAGGCATCTTAATTGATCCAATAACACTAACTCATTCCTCGAGAGCAATGGCCTTTGCAAAGGCCAAGGCATTCACAGAAAACAAGTGACCAGAAAAAGTCCACAAAAACATTTTTTCTCAGTATAATAAACATGTGTAAACCCAGTCCTGGGCTAGAAATAGAAAATTCCAATTATCCTTAAGCATGACCTCCAGTTTCTACACATGTCCCATGAGTGCATTTTCATCCATCATCATTAAAAAAAAAAAGAAAGAAAAGGAAAGAGGAAAAGGGAAAGAAAAAGAGAAAAAAAAAGAAAATGAAAGAAAAAAAAAAGACAAGAAAAGGTATTCCCTCCAGAATTGAAAAACCTGTAAACCTTTGACAGAGTACTTAGATCTTGAGAACCTGTCCAATGTTCAGAGTTTAAATGCCATTTTACTTAATCCCTTTGCAGGGAACTTGCTTACTTTATCCTGATCTTTCTACTGTGTATAAAGTCAAATAGCTTGTTCTCTTCCCACACAGAGCTCCTGCTCCAGAGCTGAGATTCTTTTGCTGATTTTGACCTATGCTTTTCTTTTTTGGACCTCTTCCCTCTTACTAATTGACATATGGTCCTGCCATAAAAAGCGTCCATCTGAGATACACAATAAATGTTTTTTAAGTGCTGGTTAGCACTATATCAGTTATCATTCATTTTAGGAAAAGAAAAAGCAAGCATTCCACAAAGGTGCTGGCATAGTCTTCTTACATGCCCATAATTTAAGGACTTTTAGCATTTGTAACTCTTATTATTAAACATGGTATTAGTTACTAAAAGTGTTTTCAAAATGCTAAATAATTATAAGCATCCTCGTGAAGAAAACTAATTGATTCAAACAAATGTCTCCCTTGTTTGGGTATTATGTAGGAATATTGTTTTAACCACTTTATTTTTTCTGAAATTAGATAAATTAAAGCCCTATTACTTTTGGTTGGTATTTTAAAACTACTTGGATAAAACATCTCAAATATCCTACTTTGTCCAAGGAAATGCAGGTTTATGTTAGGCTGGGTTTTACTGTTTTTCTCTTTTTGTGGTGATGTTTGATTTTAGTCATTTTAAAATGCTAGGTATTACATCAGTTGTTTCCTGAAACATGTATCAACATTCCTCAGGAGTCCATGGCATCATAAAGTTTTGGGAGTCCCTCTTACTGACAGATAGCAGGATGTAAGAATAATGAAGAACTTTGGCATCAAGCAGACCTAAGCCCAATCTGTGCTCAACATTAAATAACTATGTGACCTTGAGCACTGTTTTACTTGAGTTTCAATATCTACTTTTGTAAATTGAATCTAATAATATATACCTCATGAGTTTGTTTTGAGAATTTATTAGAAAAATACATGTGAAGCCCCTGCCACAAATTCTAACAAAACTTTAACAGAACGCTAGTAATTTTTCATCAGTTAATTAATGTATTCATTGAACAAATGAAAACACACCTGCTCACTCATATTCAAAACATTAAGTCCGTTTTTATTGTTTCTTTATAATGACTCTTAATGCCAGTCAGTATATGACTCTGAGATATTTTCATGTACAACTAATACTTAGAAGAGAAGTTGCATTGAAATCTGCCATTATGCCACAGACATAATCTGAGGTCCTGAGATGGATCTCCTTTTCATCAAATCTATATTTTTTGCTGGACTCTGTGATTGCTCAGTGGAGACACTTCATTTGGAAGATAGAATCGTGTGTATTTCCCACTGGAAGACCAGCTCCCCGCTTCAGTCTTCATGCCTCTCTGCTATACCCATCAGTCAGAAATTCCACATATCGGCACCAAATAAACACTGTCTCCTTTGAAAAAAAAAAGTCAGGACGATATTTAAAATCCTCAGAAGGTACTGTTTAAGTCCTTTCTTCTCTTCTAAGATGTCTTCTCTCATTATTAGTGAACCCAGTGACACTATAGATTCACCAATTCCTCTAATTTCCTGGAGTGCATAGTCCCATCACCTGTCAAACTAAGTGTCTCAAGGAATCCTTCTCCCTCAGTTTCTGCCATGGTCAGCCTTCTCTTGGGGCCACAACTCACTTATTTTCAGTTAGAGAAAAAGTCTGGGGGGAGAGAAATGCTTTTCAAACATACTTATGTTATTCTAAACATTTCTCTGAGCTCACAAGACAAAATATCCAAATAGAAATTAGCTTAAAGCTCTGTTTTTACCTACAATGCCCTTGTCTTCATCCATTTTCCTCAGCTGGCACGCTCCTACTGGCCTTCCCTTTATTTAAACCCAGAAGTCATTTTGTAGGAAATGTTAGTACATCTCCCCACCCTAACCTCACACAGAGATGTCCCTTTCCTATCTCATGCACCTATTTACTTCTGGTATTTCCCATGTTAAACCTTTATTTCTGCACGCTGAGGGCTTGGAAAAACTCTCGAAGTTTATTGAATGTATAAACAAACATCACATCACAAACAAACCAGAAGTCCCATTAGATACAGCCACACAGACTACTGAACTAAAAAAGTCCCCAAGATTTGCACTTTTCCTCATCTTAATACAGTATCCAGCAGTGAACTCACTCATGTCCTCTCTCTCAGAAACGTCTTAAGACTATTTGGCATTCAGTTTTATAGAACTCTAATATGAGTCACACATTTCAAGAATTTTATTTCTTTATTATGTCTGTAGTTTTGTGACCAACTGTAGCTCACTCAAATCCCCACCCGCCAAGGCAGTAACATTTTCATTGCAAGGGTGTGACCTACAATCCTTCAGAAAGACTCTCACCAGGATAAGAAGCCTGAAAGCTAAGGAGGCTTCTGGCATCTGAAGCTCAACAGAGGTGAAAGAGTGAGTTGGGAGAGAAAGAAAAACTTGTCTTTATTCCATCCTTTTGTTCCCCAAAGATCAATGTAGGCTGTTCTCTCTGTGGCCTGCTATACATATAATATATCCACCATGGACTGGCCATGTCCCCAATAACAGGTTATTTATCATGTTTGTTTTTAATCCCCAATTATAACTATCTTATTAATGGGGAAATCTGATCCAAGGACTACAAAGAGCTACATGATACCTATTGATTATGACTTTGGTGATATGTTATATAAACTGCTCATTCTTGCTATCTATATTAATAATAATGGCTTTGAAATTGCTTTATCAAGTTACCTTCTCACTGCCTCTAGCCTAGAAGATGATACTAGTATTACACTGGTCTCCATATAGCCTACGTTTTTGTTTTACTAATCTATCTTGAGAGACTACCTACAACTCCATATTGAAATTCCTTGCCTAGAATACAATGCTGGCAGAAATATGCACTCACTCTGGTCATGAGCCTACTTCCCTTAGACCTACTTTTTGCTTTAACCAGGCCACCTCATTGTACTCTGTCTCTACCCATGACTCATGATACTCAGTTTCATCTCTGTGGCTTTGTTCCAGGTGCTGTCTCAGCTGATAACAGCCTCTGAAGTCCTCCCAGTTCGTCTAAATCCTATTTATCTAGATCAAGTTCCCATCTACTTGGCTCAACCTGGTCTAGCCACATTGAAGCTAAATGTGCACATTCCATAATGGTCGTTACCGGGGTAGGGTTAGAATACTGTAAGAAGCTGCATCAGGGTCCAGGGGACACTCTTCCTGTGGGAATAGTGTTGAAAGTCTTGCCTGTCATGGGTGCGAGAACACCCATCTTGTGGTGGCTTCTCCTACATTTACTATCCAGCCAGCCCTAATAGCCAAGACATTCATGAGAGAAGACACACTCTTTGGATAGTATGCTTCTAATTTATTGCAACATCCAAAGAAAGAAACCAGGCTTTCTCACATACCATCATCTCACAGTCACAATTCCTGCCAAAGAACAAAATACTCAATGTCTAAAATAAATGCAGAAGGGGGTTGCCAATCCAGAAAGCTTGCTAAAAATGAGTTTCAGAAGAGGAAATGCAGTCAAGGCAGCTGGCTACCACAAACGTACACAGCAGACCTGATGGTGGGAAAAAGCAATCACCTTCCATAGAGTCGGATGGAGTCTAGAGGAGTCCACCATTCCCATGGGAAAGTGTCTAGGAAACCACATCTGGTTGACTACTGTAACGTTCTTCACCCAAGAAATGATATAAGATTATCTATTTGGTAGCCAGTTTCATTTATAAATATAAGAGGGGTCAGAGACCTCAAAGATTTTATGTCAATGACTTTATTTGTCATGGATGTACTTCTCAGCAGCTTTGTGCCTTGGGAAAGATACTTACCTTCTCTTTACATCAGTCTGTCTTTCATCTCTGAGATGAAACATATGGTAATGGGGTATAGTCCCCTTGGGGCAAAAATGCTGCTCTCTGCTTCTTAGATTGTTACATTAAATTACTATCAGCTCTATGAAATCATTTCCAATTATAAGTTACAATGGAAGCTCCCTGAGATGTCACCTTCCTGCAAGACCCCCTCAATTACTTGGAATGACTAAGTTAACTAGTATGCCTCCAGTCAAGATGTTCCATGATATTCCACTTTACCTCATTGAAAAGACATGATCTTAACATTAATGTGCAAAATAAGTCAATTCTGTCTAATTTCTCATAAGAAGTAGCTGACATTTTTGGAAATACTATATTTATTTTTTATGATAAATCATATTAAATACCCTGACCTCTCCTGAAAAAAAAAAACACACAGCCTTATGAAGTTTTTACTCCTTCCAATACAATACTGCTTATTTAGTACCCTGAAATTCTGTTTGCCTTGTCTCTAAAGCTCTCACAGCTAAATTTTAACTTTCTATTTTGGGAACTTATCATTTCAGTAATTTTCCAGCAAAATAATTTTATTCACAACTTATGGAATGACTAGACTGTTTCACAGATGCGCCCAGAGTGTGAAGTTAAATGTCTCATTAAACAGTAAGCTAATATTAATGAGAAATGGAAGTTCTGTGTCAGAATCTGATAAACCTAAAAGTTTGAAAAGCTTTGTCCACTTCTTATATCAATGTATTCCCACAGTAAACAAGGGTAAGAGAGGTCTTGACAGCCTGGACAAAATGTCAGTTAGGATCTGTATAAATAAATAATGTAAAGGATTTTATCTGGAAAAATCAGTTTTGTCTTTATTAAATTTTGAGTAAAGATATTTCTAGAAACTATATCTCCTGTCATCCTCAGAAATATCCCTCTGCTTCTACACAATATCCCTCTGCTTACATACACACACACACACACACACACATACACATACACACACACACCTGATTGATGACAGTAGCATTAGTATAGTTCCCTGTCACATGTTTCTCACATTTTCACACACCTATTAAAATAAGCTAATGCTCCCATTTTGATGGATTCTTCAGTAAGAAAAAGGGCACAAGGTGAACAGATCTCTAAAACCCTTCTGTTAAAAAATAAAGCATATCATGTTTGTTCCATTGAACTGGCAAGCTCATTTTGCTTGTTTTATTATAATTATTGTCTTAGATAAGACAATCCATTGAATTGTAGCTAGAATTTTGTGTACTACGCTGACTCAAAATTCGAGGCTAGGAAGACAATTTATGTTTACTGCGTGCCTGCAGTATACTATAATGTTAGATGTGTATTGTATTGAAACCTTAACTCGATCCTAAGCTCCTTTTACAGGTTTATTCACTCATTCATTTGTGTAGTCCTTTATTGATCAAACATTTATTGTATGTTTTTGATGTACCAAGCATGCTTCTAGTCTCTGTGGACACATCAGTGAACTAAACAGACAAAAACTACTTGCCTAGGGGAGGTCTCACATTCTAATGTGGAGAAATGAGGTAATCAAAGCTTAAAAATGCTATGCAACTTGCCCAGGATATTTAAGATTTAAGTGTTTCCTAAAATCTGGTTCCAGGAACATCTATTTTAAAGTCACTGAGGATGCTTATCAAAAGGATGATTCCATCTCACAATCATAGAGTATGGGTAAGTTCCAGGAATTTGTTGTTTTTGTTTGTTTAAAGAACCACAGTGATCCCTTTATGCACAGAGATTTCTGAAAGACCTGGAGCAAACCAACTAAAGGTGTTTGGCGTCATGCTTACATCTGTCCAGATTTCTATCTCAGAGAAAAGTAAAGGTATATAAAATAAACAAAGAGATGTTTAGAGAAGCATTGTTTATAATAGAAAAAAAAAGAGAAGACAGAAACCAAATGTTCATGAATTGTGTTCACCAATTGTGGTAAATTGTGGCTCATACATACTGAAAAAATATTCTGCAGCCATGTGTACACATATACACATACTTAGAAAGATTCTCACTTCCCAATGTTAAACAGAAATCCCAGTTGCAGAATACTATATAAAATATGATTACCTACTCATCACTACAGGTACAATTTAAATGTGGTAGATATGTACGTATATATATGTTTCTATAGGCACAGAAAAGAGTATGCAGCAAAGCGTCAGTGTTTACATCATCAAGAAAGAGAGGAAGGGGAAAAATATAATTTTACAAATGTATATACTTTTTTATTTTTTAATTATAATAGCATCATTTTATAATAAAAACACAAAGAATGGTTTTATGAAGAAATATTTAAAATATAAATACAGAAATAATTATTTCATAGAAAAATAATGTTTTCCTATGGAAAGTAAGAGGGTAACTTATGAGTGACATAATGAGATACAAGAAAGTCTTGGATTACAGATGAGAGGCATGGATGCTAACCAAAAGATTTCAGGCTTCAGGAGGATATGAGAAATAAAAGTTATATTCCTAGTTTCTGATATCCATAACAATCTTATGGAAGAATTCCACCTACTTATTTCAAGTTGTCAGTATCTCTTTACTTCATGAAAATATGCTCTTATTCTTTACTACTCAGTTCTTCCCCCCCACCCCCAGCAAAAAAGTTACACTCAAACTAAATTTTAGGGTAAACTCAATTACTTAGCAACATCTATCAGGCTACAAGGAGGTTTTGTTTTTCTTAGAAGGGTAAATCATTTCTCACCTTAAAAGAAAAACGCGTGGTTATTCTCTGGAGTAATCAATTGATTGTGGTGTTTCTTTTTTTAGTCATAGGTCACATGGGAAGCAAGTAGAGGAAATGGTTATTGGAAACCACCGGAAGTTCCTGAAAATAGCTATCCAACAGGAGCTATAGCCTTGGGCAAACATACACAGCCAATGGCCAATGGAGAGAGAACAGAGAAACACTCTAACCTCTCTTTCTTTCCATACTCCAATCTTCTGATGCTCCCACCCATTGGCCAATTCCAACCAAAAGCTGACAAAACAGGGAGCATGGTTTACACAATCCATAGAGGACAACCTTCTAGAACAGAGAGCAAGATATAAGTGGAGAGTAAATCTGGAGAGGAAAATTGAGAGTATCCAGCAAAAACATGTCATGAATGTCTACGCATCAAGTTCTAATCCTTATGTTGAAATTGCCAGCTGTGAATGAGCTGAATGAGACCACGTCCATGAATGTTTCTTTTTCACTACCATGGAACCCACAAATCAAAGGTATTCTCTTTCACCTAGTATTAACAACTTCTATTTTTCCTGCCTGAGTCTATTCTCAGATACTGTTAACCCTGGTTGATTGACACAGGGATCTCAAATGTAATCCTAACTGACATTTACTCTTCCTTTAAAAGCTGCTTAACTCCAGTCCATGGAGCTATTAGCTCTCCCTGGATTTGCTACAGAAAAATGCCAGACAATGATGGCCTAACTTTTAACGACTGTTGAATAACTATATTCAATTATTTTGCAAGGGATCGGGAAACTGTAATTAAAGGTGCTAGGGGGCACTTGGCCCTCAGTGTAGCTTTAGGTCTGCTATAAATGAAGAATTCTCAGGAAGCTGCCAGCTCACAAGATGGTCTGTGGGTCTGTCCTAGCACTTTCTTCACGATTATCCAACCAGTGACTGGTCTAGTATTATGTCCAATTCATTCTGTCTACTGACAAATAAAATGCTTTCTGAGAACTACTTGGCAATTGTGCAATTAGAAGAGGTGTATTTATAGCTGATGTAAATACAGTTTTTCCACTAATAGGTCCTCATCAACTCTAGCTTTAAGATGGAAGGGTATTAATTAACCACTAGGAGTCAACTCCAGCTATATTTGGAACAGTCCCATTTCTAATATTTTACTACTCCCATTGGCTTTAGTAATTTTTGAAAAAAATAAATATTTGAGACTTAGAAAATGTTTTTCATAGCTATGACCATCACTTGTTGGGTCATAAGATTGTTTCTGATTAATTTGCAAGCTACTATACACCAGAGCCTGAGAAATGTTTTAGAGCAGCGGTCCCCAACCTCTTTGCCACCATGGATGGGTTTCCTGGAAGATAATTTTTCCATGGGGTGGGGGTGGGGTGGAGGCGGGGGGCGTTAGGTGGGGGTGGTCGGGGAAACAGTAGGTATGTGTTCAGGATGAAACTGTTTCATCTCAGATCATTGGGCATTAGTTATATTCTCATAAGGAATGCACAACCTAGATCCCTTGCCTGCTCAGTTCACAATAGGGTTTGCACTCCTATGAGAATCTAATGCCACAGCTCACCTGATAGGAGGTGGAGCTCAGCTGGTAATGCTTGCTCATTTGCCACTCACCTCCTGCTGTGCGGCCCAGTTCCTAACAGGCCACGGACCAGTACCTGCCTGCTGCCCAGGGGTTGGGACATCTGTTTTAGACAACTGAGATTTTTTTTTTCCTTAATAATAATAGCTCCTGTGTGGGGAATACCTACCATACACCAGAAACCATGCTAAGCTTTTAGATAATTTATATGATTAATTCTCATGACGTAAGATAAATAGCACTATCATCCTTAGTCTGATAAGACTCTATGGTTTAGAGAGGTTATAGACTTGTCCAAAGTCATTCATACAGTAAGTAGTAGAGCCCGTAAAATCAGAATGCAGGTTTGTCTGATTCCAACGCCCATATTCCTACCTTCCCTGGTATTTGTTCAGCTAATAAAACCCCTGAAAGAACACCAATCTCATTGCCTCAGAGGTCCAGATTAGCTGTGTACGGGGAATGTAATTGTGTACGTAGGTGGTAACACATGAACTAAACATTAGATATTGTTATTCTTTCTGGAGGTCAATGCCTTATTAACTCTTTATGGTTCCTGAGCTCCATTAAGAGTCATGAGCTTACAGGTGGGAATTGAATTTTTCATGTGCCTTTTGGGGAGAACTCCTTGAGTTTTCTTTTGCCAGTTTGGGAACTGTACAGCCTCACAATGGGTGTCAGCAACCACTTGGATAGGAAGGGACAGCAGGGGTTTGCTAGTGGAAAGATGATGCCAAAGAATGTTTCTCTCAGTCCATTTTCTTTTAGTAAGATATGACTTGTACTAAAGTTCAAGAAAAATCAGCTTTTGGGTGACTAACCTAACCTTTGGAGAACAAGTATGGTGTGCAGAATGGGGTCAAATTGAAATAAGTTAACAGGCAGAGTTATTTATAATGATAACAAGAAATTCTACTAGATTCAGACACCATTAGTTGGCACTGATATCCTCAGGGATCTCAGGACCTAATGTGTGAGCAAAATAATAAAACAGTTGTTGGTGACAATGATCATGTAAAGCTATAGTATATACAGGTATGGTCCTACATATCCAAAAGAATGTAGTATCAGATTAATTTATGAACAGTATCTTTTACATAATAAAAAGTTATTTTGTACCCTCATGTGATATTTGAAAGTTAAAAGAATATCCTAGAGGAACAGTACTTTAAAGAAAATCCCTGAGCTAGAAGAAGGCTGCAGATGTCAGTGGTAGTACTTACTAAGTGGAGTTGTAGCAGGGAAAGGAGAAAGGCAAATCCATCACTCCAGTTAAAATGTACAAAAAGTACATTTAAAGAGAAAGATAAATTTCCATTGCTTCAGAAACTCCTTTAAAAGCATCCTTCAAGTGTCCTTGCCACTGATTAACTTCTTGAATAGATTAGAATCTCCCCAAAAGTATGTTCCATGGACAGCTCTTAGTTTCCACTAGAGCTGCCAGTAATGTGAAATGTCTCCTTCAAGACACACAACAGAGTAAAATACACCGCATATGGGCCATAACACCCACAAGGCTCTTTGTGTGTCCAGTGATCGAGAAACACAGAGTCAGAAAGAACTCCAGAACCCAGGGCTGACAGCAACAGTGCCAGGTCACCAGGATTGGACTATTCTAAGGCCCAGAGTGGGAGTCTTCAGAAGGAGTCTGTGATTAACCTTTGACATCACATATAAAGCTCAGATACCATATAATAACTATGTTACCTTTTTTTTAAAAGTATGAACTAAGGGATAGTAGAATGCTTACTTTCTCTCCCAGACTATCAGTGTCAACTTGGCATTTCAGGCAAGAACTTAACCTCTCTTAGTCTACTCACACATACTTGATTAAGTCTTTTATCCTAAACAAATATGCAGGCGAACAAATGACAGAGCTAGGATTCACGCCATGATCTGTCTGACTCCAAAGTCTGAGCTATCAAGCACTACACTCTTTTGCTTCCACTAAGTAAAAATAAATCATTATTAATTTTAATAAAAATGAATGTGTTTGATGTAAATTTGAATTTGCTACCCTGATTCCCATAACATCTCCTCCAAAGGTAATTTATGGAAATGAATGAAAATCTAATAGAGTCGATATACATTTGAAAACCAGTTCTCCAAATAAACAGGAGTATGTAGAGTTATTTAAACAATAAAAAGAATAATGCAAATCTGTTTATTAACTCTGAGGTATATGTCTATGAGTGTTGTTAATTCTGGACTAAAATGGTACTTACTTTCAGTAAAAAGTAAAATAGGAAAATCTGTAGAAATCTGACAGGCAGAGATAATGTTTCACATAGGTCTCCCAAGGTCATTTGACTATTAAATTATAGACATGAAGTTCAAGTGTAAGTTTGTTATTATTTCAAAGTACATTCTCTTTCCACTACTACACAGTATTAAAGATATATTGCAATACTTTCATGTAGAACACAGTTCCCTGCATTACCATATAATTCTTAACAAGCCATTAACTTGACTTACTTCTAAATAGTTTAACTGACATGTCAGCATATAAACAAGGAGTATTGTTTATTACCTAATTTATATTTTAAAGAGTTTTTAAAAGTCAATTTTATCAAAAATATTACCATTAGAAGTTACTGAAACATATCAACAACCCAAACTTTCAAAGACCTGATACTACAAAGTCCAAATACTAGTTAAAAATTCAAGCATTAAAATAAAATTGGAGTGGACTCAGAAAAACTTTCAGTTCAGGAGTAGGGGAAAATGGTAGATAGTAGGCAGGACTAACTCGCAACTCCCACTCAGACAGGCAGAGCAGCGCATGGAGACCCACAACATAAAGTTTTGCCTGAGAACTACCACAAGAACATACCAGAAACGTCAAGGGAATCCACAGACCCTTTGAAGGAGGCGTACTGCCACTGCAGGCTCCATGGGACAGCCAAGGAACTCCGAAGACAAGGAACATAATCTCTTGTGAGCTCTATGGCCCCACCCACCACCTGAACCTTTCTATAATACCACAGCTAATGTGCTCTTGAAAGTGTCACCTTCTGGATAGAGGCCAACCAACACAAAATCAGCACACATTTATCAAAAATACAACCAAGGACCCTCACAGAGTCCACTTCACTTTCCTTCTACCTCCACCAGAGCAGGTGCTGGTATCCATACCTGAGAGTCCTGAAGATGGATCACATCACAGGAATCTTTGCAGACACTCCCCAGTATCAGCCTGGAGCCTGGTGGCCCCACTAGGTGGCTAGATTAAGAGAGAAATAACAATCACTGTAGTTCAGCTATCAGGAATCCCCATTCCTAAGGGAAAGGGGAGAGCACCACATCAAGGAAGCACCCCACGAGACAAAAGTATCTAAACAGCAGCCCTTGAGTCCCAGATTGATCATCCCTCTGGCACAGTCTACCCAAATGAGAAGGAACCAGAAAAACCATTCTGGTAATATGACAAAACAAGGTTCAATAACACCCCAAAAGATCACACCAGCTCATCAGCAATGGATCCAAACCTAGACGAAATATGTGAATTGCCAGCAAAAGAATTCAGAAAGTCGACTATTAAGCCAATTAAGGAGGCACTAGAGAAAGGTGAAGTACAACTTAGAGAAATTTTAAAAAAAGATACAGGATATGAATGGAAAAATCTCCAGTGAAATAGATAGCATAAATAAAAAACAATCACAACTTCTGGAAATGAAGGACACACTTAGAGAATTTCAAAACGTACTGGAAAGTCTCTGCAATAGAATTGAACAAGCAGAAGAAAGAACTTCAGTGCTCAAAGGCAAGTCTTTCAGATTAACCCAATCTGACAAAGAAAAAAAGGAATAAAAAAATAAACATTGGGAGGCCAAGGTGGGTGGATCATGAGGTCAGGAGATCGAGACCATCCTGGACAATATGTTGAAACTTCATCTCTACTAAAAATACGAAAATTAGCTGGGCATGGTGGTGCATGCCTGTAATCCCAGCTACTCAGGAGGCTGAGGCAGGACGTTGCTTGAACCAGGGAGCTGGAGGTTGCAGTGAGCCAAGATCGTGCCACTGAACTCCAGCCTGGTGATAGAGCAAGACTCCATCTCAAAAATAAAAAACAAATTTTTAAAAAGCCTCCAAGAAGTTTGGGATTATGTTAAATCACCAAACCTAAGAATAGTTTGTGTTCCCAGGAAGAAGAGAAATCTAAGAGTTTGCAAAACACATTTGAAGGCACAATCAAGGAAAACTTCCCTGGTCTTGCTAGAGAACTAGACATCCAAACACAAGAAGCTGAAGGAACACCTGGTTAATTCATCACAAAAGATCATCACCAAGGCACATAGTCATCAGGTTATCTAAAGTCAAGATGAAGGAAAAAATATTAACAGATGTCAGGAAAAAGCATCAGATAACCTATAAAGGAAAACCTATCAGGTTAACAGCACGTTTCTCAACAGAAACCCTACAAGCTAGAAAGAATTGGGGCCCTATCTTTAGCCTATGTAAACAAATAATAATCAGCCAAGTATTTTGTATCCAGTAAAACTAACCTTCATAAATGAAGGAAAGATACTGTCTTTTTCAGACAAATGCTTAGCGAATTCACCACTACAAAGTCAGCACTACAAGAAATGCTAAAAGAAGTTCTAAATC